>NC_088608.1:19085000-21485000 GCF_036013475.1 Columba livia
CATTCTCTAAACAGAACAAACTTTACCTAAGCTAAACAGATCAACATTTGTGATTCTCAAACAAATTTGGTCCAGTATTCAAGCAATTTGTGTAGATCTTTCCTATCAGCTCTTTAAAAAAAAAAAAAAAAAAAAAGGAAAATCAAAAGCAGATGTGTTATTGAAACCACAGTCTCAACAGTGTGCCATGAAACAGCATTTGCATCCCTGTCCTGCTCTTTCTGAAACATTTGGGCATTTGTAGTCACCTTCCTGTTACCACATCAGAATGATACCTTGTGCTGAGATGTTTGCCTCCACCTTCTCAGTGTCCTTTTGTGGCACTGGCTTACAATAAATAGTCCCTTACTCTCAGATATTAAGTATATAAAATGATCCTAAGTGTGCAATTTACATAAAATGCTTTAACAGCTCTCAGTTTACCCACTAATTATATGGCTTCAGCCCTTTGATTTTTTTTTTCCATTTTCCCAACTTCTGTATTCATCACAGATTTTATTTCATATTTGGTTTTAGATTATTGATTTAAAAAAAAAAAAAAAGTTAAGTGAATTTGGATAAAATCTTGCAAAATGCTACTAAAAATAGAGTTCCCCATTATAGTTAAAACAGGTGATGTTCCAGTTGCCAACTGACAGTATAGAGGGTGGTTTTTAATCACAATATTGTTATCAAGTCAACTGATCCTGAATGCTGGAGAAGTACAACTGTGCAGTTGTATGGAAAACTACATTTCTATTCAAAACAAATAACAATCAGGATTATTTGACAGACTCTACTTTCTTAACACTTGTTGACTGATACTTATCATAAACATTCCTTCATTCTCTCAGAAGAATTCTATATCACAGAATCACAGAATGTTAGATTGGAAGGGACCTCAAAAGATCATCTAGTCCAATCCCCCTGTCAGAGCAGGAACACTTAGATGAGGCTACACAGGAAGGTGTCCAGGCAGGATTTGAATGTCTCCGGAGTAGGAGACTCCACAACCTCCCTGGGCAGCCTGTTCCAGTGTTCTGTTACCCTCACTGAGAAGAAGTTTCTTCTCAAGTTTAAGTGGAACCTCTCGTGTTCCAGTTTGAACCCATTACCCCTTGTCCTACTGTTGGTTGTCACTGAGAAGAGCCTGGCTCCATCCTCATGACACTCACCCTTTATGTATTTGTAAACATTAATAAGGTCACCCCTCAGTCTCCTCTTCTCCAAGCTAAAGAGACACAGCTCCCTCAGCCTTTCCTCATAAGGGAGATGCTCCACTCCCTTAATCCTCTTTGTTGCCCTGCGCTGGACTCTCTCCAGCAGTTCCCTGTCCTTCTTGAACTGAGGGGCCCAGAACAGGACACAATATTCCAGATGTGGTCTCACCAGGGCAGAGTAGAGGAGAAGGAGAACCTCTCTTGACCTGCTAACCACCCCCCTTCTAATAAACCCCAGGATGCCATTGGCCTTCCTGGCCACAAGGGCACAGTGCTGGCTCATGGTCATCCTGTTGCCCACCAGGAACCCCAGGTCCATTTCCCCTATGCCGCTCTCTAATAGGTCATTGCCCAACTTATACTGGAACCTCAGGTCGTTCCTGCCCAGATGCAAGACTCTACACTTTCCCTTGTTATATTTCATTAAATTTTTCCCTGCCCAACTGTCCAGCCTGTCCAGGTCTTGCTGGATGGCAGCACAGCCTCTGGCATGTCAGCCACTCCTCCCAGCTTGGTGTCATCAGCAAACTTGCTGATAGTACACTCTATTCCCTTGTCCAAATAATTGATGAATATATTGAATAATACAGGCCACAGTACTGACCCCTGAGGCACTCCACCAGATACAGGCCTCCAACTGGACTCCGCCCCATTGACCATGACTCTCTGGCTTCTTTTCTTCAGCCAGTTCACAGTCCACCTAACTACCCGTCCAGACCGCACTCCTCAGTTTAGCTGTAAGGAGACTGTGTCAAATGCCTTACTGAAGTCAAGGTAGACCACATCCACCACTCTGCCATCATCCATCCACCTGGTTATGTCCTCATAAAAGTCAATGAGGTTGGTCAAGCACGACTTCCCCTTGGTGAAACCGTGTTGACTGCCCAATATTTTAACTCTTCTTTTACTTGGACTGATCTTCAGTTAACCAGCCTACTTTTAGCAATATTATCCCATTGACTATGAAGTGCTTCAGCAGCTGATTTGTAGTGTGACTGTGTGAGTACCCACATCCTTTCCCCACAAACCTTAAACCATTAGACACACTAACACTTGCAATTTACTCACATTTGAGATAGGCACCATAATATCTCCCTCCCTCACAGGTCAAGAGTAGTCAGTATATAAAATATCTTCTGGATAACTGAAAAATATTTCACACCTGGGAATATTATTGTAGAGATAAGTAATGTAAAAAAAAAAAAAAAAAATCTAAATCATTAGTGTTATCTATAGCTTGGTCAGTGTCATAATGAGGGAAATCATATAAACCAAAAACCTTTAAGAGCTCATTTTTCTTCAAGAAACATTCTCTATTGTCTTTAATTAAATTGCTAAGTTGGATTAGTTATTTATTTTTCATGGAGCATCTGCTCACTAGTCAAGCCTTCTCCTAGTTGCCTCAATTTTAATTATGTGATTACTTTCATGACAGAAGAAGCCATACCAAACTTTATTTCATATAGGAAAGAAAAAATACATGTTTCTCTCTTGACAGTTTTGTAGTTTGAAGGAGAGCAGCCAAGGTCAATTAGGTGGCTCTGCATCCACTGTACGAAAAAAATGCCCCTGGACCTATAGGCAGCAATTTCTTAATAATTATAACAATCTGAGGATAGCTAGTCTGGGAACACAGAAAACACAAGCCTCAAACTAGAGTCTGCTCAAGTCAGCAGACTGAGCCTCTTCATTTGCTCAGCTTGTTGAGAAATCTTCACACTCCAGAGGAACATGGAGCCATCCATCCAGTCTTTCTTCACCCAAGTCATGATTAGAAGCAATATATATTTTTAAATAGAACTTGTATATATTACTATTACAAGCCAGGAGCACCAATCATTGCATTTTGATATCCTTGAAAAAAATGCTTAAGAAGAGGTGACATTTAAGCTACAATAAGAGTGAAAGATAAATATTAAGACAACAAAACAGTTCTGCATGTATTTGAAACAGTATCTGCAGTATATGCTCCCATATAAATCTTTTTTTTGCCAAACCCAAAAATTAGGTATCTTATTAATACAGGCTTGCACATAATTCAGATCTGTGGCATTAAAAAGATAATAGTTAACTTGTTCTAGTTCTATTCAGGCCAATATATACATGTGTGTCCCTGTATGTATATAAAACATACAAAGTAACATTTTGGAAACTCTGAATTCATCCAATATTAAGAAATCAGGACTAACATATAGGATACATATTTGTTTCATTCTCTCCATGCACAATACTTCCACTAGAGCAGCCTGGGAAGTGAGGAGTCCTGTATCTATTTGAAATTTCTGAGACACTTTCTTAATAGTATTCCTTAATAGTATTTTCTCCCTAAAAATTAAAACCCTTTGTAATCCTTAATTTCTAATTTGACACTACTGGATTTAATACGTAACTGTAAACAGCACCTAACACATCTCCATACAGTATAGGTTGCTGTTCATGACAGAAGTGGCAGACTGGTGACATGCAAGAAGAGCCATACTACCAGAGTCCTCACTTGGAATTTCATTCAGCCAGTTCGGGCTCACGTGGCGTGAAGAAAGCTTGTAGGGCTGAATCCTTTATCATGATTTTGGATTGAACTCAACTCAGCAAGGACTTAAATGTGGTCTGACACAATGCTTTCTTTCATCCAAGAAAGTATATTGGAATGTTTCAAACCTGGTCTGAAAGGAAAATCACCAATAAAAAGAACTGAGAATCATACTCTGCCAAATTTCACCTTTTGTTTTCAACTGACCATTCACCCTTGGAGGTTTCTAAGTAAAAAGACTTCTGGTCCCTACGAATGGACACCGGTATACAAGTGATAACTCACGCTGCAGCTTTGATAGCTCTTAGTATTGACCTTTGAATGAAATGCCAAACACTCCCTGACCCTCCTGCATAGACTACAGGTTCCAGTTTACTCCTAAGTAGTCCAGACTTACGTAGCTATCTCACAAATACACAATATACATTCATTATTTGACACAGGTTAGCATCCTACTTGGGCAAGATCTCAGCTTCTCTAAATCTCAATATTGTGTTATATTCAGAAACTAACATAGCTGCTGATGTAGTGTTGTTTTTCTAATACTGCTTCTGAAGGTAGGATGCCACCCACTAAGACGACCACCAACCAGCCATCTAGGTTATTCTTGACAATGTCTCATGAAAATAATGACCAAACCTAACCCAGCTTCCACTGTGAGAAAATCATAACTTTGAGTTCAGTGTCTAATCTTGGAAAGAAATGCCAGCATTCCCAGAAATATTGCAAAATTGCCATTAGCCAAGGTAAATCTACTCACACAATCATTGTCTACATAGGAATTCAGAAGCTGAAGCTTTGTGCCTTGCATGGTAAGGCTGTAGCTGTTAAAAATGAACTGTTACTAATTGATAAGGGCTTCAAAATGAAGATATATGGTATTTGAGATCCTGTTTTGATCTTTTTTACTTTCACACATGTGCCCTTCTGTATCCTGTGGATCTTCTGTATGGCTCGGTGGGTACATGCTCCACATGGTATTTTGCCTGTCTGATGTTAAAATACGGCACATAGGCTCTTACACATGGTGTAGGAGCTGCTCTTTGATGGACACATAATCAAGCAGGAATTTGAAATATGGCCAAGACTTGGCTTTTATTTCTTTGCTATCGAACATAAGTGTGAATTTAGCCTGTAGAATTTATTCTTTTATTGTACTAGATAAATTGAAATAAGTGGGAAAATCCTTCTTCTTAATTGTCTTTCTCCTGCAGTCAGTTCCACAAGGTGTGGTTTAAGCTATCAGTACTTAAACATATATGATAACATTGTCAATACAAGACATTACTAGGCACTATTTCATTGTCATGAAAGAACTGATGTGTGTTTCTTTTCTTTTTCTTTCAGTCTTACGAATCAATGCCATTACACCCACTGGTTTTCTCCTGCATAAGCACACTTCCTTTAACTCCCGTGTGTCACTCCTTTCAGGCTGCACATTAAAATACTTGCCCTGTAATGAAATTTCTCAAAGAGCCCTCTCTGTCAAGGCAGTTTCCACTACTATTTTTCTGCAGATGTATTTCTGAGCAGTCCCTCTAAGTATGTGTTTGAAGTATTATCTATATACCACAAATCATTTTTCATATATTAATATTTTATCTGCATATACAAACCTATATTCTAAAATATATATAAAACATTTTAATCAAGCATGTCTGTAAGTCTATTTGTAATATACTGGTTTATTTTTAATTAAAATAATCTCTTTGCTTGGCACAGATTATCCTCCTCAATAATTAAAGGTTTTTAGAATTCAGCAATAAATATTGCTGAGTGTAATCTTCAACAAGAATAGCATGTTACTGCAGCATTAGTGCAGTTTTGTTTACTGTGAAGCGAACTACTGTTCAGTTATTCTGCAAGTTAAAAAAATATTTCCATCTTAGAGGAAAGTTCAAGTCTGAAGAATTTGTTTTTGTTATAAAATGCAATGCAAAGATTACATATATATATATATATGTTTAATAATTTTGCAGTCTTGAAATATTAAATTTCATTCTAAATGAATGATAGAGTAATCCGGCAAAGAGAATGAAACAAAAAAGACAATTCCAAACAAAAAAATAAAAAAATGCTATTGAACAAAATACTTCATTTAGATTTCACCCCCAATCCCCATCAATAGTCAATTCACTTGTCCCAGATCTACATGAGGTCACTCAAATGGCCTTGGCTCCTTTCTTAGCACCCAAAAGAATTTAAGCAGAACTCGTGTTCTGGCTCTAAATGTAGAAGGTCATAAGGTTCTTCTGAGTGAGAAATTTCACAGAGTTTCAGTAACACTGCAGTCCATGTTATGCAGCCAGTGATCACCAAACAAGTAATATATAGAGTCTCTTATCCAAAACCAAAAAATTTCTTAAGCACATCTACAAGAAATGTAACAAACAAACAAACAAACAAAAAAATAGGCATCAAATCAATTGTATAAAATGACAATGTGATCCCAGTCTTCAAGAAGGGCAACAGGGATGATCCCAGCAACAGGTCTGTCAGTCTCACTTCTGTGCCTGGCAAAATTACGGACCAGATTATTCTGGAAGTTATTGAAAAACACCTGAAAGACAACACAGCAACTGATCCTAGCTAATACAGGTTCATGAGGGAAAAGTCCTTCTTGACCAACTTCATGTCTTTCTATGAGAAGGTTACCCACCTAGTTGACTCAGAGAAACCAGTTGATGTGATTTGGATTTTGGTAAAGCCTTTGATACTGCCCCTCACAGTATCATCCTGGACAAGACAGCCAGCATACAGCTGGGTAGACACACTGCAGTCCATGGGGAGCGATTGGCTGATGGGCTGGGCTCAAATGGTTCTAGTAAATGGGGTAATGTTGGACTGGCGACCAGTCATTAGCAGAGTTCTGCAGGGATCCATCTGAAGGCTAGTGCTCTTTAATGTCTTCATAAATGACTTAGACTCAGTACTTGAGGGAATACTAAATAAGTTCATTTATGACACAAATTTAGGAAGAGCTATTGACACTCCCAAGAGCAGAGAGGCCTTGCAGAGGGATCTAGACAAAGTAGAAAACTGGGCAATCACCAACGGAATGAAGTTCAACAAAAGCAAGTGCCGGATTTTGCACCTGGGACACAACAATCCTGGCTGTACATACAGACTGGGGGATGAGATGTTGGAAAGTAGCTCTGCGGACAGGGATCTGGGGATTCTGGTCGAAGGCAAGTTGAACATGAGCCAACAGTGTGCCCTGACAACCAAGAGGGCCACCCCTGTCCTGGGGTGCTTCAAGCACAGCATTGCCAGCCACTACAAAGTTAGTGAAGGGTTTGGAAATTAAGCCATATGAGGAGTGGCTAAAGTCACTCAGTTTGTTCAACCTAGAGAAGAGGAGACTGAGGGGAGACCTCATCATGGTCTACAGCTTCCTCACAAGGGGAGGAGGAAGACTAGGTTCTGATCTCTTCTGTCTTATGACCAATGATAGGACCTGAGGGAATGGCAGGAAGATGTGTCAGAGGACAGGACATCAGGAAAAGGTTCTTCACCCAGAAGATGGTGGAGTGCTGGAACAGGCTCCCCAGGGAGGTAGTCATGGGCCCAAAGCCTGACAGTATTCAAGAAGCAATTGGACTACACCCTCAGACACATGGTTTGGATTTTGGGGTTGTTGTCCTATACAGGGACAGGAGTTGGACTTGACAATCCTTTAGGTCCCTTCCAACTTGGGACATTCTATTGTTCTATGAAAATATCAGTTTCAGCTTTTCAAAAAGCAGACTCATTAAGTACCAATACCTGCTTTGCAAACATTGGAAATTTCATACCACTATTGTCCCTGTAACTTTATCTTGCAGTAGTTGAGGATACTGCAGAAAACAAACCACAGACCTGCAGTATATCAGCAACTCCTGCCACCAGAGAGCAAGCCCAGCATCCTTTGATACTCCAGAATTTCTGGAGGTTTATGCCTGGTTTGGTTTCAACGGCCTTTGTCTAAATTACACCATGATCTACAGTCTTTGTTCTGTTTAGCCCCTCTTTAAGCTATGTAGTCCATGCATTCAAGACCCCTACTTGATACATTGACTGTGCTCAAATTATAGCCCATCCAGCACTATTTCAGAAACACAGACTGGCTAATTTATCACTACTGTGAAGTCAAAATCCCTCTTACGACTACCCATCAAGGACAACTCACCAGGTACTATTTCCTTTGCCACACACATAACCAGATTTTAACTTAGGCAAAACAAGATCACTGTAAAAATATCTCTTTTTAAATTCAAAATGATACAATTTATTAGTATTTTTATTAAATAATAGCAGTAGCACTGAAATATAATTGTTTGGATTAACAAAGCTCGATGTTATTCCTTCAAAAAATCCTTTTGCGTTTTTAGTTTCGCTTATGGAGGAATACATCTTAACAGGAAAAAGTAACTTATCATATCCAGTTAAAGCCTGATCTATAGATAAATAAAAATTAAACAAAGTAAGATAAAGTGAAGATACTGATTATGGCTTAGGCAGTGTGCTGATGACTAAAATTGAAATTGATAGTCCTTTTGGCTAGTGTAAAATGTATGTAGTACTCTGAGAGATAAAGAGCAGTTTTTATTCTTGTTTTCTAGAAGGATAGCACAGGGTACTAACTAGAGACAATACCACATGTTTTTAACTTTCACTTCCTATGGAAAAGGTTTAGTCTTCTCTCCCTGTTTATATAGGAAATGGAACTGGGCCGTGAGAGAGAAAGAAAATTGCAAATACTGAATAGAAACACTTATTCCTAAAAACCTGAAAGAGTATGGAAGTGTTTGGGTTTTCTTGTTTCATTGGTTGCTTTCTTTGTGAATAGCTGACCAAATTCATGAGTAGCACCTGTGAGCTACTAAGGAGTCATCAAATGTTGTGTTACTCAAAGGAGGCCCTCAAAAGAGGCCTTCCTGTGAAAGTGGTGAAGTATCATTAATTCACAGTAGCTAATACTGGACTATCATCTGCAGAAGAACCCATGTTTCACAATTCTTCCAGTTCTTCTGCACTGAAGTCTTTTACTTAGCCCACTGTTTAAGCCATAAATGCATGTGAAATTGAATATTTCCTTCAAAATACTCCTGACTACACTACAAAGCAAGCAAAAAAATATTAAGAGACATGAAATAAGGAGAAAAAATAAACTGGCTATCTAATGGGTATTGAACACCTTCCCTTAGTCATCAAGCAAGGCAGAGAGGTTCCCTCCTGAGTGGGGTGGACACGCCAGGGAGGCAGAAGAACGTGGAGCTGTTCCTGCTCTTTCCCGCTGTTTAGGACACCAGCATGTTTTTTGTTCTTTGGTGCCATTTTGGAAAGCTGACACCATATACCCTTCTTATTCTTACTGAAAGAGCATCCCCAAGCAAATTCTCATATAGTAAAATAGTTTTGGTTTCTGAGTTATGGGAACAGCCATAATATATGATTCTATATAGTCATGGATGTATTAGACACTGGAGGGATGAGAATGTATTTGAATCATGAATGTCTCTTTACAGCCTCTGCAGTAAAATAACATTTCTACTCTTTTTGTATTTACAGCAAATACCACTTTTGTGTGGATGAATAAGGCCCGTTGCTGAAAACAATCATTTCAGGAGCTTTTTTTTATCTTACTGATTGCTAGGGTTACACTGCAGACTGAACTGTAAAATATTCCTTCACTGCTTCTTTGTTTCAGTGAGATAGAAAGTTTAATCCATATCAAAGACATTTCACATGAAGAATATTCATGGACAATTGTAGATATACAAAGAAATCTGCATACATTTCTAGTTTTTGAGAGAAACAATAGATCATCATGTAGTCACATCTAATAAATTCTTAGCCCAGCAGTCTGTCTGTCTGAAGAAACAAACATCTACCAGAAATATTTCCCCGGCTCTCTATATCTTGAATTCAAAAAGCATCAGCAACAGCATGAAGGACTTTTGCAACTCCTTGAACTTGCAAGTTAGTAGAAATCACCATTTTTACCTTTTAAAAAGCTATTATTGAATCCCTATTAAAATAAGAACAACAACAACAGTTTTTATGTTGAGTCCTATCCAGCTGACACTGTCCTTTCAGAAAGCCAATGACTTGTTAGTACCCCTAGCAGGAGCGCGAACAGATGCGTCCCTGACAGGCGATGGATGGTCAGGGTCCATCTGGCCAGTGCAGCCTGGACAGAAATGATGTATACAGCTTCATCAGCGAATGACTGTCATCAATCCTGTGCCACGGATAGCGTAAATGACAGCTACACTGCAGCTGAGGCCCAGGTGTGAGAATGAAGAAGGGGTTGATTTAAGAATGCTGGGTAATCAGGAATGTATAGTTTCCTGGACTTTAATTTGTATCTTTAACCTCCTATAAATATCCCGGTATACTGTAGGAGGTATGTGTTTTTAAAGAGTCTGATCATGGAATTAGCTTCAGGATGACAGATATTCTTTGCTGTCCTTTAGCTGCTGATTACCCCAGTTCCCAGTATACATTAACAAATGCATGCTGAGCTTTGGCCACTGTACTGTGGGCTCCACAATTTAATTATTACCTCATTGATTTTTCATGTATTTCAATTTTCTTTTTTTCAAGTCACAGTGACTGTCCTATTGGGGGCAATGTTTGTTTTCGCTTTCCAAGATTTCCTTGTGGAATTTATTTTGAGTTCAACGATTATTTTTTTTAATCCATCAGGAACTCATATTTGCTTAGCCTGTCAGTTAATAGACAGGTAGATGCACAATCCCCTAAAATGAAAATGAACATTATGGTTGAAGCTAGATATAAACAGAAAACAATAATGCAGTGACCACTGGTAATCCCTAACTGTACCTCGATTTTTTTAAATGGTCCCTTTTTAGCATGCATTGAAGAGCACGCATAATTTGCATCTATTAGCATTTTATTATTTCATAGCATTGTGTATGGGGAAATGGACACAATTCTTGTGTTCTCACAGAATATTTCTTTACTTACAACTAGTTCACAATAAATCATTTTTCTTTATCAGTGCATCATGTGAACTAATGTAGTGATTCAAAAGCACAGAAAGTTATGAATGTTTTATATGAGGATGAGTCATAAGTTCATTGTCATAAACAAGTATCACCTATAATCATATTCTCTTAAGAAGCAGTTAATTGTCAACAGCTACATTTTGACCAGGTAAAGGTGTGTTGCGTGCCTGGAGCAAGACTCGTATGCATACTTCATACCATATACAAGATCCTGCATTCACAATTTGTCTATGAATGCAAACAAAAAAGCCACATTTCCAATGTACAGTCCATGCTTGCAGGCATAAGGCTTACTGTATATTTCTTTTAGACTAAAACTTGAAAAAAAAAAAAAGTCAGCGTAGCTCCAGGCAGAGAAGCTTTAGGAAAGCACTATGTAAATTCTGGTAGTATTATCATAAGGGGTATGGTATGGGACAGTACTCCAGACATCCCCAATTCCAGACACAGAACTCAGTTAATATGCAATGTGCGCAGCAGAGAGGCTTTAACACACACGAACTTTGCAGAGAAGGGTACAACAGGCCACATTAATTGCAGGTTACAAGGAATGTGATCAATTTTCATCTCCGAGTACTGACTTTTGCTGGCTCCTTTTCAGGTTCCTGGAACAGAAGTGGAGCATAAGGGCAACAAGAAAGCAGAGATGCCTCAAGGACTGGGCTCATTTTCTATCCAAATGCAGTGGATGAATTAGACTTGACTTGGGAAGAAACCCCATTTTTAAGTAGCTGTGTGTGTATATATATATATATATATGTATAAATGTTGGAGTGCACGTGTGTACATTTACATGTGAGAGCACTTGAGTACATACGTGCATGTATATTTGTGTGAATAGCCATATTCTGAAAATGGTTTCATTCAAGATCGCTAGAAGCCATAAAAGAGATTATTTTTGAGGAAGGAATTAGAAAATTCCTTCAAAACAAATTTTTCTTTTGGGCAACTTGGGAGTTTTCAGCCTCCAGGCAGAAAATTTAAGAGATAAACAAATCACCAAGTAAGCAGATGAAGACTTTCATCTGGATTTCCATTAAAAAACCCTACATTTACTCCAACAGTTTCATCCAGGGAAGAAAAAAAACACCAAACAATCCCGCCCCCCGAAACAAAACAACAACAAGAACAACAACAAACCAAAACAAAAACCAAACCAACCAACCAAACAAAAAAACCACCACACAGTTTTGTAGAAGGGAAATTTTTCATCAGACTACTAATGCAACAAAAACCCCTGATAAGTCTAGACAAAGACCATGTTATAGCTTTCTGTGAAACCAGGATGAGTTGTACCTACACAGACTATTGGGTTTAAGTGGTTTAGGGAGAGATCTTGAAAAAGCACATGTGGAATTTAGTATTGGTGATCTCCGGAAAGTCTTTGCAATTTGTGCTCTGAAACTCTTGGGCACTTAAAAAAAAGCTCCCCTTTAATATTTTATAGTGCTGTGTTAACCTTTAGAATATGAATAGAGCCCCCATCTGTGTAGGCTTACTTGTTATACAGTAGAGCAGGTCAGTACCAATCAGATCAATACAGCCCCAGGAGAAGGGGGAAGAGGAAGAAGGCCATTGAGCACCGAGCATTTACCCCCATGAATCACAATTACAGGAACACCTGTGCTAACAAACTATGTCCTGATCCACTGGGAAAATGTGCACAGTGCTCAGTAGCCCTCAGAATTTCTCATTTTTTATCACTGGTGGGTTGGCCTGCAGTTGCATATTTGTGTTACAGTGTAAAATTGGACATTGGTTCAAGACCTCTTAGGCTGACTAAGCTCTCATAGGGCTTTTTGCTGCTTCTCCTGTGTATGTATTTTAGCATTATCTTCAAGGTACTGTTGGAGGCTTTTAATTCATACATTTCCATTTCAAACAGCAACACGCAAGTTTGAGGAATACGGTTTCAGAAAAGTTATATGCAAAAGCACGCTTACATTGCAAGCGATGTGCATTTGTTAATGAACTATTAATAAGCTGTGGATATATATCACGTAACAGAGAAAAAGAGAAAACAGAATCACCTATGGTAATGGAGGGAGCAAAAATTAGGAAAAATAAGCATACAATACTCGAAAACACCTCCCTTGCACAATGTTACAATAGTATCTGGTTTTGTAGTTATGGAACAGCTTTATTATTTCTATGTCATTACAGTAAATTATCTACCTAAAGTATAAGGAAAGGCAGAAGTATAATGAGGAACTTCTACTGTGTGAGCAGTTCAACTGTCAGGAAATAGGAGTTAGGATTGTCACTGACTTTAAAACCTCTCTCTAAAGGCAAGGACATATCAATAAATATCAAGTTTCTTCACTTCTGTGCTATCATAATATTGTTGTACATCTGCAATAAGTTTTGCCATGTATGTCAGGAAATGCATCACTGAACAATGGGCCCTTACGATCACACAGAAGCTAGAATGCTTCTAAACTCTCCCTGGGAAATTTAGCAGATACTGACGGCACACAGCAGGCAGACCCATATCTTATATATTTTACATATATTTCACAGTGAAGAAGCATCAGAATAGAAGGCCATGCTATGCAACTGAGAGGAAAGTGTCTGTCCAGCAAGCTTAGCTCTTCTGGCTTCAGAAGAAGCCATTATGCTTTTAACCTCATGCTGAGAAATGGCTATTTAGAGATTAGGACAGATGAAGACCTGGATATGTTCTCTTTTTCTGTCTCGAAATCTTGTCTAGGCAGAATGTGAGACTTTGAACATATGTTCAGGATTTCTGCCTGTGTGCCCTTCAGCCTTGTTAAAAGAGCAGCTGCTTTACCTCTGACTAGGCTGTGGCACATCTGAAAATCCCAGGTATGTCTGCTGTGCATACATATGCCATTTTGGTGAAGTACATACCCAGTGAGCTGACACATCGAAGATACACCATGGAATCTAGGTTGTGCTATGCTGATGACATAGAAAACTAAAAAATCCAACATGTAAGGTCATCTGTGAGGTATCATCATGCTAAGGGACATTTCGACCCTCTCACCCAGGCACTATTTGGCACATTTGTATATATTTATGATTACAGATAAGGAATTATGATTATCACAAAACTCCCAAATCTTAAAGTCAGAAGAAAGGTAGGAACAGGTGGGAAGGAAGATAATATGAAGGAAGGAAAAAAAAAAAAAAAAAAAAAAGCTAGAGAAACTCTTAACCTTCTGTAAAGAGCATATATGACAAAGTGCTTTGGGGGAAAATAATCAGCTGAGCACTAAGCCACTTAATTTATCACTCTGCAGAGTACGATGAAAATAACATAATTCTCACTCGCTACACATTAGTACTCCTCTGGATTCAAATTTGGATTTGATCGCAACTAGAAAGCTGTTCAGCTGAGTTACTCTTTCCCTGGTTTTAATATGTGAAAAAGAAAATGAAGAATACCTGGCTTATGGAATCAGCAGGTACTTATTCTGACTACAAAAAAAAAAAAAAAAAGCAAAATAGCCCAAAATGTTTGTCTAATTCTGGACCTTCCTCTGCTTCTCTGACTCCTCCAGCTACTCTTTTCCCACTGTTGTCCGTTTGTCAGCTCGACAGGACCCATTACTATCACCCTCAAACCTCCCTGAACGAGACCTCATTTAACAAATTTCATGTTCAAAGCTCGTCAGATCTTCCAAGGCAAAATACCACACAGTACTAAACAGACAAAGTGTAAAAGAAGTCCGCAAATGCAGTGTAGGCTTGTTGTCATTGATACTGCCTTTTCAGTCATCACACTAGCCTATGAACAAAATGAAAAAGGACACAGAAAAGTGTGTTTTCACTAGGATTAATTAACAACACTGTCAGAGAATTAAGGAGGGAATATCTGACATTTACTAATATCTGAGATAGTAGTAAATTTTAAACTAATTTTCCTTTGACAATACTTTTGTAGTCAAGATTTTCTAGAACTCCAATGTACCTTAAAACTCCTTTAATGCACTTTTGCTATCCTGCTTTTGGCATTTGCTTGATTGGAAACCATTAAGCATGCTTAACTGTGCCACATATTTTCCCTTCTGATTAAAATGCAGGCTGGCACAAGCAGAGACGGATGGCCTCTGAGTTTATAGATTGACCAGGGCACCTGCCGTGCAAGCATCTTTGTGCTGCCCCATCACTGAATTTCATTCTGACCTTGAAGCATCACACTTGATAAAGCCAAAAGTTAGTTTCTATTTCTATTTCCAGCCGTGTTTTTTAGTATCCCTTAACAGACTGTCAATTGTACTCTGACATGATGGTGCCTGCTTCTTGGAGGTTGTAGCTCTCAAAAGGCAGTAAAGTTGATGCTTTCACCTACAGACTTTTGTAGCTCTTCTGCATGATTCTGTTAAATATTTTTAAATAAATCATACTAATAAGAAGAGGAATACATCTATTGATGACTTCTTGAATCTCTAGCAATTGTACTGGAGACCTAAGGCTGTACCTGTACAGTTTTAGTACCAGCCAAAGTTCCAGTTAAATGTCTGTTCACCCTAGTTCATAAGCAACAGTTGGAAATAAAGTTTCCTCGGGAAACAAGATCACTTTATGAAATGTCTCTTGAAGCACAACAACTGTAGATACAGTTCACAAAGAATATCAGCTTTACTCATTACAAATCTTGCAAGCCATGCTCCAGTGTACAGCAAAACAAATACAGGAAACAGAAAAACAAACAAAAAACCAACCAACCAACCAAAAACCAACCAACCAAAAACCCCACACATTTGTGTTTGCAGCATTTCAAATAATTGTTCTTTTCTGTCTGTAATCAAGAACAACTAAACTAGTCCAGAAACTACTGTATCTGTAAGTCTGTGCAAAATATAATCTTAATTTACAACAGTAAAGATTGTATAGAAGTGCATTTCTAGTAAAAGATTATTCTGAAACTGATAGAACTCTGAGAACATAATCATGTACATCATGATTTTACCTACTTTAGCACATACAAAAAAACCTTTCCAGAGAACAAATACATTAATTTAGTGTAACTTCTAGAATTAGAGCCCTGAGTGGTCTTTCTGTCCTCTGAAATGTATGCAAAAACCGACAAGTACTTCACCGTCTGAGGAATGTTCATGATGTTGCATCAATGCAACGATAGCTTCCTAGAATGGCTTATACATAAAGTAGAGCCATAGCTACAGCTACAAAACACACCAAACATCTAAAGACAAGCCATGAAAAGCAAGGAAATTGTGATTTCTAGTTGAGGCTTGTGACATTTACCGGCTATACAAGAATACATGGGATGTTATACAGCATTGCGCATCATTATTGTGGAAGTCATTGTTTCCCTCATTAGCGCTCTAGATCTGTACATTACTTCCATTGCAGGTCACGACCTTCATGCTGACAGTCCATCCTTAACTCACCCTTTTGTGCCTAGGTATTGTAGCAAATTTGCTACACTACGTGACATCTCACACTTGAATTTTCTGCAATATTTGAAGACATGTATCCCATTCAAATGCACTACTTATCAACTCAAAGGTCTTCAAGAAACCATTAAGATGATATGGGACATATATCTAAAGTAAAATTAGATATAATTTCATTTGTCTTGTATTTTATTATAATATTTAAGAGATAGCTCTCTGTAGAGTTTTTAATTTTATATGATAGAATGATGTGCACATCATGCAGAACAGTTAAAATATTTCTAAAATATTTTTAATGTTCAATAATCTTTTCCAAACAAATAAAGTCATTTACCCACTTGGAACATGCAAAAGGGTAAATTTTTCTATACTCATTGTCCTAATTTACCTTAACATTAATTAGAAACATAACTTAATATGCAGCAAACACATTAGCCTTTCATTTTAATGTAATTGAAGACAAATGACTAAAACTTAGCAGTGATTCTGGACTCCTGAAAACTGATTGACACAGTACCATCCTGTAACGGAGCAGCTGATATGCAAGCATTGACATGGCAGAGTCATTATGATAGATCATATCAATTCATAATTTGGCTTCATAAATATGTAGAATTATTGACACAGTATCTTACAATGGCACCTCCTTTCCTACAATGCCAAAAGACAGGACTGGTCTTTACAATGAGAACTTCGAAATGTAATGTAAAATGATGTGATGTATGTAGAAAATATACTGTTTCTGTTGTAAGAAGTCACCTTCTGTTTTAGTATCAGAAAACCAGTGTTAAAGCCAGAGAAATAAATCAGTTAGGAATTCCACAGCTGGAAGTCTCTGTAATACTTAGGTTTACTGTCCCCATTCCTCATTTCCCAGTTCAGAATTTGCCAAACTATGAGAAATTGTTGGATTAAACCAGAAACAAAAATTTAAAGCTCGTTTTGATTTTATGGTTAGAGAGAGAAAGATAACTAACTGTGGAAATTTGCAGCAAGTTCCTTTATGTGGACTGGTGCTATGAAAGTAGATTTTGAGGTTTTGTTTGAAAAACACAAAGAAAGCTTTCTGATAAATTGATGCCACTGATGTTAGAGCCCAGGGAAATGAGGACAAAAGCAGAGAAACATACAAATGCATCTAGTAAAGTCAGCTTTTCCACATCTTAAAAAGCATCCCATCTCTAATATCAATGTATAAACTAGCAAAGATTTGATCCCAAACACAGAATTCTGACCATTAAAAAATTGGCAGATGTGTAACATAAGGATTTAGTTTTGTGTGTCCCAGTTCTCTTGGATGCTGTAATGATATTTACGTTAAGCATCCAACAATATTTCTATCACGTTAGATTCATGCCTTAGCTTTGGTTTCCATTCTTCTTGCTCTGGTGGTTACAATCAGATTAATAACTGGAGGACAGGATGCTTTGTGGGTATAAACAAGTCAACTGGGCTGATCTCAAAAAACAGAAAACAGTGAGCTGATTCACTCCAACTGAGGGTAAGCACATTTCAGTTTTACTGCCATGATTAACTTCTTTTTAAATTGTGACAAAACGTACCCTTTAAAGTAATCTAAATTACTGCTATGTACACAGGATAGACAGAGACTATACTGATATACATACCTTACACACACCCACAAAAAAAATAAAAATCCAAAACTACAACGTATTGTGTGGGCTGAGAATACTATATTGACTTCTGGTGCTAAGAGAATTTCATAATGGAGTTACAAAACCCTCAAAAAAAGGGGTTTGTAAAGGAAACTCTAATATACCTTCATCTATAATAGCACGGCTGGGGGCTACTATAATAATCCTTTTGCTTTCATGTGGCCATCTGGAGGCCTATTAGAACTAGTAGCTAAAACAGACTCCCAAGTGTGTTGAGTTTGCCAGTTCCCACTAAGTCACTAAAATACGGGAGTTAGCCCTGCTATAGGGTGAAGAGTCCACTACAGAAAGGAGACAGCTTGAACTCTAACCTTTTACCCTGTGAATAAGTTGTGTACAGGCTGATTTTTGATACATACATTTTAATTGTGCAAAAACCTCAGCCAAGGTCTCTTGTGCACCTCTGGGGTTGTACAGCAAGATAGAAGAGGTAATGCAAGGTGAGAATGAAAACATTGCAAATGTAATGAAATATTATGTTTCCACTAAGAAATATTCCATTCTGATTTTTACAGAGAGCAACAGTATAATATAATCGATTTTGCAAGAACCTACTTTCCTTGCTCTAATACAAACATAGACATTATATATAACATTTACTTAGTGTTGCGAGTTTTTATCCAAAATAAAATGGAAATAAGTATTTGAATATGCAGATTATTTTACAGCATAGTTTGGTGTCTCTCTTTGTTTTTTATTCAATTAAGATTAGTGCATACAAACGCACTCAGTAAAACATTTTGAGTCAAGGGAGACTGGGTATCATTTGTCCAAAATAACTCCTTTCCATACACTCATTACTAATCTTATTCAGTAACGTGGTTACATCCTATTATACCTGATACATTTAAAAAAAAAAATGCATATATATATATATAACCTGCTGTTTAAAACTGCACTAGAATTCAGATCTAGGACCAAATAAGATGCATTAATTGCTTTACTGCTTCACTGCAAAGCCACTCTTAAAACATAATTCCTTAATGAAGTCCGTTAATTTGTTCACGACAGTACACAAGCTGTTCAAAATGACACAGAATTGCTCTCTGTTTTCTAACCCCTGCAGTTTCTTCTGTTAGTCGCTCTGTCTTGTTTTGTTATCCCACAGATAGTAATTATTTTATAGTGGCTGTAATTAGGAGAGAATTAGGCTTGGTAAACAAAACCTGCCTACTCCTGTTAATAGCTAAGGATAATAAATTTGGCTCTGACATTCACTATATTTGGACAAGACTTGGCCTTCTTCCAGTTCTCCCAATAAGAACTTTATTACATAATTATGCCTTGGAGGGGCTCATATTACAAGGTAATTTTTTTGTTGTTGTTAAGACACATATTGCATGGCTTCCAGCCAGTAAATGATATACTGTAATATATGCCTTCAATAAATGTTTTAAACAAAAATTCTCTAAGCAATATCCTGCTGGAGTTTCACATTGCATTTGAGCAGATATATTTACGGGAGTTTTTCATAATGCAAATTATTTGCTTTTGCTCTCATTGTCCAACAATGTAACAAGTGTTTAAAAAGAAACCTAGGATTATTTTTATCATCAAATGACATGGTTAGATGCTTAACTTATCATATCTCAGTAGCTTAAAAAGAGTTTTCATACTTTTTATTCTGTGAGTAAAGTCACAGTTATGTTGACATGGACAGAAGTGCAGCAAGTATCTTATTTTCTATTTTCAGCTTGAATTAAAAAACAAACCTTTGTTCCATCTATCAGCCCACACATTAATGCATCATCTCTCACCCTCTCCTTTATTTTTATCTCATACCTTTTATGTAAAATACAATTTAAGTTAATACACAATACAACAAAATGCTTTTCAAAGGGAGTCAATCACAAGCTAAATAGAAAAGGAAGGGCTTAGGGTGGAAATACACAAAGAAGTGAGTGGCTCAAAAGAGAGAAAGAAAGTGTTTCAGTCACAAACAGGAGCAGAGATAGGATCAAGACTAGGAAAAGGGAGTAAGCAATTAAATTCTGAAAAAAAAAAATACAATAAAAACAACTAAGCATGATACATACACTAACTGTTTCTCCTGCTGCTGAGTTAACACTGCTACTAAGATATGGGTAAATAATATATAATAATCACATTCACCAAGTTTTGCAAGAACTGTGTAGGTAAGCAGAATTGAATTTACATACTTGAAGACATACACCAAGTCCAGAGAGATCAAAAACTGGTGGAACAAAAACAGAATCCGAAAGTCACGTTCCCAGGCCATATTTTCTGGTTACCAAACAGCGTCCAGTACCTTTTCCATTTTCCTGAATACTATTCAATGCTACAGGTTAAACCAAAAATATCAGGTGCAGATAGGATAGACTGGCTATCAAAATGTTTCTGGTGTAGAAAAAGTGTATTTTGTATATTTTTACTTCACTCATTTGAGGGTACTTCCCCTCTTTTGAAGACTCTCAGTCTGGTATTGATATCTCAATATAAAATGCCCAGGGCAAGAGAAGTCAAAATTATCAGAAGAGAACTGGGACAAATACCAAGACAACGATAACTATAAAAACATGCCAAAGTGCTCTTGCATATAATATGACCTATATATTAGCTTTAAAAATACTATGTTCATATAGATTGCAGAAAATATGTTCCATTCTGATGCAAAAAAATCCAATACTAAAAACCAAATATACCCACTTTAGATATATACTTTAGATTTTTAGGTATAGCTTATCAATAAAAAAAAAAGTAAGATCTTGAGCTAAAGTCTTCTGCACTAAAGACACATAGAGGATTAATTTGATCCTGAGGAAGACATTTGAAAAACAAAAGGGCAGGGACTCAGTACATCAACAGTCATTACAAACAGAAAAAGACCAATAGGTCAGGTAGTCCAGTCTTATTCCAGCTCCTTAATGCAGTACTGGCCATGACAATACTGTCTTCTACATTTTCTCAAAAATATATTTTTAATTACTCAAACTAAATGATGAACACCACTTTCCCTTGGAAACAAATCACTAAGTATTCCTTGTTGTTTCAGTCATACCTTGGAGGATATACACTCCACATCCTTTTTATTTTACTATTATCCATTAACTCTTCAAAACCTTTATCTTTGTTCTTCTCATCTGACTTCCCAGAACCACCTTAGAAGAGTCCACAGACTTCCCACAGCCCGTGAGGCAGCAAGGTACCAAGGAGCACCACTTCTTCCCACTGATTCACATGGGAATGGCAGGGCAGCAGACTGAGACAGAACGTTTTCAGCAGCAGAGGACAGACCAGGGGTGATTTCACAGTCTAAGTATATGTAAAGCTGCTGTTGACAAAATGTCTGGTCTCAAGCTCTCTCCAAGTGTTATAGACTCTACCATTTGATGCAGATGTGGCAAAGAAACTTTTTATTTCCTCCCTCCATTTTCTCCTCTTCCTCTCATCTTGTTTATCAGGCATTGGAACAGGCTGCCCAGGGAAGTGGTGGAGTCACCATCCCTGGAGGTGTTTAAAAGGCATTTAGACAAGGTTCTTAGGAACATGGTTTAGTGCTAGACTTGGGTTATGGTTGGACTCGATGATCTTGAGTGTCTCTTCAGCTGAAACGATTCTACAATTCTATGATCTTCTTTCCATTCTCATAAGGATTGCAGAGAAAGGAAAGGAAAACAAAGCTGAAAGAGCTTGAAAGGTATTTAAGCTATGTCCTTCCTGTTTTTGAGATGCAGGATGAGGCACAAGACTATGAGTGACTAGTTGTATATAATAGCATTGATTAAGAATTTCTTCTGCCATCCTATCTTAAGCTACCATGATCTCAGTGTCTGGAAGATATATCATTCATAATTTTAAAATATCACTTTGGAAGGGGGAGAAGGTGGGAAACAGACATAATTCTGTCCTCTGTTGAAAGCCCAGCTACCTGACAAACACTAAGGACCAATAAATGTGCATGTTGCCCTATGATGCACAAGGTGATCAGACTCAGCCTTTGATATATGACCAATGGAAGCACATTCTAGCACCAAAGAACCTGCACCCGAAGTCTCTATGAATTGTCATGATTGCTCTCCAAGCATTCTGTAAATTTGGAAAAAGATAAGATGACTGAATTGAAAGTCTCTTCAGAATAAAAAAAATAATCACGTCTTAACAAAGAAAATAAATAAATCTATAAACTGTAAGGGTGAAAATACAGATTATAAGGATTAACCAGTCTACTTGCTCTCTCCCCCTTTCTCAGTATACTGTATCTGTACCACTGCAGCTATAGTATAATAAAAGGTGGGAAGAGGTTTAAATAATCATGTTACAATTTCCAGTAAAGACGACTGACTGGAATCCTATTTTAGGGTACTTGCTGTCCTAAAAGATATTCAGGGGGAAGACAGCCAGAACAGGTGGTCAGAAACCTTCTTTCAGGACTCCACGGTGGCACTTTACAATGAAGAGCTCGGAGTTTAGTCTAAATTGTCCACAGGGCCAAATTATATCCTGGCCAGAGCCAGGGTGTAAATGAAATACAGAAAATTTTTCACACCTATTGTATCCATAACGGAAAGCATTTCCAACAGATCCAAGGATTAAGTATACTTAGTTTCAAACAGGGTTTTAGAGTTTCGCTTTTTTAAAGGCTGAGGAAAGCAAGCTCAGAGAAGAGCACAGTGAGCAGCAGGGGACCAAAGCTCCTTTTATCATTATTCTAAAATGAGATAAAGTGAAGAGATGGTCATGAAGAATACCAGACATTAAATTGAATCCCTGTGTGCAAATCAGAAGTGTAAACTTTGTTTTAGATAATGGGTTACAGAAGGAGATGGTTTGTTAGAACAAAAAAACAACACTGAAAATGGTGAGAGACATGATGGTATCCTTATGAGAAATATCAGGGAATAAAAATGAAAAGTTTTATTTGAGAAGTGTATTTATAATATATGCCTTGGCTCTTTCTTTGTTATTTGTAAGCCTTCCTCTGAACAGAACAACAATATATGGAGTCCATAGTGTATGTTTGCTTTTTGATTTCTGCAAGCAAGAGTATGTGAGCTTTCTAGAAACTATGAAAGCTCAATGCACTGGTGAGAAATGTCTAAATAATGTCGACTCTAAATCTTTGATTTACCACAAAAGGCTCTTAGGCAACTAGCTTGGTAATACCTCCTTGGCTGGATGTCTGATGAAGATGGTCATCTATACATGTGCAAAATCTCTCCAGCTCTGCATTGGTCAGGTCCCATTTAAAATAACTGTTTCTACTCCTGACCCGTCTATGTGTAAACACATCAGACTGACAGCTTTTTTCACTCACAAAGCCCAATAGGCATGGGGACAGCACCATAATCTCATGGAGGCCTAATTTACTGACTATCTTTTGTCAAATTTATGTGATACCAAACAAGAACATTGGTCATGATGTTGATGATGCATAGCTTGCAGGTGTAAGACCTGTGAGGGAATGTGATTCTTTCAACACATGGTAAGATTAGTGTGTTAAAATTGCAAGTGGAGCAAACAGTTCCAGATTTGTTTAAGGCTGATCAGTGTCTCTACCCATATCACCAAATGTGTGATTTACTACTACATTTAGCCAATGAATTCTCCTTCAGATCAAATGGTAGACAATTGGGGATTTGGAAACAAAGGACAAAGAGAAGCTGAGCTGTCTATACAGCATAACTGTTATACTGACATCTCGTGTCCAGTCAAGGTGCTTCGGTAAAACCTGTGGCACCTGGGCCACAGCAGAAGCATTTGCTTTTCAGTGATAACAACATATTGGTCCCTTTTACCTTGAAAAACATTTCTATGCATTTTACTGCAGCAACAGTTCACAAGTCTCTAGGAAAGTATATTACTTGGAGGGGTAGCAACTCTAGCAGAAGCATGAATAATGTCAGCACGTTCTTTTCATGATTCTTAGTGGCGTCAATATCCACACCAAAGTAATACAAGAAGTGGGACCTTTCAGAGGAAGAAAAACATGTCTGGTTTTATATTTTGCATCCTTATGCAGAGTAGCAGCAGTTCGAACCACAGCTCTTCATCTGAAGCAAAATCTCAGATTGTAAATTTGTATTCAAATTTCATGACTACTTGGGAGAAATCACAAAAGTAACAGAAAAAGAGACATTCCACACACAAAGGAAAAACAATGGTCCCTAGGGACAGAAAGGTTAATACAAGAAGAGAACTGGATTGTGTGAATGCCAGCTTCTGTCCACATCCCAGACTGATACTGAAGGGGAAGTTTTCGCTTAGCCATTTCTGTCCCTCTGCAAAGGTGAGCAAGATGCTGTTAATAACTGAAATTGTCCCTGATGGTGGCAAGTCTAATTACAGGGAGTGGGGGAAAAAAAAAAAATAAAATAAAATTAAAAAAGCACACTACAACAAGAGAGAATGAAAGAAAAGGTTTATAGCTCTTTCCCCTGAATGTCAGTTCATTACTAGCCTGAGACTATAACTTCAAGGGTCATTTCTCCACAGTCACTAAAATACCAAAGCAAGAGAAAAGCTGTGCATAAGCAGAAGCAAAAGCCCTAGATTGTTACTTTCTCAAAAGAATTTTTACGTAAAAGAGGCCTTGTAAAAGAGAGCCCCTCTAACTCATACACTGTTAACTGCATTCCCCTGTTAATGAAAGAGAGAACAGATTAAACAAAGGAATGACTCATTGGAAAGACACTGGAAAAAAAAGATTAGGTAATATATTTGATTTTTGTAAAGTTTTACTGGTTTTTAGAAAAAAAAAAAAGCAGTAGGGTGGTGGTAGATATATCTTCCTATACTATTTCAACACATGCAAGTGTAGTTTTAGCATGGTTAGCATGGTTTCTAAATTTGCCTCCTTAAAGTTGACTGCCCACAGATCTTCAACAACGCACTGCACTCATGGTTCAAAGCCATTTGTAGGACTCAGATGTGGATCTTATTTTGCATTTCAGATATCTGCAAGGATGAACATATGCGGTTCCCCCCTGTTAGCTGTGCAACTCAGACAACTGCAAATCATGTACTCTCACATCAACAGTGTATCTACCCAGGTTTTGTGCAAAATACTCTCACAAGTATCAAATAAGCAAATTTACTTCATAATATAGCAATACTTGAAGTCAAGCTGTTACTCTCCAAATATTCCAGAGATAACACAAATAATATTCAGGCCAACAAAAGAATGCTTGGATAAGCTAAATTTTTAAAGCAGTTATTTGCCTGAAAACACCACATGTCATGGAAATAGAGAAGTAGCTTCAATAGTAGCAGAAACCACTTTCATTACCTGGGGTAAAAATACTGTAAATTCACCCCAAGTAGAAGGTGAATGTATAAGAATAGTTTTAAAAATACACCCATGATTTAGCATAACACCACAGCTCCTCATAATGACAGATATGTGAGGTTTATCTGCTGTGAGACATCACTCCTTCATGAATGGCTACAGAAAAATGAGGTAAAGCCAAAGCCCATCCTTAGTACACAGATCCTAAAAACTTCACCTGAAAAGAAAAACCCCACAGATATAAACACATGACAACTTAATTCTATAGGGCCATGTCGACTGACCTGATTTTCATTTCACAACACAAGGGAGACTGTGCTTCATGCCAGGAACCTGTCTAGACCCTTTTCTCCTGACCTGAGCAGCAGCTCTTATGGAAAATCTGTTTAAACAGATAGAGAAAATTTCATTTCATATTTTGGGAAGATGTAGTCAGATACAAGACTTCCTAGTTTCTTTAATCCTTGCCAGAGAATAAAGAGCAAGATAAAATGGAACTCAGGCCTTGAGCCAAAATCCTTTGAAATCAATTAGATTCTTTTCATTGATTTCAATGAGTTGTGGATCAGACCACCACTTCCTCAAGGCAGCAACAAGACGCTTCCTAGAGAAGGCAGGGGTCCTCAGTTTCGCCATTCATTCATTTTGATCTTTCCCTGTTTAATGAATCTCTTCATCCTGCTCTTATTCTCAGCTCTCAGCCATGAGCAGTGCATTCACTAGGCAGTAGAAGATCACCAACATCCATCTTTCAAAAGAGACATACAACTGAGGCCACTCAGGGCCATTAAAGATCCTGTGGTACTTTTGCAAGAGCAAAAATAACAATGCCAGTGTCTTGGCCAAATTCCAGCCTCTATAATTACATTCTGTCCATCGATATTCCCTCCTTAGTTTCAGCTGGAAAAAATTAGCCACCATTTTCCACTAGCTTATTAATCTTTTAATGTAGAATTAATTATAACAAAAAGACTATGAGCATAAAATATTGGCACTTATAGCTACAATAAGAGTATTATTGCTGTTCATAAAAACCAGAAAATGCACCCCTCATTTCACAGTGAAAGCATTCATGTTTAGAAGATCAAAAGTAACCAGATAACTATTTTCCATTTTAAAAAGAGAAAAGCCAAAAGATGTGTAAATAAAAAATGGGCAGGGGGGTGGAGGGGCTAGAAATCCTCCTAGAAGTCTTGACCACTGGAATTCTTTACATGCCTTTTGGATTTGGAGACAGTGCTACCAGGTTGTCCAACTATCTTCAGGGGCTCTATGTAGGCTCCAAGCAGATGATTAGATTAGAAGGACACACAGTTATTTTTGTCAGTTTCCCCACTGAAAATAATTTATCAGCCAGTGCAAACATTCCAAAGAAGAAAAAATAAAATCCAGAGATTTCTGGAGATTTTAGTAAACAGTTTTGAAAGACTGCTACTATGTGAGCTATACATATAGAGCCCTACGGGAGGACAACCGACAGTTTTAACGTGGGGTCATTTTAAAATCCTGCTCTTGAAGTTATTTAGGCATCCAGGTATTGTCATCTACTGTAAACCACATCCTAAAATATAACTTGATCCAGGTAATTGGTAATGGGCAAAAAAAGATGATCCTCTACTTCTTGAGGACACAAAAAATCTAGACAGTATATTCACATTTTTGTCTTAACAAAACAGAAACCCTAAAGGCCTTTCTATAATATGGAGTGCAACATATCATAGAGGAAACAGTGGCCTGAGAAGACTGGTGGTTTCATGCAGGTAGTACACATCTTTAAGTAACAATTTGGGAAAAAGACACATGATAACTACATCTCTGTGGAATATAGCAAAATGGGGTTCAAAAGCATGAAAGCTTACAACTCACTCTTCTAGCAGATATGAGTGTGATTAAAAAGGTTGTTGTTGGCAACAAGTAAAATGAAGAGCACTCCAGGAGGCCCAGAGAGCAAGTCCATTAGCTTCATCAGCACTAGATTGAGTTCCCATCTCGGTACAGTCTCAGGAATCAGCAAAATTACATTTACCCATCTTAATTGTGGGATTCAGTGAAAATGTAGGGTGATAGGTAGAGAATTCAGAGCTACAAATAAGGTCATGTTCATATCTTTCTGTAGAAGTAATTTGGTCATTTGCAGAGCATATTAGGTCAAGTCACTCACGGTACTATAATCAAAGCTATGGACTGGAGAGCTTCTGAGTGATGATACATGACAGGAGATTTTTGTCAAGAGATCTGAAAGGAGAGAAAATCTAGGGAGGATCTTGCCATAAGTTCAACTGACCAAAGAGCCACTATTGTTCAGTTGAGTAATCTTTATATTATCCGCTCTCTGTTTTGCCTCTTAAGCAGAAGTGGCAAAGTCCACCATTCAGTGAGACATCTGACAGTGGAAAAGCTGATATTTGGGAATACCTAGAAAGAAACACCTCATCAATGATAGGGAATAACCTGACAACTTCAGAAGCTTTTTCCTTCAACTTTTCATGACAATTTGGGACGAAAAGCACTTTAAAAGGTAAGGTATCGTTGTATATTATTGGTATTATTTTCACTCTGAGGTAGCAATACTGCTTCAATACCAAAGATCCATAGCACAATACATCCACAAAGTTCAAACATCCTGGGAGGCATCATATCTGCAATGTTTCTTACCCGGCATTGAGACACAGACAGAACAACCAAGCTTCTTTCTTATTCCTGAATTCCTCCTGATGGTATATTGCTATATGAACTGTACTCATTACACACCACATATATGATGCTTCTTAATTAGCTGCCCACTCTAGCGCATACATGCACATTTCTCTTGAATCCCTGACCTATACGACTGCATTCTTTGAGACACACAGAAATGGTGACTCATGACTTCACTAGCTACAGAAAATATTTGAATACTCTCTTTACTCCTAAGATGACTTTTTGCAAAGCGGACAGCAATTTCCACACAGATTTGCAAGAAAAATTGGAAACCTAACATTCAATTCAAAACCTTTTTCAGTGAGGTAGCTTTCATCAGGCAGCCCCCAATACTGTATATTCAGCATGCAGAAAGTAATTTTGAACAATATGAAGGAAAACTCCCTTCACTACCATAGCAATGCTTTTTCTTAAATGCCCAGAAAATATTTTTATATTTGTGCGTGTGTGTGGGTGTGTGTGTGTGTGTGTAATTTGTTAGATGCCATACCTGCTCAAGTTCTCAGGCTTTGCAAACATTGCTAACTCTGTCACCACTCTTGTAATAAGAACGTTCTTCTAAGTATTTAGTGTCTCCCACAGCACATTTGCTTGCTTTTACCCATTGTTTGTGCAAGATGTACAGACAGGGAAAGTTGAAATTGTGCCCAGGGACTCCAGTAAAACTCTACAGAAGTTAAATGCATGATTTAAAAAAAAATAAATATATATATATATATATATATACATGAATAGATAGATAGATAGATAAATACACTTCTTAGTCCATCCTGTAACAAGGAAAGACCAAATAATTTTCAGACAAATACTGTTTTCTTTCAGCAACTAATTATCCTTGATAATTTGTATTGGCTATGAAGAGCTACTTGAATAATAAAAAAAAATTCTTTGCAAAGGATATCTCAAAATTCAGCACATCCTCTCCTGTAGATTCAAATTCAAGAGCTTATAACAGTTGCTCCTCCATGGTTTACCCAAACAAGAAAGCTCAACCTATCAAATCTAGCTAGTAGAAAATAAATTTAGCCGCTTAATATAATTTATGAATATACATAACTATGAATAATTGGATGAAGCTAAAAGGAGAAAATTGCAGCTGAACGACAGAGTGCAGATCAATTCTCAAGTAAAGCAGTACACACCCAATGGCTTACCACAAATTAAATCTGACTGGAAAAAATCTCTAAAAACTTCTAAAAAAATTATTTTTCTGGCAAGAAATAGAGGTGATGATCTAGCAACTCCTATGAGCCCATGATTAATTGCCAAAAAAGCCCTTTACATCTCAATAACTTTTTTTTTTTTTTATTGTTATCTTGAAATGTGCTTGACTATCAAGAACAGAGATGCTTTCAATGCTGTAACTAAAAAAAAAAAAAAGTGGTCCTCACCAGGAAAGTATATTTCATAATTAAAAACCCGTCTTTATCCTCATTTCTAGTTCAGGGGTCAGCCTGGATGACACAAGTGGCCATTTCTGGCTGGACTAGCTACAAATACGTAATTGGAGTGTAAATTATTTTCACTACATAAATAGCTCCTGATGATATCACGATTTGTAAATAGTGCAGTTTGTTTTCCCAGAAGCAGCTTTGTGCTAGCTGACAGCTCTGAAAAGTTTTTCATTTGATTATGCTATTTTCCTCTTTATAGCTCAATAGGAAATCACATGCCATGTGCCCAGTATGAATTTGGTCTGCTTTTCCAAATGCTCTGTTACATCCATGACACTTAAGTGCCTTTAACATCCTTGGGTGAGGAAGCAAGCTGCTTTCTCACATACTTATTATTTTTAAGTCTTTATTTTTATGTAGCTGCAATAGTGTATTTCACAGCTGGCTGATGAAGCACACTAGAATTATTTGGAATTCCTTAGTGCTCCTTAAAAGACAATTAAACTGAAAATAGAAATGATCGTTTGTGGTGAGGTGCATTTCTGCTACTGTATTACTCACTCTGTTGCCAGCAGAATATTTAAAGACAGCTTGTACCAGCATACACAGCTGTGCTAATGGCTTTCCAAACTTCCCTACTCAAACTTGCCCTGGAGAAGCCTTAATAATGCATCTGTTTACTAAGACTTTTCTATTAACCTTTCCAATATCATGACACCTATCTAACTTGTTTAGTGATTATAATAACAATATCCTGTATAGTCTATATCCAAAGACCTTTAAATATTCACACAAAGTATTCTAGCAACCTTCTTTCCTTCTTGAGTAGTAACACAGTATCAACAAATAGGTTAAGAGGAGAATTTCCTCCTTTTCTAAGTATAGACTATACTGAACTTAAATGCATCATAGCAAAGGCTAGAAAATCCTGTGCTGAGATAATCCAGAAGTTGATACAACATACGGTGAGATGAAATGGGATGAGTCTCTGGGGTAATGTGGTCCCTCAGAGAGAAATCATATTCTGTTACCTTGTAAAAATTGCCTTTTCTTGAAAGACTAAAGAATATTATATCCACCTCCCTTCATCCTCAAAAAGAGACAAAACTGTTACTATCTCCCTGCCTGTTCCTTCGGAAAAAATACACAAGAACATGAGCTTAACAAGAAGCCAACCAGAAGTGAGTGCATTTTACAGAAGGAAGTGTGAGATAGTATATATCTACACATAGTACTAACATTCAGTATAAACATTTTCTTCTTTGTGTTTGCAGAAAGCAAGGGAGAAGGAAATACGATATATACAGTTTATTTACCAATGTGAATATTTTTAAAGTGAAGCTCAGTTAGAGAAAATGCTTCTAGAAATAATAAATGTTCTCTCTATATCATCTGTACAAGGTTTTAGACAAACATCTTTAGAATCCAGCTGACCTACATCTTGTCCAATTCTGTAAGACTTGTCATAGGGAAGAAATGGAAGCTTGCAGGCTGACATAATCATGCGAATGAGCGGGGTGATCTCTGGGACAAAGAGAGCTCTGGTCTCTCCTCTCACAGAGGAGGATCCATGGCCCCAGGTGGAAGGAGAAAGCAGCAGTTTGAGATTTGATCTCTGGATCAGGAAGCCCCGGGAGGGCCTCTCCCCGGGCGGAGTGCTGCAGGTGTGGCCAGATTGCTGGGAGAAGAGAGGGAAATGGCCAGAGTCTCACTTACAGGAGTGAGGAACATGGTTCAGCAAAGTAAAACGCAGCTGAAACAAGGACTAAAACTATGATGTATCAATCTGAAGCTTTGTTTCTAAGTTTCTGCACCGAATCTGCCATTGTTGAAAAGTTGTATTATATTTGCTTATCTATACATGAAAGTCTTGTTAAGGTTAATGAGAATTCCTGTTAGATAGACGATAACAGACTTTTTTGTTATTAGTACAGAACCGAAATGTTTTCCCGTACTTCAGGATTAGAAAGCAGTAGATGTCCTGAATAGCCCCATGAGAAGTTCATATATTTAGATCAGCAGCAATGTAGAAACCTTCAGTTAACCATATTTTGGTCCTAACTGCAACCTTGATTAATTGGAAATACAATAAAAACTGTGTGTTTGAGGATAGGATGAGGCACTGAGCAGATAGACTTATCACATCTTTTTTCATTTTCATATCCCATGTTCCTTATTATTTTGATCCAGATTCTTTCTAGATTCCTTTTTTTAAGCTGCAATATCAAATGGCATTTATCTAGGCATTTTCAAATCATGCCAAGATAAAAGCTAATCTTTTTGTAATCAGTATGCAGAGAGGAGAAGCAGTAGTAAAGCAGTTGCTGCATGTTTGCTGACAAAATATTTAATCCAAACATTTAATTTCAATCTGCCACTGTTCTCAGTTGGTATAATTACTTTAAGCAAATATCATGTAGGAAGGAATAGAAAACAGTCTCAGCTACTGCAATGTAAATAATAAAACATAATTATAATCAAATGTTTAAAGCCATGTAATTCCATTTTAGGATCATTTCTGTGGACTATTTAAAATGTTTAAGTGATTTTAAATTATTTCTGACATAATGGTCTATAATACTGCCTATATTGGCAAGCAGTGGAAAAGGTTTAATTCTCTCATCTGTTCATACACATCATACTTCAAAGGTACTACAGTGAAATTGCACTGCAGTCCATGGAAAATTGTAGACTTTTGCTTTTCATGTCAATCAATATTAAATCCAATACAACGATAAGACAGTGATCATCGCAACTCTTTGTGCTTTGTAACCAAATTAATATAAAAAATTTGTATCATTATTGTAAGCTTACTTGCAAACTGATTAGCTCAGACACCAGCCAAAGAAGGCTCCAATTTTTAGGCTGAAATTTTGCAGCAAGTTTTCTGGAAAATCAGGAACTTAAAAATACCACTCCATCCCAAAAGTCACTTTGATTTTCTACAATAAGTTAATCAATCCATCAAAAGTCTTTAGGCTCTACAAAGTGCTAAGACTCTGAATAAGGTTAATTTCATTGATGACTAATTCTTTTCTTGTGGTTTTCCACATTCTTGACTCTGTTACAATGCTTGTCTATAGCACTGTAGCACTGATAGGATTTTAGACTGTTCTAGAAATTATATAGGCTTGTAATACTTAAATACAATATACAGCTGCAAACCAGATGTATGAGTCATCCAAAATAAACAAAAAAAAAAAAAAGAAAAATAGCTTTCTCTATGTGTTACTTTTTAGTGCTATTCTCTAGTTCTCTAGTGAGTAAAATTTACTTGGTGCAGAGGACCAGCACAAAGAAATTGCAGAACTCAAGAACTGAAATTCCATCTAGACCCTGATTTGCAGATTAACTGGGAAAATTATAATTATTTCCACTCTTCAACTACAAGATTTTTAGATTTGTTCACATTTTGGGAAAAAAAGTTGAATCACATGTGTCCTAAAGCATATGACGAAAATTACTGCAGGGGTCAGAAGGGGCTAGTGTAAAGAATAGAAGATGCTTTTCTCATGCATCTAAGTGACTGCAACATTTCTTAATAAAGGAAGGTACTACATTTTAATTTTAAATTTTGATCCTAAAAGTAACTTGCTTTCCCATCACTGCTTTTCCTCCTCAAAGACTCCCTCTAGAACAGAACAGGGAAGGGGGTTAATGTGGACTACAGAGACCCTTGAAAAGCAGTCTCCTCCTTCCCTCCAGCAGCTCAGGCTGGCCCACCTCACTTGCCCACCCCTGTAGACTGGGTACCCAGGAACCCGGCTCAGTTCTAGCACTGGCAGCTCCCAGTCCTGCCACCTGCCTCCCCCTTCCCCTAGACACACAGCACTGTTTGCATGTATAGGAGGTGAGAGAGACAACATTTTCAGTAGTGGTGTTGAGAGGGAGGCGTTTCCGTTTGTTCTTGTATATAGGAAATGCACAAGTTCATTTCAAATCAAAATGATGGATGTAGTTCTTTTGTTACTTATGAACTGTATGAACAGAGAGATAATCCAAACCAGAGAGGTTATCCAGACTAACCAGGTATAACAAGGAAACCAGAAACAATCTGGAAAAAAGAAATACTGTGAAATGAACTAAGCAGGATCCAAAGACATTCTCAGAGCCATGCAATCTCTAATGTAATTACAACAATATTTATTTGAAGTTAAAGTAAAATTTTGTTTACTTCTTAAGCCGACTTGCTTGTATTACAGGTCAAGTATGCGTGTCAAAAAAGTCTGGCTCTTCAGCAGTGATTTCTGCTACTTCCCATGTTTGTTTACATGGCTAAACAGGTAGTGCTCATCCCTCCTCCCCAAAGCCTGGACACAATGCAAGCAGTGTGCCAGGGGGAGGGAGGCAGGAGCTGACAATGGCAGCAGAGTTCTTTATTTATTGCTCCCAGCAGGTGTCAGATGCCACAGTTTCTTTACAACCATCAACACCCTGGGGCTTTTTAGTTCCACATATAAGACAAGGAAGATGGGGGATGGCAACTAACCTCAAGGGATTAGCTACCTGAATCCCATCCCAACTGCTAGCAGACTCCAGCTGTGTTTAAATGTTTTTTGAAGAATTTCTGATGTTCAGTGGTTGCTGATTACTTCCAGATTTTAGTTCTACACCAGTGGAGATCTGCTACAAAGAGTTTAGCAATTGTTAAAAATTGCAATTGCACCAAAGAAATGCCTTCTTTAAAACCAGTTTCAACAATATTACAGCAGTGTTTAAAAAAAAAAAACACATTTTTTTTTTTTAAAAAAAAAGAGGTAAACCTACAGACTCTTCACAGTGAAAGAAGAATCAAACGAAGTGTGGGGGAAGGAAGGAGAGAGGACACTGAAGAAGACTAGGATCATATTAGCTTTAAAACCACATCAAATTTTCTTTGTAAATGTTATAGTGATATTTTAATCTTCAGAGGGATGATTAAGATAAATATACTGTCAACAGCATTTCCTTTCTGTTGAGTTCACCTTATTCAAACTTCAATCTGGGGCATATCCGTGACTTTCCTCCATTATTACGTGTCATATGAAAGAAAGCTTATATTTAGATACATCTTGTATTTAAGTAAGTTAAATAATATACAATGTGAAAATTATAAAATTAAATAGGAAGACTTTTTAATGGAAAAAAATAAATAAAATACAAATGCTGTTCTCAGCTGGATACATCTTTCCAATAAACCAGAGGACATTCAGTGAGTTGGATGAAGACAAGTTTGGCGAATTTGAGCTACTTAGTCTAGAAAACTACCAGTAACATGCCACTTGAGTTTTCTTCAGCTTCTTAGAGAATTAAAAGCATAATTGGCGTATTTATATCTAAATATTTTGTTGTTTCATCAACAAAAGAGACTGGTTAAGGAGAGAAAAACCTTCAAAGAAATAATGGAATGTATATAAGTACCTTTTGTGTATTACTCCACTGAATTTAAGACAGGTTTTGAACACAACTCAGTAAAAGAGAAAGAAAGACTGCTTTCTTTGTAAGAAGGTGAGGTTTTTGTTCTCAGGTATGTAGAGTTTTAAATAGTAGTCAAGGTTAAAACCAAACGTTTTTAATAGAAGGAAAATTTAGAAGAATTATTCTTTCCATTAATTTTTTTTTTTTAATGTAAGTGCAAAACTTTTAATTCATCAGATGAAGCTCCTTCCCCCGCAGATGGAAAGGGCAAGGGAAATAGAGAGAATGAGAAATGGGGAAACACACACAAAAAAGAGAGAGATAAACTAATGGAAGATTTTCAAATACTGTGCTATGCTCTTAAGCAACTGTGAAGCTCTTTAAAATCTTGGTAGTACAACAAAAGCACATAAGCTAAAAATCACTTCATCTTGAGAAGTGCTTACTGTGTTTAAATAGACACTATTCACATAACAGAGTTCAATTCTGATATTAACTTCTTTTAGTTTTGCAAATACCCAGATGCAAAGTAACACTGGAGCTTATGTCTTTATAGCAAGATCTGGGACACTACAAAAATAGATTATTTGAGTAGGTTATAGCCTAAGCAGCAAAAGCAGACAGTAATACACATTTCACATACACAAACCAGACAACATGTCTATTTCATGGCACTGAGGGTTTTTGGCAGCCTTTTGGCAGTACAAATTGAACATGGGAATAGATTTCAAATCTTTTCAGATCCACAATGTAATCAAGCTGAATGTACAGATTCCTGATGCATCACCAGCATTATTAGCTATTATCTTAAGACATATGCATTCGTTAGAGAGGAGTTATTCTGATTCTCTATGAAATAATTTTCTGATGATGAGCTGCATTTGTAGCACTAACTCTTGGCAGCATGTAACATACCACAGCCACCATTGTCCAAGAAGGAATTATTTCATTCCACTACATCATATCACAACCGACTGTACCTCGTAGTACAAATACAACCTTGTCATTGCAATTTGTCACACTTTTTTGTGTGCATTTTAGCTCACTGAAGTCTCATCTCCTGTGCTGAATAGTCGACTGACATATAATACACAACACTGTAATGAAAAAGGCAAGATCGCAACAAGGGAGATATTGGTCATAGCTTCTATTACAGAGCTGGCTGTCTCCCAGATTGTGCCTGTTCTGGAACTGCATCCAGAGCTCAACTAGGGGACGGTTTTGCTGCCACCACCACTCATCTGCTGCCCTATTTGTGAGTGTGACTTGCTTTACTAAATCATTGGACAACTCAGTAGCAGTTGCACATAAAATGTCAGGTGTCAATGTTGCTTGCTGCTTAGTTATCCAAGAAGCCAAATCAAATGTTCAACTGAAAACAACAAAACCTGTATCCCTGTTCTCACAGTATCAGAGAATGTTAGGGATTGGAAGGGACCTTGAAAGATCCTTGTGTACCTTTTCTTCCATTTAAAAACATCTGTGCAGTATCAAGAGATGTAAAGATCAAAAAGAGAGGGCAGGAATAATTATGTCTGGTCACCTGGGAAGCGGCTGGAAGACATCACACAATACAAAGTGTGAGGTGCCCACTTCTTCTCAGGGGCTGCTTTCAAGCCCTGCCCTGCAGCCAGGGTGAAAATCCAGCCTCAACTACGTGTTGTGTCAAATTGTAGCTATACCGGGGGATGGCTGTTTAACCAGGACTCAGTTCTTGATTTAACTTGCACTGTAGATGGATATTAAAAGAGTGCAAAAGCAAACTACACCAAGAAAAGGGGTGGAGGTGGGGGATTCCTTGGGATTTTCCCAAATCCATGAGTCCCCCTCTAGCTCCCCATCCTACTGCTCTCTCCTGCCATAATGCCTGATGTTGTCCATAATACCTCCTGCACTGCCTTGACCATTGTTTTTCATAATGGTGACTACTGTCTCATTGTTCCTTTATATTATCCCTTTTTTATACATCATTTGTGTACAAGTGTAAACCTTAGACTTACAACATAGGTTTTTCTGTGCGGTGATGCTTTGTTATTTGTTTGTAAAGTGTTTAATTCAAAGAGTACATGGCCAATACGTGCTACAGATATAAAATGATAATAATAGGAAGCAGGTTACTTAGAGGGAAGTGCATGAATTTTTCAAACAGATATGCACAAATCAGGGAAAGAAAAAAAAAGAACAAACAACAACAAAAAAACCTCAGTGAAAAATTCTTGATGGTTAGCAGAGTAAGTAAAATACATGAGTGAGCAATTGCTTATTGTATTATTTTATATCATTGTGAGAAATCTTTTAACAAGTTTCCCCACTCAAGAATTAGCTTCCATGTTAACAAGATGGAAATAACTTGAAAGTTTCAATTTTGTACAGGATATAAAAAAAATTCAGCCAGCACAGGAAAACAATGCACAGCAGGGAAACATTTTAGATAAAACTGAAGTGTAATTCCTGCTATTTCTAACATATTTAATGAATGCATTTTAATAAAGCAGCATAGTAAAGATTGAGATTTCTTGAATCATAGAGACACAGAAAATGTTTGTGTGTAAACAATTTCATTCACATCCTATTGCCTCTGATTTTCTAGCAAAACAAAAATTTTACAACGCATTTAACACCACACAGTAAAATATTCTGTTTCACAATATTGAAGTGTTTCTGTTGGTCTTAACAAGCCCAACAGGTGCTTTCTATTGGTGAGACCTTTCTTTCTAATCCTCAAAATAAATACGGGGTATTTCAGATTGTTATCATATACTTGGCACATTTCACAACAACCTTTCTGTATAGAATGCTTTTCAAAAGCCAAATTTCAGCTCATTGTCAAAAGATGAATGTGGTACAATAACTCACAAAAGAACTTCATAAATACTCTGAATGACACAGTTAATGTGACCCTACCATGCCAAGTTTTTTGCAAGACATCCTCCCTCCCTGCTCGCATAGTGGTCCCAATTCCTTGGCAAATTTGGAGTCTTAAGCTAATCATTCTACAGTTATCTGAATCCATCACACAGCCAGGCTGCAAAGGACTTGTCAGGGCAGTGTGTTTTCCTTCTTCATTCTGCTTCCTTTTAACTTAGTAGCAGCACTTTACAACACACAAGCATCAATTAATAGTAAATTACGAGGGGATTCATATGGGATCACATATTACAACCTCCTTGATGCCGAAAACTATTCAATGATGAGTGTTTTATAGTGAACAATAAACACACCTATAATGATTTTGCCATTTCCTGAAAAGTGTTGCCAATTTATCTTTGATTCCAAAGAAGCTGCACATCTTTAGCTGTTTGAAAATACGAACTTTTGCTCATGAGATCTACACAAAGGCTCTTTTATGTAGGTCAAAGGATGCTTCCCCCATGCCCATTTAATATGTTTTCTGTGAAGTTCTCTGTGCTGCCCTTAGGGCCGTGCACATGCTGGCAATATGCACGCAAGTTGCACAGCAAGTTCTGCTCCCCCCCACCTCAGAATCATAATGTCTACAGTTCCATCTGCCCTGTAATGAAATCATGTACCTCTATTTATTTTTCAAGCATTTTAAGTGTCATACATACAGTAAACCATTGCTTTATGAATAGGCCCCTAAGACAAGGACACAGTTTACAAGGGACTTAGCGTTTAAGCTATTTTCATCTTGACAATGACTGACACGTCGCTCAGAGAATATTACATATTTAGAGTACTTTTGAAGGTGCTGTACTTAAGAAGCATGTCTCATCAATTGGATGAACTACTGAACTGAGTCTTAAATGTTTAAAGAAGGGTCAAAAAGGCACACTGCTACAAAAGTGTGCAACCTACACCTGACTACTATCAGAGTAGAAACCCACGCATGAATAATTTTTGCAAGTTTTCTTTCCATTAAAAAAAAAATCCTTTACTTTATCTCTGAATATTTATTAGAGCTAGAACTGAGGTCTTAACAAAGTAGAAGCCATACTCCAAGAAAAGAGAAGAAAAGATAAAAAGAAAAGAAAATTAAAAGTACACCACATTCTTCATAAACTTCATGAGAATTTCCTCAACACATGCATCTCCATTTATACAACAGATCAAGGGATGCTAGAATCCAATTTCAAATCAAATAACCTCCATATCGATGTGTGGTGTAGTTGACAGTGCACTCTCATCAGCTCTGTGCTTTCTGGTGGGTAATGTGCACAATATAACTTAGAGTAGCCATTTGGCAGAAAACTGCTGTAGTCAAATGGAAATAGCCTTTAGTACCTTGGTTAAAATGGAGAGCCATAATGTATGCTTGTCATTTAATAAAAAATAGTGCCTTTAAATTAAGAAAAAAAAAAAGAATTTCCCATGAAGATACAATGCAGCACAATGACAGGATCTTATTTAAAACTGTAAAGGCACAGTGCAGCACAGAAGCACAATTTGTTAGGAGACCCAAGATCATGTGCCACTGACCAGAGATTTGCTGCTGGATTCTTGTCATAGAGGTAGCAAGAAAAAGTGAGTTACCTACAGATAATTGCTCACTCCTCAAGGCAAGTGACACCTTTAAACTGATATCACAATACAGAACAAACATACATCTCGACAAAAGATCTAATGACCATATTTGATCATGCGATACAGCTGGAGCAGCCTGATGTAACATTATACATTTAAGAAAAGTACAGTTGTTTTTTTTAAGCAATGAGATGTATCTGGTGGTCCATGTAAAAAAGGGGTCAGTTAGTATAAACAAAATTTTCTACCAAAAATATAATAGATTAAGGATGAGATTTAAAACCACTGAAGGTCACAGAAAAATTTTTCACTTGCATCAACAGTTTCTTTCGTATATCCAGCTATTTAACTCAAATCACATGGCTAAATCAGGGCCATGAAACACCAGTCTTAAATAAGAACCTTAGCAGTTTCAAGGAACTGACATTATGCTTTTCTCTAAGCAAGCAGCACTCTGCATTGTTACCATCAGCTAGTAGGTCGAGAACAGTGATTCCTCCCCTCCTTTCAGAGGTTCTCATTAGGGCACAATTGAACAGCACATCCAGCTTTGGCTCTCCAGTACCAAAAGATGCTGGTAAATTTGAGGGAGTCCAGCAGAGCTCACCTGCACAAACAGGGACTCGGAGACGTGGCCTATGAGGAGAGGCCGAGGGGACAGGACTTGTTCAGCCTGGGAAGGAGGTGGCTTCAGGGGGACCTCACTGCAACCCCTTGTGTCAGCACGGAGGTTACCAGGACCCAGAGCCAGGCTCTTCACTGAAAGTGAGGCAGGACAATGAAAATCAAGGGTCACAAATTAAATCAGGAGACCAGATATAATGAAAAGAAAAATCATTAAAAGGATAATTAGGAACTGGAACAGGTTTCCCAGACAAGTTATGGAGTCTCTGTCTTCAAGAAGTTTCATGGCCCAGCTGGCTGAAGCCCCACAGCCAACATTGCTCCTGCTTTGAGGCTGGACTAGATGACCTCTTGAGGTCTCCCCTAGCCTAATCTAAATAAGCAGCATAGCACAGAGATAGTTTCCTTCTATTATTTGACAGCAGATATATCAGGGAAACTGCAGTGATAAAACCAAATAATAGCTGTTTGGTTTTTTTAAGAATCAGCATTTATTGTTGAAATTTATAAATCCTTTAAGAAGCTTGTGTGTTAAACACTTGCACTTTCCACTTTGATAACAGTGCTGGTATCAGAACATATGAAATTTGAAAATTTGTGTTAATTCAGTGAAAATCTGTGCTAATTCAATGCCATATGGCTATGGGCATTCATCCAAGATAGTGGCATCTCAACAAATTACAATAAGAGCTTTCCAGATTTGAAGGTTTAGTGGAGATTCCAGTCGACTGGCTGCTTACAGACTCAATGCCAGAGAGCGTCAGAAGTAAAAGAACTTCTCATGGGCCCTACCTCTCCATCTTTACTTTGGGAAAGGTGGTCACCCCTCACTTCTGATGGCAACAGCAACTCCAAAGCATTATGTTCTGCCTCTACATCACTCAAAACACTAATAGGAAGAAACACAGTAAAGGACAACATTGTACTGGCGAGCACTACATCATTTTCTGAAATTTCCTCACCTAGGATTCCAGAATGCAAAATGAGCTGAACAACGCCACCCAACTCTACTGGAAGAAATGACTGCTACCTGACAGGAACAACCAGAAGAGGATGAATTTGAAGGAAGAATTTATATTCTACAGACTAAAATGGTATTTTATGTGATCTGAAGGTTAGGCAAAGGTTTTGTCAATTATTAATTTTGACCAATAACAGAGCCCACCAACATTACATTGGAATCAGTGAGAATTTACGTGAAGACCAAGAATGTTATGACATGACTTTGTTTTTACTTTGCCCCAGTCAAGTTTAAAAAAATCTACTTAAGAACATGTGAGCAAAAGCATAAGCTGGTGTGCACATACGCACAGGAAAGATCAAAGATATGGCAAATCAACAAACCTTGTGGTTTTTTCTTCAGATTAATAATTCTGTTGCTGCATGGTGAATCTTACTAGAAAGTCGAACTGGAAGCAAAAGATACCAAACTGTATAAAAACCATACAAATACTATTTTTGATAATGTAGTAACCAGAAAACCTAAAACCTTGTAGATTCTGTCTTCAGGACTAGCAAATGAATGGTCCAACTTGATCTGGTGGTATTAATCAGCATAAAATCTCTGTGCATCTGAAAGATGAGAACACAAATTTAGCCATTTCACAACAACCTATTCTGTATAAGTGGTTTTGGCAAAGATGTGGTATTACTTTATTTTAATTACTGTATTTCAGATATTTTATTCTTGACTCCCTACTGGAAATGTATGAACATTTTAAAGCTTTGTCGGACTTTTCAAAATTCATGTTCTTGTTTAAGCCTCTCTAAGTATTACTGATGGAGATTTTATCATTACTAACTGCTGTGAAGATGAAATATGCCTGTGATCTTATATAAAAGTATTCTCTCCTGTTCACAGTTAACTCACTCACTAAGAGTCACATCAGACCAAGTCAACACATGATAGGGTATCTCCAAAGAAAGGCATCCATGAAAAGCGGTGTTGGTAAGAAACTACATAACATTTTTGTCTTCAGAGTCAGTAGTCAATCAATATTCAGCAGAAAAGTGTCATTCAAAGTATGAAAATATAAACATTAAAACCAAAACAGACAGTAAACTCCTTCACAATATACATACTACCAAAGTTTCAGAAATTTACATTAAAGGGAAAAAGAAAAAAGGCAAAAACTACCATAAAAAAAGTTACAAACTACAAAATTATCTTCTTCATATTAGGTGTTAATAAAAAGAAATAAAAGTAAAGGAGAACTAGAAATATTAAAAGAAAAACAAGACATTTCTATTTGTTTATCAAAAACAATACACAAAGATATTCCTATGTGAAAGAAGTTCTGTACATTGGGAATTCTCTTTAGAGAGCAAAACCTCATTAAAAATCCCAAATATTATCAGAACATTAATTTTGTTACAGGGAGCAGGAAGAAATATTACTGGGTCCATAACTACTAGTTAGCATGCGAATAAAGAGCAACATTGAATAATATTTAATATGTCAAATTCACTGGGATTAGGTACCTAAATATCTTTCAAATGTAGCAGTAAATACAGTGATTCTATCAGCCTCTTATAGAGGGGGGAGAAAAGAAGAACAAGAAAACCTAAAAATTGGTTTTTTTGCAGTATTTCCTTAAATTGTCTCAGCAAGGATTGAAAGTTGGTTCAAATAGATTTTATTGGCAAATAAGACAAAATATAATATATATATATATTATATACATATATTAAAAAAAAACCAAAACAAACTCACACTAGTGTGGCCCTGTACTTGGTAGTGGACTAAGCTTTGGTGGGTGTGCAGCGCTGCATGTGAAGCAATCACATATTATCTAGAGGATTCTCGTCTTTCAGACTGTGTGAGGTACATGTGAAATTCCATTACAGAGTTTGCATCTCCATCATTTATTATCTACAGAGGCAGGCTGGCATTTCTTGCAATCGGGGAGGAAAATACTGTTCGGATAACAACTCAATTATGTCTTAAAATTAAGTTCGAGAGAGAAGTTTGTGCACCACATAGCTCAACCAAGTATTTTTTCTGAGCCTCCTAGCTCTGAGAAATCAAACTGTGAAAGGATATTGTGAAACTGAATGTAAATAAATATATTAAATACTAGTGAAAGATACATTATATATTTTAAAGCATATTTAGTCATTAAATATCTTCCTTAGTTAAAAACAACTTCATTTAAGGGATTTCACTGAGATGCTGGGAGAAGAGAGATTTGATAGAGGCAATTTTGGAGGAGAAGGTCTTGTGCATGAGTCATACAGTTTTCAAGCAGCACATCCTCCTTCCTTTAATTACTTGTTCCAGAAGCTTCATAATTTTATTGGGAAAAATCAGTGCAGTCTCACTAAACTGGAGCTATATGAAAACTTTAATTTGGTACTTTTTCTCTTGTGTTATTTAAAGGGATAATGTGTAGCTGGTGCCCTTCCTGAAAACACTTGTGACTGTTACACAGGAGCAACACACAACTTCCGGATGGGCTAGAAGTGCTGCTTCATCATCCAAATGCTAATAACTTAGCATTCTGCACAATTGCTTTGTACCCTACTGCCATCAGAGCCAGATTTAAGAGATCATTCCCACAGGGATCCATTGGAGGGGGACCCCAATTGCACTGAACAGCTGCAGCCACACTGACACCATGGGCAAAGGCTGAACCAGCTGATTCTGACTTGATGAAAACTGTTGAAATGTCACGAAAGCGGTCAGTGGTCTGACACATACCAGAGCAGAGACAGTAACTGTACTTTGCTGCGGCAAGCATCCCTCAGTTTTATTTTGGCACTGTGTTACTCACTGTGTGTTCTGTACTTTTATTTATCACTGATGTGCCAATAAGTGATATACTCTTCAATACAGGACAAGACTGATACCACAAGTCTCTGCCTGGCATTGGACAGTGCAGTCTGTGAGCAGCAATGTACCTTCGAGAGTCTTCAAGGAATTTGCACTGTTTGTGTCTCCCTAAAATTTGTGAATTGGGAAGCAGACAGACCCACTCCCCCAAAAACACCATTTTCAAGTCCTGGTTCATCACTGAGCCAAGCTGGGCCATTCCTCCAACAGCAAATCTGCTGCCCATACTGGACCCCTCTGATGCCTACAAAAAAGGGAAGGCAAGAGCAGGGCTACATTGGGGGAAAAGGAGAGCAGACATCCCTGCTTCCATTTCCCTCCAAACACTTTCATAGAAATAAGCAGATCTGAGCTCAAAATTTGTACGGCACTCCAGCAGAACTAGACGATCTTCAGCAGAGAGAAGAGGAAGAGAAGAGGAAGAGCATTTCACATGCTGTGCTAGACGTCTAATTCTTGGCTACTGTGTAGCAAAAGCTTGTTTATTAACAGGTCATCTGGTTGATTCCACATTCCAGTTACTTGTCAACTAGTGAGAGGCTAGCTAAGATTAAAGACTATGGATTTCAGCAGCTTCAATTTGGTGTTTTGTTTTTATGGGGTTTTTTTCCAGTTTCTTGTTTTGTTTGGTGGGGGGTTTTTTGTTTGTTTTTAGCTGTGGAAAGGTTTGAGAAGCTAAATGAAATGTGACATGCTTACTAGAGAAACTTTGATATAGCCAGCCAGGAAGCATGGTGAGCACTGTATCTGCTATATCACCATGTACTTTCTCTTTGCCTTTGGCAATAAACAAACCAAAACAAACAAACATAAAAACAAATACATACACCAAATACCATGTGTTTACAATAATGGAAAGGAAAACTATGAATAGAGAAATTATCATACCAGTGGAAATGATCTGCTCTCACATTGTGAGACCAGCTGTTCTAGCCTTCATCATTTGTGCGCTTCCTGTATGAAGGGTGAATATATCCCATTATTGGAGCTGTGCACAACCTAGCCTGACCTAAATGCCAAGAAATAAGCAAGTGAGAGTGAAGCATCAGTGGCAAATTGGAATCTAAGGCCTTTTGTGCTTGTTAAATGGTGGAATGATTATAATTGGAAAAAGTGATGTGCATTAGTTCTGAGTGAATGTACAAGAAATGACAAGCGTGTAACTTAATGATTACTTCACAACACCCAGGACTGCCTTCTAGTCTTGCACCGAGAGGCTCAGCCCTACAGCAGAGAAAACTGCATGTCTTCTCCCGCTATTCATGGGCATCCTCCACAGGTCACTTGGAAATAACCCTGAAGTGATAAGTCTTGGTTTAGGAAGTCTGCCGCTTAAGCTTGTATAAGTCATTGTGACAGAGCGTTTTTTTCTCTCTCCACATACCCTTGTCTGTATTAGTATCAACTGGGCAGAGTCCAGCTTTAAATGAAAACATACAATCATTGTTTATCCTCACAGGTAGAACATATATTAGCAGAACTTTTGCCAGTCAATGTCCATAAGACATTCAATTATACACCATTTCTGATATTATTTTTCACATTTCCATTCTGTAGTAAGGTAGCGGGGTGGGGGGGGGGTGGTGAAATGCACCCTGAAAAAGTTTATCCAAACATACCGGTGAATTATTTCAAGTGAATATGAAAATAAATACTTAATAGATTAATTAAACCTCTTTTTACAGCTAGCAGAAATTATTCCCCAGGATATTAGAAATTTAGTACAATTAATTCTTCTTCATGTTAAAATTACTCCTGTCTAGGAAAAGTGCTGCCAAGCATTTCCTGGATGATAAGCATGTGCTTTATGGCAGGCTCATATAAAGATTCAGGGTTAAATGCTCAATGAAAATGTACTGTACATAAATCTACACACAAAACTGGCAGGCAAAGTGTCAAGAAGCAATCATCTCCAAAGTCAGTTTACCCTCACAACAGAGACCTTGTCACAGTCAGAGTTAAACAGGCTCTGGTTAGGACTGAACTTCTATTTGTATAAAACTGTCAGAACTGGGGAGTTTACCAGGAAATTGAAGCCTCACAATTAAGCAATGTCATTAAGCTCACTGATTTCTTGTTACTTTTCACAGAGAAGCACTTGAAGCTCTTAAAAAGCAACAAACCAAGAGATATCCCATAGAAACCTTTACTGGTGTTTATATGTAACTTTAAATGTGCTGTCTTTTAAGCTAGAAAAAATCATCATTTTCCTAAGTAATTAAAAGCTGGTTTTAAGTAAATGGAAAGTTGCAACTCCCTTCTGCATCACTAGGTGGGGTCCATTAGAAACTGATGCAAAAGTCTGGCCTAGGAAGAATTTCTTTGACGTGCTGTGATAACGGAGACTTCAGTATTTAAAAAAAAAAAACAAAAAATAATAATAATAATCTTTAAAAATTGAGATTAATTAAATGACTAATATAACTCCCTTACTCTTGCTTAACACAGATACCAAAGCTCTCATAAGCCAAGAGGTAGCCAGACACTGTAGACATTTTACAGATGTCCAAAAGAAAGTCAGAGACTGAGTGACCAGCACAAGTAACACATGCAGGAAGAGCCCCCAGAAGACTCAAGTCCCAAACAAGGACTTAAGACAACTCCTAATGCTTTGCCGACTCTCAGAACAGAAGAAACCACAGTCCTATTTCTATGCAAAATATTGCTTCAAAACTTGAATGCCTAAGGAACCTGTGCAAATTTAGAAGTCAAGAGTAACCAGTGCCTTCATACCCCTTACCTTCAGATATGCCAACCTTCCAGGATGGCCTGGAGGTTCCTAGTTTTGCCTTGTACCTTCCCATGCAATGTTTAGAAAGATGAAGCATCAAGGAAAGAACTGTTCTCCCTCTTTCTCTTTCATTAGTAATGTTCATTTGAATATGATTTACTATGGAAAAGGATGTTAATAAGAAATGCTTTTTTACATTTATTAGTGGAGAGATGGCCTGACAGTTGGGAAGGAGAATGTATTATAAAGATGATAGTGCAGGTAATATCCTGTATATTGAGTCTAATCACCCATTTAAAGTTAAAACAGGAGTTGTTAAGAATATAGTGAATCACACTCTAATGATTAGTGATGAGAATCACCTAGATAATGAAATTGGTATTGAGAAACAGATTTTTCGGCAGAATGATTATCCTGCAAGATTGATTAAAAGGATAATTGTAGAACAATGTAACCTTTTCCGTAATTATAGCACTGAACTTGTTTAAAGTCATTTGTCATAACAGTGTGGCTCTGCTATATCACAAGGAGACTGACCACTGATTAACATGATATTTATTACCTTCCAGGAAAATGAGGTATTTCCACACCTGTACAAGGTGGTTTTAATATCTCTGCATCAAAAGTTAAGTATATAGTAAAGCCACTGTGAATAGTCAGAGATATAAAATTCCATGTGGTTGCACATTTTCTGATTGTTGAATCTGAGGATGAATTTTCCATCCCTTTTACTGTGAGATGCCATGAGACTAACACTATAGCACTCTCTCACTTGTACTGGCATGTTTATGAGACCAGACTGCTTTTCAGCAATTGGCATAGCAAAAGAAAACATCAGGCTGCTTTAAAATTTTACTCAAAGAACTTCCAAAGCAAAAGATCTGCAGCTGGAAATGCTAAAAGTTCCAGTGTTTGAGATAGAGGTGCAGGGATTAAGAACCAAAACAAACAAACAAAACCAAAACAAAATAACAATAACAACAAAAATACACTTTTTTGAGTCTGGTGGTTTTTTGTTTGTTTTGTTTTGTTTTTTTTTTTTCTTTCAATGAGGAGTTTTCTTTAGCTTCAATGAGAAATTCCCTTAGATTTTACACAGCTTTCTGGTGAAATCTTTCAACTTTATAGCTACATATTCAAATAGGAAAGTGTTATCATGGAGGAATTTTTTCATCACTAAGAATGATGAAGGCATGCAGGAGGCTTCCCAAAGGAAACAGACAAGTATGATGATGCTGACACCAACGTAGGCTACAACATTCAAGGGTCAGAGACAGAATACCTAGTGTGCACAAGTCAACTTCATATGTTTTCTCCACAGACTGGATTCTTCAGACAATGCTGTAAGTTTACAGATAAATCGGTCCCTTATGAGTGCTTGAGTTTGCTAGTCCATGTGGAGACTCTTGAATGTGTGAAGCAGAACCCACAGCTGTGAGTTAAATGGCAGTGAGTTAAAATGCATCATGGAGTCACAGAAAAGGGCTTCCAGCTCATCATCTAGCCCAATATCCTGTCTCATGTAGACATACCAGCAGCATCAAAACAAGATTATTTTCTAAAACCTCGATTATTTTCTAAAACCCAGCCTCTCTGGATAACCAACACCAGCACTTTGACAACCTCCCATTTCAACCAGCTGGCCCTTCTTTAACCATCTGGTGCTACAAAGAAGAGTTTGTCTCTGCTCTCTTGTCTCTCCCCCTTGCTGCTGGATACCACTGCTTCTCCTCTCAGTTCCCTCTTATGCCGGCCTAATCAAGCCCAGTCCCCTCAGCCTCTCATTGTAGGTCAAGAACAGACTCTTTGCTTCTTGCAGATCCTCTGCTGGAGCATCTCCACTTTTTCAATACACTTCTTGTACAAGGGATGCCCAAAAGGAGCATACAGTATACCAGATAATGCCCAACCTGTTCCAGGTTGAGGGGAAAAATAATATCCATCTGCTAGCCATGCTTCTCCTAAGGTAGTCAAGGGTGCAGCTTACCTGATTTACAAATATTCTTACAAGTATTTACACTGTTGGTATCTATCATATTCCCAGAGCATGCACTCGGTTTCCAACCTGTACTGACACATGAAGTTACTTCTCCCCAAATGCAGAACCATTAAAGGTTTTCAGGTTTCTGCCACAGCCCAGTCTACCAGTCCCTTGGTTTAACTCAACTGAAGCTCTACGGTCCGTGATATCACAACCTCTACCCATGACTTAGTGTCCTCGGCAGATTTGCTGGGGCTGCGTTTTACTTTGTCATCCAGGTTCACTAATGAAGACACTGAACTCCACCAGCCCCAGTATCAATCCTCAAGGTCAAAGAGAGGTTTTATCTTAAATTTTGATATATTATTACTTTTTCTTAAGTTTGTAATTTGAGATAAGATGAGCAGTCTGTGGTATTATCAAATACATACTAGATTTGATAGCAAGAACTGTATACAGGCTGAGAAGTTCTTCCTTCTCCTCATGTTCTTGTAGCCTGTAGAATAATAACTATGGGAATCCACCATCTGGTGAACATATGTCAGATTTGACTCAGGGACAGGACGATAAGTGGCCTACTTCAGGTGAGTAGCTGTAGCCCGTCTTATCTACCTGAGGTAACGATGGATTCCTTCCCTCCTCAGGTGGCAGGCAATAGTCCACTAGGGGGGTAGCAAGAGGCTTTATTTATTTTAACTCACCTAGAGCTTTTGCATTCATTTGCAGAAGCCAGCAGCAGCAAATCCAGACACTAATGAGTAATGACCTGGCAGGAGGAAATATGTGGCACACAGTGAGTGTGTGGCTGCGCACCATTTGATTATGTGCTGAGCTCAGAAGTAGGGAACAGCCTGACAGTGGGGGATCCTGCACAACCTCCCACTACAGCTCTGCGATGGATTCTGCTGGAGCTGGAGGAGCTTTGCCACTGTGTAATGCTACCAAATGCGCTTATGTTACAGAAAGGTAAAAGTTGATGTAGGTCAGCAGGAAACAAAAAAAAAAAAAAAAAAAAAAAAAAAGGTTGTATTGGTGCATGCTTAGCTATAGCCAAACCTCATCATTTATAGCCTAAATACAACCCATCAATTTCCTCTCTCACATTTGGATGCAGAACACAAATGAAGTACACAGGCAAAAAAAATAATTTTCTGATTAGTTTTAGTTTTTCCAACACAATCCATTCCAGGCGTGTGCCTTTGCTGACTTTACGTCAGGAGTGTCTGGCATCACTTGGCAGGAGGCAAAGGCACAACCTCCTCCACTGTTCACAAAGAGAAAGATTTCTTGAAGAGCTGGCTGCTCAAAGAGAGGACTCTGATACAAGGCAATGGAGGCTGAATTAAAAACCGGGGCAGCATAACCTTTTTGCTTATATTACTTTGTATTATTCATATTCATAATGATTCCCTCCTGCTGAAAAACCTGGCTGCCTGTTGTTTCTGTTCAGTCATCCCCATCAGTTTTACAGATGGTTTTTACTGGAGTGGGAAAATTAGAGCAAGAACATGATTGTTATTGTTTCACAGCTGATGAAGAACAACCATAGAAAAGTAGTTAAGAAATGTTATTTTGTTGTCATCTTTGCTGTGTGAAATTTTACACACCTATTTCAGACAGTGGACAAATCCTTGCCTTAAGGTTTTCATTATATTTCTCAAGGGATGAGTGAAATTACTTGGTTTTCACTCTTTCAGGGTATCTGCTTCAAAGGTTAAAATACAATAGAGCTTCCCTGAATTTTTCACAGATAACTCTGCAAAGACTACGGCACAAAGATAGAGAGATCCATAAAACTGACATTCCTTTTTTAGAACATGTGTGTGCCAATGGAGGTTCATTTCTCCTGAAGCAGATGTGTGAAAAAATATCGCATGCCTTTTGTAGAACAAAAATGAGAATTCGTTTCAAAGCTCTGACAGGTCTAAAACAACACTAATTTGTTGAGGAAAATCATCCAACATCAGATTCAAACAATGTGAAAAATATACATAGCACATATTTGGGCTGAAAATCTTATGCTGTTTTACAACTTTGGTTCTATTGTCACTTATAATAAAATCAGGGGAAAGACCTTGAGAGATAAGCTGCTTATTTATTTGTTCCTGAAGTTTTGATAGCATGTAGGTTGCTGTGTGATCTTTATAAACTCAGAGGTGCTAAGCACAGCTTGTTTTTGAAAGTCAATGCCAGCAAGAGACAGACTTTTTCTAATAACACCTGGTGAGCTGTGGCACTTGTATACTCGTATATTTGTCTGTGCCAAATCCTTAACTAGTCTACATTAACAGAGCTCTTTTTGACTTCACGCTGGGGATCTGGCCCAGTATCCATGTCTTGAATATGTATACCCAACTAGGACAGACATACTCAAGAGGATATTTCTCATCCTCACACTAACCAAACAACTCTAAATACCTTTAAAATAGAAATAAAAATAGTAATTTCTTCCTTTTCCCAGGATACAGGGTGATCAGATGAGAAAATACAGGATTTCTTTGTCTGGTTGTTTTGGGTTTTGTTTGTTCGTTGGGCTTTGGAGTGGTTTGGTTTGGGGGCTTTGCTGGTTTTGGTTGGTTTGTTGGTTTGTTTTTTTTGTTTTGGGGTTTTTTTTTTTGTGTTTTTTTTGTGTGATTTTCTGTTTGGTTTTTGTTGTTGTTTGGGTTTTTTTTGTTTTTAATCTAAATGAATGGGTAGATTATCTTAGAGGAAATTATTGAGAAAAAGAGTAAAAGAAATGAATTTGTCATTTGCCCTAATTGCACATCAAACCCTACCTCAGAGAACCTGCACTCTCTGAAAGGAAACACTTTTAAAATAAATCTTGTGATAATCCTCATCAGCAACATACACAAAATCAGATAGAGGACTTTTTAGAAAAAGGGGATTTGTGGTAAATTTCTCCTTACTTTATCCTACATCACTGCTGATTTGTAGTGTGCGTTTGTAGATGATTCAGACACAGAAGTCAGAAAGGAATCACACCTGAGCCAGTATTCCCTCTCAGGAAGGTCCCCATGGGCCAAGGGAACTCTCCCTTGACTCCTTGGCTTTGCCCTTCTAGAGGGCTATGACACAATCCGAGAGGACTTTCATTCCCACAGAAGGTTGTTATTTTACAGGAAGGGGTGATGTCAAACTGCTGCAACTACTCTGTGGAGAGCTGGATATATCAGGATAAGGTACCAGCATATGCGTGTATGATTTTCATAGTTCAAGGATATGACAAGCTGTGATGATCAGGAAGGCTGGGAATACCAGTCTGATACATGCCTTTTCCTTTTTGATTTTCAAGCTGCTCCAGTTTCCCACTTTTCTCCCCACTTCTACCTTTCTTCCACTCTGTGTATCACATTCTAAATGACATTGCAGTCCAAATACACGATACTCATGCTTCAAAGTCCCACCCAAGCAGTGCATTAACTAGAGGGTAACACACTGTTTCCGTATGAAAGGCAGTTTGACACCCTGCACCAGGCATGGTGTTAATCTTTTCTGTTTTATGAGCAAAATAGCGATCTAGTTCTGTGGTGGATATGCAGTTACCCAGAAGGAAAGTGCTTATACTTATGACATCAAGTACTGGCATAAATGCACATCAACTACCATTTGTTCTTTAAAATTATTTTTTTTCTTAAGTCAGTTGGCAGGGTAATATTTTCTTGGTTTTATTTTATTTGTGCGTCTGTGATAGATTTCACACCAGTGAAGCCATTCTGTAGCACTTTTATAGCCAATGAACTGAGGAAAATGAGAGGTCCTGTCCATTAGTTCATTTTAAGTACAGAGTACTGGTAGAACGACAAGTATGGGACAAAAAAGATATTAAAAAATAACACTCCACAATAGACTAAACTTCCTGTAACACTCCATAATAAAGAAAACTAGCAGTCCACATAGGTGCACAAGAATTTCCTACTGAAGAACAACCATAGTACTTTATCATCAATGATATGCTGAAGATACGAAATGCACAAATCTGACTTCCAGGGAAAATTCCTCAAAAAAACAAGCAGTAAATTCTACATTTTACATCCTGAAGTTCTTGCTCCCACTGATTTCCTTTTATTATAACCTTGGGTGGTCTGTTGTACATGTAAAATAAATATTCCTTTCTTAGCAGCGGCAATGAGTTCCACTGTTTAATAATTTTATTTATTTTTAAGAAACATTATAACTTTTTCATTGTTAGTTTTAATTGAATATCCCCTTCTATTAAGAAAAAAGGTGTACCTCACAACAGTATACAAAGGTTGATCTAAAAAGAGAAATACACTTAAAAGAGTAGTTTTATTGTACGTACTTTTTTCATTTCTTGTCTTATTTCTCCTTCTGTGCTCAGTCAGTAATGGTTTTTCTCTCTTTCCCTATATAAGCATCAACAGTTGTTTTTTTCTCTTTCCCTATGTAAGCATGTTTCAACTGAACTTTGAACTATGCACTTCTATAGACCCTCTATTCTTTTCATTATTAATACCAGGACCCAAACAACCAGATCTGAACAATAGAGTAATCCAAATGATACAGACTGCATTTTTAGCGTGGTTTTATAACTTTTTGGTGTTACTCCACACTCTATTCCATGTGATTCCTACCAAGGTTGAGCAGAATGAGCAGTCCCCTCTGATCCATTAACTAGAATACGTATTAATAGTTCTTTTACCTCTCCCCTTTAGAGAGAGTATGTTTTGTTTATGAGAAATATGGTCCAACTGATACATTGATGTCTATTCTTTTGGTTTTTATTTTCTCTCTAGTGAAATTCTCCACAACCATGTTTCTGGAAGTAACTGACCAACAGAATTTTGTATAATGCAAGAAAATTCAACTGTATTAATTACTGTATGTGCCTTTGTTCTACTTATTCCATCTGCTTATTTTTCCAGCTTATTTAAAAATAATAGTGAACTTAGTAGAGAAACACCTCTTACCCATTTTCCTAGCATGAAACCCTTCTACTAACTAATCGTGGATTTATAAAAATACTTTCTCTTTCTGCACAAATCTTAGTTTCTTCTTCAAGAAACTAACTTGGATGAATAGCTCTTGAGAGTTTACTTAACATTTACGTAAGGGCAAATTTCATGTGAAATCCCCTAGCTTGAAATTTTAATTTTCAAATGCTAGATAATTGAATGGTGCAGTCTACAAGCTTACATATTATTTAGGCCTCCATCAACACCTGGCAGTGACTTTGAGAAAAGACCCCACAGACTCCCTGTCGTTGTATCACTTTTTACCTCAACATGTTGGGAGCACTCAGCAGCGGCTATTCACTCATGACAAACTGTCATGTAATTAAAAGAAAATACCAAAATCACCAAAGGGAAAATGTTAATATTTAAAATTTAATGTCAGAGAAAGCATGGTTAACCAGACTGTGCATGCTTTTTACAAACTGTTATTTAGAAATAATTATATTAAAGAGATTCTTTGAGTCTTTTCTTTTAGCATTAAACTCAGCATGACCATGTGTGAAATGATCCATCAGATTTCATCAAAGTTAAGAATCCCATATGGCTTGTATTCCCACAGTTTAAAACTTCCTATCATTCAAAATATATCTACACTGTTCCTAAAGAATAATTTAAGCTCAATTACAACTTGCTTTGTCAATGTGGGTAGTACAAAACCTCACGAGAAGCTGAATGAAGGCTTAAGGCTTTGTACCACATGGGAAGCTCTATGTTGCAACACCTAACAGCAGGCCTTGAGCTTCTTCGTTTGAAACTGAGCCCAGGTTAGGTGGGTATATCTGAGCTACTACTTTGATGGTAACAGCAGCCTACCTGTTGTGAGCCATAAGTGTAAGGAATTGTTAAAGTACTGAAATAGCCCATGAATTTGAGTTGTTGCTTGTGTACAGATGCTCACACTTTACAAACAACTAAACAAGTATATCTAAATATTAAAACTTTTGGGTTTTACCCAAATTGAGGTGTGTTGTGGTGTTTTTGTTTTAGTTTGTTTTTTTTTTTCCATTTCTGTTTAGTGACTATCCTTTTCAAAGGAAACCCGAGTTTCAGTGTTTTCACCATAATAACTCGATATTTAAACCTCCATATCTGAAGATATTTACGTGATCCGCACTTGAAACCTGTATTTTTCTGGTTTATATTTCTCTCCAATGTCACAATTTCCAGGATTTATGTGCAAAAACACCCCCTTTCAGGAGATTGTCCTGAGTACGTTTTTTTCCCTACCTCATTTTGTCAAAAAGTAGAATATTCTACAATACTCTATAAGTACATACATATTCTACAATACAGCATGCGCCCCAGCCATTTGGGACCCAAGTCTTTCACAGATGGCAAAGATCCAGAATAAAGCACATAAAAAACTCCAGTAAATAATTCAGGCATTACAACTGTTGTAAGACTGTCATTCATTTAGTGAGGAAAAACTTTCAGATAAACTCATTTTTACACCTCTGCTTCAAGAAGTCTTAATAATATTTTCCAAGACAAAAGCAATAACAGCATTTCTTACGTACATCCTGTGAGAAACTTCAAATCAAATCAGTAGTAATTGAAATGACTGAATATTGCATCCAATCCACTAAAATGTTATAGCTTATAGCAGACTGACAAAGTGTCTTTGCTCACTTGCGCTCTCTCAAGGAATATCTATTATACAAAAATAATAGATAAGAACAAAAGAATATCCTCTTCACTTCCTCAGGTGTTGTCCAAAGTACGAAATGACATAAACAACAACTCAAATGTTTTCTTGGAACCAGTTTCACGGATTATAGAATACTATCCCTTGTGTTTCACAAAATGGCAACTACAATTGGCATGGCATGTTAAAAAAGAATACATGAAAGACACTGACATACCTGTTCTGACCTAAATTGTGCATTTTTTCAGCAGGCTTCAGTGAAATGTGATATGGGCAAGTTACTCCAAGATGAAAAGGCCTTGAAATAAATAATGCATGTAAATTTCACATTTTACAGTAATGGAAAATGCAAAACTGCTAGCATTTTATTTTATAAAACAAAAGTATTAATAACACTTTCTTTCAGTACATAAAATTATAATAAACTATTCTCTCTTCTTTTCTACCACAGCTATTTATGTCTTCATCAAAATTTAGAGGACTAAGATCACATATTAGATGGCCATTCTCCAGACAGAACAATGACTATGACAGAATTAATTAATAATTCATTAGATTGTGATATGATTAAAGGTGAACTAGAATAACAACAATCTTTAAGACTGCCTGTTGTAAATCAGATTCTTTCCAGGGGGAAAAAAAATAATTAAAACCTCCAACAGTAATTATGAGAAACATGTTTTCCACATTTGTAAAATAGAAAAACAGGGTGCCAAAGAAAACACAAATAAAAAATTACAAGATTGCCATTAACTTCAGATTATGTTGTATTAAAAAGGTCTTGCAAAAATCATTTATTTGCAATAATCTCTCCTGCTTAGCGCACAAAATTAGGAGACCTGAATCCTAGTTTCCATGGACTACCCAAGAAACACAAGAAAATTGTCTATATCTCTTGTGCCTCCATTTCTAGTTTCTTATCTGAAAATGAGGATGATACTTAAGTACTACCTTTACAAAGGTGTTAGGAGCGTTAGATAAGTACCATCTGTAAAGCCCTTTGAGATGCCAAGATGAAAAGCTCTGTAAAATGCAATAAAAGCTCTATGTAAGTGCAATATTATTATTGTAGTTCTTACTATGTTTATTTGTTTACTCTCCTCTAGAGAACATAATAATTCTGAAGAGATTTACATTTGAACTTTGTAAGAATTCTGTTTATCTGTCCTTAGAATTGCTCTTAAGGGCTCTGTAAAGGAAAGGCAAATGTTCACAAAGGCACACTCAAATCTTTCCAAAGATCCCATCCTGCAAGATATTCCGTGTCTCTTGAGCAGCACAGATCACTCTCAGCTGGCTGCACTCATCAAGTTGCAAAAGTGGGCCTTGGATTTCAGGTGCCAGCATTGCTATGAACAAGAATCCCAACACAGAAATAAACATAATTCTACGTTTCTTTATCAGTTGCTTGTTAGACTCTCATGGATCAGGTGAGCAGATACAGTTATTGAGTGTCTGCCTTGGTGCTCAGTAGAATACTGATAGACTCGGCAAAGAACAAAAAGCTGGTCTTTTTACTGTCATTGATGCTGCAAACCAGCGTGGAGAAGGAGGTGCCCACATGTCACTGGAATTCTTTTTTTCCATTGCTGGACATTGTGGACAGTTTGAACATCCAACTGCCTTATGATAATGTCCTTTTTACCTTTGATTTCTCAAAAAAAAAAAAAAAAAAAAAAAAAGCTTAAGGACTTTCAAACAGCTCTATGTGGCCTTTTAATGCTATTCCTATCCTGAAGAATGAGAGCATGGAAAGTGGGACATGGATAAGAAGGAAGGATAGGTAAGTAGGGAAGGAAGCTGGCATCAACTTAAACATAAGATTAAGAGAGTAAAAACTTTTCTAAAAGGACATGCTATTTTAGAGCCCAGTGTAGTAGCCTTTGACCAGATATTTCCTGAGGCCGCAATGGAAGCAAAAGGACTTCCAAAGAAAACTAACTGGAGCAGTTACAGGAAAGGAAGAAAAATGTTATTCTTGGTCTTGAGAGGGAATCTCCAAATACTTTGCATGCTGTGAAAATCATTGCTCCAAGTTTTATTTAAGGAGAAAATTGCTCATTTCTAAGGTTCAATAAATCAATATAATTTAGGGGCTATTTTTCCTCCTCCATTTCCATGGAGCATGAGGCTGTTTTGAACAAAATTAATCATATGTATAACAGACTTCCAACTGTACAGAAAAAAAAAAATTTAGATAGTCTTCTGAGCATTGTATTAAAAAATGTATTGGGGCAGAATGCTACAGATCTTGTTAAAGCAGTTGCATCAGAAGATATCACCCACGTTAAGAGCAGAGTCTGGGACACAGTGAATGTCTGTCATCTGAAGGATCGGGGAAGAAGCAGAAAATGTGTGTCTGTATGAGCAGCATTCTTAAGTTTGGGGGTTATTTTTGTTTATGGTGCTTTTTTGTAGGGTTGATTTTGTTTGTGGGATGTTTTTTTTTGTTGCTTTGGTTTGGTTTTGTTGATGTTCTGCTTACTTATTTGGTTTGGTTTTCTTCTCTTTTTCTGCATTATTTGCATTGGCAAGAGGGTATTTCTGTGTCTTAGGCCAGGAACACGGAAAAAAGTTTTTTGCCACACTTAAGCTGAGCTTTAGGCTTTGAGAGTATCCACCAAAAGGAAAAGTCTGTACTCTTGGCTCAACAATGCTCTAATTTGAGCCCCATACATTATTATGTTCAGTTCAAGGTCTGGTGGATCAAGGATGTATGGGGAAGTGGAGTTTGCAACAGTCAGAAAATAAAAAGGGTCGTAACTCAAGATCACTACTATTAGAACATGGTCATTAAAAGTTAGATTTTTAAAAATATCTTGTGATTTCATTACATTTAATGGTTGCTTTAAGTTCATCAACTTGCTATAGTCCTCCTTAACTTCTTTAAGACTTAACTCAGGTAAGAAATCGCTTCCTAAAATCCACTGCTTTGCTGCAAGTTGTTTTTTCACGTGTCCATTGGTCCCTTTTTCCACATATATTCTCATTTCACTCTGAGAAAGGATAATAAAAATTGAAAGGAAACAAAAAAACCACACACACACAACACCACCACCACCAAGCACCACACACAAACAAATCCCCCAAAACTTATATTTGTTTTCTTTACTTCTTTAGGACACAGATGATAGTGGATAAGAAATATGGAAAGTGAAGTCATTCCAGACAGTCAAAAAATACTATTCAGTCAAGTAAATCAGAACGATATACAGCCAGGTGAGTGATATCTCATATGCACCAACATGAAACCTCTGCAGTGAAAACTAGCAATATTTTTAAGTAGGTCCTTAAAATTAGAAGCATCCATGTTTATGGAGTTTATATGTGGTTAAAATGTCTGATTTAAGAAAAATATACGATTGACAATAACAAAGTAATTACAGTCACTACTTCAGTCTGGTTGTATAAATCATCGTGATCCAACCTACAATAGTAATAAAAATAAATGATATAGGTTTTGGTTCATTACTGCTAATCTAATAAAATATAATGAATTTTAAAAATTCCTCAGTAAAATAGTCTCATAAAAATAACAATTTACTAATGGCTTCTTAACAACTTACGTGAATGCAGTACAAATGGATTGTATTTTTAATAATAATAACCTTTTGGTAAGAAATTATTTTAATTTTATGCCAGTCCTCATAATAATTTTGTCCAACATGAGTTTTCCCTCAGAGACTGCCTCTCTCCATAATTCAGATTTCACTGATTTAGTAAATGAGACAGGAGAGAGAGTTTATTGACATAAGAATTTAATGAACAAGATTCATTCTGAGAAAAAGTTGTAGGATCCGGTGCAATGATACTACTCAGGTCAGAAAATAGAGAAAACTCTGAAATGTCCATATAAAATATGCCAAAGCAAGTTTCTTCTGTATGTGCCCCTGTACAGGCAGACTTTGAACAGTAGGTTGCCTGCACACTACCATTATGTTTTCAGGTACTATCAGGAGAAAAATAACTTTATTATTTTCCCCACCAAACCCACATGACACCTGCAATAAATCAATGTATAGCTCTTTTGAACAAGTCTCCTTCATTAACTATACCTGTTAACCCTTTGTGATAGCAAATTTGCAGGCATCTCAGGTGCTACAATACCAGCTTTCAGTGAGATTACTCATTCAAATATTTTCTTTACATCCTGCATCAGACCGATGTGCCTGAACACATCTGTTTGATGAGCAGCACCGTGGCCACACCAGCCTTTGATGAGTAAGACCTGAGCCCAGGTACAGTCAACCGGAGCTTTGCACAAACTTCAACCAAGCTAAGATGTTTTGCTAAGAATCAAGCCCTCCACTCCCGGTGCTAGCAGAAGTAGGCCAGATGATAAATCCATAAAAATATAATATAGTAGATAAACCCTAGAGGTTTTCCCACTCAACAGAGTCTCAGGAGCTGGTAACAGTGTGTTCAGATGTTTTAGTTACATTGGAAAGCAGTATGTAAATTGCCTTTCTGATGTTTCTTTATAAATCATGTCACTGTTACAAGAAACAGCTTTTATTGTATCTACATGTCAAGATTCCACTTAAGTATTCCAGAAGCACATAATCACACTTTGAACATAGCTAGAAGGAAGTTTGCTACGGTAAAGTCTGCTCCAAAAATTAAGTATTCATTTCCAGAATTCAGCTACAAATCCAGAAATCACAGGTGATAATTCAAGCCCTAAGTAGGAAAGGATATTATTAATTACTTTTACACTTAGGACAATGTTACTAACATTGTTAGTTAAAAAAAAAAATAAAATAAAATAAAAATCAAATTATTAGGCAAGAACAAAATAGTGTAATGAGATAACGTTGTGGAGAGATACCAGAAATCTTCATGGGTCTGCAGAAAGCAAAATCAGTAAAGCACCAGAGCATTTTGAATTAGTTGGAGACTTAAATTTTTGTAGAGCAAATGAATTGTCCATTTCCTGCAAGAAAAGATTTAGAGAAGCTCTGGATTAAGCTAAAGCAGAGGCTCAGCCTGAGCTCTGTAACCACGGATTTCTACATGTCTGGAACAAGTTATTTCCCAGTCCCTCACTGACACCTAGTCAAGGATGAGGGAAGGATCAACAAACAGCAGAAAAGGGAATAAAAGCAAGCATTTAGGAGACGAGTAAGAAATCTGAGTCAGTGTAACAAGCCAAACTGTGCACAGCTCAGCAAAATCTCTCTCCCTGCCAGACAATGTGCACACAGGACTGGGCAGCAAACTCCTGATATCCGTTAGTATCAGAAGCAGTTTTGTTGTATCTGCTGCAATAAACAGTATCACATTTTCATTCCTGAAAGGAAAAAGAAGGCATAAAAAAATATCTCTGAATATTCTGTGTGAGGAAGATACCAATAATTCACAATTTACTGGAAGATTCAACATTAAAAATGACAAATACCACAATTCAGATGGCCATTGCAGTAACTGCTGTACATCACATCTATTGTGTATGAAAAATCGGAGAACTGCAGTCATCAAACAACAAAAGAGAAGAGCAGACTATTTCCTGGAAAGAATGGCTTTTGACCAATGGTGGAGCAGTTACTCTGCAACTCTAAATACCTTGATAGTCCTGGATAAGGTTTTTAGAGGGAAGAGGGGGATTTTCGGGTAATGAGTAACCGTCATTCAGTAGCCTATGTCCCATCTGCATTTTTTCTTAAGAAAGGAATAGTACAAAGTCAAAATTTATCAGGGGAGTGAACCGTTAAATTGTGAAGGTCCATTCTCTCAGACACCTCACACTGTTCTTACAACATGAGCAGGGCATATGGCATAAGAATATTTTTTTCTTTAAGAATCTGAGTTTGCTGACGTTGAGAAATGCTCGTGCATCCTAGCAGTAAACTACAAAATCTACAAAACCACAGCATATTGTGGGCATATGAACACTTACTTTTCTGTTTAATAGAGATAATAGAAGTGTTGGAAGCAACAGGATCAAGGGAATTAGAGGAAATGCTCATTAAAACAAATTTAAAAGGTCTAATGATTAAAATATTGATTAATTAGCCAAACATTGATTAACAGTCACACTTTATCAACTACAAAGGTTCTAATTACTGCAGCATTATTCCATAGATTGACCTGTTCTCTCTTGTCACTTACAATGAAGAACAATTTTTATTAAGTGGGTTTTGGATTTTTGACCTGTAAAATTTTAATAGGGAGTGCAAAGAGGGTGTCGTGTGTGGTTTGGCATTTTAGTCACTGAGGGACTCAGCTACTGTCTCTACTTAACCAAAGGCACAGAAGTGCAAAAGGGATGTGAATACTCAGGGATTAAAGCCCACACACACACACAACTTCCCAGTCATGACAGAGATGCATTTGACACTGCTCTAAGTCTACTTCAGTGAGAAGAGAAACTACATGATGGTAAAGTGTACTGATAAATAAAGCCAAGATATTTAAATGGGACACTAGGATATTGACCAACCAAATCCTGTTTGCTAAGATAGACAATAATTTAATGGGGAAGTGTAAAATTACAATCTTGTCTGAATTTTTTGTACCTACTCCAAAGCCATGCAGCCCATCCTGAAGATGCAACCATTTTACCACAAAAAAAGAGCAGCAGCAGTCAAGACTAAATATTAGTTATAGTAGTTCATCTACCAAAATATTTCCTACTACAGCAGCCTACGTCTCAGAAAACTGCCTCACACTTGAAAAATATTCTCCAGAAAATTTATGGATGTCTCACATAAGACTATCTTGCTGATTTTAATAACTGTCCATTTAAATCTGTTGATGTAGCGTTTAAACCTTGCTTCACAAAAGGAAGAGGCTAATACACACATGGGGTTACACTCTCAATATAACTGTCTGAAAGTGATGGTCTGGATTTACTCCTGATGAGATCAGCTCTAAGGCCAGAAAGCAGATTTATAGTGTGAACATAAATGAGCATGGAGGAGGGGGACCTTTTTGATCATACATATGCTTGTCAGGCAAAATGTGCTCAAGACCTCATTGCCAAAGAACGAACAGCAAGTAAGTCCCTTGCAGCAAGTGGAAAATTACATCGGGAGGACAACTCTGAACAGATGCACGAGGCTGACAGGTTCAATAGCCAAACCCTGGTAAAGGGCCAGGAAAAAAACTGGCACTCAGGTGTTAACATGGGGCTGGGCTGTATTTCCTTCAGGCTAAACTTATGGGTCTCACAGAGGGGCAACAGTTTAGAAATAGCTGTATCATTCTTCAGCATCTTAAAGGAAAGACAGGACCTAGTGCCATGCCAAGGTCTGAAATAACCTACTACCTCAGCTTCTGTATATTGAGGAAATAACTGCTTCACACAGATAGCAGTACTCAACAGCAAGTGAAAGAATTAACACTTAAGTAAACAGGTAGATGTCCTTGGCCTTTCCACTCCATCCTTCTGTTACAGTGTCTATTTTAACCAAAACAATTCCTTTACTTCTACCTTCCACATCAGCAAAATAAAAACTATTTCATTTCCATTGTACACCATATGGTCTCCTGATCTGCCTTCTTGATTTCTTTACGGCAGAAAAGCTGTTACATTTGTAATACAATTATTACTTAAATAAACAAAGACAGTTTACAGCATAATCAGACAAGTCTGCCTGTGTGTTATTCTGCTACACCAAGGTTTATGGGTTTTCTCAGGTTACTCAACAAGACGGGAAGAAAGAAACAAAGCAAAACCAAAAAAAAAAAAAAAAAAAAAAAAAAGAAACGATAAAAAACCACAACCAACCCATACACACAACCACACCACTTTCTTGAACCCCTTCTCCCTCCCTTCATTTATACATACTCAAGCTTGCACCAATACAGTAAAAAACTCCATGTAATACCAGAGAAAAAGTCTTTCAGGTTAAAAGTCAGAAACCAGGTATTTCTCTTGTAGTCAAGCTAAGTCACTGTGCCCTTCACTGCTCCCAGAACTGACACCAAGAGGCACAGCAGTTTAATGCCTACCATAGCACAAGCCAAACCATGGATTTGCTTTCAGTGTTGCACATGGCAACCAGACTCAGCAGTGGCAGGCAATGATGCCAGATGGGAGAATGGTCATGAAGCACAATAAGAAGGTTCACCCCAACAGAGCCCCCAGCCTGTCAGTTCAGCCCTGGCCAGTTGCTTGTGGGCAAGCTGCTCAGGACACTCTTCCCCAGTCTACACAGGTCCTCTCAACCCCCTCCATACCATGCTTGGGACTGTGGCAGCCCATGAGGCAAAGCAGCAGCTTTGTGAGGCTCGCAGCATTGCACAATCACCCCTGACTTGCCTTTTTCCCTTCAGAATACCACTTCCCAAGGTTAACATTACCTCATGTTCCCCATAAAGAATAGATTTGTGTGTGTGTGTTATTGCTGTTACACTTTTAGAAGGCAGCAGAATGATTTGTCCTGTCACTGATTCAGCTCTTCCTCACAATAATATCACAAGAATATGATCCTAACTAGAAAGAGATACAATAAAACAAGGATTTAACAAAGTGTCCCTTTGCCATCATGATGGGATTTGCAGTCCACAAGGTTGATTTTACTGTAACAACAAAGTGCAACTATTGCTTCAGTGTCACAGCAAATATCCAGTCACACTGGTACAATATTAAAAACTTATCCCACATTTAATGAAATATTACCTACTACTTAGACATAGTCACAACATACAAGCCTTTACAAGGTTTTTGCAAGCCATAAAAGTATTCTGGATACATACCAAATTTAAGATGCTACTAATACACCAGTAAAGCACAAAAAAACTGTGGTGAGCAATCAGCAAGACAGCTTGTCTGCCTACGATATCTTCCAAAGTAGAAATATTAGTTCTTGTTTCAGAGGGTAACAAGGCTTAAAAAAACAACAAACTTAATAGCAAGAAACCTTTTGATCACCATTGATAGTGAGAAAACCTATGTAAAATTTAATTTTATTTATTATTTTTAAAGATTCTTGACTTCTCTACTCCATGATGACCTTGACTGCTTACTGATAAAATTTTACTTCCTTCCACTTCCTTTGCTGCCACCTTCCCCAAGAGGACATTCTTTGTATTCTTTACCTCAAGATTCTTTCAGATCACCAACTCTCCTGCTCTTCTATTTAGCAAGCACCTTCCTAATTAAAAAAGTTCTTCTTTTTCCCTACACCCCCAAAAGCATATTAACTATTAAGTGCTAGTGAGTAATGCAAAGAGTAAGAACTTTAAGGCAGAACTACTTTATATTTGTCTGTTTACTCCCAAAAGATCCCATTCGTGTGATCCTCTGATGTTATTGCTAAACATCACACTAGCGATAGTGGTGTTTCCACAAATATGTGTTAACTTTCACCATTAATATGTATTTCCCTGCCCAAAACCACTCAACTGTGTCCTATTGTGAACATTATCAGTGTCATTTTGAAAAAAAAATTGCAAGTGATGCTTATTTACACAGTCTAACAGGTAACAAAAATGCTGTAAATGTGTATTTCTGTCCATATTTCACATGCTAGAGTGATTTCAGACAAATTGCACTTAAAAAAGTAAATCAAGGCAGCTCTACTGGTTTAATTCAAAGCAATTTTTTCACAGGCAAACAACTGGTTCAGCCACAGCTAGAAACTGGCTTGTAAAGCCATGTTTGCATTTAAATCAGTACTGTTTCCCTCTCCTCTACAAAAGGGTTGCTAGAAGAAAACCTGTAGATGGAGGCAATGTAAGCGCATATTGTGTACCATGAGATTGGTACGGGGTCTGGAAGTGGCCATTCAGCTGGGACGGATGCTTCTATTTCCTGAACATATGGCAGGAAAAACATTGTCTGGCTTTCAGCTCAGGAAAATACACGTAGAGATACAGAGATATTCCATTTAAACCAGAAATTATGGTTACAGACTCCTTTTCCACCTCCCAGAAATTACCCTGGAGGGGGTCATTACTGCTTGCAGTAAGTAGCTGCTCAGTATATAGTTGAAAGCAGAGTATCTCCAGTTCCTTCTCATGTGTTCTTTATCTAACTCCATTTCTTCTGCTAACAGCTACATCAGACATGGAAAACTTTGGTCACATTTGAGATTGCTTGAGTACAAAAAAGCAATTCTTTTTCCTGTGTACAGATGCACTATTTCAGATTTAAAATACTAACTTAGAAAAGCAAGTTTCTGTTTTGCATTCTAATTATTTAAGAGTCTATGGCTTTGATTCTAGGACATTTGGTTCAAGTATGATATGCTATTCTTAATTTTCTTGAACATTCTAGACAGTTTTTGGTTTTAGAAAATGTTTTCTACCTCATTAGTGATTAGAGATTTAGTTGCTGAAAGGAAATAGTTCAAGTCCTTCTTTTTAAAAATAGACACATGCAAAAGCAGCATTTACACACATCTCTTCAAGCAGACCTTGGTGAAACACAGTCGCAGAGAATGAAGATGATCCCTGTGTGCAGTAAGAACATAAATCTTATGCATCGCTTAAGTCTTTAAAACAGGGTTTAAGTAGGAGTTAAGCATATTTTTTTTCAGGCACTCTTCATGGGGTAAAATTTACCAACAGAAAGCCTGAATAACTTGAGCAAAGGGCAGTAGGGGCCACACAAAAGGAAGAAGTAGGGAATCATGCTTCAACATGGTAACTGTTGGTAAAGGTCAGCTTCCTACTGACAATAAAGTACACTCGCTGTATTTATCTGGCAGATCGCCGTGACAATGGCTGGTAATCTCTGGGTAGCCTTTTAGAAGGGTTTGAGCAGTGGCCTTCACTCTGCATTAGTATTATTCTCTACAAAGTTTCTGTATTCAGTGCTCAGTTGCCCCAAATAACACAGTAGAGGAGGAACATTAGGAGCCCATAAAATGATATGTAGTAAAAACATAAGATCCAAAATAAGTTCATAACAAAACATAAATTTTATTTTTTAAGTTGTGTGGTTGGTAGTGTCTACACTCATATTTCCTCAGTTGTCAGGGGGGAATTTTCCCTTGAGATAAAATCGTATAATTACTCAGAAGAGTTGTTGCAACCATCTGGGGAAAAAAAAAAAAAATATATATATATATATATATATATATATCTGCAGGAACCAACAGAAAACAAAAAACAAAATGAGCAAGAAAACACAAATTGACCAAATTGTATTCTGGTTTAGACACGAATTGCCAATATTTAGGCTATTTGATGCCGTAAGGTGAATGACATGCCTCCTTTGAGTTGTGCCATGGGTCTTATGCTTTTTTGTTCATGGTTGACTTAAGTCATCTTTAACTTAGAACCCTCTAGCTTTTGTCAGTTTGCATCATAGCCTTACTGTTACTCAGGTTTATTTTTTAGCATGTACATGCAGCCAGCCACTAACACACACACACACACACAGAGAAAAATAAGGAAATTTTTATCATTACAGTATTTTGGCAGCATAATGGGAATAGACAGCAACTACTTTGTGTTACAAATTTTAATGTGAAATTTCAGAAAACCTCCTTGCATTAAAAATGAATTAAGTGTGTGATTATTAATTGTGCATATTCCAATCCCTTTGTGCTGTACTGCATGTTTCTTGAATCTCATTTGAATCCTTTGGCTAAGTAATGTGTCAAGGGGGGTACTAGCCTGAATGCCTGAGTTATTTAAAAAGCAGGACAGCACTTCCAGATTAGAATACCAATGAGTGGGGTTAAAAAGGCTCCACTGTAGTTGGAGGGCAGCTCTCAGTCTGAGTAGTACCTGAAAAGGACCTCTATGGACTAATTTTCAGAATCACATTGTAATGTGGGCTCATGTCAATCATCAGAACAGACAGCTTCATCCCATGATATAAACTAGTTATACATTCAAGAACTGCCAGAGGATCTTCATTAAAAAGGGACTTAGCATTAAAAGAAAAAGGTTGTTTTATTATAATACTTCAAACACAGTTTTTTGTTTTATATGTTCTCAGAAATCTTTTTTGTTCTTCTTCACAATATCAAAAAGTGCCACAGAAGAAGCAAAAACATTAAATATTCCAATTTTTAATGGGAATCAAGGTAGCTTTCTGGTTTAAGGCATTAAAAATCATATACATTTTTCAAAATATATTCATGCCTTTGAATAACAAAAAGAAGTCTCTAGATGTAATAGGAGGATGTTTTTAATCTTTTGTGAGAAGGGATTTGCAGAGCTGACTACTCAAGGTACAATATCTACTGGCAAAGTATATCAGCGAGAGCTTTATACATATAAATTTGTATAAAACCTTTGGGCTATCCACCAGCTTCCAGATACCAGTTAGATATGACAACCCATGTCATTAAAATTTAATATGATTGTGTTAAGAAGAAAACATTAACAATATCCATGTAAGTAAATCATTGACACAGTAATCTAATATTTCAAGAGACCTTAACAGGGGTTTATTAAAAAATAAATAGATAAATGTATCTATTTACCTATATGGGTGTCATTTCAAAGAACCTGATTTAAATATAATTTCACAAGTCACGCAACTTCTTCAAAGTAGCTGGAAGTATTTTGATCCAAAAATTCCTGTTGCTTACCTACTTCATACTAGGATAAATAGTTTATAGGAATCTAACTGAAATGCGAAGGTGTTCCTTTATGAGGAGAATACAGTATCCAGTCCAATTTGTTTTCTACTGTGTCTTTTCCAGCTATAGTACTTATATTCTGCATTATTTTCTGTCCCAAGAAAAAAATCTCCATTTGTAGCCTTTTTCCTTTTTTTTTTTTTAATCAGGTTCACAATCATCAAAATTAAGACACAACCTTAGTAAAACACCAAGCATTTCATTGTACAGTGCTTTCCGTTTTCCATTAGTACCTTCACAATTATCAGCTAATTAATTATTTACAAGTCACTGAGTTTTCCTGTCGCCCTCATTACCATAATATCTAACACCTCTGAAACATTTTAGATTTCCATTTCTGAACAGCCTATGAAGCAGGAAATATTTCCACCCTCATTTTGGAGATTGGAGACTGAGGCACAAAGATTTTAATTCCTGAATTCATGTTTTATAATGACAGTAGCATTAAAAAGTAACGGAATTGCTTTTGAAACAAAGTTCTTCTAGTTATTATCGGCAAGATTAAGAAACCTAGCACAAAGAAATTTAAGTAAATTTAATAAGGTTACAGAGGAATCAAACTCTTCATTAAAACTGAGAAGGTTTTGCCTCCTATTTCTCTGGACAAACTACTAGACATTCTCTATTTATTTTTCTTATAAAACAGTTGTGAGGGGTTATAACAGTAAGAGTACATGCTACAATATATCATATGATAATGAAATATATTGCATTTTTCAGTGATTCTCTTCAGATATTTCTCTGAAAGCTCTATCATTAAAAACAAGTTTGAGTTTCAGGAGCTTAGAAAACCCTCCCGGCGAGTGAGCTCTAGCAAACACACATGAACCCGGAGATATCTTAATTAAAGTCTTTCTGATGTTTAAAGATAAAACAGACATAACAATCCTTGCTCTTTTGGGTTCTTAAAATACTCTTTTGAGGCCACCTACTCTCTCTATCTGCCATGCTCAAGCCTTGAATTACACATAAACACACACAAAATATCCACCTCAAAAGACACTCTACAGAATAAGAGCATGACAATTACTTTTAAGTGCTAGCACCTTTGCTAGCCTCTGTCCTTGGAGCAGTTAGCAGTTCAATCTTTGATTCGGCCTTTATCACTGCCTAACAGGTAAACGGCATTCCAATCTTAAGCCCAAAGTACACACATTTGGAGGACTTGTTCAGCATAGTTCAAATCTCTAGCACAGAGCTTTTTACAACACTATCAAAACCAAGAAATTAAGAGAACAGTGAAAGCCTGTGTTGCTGCAACAGATTATATATAAAGAAGTACACGGTGGCAATAAATTGGACCATAAAGGGCTTACACACAAAAATACTCTGTGAGACTGCAATTGCTGCCAACCATCTGTCGGACACGCACAGCTATCACTGAACTTGTGGAATCTCCAGAAATACTCTGCGCCTCACAAGACCAAATGTTATATGAATAGCATCTCATACTGAGTACACTATAGGATTACCTTATGAAATGGTACAATAACTGACAATATCAATCTTGTTTACATTATTTGGATGTGCAAAGGGTATTGCCAGATGCCTTATGTCTCAGAGTATGCAGAGCTATTTAAAAAAAGGCTCCTGAAGCACTAGTCCAACTTTCTATCTTCAGTTTTTCAAAAGCTACTACGTATTTTAAAGTTTTAATATTGCTTGCAGGGATTTCCATAGCTTATGCTAGAAGATATTGCTTATTCATTACAAGTTTAATTTTATTTTTTGTTAAACCATGCAAACATGGGACATATTCCCATCAAATTTTACCTCTGATTACCCTCGGCACATCATTTGAGGTGCAATATACTCTGTGCATTGTCTTTCTTCATGCTTATGCTTACCTTGTCCATCTTTCTCCCATTTTCTATAAGCTGACTACACCAACTTGAAGGCTTCAGCACCTTTTAAAATATGTAAATCCTTTTGCAAGTGACTTCCAAAGAGGAAACAAAGCTTGTAGTTCAAGATTAAACACTATTCTCTTTTAGTTTATATTTGGGTTACATTTACATTGTAAAATGTTTATACTGAAGATAAAACGACATCAATCTGTTATCCATGAACCATATGATGCAGTCTGTCTATGGAAAAAGGTGAGATACAGGTACACAAGGCAACTATTTTGGACCTAGTGCACAATTCTGGAGACAGAAGAACTACACAGTATATTTTATGTCACCAGATTATAAGGAATTGTCTTCTAATTTCAGTTGTCAGTGTCTTAACATTTTCAGAGTTATATTTAACCATTTATATAGGCATCTGCAGTCAAAAGAGTGTGGAAAAAAAAAACCAAAACATGTCCTTAAAATAAAAAAATATAAGTTATGCAATCCATCGAGTCTCAGACTCCATGTAGAGTGGACACTTAGTGAGACTTGAATGAAAGGATATATTAGAATCATTTGGAAGGGAAATATTGACACTGCTCTGAGCAAAACACTGCAAAAGGCTTACATGTTAATAAAACAGTAAAATCCTCAACTGCTCCCCTGTGCAACGCTAATTTACCTGAGATTTGACTAAGCTGATGGGTTTCACAGACAGACACTAGCAGACATGCACAAACCCCAGGTTCTATGGAGCATACTGATGCCTTGCTACAGAAACCAACAGCTTCTTTGAGGGAAATAAAGGCAAAAAGGGAATCCAAAACAATCAAATGAGTTACAGGATATGGCTTGACAGGCTTGTTAGGTCCTGTAAAGTCTTAGCTAGCATTTTGTTGTGCCCAAAAACTACTGAAAAAGGAATAAAGTTGTCATAACACCTATATTATAGAAACAGGCGTTAACTAATTTTGCAAGAGTACCTATGGCAGTATTAGTAAAGTCAGCCACTTTTCACTGCTTATTGCAAATAAACACAGCTTTTGTGAAAACAGCCTCAAAGAAACTGGCAAATTGACCTATTCCAGAAGTGAAGGTTCCAGTTCTAAGGTACGTGAAAATTCTTCATGCTCTGCAACAGCAGCTAAAGAGATACATATAATATTATACAACTGTTACTTAACAAGTAATTTGTATTATAGGATACAGAAAATTCTACATTTCATAAGAGACTGAGAGATTGCTGTTAGAATTATCATCATCATATAACATGAAAGAAATCAATACTCCCCAAACAGTTATATCCAGTTGTACAAAAGCTCCCAATTAAAATATTTTGATGCAGAAATGGTCTTGAATTTTTATGTATGAATTAAGTTAAATTTTCTTTAAGGAAAGAAAATTTCAAATCACTCATCTTCTCAGAAAACCCACTAAAGCTTCCAAAGATGTGTTTTCTAAACAGTGATAGGCACTTGAGTAGCTGGAAATACCTTTAAGTAAGAAGCCTACTTTGTCTACAAATGGTTTAAAGGATTTTTGAGACATGTTAAGAAATTAACCATCTAACTGGAGCTACTTTAAGAAAAAAAGAAAAATAATAATAGTAATAAAATTGGGGAAAAAAGAATGGTCATTTTTTTACATTGTTGTTACACTTCATGCTGTCTAGGGAATATTACTGAGTTTCCCCCATACTTGCTCATTTATTCAAATTTAATATGCTTTAGGCATTCTTGATATTATGAGTTACTACTTCGACCAGTTGATGCATTTCCATTAAATCCTCTTCTGTGTCCTCTTTTGGAAAATCTTTAGAAAAATGGTGAAGTGAAAGAGGAGGGCAGAAAGAATAGAGAGAATAGAGGAAAAAAAAATGAAGAAAAAACCTCACATAGGTTTTAATATTTTTCAGAAAATGTTTTAACACCAAGATTTGATGTCTAGTCTCTGCTTCACACGCATATTTCTTTACAGGAGGCTTTCCACTCTATCATGAATGTTTGAATCAGTCAGTCCTGTTCAAAACGCAGTTGAAGAGCCACTGTCTTCAGCACATGGAACTAACAAAAGCCTCATTAGTCAAATGGACAAAGAGTAGTCTGAATATCAATGTATTATTTTAGAGGAAATCTTCCGCCAAGAGAATCCCATTGCAATCCTTCTTACTGGAGTTTCTCATGTCCAAATTTTAATGCTCTGGACCCTACCTGTGAAAAATGGATGAGCAAAGAAAGCTGCTAAAAGACAATATCCTTTGCATGTTACTTTTCCAACGTGCCACTGTATTTAACAATAATTCAAGAAGCAGAAAACAGATCTTTTATTTGTTTGGGGGTTTTTTGTTTCTTTGTTTGGGGTTTTATTTATTTGGTGGTTTTGTTTGGTTTGGGTTTTTTTGTTGTTGTTTTTGCTGTTGATGATTTTGTGTGGGTTTTGTTTGTTTGTTTGTTTTTAACTTGTCCTACAATTTTTTTTCTGCATCAATTAGCAAGGCCATTTAAATGACCTCTGAGCAGCAGAAGAGGGCATCAAAGCTATACAAAAACCAATAAAAATCTTCTCTTCACGACACAAAGAAAAATCTCTACTTGGAATGTGTATAAGCAATTTGGAAAAAAGTCACAAATATTCCATATAAAGATGTCAGAAAAAGAAAACAAGAAAGAACAGTAAGTCGGATCCTTAATTATTTATTAAAAGAAAGGAGAAAAAAATCTGAGCAATTATTCCACAGAGATAGTGCACAATGTGTTTTGTTTATATACTAGAGGTATCATTTATCCACTTTTGCCAAGAAATGCTCACAGAACACAGTGAAAGAACTATACAGCATAAACATACACAAGGTTTCCACAGAAGCTAACAATTTTGTTATCACACACCTTTTGTTTCATGCCACCTAGACCTACTATGCAAATACAGATAACTCAATGGTAATACATTATTTTTTTATTGTAATAATGACATAATTTAAAAAATCTGGATGGATCCATCTGTTTCCAGTCAGAGACATAACAATAATTGATTTTTAGCCAGTCTTGTAGTAAATCACAGACATGTGGTACCTGGCACACCTGCCTATTAAAATCCTGTAGAACATAATCGGCATGTTTCTCTCAAAATATAGCGCTATTCTCCAGATGCTATTCTGTCTCAAAATAGCACTGTAAATAACTTTGTACTGAAAGTGAAGACAACAAGCTTCAAATAGACATAAAATGGAAGGTTGGATAATAATTATAATTAAAAAGTTAAGGCCCTTGGGGCGATGAATGTGTAGTAACAATCCATTTAGATGTGTTGTGAGGCTCTAAAATTACAAGTGCTTTCAACCTCCAAAGTGTGCCTTTAAGGCATATTAGCATAGGTTTAAGACATGACTTGATACCATGACATGGAACAGCAAAGATTAGTAGCAAATGTTGGAGGCACAGGAAAAGGCTAGATGAAATTTATTGTCAAATCTATTACAGCAAGTCCATAGCAATATGCAGATACAGAGAGAAGAAGGAAAAAAATCTAAACTGTTTCCAGAAGCAAATGCTAAGAATGGGAAATAACAAGTTCGTTCTTTTGTTAAAGTAACAAAAGTGTTGACTACAGAACTTTCAGGCAAAAAGTCATTGGAATTAAGGAATGCTTCTGATACAGAATTGCAGAAAAGCCTGCCCTATAAAGGTCAAGAAAATATAGCACTAGAGGTGGCTGGAGAACTGGATGGATAGCTGATACAAAGGTTACTTGTGGGAATCTAGGGAGTTGATAAGTGGGATGATGCTGTGAGCATTAGAATTTACACTGGTTTAGGGGGGTGTTTTTGTTGTTGTTAGTGGTTTTCTCCTTTCTCTATTGATGACCTGGCAGAAGAAATATGAAGAGAGGTGAGACAGTTTTTGCTGACAGAAAAATGTGGTGGGAGAGTCAGTCAATAAAAAAAGTGAAGAGCGATACAGGTCAGAAAGTCTTAGGACAAACCAGGAGTTTGAATGGATAAAGTTCCAAAAGTCATCATAAAAATCAGAGAATAATGAAGCAAGAGATTAGAAAAATGAGATCAAAAAGTAATCTCTTTTGCACACAATGCAATAGGAGTATAATAAAATAAAATGTACCAGCCTTTCTAGCATTGTATGCATTATTGCTCATATTTGTAGTGATTCATCACAGTGAAAAGGCAAAAAAAACTCTTAATTGGATGAGCAGCACCCATCAGCCAAGGAAAGCACTACATAACGAGCAAGAAGTGACTCAGACAGTGTGGGGTAACACCAGTAAGACATCACCTCAGTAAAGAAAGGATTGCTAAGAGTTCCTAAGCATACAATGAAGCAAAGCAACTTTACATTGCAACACTGCAATGTGGAAAGCTTCATTATTTATAACGCATGGGGAAATTCTGTGGCTTTTTTAGAAAGCAAAGGCGATTAAGAGGAAGCTATATTAAGGTACACACAATCCTGGAGGGAACAGAAAGGAGAGATGCTGCAGGCTATCTGAGCTGGTGTTAAATACAGGTACAAGGGGTTATGAACTTAAGCTGGGAGGAGAATTGGACACTAAAAGAATTTAGGTAAAGGTTTCTTATGCTGCTGTCCTTAGTGGAAAAATCTACCAAGGCCAGACACTGTAATAAGCAGTATACAAAAGGAAATGTTGAACAAGTATGAAATAAGTATATTGTGGTGTGACTGTCCATTTAAAGCACTATTGCAGCTCTGTGAGGGGTTTTTGCCCTCAACCTGTCAGAAACTTTCCCAACTTTCCAAAAGTTTTAGAGCACTTATTTCCCTTTATGGGAAAAAATAGTAAAATAAAGTAAAATAAAGTAAAATAAAGTAAAATAAAGTAAAATAAAGTAAAATAAAGTAAAATAAAGTAAAATAAAGTAAAATAAAGTAAAATAAAGTAAAATAAAGTAAAATAAAGTAAAATAAAGTAAAATAAAGTAAAATAAAGTAAAATAAAGTAAAATAAAGTAAAATAAAGTAAAATAAATAAAGTAAAATAAATAAAGTAAAATAAATAAAGTAAAATAAATAAAGTAAAATAAAATAAAGTAAAATAAAATAAAAATGTTCAATTTCTTGAATTTCTAGTATGCGATTCCAAAGTACAAGTGTATTATACCAATATTGCCATGTACCATGTAATACAAAACATAGAAGAAATTACATTTTATATCAATATAATTTCAGATGGCAGGTATCAGGACAGAAAGTACTGGAGACTAGAAACTCTGCATTGTTAGAATAGGTCCAGCTCAGGGACTGATGCATTAAAAAAAAAAAAAAAAAAAAAAAAAAAAATCTCTTATGTTCCGATTCCTTGGGGACAGCAGCTTTCAGGTTAAAAATACAACCTCAGTTTCATCACCCAAACTTCCCCAGATATCCCTCCCAAAACTGCCGGGACAGTCTCAAGGTCATGCCAACGCTATTAAATTTAAGACAGAGAGAGTCTATTCACAAAGTGCCAACCAAAAACCAATCAGATAGAGGACAGCACCTTTTGATTACTACCAACATATAATTAATTTAAACATAAGGGAGACTGGTAAACGTTCTAAAGACAAATGTTAGATTCTTTGAGTTTCCTCCTTCCCAAAGATGAACCTTTTCACCATTTTTGTTTTAGCCAAAGCTACTTCCAAAATACTTCATACATTTTTGTTTTCACAGCCCTCTTCTCTAAAGACTCTTATGGCCATGCACCATCCTTCTCCCTAGCACATTTTCTCTAAGATAAAATATTACCTTTGAAGTGAAACTAACTGATAGGCCACTTGAAAACAAAATATCAATCCTAAACAAACTTGGGCTGTTTTAGAGCCTACTGCTTGTTCTCATTATTTTCCCTTGTAGACACCGCCCTGTGTGGCAACACTGGTAACTGACCGTTCTCTTTGGCCAGTTTGGTTATACGGGACACTTTGTTCAATTCCCTTGAGACACAAATAGTCAGTGTCCAACATTGGCAGCTGGGCATTAGTGTGGACCTACACTTCTCTCCTGCTAATGTCTGTGATATCCCTCATCTAAATATCCTCATCTAATACCCTCACACAGCCAGTACCAGAGCCTGCTGGAAGATATTGAGATAGGTATATCTCTGCGCTAACAAAGTTCAGCTGCCCTTCTGTTCTCATATATGCCAGGGAATACCTTTTGTTTTACAAGAATATTTCAGAAATCAATTATTATACAAACACATTTTTAACATTGCATTTAATCAATTTCTGACAGCATTATACAGGGACTGAGCTTAAAGTGGGTGGATTTGAAAATCAGAGAGCTTGTTCTGTTTGCACAGAGCATTTTGCAAACAGGACTGCAATTCAGAAACATATTTTGATTTTAGAGCAAAAGTCAGGTTATAACAAGAAAGCACCCATCCTTTATGGCCTCTCTTTAAAACAGAACTATTTTATCCCAGAAGACCCCTGCCAGAAAAACATCTATAATGCATGCTTTCAATAATCCTTTCAAAAGGAAAATGACCATAAATGACCTTTGTGCCCATATTAAGACACATAAGCATTCAAATAAAAATTAAAGCTGTGTTACTGACGTCAGTTAGACTGTTGTTTTTTCACAGGTGAAGTTAACTGCTGCTGAACACCACATCTCAGGACCACCCACAGAATCATGTGCTTAAGAGAATGCTAAGCCTGGGCTTTACAATTCATGTGCTCCAACTTAATATGAGAAGTTTGAGTTCCTACAGTTGGACATACTTCACTATTATTACAGTAATGCACTAATTATTTACTCCTAGCAAATGACAAATTGGCAGTTTTGACACAGGCCAATAATGAAGAGCACAAGTGACTGTTTTCTTAGCCACCAACTACCAAAAAAAAAAGCAACACTAAGTTTTGAAGAGGAAAACGCACTGCCTAAACATTTCAAAGCACAGAAAATTGTTCTTCTCTATTATATCATTGATTTTTTTGAACAGCAAGGCTGTCATGAAGCCACTAAAGAGCCTTCTTCAATCTTCTAGCAGTTTGCCCACATGGTCACAAAATACTTTAATTTAGGTCAATTTAGATAAAAACCTCACTCTACTAACAAGGAGAAAGATTTTGTTTTAAAAAAAGTGTTTAGAAATATACTATCCAGACAGCATACATTAAGTAAAAAAAAAGCACTGCACACAGTTCAACCATTGCTGCTTTGTCTATTTAAAAAACAAAACCAAAAAAAACCCAAACAAACACAAAACCAAAACAAAAACAAAAAGCATATGAAACTTTTAGAATAGCTTAAGGTATCTCCCACAAAAATGTTAAATTTTAAATGTAATTACCAAACTGAAAGTGTCTTTCAATAACTATGAGCTGTCAACTCCCGCCTCTTGAAAAAAAGAGATATCACCTGCTTGATGATCCTTTGCACACTCAATTTCATACTACAAACAGGAACTTGCCTAAGTAAGACGATCTTTCAAAAAAATTGAGAAAAAAAAAAACAGAGAAAAATTTGTTAGAAGCTGGACTGAGGTCTCAGATCCATTTCACACAGACCACAGCAAGGATATACTTGATGGTTACTTGAGTTGTCTATAGCCAGATTCAAAATTACCCAAAGGTACCTCATTATCAATTATCCAAGCACGCTATTACCATCAAATTTACCATCACCATATCAGGAAGAGCTTGCGGTTTAGGAGGTTTGTTTAGTTGCGAAAATGCCAAAAGCAGAAAGCTGACACATGCTATGCATATTGTAATGAATGACCTACTTTAAAACGTGCCTATATTTTAGTTCCTACACCATTTTGCTGGCTTTTTTCCACAGAAATTTTTGAGTCCTCAACTCAGCAAGGAGGAATCCAAAGGCATGGGTTCATGTGCAAATAAGTTGTAGACGGATGGCCAGTGCATGTTTCTGTAAAGCAGAGCAAAGGAGAACTGTGTGCGATGTTCTGAGGTAAATGGAACAAGGTTTATCTTAAAACAATGGTCCATATTTCTGAATTACAGCACTATAGTTCTCTCTACAGTTCTCAAACAAATGGGCTGTTAGCATTCTTTCAGAGGTTTCATTAATATCAGATTTTTAAGTAGGTGTCATCTAAACTATTAAATTTAAAAATAATGTGGGAAAGAAAGCAGCTTACAACTTTTTGAGATGGTTTTTCCTATTGATGGGGCCATTATGCAATTGTGCAGCTTGGTTGCTACTGCGAGGATGAACTTCCAAAAGCAGTTATAGCTTAAAACTTTACATTCATATTCATTTCACAGTTTAGCTTTGAGAGGGAGTGTTTTTTCTCTATATGAACTCTCAGACGGCTATGCTGAGCAAACTAGGTGCTTCTTCCTTTCAAGTTAAACCCTTTAGATTACTTTAACACAGTTCTTTGTGGTTTAATTTATCATATGTTCTGGCACCATTTATCACTAAATGCAGAATGATGAAGAAATGGCTCTATTAAAATGGAATAACTACTGAATTAAAAAGCTGTTAAATGAGTTGGAGTGCAGACTCCTGTTAACAATATGTGGGAAGGGTGTTTGGCTGAAATAAATTACTTTCACAGTAATAATTTGAGAAGTGCACCTTTGGAGAAACATGTTCAAAAATTCACATCTTGATTTCCTGACTAAAATCACATTCACCACTAATAATATTTTTTAAATTAGCTTCACAGCTAAGGTGAGGAAAAATTTAGTCTCAGATACTTTGGTTCAAACCCAAAATACTATTTATCTAAAAGGCTATGAATGGCAGTTTTAAAAATATACATGCAAAATAAAATAGCTGGTTCCAATTAAGATATATTTCTCTTGCTCACTCTTAAATTTCTGAAAATCCTTTTACAATCTTTCAATGTATTCTGCCATATGAACTTGTAAATAAGATATAGCCCTGTATTTCAGAGTAGTCTTCATTGTAACTCTCCTAAAATAGTAAACAGCCAACTATCTAATCAGTTGAGATATACTTTCATTTTATCAATTGCAACAAAAAATGTAGGTAAGAGAAAGTACTGAATAGATATTCAGTAACTCCATATTAATTGACATAAACTGTTTCAGATATAAAAGTACATTTTTATTCTAAAAGAAACTCAGCTGCACACAACAACTTATAGCTTTTGCTATTAACAAAATAACTTGCTATTAACAAGTATTTGCAACAGCCCAGTTCTGCACAACTATTTGGTGCTGAAGAGTTCTTATTCCTGTGCTTAATCAACACATTTCTTGTGGTTAACAACAGCATTTATTCAACCCTTAATTAGGAAATTATTTAGTTCAATAAAGCAAATGTTCATCCATCACTCTGGTCCCTCTCCTGCACTGAGTGATTTCACTGAAAGAAAAAATAGTTTCCCAAAACTCACATGCATCATTTTTCCCCTTTGAAATGATCTCCTAAGGGATATCTTATCATCACAAAGTGGCATCTTTATGGCTTTAACAGCAGATTTCATTTTATTTCTGTGACTTGTTACCAAAAAGCTGCATTCTGACTCAGTTTGTTTTCAGGCTTTACCGCAGAAAAGTACAGAAATGGTCATAACCCACATCTCTCTGTCCACACGTGATATTGACAAAGTTGACAAAGATCACACAAGATGACAAAGCAGAGGCACTTCATGATTATGCACCAGATCATGATTATGTACCAGACATTAAAAAAAAATAATAATAAAACCCTACCAAACACCAAAATGCCCATACACACACAATGGCCAAAATGGACAATATATTTAGTAAAAGGCAACATATTTACACTAAAATGGCAGATTGTGATACCTGAATATTAGACAGTCTTATACAACAGACATTAATGTAGCGATTGCAAGAACTGCCCAATACTCCCAAAGAAAACCCAAACAGGATGCCTAAGTTTACATCAAACCATTGTGTACTTTATGTATCAGAACTACATGGGCCACAAAGAATACAAAGAACACAAAGATTCCTATGTGGTTTTAGGTTTGGTTGGCAGGAAAAACTTGTTTTTACCTCTATGGACTGTGTGATTTCCAGGCCTGCTGTGAAATCCAGGGCAGAACTATATACGTTAACCTTTACGCTCACCCTCCATAGTCATCTGCATATATACCATCTTGCCGCTTTTTGCACGTACAAGAACAGAAGGAGTAAGAATAGTAGTGCAGTGACCCACTTTCGTACATCCTTTTTTAGCTTTGACATAATAAACTGCACATTTTTTTCCTACACTAACTGAGGGCCCCTCCACACTTGTATATGTTCATCTTGTACCCTCCTTTCTGTGCACTGTGGTCACCCGGCCCAGCACAGTGGCTCAGTCTGCCCACCCTCCTTCCTTTACAGGCTAACTTCTCATCAATCTGCTTAGCCTAGAACTAAGACAGGAAGGAAAAAAAGGTCACAGTTTCTTTTCAAAGCACTGTTAAAATTATTATTAAATGGGTTTGTGCGTTTTTTTTTCCTTTTTTTTGATTTGCTTATTTTTTTGTTGGTTGTTTTGGGTTTTTTTTAACCAATCATCTCTAGATAATTTAGCTAAATTTCCTTTATATCTAGTAAGAAGTTATTATATATTATAAAATATATCTGATAAATATTATTTCTTCTGTGTTTTATCACATTTTTAACTCATCATATAAACAGAATTTTTACTTTCATAGGCTCTTGCCAAATATTACCTGAATATTTTATGCATAGGGTTTTTTCCCCCCTCATACTCTTTCTGTCTCAACTTTAAATCGCAGTCTTTCCCAGTAAAAATCACATATTCTAATTTGAATAAATGTCTCTTTATTGCTACTTATTGTATATCGTGCAGCACAGCTACTCTCCAAAAAGCATGGGAAAGTTTAGGGCTTATTACTTGGAATGGTATTTTAAACAAAAATCAGTGAGTCTGTCTGTCCCACCAGTAACTACAGAACTTGCCTACTGATTGTCAAATATAATTCAGCGTTAGAGATTTCAGAGGAATTTCATTTCCTATTTGTATGGTGGGAAATGCTGGGCAGGCAGAGCAGAGCTGAGGATGAAGGTGCAGCTGAAGCCAAGATGCCAGCCAGAGCTCCCCAGGCTCCCCGAAGGAGAACTGCCCCAGGTTTGCACAGTGCACGGCACCAGGGGCTCCTGGCCAGCCCCAAAATGCAGACCAGGTCCTCGAAGTTTTAGTGCTCACACAGAAAGCTCTGAAGCTCTTCGCTTAAAGTAAATAATTAAATTAAATAGAATAAAATTGCTGTTCTACCTGTTCTCTTCTATTTGACTCTGGAGATTCCTGCAGATTCAAAATGGATTTAGGGAATAATTATGAAAATTCAAATGGCTGTCATTCATCAACAGCAAAACCAGAAACCTCAAATCCTAAACCACATTTAGCCCAAATCCTTAGAATGGGAGAGCTTTTATAAATTCTGTACTGGGCATAATCAAACAATTTAAGCAGGAGTAAACAAAGTGAGCTACTGAAGTAAGGTAGCAATGAGATGGGAGAATGTCCAGTTTCACAACAGGTAATTGTTTTCAGTAAAATTCTTTGAAGCGTATATTTTCATTTAAAAAAAAAAAAAAAAAAAAGTATTTAATCAACTTTTTATTTCCGTAAACTGTAAATGTCTGATTTCCTTTAAATATTCACAGCAGTTCTTTTCACTTAAACTAGTTATTTTGATTTTGTTTTTCCAGTTTTCCATCTTATTTTTTAATAGATTTTTTAATAGATTTAGCCATATTTTTTAATTGGGGGAAGAAGCAGAAATCCCAAAAAAAAGAAACATTTTGTTGGCAAAGAACCCAAAAGTCCCTAACAGTTTTGAATGAACACAGCTTTTTAATAGTTAATTTTTCATCCATTTAATATCTCTAATTATTTTCCCTCTGCAGCTTTGATGGGTAGTTATAGCCTAGAATAAAAACACTGTGGTAAGGACAACTGCACAGCAAGGTTAAGTGTCTCCTTGTCTTCAGTACCAATAATTACCTTTAAACAAAAAAAGCTGTTTTCAGGCTTGACAGTTAATTTACTAATGAGTATGTGGACTCAATTTATAATAAAGTAATATTGACCAGAAAGAATCCTGCATTGGTACTCATCTGAATTATTTTATTGTTCAAGTTTCCTATTAAATAAATTGGAAAGGATTAATTTTGCAAGATGGGATTGTCAGAGTCTGCTGCATAAACTAGATGCATGTCAGCACTAAATTTAATTATTGATCACAATACAATAGTGCTGAGTATTCCAATCCCCAAACAGCTTCCAGTAACTATCAGCAGATTCCAAATATAGAAACTGAAGGAGAAAAAATCTGATTGCAGATGACTACATTTTAAAATAAATAAATAATTCATTAGCACCCAATAAAAATTTAATTTTAAAGTGCAATTCAGATCACTTACCAGAACATATAACAAGTAATCAGAAAACGAAAGTGCCTCGCTTCAAGTGACAAACTCTAATGAAGTTGTATAATGTTCTTTTGATTGGGAGATTTCTGCAGTTCCCCAGTTCTGGAGAAATAGTATTTGGACACGGAGGTTGGTTGGTGCAGATTCCTTCATTACAACACTTCTGTTTGCAAAACAAATGTAAATAATGCAGAATGTACAGCAGAACTCTTTACTTACAGAAATATATTACAGGAAAGAGATGAGGATGCATCTTTGGAAAGAAACTCATTTTCCAGCTCTAATTATGCTCTCAACTGAAGAAAGCAGTTTAACAGGACAACCACAATGTTTTCTAGTAGTCAGTAGTTTTCCTTTATGTTTTAGAAAATTTGGGAGGTGTACATGAGAAGTGACCAGCTATGTGAGCTTAAAATCTCTCAGCACAAAAAGAAAAAAAGGCACAGCTTAGTGAAACACTGTTGGATTACTTCATGAACTTCATGAAGAGTTCTAATTCCAAATAAGTGACAGAGGTTCCTTATATATAGGAATAAAGAGGTCTAACAACAGGAAAGAAGGTAACAAGGTAACAGCACACTTTTTTTTAAAGAGTGTCATATAGGAACATAATATTGGTATGTTCGTTGAAAAGCAATTTTAATTGTTTATTCTGTAGAGTTACTGTCCAAATTCATAGGCTTCATTAATTTTTATGTAAATAATATTAATGAAGCAAGCATTTTTCTAGTGAAATTGTAACATGCACCCTGACAAAATTTCAACTTTCTCTGACCTTTTAAACAATTCTTTCATAATATATCTCTGCTTAGTTTACAGCAAAATCAATTTTATGAGCCAGCATCAAATATCACATTGTAAAGACAGTCTGAGGCCACTTTAACATTATCGTCATAAACATAATAGAAACAACTCCAAGCTAACTTGAAGATTATTCAAAAAATAAACAAGCCCTTCCAAGATTAATTATTTTCTTTTTTTAAAAGCAGCTATAAAGTTTTAACTTTTACTCAGTGAAACACGAACCAATGTTAACTCACAAATCTGAGCTTTATCCAACACCTATTGAAGTCAATAAAACTGCCCCCTTGACTCAACCATGTGCTGGATCACATCCTTTGTGACAATTATAAAACACCTGCCAAATGTTACATCTCCAGAGCAGGAGTGTTTTAAATTGAACATTAAAAGTTTTTATTAAGCTTTTGCTGTAATCCAAAAACCCAAACACAGGTGCCAGCGAGCCCTGCTCTGGGAGAGTCTCCCAGGAGCACTCAGCTCTTGTGATGAGCTGAAGGACACTTGGTGCGCTCACCGGCTCTAACAAGGGCTGTGACCGCCTTTGGCAGCCACGAAGCACCTTTCGGCACAGCGTGCTCTAACGTGGCACTGCTAGTTTAGGAGTATTCTGCTAACTCGGAGAAATGAATTCCTTCAAAAAAATTTCAAGTTATTACAAACTTCCTTAATATTTGCCCTAAAGCCAATTTGAAGCTTAAAAGCAACATTGTACAGGCCTTTACACACACAGAACCACTTTTATCTGAGGAAAGATACAGCCATTCCTCAAGATACTGAGGCCTGGACACAAGATAGATAAAATCCTTTTGATTCTGCGGTACTAATAACAGAAGAGATTCTGGTCTATTCATTTCCCACCTCCAGCTACAGCAAGTTGCGGATATGCTGGCTATTAAACCAATGTCAGCATTAAAAAACAAAATAAAACAAAAAAATCCAAAATAGCACAACAAAAAAACCTCCAACCACCTCAAAATTGAGTCACAGAGAATGAAGGCTAGAGAATCAAGAGGAGCTTGATATGTCTAGGCATTCAGGAAAAATAGTTTGAGTTACAAATTAAATTATTGTCTAATACAGAAGGTATTTTTAAAATTACCTTCTCGAGAAAGTATGATTTCTCAAAAATGGTTTTGTAGTCAATTGAAACAGATTAAAGCATCCCTTCTGTCATCTCACCCCTATCAGTCCTGTAAAGATATAAGCACTTATTAATTTTAATCATATAGGCAGTCCAGTGAGGCGGGGGGAAAGGATTATCATTTGCTTAAATATAGCGTATAAATCTTTGCTATAGTAAAAACAAAATCTTTTGAAGTCTCAGTCTCTCACTGTAAAACAACCTTTTAGAGAGGTGGTGTTCACCTCAAACTCTGTTCACTTAGCACACGTGCAAAGGAAAACTATCCGTATCCCAAGAGATTCACAACACACAAAATAATGATTCACTGACAAGACTGTAATTTAAACCTTGCAGATGAACCAACTGCAGATGTTTTCAGCAGGAACTATATGGAAAAAATAGTCCACAATCAATACTATTCTTTCATATTAGTATTTCAATAATGCCTAGAGGCTGACAAATGTAAGGGAATTATCATGACAGGTCTGCATTTGCAATTCCCTGAGTCCATCCTGTGACACTTTGGCCTGGAAAATCTCCATGGCAGTTGTGCCACCCAGCTCCTAATTCCTCTACTTGTCATCTTCTGACTGAAGGGATGTTTTAACACAGTAAAAATCTCTGTGGCTTTCCTCCACAGTAGTCCCATCATGGGTGAAAATCATCTTTGTGTTTTCCCTTGTCCCAGTAGCACCCCTGAGAGGCTTGAGCCAGCAGATGAAGGAGCTTTGCCCATTGGGCTACAGCTTTAGGGAAGCTGTTGAACTTCTGACAGTTAGACAAATATTTTTGGTATTATAGATAAAAACTGGACTAATACCGCCCTCTACAAGCCTGGTTGCCAGATCTAGCAAGTGATGGTGCCATGGCCTGAAGAGTTACAGTGATATCTTCGAATCCCTGCATTAGGGTTGTAGAGAAAAAAAAAGTTTGAATTATAACTCAAGTAATAAGTGTTTAGCATTTATTGGAGAATAACCTACTAATGAGGACTTGCAATCTCGCTAGAAAGGGGATTTTAACATTTGCTGTGGTTCTGAGCCTAGTCACTGGCTTAGAGGCTTATGGGAAGGAGCAGCCAGGGTGTAAAGAGGGAGCCGCGATGGAGTCCCTACACTGCCTCAGGCGGTGCTGGTGAGAAAAGCATATCACTGCCTATCATGAATTGCTAATATGGAAAATTATCAACCCTTTCTTCCCCCAATAAACAGAGATTTGAATACACGACTAATATGTATCATAAATGAGATCATACAAGCATTTTCATGAAGGTTATTCAACAACTTGAAGCAGAATACAGTTATTTCTGATTTTAAAAAGCATGAATATGAGAAGCTTCCTTTCACAAATGTCAGAATGATGGGTGATAATATTTATAATGCTTTAATTTGTAAATGCCAAATCTAGATTTGCAAACTTGTTAATTTGTAAAAATTGTGAAATAGAAGCAGTTGATTTGATTTGATAAAAACAAGAAGTTACTTAATGTAATAAAATATATATCTCTTCAAAATCAGTTTCACACTGTAAGAACTTACTTTTACCTTACATTCAAGTCTTATTTTCAACTCAGAAAGAAACAGCCAGGTTTAAGCTACCTTTTCCCTACAAGCCACCCAAAAATGCATACTATTAGCATGTTTGAAAAAATAACAGTCATTTCTTGAAAATATCCTGTAAACATTTAGTCCACCTAATTGTGATAAGCAAGACTTTCAAATATTTTCACAAAACTTAAATGGTCAAAATTTCAGCCCATATAGCTCAAACCTGAAAGCCAGCATCAACATTCATCATCGTTCTCACTCAAAACAAAGCATCTTTAAAGAAAAAAAGAATTAAAGTGGTAACTTTCACCTTTACCATAATCAAGGGCACCAAATGAATGGCTTCGTAGGGGCTCCAAGACTGGTAAAATTTGCCTTACCAAGTTTTTTGTTCTCTATACCTCTTTATTTTTCTCTTCAAATATGAACAAACTAAAAAATCCTACATGGAGGAAAATGATGAAATCTACCCAGAGAGAGTCATGGAGAGCAGCTTACAGTTAAATAATGGAACAGCTTTGTGGTTACCATTCACACAGCTCTCGGAGTTGGAGCTATCAGGCAATGAACTAGAATAATGAAGGTACTCCTTCAGATAAGAGATCGGCTTTATAAATATGATCTTTTGTACAGCAGCTGTAGGAGAACTGTATGCTTGAAAATAAGCTTGCCATATCTCAGAGTAGGTGAAGTGGTTCAGGTTTGTGTATGCTTATGAGCTTCTGAGAACATTAGTAATTTTATAGAAATATAAACAGAACAAAGGAATTCTTTAGGAGAATAAGCTTGCCAGTGCACATGAGCTGGTCAGAAGCTAGTTATATACATGCAACTTGGAGAACAGGGCTCACACTCTTCATTTCCAAAAGCACAGGGCATCTTTTTGCTTACATGGTAGAAACATTTCATCTATAACAACAGCATAGGGGTATATCCTCTTTCCAAGCTAGCGCAAGGCTAAGAGGGCAATACCTAATGAAATACATAAATAGATCTGACATCCTGTCCACAAGGGACCACTGGGCAGTAGCAAACACACAAAACATCACATTACATGCTCAAACACTTTGTGTATATGCAGTACAAAGACATTTGCCAAGCGGTAATACTAAAATGATATTTGCATGTCCACTGAGCAGTATTTATATTTTCAGTTGTGTCATATAAATAAATTCCTAAGAAACAGTGAGGACCAGTTCTTGAAATTTTTGATGTGGATTAATAAATAACTCTTTAAAAATCTTATCACACAAAGTCTACTGCACAACCATTTATTTCTTTTTTTTTTTTTTTTGGGGGGGCGGGCAGGGAGTATTTGTTTTCTGTTTTGGTTGGCTACTTTTGCTAGTTTAAAAAAATTACCCTGGATTCCCCCAGTTTCTGATATGTGCTTTTGCTTTTCTTGTAAGACTACTCCAGTTCTTTTATTGCTATTAACCACCATTAAAAAAAAAAAAAAAAAAAGGTTAAAATAAATTATTTCTTCTGTTATTTCTGTGTACTACCAGTAGCGTAAGCTCATCACAGTGAATCTCAGTTCACAGATTTGACATTCAATTTTAGGATAAGAACAATTTGCTGCCTCTGCCACCACAACTCTGTAATCAATGCTGGTGCTGCTTGTGGCAGAAGCCACATGAACAGCAAAGCCAGACACAGATCATGTGCCTTTTCCTCTACTATTGACTTGCTGACTGATTTTAGAAAACAAATAAATGAACACCAAAACACACACAGAAAAACAAAACAAAAAAAACCCCACAACACAATACACCACCACAGTCCGTTCTTATGTGTGCTTATTTCCTTCTCCTCTTCACCTCCCCTATTTTGATAATAAATTCCCCATGATGAAGATTGTCTTTTCCTGAGTATTTGTGCAGAACCTGGTGCAGTGAGATTTCAGTGTCTTCACAAAGACTCTGAACAGAACTATAATATAAATAATATAAAATAATGTGAACTATGAAAAAAAAATTACATCTTTTTATTATTGCTTAAGATCCCTGAAATGTTTTCTGACCAAGTAAATTTTAATGTAATGAAAAGATCAATTCCACTGTATAAATAAATTTTCTTTTCTATCACAAAACAAATACAGGGTATGTTTTATAGACCTAAGGAACAATATCAGAGGCTTCCTTTGACTTTCAGTGGAAGACCAGTGTGTACCTCTTGTGTCTGTAAAAAGGTTCTGTACCTAGTTTTGAAGAAGGAGCCAGAGAAACCATGGGTGAAGAAAACAACTGTAAAAACACCTCTACAATACTGCTGCCTTTTCTGTTATTTCCATGTTTCACCACACCCTCCATTATTTTCATCATTTACTTCATAACATTTTAGAATAAATTGATACAAAGCAACAAAACCTCAGAAGTAACTACAGTCACTGAATAATTATGAGATCAATGAACCATTCAGCAAATTCTGAGAACAGTCAAATGACCTTGCAGCATGGTTCTCTGGGAGCTCACAGCAAGTGTAGTTCCAGGAAAATAAAAAAAAAAAAAAAATAAAAAAAGGATGGGGGGAGAGACGAAAAGAGCCAGGCAAAACAAAGCCTTCCAAATCCAAGCAAATCCCCTGCATATGCTTCTTCTCCCTGGCCCTGACTTAGTGCTAATCAGGGGAAGCAGGAGAAGGAAGGAACAAAATGATGTAGCATGATCTATGTCCCCTATCTCTTCTACCTTACTTTCTATTGGAAGTTTTCATCAAACTGGATTTATCCAGACTGTCACCATTTTCATCTTCTCCTCTTCACCACCCTTCTTCTCTTTCCCTATAGTCACTATGGATTTCCTCCCTTCCTTCTCCTTCTAAATATTCTCTTTTTCTTCATTCTCCTCACCTCAATTGGCCATCCATTTTTTTTCCCCCCCTCAGTCATTTTAGTACACAGCCCATAACCTTTTTCCCCTACTCTTCTCTTTCATGGTCGCTTTCATAGTGAGCTGAACCTGCTGCACAGGTGTTTGGTGAGGCTGCCTCTTTCTCTCCTCTGTGAAGGAGCACTCACAGCAATGAGGGGGATGAGAGAAGAACAAAAAGCGTGCAGATATAAGGACAGCTGCAAGGAGTGAAACTCGTATGTGGAAGCTAGAAGGAAACAAGAGAAGGTAGAGCTGGCAAGAAAAGTTTAGGGCAAGTCAAAGACATTTATCTAAAAGATCAAGAAAAGTGAGCTAAAAGCAGAGGGGACAGCTCAGAAGCATTCCCCGTTACATTCTTGCCAGAGAAAAAATGTATAGGAATTGAAAGAAAGAGACACCAAACCAGGGGGAACCATAAAAACAAACACACTGCACCACAACCACAAATTAAAAGTAGACTAATGACCAGAAAGAAAATAGAACAGTGAGAAAAGCGAGATGACAAAATACTAGGGGGTAGCGGGGTGTGGGGGTGCAAAGACATTGTTATACAACAGAGCAAGACTAAATAAAAAAGAACATTTTTTTAAAAACTGTTAAGAGGCACAAACACTATTAAATACTATTTTCTTACTTTTACCTTCTTATTTTTTCCATCTTGAAAGCCAAAGAAGGAGAAAGGAAGGAATGCATGAAGGAACCTGGAAAGAGATGTGGGAGCAGTGTTCTCTCACATCTGTGAACACCAACCTGATCTGCAGCAAATAATGACCCATATGGTCACTACCTGGGGGCAAGGGTTGACAGGCACAGATGGATTGGAAAAACAAGACTCTGAATGTAGTGATAAGGACTTTTTTCTTTCTAATTTTGATAAATAGCTGCCACTGTTAATGCTTGTAGTTTAGTAGTTCCCTAGGCATCGCTGCCGCATGCATGAAATTCTTACATCTTTTGTTGGCAGAACTACTTTTAAGAAACAACTGGAAAACAAAATTTGCTTTTATATTAAGCAGCTTTTTCTAGCTGTGAAACTTGACACGAGTTTGTTTTAAAGGTTAACCATAGTTTAATTAATACTTGGTATTAAACCTTAAAGGAAAGGGGAAGGAACAGTCTGTCTCTCTACTTATCAGTGGAAATGGTGACATAAAACCAGAAAGAAACACACCCCCAAAACAGAACATGTTATAAAAGGAAAAAGTTGACAGAAAGCTGTTTTCTTACCCTGATGGACCTTTCAAGATTTTTTTTTCCCCCATATCAGGCTGTTTCTGATTCCCAAATCAGAAATATAAAGCACTTTTCATAAAAAGCAACAAATCAGATTTACCTACTAGAAGCATTGCTTGTTTCAACAGTGTGGAATATCTAGTTTGGTTTTATTTTTTTCTACAACTAGTTTGTCTTTTTAAACAATATATAACTTTTAATCTAAACTTCCATTTTTCTTGGCAAAATAAGAAATTTTCTCCCCACGAAAACAAGAATGAGAAACTAAAACTGATCCTTTGTCGCAAACACCTTTGAGTTCAGCAAAATGCCATTTCCCAACAAATTTTAAATTCAATATTTGACCAGTAATACTCTTTCTTGACAGCTACTTCATCCCATGTGAAAGTGTTCAATAGTTATTTACTAGAGAGTAGATGAAGGTGCTCTAAGGAGGAGTGTCACACACTTCAGCAGACAAGAGCTCATCCTGCTAACAAGTCAAGTTTACCTGTCTGCTAAGGGAGTATTTGCAGATCAACTCCTGCACTGTGGTGCCTGCAGAACACGCACATTCCTTACATACCACAAAACTATGCTTCAGTTTCCAAAGGCTGCAGTGATGCGATCCTGACATTAAGTTAAACTCTGTCTACCTTACACACAGAAGCACTTCAGTATCTTTCAATTCTACATAACAGTTTTAACAAATTCATAATCCATCATTCATTTTCTGCTGTAGAAACTCTAATATTCTCTAGTCTATCCTCCACATTCTGTCCCCCCATTCTTACTGCATTCCTTTCAGTTTATCCTTTTATATTTACTACATGTAAGAAATATTCAGACAAGGGAAAAATAAAGACACTTTTTACCAGTGATTTCAATTCTTTACATAATGTTCTGAAAGGTTCCAAATTACAATGCTGGCAGATGTTGATGCACACAATGTTTTAACTAAGCCAATGATTGACAGGTACACCATTATTTCTGCAATCTGGACTGACTGTTACACAGAGTAAATGCTAATCCTTTTCCATTCGGTTGTTTCTTCACATTATTCATTTTCTTCCCTCCAGTGTAGAAATGACTTGTTTGTTGTGCTCCTAATCCCGAGCCTTTGTGCCAATGGACACCAGACTGCAATGAACACACCTGGACAACTATTCTCTGACGAGACTACAGAAATTATAGCCACTGTAGAAAATGCCCTCTGGTAAAAACCATGATATGTGACTCATGGGAAGCCAAAGAACAATTCTCCTAGCTTCAATTAATTGAGCTATACCTAGAGATTTTGTGTGCTTATATAGGTATCTCATTTTCTCAAGACTGCTTTGCACGCAAAAAAGATGCCACAATAAAAACTTATATTCTAGCCTGTTTTAAATTAGGTCCTCTATGATATCTGTGCTCAGGAGACGGAAGACTTTTTCTGGGTTTAATTGGATGTTACCTTCTGAGCGTTCCAAGGAGTGAATTGCGGGGAGCTTTGATGCAATGGCATATAAGGTTGGATTAGCAATAAGAAGAGAGCATATTTTGAATAAGCTATCCAAGAAACATTTGCTGCAGGAAAATCACCTTGGGATAACCAAAAGCAAATCTGGAAGGGGTTTTGATTTGAGAATATTTTTCATCTTTAGTTCTGCCCTGAACTAGTCAGTTTTGTGTAGCACAACAGAGAGAAAGCCAGGTTTAGCAAGTTGTGTAACATTAACCAATTTACAGAAGGTTAAAGCTGTGACAAGAAATTCTTAAACTAAATGTTCTCAGGACCTTTCTGTAAAAGTCAAACACATGCATTGTAACCATTGTCAAACAAACAGATAAAAATGCGGTGAGTAGATGACAATCCCATTCCATTCTTTATTTCCAAGTTTTGGTACTCTTCTGAAAAGGGTGGGCTGGGTTGACAGGTCATGGACCTGGAAACTTGACAGCTCCTACTGTTACTGTCTGGAGTCTGGGTTTCTTGTGTTTTGTTTTACAGGTGGGGAATAAACTAATAAATTGAACAGACTGAAAACAAAACTACAGAGACAACGTTTCTTGTGTTATTCTGGTCTAATCATTGTAAAAACATTTCTAAGGAAAATCTGTCATTATATACCATGTAGAGAGCCCAAATTTTTTATTATTTTCATGAATCAAATATTTTATATACTCACTACATTTTATAAAAATTAACTATCCTACAGAACGATACAGAATAAAAACCAAAAGACAAACACATTCCACCTTGGTGGGTCCTCATCTGCTGAAAAGGAAAAAGAAGCTATTCCAACCTCTTTCACATCACACTTGATTTAAACATACAATATCCATGAGGTTACAAAAGGAAATCAGTTGCAGACTGCCAAAAAGTATTTGTAATATTAGGAGATGCATCAATGCAGTGATAATCTAAACATTACAATCTCAAAGATAAAGTTCATTTGCTCACTAAACTGTAAGAAAAATATTAGTATGTATTTCTGAATGAAAATATTTTTTGTAGAAATATTGGGGAGTTATTCTGTGGCACTCCTTTACAGATTCTAATTTTGCCCCTTGATCCAAGAACATGCTACTTGCACAACAAAGTAAGGTTTGATGTTTAGGGTAGTGTAGCAGCTAACAGGTTACAATATGAGATAAACCATATTATCTCTTCTGAGTACTTCTTCAAAACAGAATGTTTGCCTGTGTCTAGAAATAGTTAATACAACAATCTGAACAACTTTGCAAGGGGTATATTTAGCACATATTATTATATTTTCTCCCAGAGCATGGATTCAGTAAGTTGTACATTCAGCACACAGATAAAACTTTTAGACTAATTCAGCGAAAAGGTTCCCAGCATATTGTGTACAAAAATCATGTAAACAACAGATAAACAGATTGTCTTCAAAATGAGGTGATCTAGGCAGCATTCCAGGGCATAATTGCAGTCCCATGAACCTGAAGTGGCCCTGAAGAGAGAGATTCTTTGACCAGCAGTTAAACATCTAACAATCCTTTGAGAAACTTTGATTCACCTGGCTACAAAAACAGAGCAACCACCTGGCAGATGGCACGTTAAGATGACTGCAAAGCAAATTTCTACTCATGCTGAATGGTGGCATGCTTTAAGATATAAGAGATAAAGGATCTTTATAATCAAAACCTGCATTGTACATATCTGCCAGGCATCATGGGGTTTGATAGCTGGTGTTATTAGAGTAGGTATCATCAATCCAGCAGCTGGATTGAAAACTAAGACCAAGATTTGCAGCAGCCTAAACTGTGTTTTTGGCTGGCCCCTGGAACTCATGTAAATGTTACAGCTGTTGTTTTTCCTGTCTTTAAAAGTAACCCTAACAGCAAGCAAACTAGTGAAAAAAGAGCCCCAAAACAATTGCCTAAGGATGAGTGTCCTTCAATAAATATGTCCTCTAGAACAGATTTTCTAGCAAAGTTCTCTGAAATAGAAATAAAAGTAACTCTGTATGATCACTGACCATCTGGAGTTGCCAAGGAATTAAGCAGTCCATGACTACTGTGAAAAATCATAACAGCTACGCCCATCTTGGTGGCACCATGCCCCAAATAAAGGAAAGACTATATATTTGTAGACTACATTGCTGAGATTTCAATATTCCTATAGCTTTGGAATAAATGAAGGTTAGTTTGAAAGCTTTCAGACGTTGTTAATGGGGAGGCTCATCTGCTCTGGAATTATGTCTCCCAGGCTTTTAAGTGAGCCGATACCTGCTAAATATTTCATAGGTCAAATCTCTGATAAAGGAGGAACAGAGCCAGGTAACTCTTCACAATGTTTCTGAATTTCTTGGGTGTTGTGAAACAGTCTCCCAGAAACCACAAGCTATGACAAGCCACGTCATCCTTTCTCAAGGGAAAACCCCATTTCCTCACCTTTTGTTTTTAATATAAAAGCATGGCAACATGTACAACTAGTAACAAACTGTATTTGATACTACTTTTCTTAGTTTCCTAACTACTAGCTGTGATTTAGCTAACTAAAATCTGCAAGAGTGGTGGTGTCTCCGTTCTTCCAATTTACCATCTTTATTGGACAATCACAGGTAATATATTTAAAGTATTTTTGTCAACATCAGATATGCTGCCCAACTGCCAGGCAAATGAGAGAGATTGGCCAAGGTCTGCCATAGGCCTTCACCATAAGAAAGTGATATTTGCCAGGGTTTTTTTTGCTTAATTTGCAGTATTTAAAAACTTCCCTTCTATAGAGAACATTATATCAATGCCCATAACATCTGCAGACAGAGAAAGGGGACATTTCCTGCTGAAGATGGTGATGTAGTTACCTGCACTACTTTACATGACACCAGTTAAATGCTACTGCCCCTCAATGCTTCTGCATGACTGTCAACCCATCACTAGCATAACCCCACTGCACATTCTGTGTTACTCATCCCTGGATTTTCAGTCCAGGGAAGGAAGTCAGATTTCAAATGAAGTTTAAAGTATGAAGTGGAAAAAATAGAGTTCCCAGTATGAGCCTTATGGTGCATACCAACAAACCCTTTAATTCTTCACAGCTCTTAACCTTTTGGTACCCTGCTTTGAACTTCTGTAAAACAAGGATGCTGACCTGCTTCGTGGGTGGGTGATTATAACACTGAATTAATATTTGTAAATTTCTGCAATACATTTGAATGAAAAATGTAGAACTGTAAAGAATGATGATTATGATGAACCTTAAATTCTTTTTTAAGTTGGTCCATCTGTCATTATAAACCATCTTGAAGTAGGGTATTATTCAAAAAACTTAAAATTTATTGTATAGTACTAGTTACCAAGACAGACCACTGTTTTAACATAGCAAGTAGCTAAAGTAAAAAGACTTCACTTACACTTTACAGTCCTTTTCTATTTATATGGCTTTTATACCACAGTAAATGGTACAGCTGTTCTGTAAGATACCCCTGTACTGTTATATAGAAGAACTTCAGATTTAACCTGACCTACTCAGAATGGATATCCACACTACAGCATGTTATGAAACCTTTGTGATACTTCTTTGATAATTTTTTGCAGACCTCCATTAGAAACATGGAAAAGCTACTTCAAGAGTGCACACTTACAGCTTACTGTTTACCTATACACTCATAAGATCAAAACCCCTGGTCTTACTGTTTTTGTTAACAAGGAGCACTAAAAGTCTTCCCACATACTGAGTTTTGGTTTCCATTTTACAATCTGAGATGACAGACAGCACAAAAATGATGAGAAAACTGTGGGGAGGCTTCCAGAAGATTGATTCTCTCATCAGCTGATTCTTTTCTAGTTAGTCTTTTATTGACTACAAAGGTATAGCCAATGCAGAAAAGGAAAACTGGACTGCCCTGTTTAATCCTGAGGGCATTGGCAAAAGGTGATCACTTTTTGAGAAAACAGAGGCCTACAAGGAAATCAGCACACTGTATGAGCCGTTAAGCTGATTTAAACACACAAGGGATGCCTGGGGTTGAGCTCAAGATCTCTGAGGTGTGAGATGAGAATGAAACCATTGCACAGACTAATATTACTGAGCTATAGTAGCAGGTGGTATAGTTGATCAGTCAGGAACCTGTCATTTGGAGAATAGGCCAATGTATCTGAGAGACATAAAAAATCCTTCGTTTTCCCCCCACTCTTCCTCACCAAGAATAAAAATATTGTGATTTTGAACTTTAGCAACTACTAGCTAAAACTTTTCACAATTTATGCAGTTTATAAGAGGTCAGAATCAAAATATAGTTACAGAGCACACACCAGCAGAATGTATAAAAAGAATTAAAATTACATTATAAGCATTTGTATCCATGATTGCAATAACACTGTCTACAATTCTGACGTATTGGATTCCAACAGAAACCACAATCAGAGGAGAGAAAAATAAATTCATGTTGGAATATATGATGTCCCAAGCACAGTGGTATTTATTTTGTATTAAAATCTGTACTTTATCATCTGGAACACATACCACAGCACCAACATTGTGTGATTGCTTGGAAGCTGTTCATAGCAACTTTGGGGAACTCGCAGTGGTTTCTGGCATGTGCTTCTCCAGCAGACAAGAGTCATCATAGAATGGATGAAAGTTAATGCCTACATCTTGCTGGAATTAACAGACTTTGCCTATAGCACGAAATTTGCAGCATGTTTTCTGCATATATTGTGTTATTCAGAACTCATTTTTCTTGCCCTTTTTCCCCTTTTATCTTAACTCTCTTCTAAATTTTCAGATAAAAACCTACTACTGCTAATTGGTGAGCAATATAAGAATGTCAAACCTAAGCCAGGCAGACAATAAAACCTTCCACATTCCATAGGCCTGTATTTCAGGTGTCTTCTTGCACAAAAACAACTATAGATACACTTCTAATAAACAAAAAACTTGTTCATGGGTTAGCTGGGTTTAAAATTTCAGCGTACAAGCATACGTCATTGATGCATCTTAACAACTCACTGACATTAATAAACAAAATACTTGCAAGTTCTTCAAAGCTCATATTTCAAAGTCCAGCATCTATAGATATTAGGAGAACTTGTATAATTCATGACTAATTAATCTTGACACTCAAAAGTACACCACCACAAATCAAATGGGTAATAATGCATAAAATCCAAGGTTAAGCATTTAAAAGAAGGGTTTTTTTCTGGGGACAAATAATTCAAAATCTCTCAAATAAAACAAATGTAGACAACATACAGTCATCTGGTACACCAGGTACAAATGCATGATAATTTCAGACTCATTTTTAACTCAGTGTGGCTGAGGTAAATTGCATACAATGCAGATTATCCCATGAGAGAAAGCTGCCCTCCAGACTGCATTTAAAAGAGTGCACCAATGACTATCTTCCAAAACTATCAAAAATTCTGAAGAACATGGCATAGTTTTCCTGGCTGATATTGTAGAAAATTATAATTCTATGTGATAGAGGTGACTATACAACTGCTACCAGCAGTCCCACCTTTCTCTTGGCATACTACCATTAGCCAACTGAATCAGCTACATGAACAAACTTTTCAGATCATTTTCTTCACCACAGAATTTTGTACAGTCAGGTTTCTGTCACTACTCTTGAATGTTGTGTTTCTCTATCAAACATGAAAGTATAGTCTCTTACCATAATTTTAATAAGTTTATTAATTTCATTACTGTTTTTCAACTAAAAATATACACCTTTTATTCTGAACTGAATTTTTACTGCATGTGTAACATGTGTTATCTTAAGGTCTTCATATGGAGAGAATCACATCTTCAATCTTTCTCATAACTGAAGTCCCAAGCATACTGACAGGCTGAGAGAAATATATATATTTAAAATTAATATTAGCATGAAAATAAACAGCATTAATAATGATTCTACATTACCTTTGACTTGATAGAAAATACCTTCGCTCTTATGAAAACAGAATAAAACTCATGAACTGAGATAGTAAAAACCATCAGAAAGAGCACTGATCTCCAAAGCAGCTGCTTTTTTGCATCTTAGAGTCAGCTGTAAAGCACTTTTTAGATTATGCTTATGGAATCACTGATTTCTGGGAGGATGTTATGGTGGAGCTCTAACCAGAATAAATTTTACACATATCATATCAGTGTATCATACTACTAAGTGCTTCAAATAAACCAAGAAACAGAACACATGTCACACAATATGTCATTAACAACTTGCTATAAGAAGGATTCATGTGAAAGTACATGTCAACGTGTTGTTTCCCAAAAACAATAACTTGTGGGTTCATTTTTCAGAGAATGACCCAAGATTTTTCATACGCGTAAATCTGAATCAGGAAAACTACAGAAATTTACATTGACAAAGGGATGGGATTAGCTGAGCCTTGTATTTTTTTTCATCTCATTGCTGCAAAATTAGCTCAAATGCCCATATATTTGGACTCTGTATATGGTGCAATAACTAGCTTGGTACCAATAAAACTTTTTAGATGTGGTTAGGGAATATTTTGTAAGAAAAATACTAGAAACACAGACTCTTCAAAATAGAAAGTGCATAAAACTTAATTGCTTTCTAGCTTTTATCTTCCTTAGAAGATGCAACCATTCTTTACACCATACAAGCAAAACCATACCTGAAAGCTTCCAAAAGAACAAAGGTTTTATGAAATCCACAAAGATGAAAGAAAAACTGCAGAAGTGTATCAGACACGTATAACCAAGTATATGTACCCAAAATACATTAGTAAATCCCTGTGATATCTTCATATGAGCACAAAATAATCTAGTTCAGAGAGTGGAAAACTGATGAGACAACCAAGGCAACCTGTATTACTGCTCTCCTTAACTTTGTCCCAGATGAAGGTTGTCTTTGAGTTGATGATTTTTTTCATTTTCCTATAGTTACTACTGTGCCAGTATGTTTACAATGAGCCTTCTATTGTGATCAATCACCTAAATAAACTTTGTAAAGGAAAGGGGATGCTATTATTCCCAAGACTGTAGCATGTGTTACTTCACTGAAGAACTGATCCATTCTGGCACACCAGGTGCTACAACACCTTTCTTTGTGGTGCACATCACTTGTACTTGTTACAGCCATTAACCACAGAACTTGGGTTTTTATCTCATATTTTTCCCACTAGAGGTTACTGTTCAGTCGCTGATATGCAGCCCCACGTAGCATTCCTCTGAGTGACGTTGTGGAATAAACTACACATAAAGCAGGTAGATGACTAAAACTCACATTTCAGAAATAAAAATTAGTCCTTCAAAATTAGACCAGGAGAAATCTGCCATCTTCCTTAAGGTTTTCCTTAACCACCAACCATTTTGTTCTAACCACAAAGATTAATCTACAGCAATTATGTGTTTGCAGATTCTGACATTAGAGGTAATGCATAGCTTGTGCATACACGTCTGATGACAAACCTGTATCTGCACAAACTCATGTTATTAAAGAGAAGTTGTAGTGTCGCTTCCATTTCCACAGGCGCATTTTGGTCTTTCCACTCACCCATTCCCTGGCGCATAATGCCCTTTTTTAAAAGATTAAGAAAAACTCTTCCTGATCATTGCTCAGTCCTCAGAACAGAGGTGTCAGAACAAAATTCTCCACCCCCTAACCTTGATCTTAGCGTATGTTTTATCCTACTCCTTCATGACAATGACACAAACATTAAAAGAGAATCAAAAAAGGACCAGTAGCAGCAAGAACGTTGAGAAACTTAATGATATAAAGATTGTTAAAAGAGACAAAATAGACTTTTTTTTTTCCTCAAGAAATGTGACAATTATTTCAGCAGGCTCAAGACGCTAACTTCATTTTATAACATTGAAGGTGATGAAAAAATACACATCTTCAACAATGATAACAATACACACATGCTTACGTAGTTATTTTTGTAAAGCAAGATTTACTCCTAAAACAGTAAACTCTGTTTTAACTTTGCTCCACCTCCTAACACGAACTTGTGAAAACAGATGAATGTCGCATGCTGTACAAGAACAATACATCTATTATGAGGCCTAGAACAATCTATAATTTTCTTTTATTTTTTTTTTAAATTCTTCAAGATACTACATGTTTTGGCTGGTCACAGATGAGCCCTCCTTGCCACAGCACAAGTTGCTGAGGCTGTGAAAGCGCAGGAGGAACCAGCCAATGACATTATAGAACAATGAGAAGGTCAGAGTTGCATTGCATATTGCTGTCCTTCCACAAGCACTGCGCACAGCGTCCAACAGCATCCAAAGGAGAAAAATTAACCCTTTCCTCATGCTCCCCAAGCACATTTCTTATTACTCAAGTAAAATAGAGCAGGATGTCCCACTAAGCCAGAGCAAGCAAAGTAGAATAAAATTCTCAGGAAAAGGAGGTTATAATTAAGGGTATTGCTTGCCCCCTCATTCTGCCTTTTGTATCAAAAAAAAAAAAAGAAAAAGTTGCTAGTGCGGAGGACATGGAAGTGTCTTTTGTTATCCGAAGAAATGAACTACAGTTTTCATCCCACTAGGGGTTTCCACAGTAAATGGAGCTTTTCTTTCTTTCAGCCTTATTTTAACAGTCCTCAGACTGACAAGCTGTTATAAGCATCAAGTTATCTTCTATTGGAACTGAACTAAGGAAAAAAGTCCTACAACTTTATCCCTCAAGACAAAAAGAATTAATTTTAATGTAAACACAAAAAAAAAAATGCAAGTAGGGAAAACATAAAATAGTGATATTCAATACAGGCATAGCAAGAATTCAAAGATGCAGTGCTTAATACGTTTTAATATTCACACATATCCATATAGATACACATAAATTATATATCCTATATGTATGTATTTGTCTGTATCTCGTAGGTTCAAATAAAGTGATTGCTGTGCTTTTCAACTTAAATTCCAGGCATCGAATATTAGTTTTCTTAAGTTAATGAGTCTGCACCTTATCTTACTGCCCATATTGTATATGTTTTGCAAGCTGCCAGCTGTGCAGAGCTGCCTCAAGATGTTCATGTTTGCTTATAGGCAAAAAAAAAATGAACAAGTATTTCTTAAGAACCCTGTAATTTACAAAGTAATGAAAGAAATGCCCCTTATTTTCTGATATCTTTGCTACTTATTCTATTTTCATTTTGTCTTTTTTTTTTTTTTTAACTTATTAATAAAAGAAAATTGGCAGAATTGTCTACAGTTTCACTGGAGGGGAAAAAAAATACACTTACAGATTGACAGGCCTGATACAAATATTCCTTCACCCATGATATAAGAAAAACTGATTCAGGCCAGGCAGCTGCTGGCTGGTAGTGCACTACAGCTGAGGAGGCGATTCCACCTGAGAGCTTTTCAGCTGAATGGAGAAGCCAAACAAGGACAGTGGGAACCAGAAAAGGTGAAATTAAGATCCATAAAACACCCTCCAGATAAATGCCTTTTGTCAATTCTCCTTAAGCTTAGCTCTTTCATATTTCTCCCCACTGCCATACATTTTTTAAGTTACAACTTTATGAGGAAGAAAGCACAAAAGCAGCTATTTGCATAGCTTTCAAATTACACCACTCCTGCTACTTTTAACCGGATTTACACATTCAGAGCCTTTCCCACCAGCTAAATGGAAACTTTTGGTTCGTTTCATATTTGAGTCAACAGGAGCTCTCCATTTCCATCCAGATTTCTATTTCAGAGAGAGAATTCAATAATCACTTCCACTTCTCAAAATTTGATTTGCCTGGGGTGAAACATATTTCATTTTTGATAGAAAAATAAAATATCACAAGTGTTCCATTATTATAAATTGTCGTGGTACAGGGAGAGAAAGTGGGGTTTATGTACAGTCTATACCTTTTAGCAATAGTTTTATACATGAATCCTTTATTCAAATTTCAATGGGTTAAACAGAGAATTGGAAAAAAAAAAATCGGCAAGCTCTCAAAGGATATTTAGTACTATGGTCAAATGCTCTGAGATACAGCAATAAATTTGTGAGTCATCTTTCAAGAAAAAAAAAAAGTGCTAGTTAGTGTTTGTAACTAACTAAATAAAATCATTTCTCTGTGCCAGCTACTCACCTGGAAGAATACTACAACTGCTCCAAATGCAGAAAAGGCTGTATGTTAGGTGGTTTGCTTTAGTTGTATTACATCTAGTGAATCCAAAGATTCATTAGAAATAAAGGCAAAAGGATAATTAAGTAAAGAAAAATAAGCACTTGCTCTTTGTGCCCTGTTTTTTCCTAGTCATATATCCATCACTGATTTTCAGTAAGGAGAAAATGGACAAACCTGGTCTTTTTTTGTTTTCATTGCTCTGAAAATAGTAAGGATCAGATGACCCACCACTGTCTCTAGTGTTTGCATTAGGCCATAAGTGCAGCAGTTAGTCTCCCATGGCTTTAGCTGTGATATGCAGAATAAGACAGAGGTAACGGGATACACTTGCTTCTGCATTAAGTCTCCCTTGGTGTCTGCAATTTCATGAGTAAGTTGATTGCCCTTTATGTATTACAATTCTTTGAGAAAGGCAGAAAATATATATTAATTATGCTGTGCCTATTGGATAAGCTTTCTGAATGAGCACCCAACACTCCCTGCTGAGGGATGCAATCTAGAAAGATTAGAAAGAGGCAGTAATCAGTGTAACTTGGCCCAGTGCCAGAGCTAGGTGACGTGGATGAAACACAATAAAACAAAACTACCAAGCTAACCTCACAGTAATTTTAGCAACATTAGAGAGTCTTCAGCAGAGGTGCACTGACACTAAGTGGAGGTGATTGAATTTTAATTCCTTTAATCAAATGTATCTAAATTCATCATCCCTGAATAGCAAAATATACCAACAGCCAACTAGAAGATCATGCACAAAAGACAAAAGATCACACTCCTCAAAGCCTGAGAGTCTTTATGCATAGTCGTGCTGCATTCTTCAATCTTCAAAGGAGGTCATTCATATAAATTCAGTAAAGACAGTAATGTGTGAATCTGATGCTACCCTGACCCCTCTTCCACCTTCGAAAGCAACTCTAAAAGCTTAAACAGTAAAATTCAAGTAAAAAGGCACCTCCACTGCTGCCAAACAGATAGATAGCCTATGCCTGAACTCAATTTACAAAACAGAGACATCACTGTATGTTAGCCACTTTAATAGATTCAAGTTTATTTTCAGAATATACATCTACCTTCAGCAAACTGCAAAGCATAAACAGAATAAAAATGCTGACAGAGACAGCGACCTATGGGTAAAACAGACAATTGAAAGAACAAAATTAACAAATTGTAATAATTATTTTATTTTCATAACACATGAGAGGATTTTATTTCAGAATTTTCACAGCAGGAAAACCTACTAATCCAGAAGTCAAAAAAATATATTGCACTTATTAATTCACAATATATTGCAGAAACCTGTCAGAAGCTCTATATAGTCACCCTTAGGTCTAATCCCATTATATTGGATGAGACACTACAAGCATTCATACAAGACTAACCCTACCCAAGAAATATCAAGAAAAGCAGCTCAACGTGACCTGTCAATATGCACATACAGCCCAGAAAGCCAACCATGTGCCAGGCTGCATCAAAAGAAGCACGACCAGCAGGTCAAGGGAGATGATTCTGCCCCGCACTCTGCTCTGGTGAGACCCCACCTGGAGTACTGCATTCAGCTGTGGGGCCTCCAGTATAAGGAGGACATGGACCTGTTAGAATGGGTTCAGAGAAGATGATCAGAGGGCTGGAGCACCTCACCTATGAAGACAGGCTGAGAGAGTTGGGTTTGTTCAACCTGGAGAAGGCTACAGGGAGATCTTACAGCAGACTTCCAGTACCTAATGGGGCCTACAGAGAAACTGGAGAGGGACTTTTTACAAGGGCATTTAGTGACAGGACTATGGGCAATTGCTTTAAACTGAAAAAGGGTAGATTTATATTAGATATAAGGAAGAAATTATTCACCATGATGTTGGTGAGGCACTGGAATCAGCTGCCCAGAGAAACTGCGGATGCCCCATCCCTGGAAGCATTCAAGGTCAGGCTGGATGAGGCTTTGAGCAACCAGGTCCAGTGGAAGGTGTCACTGTCCATGGCAGGGGAATTGGGACTAGATGATGTTAAAGGTCCCTTCCAACCCAAACCATTCTATGATAAACCTATAGTACCGTAGGTGTCTAGCCTTAAGCATTGTTAGAACAGTAACAAGCTGCTAGCAATCTCTGAATCTAGAAATGGCAATAAATAGGATTCCTTTCAGTTTATGAGTTGGTAAGCCTGTTTCATAGAGCAGTTCACAGTGACTGACAGTTAAAACATTGGGTCATCCAGTAGAGCTTGTGCTGCATACCAAGAGTCATGGGGCCATGAAGACTGACGAAACTAAAAGACACGCATACACAACAAGAAGTTCATCTGATGTAGCCACCTCTAGAGAAGATGAACAAGAGCTGGAGAAACAGTTCTAAGCCATAATCCTTGCTAGAAGGGAGTATACAACAAAAGTAGGGAAAATAATTCTGACTTGTTACTAAAACTGTGGAAACAGTAGCAATAATCACTTGTTGGTGCTAAATGATCCACTCTCCCCCTGAAAACATCTCAAAAGTCTCAGACTACTATTGTGCTACTTTCTTGGAATTGATTTTTTTTTTTTCTTTGGAATTAATTTCAAGTTAAATTCAAGGTATAGAATCTTTTCCAAGAAAATGTTTTTGGTGCTTCTTTGTATAATAGAAGAATTTGTTCATCATATTCTAACGTGTTTAGTTTTGAAGGTAGTCACTTAATATTCTTTGCTATCATTTAATTAGTGGAACAATGCAATGACCTCTTTAAAGAGAGGAATTTAGAAACGTTATTTCTACTCTCCCTACTGACTGAAACAGGCAAGGTGCAAAAGGATGGAATGGCGAGTCACGTTTCTTTCCATTCACTCAATAAATCAAATGCAGAGATGAAAACACACAAAAGATATTAAGACTAAACTTGAAAGAGTTATTGATGAAAATATGTCCAGAAAATGGAAAGGAAGCAAGTGCTCTCTATTATTGTAAATGGATGCCAGCAGCAAACTTTTCTAGGAACATTTTTATCAGTGCTATGTATAAATTGTACTGAAGCAAGGCAGAATGACAAAATGGAATACTAAAAAGAACAAAAGACCTATATAAGACTTAATTATTTTAATTCCTGATATATCCAAAGACACTCAAGGAAGAATTACTCTCAGTTTATATTCTCTTACTTAAATCCAATACCAGTTTGGTATGGTACATCATGAATTTAAGATTACTCAACAGATGTGCAGATTTTAAAGGACTTGCTGCGCAGATAGAAATTTCCCCTATAGAATCTAAGTCTATCCAGAATTTAGCTGAATATCATCTCTTGTTCATTTTTCTCACTTCCACAAATTAGAAGAAATTGCTTTAGAAAAAGCTAGAAAGGATTGGGGGGCAGGGGGGAGGGGGAAAATATCAGTAAAAGAAAATTCCAGCCTGAGAGTGCTGAAATCTCAGAAATCAAGTTCAACTAAATTAGAATGAGCTCTAAGGCACGAGAGGTGAAACAGTTTATTCCACTAAATCCAGGATGACAGGAAAAGAATGAGGAAAGACAAGATGAGTAGAATCATTTTTCTGTTGGAGCACAGCACAGATGAAATGATTTCTTTAAAGGACTCCTTTTTTTTTTTTAACATTGCGAGTTTCTTCTTAAAAGTGCTGGTTTTGCTGGGAAATGTATCTTTTCCTCTAGCTTAATCGAGCTTCTCTAATTTAAGCTTTCAATGTACTAATGTACTGGGGAAAAAAATGCATTAAATGTTCCCCATCAGCAATAACACAAGATAAGCCACAAGATCTCTTGTGTGAACCAAGTCCTCTCCTGTTTTCTTGGATAGTCAAGCTGTTTTCCTTACTTGTAAGATAAGCATCCAAATCATTGGACCGCAGTACCTCAATAACGTAGAATATATACATTTCGGCATTCAATTGGGAACACGTCTTCAGGAAAGAAGAATAAAGCTGTCACCACTACATAAGGTTCACTCATGGTCTTACAGACTGAAGGCAACAGGAGACTGGTTTAGAACAAGTCCTTTGTTCCTATACAGTATCATGGTAATTTTGAAGATGTAGAGAAACAGTCTCTTTTATTCCCAACCTCTGTCTAAACCTCAGATTTTTAGGAAAACTGAAGAACCTCCTTCTCAAAACTAAACTTCACTCTTTCTTTAAGAATGTATATTATCCAATTTAGCTGGCTCACTGCTGGGGATATTTATTAACTAAATAACTGCTTTTAAACACCAAAGTAGTTATGTATGAGGGAATAGCATTGCACTGCATTCAAAATCCAAAGGAGCCTGAGGGAAAAATTGGACTAGTAATAGAAAGCTTTCTTGTAATGTAAACCAATGGGAAAGCCAGCTACATGCATTTCAGAAGCAATGCTCGCACTGGACTTCTGGAAAAGTGGAAAAGTTGTGTATCACTTAAAAAAAAAAAAAAAAAAAAAAACAAAAAAAAAAAAACAAACATATGCGTCTCTTTTCCTCATAATGTAGTTAATACACTACACTGCAAAGAATTAACAATATATCCACAGATGCCAAATCCAGATTTTTACAGAAACTTTAGATTTTTTTTTTAATAGAGCCTTACTGAACATTTAATAAATAAATAATTAAATAAACAAACAGCTTGTGAAAGTCAACAATTCAAAATTTTCATTTGGTTTGATTGAATTGCATCCAAATACCTGTAAGACAGGCACACGCGCACTCAGGTGTTCTACACACAGGAATTATTAAGTTCTAGGACTACATTTTTCGAAACGTAGGCTACTATTTTAGTGTGATGTGTCGCACATTGTTGAAATCCACACTTCAAATACTCTTTCACTGATTATCTGGAGACAAAATTATTGCTTACAATTGGAGTTGCTCAATTCTTCCTAAAACCGCTTTCTGAGAGGAGGAAGAGGGAAGAGGGGAGGCAAAAGGGTAGAAGATTTTTCTTTTTTTTTTTTTTTTTTTCCATGAAAATTCCTCATTTTTCTTGTATCCTGGTATTTCTAGTAATGGATCACATCAGCAGTCCAGTACTATTTCTACAGCAAGAGAGAGCAAGCATCACTTTCTGCTCTTGACAAGCTCCCCCTTAAATGTGCCTCTCAGATGTGATGCCCTATGTCACCGCCTAGCTCTGTGCAGCCTCTGTTTCCATGGCTGCTTTTAAAGGTTTTAAAGCCTCCTTTTCACCAGAAATGTAAATTGGGAAACTCTATCGGGAGGATTGCCTAGTAAGTATTTTTAATAAAAAAACAAATTTTATGGGATACATTTATAGCAAGCTTCCCTTAATACAACCCACAAAAGTTGCAAACACATCAGTTTTGCACACATAAAAACTACATTTGTATGAATAAACAGGGCAACTTGCAAACGTTAACTTGACCAGTCATCTGGGTTGTGTGCACAAATACAGGTTTGCTGTGTGTGTAGTGCCTGAGCCAGCAGATTTCCACCCAGAAGTATAGAAACACAGTAGTTCTGTAGTCAGATGGTTGAGTAAAAGCAAAAATACACCAAAACTGGGCTTTAACACTAAAGAACAAAAAATTCCCACAAAAAATAATATAAGATTCAACAGGTTTTATCAGTTCAGCAATACCCTACTGTGAACCCATAACAGTCAGAAATTAAGATCTTAAGCAAGACTTGAAATGAACACATTCAATCTTAGAAAAAAGTAAAAATAAATAATACTGCACAAAATTGTTTATCCCATTGGCTGAAAACATAATCCATTAAACGTGTCAGAGTTTAGTGATCAGTTTGTAGCACAGGGTGTATCATAAATTTACAGACCATGGCATGAAACCAGCCCTGAAATCATTATGCCTATGCAATACGAGAGTAGAACAACACCTGGATTTGTTTCCAGACCTGAGATGCAAAATAAATAAATAAATAAAGACTTATGATCCAGAAGTGGTATTTCATGAGTGGTTTTCTATATAGCTTTTAGAGGGCTCGTATGGACCCGTGAGGCCCTGTATGTGTTTTGACACAGTTATATCCTACACCTGTGGAAACACAGTACTGAAAGGCAGATCATCAGACACTGGCTCTCACCATGCCTTCAAGTATCTTCTTTCCTGCCCGAGCTCCTTTCAACACCTAAACCAAATCAACAGGGCTAGATCACAAGCCATGATCACAAGCACCATGTTGCTTGTCCTTTAGTAGCAATATGTGCATCATACACACGTCCAGCACCCACGTGCTGATGCATGAGCAGGTATCCAGAAGAAAAAACTTAAAAAAAAAAATAATAAAATAAAATTTAAATATATATATATATATATATATATATATATATATATATATATAAAACGCACACACAAAAAAAAAGCAACATTGCACAAAAGAGCAAGGAAAGCAAGGTACAATCACCTAAGATTTCTTTAAGTCTCCAAAGAGTCTCCAAACCCTGGAACCCCACCAAAATGTATCATCTTCCGACCCTAATTGTCGCAGTGATAAGCTGCTTGGGCAGCAGCAGCGAGTTTGTCCCAAGTCATAAAGCATCAGTTGGAGGGATGGACTCTTGAGGAGACCTGTGGCTTAAAAAACTGATGGAGTTTTTCATGCGCTCACTGAGCATCAACAGTTCAAATGCTCTCAAAGGATGTGCTCCTGAGCCTCATGGCACTTGGCCAAAAGCAGCAGGGTTCTCAATTGGTAGCAATGAGAGAGAATAAACTTTTTCCAGAATGGGCACCGATGTCAAAAGCCAGCCAGTCCTCTAGGATAAGACAGACAATTTCAGTGGCATATGTCTCAGCTAATTCTGATCTCTCAAACACTGGCTAAAGTTATGGGGCAATATCGGTAGAAATCTAACCTCTCAAGGACACATGCATAGGGAAACAGATGGCTTGCAACAGACTGTTTAATCCCAAATCAAATAACAGAATCAGCACTTCAGAACAACTGCTTATATAGACACTTCTGTTTGAGAGTGTGGCCTACAGACAGGCAGCTTATGCAACAAGACCGCCAGAAAAGCTTATATGATACATTAACGAAATGTAAAAGTTCAACATCTTAAAAGCAATTTTCCAAAAGTATGCTACAGTTACAAGCAAATTATCTGCTCTTTTCTGGGAAAAATTACTTCATTTCATATATCAGCTTTTGTTAGGATAAACAATATTTTTAAACATGTAAGAAATAAACATTTTACTTATTCCTACCTCCTGTGTAAAGAGCCATTAAACCTCAAAATTTGTTACTTTTATTGTCTTCCAAAACCATTAAAAATCAGCAGATAGAATGCGATCAAAGAACAAACAAAATTGTTTTCTTAATATTTAAAAGAATTTCATGTCACAACACGACACACTAGAAAGTCCAGAGCATGAGAATATCTCAAGAAGTGATATACTCTTGAAAACGTACTCTTGAGAAAAACAACAGCTTCACTACTGCATGAAACTCTGCATCTCTGACATTACTGAATGTACTGATTAAGAGAATTAGCTGCTTGCTCACATTAATATTTGGAGGGGAAATTGTTTATTTGATATTTATATTTAAATGTTTAAAAATAATTATATGACTACTGGCATGATAATGAAATCCCCAAAGACCGCAGGTAATCTGCTTGCTGTATAAGTGCTCACCTACGAAACCAGCTCACCCTGGAGGGTGCAACACCTCTCCAGCCACACATGGTTGCACTGGGATCTGTATCTGCCTTTTCCCAATATACTTTCAGTCCTAAATCCTCACCATTATGAGGAGCATCTTATACTTTAAATATTACCACTCTTATCACAACTCATATCTTCTAAAACATGCAGTCAACTTGTAGCCCCGTATAAATCTGAGAAACTAAGAAACATTTTAAAAGCTGGCCTATGGAACACACAACTGCATTATACTGTTGTCAAATTTCAGCCTGTTTGGTGTTGAGCACTACAAAGGAACAGATCTTATCCTTACATCCCTACACCTTCATTTTAAGTGGCAGGGACCTTCTTTGTTACCACAAGATCAGAACGGTAATTTATTCTGTTAGAATTCAATGAAAGCCCAAGTTAGAAGTGTGTGTGTGATCCATGTCCTCTTTAGTCAACAGGAAGATGTAGTCTACATATCTTTAAAAGAGTTCAGTGCGCAAGGAATCCTGTGATTGGCAGCCACCAAGAAAACTAAATCCCACATCCTTCTAAATAAGCCCTGAACCAGTTTGCCCAAACTGCCATCATTCCATGAGGGCAACAAGCAGCAGCATTTTATGTATAAAACTGACATTCATGCATTATATTTGGAGATTGTATCATTACTGGCAAGAAGGTCTAATTCCTGAATTGTGGAAGCATTTTACTGATCTAAAACTCCCTTTTTAAGGATCACATTTTCTTTTTCAATTCCTTCCTGAAAACTATTGCATGGTGTTACTGAGTCATCTCAAAAGCAGGAACACTTCAGCAGTGAATAAGTCATATATAAATAATGTAGATCAATAATTTTCAACATGTGGTCTGCAGACTCTTCGGGTTCACACAACCTCTCTATGAAAAGGAAGCCCAGTGCAGTAAGCTAACCTTTGCTGCACAGAGATACAGACCTTCACTGAAAAGTACTTAGGGATCCACAAATCAAAAAGGTTATAAGTCACTGATGTAAGTAATCTGTAAGCAGTTTTCATGCTTTGTAGATTATAAATGCCATTTCCATTTACCGTTTAAACAAAATGTAGAGATTTAGCGCCTTGCTAATTTATACAATGGAAATATCGAAAACTCAGGGTCTTATTGTACTGAACTGTCAACTGAGGAAACACCAAGTAATTAAGTCAAATAATGTTTCGATGAAGTAAAAACCTAAAATTTTACACTTATTCTAGTTTTGCACAGCCCGTCATAGCTTCGCTCCCTTGATGTCAGCTTTTCATTCTTGTTACTGACAACCAAAAGCAGCAGAGAGGAAAAAAAAAAATAGTGCAGACTGGAAAAAGATTATCTTTGAAGAAATCAGTAGAATTAAACTCTGATAAAAAGCATACAGAATCAGTGATCCTGTTAAATATAGACAACACTGACAAATAAACAGTGTATATTTGCTTGGAGAGCTTATGGGTTTCACCCCCTCCCCCCTTCCCCTAGTACTATTGAAACGCTGTCCTTATCTCAAGTACTTTTCACATATCAGAGAAGTGGTAAATTCCACAAAGCCTGCACTAATGTTTAGCATTTCCATTCCAAGTAAAAAGCACTTCAGTAAGTAAACATGAGTATTCAATAAAATTGTTGCTAGAGACAATGGGGGAAAAAAATAAATGTTTCAAAATACATTGATAAGTAAATCATTCTAAAAGCTTTGGATAATACTGTGAACCACTGAAGAGCAGAGTCACTCAAAGCGGAGAATAAGGTTAGTACAATCTTTAGTACTCAAGTTTGGGGTTTGTTTGTTGTTGGTTTGTGGGGCTTGTTTTGTTTTTCTAAATCCTCATTGTGCTTGACAAACATAAGACATTTGCATTATAATGTTTTATAATTCTATAGATTCTTAAGTGCATCAGTTGAAAAGAATCACATGCCTCTTAAGGACTGAGAGCTTACTGAACTGCACGCACATGTTCTTTTTCAAATGTTTCACACAAGTTGGGGTGTGTGGGGACAGGGGCGGAGGTGACTTACTTAAGAAATGTTTTGCATGATTTTGCAAGCCCTGAAATTCATACTGGGTTTGGTTTGAGCACCTCAGGATTTCTATTCTTGGAACTTATTAGAAATTCATAGACAAAGTAACTTCTCTTACTGGAATACAGCACAGGGGGTCACCATCAAGAACCTCGGCCTCTATATTCTAGTCACTAATTTAAAAATATGTTGTGACATTGCAAATGGTGTATGCACATGCCTAACTTCACATGCTACCAGACAGCTTCGCTGGATTCAGTAAGGCTGTCTACAGTAAGTTAAAAGCAAATACGTTTTTCATGCTTTGTGCTGTAAAGACCTACATTTTCTCTGAGGTTAGGCAAATGAAGAAAAAAAACAAGGTGAATAGTGTTAATTCATTCATTGAAATCTTAGTATGTCCCTTAACCTATTTTTACCCTTTCTTCACCAAGATATATCTGCCAAATCTGCCAGAAATCTTACACAATGAATATTTTTAAATTAAATTAGTTTCAAATCTCTACATAATCTTCAGATATTGATGTGCTTCACGTGAGTCTTCTGAGATATCAATTGTTTTACATAAAGTTTACACAAATTGGAAGAGGAATTGAGACAGTGGAGGAAGAGCTGCTGGTGGCAGAATGTCTCACCGGAGACAAAGAACAACATAGGCTTCTTCCATGTTGGTGTGTTATTTTCTGGAACAAATATTTAGATTCTGAGTCTCATTTCTAATCCATCCCTCTGACTGTTATTCTTGACCTTTTCACTGTAGAATTCCTGATAAATTAGATGTGGTAGGTAGGCAGGAAAGAAGAGCCCTTAGAGTAAGACTAATTTTAAATATATTAAATAAAAAAAAAAAAAAAAAAGGCAAACACCACCACAACACAAAGGAGATGACAAATGCACTTCACTGAGCACCAGCCTGTGGTGTTCTCTCAAATAGTCGTGTTCTGCATCACACTTCTGCATGCTGCCCCAGCTACTGCTTCTGAGATGCCATCAGATTCAGCCCTTGGCTAAACAATGCATTGCAGTGATCTATATTTGCATCTCAGTAGCAAGGTCCTAAGCTATAAAAACACTGGTTAATCAAAAATAATGAAAACAAGATCTTCAGTGTGACCTGGGGTAGAGAGAAGTTGAGCACTATCTTAAAAACCTGTGGTCAGATGTCCTTAATCAAGGCAGAGGTCAGTCTTCCAGTAAGTTTGCCTTCTTTCATCTTGTCTCTTGAGTTTTTCATTTTTCCCGTTTCCCCGATTTAAAGTTCGAACCATTTGTGTTTCATGCTTTTACCTATATATTCCAAATTATCTACATTTTGGCAGACTAAATGATTGAGTGTAATAAGTTATGTGTTTATCAAGCAAAACATTCTAAATACACCAGCCAGTAATCTACACTGTGGTCTATGGGTCAGATTCTGTCCCAGAAATCACATTAACCAGATTTTGCCATTTCTATTCAGCACTCCCATCAAATTACATTCAAATGGATTCTGTAGGTCACGTGGACTACGTTGAGCCACACGTAAGAAGCAAGAAAAAGACAGGTAACATGTCTAATGTCACCCTTCCAGATAAAGAAGGTGTACATTTGAAAGAGGTCCAGCAACCTACAAGTGCTGAAAATGTCCTTATTCCATAAAAAGCTTTAAAATGTTTGCAAATAACAACAAAACGCTAATAGCTACTCTTATTTTACCAAATCAATGAGACTCTCACTAACAAAGACTGATTTTAAATGCATCAAAATTACAGCTTGTCTCCTTGTTTCTAAATAACCAGGGGAAATTACTCAAGGAACACTTAACACAAAAACCTGTGGACTAAGACAATTTATCCAAGATTTATCATCCTAAAAATACTTCTGTGATGTTCAGTAAAAACCTGCTTTCAACAAAACTTCCTTTCAAATCTTCTGTTACATATAACTGAAGTTTAGTTCTATTAAAGGGTGGTTGGCAAAATTCTCTATGGCCATACTGTTTGTGTCTATGGCACAATTTCTATCATCCAGCCAATTCTAGATCACTTCAATAAATGTACTTTCTTCACTGACAAATCTGACTGCTATGTACTCTTCTCAGGTACCTGGAATTACGAGTGTTGCAGACTTTCAACTTCCTCAGCAATTACATTCTCATTCTTCAGCCCCTGCCATAACTTTTGGGGTTTTTTTTGCTTTTTCTGTAGACAGGTGGTTTTCACTTTTTTTTTTTTTCTTAAACTGCTAAAAATAATTAAAAAGTGTTTATCATAAAGCTCTGGTTACTGATATGTCTTAAAATAGAAGGACAATACATATTTTTTGTCTCTCTTTATCCTGTCAAATAGCAATGTATATTTTAGGGCAGAAAGTTAATAGGAATAACAAAGGAGTGCTTGGCATTCGGGTCGCTTGTTTTTCTGGAATTGTTTACCCAATGCTTCTCCCCCACCCCTTGGGTATAGTTCTTGCCAAGACACAGAGATTTGTATTCACTCCAGTGCAACTTTTGCATTTTCCAGTGTAACTTTTGGAGAGCTGACACACACACTGTACACTAAGAGCAACTTCTAAGCTTCAGGCAGAAACAAATCCAAAAAGTAAGTGTACCTTTGCAGAAAATTGTCAAGTGGATTTAAGCTACAACAACAAACAATAAATAATAAAGTCTTTCTGAAAGCTACAGAAGCATATGTGTCCTCTTCATTGATTTTATCACTTCATCACACACAACAAATCTGTGTCAACATGAGTGGCAAGTCTCTGAGGTAAAAAATGTACAAGTCAAGGCCATAAAAGCAGACTGCATGCTTAGGAATTTGTCTATTGTAACCATAATGAGGTGGCCTGCCGTCTCTAAGGAGACAATTCATGATATAGCATATGCCCAGAGAGAAGTAAAAGACTATTTTATGAATCTGATACAGTCATCTGTAAATCAATGAAGATTCAATTTCTTAAAGACACAGGAAGAAAGCATTCACTTGAAAAGCAGAGTCGTGAATAAACTGTTTATATGTAACTAGATATTGCCCTGCAACAATACTATAACCTACAGGAATCAGCACAGCTACTCATGTAAGTAAAGATTAATCATGTAGTCCTCCAAGAGGAGGCCTTTGATGCATAACATGATCTACCCTATTTACATAAATAGCATTTTCAGCACTCTATTAATCTTGACAGTGCTTCAGAGGGGTTGCCAGTATTAAAACCCATTTCCTGGAACATACTGAAAAATAAAAAGGCAAAGCAATTTCTTCATGTTTATACTGTGCCTTACTACTCTCCAACAATACAAAACTTAATTTGAGTGACCAAGCTATGCTACGACCACCGTACAAAACATATACCATTAAATGCAAAAGAAAGCTGCAGCATCAAGACCACTGAAAATCAGGGTGAGTGCTGTGGAAAGCATTATTTACAGAAACCTGCTCAGAGAGGTGTAAGCTGCCTATATCACCACAATGATTGCAAATAATAAAGAAAAAGAAAACACTTACGTAAAACTGCCAATCATCTGAAATGATATTTCATGTGTTTAATGGGGCAGGAGAGGGCAGAGAACTGAATATACTCTTTCCACAAACCTTACACTTTGGAAACAGGAGAACAGGAAGAGGAGTTGATTTAAGAAAGTAAGAACTGCAGGACGAAGAATGCAGAAGTGTAGTGTGTTTGAATATTCTATGGGAAGGGAACACCTAGTAGAAAATAACAGCTTACTTTTTGATCTTGAACAGGCAAAAAGGACTCTCTTTTAAAAGACAGGCAATGCTGAAAGGGGTTTTTAATCGTATTTCCTGCAGGAAGCTATGCAGTAACGACACAAGTTTTGTACACACATTTGGAGATTTTGTTTTGTTCATGGGTACAGGAGACTCTCACAGAAGCTTATGTAAAGTATCCAATACCTTTAGTCAGCCCCCTGCTTTCTTTTGTGTAACACTCTACCAATCAGGAGAAAAAACAATATTTCAGATTCTTCATTAGTCATTCATGTAAGCACATTTAGTCATAAAGGTTATTTCCAAACACTTTCTCTCACTTATGCAGTTGAAAGAAGCAATACCAATATCAACTGAGTAGTTGATTATGGATTTATAGCCTATAAATGTGATGGCATATGGTGAGACTCCAAAATGGATATCAAGCGTTCACACAGCCCCACACAGATCATGAAGTGAAGTGTAAAATACGACACAAGTGACTTAGATGCAGCCATTTAGCATCTGCTCCAGCTGTATTAATTCAGGTTGGACATTACACAGTAGCGTGATACAGACACAGACAAGCAACTGCACACACAAGACAGCTTGATTATGTCCTAACCAAAAAAGAAGTATCATGCAGGAGACCTGGGTTACAAGACAGACATTCTCTCTTCATTATGCTAGTATTAGGTGGAACAAAAGCGCATCTTTTAATCCTATCACTCCTGAACATTATCCATAGTCTTCTATCTTTATTTCCTTACAAGTAGAAGAAAAGCTGTTTTCTAGGCAATGCACCTAGTGTACTGTATGCCTCAAAAGTAACTCAACATACTTGCTGTTGAAAGATGCAGTTGATCATAAAACATAAATTAAAGCACAGACAAGAGGAGGTACCTTAAACTCCTGGCATCATCTTCACATAGACACAAAAACTGTGTGTCTGACAAGTACAATCACTTTCTTGGAAAAGGACATATAGACAGCATATTCAATTTAAAGATGTAGAGCCTTCAGATCAGAAACAATCGTCACTCAAAACATAGAGGGAAGGAAAGGGAGATGTTGCTTTCTGAAGCAGTCTTACCTTAAGGCTCATTACAAACAAACTAGGGGCAAAGGGAAAAAATTATTACATGAAGCAATGGTAGCAGTATCAGTACTGTTCTTGGAATCATTGACATACTTTATATGAAGTAAGAGCAAGACAGAATTTCTGCAGCATACAAAACAGAACAACATACAGCAATGCTGCATAGAAGTGCTGGTTCTTGAGGGGTTGCAGGGAGCACTTAGTATGCCGCATGTTTGTTCATGTTAGTCTCTGTAGTCCAAGCAGATGGATGTCAGTCTGTCTCTCTCACACACACCCCCACATTAGCAAGGCAGAAAAAAAAAAAAAAAAAAAGATTATTTTAATTTAGTGCTGCAAGTTTACTCTTACCACCTGTTTTTACCGTTACCAATTAAAATTTATTGTTTTCATATCACAGGCTGTTAATAATTTGTTTGCTTTGGATCTGTCCTCTTGTCCTCTCATATCATCTAAATTTGGGGACTAAGGTGGTAACAAGTATCAATAAAATGTAGAGAGTCAAGAATTCAGCTGACTCCAAAAGGCAGGACCAGTACCTGCTAGGCTCAACTGAAGAAATTGTCTTGCAATAGCCAGCTTTTCTCTTTTCTTCCACAGCCTCTTCTCACGCCCTGTTCTTTTGTTTCATTGGTCTCCAATTTGCTACTTTTTAGTTCTATTCTTTTACTTTTAGAATAGCTGTGTGTTCTCAATTCATAATTGCCACTCCTGTTTCTTCATGGAGCACAAGTTAAATGGTTCTTTTGTTTTTTTTTCAGCACAAAATGAGATGACCTAGTGTCAGTTCAGTGTGTTATCATGATATAAGGGATTAGTAACAAAGCAAGCAAGAGAAGACTGGTCATGAGTGCTTCTGCCTAACCTTATAAATACATGGTAGCCCTTAGTGAACATTGCCATCAGCTTTAAAACACAAAGAGCCATATTAATCCGAATCATGAGAATACATTTTCACCATTGAAAGAAATGCAGTCATCTTCACCCTTTTTTGTCCATCTGCTCTCCATGTTCTTCTGACTAATATTGGCCAAGCTGCACACAAAGACAACACTAACTTCTGCAGAATCCAAATATAAGGTAAATCCTCAGCTGTCTCCAGTCTTTAACAAAGGCTTTGAAAGAGCCATCAGAACAAAACAACTGAAATTTAGAGGTCTGAGGGACCAGCCTAAACAGGGTTGTATTGAATAGCAAATACTTTCCCAATATGAATTGGCAATGTCCATGGATTTTTTAGTATCTTATAGGTTGTTCTTGAATCTTTGGGTGACTGAAGGATATTAATGAAAAGCTTCGAACTGCAGAAGTTCCATGGCTCTTAGTATGAATTAAATTGGATTCTATTTAATAATTTAACTTGTTATTTATTTGTCATACTGATGTTCAAACATTTCACTAGCCCACTACAGAGCAGCAGTTATCACATGAACCTCTCTAACACACATGACTTCAATGAACAGTCTACAATATGAAAAACAGCATGAGACTGATGTGAAAAATATACAAAAAAAAAAAAAAAAACCAAACAAAAAAAAAAAAAAACACAGACTGAAATTTGCTCCCATAAGTCACCTTTTTCCTACTCTCTAATCCATCTGCAAATGCTGAGTTGGTTAAATTTATTTATTGCATACTTTGAGAATAATTCTATGATGCTTCTATTTTTTCCCTCCATACAGAAAACGTATTAAAAGACAAGTAGAGTTGGATTTTACATTACAAAATGGTGAACTTCGAAGTTTCCATGCTGTTTCCTTAGAAGTGCATCTTCATTATATTTGATGTTGTAAAGAGCAAGTTCTGTTCTAATTAAGCTTCATCCTTGGTTTTCTGATTGCTTCTGCTCATGGATGCATACCAATTTGTATATATAAAGAATCTTCTATTGATTCTATAAAGCTGACAATTTGCCTAATGGAGGGCAGGAATAATTGGTGACTGAATTTTCTTCCTTTCCAAAGTGTGCCTCTACAGAATTTGCAGATGATGTTCGATCAGTGCACATTAGGTTCAGAAAGAAAACATTTGTCAGCCAGATATCTAATGGCCCATTTTGCAGCGAATAGATGATGTTCAAAATCCGCCAATTTTCATGGGTCTTGTAATTACAGCTTTGATGAGTATGGTTTAGTTTACCTCATGTATTTACCTAACAGATACAAAAGACCTGCAGTCTTTTTTAGTTTCATGATCACTCTGCAAAGCTTTAATCTGTGGAAGCTAATAAAACATATTTTCCTTTCCAATGAGACTGAGAACTAGAGGTCAGAGACAGAACTTAAATACCTTAAATATGAAATACTAGTCTGAATTGAATACCTAAAACCCAAAGGACTGGATTGAATGCAGAGAAAAGACGGTTTAGCAATTTTTCTTTCACCTGTTTAGAAAGGTAGACTCACTCATCATGTACATGCTCTAAGTATAAGCCTACACCCATTCAGTTTTCAGCACTACTGGCTACAGTATTTAAAACAACAACAAAAAAGAAACCAACACACCCACGCACAAACACAAAACAACCACCAACCACACAGAAACCACACACACACTTCTAATTCCAGTGACTTTTTTTACCCACACATCTACATATTGTCATACATGAAAAGGATTTAAAACGGATTCACCACTACACTAGAATTTCCTGTTTGGGGTGTCAGTTAATATCTGAGAACAGCAGGCAAAAGAGAAATTCTTTTTAGAGAGGTAAGAAGACAATTCACAGTCCTCACCCATCTTTTAATTGAGCACTATTCAGCTGCTATATTGTTTAAGCAAATTAAAAATCTCAGCATTTATTTTGTTTCATTATCTATGAAGTACCTTGACAAAAATTCAACCATTTGTGCCTCTGCCTCGCAGAAAATGTTTCAAGAATGGAAACAGAGGTAGAGATTTCATGTTGTGTTAGATGCTGTCAAAGAGGTCTCTTTTTCTCTCCATTTCTCCTTTGTTTCCAGCCATCCTTCTCTCCATTCTCCTTTGTTTGCCAAAGTAGCTTACTGACTGTAATAAAGGGAGCCCAAGTGTCAGCTTGAGGCTGCCATGAAAACTAACATTCACATAAACCATTTTTCCACTTTTGTTAAGCTTCTTATCAAAAGAACTCTCCCTTTCTCTCTCTTGTTCGCTTTTACTCTCTCTCGTCTTCTGTCCTTTTTAGGATATCTTTCTAATTTTATTGAGACTTCTCTGTTAAGGTACAGCACTATAGTTCAGTAACTATAGGAAAGTGAACCCAAAAGAGCCAGCTTGAGACTACCACAAACCATTTTCACTTCTTATGTTAACATTTCATCTCAAAGGACTCTTTTCTCTCTCTGACAGTTGCAAGGCATCTCTTTGTCTCTATTGTGCTTACTGCGCGAAGGTGCCTCATTGACTGGAGTGAAGTGAACTCAAGCATGCCAACTGGAGGCTGGCACACATTTTTTAATTTGGTTGAAGTTGACACCCTAAGGGACTCAGTGTCTGAGCAGCAACGCTCCTCCTCCCCACCCCATGCCTACTCCACCGAGGTAATTCTAAGATATATTTGCTATAATAATATTTTCTATATTATATGTTTAATTTGACAGAATATAACACATTGTAACCCCACAGGTCATTCAAGGATATTTCTTTTAGTCCTCACCACCTTCTAGAGCACATGGGATACTGAAGTGAATACCAAATTGCCAAACACACATATGGCTCCATAACAGTCAAATACCTTACGAAAACTTAAAGTAAGGACTGCTGTCTACTGTCTGTAGGTAACACTAGAATTTTGGGAACATGGATAATGTTGACAACAGCCACTACAAGTAACAAATGATGATAAAAAAAAAATACCACTTAATTCAGAACACAAGTTTTGCACAGATGTTTTACAAGTTTTTATACAGTTAGCTTCCGATTTAAAAAAAGAGTCACCTTTCTAAAAATCCCCTTAGCTTTTGGAAAAAATATTATTTAGAGGAACACAAAAGTTAATACCACTTCTTGTCCACTATACCCAAAAGCAGCACTGAGTACACAAGTAATTTCATTTTTAAGTCATTACCAGTAAAACCCTTAATCTTTGCTGTTACACTAGGGGTTTTCCCTTATATCCTGCTCCTGAATATACCACTGTGCAATGGTGCTACATTCCCTGAACGTCACCTCAAGAGAGCAACATTAAAAAGGCAGATCCTTTCATATCAAAAGGGCTTTGTTTTTCCATAGCACATTTGGGATTCATCCTATTTGTCTTCTAGTGTCTGAAGCTTTAGAGTTCAGTCAAGTCTACATTTTTAGGTTTTACTCTCCTACTATTAAAAAAAAAAAAAAGAAAAAAATGATTGTTCACATAAAATATAATCCAATTCCTATGAAAGCTAAAGCTTTCAGAAAGAAAAAAAATCCTTTCCTGCCTTTCCCCTGCTCCCTCTCAAAAACAAACAAAAATACCCACGTCACACACTACAATATTGTGAGATCTGTGAAACAGAAGAGTCAGCCATATCTTCTGTGAACAACAGTATAGCAGCTCATTTCCAGAGCTGAGAGATGGAAAATATGCAATTTACCCTAAAGAAAAAGAATAAGGAGAACGGTGTAAGTTTAGAGCACCAAAGTTAAAGAATTAATAAAGGAGAAGGGAGTAAATATGCCTTGTAGGCTTTCAGAAAGCTTTATTTTCTCGTCATACTTTAACTGAAAATGCTCTTTGCCACATCAGTGCTTCTTAGCAAGCCTGAGAACTACAATTTCCTGAATAGTCAAGGCCAGAGACACACAAAAAAGCAAACGAAACCCCAGAAAACCCACACTCAGCCATGACCAAGTAGTGAATAACAAGAGTGCTGGTGATGCTTTTCTAGAAAACCTAACATGATCTGGGAACATGAAAACATAGCATGGAGTTTCAAGAACCTAGCTAATGTTGCTAACAACCACTGGCAAAGAGTAACTAAACTCTAAAAAACCCACATCACCTGACTGTAAACAGAATAGCAATTTTATTATTAAACTTCATGAAGCAGCTATACCAATTTAAGTCTTTAATTATCATATGACAACCAAAGTACCCAAAGTCACCGGTTTTCAGGAAATTCTTAAGGGAAGAAGGAAAAAAAAATTGAGGCATCACAATTCCTACTAAATCCATGGGCATTCTACCATTGTTCTTGGTAGAATTATCATTTCATTAGTGTTTTGAGACTCTTAAAAGCAGAGACAGACGTTTCACAAACTGTGACCAGGTAAATCATCTGTGAATATTCCTTGTGACAAAGCAAATCAGTCTCCTGGGTGAAACGATTGAGTGTGTTCTTTAAGTAATTTCTTGCATAGATTCATAGGACACAAGAAGCTTTCTGAGAACTTTCTGAGCCCACTTGCCTCTGAAAATTAGTTAATAATAACTCACTGTTTACCTACACGAAACTAAATAAAATGTTAAAACACTCTAAGCCTCCAAACCTGTCTCTGGCAAACAGCAAAATAAATACAACAAGCCAATTTTAATCAGATTTCTTTGGCAATTTTTCAGAGATGAGAAGAAGTGTGACACGAGTGCTCTGCCAGGCCTCGTGTGTCTCTGTGAATATTCTGTAAACAAAAGCACTTCAGCGCATCCCTAATCAAAGCCACACCAGCTGTTGTTCTTCTCGCACTTGTTCTGTGCAGTGAGAGGGAGGACAAAAATCGTACCTACTGGACAAGGAGGGGAAGAGAGGAGGGAAAATAAAGAAATATAATACATCAGGGAAAAGGGATATTAGCGGTTATTTCAAGAAACAAAACTTTGCTTCTCAGCAGGCATTTTGATACTGTTATAAAGAAGGGCCATGATGATGGTGCAATTAAAAACAAACAAACAAAAACAATCCTGTATCAAACTAAGACTTTAATTTCCCTTTAACTCATGCAATTTTACCACATTTGTATAAAGTTCACAGTGCTTCAAGAAACAGCAGAAAGACACATTTACTCTGCAGTAGTCCATAGGAACTTTCTATGAGATAGGAAATGTATTCATGTTGAAAATATTGAGCCACTAAGCCCTTAGACTGCATTCCAAAAGTCTACCAGAAACATTTCAATCAAGAGTGCGAGTATGTGACAGCCAGGCCATTTGGGCTAAAAGGCAATGTGCAGAATTATGTTGGCGAATCTAGTGCCCTCTAAATGACCTCATATTGTGGCCATGGTATTAAGTCATGGAGAAACCTGTAAGTAAGATGAATAATTTTTTTTTTTCCTTAAAAAAAAGGAAAGGGAAAACTCTCAAGTTCCCAGTAAGAATGCTAAATTACCCCCTCTCCCAATGGAATGCTTCACTTTCATTTCCAAGTAGCAGTAAGCCTATTGACCCCCATGGTGTTATCCTTTTCACTGCTCTTGCAGTACTTTCTTTAATCTCTCGGATCAAAGATTGGTCAATAAAAATCATCTCTGCTTTTGTGGGGAGCAAACAAACTGCACTGAGTCCTATGATAATTGTAAATCTTCACTAAAATCCCTGGAAAAAAAAAAAAAAAAAGAAAGAAAAAACACACACACATATGTTGACATGAACTTTGCAACTGGAAATGTTCGTGTTCTTTTTGTTCAAAATTAAATATGTTAAATGATTTTATTTTTAGTTGGTTATTATTGTTTTATACTCTTTCATACTCATTGCATTCTTTAAGTAATTTTAGGCCTTGAAAAAGTAAAGCTAAATTATATTTACAATCCATTATAAAAATATTTCTAATCAATTAGTTTAAGTCTTAATTACAGAAAAACCCCTGGGACCCTCACAAAGGTTAAAAGATTGGACAGTATTTTAGCAACAGAAATATTTGTTGAGACAGTTTCCTACAGCCTCCAGACTATATGGCATCCGAGGGTTTTGTGCTACACCTTAGGTATCAAATCTTCTGAGAATTTGAGTAGGAAAAGGAAGAAAAAGAAAATTAAAACAAAGACCCAAATAGAATTCTTTTGCTGGAAAAAACAAAATAATCATCATCATCCAGAGATATTATCTCCCTGCTACTTTAGCTTATAACATAACTCATTTTTTAATTCTCTTTCAACTTGAACCTATGCCTCCTATGCACAGCATCCATATCCTCACCTCGTTATTCCAGAGTATTTCTAATATCAATCAGCTTCCTTGTCAACTGAACAGAGAGGAAGTGATTTCCGTTTAGCAGAAACAGCCTGAAGTCACTCATAGTCACTGATCGTATCTGCATCTTCATCTACTCTGGACTCCCTGATGAATGTAGAGCATTTCCCTCCTCCCGAGTCTCAAGAAAAAGACAGCTGGTGGGTGGTCCTGATAATCCAGCTGTAACACAGCTGCAACTCTGAATGTTTCCACCAGGTCCTCCCCATCCCAAGACACAGTACTTGAGAGTCCTGACATTACCTACGTCATGCCTTGTAGAAGATCTCTTGCTAACACATTTTTATGGTCATCCACAAGCTACCTTCTCACTTCATCTATGAGATGTCCAAACCCTCACAGATACCAAGAAGTCTCTCCCCATGTCACCCACTGTATTCACCTGGCCCTAGTTGTCTGCAGAGCTGCTGACAGATTCTCAGTCAAGCATTCTTCACTAGAACCTCCAGTAAAACACAACACAGGCATGCCTCCAGAACATTTTAGCCATGACAAGAGAGGCTACATCTTATCAGAGCAGAGATGCCTGACTTGGACCTTGATTTCAAGGAACCTTAAAGCAGATCTTAACTGTGCTATAAATCATGTCCTTTTTTAGCAGCAATTTCCTACTTTATTTTAGAGCTTTATGTCGTTTTTTGGCTCACACTGAAAATAGATCAGAAGTTTCAATCATGAAGGAGAACTTTTTCTTATTTGTTTTATGTAGTGCCTTATATGCACTCTAGAGTGATGTAAAATAACATGAGGCTAAATACCACCCATAAATACTGAACTATAATTATTTTCTCACACGTTTATTGCAAGGTCAGAAGTTATTCTAGTAGTGCACTAATTTGAAAAAAACAGAACTTCACTTCCAAATCAAGGTCCCTCAATTCAAGTTGCCAGGGCTGAGAGAACAGCTTGTGTCCACACATCGTACCCCTGCACTAAGGCTGACAGAGATGCGCTCTGCAAATCAGGTTTGGCCCTTTGGTTCCCAGGGAGAGCCAAAGGCATTCAGAGGACAGGCCAAGCTTGGGTGAATCCAGATAAGCCTTAAACATAAAGGGCAATCTTGAGTTTTCTGCATGAACGAATTTCCCATGATTTTATTCAAATCTTTGAGTATACAAGCAATATGAACCTAGATTTCTTGCCCAAACCCTGAACAATTTTTTCCACCCTATGAAGGGAAAACATTTTGTCACTTGAAAAATGAATGAAAAAAGTAATTTTTAAGCACCTAGGAATTAATAGGTTCCTACTGAAGAAACAACCTTTTGTTCCAAGATGTAGAAAAGCAGCCTGCTGGATGTTTCCACAACAGTGTCAGTGATATTAGTGCAGAGGAGCTAACAAAAGGCAGCCATGCTGTCTGCTGCAGCACTACAAATGGAGCAAAATACAGTAAGGTGAGGGGAGGGGGGGGGGGTGGAAAGGAGGAAGCAAAAAAAAAGGCAGAACAAGGTAATTTCAAGATCAATTTCAAAAACATATTTAAAAATATGAAAACAAAAAGTTGACACTTTTATGACAGGTTAAGCTGACACTGATTTAGTTACATTGTTATAGTTACCTCAGAAAAACATTTCTTTGTTTAGAGGAGGTTCATCAGGATTCAAAAATAATACATAATTCATATTTTCCCCAAATCTCAGTGCATCTGACACAAATATCACACATAGCACAAAGCATAGACAAATACACATCTATTGATATATTCTTACTGTTACATCTTTTATAAGATTTCCCATACATGATAATAGCAACTCATTTAAAATATTGTGGTTTCATTTTGTTTTTTAAATAAAGCACTCAGATACTAAAAATGGAATATTTCATATAGAAAATAGGTTGCTATTCTCTAAAATTGCCTCTAATGTTGGCTGAACATTAATAAAATCCATAAACCATTAGAACATTATAGCTGCTTTGTTCTGAATTACATAGACCTTTTATGTTTATTCCTCAGCGAAAATGCATAAAAAAAATGAAATCCTCTCTAATTGTGCTCTCTGAAGATAGCTGGTAAAATCATTTCTAGCAGCGATAAATCAATTGTAGTATTAAAATGACCTGTCAGGTGCATCTTCTGGGTATCAGACTAATTAAGGGAATGTATTAATTGCAACTATTCATCAATACCACCAATGTTGTTAGGTAACCCTTACAATGAATCTTTTTACCATATTATCCAGCAATGAAACTGCAGTTTCACCAAATATAAAGGACTGAACAACAACCAAAAATACTAAAATGCTATGCACAGCTTTCTTCATTGTATCACTTCAATCACAATTCTTTGCTAGTAAATCAACAAAAGGTAAGAAGATATTATTATATGTGTTACTTATATATATATATATATATACACATATCTCTATCTCAGTAGAGTTTTTACCAGGTTTCAGAGACTGATGTGGGTTTTTTACCCCCATCTTCTAATTCTGAAATAAGCTCAATAAATTCATATGTATTTTTTTTGTATCTATGAGACAAATGTGACCAGATTTGGATCATAAAAGCCTTCACTGGAAAAGACCATTTACTTCTGAAAGTCTGGTGTACTGGTATCTTCATTATTTTTCCACTATGACTTCTTTATAACTTTAATCTATATATTCTTATAAAGGCGGATAACTTAATTCCAGTTTGCTGCTTTGTATGGATTGCTGGTTCCCCTACTATTATTTTCTCTGCTAAAAATAGAAGTTATTCTTCGAAACTACTGATACATTTTATCACCTTCTTCCACAAGCAAAAATTCTGGATTGCACAATAACTTCATACAGTTCAGAAAAAACTCTGGAAGTTTCAGGATGTAGTAAGCTCCTACCATACTTATTTCTCTGTCATGCTTTTTAGTTTAGAAAATAATTAAGAAACAAGTATGGTTATAGGCTGTCGGGGGGGGAAATATATACATGCCTGAGTTAAATTAGTAAAATACACAGACCAAATCTAAAAGACATGAGGACAAAATTTGGCCCACCATGTCAAAGTTCACATTCCTCTCCCCAGTGTGCTGTAAAAACTCATTTATAGGAGACTGGTTCTTACGCACTCAATCTATCTACACCTTTTAGGTATTTCTAAGTCACCCTTAGGTATCTAAGCACTCAAAACAGATATATCTAAGGCTTGTGCATTTCCACCCCCGTGACTATCAATATCATACTCAGTCCCAGGTGAACCAGAGATTCAGTAGCACCTGCCTATGCATAGGAGATCATTCATGTGTCCAGACAAAAATTTGCCTATTCTCTTCTGGCTGTAAATCCATAGATGGGCAGTGAGATAGTGAAACCTGTCACACTTCACACATTTGGCTCTACACCAGTCCATTCATGCTTATACTAGAACAAAAATGTCTTTGTTCTATCCAGGAGCCCTGTGGCTCCTGCTAGCACTTTCACAAAATTGCTTGAGTCCTACTTCTGCAGAAAACCCAGAGAATTACATGTCATGTCCTGAAGGTCATGGTACTAGATAGTGGTAACCAGTGCAAGGAAGTGAGACACAGAAACATCAGCATTACAGTGCAGATGCCCTGGCAGCAGCTTTCCAGATGACTTTAACCAAAGCGCCCAGTGCCAGGCAGAGAGCGCGCTGGGTACCGAGGCTCAGGGCAGCCTGCGCAGCACCCACAGCCACGCACAGCTCGGTCAGGATGCCTCTTCAAATACAGCTCTGCAAAAGCAGTCCTGACCTCCAACACTGCTTATTGTGGTTTTGAATGTTTCTTGAACAGCTACTGCCAGAATTGTCAAAATGAATGAAACAGAGAAAAAAAAAATAGACCCAAAGTGAAAGTCACTTGAATCATTTTTATTTATGACTCAATAAGAATATACATCTTCCACTTTTAAAGTCTGCCAAATAAAGCAATTTTAAAATGATGTAGATGATTCACAATCAGCAATGAATTTCAAAGACAGCCACCTGTTTCCAGCTTGTGTCAATACGTCTGAAGAAATGCTCTCGATTGCCTTTGGTATTCAAAGAGTTAGAAATAGAAGTTCACAAGATATTGTTCCTGTCTTTCCCTTCACTAACCAGACTGCTTTCTGATCTTCCTTTTGTCCTCAATCCGTTCCTTATCCCTTTCACCTCTCTTTCTCACTCTCACTCTGTCTCCTTGATCCATCAGACACAGCCAAGCTATCTGACACCTATGCCTTAAAGTAATTTTGGACAGAAGCAAAATGCCCTAGAATCCTTAGTAATCCTCCTCAGATCCATGTACTGAGCCCCAGTTTGGCTCTTTTATAGCCACAAACAGCCTTTCAGCTATCTGGCCTGGAAAACGAAAGCTGTTTCAGTAACAGAGGAAGGACAACAAGTCCTGAAAGAAAATGAGCCTGTTTGGGAAGGAAAAGAAATAACTCTTTTTTGCAGGTTAACATTAATGAATGAACAAAGCAATTAATAAATGAAAGCTAAAGAACCCTCGAACTACAGGAGGTAAATGAGGAGACAGCAAGTTCACGGTGGCAGGATCTGTCCTTTCCATGTCTTGGTACAAGACAATGGTTTATAAACACTGGTGGTTTTGTGAATTACTGAAACAGCTACAGTGTTCAGTAAGCCTGTAGAAAAATGTCTTTCAACCCTTATCATTCCCTATTGAGTCAAAGTGTAGTTTTTGACATACCAGAGAGGGATTTTTCTTTGTCCTCTTCCAGTACAACTAAATCAAAAGCCATATGGAATTCAGAGAGGTAAATAAAAAATAAAACACAAAAATCAATAGACTACTGCCAAAACCCTGTGGACCGTACTAAAGTCAGAGCTAAATTACCTTTCATGACTAAGCAAGAACCCAGAAAAACTGAAAAGACTGCTCGTACCTCACTGAGTTACAGAGCTGCCCTCCCTGTGGCTCAGGGTGTACCAGCACTCTCGATCCTCTGGTACAAAATGTAGATTTCAGTGGCAGTCCACAGGTCCTAAAGCTATCTCATCTTTGGGAGGAAAATAATACCTGACAAACTTATATATCTTTGTGTCGGAACATAACAGATCCTTCTCTTTGCAATTGTTTGCCTTGTCATCTTCCTGCTTTCTAATCTTTTCATAGAATCATTAAGATTGAAAAAGAGCCTTCATGAACCAACACTTCCCAGTGAAACAAAACTGCTGGATATATCCAGGGAACATAGCACAAGGTAAAAAGCAATGAAGGATTGCTTTTAACTTATGAGTATTTGTACCGAAAGAATGTGGGGATTTTTAGATGGGGAGATGAAGGAGGAAAGAGAAGAAAGAGGAGGAAACTGAGAAGCCAGAAGTTGCTTCTTCCTACCAAGGCACATCGGACTTCAGCAACTAACAGGACATGGAGCCAGACACCATGCGCAATCTATCATAGGGCGTGGGCGTAATTCTTCCTCAGCTCTGCCTTGTTGTTTCCATGGTAAATGCACAGGGATGACGGACACCAGAGAACTTAGATCAAACTTACTCTAGCATAACGAGGACCAGAACCTGGCATTAGGTTGTAGCAAATATAGTCCGATTAAGTAATTCCTGTCACCTCTGCCTGCTGTTGGTATTAGATTAGATTTTTGAAAGTTAAAAACAGCAGCTCACCCATTCTATAGATTTTAAGTGAACAGCCCTTTCTAAATCTACTGATTGATATTTATCTGCAATCAAACAAAGAGAAAAGGTAATATACAAGACTTCTGAGGAGGAGAAAAAAAAAACAAACCACCACACAAACATCAAGCAACATACCTGTTAGTAAGAGCTATGACACAGAGACACAGGCATGGCCAAGCCCTCTTCCTTCCCCCAAAGCAGCAATTTACAACTGTGAGAAGACGCAAGTCAGGGGATCAAACATCGGAAAAGTTTAAAAGCAGGTTTTGACTGCAGTAGTGATGCAACATAATGAGGGCAAGAACAACTTCATGCCACAGAAATCCATTTTTCTGGTAAGGCCAGAGGCTCTGAGGCAGTCTGACAGGTGATTCCACCTCTCCAGGGTGTCAGTGGGCAATGTTCTTCAGAAAAGCACAACCCAGACTTAAAGAAGCTTTACTCACTCTTTCTTCCTCACGAGTTGCAGCATGTGCCACATCAAGAGGCAGACTTCCAGCATTGCCATATCCAGTGCTCCTAGGATTAAGCTCTTGAAACAGACTGTTTTTTTTTTTTTCCTGAAAGTCCTGCTTCTAAAATCCATTTTTGCTTACAGAAAATGGAAAAAGAGAAAGACTGGCTTATCAAATTGAATTTAAATAAAAGCACACTACCACAAAATGATCATCACAAAAGTCATGAGATTAGACAAGTTCACAATTTTGGGAAAAAATGGGGTTTGACTGCTTTAATCAGGCAATAATGGATACTCAAGAATCTAATGTGAGGTAGATCAGTTTCTGTTCATATCTGTATGCTTCCACAATAATTAGTGGAACAATTTTAGGAAAAATACTGTATACAAGCTTTTGGTTTGCTTTATTTTGTTAAAACAGGCATTGTCAAGCAGGGGTTTGACCTTACTTTTGTGGATGGCTGACTTCAAAACACATTTAGTTAGTCTGCTTTACAATAGTCATTAGCTCATTTATTCAGTACTATAGTACCAAGGTAAATTTTTTAGTCACAGCCACTCTAGACATCCACCAATATAAATAGCTCGTAGGTACTCTTCATTTCCAAGGGTCAGTGCCATACACTAGGCCAAAAACAGGCATCCCTGTTTCAGCTCTTGCCTACAATCTAGTCAGTCAAGATACATCTACAAAGACATTAAAATATCCATAATCTTTTGCACACAGTAATATGCTCTACACTCTTTTCTGAAAAAAAGGGATTCAGCCTTATACACTTCATCCACAACAGCAGCAGATCTACTACAAAGTGACAACAAAATCCATACCTGTATAATCTGCATTTCTTCCAATTGTATTGGTACACTAGCTTCAAGCCACAAGCAATAACTGAGCAAGCACACAAGCAATAACTTTCTCTTCTTCTTAGTTAAAAATAATATTTTTCCTCTAAAACACACCTATTGATTCTGAAAGCATCTCCTCCTTATCATGTTTGTTCCAATAGATTTGTCCTCTTTACTCCACTATGCTTCTCCTATGCAGTTATATTTTAGAAGAAGCAGTTGCTTCCTTCTTAATTTTATATGGATTTTTGTCTTTTACATATGGTAATGTTTTAGCCCTAATACAGGTGTAAAATATACCACATCTTGTCCTATTTTCACACTTTCATTTTGCAGCTGCTCTTTTTAATGAGAAGTGTCATCCTTCATAGCAATTTTTTAAACAAATATATGAAAACTAACAAAGTGTTAATTCATTAACAAATGCAACTGACCAATATATAGCATTTAATGCAATTATAAGACAATTATCAATCTGAGAAGAAAAAAAATGTTGCTAATAATGAACCATTATTTAATGCTACTGTATAGCTCAAAAAGTTCTAAACAAACATTTTATTTAAGCATATTTAAGATGGCTGGACCTGTTTTAGCAAAACAGCCATCTGTCTTCCATTACATGTGTAGCTATGAAAAACAATCGTTCGGGACTTCAGTGGCCTTGCCCAGTGCAGGAGTCAAGCTGATATTTGCTGAATCAGGGTCTTAGCTCTAAATGATACCAATTTTTCTTTTCACACTTCAGATTTCCTCTCAAAAAAAAAAAAGAAAAAAAAAAAAGTGGGGGGAGGCAGTTTGTTCACCTGTTCAGAAACATTGTAGAACATCTACTGGTGAATTAAAAGGATTAAAAAAAAAATAAATAAAAAAAATCTACATTTCTCAGAAATTCCCAGTAGGGTTACACTAGTTAAAAACCATTAGTTTTAAAAAATAAAAAGGAAACACACAATTTCCATGATGAAGAGAAGGCAACTAACTATTAGATTAGCAGCATAGTTACTTCCATGTGCTGGAAAATATTTACAGCATCATCCTGTATTACTAGTTTTCACTACAAGGATAACTGGAAATTATCCAAGAGGGGCACAGTACAATTTCATTCGCATTGTTTTTCAATTTGGAGAAAAATATATCAGAATAATCACATCAGATAACTAAGAGTTTCTATAATGACCAATGTCAGTTTGAAATATTCTGGGCCACAGAAGCTGAAGAAGTATGATAGTTTCAAATGATATTTATTTTATTTTAAATCCTAAAGGACTGTTGGTGTTTGTGATACCTTTTATCATGAAAAAAAATATATTTTGCTAAAGGTAATGCTTACAACACTAATAGTATTAGTCCATTTTAGAAACTTAAGTTTACCCAGTATGTTTTCTTACTAAAACAACATATTGTCAGTGAAGTAAATTATTATTCTCCCAGTACTTTTTATTTCGCATGCCACTGTCATTAGAAATCTAGCTTCCATGTCAATGTATCACTAAAAACACTGGTATCTCTTAAGGTAAGTTGTATGTACGCTTGCACCCATTCAAGCTACAATTAAACAAACACATTTGTATTCTTGCTTTTTATCCTTTTCAACCTCATTTTTCTCAGTAGTCCAAACAATCAAGAATTACACATTTCATCTGTTGCCAGTGCCTCAATAATTATGATGGAGTTGTTAAGGAAATGATACTCTCCGCGGATGATTAAATCAGCCTAAACATTCTACTCATGATTCATCGCGGCATGAATGAAGACACCATATTCTTAGCTTTATATCTGTCCTGCTAATTTTCCTTAGCTTCATTACTTTTTTTGCCTGGTATCTTTGACCCTTTTTTTGCTTCTCCCCGTCATCTGTCTCTCTCTTTTTTCTTCTAATTAGGCCACTTCTTTTTTTTTTCCTGTCCTTCTTGCTCCAGGTATACTTCTCTCCCTGCTCTCACCTCTTTTCCACATTATCTCTTTCTAAGCACAATACCAATGCCACTTTTTTTCCCCTTTCTGATTTGTGAAAGTCTTTCTTTCCTCTGTCCCTGCCCAGGCTTCCTACCCCCTGCCTAAGCTTTTCCTTTCTCCTCTATTATGAGGTATGGTCTCTCTTATATTCTGAGCTCTAAAGTTCACTGAGCTTTTGGGGAGAGAAAACTACAGCTGTGGTGAAACAACATAGGTTTGTCCAAAAATGCTGCTGGCAATTCAATTCAGTTACCAGCTTTGTTTGTTCTCGATTAATAGTATAATTGCCCTAATTATTGGAAATTCGGAAAATAAATTAAAAAGAAAACCACACACACCCCACCAAGACAAATCTCTCGGGCAAATACACTTAGAGAAATCCTTTTGCCAGGAGTTTCACAGACTGCCTACACCGTGTGGTTGCTTTTTAGAGGATTATAACACAATACAGCTCAATAAAAATTGCTAGACTTAAGTGATGTAGATTGAAGCATCTCTACTAGCAAAAGCGCACTAACATAATCCAGGTGAAGAGCCAGTCTTAACGTGTATATTTGTGTGGTTATAACCCTCACGTGTAATATACACCCTTTATATCTATTCAGTTCAGCTTTTCTGCCACCTAATATTTAAAATCAATAAGTTTATTATATTATTTTGTCTGCAGTACTATATAAAGCATAAGAAGACTGAGGAAAGCGATGATCAATTGGCAGTTATTTGCAAAGACCTTCGATAAATGCACACAGAGGAAGAAATGCCGTAACAGTATACTCAGACTAGTACTCAGTCTGTCTGGAAGTATACTGCGTTAAGGCTGTTGTAACATTATCAGTACTTCTATTCTTTTGTAAACCAAAATTACACACCTTCACAATGCTCCTTATAAAACACCCTCTTTATGAAGACAACTCTTGAAACCCAGTGTAGGCATTTCTATAAATCTTTCCTGATTTGGGTCCCACATTTTAATTTCCTTGTAGTCTTCTCATTTATATTTTATAAAGACATTCCTACTTCTCCCATATTGAGAATATTATCTTCTATCTGTACATCTTTTCAGCAGGAACACGCATTGCTACAATATATTCTACTGCCTTATATCTTGCTACAAAACAAAGGGACAGGAAGATTCTTCTGGAAAATTAAGTAATCATAAATTACTGCTAGATTAATGGATTCTTTTAAATATTGCCTTTAGCTTTCCTTTTGTTTTACCTAAGGGAAGAAGTCAGAGGGAGGCCTTTGCAAAATAACCTGTAAAGTTAAATGGAGTTTTGTTGGAGTTAAATGGAGTTTTCACAGTTTGGTATCTTTTCTTGACTAAAAATATATCGCTGGGCAATATTTCCAAGGCCGGGTATTCATATATCCAAATAGAAGTGGCCAGTTGTCAGAACTCTGGAACACTTAGAGAAATCTTAATGATCACATGAAATACACTGAAAAAAGGCTAGTAGTTCCTAAGGCAGTAAAGGTTTATTTGGACATCTAATTTTAGGCATCCAAACCCAGAAATTTTGAGGTGCAGAAATTATAGTAAGCTTTCCAGGGAAATCATACCTTTGCATAAATATATTAATGTCTGCACAGAAACTATTAGAGTCAATTTATGGTCTGGCAGTCTTCATACCCAGTAGAAACATACTTGAAAGCTATTTAAAAGAGCTAAACTGCAAAATGTGAGAAAGAATAAAGACTCCAGCTGTTACTAAAAGAGGCATAAACCAGCATAGCATTAATGAAGGAAAAAAAAAATCTAACATACAAATTCTAGAAGGACTTCAATAAGGACTGAGAAGCAAACACACAGGATGTTTGCTTCCAAATGCTGCATGCTGTATGAAGTTTTGCATTCACACATAAATCAGAGGCAGAATTTACAGTCTTACATTGCAGTAGTCTCATTGATGCAATTATACATTCCACTTTAGGAACACTGTAAGCACTCTAAGAAAAAAAAATTATATAGATATATATATATATTCCATTCACTGCCCTTACATATTTTAGAGTCACTTTAAGATAAATAGTGCTGTGATAAGAGAAAAATAAAAGCATTAGCCACAGCATTTCAGCAAAACTATTTTATTCTGAAAGTTCTGCAGAAATTACACTATGCCACTGATAGTTAATCGTAACATAAAAATTAAACACCCTTTACTTGATATAAAATTAGGATAGTGTGTAAATTAAGCAAGTTTCAATTCATGTCTTCTTACTCACATCTGTTGGCAGTTTAAATAGTTTTAGTGTCATTAATTGTTATAAAAGTGCAAGATTTGCTGTATGCTTGCCACTTAGGACCAAAGGCACAAAAGTCTAATTGAACTAAGTAATTAGTAATTTGTCATTTCCTATTGTCAGCAATTACTTTCCATTAGAAACCCTCACTGAAAATTCTAATTTGAAGTGAGGTTTGCACTTTATTGCTGTCCATCCAAATTAGTTTAAAATTGACAGCTACATTTTAATTTAAAAAATTAAAGATATTAAAAGTACTTGAAGACACTGAGGCATATTTTACCCCATGTATGGTTGTGATGACATATCTGGACTCAAAAGAAGGAGAAGGAAAGTCCAAAATTCTTTTCTTCATATACAAAGTATGTACCACCATTACATAGCAGGCCACATCATACTCTTGCTCATGTGAACAGTCCCCTTAATTAGCAATTTAAATGGGTAACACAAACAGAGAATGACACACAAAGTTATATAAGGATTCATTGGATTTCTTATTTGCTTTTACACAGGGAACCAGAAACAAGTATTGAAAGCATAGCAGACTGTATTTTCATGCCTTGTCTTAGAAGCTTTTCCTTGTGGTTTTATTGCAAGAGCAATTTTTCTTTTGTTATTTTTCAGACTCATTAAAGCAACCAGCAGCGTCCAGTTGTGAATGCTTGGCGTGCAGCACGAGGCAGCACTTGGGAGGGCAGGAGTGCTGCAGGTTCCTCAGAAACAAACAGAGCTGATTAGCCATAAGGAGGTAGCGATTCATAATTAAGACGTGTCAAACTGAGACGTGACATCATTTCAGGGCTCGTAACGTGGAACTGCCTAGCAAGCAACACCTTGTAGCCTGGTAAAATGCTTCTGCTGCCCAGTCCAACCCGGTTCTGAAACTGGATGTCCCAAGGGACAAGGTGTCCACCTTTACTCAGCTAGCAGAAAGGCAAAAATAACGGTGGTATAAATTCATCACCTTCCCAGAGCTCTTTTGCAAGGAAGTTACAAATCTGCAAGCAAGGATTGTGGGGGTTTATTATTTTTAATGTAAAAAAATGCTCAAATTCTGATATAAGATCATACTTGGGGCCAATCAACAAATGTTTCAATGCTAAAGCTATCAGTTTAGCCAAGGTTCATATTAAATGTGTTCACAAGATACCAAAAGGATATCAGTTGCTACTCACTTGTAAGTAAGCCACATAAAACCACACACACAGAAGATAAAAGGTACGTGATAAGTTTTCACCATAAAGTGGGGGGAGGGAATTTGATATATAAAGACTTGGCCAAATGTGTAGTGATACTTTAATGTATTAATTTACAGAATTGGAAAACTATTAAGACCAGAAGACAGAGTTGCACAATTGTATGTCTAATAATGGAACAGTTATTAGAGGTAGTATCAAGCACATTTCCACTTCAACTGCAGTTCTGTAGTATACCGGCATCTTTCTTTTTCTCAATTTATATGATAAGATAATTAACCTTTGAATCTAGAAATGGTGATGAATTTCCTTTAAATAGTTATTCTACATTCATATTTCCTGAAAGCACACATCTTTCACTGAAACTCTCGCTGATAACTAGTTAATGCACATCACAGATCACTAGGACTCTATATTAACCACACATTAATTACTGTTAATTTGAACATAATTCGTATGAAGAAACATATCCAGGTGATTACAAAAGGATCATCACAGTTAATGCTATGAAAAAGAAAAGTGGTGAATTCTAATGATTCATCACTAATAAATAACAGGCATTGTCCACAATACGTTCCCAGAAGAAGTAGACTGTACCAGGGAAGCTCTCAGATGGCATCTTCTTTCCTTAAACTGATTTAAGCACTATATCTACTAGGAATAGATTTATTCCCTCTTCTGGGTGGGGTGGAGTAAGGGTACAAAAGAAAACAGGAGAAAAGGTCCACTGGCCTCCCAACACAAGGCCACTGGACTGGCAGAAACCTGACTACAACAGCCCCGCCACCTTCCACTGCAATCAGTTTTTCTTCGTGCTGTATTGTAAGAGCTAATTATAATTAGGTGTTTGATGTGTATTAAAGAAAAAACTGATCTCCAAATGCATAGACTGCTTCCTAGTTATGTGTTTCCTAATTCCTAAACCCAAAGCTAGGGTTTGGAGATATTTTCAGGATAATAAGGATAGTAGGTACATTGCAAACCATTATTCTGCCATTTCTGCAGCTGTGTTTAATTGCCAATAAGCCACTGAACAAAACAGAGAATTAAATTAAAAGTTCAATAAACACTGATCAATATTCTTGTAAATACTAAGTCTATAAAATGATCTTCTCTTTAAATGTAGTTATACTACAGGTACCATGTAGATGATCCACATTTGAATTTCATGTGTTTCTTCAAAGTCTAGTTAAATTTCTTTCCTGTAAAAACATTTTGAATCTAGGAATGGTGTTAAATAAATAAATAAATAAACAAACCTGCCTTTATTCTTAAACTGCTGCTGTCTTCCGATTTCACATTAGCTCACAATCAGCTGAATAAAGAAGTCATCTTCTGTCTAACATGTAAATAAATCATCAGCTTCAGTTACTTTACCACTAGCTGTTTGTCATTCAGAAAAATAATGGTTAATCGATGACTAATCAATGAAGATGTGTAACGTATTAGTTTACAGTCCTTCATCATCCTATTTTCCTCAATTGCCTGGGGGTTTGTGTTCAGTACTTACAGAATCGATTACAATTGTGAGTGATCATTCAGCTCATGTTGAGAGCTGTCAGCTGTGCTTTCTGCTACGAGTTTTTACCCTCCTGTTTAATACAAGATGCTAATATTTAGCTGCATCTGACAAGCTAGATACTATAGTAGAAAATTTTATAAGTAGTGCTTAAGTAACTAATTGCAACACTACATGTCACTTGATGAAACTAAACTTTTCCTGACTTCACAATAACCATAAGCATTACTGGCTTGCTGTGGAAAATTAAAGGAAAATAGCTGTCTGCTTGAGTCTGATCATGCCTGCAGGGAAGGTCTAAGAAAGGCAACTGACAATGATGCCTTTGTGCATAACTGCAGGGGGAAAATAGATAATTCTTCAATTTTCATATAAACTGACATCCTTCACCATATGACATTCAGGTATGTGCTCAGTTCCTACCAGAGCCACTAGAAAAGTTGGACACACAGACTTTTGATACAAAACAACATAAATGAGTAACAAACGTTTCTATAACAAAAGTAATGTTTCACTGCTTAACAAGACTGCTTGCTTTGAAGCAGATTTAAGCTTGTCACCAGCACAAGGAGAAAAGATTGGCTGTTGTTCCCACACACAAGGCAAATATATTACTAACAATGTATAGATTTATTCACTTTAATTACTGTTTTCATACTTTTCTTAGAAAATACGTGTCAGTGGTAGTCATACGGTGTGATGGCGGAAACTAATAATTGTTAATGTATTTCATTAAATATTTAGAACTGAGCAGTATCGATTAAAACGGCAACGTGTAAGGGAGCATTTCTGGTAGTTTCAGTTCCAACAGCTCCCTCTTGTGACTGAAATGTCAAACCTCCCCTGCCTAAACTGAGCTATACTTGGATGCCATGGTAAGCTTACTGGCACTCTTTCCATAGCCAAATTAAGAAAAAGATGGAAAGAGAAGTTGCCTTACCAGAAAATCATGTTACTGTATCTCTTTAACTTAAAACATTGAAATGTAAGTCAATAATCAAAGTCAATATCCAAATTTAATCTAAAAAAGTAAAAGGGGTCATTTAAGGAATATAACTCGCCTAGGAATTATTTTAATATTGTAGGGTATTGTTCAGTTGCTTTATTTTTAGCTGAGGTGATAGACAGGGAAGACCCAGCGAGACCTGGACAGGCTGGAGAGTTGGGCGGGGAAAAATTTAATGAAATATAACAAGGGAAATTGTAGAGTCTTGCATCTGGGCAGAAAAAAACCCAGGTTCCAGTATAAGTTGGGGAACAACCTATTAGAGAGCAGTGTAGGGGAAAGGGACCTGGGGGTCCTGGTAGGCAACAGGATGACCATGAGCCAGCACTGTGCCCTTGTGGGCAAGAAGGCCAATGGCATCCTGAGGTGGATTAGAAGGGGGTGGTTAGCAGATCGAGAGAGGTTCTCCTTCCCCTCTACTCTGCCCTGGTGAGACCACATCTGGAATATTGTGTCCAGTTCTGGGCCCCTCAGTTCCAGAAGGTCAGGGAACTGCTGGAGAGAGTCCAGCGCAGGGCAACAAAGATGATTAAAGGAGTGGAGCATCTCCATTATGAGGGAAGGCTGAGGGAGCTGGGTCTCTTTAGCTTGGAGGAGACTGAGGAGACATATATAAAGGGTGAGTGTCATGAGGATGGAGCCAGGCTCTTCTCAGTGACAACCAATGGTAAGACAAGGGATAATGGGTTCAAACTGGAACACAAGAGGTTCCACTTAAACATGAGAAGAAACTTCTTCTCAGTGAGGGTGACAGAACACTGGAACAGGCTACCCAGAGAGGCTGTGGAGTCTCCTACTCTGGAGTCATTCAAAACGCGCCTGGACACCTTCCTGTGTAACCTCATCTAGGTGTTCCTGCTCTGGTGGAGGGATTGGACTAGACGATCTTTTGAGGTCCCTTCCAATCCCTAACATTCTGTGATTCTGTGATAGTAATAGAATTCAGGAAACACTTTTCTACCCCAGAGGCTAAAAGCTGCATTGACACCCATGGTACTGAAAATAATCAGTTCCTGGTTTTCACACAGTGCACAGAAACAGCCCAAATACATCTTCTAATTCAAAATAATAAGTGACTCATTAGAAGTAGCTACAAAGCAATATTGTTACCTTGCCATAGAAAAGAGCATTCCCAACATTAAATCTTACTTTATTTCTATGGGTTTTGTCCTTCATCTGTATGGAAATAAAATTACCTTTTGGCAAAAGAATAGATATTCAGTTTTTCTCTACAGATCAATATAAACCACTAATTTCTAAGATGATCAGGAAAACTGCTACTTTATCTAATACTACTATATTAAAAAAAAAATAATCAATTAGCTATCACTGACAAGACTAGCACTAGACAAATAAAAATATAAGGCCTACAAATTATGTGTAGCAATGATCTCCCTACAAACAAATAACAAGAAAATATTGTAAAGGAGAAACATTTCATGCAGTGGAGATACTGGTCCTTACAGGTGGGGAGCAGGACACATCCTCTCTGTATTGCTGAAGCTCTTGGGACAGTTTCTCCAGAGCCAAGACGCAGGCCCGTAGGAAGGAAAAGAGACTTTTTATTGCTGGAGTTGGCCAATTCCCCCACAACAGTTGTAAAAGCATGACAACGACCACTATATTTAGCCTCCGTTTTGGAAGAAAATGCTGTATTTAAGATTGGCTACGCTGGCCCCAAGGATCTGAATAAAATTCCTACTGGTAGCTTGGTTGTTTTCCCCCTGAAGCTTCCTATAGTACACAGAAATATTCAGACATGGTCAAATCATCTTAACAACATCTTGAACACCCACCCCAGCTTCCAGCCCTTCAGAATGACAACACAAATAATTGCTCTGAAATCACGAAGTAAAGGAAACAACACTTTAAATCACAGGCAACATTTTTAGTGCAAACTCCTATTGTTTCTCATTTCTTACATTCCTGCCAAGTACTCAGAGAACACAAACAAGCAAAACAGATCCTTTCCCTCTTAGTTATTTGGTATCTACAAAATAGCCATATATTTTGTTGGACCAGTTAAGACAAGAACAAAAATACTCTAAATTACATTTTTTGTCAGCTGATACTTTTTTTTTGTCTAGAAGGCCCCAGCTCATGGTAATACTATTATCAATAATAATCAGAGTATGGTGACTATGTTGACTAAAATCTTATTTATACCTTTGCAAGTCAAACTGTTCTGACATTTCATGAAAATGCATTTCTAACATACCTTTCTTGGGTGAAACTGCTAATCTTCATTTTTAAAATGAAACATTTACACCAAAATATTTAAGAAATCATATTGCATAGGACTAACAAAAACAATAATTTTATCCAAACAATTGATATGAAAAGTCTTATTATCTATGTCATGATTCCTGATGCAGAGATCATTTTTCTTTTCTTTTTATTCCTCCTTTTTTTAAAAGACATAATCATCAAAACAATGACAAATGAAAGACTCAGAAAAGGTTATGACTTGACAAAGTAACATTTTTAAAACTTGGACACCAATCAAATTGATATAAGCATCAGTGATGCAACACTTTCTGACACTAAAGTCTTTACCACTGTCTAAAATATATAGAATAGCCTATTGTGATTGCTTAATGTCAACTTTTGTTCATAAGCTCTTTCATAAAAGTGAAACAGGAAAAAATGATTTAAAGCAGTTCAATTTGTCTATTTACCTTAATCTTTAACTATTCCCATATGTCTTAGCTACATGATGTATGACTTGCCATAAACCGATTTTTCAAAGATATACAAGACAGAAAAAAGTCAGGCTCCTAACCTTTTATGCACTGAACTTTCATAGACAGCTAGCAAAACAAAACACTTTTAGGCTCCAGAAAAAGCTGAAAGGTTATTTTGCTCTCTTGCATACAAGAAACATTTGCATTTGTTAAATAGGATACAGTTGAAATAACTCGTCATGACAAACAATCTCCAGGGAGAATGGTCTTTCTTTGAAACTTGAATTAAACCAAAAAGTTGATGGCTGCTATTTTAATAGAACAAGTAGACTTGCATTTGGGAAGGAAACACTAGAGTTGCACGCTCTTTTCTGAAAACCAGCCTGTGACACCATACAAATCCTGACATTAAAAATTACAAGTAGTGTCATCTCACTATCATCATGTGCATAACTCCAGGCATTGAGTCCAATGATGCTTTTTTCTAGGTATTTAGTAGTAACAGCCACATTAATATGCATCTGTCTGAAGCACAGGGCAATGCAACACACACTCTTGCTGTTGTTTAGCAAAACCTTCACTGGCTATTTAGAAAATAGTAAACACACTACAGAAGAAAAATATCTAACTTACCTAGAGTGGTTGGTAGACTGAAGCAAGGTGGGGATGTGTTAATTAACAGGAAGGTTGTGTTCCAACCAAGAAGTTGCAGCACAGCATCCATACTGGTGTGAATACCAGGTAGGATTATTCAGAAACTTAGTACTCCCACTCTTAAAAAAAAAAAAAAAAGATGGAAATTAGTTTAGTTTTCTTCTATGCAATAGGAAACATTTCTCTCTCTCTCTACTGTAGTAAAACCAAATATAATAAAATTTTCTATTCATATTAAAAAATAGCATTCATATTTTTTATTTCAATTTGAAATATTTAAATAAACTTCTACATTAAATGACAGAATTGTAAACTTCATAACTCAAGGCAGCTTCTCGCTTCAAAAGGAGCTGAAGATTTTCAGTAAACCTAAAAAAATACCTATTGCCTGTAATTTGACATGGCTACGCATTTACAAACCATTCGGTGTCAGAGACAATATCTGACAATAGTGGGGTCTGTGTGTAAATTTTTTAAGTGTATTGCCAGAAACCTCACAGTCATAAAATCCATTTGTGCTAAAACAAAACAAGAAGGTACATATATAGAAAGAGAACAAAAAATAACACACACACACACAAAAACAATACCTCTTCAACTTTAGAGAGACAAAAACAGTTTCAATCTAGAATATATGTATTTTATACATAGATATATATATATATATATATATAAAAAAAAATCCCAGAATTAAAATGGCTGGTTTTTTAAACTTCAAGTAAGCTTGAGAAACTGACCGCAGACCATGTATACAATGTAGGGTCAATGCTGTATTGAATTTCTAGACCATTTTCAGACTACCTTCTGGCAATGGAAGCATTTTGACCACTGACACTCCCTATGGGTATATCTGACTATCCTGGTACAGTGCACCATTCCCCATTATTGAATCTACAACAAACTGCTGTAGGTTATTCATTGATTGAGTGTTTAAGTGTATTCTTTGGGAGCAAATGGAGAACGAAATCTGTAAACAATCACACACACAAAAATCAGCAGAATTCTTCACTCGGATACGGTTTTCAGTTTCAGCACTTAATTATCTGTATTCTTTGACAACTACTCTGTAACTTTAAATGAAGATGCACAGGAATTCTGCCTTTAAAAGATACACTAAGCTACAACGTGGAGCCGCACATTTTATCTCAAAATAAAATTAAGCCATCATTGGCCAATATGACTACATAGGGACATAAGGTTTAAGCACATCTGCCATACTTTACGCTAACATCTTTATCTAGATCAATTACAATATGCACTATCACTGTTAAATAACCAATATAGATGCAGACTGCAGCTCTATAATATTCCTAATGGAGGTTAGAACAGATATTAAGAGCTACATTTTCATAAGCTCAAGCAGTAATTGCATGTGCTTGTACGCCTGTGCATATCTTCAATCAAGCTGTATTTTGATATCACAGGAAAATGTTCCTCTTTCCACTTTAACCAGTGCAAAAACCTATTCCTTTCTCTCATATATATAACTCTGAGTTCATTTGTACAGTGTTTCTGCCACTGTGTACTTATAGCTATTGCCTGAATTAGTGCTTTATACAGTACTACAGAGATTAAAAAAAAAACAACACACACACACACAAAAACCCCATATTTGAAGCTTACTTCATCATAATTTCCACCTTTGATTTAATAAAAAAAATAAGAAAAGGAGTCATCCTGAAACTACACAAATAACACAATTTCAGCTTGAGAAAATTATTTATATGCATCACTGCAATATAAAAGCATAAAATACGCATTCACTAGAGTTAAATCTTTAAGGTTAATTTTACCATAAATCTACAGTGAAGCTTTATTATTCCTTCCCCTTCTCACTGAAAAAAAATTAACTACTATATCATTACTTTAGCTTTCAAAATAGCACTCAAACATCAGGGATACAGGAGTGTTTGTCATGTGAAGTCCTTTCCATACATGAAGCAAAGATTTGACTGTCCTCCAAAAATTACCAGGCTGAGCAGTTTGGAGGAAAACTCACAACAGCAACAACCTGTTGAAAATAACTTTTTTGCCCTATGAACTGAACTTCAAACTACATCATGACTCTGTTACACTAAAGAATGCACAATCATGGACAATAAGACATTGAGGTGCAGCACAGCGAGACTCCACAGGTATAATAATTCAACCATTATAGCCACACATGCCAGACACACATGTGGTTGTGTTGAGACTACAGGTTGGACTGAGATCTTCAGCAAGGTCTGAACTCCTCCTTGGAGAGGTTCCCTCAGAGAGAACCTTATGTTCACAGTCAATCCAGAAAGATTCAGTTTAGACAATCAAGTAGTAAGGCTGTAAGTTGCACCATGGAGAGCATCTGCTTCTGCAGCTCAGACACTCCCAATAGGCACTTTGGAACGGACACTCGGGTGTGTTATTAAATTGTGGTAAGGTATCAATTTCCTCTGCTGCCTGACAAGGTTCAAATCCATGCCTCCTACCTCCCAGGGGGCAGCTCAGCCATCTGTCAAGTAACCCCAGCCAATGTTTTCCCTTCAACTTCAGTGGAATCATGCACATGTACTTGATGGGCTAGTGTGGGATTGGGCAGATTCACGTTCAGAAATACAATGCTATCAGCCTCTAGCTGCTTGCCTGATTGCATAGGTGCCCAAAGCTGTGCCCAAGAATAGGATTCAGTTGCATTCTAATACAAGTACTTTGGTAGGAATCCTAGCATATTGTGTCTGGTCTCCAGCTGGTGCTTCAGAAACACTCAGATTTCCCATAGTACATCATCTGGCTACATGCAGGTTGTGTTGAATACTCGAAGATGGTCTGAACCAGCACAAAGTAGATACATTTTGACACAGCCTACACTTAAACCAGCAATAGCCCATAATGTTCCAAGGGCATCTCAGACACCAGCAGCACTTTAACCATATTAGATTTCTTGAGGTGTGCTGATTAGGCACAGACACAGAAGTCATAGCTGATACAGTTCAACTACAGGCTAAAAAATTGAAACTATCTCTTCATAACACTCACTGAACTATGGAGGCTTACTCTCTTGTTCTGCATCTAAATATGTACAGAAGCATCTTACTCTTGAGGACTGAACAATTATATATCCATACAGCCTACTTGGAAGCTGCTTTTGCGAATGAGATTTCACACACTTTGTCTGAAACAGTTGGTTGGCCAAACAGTCACTGGAGCTGGAAGCAGAGACAGGGTTCCCATTCCTAGCAGAGCACTGCACCCAGGAGTACTGCTTGTTCCCTGCAAGCCAACACATCTCTTCTGCGAAGGGGTGGAAGAGCATCCTAGATACAGTGTAAGATACTGAGGCCTCTCACTGACAAAGGAGATAAAGGTTTGAGCCTCCACCAGTCTGACCAGTGCTCCTACTGCTGAAAACCTTTTACTAGCAGACAGAAATTCCTTTCAGGAAAGTAATATCCTGGTTTGCTTTTTGTAAAGAAACAGCTCCAAGGATCAAACATCACAAGATAACTTAAGGTTATAAATATCACATGGAGGTAGATGTTCAAGCTCTGAAAAATTAATGCAGCACTTCAATACTGCTTGTAATCATGATTTCTTATTGACTAATTTAGATAGTTGCCTTATAAGCGTCTTCACATGAAACAGATCAGTAAATCAGATGGTTTACGCTGTCAGAAAATCTCTATCAGTCAGAGAAGCCAAAGTAGAGGTTTCATATTGCAAACGAGGTTCCTAGATGTCAAGTGTTGCTATATGCAGTATCATAACAGCTGTACTGTGACCTTCTAAGGGCACATATACCTACAGATTCAAACACATAACCTACGGTGTAGACTATACAGAGGCCTTGGAAGCTCTTTAAGCATCACTTTGAGTCTCTTGTGGCTGACTAACTTCATGCTAATTGTGTTATGTCATAAGACTTCCTTTGGAAATTAGGGCTTATGTCATTATGGGAATTTTCATAATACTTCAAAGCAAGGCAACCACAAAAACAGACAAAGCAACAAGGAAAGTAATAGTGGGAGGGGTTGTTTGCTTTTTTTAAATATAATCAATAAAGTTATATGGCACTGGTAACTATGCTTTCTTTGTAAGTTCATCTTGTAAGGCTGAGTAAATCTAATAACAGCAGTATTTTAATTTAAAAAAAAAAATCATCACTTGAATTTTGTATTCTTTTATTTTAGCTGGTAGATGAAGAGAAAAACATGAATTTCTTCCTCTGCATACTAAATACATACAACAAAACAAACTATCTTCACAAAGAATTTTTCCTTTGGGACAGTTCTCTGCACACAGCTATCTTTAAATTATATTAACATGGAAAAACTAGGGCATTCAGCATCTTTCAGCATAGAAGTCTATCATGTTCTATTTCCCATCCTGAGAAAGACATCAAGACTGCATGTAATCAGCTTGCCACTGTTCCACTTTAAGAGTGGTCAGAACTTGTGCCATAAACTCCCAAAAGTGGGGCTTAGTCATTTGACCACAGATGTTTCCCTCCCCAAGTCAGGTTTGTAGATTTGTTAAAAGATACAGGCTCTGCTGCAATATTCATTTCAAAGCTGTTTTATTTAAAGTATATGGATCCTCTTATGTGTGATTACATCAAAAGGGCCACGTAAAAGAAGCCTGAGTGTATTTGGGTGAGCAGCTTGAGATCTGGCAAGGATGCATTTGCCATCAAGGCTATGCTGGGAAAAACTCGCAATTAGGAAGCAACAAGGCTGGAGTTTGCACACACTACATTAGCTCTGCTCCCTGAGGTGTATGTATTACAATACAGTCTTATATGGTCACTTATATATGGTCGCTTCCTTTTTCAGTCATAGTATGTACTTTCTATAGGTAAACACGTGTGGCATCCCTTGTTATATATTCTACTCAGAGAAAGTCTTCTGGAATATCCACAATGTACACGTAGAATAAGGAATACCATTCCAGAAGCATGTGCTAGCAGGCACTTTTTTTAGGAGCTATAGGGAGACAGAAAATCAGATCAAGTTTGCTTTTCACAAATAGTCCTAGTTAAGAGGGAGAAAAAAAAATATTATTTTGCTTTCCTTTTCGGGGTACAAGAGGAATGCATAACACAGAGAAAACTCTCTGAAGATTATTTAGGCACATGTCCAGCTTGACTCTGTAGTACTTGGAAATTACTACCCACCTTCTCATCAGTGAAAACATCTTCAGTTCCAATTATAATGATCCAGAATTTTACCTATTCTGTAAAATTCTGTAGTAAGAAAGGCTGAAAGAACACATTTTTAATAGCATTGTGCTTCTACTTTTACTTTGAAACTTAAGTGGGAATGGCAGAAGCAGGCAAAAATCCTGGCGAATCATTCAGGTTGGAGGAGACTCTCAAGGTCATCAAGTCCAACCGTTAACCTACCACTATTAAGTGCACCACTAAAAAATGATGATATATTAATAGTTTGGTTCTCTGTCTGGGCAACTGTTAGTCTCACATTTGGGAGATAAGACTTGAGAATTAAGTAAAAGTAAGAATAACTTCAGTGCCCTATACTAGGAAATCTAAAGAGCAAAACTCCTCAGAAGCAGTTTTTTGAAAGGATTGAGCTCTGATCTACCTCAACCCCACTTAGAACAATCTCCTTCTTATGAAACTATTTGAAGAAGAAAAAAGTGGCAGTTAAAAGGGAAGATTTCTACATTTTTGAAGCTTTATTGCTGGCAATTAGTAGATTTTTCTGGGTACAAGATAGTCTCTTAATCTAAGACTCTACATTACAGGTTTGTTGGTCTTATACCTTGACAGATTCAAAGAGCCCAACTAGAAGCAATATGAGCATATATATATTTAGGTGTTGTGTGGTACTAAAGGAGAAGAGCAACTTTAGAAGCTAGACTATGACACCTAAAGTGACTTCTGAAGGTGCTACATTTTGTTTGTAATGAGTATAAATGAGGTGAGTGCATTTTTTTATATCACCCCTCAGAAAATAACTGTTGATCTAGAACAGCTGGAAAAAATTAGTTATTGACACATCAGTTTAGAAAAGGCTTAATACAGAAGGACAAGGAAAGGGTTGCATGTTTAACATTAGCATAACAGAATGACACTTACTGCGAGTTTAATTACCTCATATGCATATTTGAAAACTGTCTGAAAATAATCACTGAAAACTTATTGTACTTAATGAAAAACTAGCAGCTCCAACTGCCAAGGATGCCAGAGGCTGGCAGAGGCAATGCTTGCTGCTGTCAGAACAGAGAGAGAAGCTGGTGGGAACGCAGACACATTTTGGTTAACTCAGGTAGGATTGTTGCTAAGGTATCTGGTGCAGATGGTGTGTAAATAGCCAGTTATAATGGGAGATAACAGCTACGAATAGTATCTGGTAGAACCTGAAGAACTTCCTCTTCTTTCTCCTTCTAGTAACGTGCTACTTCCAAGTTATAAAGAGCTAAGTATGCCTAAGAGGGTGGGAAATCAGAAGAAAAACGTAAGGCCAACTGATTGTTGCACACAAAACTGACCCTTTACAAACCTATGAGAAACTAGTCAAAATAAATGGACTTTGCCCATAGCCAGCTGAATGTGTGAGGTTAGCAGGGATGCCTGTGATTGACAGACAATACTTGGAAGTCCTGGAGCAAAGAGACTAATCCATGAAACACAAACCTAAAGAAGTAGGAAGGAAGGAAGGGAGGGCAGGAGAAGGGCACAAACAGCCTCCAAGACCAGACTGCAAACTCCTCTCAAGGATAAGAACTGTATAAATTTGATACGCCTTTTGATTAGTGGCTCTGATGATGGCGTATTTACATTGTTGTCAGAGGTACCTACCACATAAGCACCACCAGCCACTAAACTAACTTGGTCAAGACCAAAAGGCAATGTAAAACACAGCAAGAGCTGGTTTAGTCTCCCCTCAAAATATTTGAGTACTTCTGCATTGGTGTCAGCTAAATATCACTGAAAATGAAACTAATCTGAAATTATATGCATGCTACTAAGCAAAAGAAGTCAAATTTCATTAGGTTTAGCTGCTTGGCTCAAATATCGCTTCCAGACATCAGATAACACAATTCAGAAATCAAGACATTTAGACTGGGATTATATTTACCAACAATGTAAATTGTTGGAAGATTTCATTAAGATTATTTAAATGAAAGCTCGATCATTGTTACAATAATCCATTCTTACCTATTGGATTCACTGTTTAAATAACTTCCAAAAACCAAGACATAAGACAACACCCACAGTCATGTGACAGGGTTGTCTTGCCCTTCTTTCTATTGACTAGGACATGCATTTACCCATATTAGAACTGCAGAAGTGAACATGACACAATCTTACCTTGCCTTAGTTTTTGCAACAGTAGAATAAGTAAGGTCATCTCCTCTGTAACCCAGAGACTGGGCATGGAGAATCACCCATCTAAGAATTTTCCATAATTCAGGGAATTAAGTTAGAGCCCTTTATATCCCACCATTCTCAAGCAAAAGGGAATTCAAGGGAAGAAGAATGGTAAATTTGCAAATGAGATTAGAAGTGCGTTTGATTTCTTAGGGATCTGAGGGAGACACTGTCACTTAAAAGTTAAAAAAAAAAAAAAAAAATGCTTATGAGTGATCTACCACACAGCAGGCCTTTGGTTGTGGTTACTCACAACCTGCTCCCTGACAGCTACTCATCCATTCTGTGCTGGGTGAGTCTCAGAGCAAAAGGAAACGCTGTCCTGAATACTTGCTGCTAAAATTAAACTGTTCTGAACAAAATGAGTGGACATCAATCATCCAGCCATATTAAAACATACACAAGTCACTTGGCTCCTTCAAATGCTCTTAGAAGTACACTGAATTTCTGATCAACATAAGGAGTACAATGAAGTCTTCAATGATCACAGGTGGTCAGGACCTTGAATTTGCCTTGTCTTAGAGACCTGAAGTGTGTTATGCAGCTATACATTGAAAAACAAGAGTCTTGAGCTGTCAAAAGGGTATTCTTCCAGTTAAATTTAAATGTCGAGAAAGACTTAAAAACCCAGAACCATTTCATCCATGAACCGCCAAATTCAGTAAGCACTGTTCATTAAGTCACCAAAAGGAATAAACAAATTATAGAAGTTTCAATTTATGCCCCAGAAACTTCACATGTCTTCACTGCAAATTGGACTTTCATCTGAATAAAGGAAGTAAGAACACCAGTAATTTATTGAATCCAGAAACTTGGCATGAGCGGGAAGAAAAAAAGGAACAGAAAGAGCGGAAACACTGCAACATTTGAGCATATACTATGAGGACCAAAGAGGAAGACAGTTGATCACGCTAGTAATAGTTTATTTTTCTGCTCAGAGTCATTCACTTGAAGGCAAGGGGAGGGAAAAGCTATGACATTTTTCAGTTGCTTTATTCAGCAAACCGCAAGGTGTAACTGCACATCACATGTCATCGCAATGCACAGTCAGCCTCTAAATGAGGCACCAATCCAGGCTGCTGACCAATGGGCACTCACTTCAGGGTTGGGAGAAGGGACGTGAACTCTTCAAAAAAGAGCAAGACTGATCCTTTGCCTTTTTTTTTTTCCCCTGCCTCACCTGGATAAGGTATTCACTGATATTCACCACTTTCTTGTACAGAGTACTGAGCTCAAAAAGGCCATTAAGTCAGTAAACTAGCATTCAGATTTTCCCAAGGGATCTGGCATGCCAGAACAGCCTGAAAGCCTTAGAGGTATAATGCAGATTGTCACCACAAACCATTTGCATCCTAGTGGTGCTGGAGAAGACAACAGCCAGCAGTTTCAGGTCACTCCATGACAGCCATCATCTCTTGCTCTTGTCAAGAAAAGAAACTGAGCCTACACTGGAGTCTTCACTTCCAGGGGCAGCAGTCACACACCAAGACAATTCTTGCCCCCAAACTCTGGCAGTAGTAGGGACAAGAAAGTATTCTACCTCACAGCTCCCTTTGAGATCAGCCCTTCCTCTCCCCATAACAAGATGGACAGTGCTGGCTCCTTCTCAGCAGTACAGGAAGGTGCCAAAGTCTGTGCTTACAAAGAAAATGTAGGAGTCAATTAAGCAGGTGCCTGGTGGAAAAATAACCAGTATACATTGAGAGGAAATGGTGAGGGATGGATTCAGATATCCCAGGAAGAAAGGAACTTGTACCCCAAACAACTGTATCCACCTCAGGACCTCAAATCCAGCCCTTGTCTCTCACTCTTCCTCAAACCTGTCTCTACCATCGCCAAAATTATTTAAGTTCTACTTATGCTACAAAGAAGTCTTATGTCAGCTGAACATCAGTAGCATCAGTCTTCAGCAGGACTTAAATTGCATACAATTTAAGTGTACGACGCAACTTCAGCTTTATTGTGGAACATTTTTTATTGTGGAATGCTTTCAGAAACATTTGCTGCAATTCTCTGTTTGCCCAATTTCAGTCTTTTGCTAATATTTAAGACTTCCGTTCCCTCTTGCTTCTTGCTCTTAAGCCCTTGCCATGTCCAATATTTCATCTGCATTGACAAACTATATGAGGATACAACAGATTGGTTTTTTAAAAACTCATCTTCAAAAGTCAGTTCCTCCCGTACATGCACCAACAAGATTTCTTTTCCTTATCCTACCTCCTCTTGGTTTGTTACTGTGACTAGGATTGGATGGCAAGAATGGCTAGATTTTATCACTACTTTCATCTGAGTAATTGGATAATTCCCAGGTTCTTGAAGGCAACCTCTTTACTTCTCTCTCTCAGTATTTCCGGCCATTTTTTTTCTTAGCAGCCATCTCTTGAAAATAATGGGAGGGAATCAAATACACAAGAAGGCTTATTTCTCCATAGTGGAAGATTTTCAAGTCATAATTAAACAAAAAAAATTTCCTGTTTAGCTGATAGAAACAGTCTGTACTGTTGCATGTATAGGTTTGGGGTTTTTCTCCTCCTATGTTTACACACCACCGCATTTAGCCATAATTAAACTGAATTTGCACCTATGGCATGAGAAAACCTCTTTATACCACAGTTCATATGCAGTCCCAGGCAGCAGATCATTTGCTTGGCCAGTAGTTGTATTTTCATTCAGACATCATTATACAAGCATTTAATCATTCCCTTCTGCAGCCGGTCAGAAGGCAGCTTGCACAACCAACAACTCTGGGCAAATGAAATTGTACTGCCAAGGGCTGGACAACACTTATTGATGTGAAACTGTGCTAAACTTTGTGGTGTTTCTGCTTATCTGTGTGATATAGAGGTATTTCTAGGATCCTTCTATTGCAACATGTAAGCCCTACACTTAAAAGCTCCTCTCTGTACTCTGAAAAATTATGTTCACTCTACAATGAGCAGGAAACAGCTGAAAGCACAGCAGGACAGAGTTGGGGACATCAAAGGAGCAACAGTTGTGTCACTAGCCAGGTTAGCAGAGCCAGCAGGGAAGCTGCACAGAGGATAGAGGACATCAGATGTAATGAATTTCAAATTTTGAAAAGTGTTATAGAGATTCAAAATCAGATAGAAGTAGTACAGTTTGAGCAAAACTAAAAAAAAAAAATAAAATAAAATTAAAAAGTATTTTAGAAGGAGAAAATAGGAAGACTTCAATAATGAAGGCTGTGGTGAACAAAGATACAAAGAACAGCACTCAGCATTTCTCCAGGCACACTAATAGTATCACAGCATTAACAGATAGAGTTAGGGTATCCAGAAGCAAAATCTCCCTGAGCTCATGCACAAGACTACACACTCAGGAGAAGATCCAAGTGTCTAAATATACTGATGCACCTCTCTTCACTAACAGTGGTGCTGTTGTTTTCATCATGCTCTACAGTTTAAGTAGAAGAGATGACCCTTCCTTGGAAACTTAGAGGACCCTTACTGGGAAACTATATAAAACCAGATTTTCAGCAACAGTGAGAAGGCAGACAATTTTGCAAGTACAGAAGCCATTCTTTCAGGTGTTTTGACTTGTTTCTAAATTGAGACCTCTCACTAAGCTCCATTTGATTAATCTGGAAGAGGAGATGATCTAATCCCTCTATCAGTTTCTCTTCAATAACAGTTTTCGAAACAACAGCAAAGATGTACTACATACGTATCCGAGATAAAGAAGAAACCAATACATCTATATCCTACATTGCCATCTACCAATCTTCATTAAGCCATTAAAATTTATACTAGGACAAGATCATACCTCAAAAGAAATTCACTCTCAGTGTAAGATTCTGCTTTCAGTCTTCAAACCGCATAAATCAACAGCAAAATTGACCACTGGAATCAAATACCCCACAAGTCATCATGACCTGAAACAGGCAGTCACAGAGCAGTCAGGACAGAAGATGGCCATCAATTGTCAGGACCACACCATGCTAAAATTATTTATGCCTCTTTCAAAGTTATCCATGGTTTCAGCTAACCACTTCCCAACAACCACTGTGAGACCAAATGTGAATAGAGAACTGATAAAAGGACAGAAATAATATTAATTACTGCAGAATATTTTTTCACAAAACCGTTTCATATCTAATTTCTCAGCCCTGAAGTAAGGAAGAGCTGAAGGAACAAGAGACAAGACCAGAACATTCATAGCTCTACAGTGAAAACTGTAGTGACCAAAAAAAAAGTGAAAAAAGTGACAGGGTTTGTTTGTTTTAATATTACAGTTTATTCACCAACCTTCTACACCCAAATATTGCCTTAATGTTCCACAAACGATAATTATCTGTCTCTTTCTCTGTGACAGAGAGGTTAGTGACCTTGTCACCTCCCTCCTTGTTAATACTTCCCCTTTGCACCACAGGTCCAATCACCTTTTCTTTCAAATTGCCTAATTGATGAACATAATCAAGTTAAGTTCAGAGCAATTTTTCTCAACCTACATTTAATTTTGAAGGTTTTTTGCTTCTATTTCAGACACTAAGAACGGTTTTGCACTCAAAAGCTTGTTTGTATCTTCCCTCCAACCCTGCAACTCTATCAGTTGTTTTCTTACAAGTCTTATCAAAGAGCTTGAGCTAGGGAATAAAATTTGTTCAAACTAACCAAAAAGCTGAAAACCATGTCATTATTACCTTACTTAAGCCTTCAAATATGTGGAAAGTTTATCTAAAGATTCAATTTCTATCTAGAACCTGAAGTTCTGGAAGGAGAGATAGGAGAGCATGACAGTTTTCTGTAGTAATTTTTTCTAGACCAAAAAAACACAAGGTGTATATAAGGCAATGATAATAGCCCCAAGTCTGATGCAAAGTCCCATGTTAAGACAATTCCCCCCCACTCGGTTTCCAAACCAAACTTATCAAGGCTTCAGGATCAAGCTTTATGCCAAGCAAAACAAAGTTCTTCAAGTGTCAGTGGTACACCATTGCTTAAATAAATAAATAAATAAATAAAATAAAATAATGTATATATAACCTTAAACCTTCTTCTACTTTATTTCCAACAAAACTAGACTTCTAAGGTATCCCAGATCCTTTGAAAAATAGCGAGAAAAATATTGATAAAGTTTTTGTTCATGTCATACTCTGCTTTAAACCGAGGCATCAGAGACACAGATCTTTCCTTCTGAGTACAGAGAGCTGATACCAACTAATGTTAACCTCAACTGCATATTGTTACACTGTTGAGCCATCGGACACATCTGAACAGAATAATCCCATTATGGGGTCCAAATAATCAAGCTGAGCTTTACAAGTCCTGATACACACTACTGTCTGCTGGAAAGATGCACATGATTTGTAGTATCAGTGACTCCTTGGTAATAAAAACTATTGAAGGCTTCTAAGTATAATTTTGAAATTAGTCATCATATTAAGTTTTCATTTAACCTTCCTTCAAACTGGCACTGATGTTTCAGGTCTGTTCCCCATACAAAGTGATTCAAGTTATACATTTGTCATACTTTACTGTTATATATTTGAACAGTATATATTTTAATAGCCAAACACTACCAACAAACCACTCCAAATCACTTCTGCAGCTTTCAGTTTTAAATACCATGGAAAGAAAACCAGCTATTTTGCAACTGAGGTGAAACTAATCTATTGCTTCCCTTCTGCCCCTCAATACTTTGGGGTTATTTTATTTCTGCTGAAAGTAGCTATCGATTAATGCTTGCCAACTGACTTGTCACTGGATAGGCATCCTTACATAAGCACACCAAGCCAAGAGCTGCAGTATCCCCACTTTCCAGCTCTCAATGTGCTTATAATTGAAGATGCCGATAGTACTAAATGTTATCGGTTTTTTTATGGCAGCTATACCAGCAGCAAGAGAGAAACCACCAAACTCTGTTCAGTACCTGGAATATCAATAAAATCTAAACTCAAGTCTCCTGAGGTGAAAGGAGAGTGTATCAAGCCCACCATGCCACTAGCCCTCAGCGTATTAAAATCTTAATTAGTCACTTTCCTTATTATTCAGTCAAAATATGCTGGATTGAAACAAATTAGATTTTTAGCACATATTTCACACATTGGATCAAGTCTTGCAAGGGTTTTCTTTTATTATTTATAAGATCATGTGCTGTCTTCCTGCTGAAAATGAGATGGTCTGCATGAGGAAAAAGGTAAAAGAAAAGCAGAGAAATGAAAATCAGATATTCCCTAATGATATTTAAAAATAGAAATTTTGCTACTGTTACATACAGCATGTTCCATCTTTTGAGATTTAATGGCTCTCTTGTGGTTTAATGGAGAATTACTTTCAGTAATTGATTATTAAAATTTAAAATTGCTAACCATCTTCATTATTAGATGAGCGAACATGTTATCCTTGTAATTAAAAAAGCTTGAGATTCGCTTTCATCCTGTTGACAGAATGGGCAGATACGCTCAGCACTCCAGTGTGATTGTTTCAGGGTTCTTGTTTGACAAAAATAGCCAGCAAGTTATTTGATGATGAACATACAGAACATCCACAGAGACTGAGCAAAAAATAATGAACAAGGATAAAATAATAATAAAAAGCTCTACAAACTAATTAAATTTTTCAGTCCAAACTATCATAGGCAGAATGCATAAAGTATTTCACTAAACTCAACTGAAATTCATTGGAGAAAAAATATATATATATACACACACACACATTATTTGTGTTACAAATATATACTACATGATACATTGGAATTTTTTTTCCTAAATGCAGGGCTATTCATACATTTTTTAATTCAGTGCTGGACTTCCTACCTGCAGTAATACAGAAACATGTCTGTGATGAGTCTGAAGACTCCCATCTTCCCCCTTAAGAAATTAAGAGAAGTAGACAGACCTGGTACCTTCAGTCATGCTAGATAGTAAGGAAGAAGAACCAATTTTAAGATAACCTCTTAAGTACAATCCAAATGGCTAAGGCTTCGCACAAGAAAATTAATTCTTTGGCCTTTCCATTGAGATTACGAACAAAATTTTAGGTCTTAATACCATAGGCAGAACACAAAAATATTTATTTTTTCAGTTTTTCTTAATACAAAATTTAAACTTTCAAAGCATCCCACCTTTCTGGAACTGTCTGCATTATGCTGTCAGTTCCCACACCTTGCAAAATTATACAGGACCATGAAAAGTTCAACAGTGTTACATAGTAACTGAGCTTCAATCAGCCTGAAAAATCATCTTTTCACCTTATGTATTTAATAGCAGTTTTGTTGCCAAAGATAGCACTTGTATCAATGTACTGGTATCTTTTCTCCCATTTCTTCAGTGAGATAAGAAAATTACAACCCACATTTCTTAACCTGAAAAGCACAAAGAAGTTTCAAAAATATACTACAAATACGTTGAAGAACAATTTTGCTCATTGTAATTAGAGTAGGAAACACATACTTTTTAACCATACCATGATGTGATCTTTCTAACCAAATGTTAATACCAGTGTTGAATCTCTGAACTATGGCAGGAGCACAGTCTGCAAAGCCCACAGTGTTTATAGACACATTCTCCTGGTTGTTCCATGTTCTGTTTTCTTCCATTCAGTTCTTGCCCAAGACAGTTCTTTCCATCTCCTCCCAAAGCACAGCAATGCTACTTACCATATGTATATGTCAGCAAAGGTAGCACGGTCTCAGCACAATGCCATGGCAGATTGAGGATAACTAACAGCAGATTTTTATGCATCATTCACCAGTAACACCATGGGTTATAAAGTCAATACCACCTTCAAAATATGCCATGGAGGGAAATCCCAGATCCTTATCAGAGCATGTTCCAATACATCACATAAAAAATAGTACTGTTTTTTCTCCATATAGCTACTAGCAAATGAAAAACAGTAAGTATATTAACCATAAAATATATACTGTATTACATTCCAGTCTTAAAAAACGTGTTCGTGTTCATTACAGTATCCCAAGTAGTTTACTCAGAGCAGTCTCTAGAAGTGCTGTTGCTGCCTTTACATTAGTGCTTAAAGGTGCAATTTACTGCATGCCTAGTCCAATGCCACAAGAATTACACAAGAGGGGCATTAAACTATAGCTTTGATCACAAAGTAGGACCAAATAAACAAAGCTCTCTAACTGCAGTGCATCCACAAACCTTTATTGGCTGAACTGTATTAGTAAAATAGAAAATACAGAACCATCAATATCTGGTGACAGAGAACCCCTTTCTGATCCCATGTCTGTAGAACAAGAGAAATGTGCTTTAAGGATTGAATAATGTATTTGCATTACCCCAATGAGACAAAAGACTTTAAAGAATTTTCTTATTTTAAAGGAAAAATGCATATGTTTTTCCTGTGTAACAGGATGCAAGATGTACATAGCCACTAAAAAAAAAAACAAACCACACACTATGGCTTTTTAACATAGGCAATCTGCACCTTAAATTGTGATGGCTTATGATTTTCTGTGGCTCCTGCTACACATATAGCTCTAAAAATTACCTACTTTTTGCACAGATCTGAGATTGTCTTCATCTTCCAAACTGCAAAAATATTTCCATCAGAAATGCAAGAATCACAGAACAAATTAGAATGGATTCCAATAAAGGAAGAGTTCACTATTTTTAACTTCCCTGTGTGAATCGTTTTGCATTTTTATGCATCCCTTGTTTGAACACAAACACCTGGAGGCTCACTAGCAGACAACAAAATTCCAAAGTTAAATTATTTCTGAGAGCAAGCACTGTAGGTTTAGAACTAGAGAATTATGAATTGAGATGTTGATAGGTTTATTTACAGGGAAACAGCAGAACTGTATCTTTGATTATTAAAATCAAGTTCTCCCTGGGGTTTCAAATTATGTGAAAGTTTGTTTGCACATACCTGTGATACTCCATGACAATAACAACCCTACTGTCCTTTTTACTTCATTGTGCCTGCACTTCACAACAGGTATTTAATGTCTTAGCAGTGCAAGGACAAGGACCAGCTTTTACCCTCTTTGGTCCCAGGTAAACCCATGTCACAGAGATGTCCTAATGCTAAAGATATGGATGGGGTTGGGAACATTAAAAATAACAGAAAATCCTGAATATCTCTGTTTTTAGCTTCATCCTGTGAAGCACAGAAAGAGCAGGACACCAGCAGACACCAAGGTTTTAAGTGATACAAGTTACTTTCGCACATTCAAAACATCAGACTACCTGTTAGGTTTGGATTACAGATGAGATCAAGGTTATACAGAAGGACACGAAAAGTTAGATTTGTGGATTCACTTGGGCAGGCTTTCATGGATAGCAGAAAGTATTTTGTAGACATCCAATGCATTACACCTCTCTTCGGTCCGGTACTGTTCACCTATGAAGGCTTGGAGAGATGGGTGTTGAATGGACTATATTTGGTAATCTTCAAATAGTCCCACAACTACAAGTACTTTTGGAGGGGTGAGGGAAGCAGGTAAGGGCCAGGTGGAAGCAAGTCTCAAAAGCTTTATATAAAATAGTAATCCCAGTACGGTCCACAAAGCCTACAAGCCAAGCCAAAGAAGATGGGGAGCAGAAAAGGCAATTCACATTTGCCATAATATGCCCTTTCCTTTAAAGGCACTAAATTCCTGGTAAGCAAGCTCCACTGTTAGCAATGTCAATATAAAACATCTTTACAAGTGTCTAGGTGTAAAAGTTGTACCTCTAAGGCCTGAGGTTTGTTTTTGAAGAAGATGGGGTGGGAGGAAGGGAGAAGGCAGGAGGCACACTCCAAAAGTGTACAGATACAGCTTGGCAGGAGAGCCTTGAGGCCCAACTGTCCACAACATGCAGTCACACAAAACTAGTGCAAATATCCATACAATCACATGACTATATAGCACATATAAAAATCAAAACCCTGTGCATGCTTGTGCTTTTGTTAAGTAACTCATCATATTCTCCTATATGAAAACACTAAACACCTTGAACGTCAAAGGCTCTTTTTCCATAAGACATTTATTAAAATTGCAGATTGCTCTAATTCAGTATGTCATTAACTAATGTTGTTGTGGCTGGATTACAAACCCATTGTTATTGCTACATGTGATACACTGGATATCAGCTGGATGTTTGGCTCTGTGCCTGGTTACAGCATGGGAGACCCAAACCTTCAAAGCTGACCTTGTGTCTTTAGTCCCTCCTGAGAGGGTTTCTCCTTGTCCTCACATTCCTCTACTGTGCTCTTATTTTAATAACAGAATACCTAAAACATAGTGCAAAGACAGATAAGGAATCTCTATCAGGAAGGACAGAGTAGAAATTAACTAGTCAGGAAACATGTTTTTTTTTTCAGAAGTCAATTAATGCTAAACTCACCTCCTTGCACTTACATTAAGTAATGTATGTGTATTTCTTACGCGTGCAGGAAATGCTTTTTTGTCTCCTTGTTTTGGTAACTACATGCTCAGTCTTGGATCCAACACACATCACCCTGCATGAACTGATTTCCATTCCACTAATATTCCAAATGATGAGCTTATAGTAAGCAACTACTTGGATTTTGTAGTTTTATGGATGAGACAAAGAGAACTAATTGTTTTGCTTCTCAAGTGAATGAGGTGAAATTATGTGTAATTTATCATGAACAGTTTTTTAACCAAGATGAAGGGGAAAATTAGATTCTTAAACTTGCTCGGAAGCAGTATCAGAAGTCTATTTGTACTGACTACAAAAAGCTGGGTTTTATATTTTAAAGAAACCTTTTAAAAACACAATACAGAAGCATTTACAAAGAAAAATTCTACGTTAAGTTTCATAGAGAGAGGGAAACAAAAAAAAGCGTATAAAAGCAGGGAATTGACTTTCAACTCTAATTAGAATCTCAGGGATCCAAGAGAACACCCCCCAAAAAAAAAACACCACACCAAAAACCCCATACATAATCTTTTTATCTGCATCCAGAAATGGCAAAAATCTGATGCTGGAGACACTTGTACTACTACGTGTACACTACTGATATAATTTTTCATTAATATCTACAGTAATTCAGTTCATAAAATAATCTATCACACGGCAATTAATGCTTCATTTACAAGAGGATGCGCAAGTGCTTAGATACTGCATTTGGAAGAGGCAATTTAAGAAATCAGTATGTTTTTCAACAGTTTAACTATTTATCGAGACTTATCAAATTCACAGCATTACAAATGAAGTACTAGTTTGAATACTGTCCCACACAGAGAAAGGGGAAAAGTGAAGTGCACTTTGAAGATTTTTCCAAACAGCACCAGTGACAGAGACAGGTATGATATAATCTTATTCTACTGACACTTTTAAATAAGCCTGAAAAATCTCATTCCAATTAAACAGATAATTTTGTTAAAAACTAATAAACTTCAGCTGATAACAAGCCAGCACAGAACAAGCTATAGTGTATATGTGCTCTATATTTAAAGGCCTATGTCACAACCTGTACAAGTACAGTAAAGTATTACCAACTGAAAATAAGACTTCATTAAGAGAAGCTTGTTTAGTTTCATAATAAACTATTAAGTGATGGAAATTTTACTGTTATCTTCACCCAAAAAAATTTCAGATAGACTTCTTCTATTTTTGTAACCATGGCAATTGCTACCTACAATATAGCTATTTAAAAATAGCTTAATTAACATAAACAGTATCAACTTCAGTCAGTTTTGATCTTGCTGCAGGGAGTACAACCTTCGAGAGATTGATAACCCTCTCAACTAACTAAATTTTTGCTCCATAGCAAATCAAACAATTGGTTTACTGATGCATTCAGCTAACAGGATTTATGAAATTCCCTCAGTCAGGTTTTTCCATTGCTTTAAATCTATACCTGCTCAACTCGTAGGGTCTGTTTTAGCTTGCTAAACTCCTACAAATCCAGTTCTATTACAGTGCCAGAGGGATTTATAAGTGGTTTTGCTTTTATAAACCACAGACTGAAGACAAGGGATGTTTGACACCTCTGAGAAAACAATCCAGTCTGGCACACTGACAACTGTGAATCAGAAGTGGGCAGATTTACTGACAGACACAGGGATCCTCTGCAGGCTACGTGGAGCTACAGTCAGTCACCTGCCCCCACCACCTCCAGGAACTCAAAGCTCCACACCACCAGTCCCACAGCACTCCTGTGCTCTGGGGCAGGGGACAAGTCAAGCCCCTGAATCCAAAAAGCAGCTCTGGAAGCTCATGACCTCCATCAGCTCCCTGACTTCTCCTATCACTGCACAAGGAGCTCAGCTCAATCCCACCAAGGGCATCTATCAAGATATCAGGACCCTCTCCAAATCACTACTGAGCTGCAAAAAGGAGTCTCTTTGGTCTCAGATCAAAGTACCATAAATCCTCTATCCTGCATGCTCCCGTTCCTCTGCTTTCATACTCATTTCCCAGCAGAAAAAATGGCCCTCAGCCAGTCAGCTCCCATTTAACTAAGTTGTTCACAAGCAAGAAACATAAGTGACTAGAAACACTTGGATTTTGTGAAGGTACTAAACATCATTGCAGTAAGGTCTCTCCTAATAGCCAATTTTAGTTTGGTTGTTTTAGCAGAAGAAAGAGGGGTAAATAAATGAGTAAATAAAATAATTAAAGAAAAAAACCCACAACACCACACAACACACTAAATTAGTTTTTCCCCAAAAAATAAACATGGAACCTGATGTACATGCATACACAAGCAAAATATTCTTAGCTCTTTGTAAAAATCATACAACAAACTATTAATAAGTGTGCGGACTGAGAAGCAAGTCCTAGTCTGATAGCATGCCCATAGCATTTGTCTCCATGGAAAGCAAGGTGATGGGTGCACAGATGTTCAGAATCTGACCAGCATGATGTAGGTATCAGATATCATTTCATGGGCAGCACAGCGAAAGCAATAGTTTTTATTTACTCTCCATGGAACGTATTTTTTTCCTCTCTGCAGTATTTCATGAACCTTGTCACTATTCCTTTTCGCACAGAATCAATGAATGAGTTTTGTTTGTGGTTTTCTTGTTGTTGTTTCCTGAGGTTTGGTTGAGTTAAAAGCAAAAAAAAAAAAAAAAACACAAAAAAAAAAACACAAAGAGTGGTCATGCATATACATTGACTCACCACCATGGGAGCCACACACCACATACTCTTCATTACAAAATGTTCTTGGACCAACAAGAGAACTGCATGGCAGCCCTCATTTAGAGCCACAGGGAAGAGTATTTAAACTACGGTTATGTTAACCAAAAAAAACACAGTGCATTGAAAATGATTCATTTTCCAGTGCTTATACAATTTATATTTTTTCCATTCCACACATTTGCACAAGTACTGCGATAGCAACATCGAAACTGTTGTATATAGTTTATAACTCAAAGTTTGTGATTTAAGAAGCATGACTAATCATAAATACACAGAGAATACTGAGGATATTAACTATTACTACAAAAATCAGTGCAATGATGATAAAAGTACACTGACCTCTGAACTTGTGGCTATTGTTTAGTCATAGACTCCACAGGCATTTTACTCTTGCTTTATAATATACCAAATGGTTTAGGTTACAGATGTTACAGGTTTCTCAGTCCCACATTTGCAAGAAGAGCGCTGAAAGCCTGTAGCCAGTCTGAGACTGCAGCCCAGCAGCAGAGTATGTTACAGTTCCCTGCTGTGCCCGACACACTGATGTGGGAAGTGCTAGAGAACAAGGACAAAGCTTTGCCTCTCTAGCTCTAACAGTTCTGGAGTGCCCCAACTAACAGCCAAGATAGCTGGGCTTTTATTTAGCTAGAACAACCTAGAACCTGAAGTACCAACTGCCCAAAAAAAAAGACACCACCTCACATTAACTAAGAAAATTAATCAAACTATGTTTTATCCAGAGCCAAAGAAGTGCAAAAAAGCAATTCAGTGGCTGCTGGGAAGAAAGAAGTGCTGCTTCCAAAATTGATTAGGAAAAGAATTGCAATTCTAACAGTTTTCTTTTGGAGTGGGGGAGAGAAACAACAGACTGAGAGACATTTTAGCATTGTAAATATGTCTTATTAAACAGACACACTAAAAGCTGCCAGCTCAAACGGGATGTTTTCTCTTTCTGAAGGATTTTGAAAGAGACACCATTTTGATCAAAACCCAGGGGAAATTTGAAGTCGTAAGAGCAGAGGGAACAGCTCTTGCTCAGAACAGTGAAAAACAAAGATCCTGTTGTTCATAACTGCTCTGATCCTGGGTCACGTTAGCTTTCTGTGGCATTAGGCAACGGCTGCTCAAAAACTGTCTTTCTGCAGTCCAGGGGACAAAAACACAGCAGTGTAGATCATTACTTTTCTGATAACACTAAAAAACCTAGGGTACAGTTGAGCTGCTAATAAAGCCCGAAAAAGCCATTTTCTCACACCTCACATACTCTTCTGGTGTGTCTTCAAGGCACAGCTATTCCTTTTTAATCATATATTACCTGTTAGCAGTTCTTCATCAAAAGATTCCCAGCCTCCCTTCCTTTGCTGTGTAGGAGGTAGCTATCACCCAGTCTTTTAGCATTCTCCCTCAATTCCTGCAGAAAAAACTCTCCAATCCTGAAGTCACAAGTGTCCCTCTGCTCAGGGACCATCACCACCTATCTTCTCTTGTCTGGTTGCACAGCGTATTCGATTCTCTTTTTCTTGAGGTAGAGCTGAGTGCAGCCTTTTACATCCGGTTCCCTGGGGCTGGCAGATGCACCACTCTGCCACCCAGGAAGGTTTCTAGGCCTCTCTTCTACTTGGTGGAGAGGAAGGTGTTCCACAACACCTGCCTAAGTAACTATTACTGAAGCTTATGATCCTTTGAAACTTCACCTCACTTTTACAGATTTTCATCAGTAAACCAAGAACAGATCATTGACCTTCCTCCAGCCTCTCCTGCACTGGAATTTCAAGTGCAATAATCGCCACATTTTGTTTCAATAGGATTTTTACTGCTATTAAATTTAAACCAAGTATAAGTTGCAAATTGCTTCTAGCCTAGGGCAGATACATCTTACTCCGGGGCTTAATACTTTATTTGACCCTGGCTTGACTTCATATCAGGATCTACAAGACTAATCAGACAGGCAGCTTTAAAGAAGCTTCAGGCACTAGCTTTTTAGGCCTTTTCCTTAGAAATTTCTTCCTCTAAGAACAACCAAAACACAAACAGTAGTCAGTGTAAGAACATCAGGGCAATTGTTTCCACAAGGCTTTTCCTTTTCTTCCAAATAGGAACACCAGATTCAAGGACTTGCAAGTCCTCTATATACAGCAATGACCTTATCTAAAAAGGTTACGCATGAGGTAGTAACACAGGTACTATGAGGTGCAACACCAGTGTGCATTAGCAGTTTACTACGTGCAATACTCAGTCCACCCTCTTCAGGAATTCTGACCTCCTACTAACAGAGTCAAGAACAAACACAGACTGCACCCATAATAAATAGGCCTATGAGCAACACTAGTCATATTTTGTATTTACAGTAAACTCTCTAATGGATGCAGATACACAGCACTTAAAAGGTCTGAAAGCTTGGGATCTTCTTGTTGAGTTCATTGCTTAGCATCTGGAAGGATTATAGGAAATCTTCCCCCCACCCATTTTTGACCCTTTTGCCAAAATTCATACACTTAGTATCTTATGTACTGTGATAGATGAAGCTGCTTTTTCACCTCCGTTTGCATGGCATCCCTATAACTCATGACATTATTAACCTCTGTTTTTCTGCATCTAATAGATGTCACCAGCAAAACAGTTTTAATAAATGCATCCTGAAACTTTCAGTTTGGAGCTAAGGTACCATATCTGAAAAAGGAAAAATAATGATAAGTGATAAATGGGATAAAGATTTTAGGGAAATTTTATTGTATTTAATTAACCTACCATTTTTACTAAGTTGCTTTCAAGTGAAATGGCTTTTTACCAACTCCTTTTGAAAAGGTTAGAAGGGTATTCCCTGAGCTACAATCATTAGCATATAGATGTCTCTAAGTGTTAATTTCTGTTTTCACTGAATGAATGTAATTTAAAATGAGGTCCTTTCAAATCAGTTAACTTCGGCCATTTGAGAAAGATAAGAAAAACAGACTCAAGCAGAAGCCCCAGCAAAACCTGATTCTTAAGGATAAATACATGTCACTATTTAAGAGCCTCCATTGCCACATGCTGCAAATGATAGATTTCAGGAAAATTATGGGAAAGGGTGGGTGCTAGGATTAAAGTCTTACCACTAGGTGATAGAATACATTAAGAAGGTTAACAATAACAAAAAAGAAGGGTTATTTTTATAGTTAATTTTTTAAAATAGTTGAAAACCAGCCTAGAAATTAGAGTTTGTGGCAATTAGTTTTACACCTACAGCAAAACTCATTGAGGTCCTTCTTTCAGTTTTATGCTACAAAGGAAGAATAATTAAGGAGCTGATCAAGCTTGCAGTGAAATGAACAGTTCACCAACAGTTATCTTCAGCTGGATCAGGCTTAGGAGTGTTTAGAAGTTTTCCATTTTAAAACAACCTAATACAGGTTCAGTATGAGTACGCAAGTATATGACCCCGACGCAGCTATTCACCCAGGTGAGCAGGTCTCCAACGTATATACACTCTATGATATAGCTGACAGACAATATTTTAGTTAAGCATGTCTCATTCTACATCATGAAGTCATATCCTCACCAGATCATAACCTTCCCAAAATTACATTTCTCCCAGAGTGATTATCTCCTACTTGAACATCTTAACTCAAGAAAGAAAAAATGAAAAGAAACAACCAACTTCAATCTTTGAGAACATGTTTCCTCATGAGAAATATGAGATTTGGGAAAGTGAGTTGCTCTAACCTATATAGAAATTCCACTTGTTCTGGCAAAGGTACAAGGCTTTTGATTATATTTAATTTACACATAGTGAAATTATCATTGCCACATTTCGGCAGTTAAAATCATCAGTAAGTATGTTTGCTCCAAATGCAACAGGACCTGCAGCAGTCAGACCCAAGCCACACTATTTTCTTGGCAGCAGAAAATTTCTAAAGCGTGACAAGTACCAGAAAAAGAAAGCAAGATGACCACTCTTTGTTTTTCCCATACAAGATAAAATGATATTAGGGAGTGGAACAGTGCAATGATCAAAAAGCCAAAACCAAAAGTCAGTAAGAGGAGAAACTAATGCCTTGTCAGCCTTCTTGCCATAAAGAGAAAGCAATAGCAGCCAGAAGACCAGGTCTCATAGGTGAAAGTTGAACAGAAAGGCATGTCAGATCACACATATCAGAAATATGAATCAAAATCTCCAAAACCCAGGTTTTACATTCCTGTTCAGAGATCAATACTATTATCTTTCTATTTTTTTTTTTGCCACTTGTACAAGTTGCTCCATTAAGTCAAGTAAGGATACATACTGTAGGATATACTAGATGGATTGGACAAGAGAGAAGACAATATTGTTCTTTAAAGAAAAGTTCTCTTTGTCCCTACTTTATAATCAACTATACTGAAACAGCATTTATGTTGTAAAGTCAACATTCAACAGGGAAGAAACACTACATTAAACACACACTGACAATTACATGTGTCCATCTACTGGTTTAGCTTCAAATGAAGCTGTCTTCCTGAGAAAGGTAAGTGCAAGCTTTCCCCTCCAATGTGTCTTGATCATGCTTGAGATCAGTTCTCTTACCTCAGCCTTCCCTGTCCTCCACCAACAGCCAAAAGGCAGGCCAGCTGACGCCAGCTATTTTATGGATAAAAGTCTATTTGGACTAAGAGCAGCAACATGGTATATGAAATAAATTGAACAGATGGTAACATTCAGCTTTGATATTCTTTTTTACCCCAGTCAATTTTCTGCATCAGACTTGCTTGAAATATGCTGATTATGCAAACCCTGAAAATGAGCTTTATACTCTTCAAATATACATACATTATCGAATCTAATATCGTACCAGCAAGTATATAAACATACCAACTCCTAGTTGGTATTGCTGTGAATCCTTGCTAATAAATCCAGCTTGTTTAAATAAGTCATGCAGTGGCACTGCAGGTACTCCAGCCTCTGCTCTTCAATATGAATTGGCCACAGAGGGAGAGATTTCCCACCCACAGAATTCTTCATAAGATTTCCCAAATGTGCACTATGTATGAACATTATCTATGCTGCATATTGGCTTCAACAGCCCTGTTCTATGAATAAGAAGCATGTACGTGTAAAAGGCTGAGTGGAAGTTATGAAACCACCTTCCACAGTTATGAGCATATCTATACCATCTTTTATCCAGCGCTTTAAAAAAATTCTAAATTATAGCTTTATCTTTGTTTTAATTTTGGAAGATATTCAGGAAAAGCACACTACAGGTTTCACATGTATTTAAAGCCCTGAGATTCTATTTTATTTTAGGTTTTCCCACATATAGTTCCCATACAATTTCAAAAAAAAGTTCTGTTCTCTTCCACATCAAAAGTGTAAGCCTGTTTTTAGCAGAGCTCTAAATAAAAAATGCTGTCATATTCTCCATTTTTTGTAAGGCCCTTCATGTAAGCAGAATCCTTGTGCTCTGTTCTTAGCATGTATGAAATGTGCAGAGTCTTTAGAAATGCAGATAATCAAAAAAAAAAAAAAAAAGAGCCACTAGGGAAACAAAGTAATAACATTAGCTAATGCCACACAGTAATGTTTATTTAACAAATCTGTGTTGCATGCCTGACATTTCCCCTGGCATCAATTTATTTTGTTTTGCTTTTCTCTGATAGCAGCACAAATGCATTTAAAATGTAAACTTATTTTACACCTACCAAAGTGTATACACAATATAATAAAAACATATACATCTTTTTTAATATCTTATGGGAATACATACTGGAGATGTGCAGAAAGCCCAACAGCCAAATTAAACGATCTAGATTATGGAAAATGTTCATTTTTAGCTTTCCCAATAGCTACTAAAACTGCAATTGTCAGTGCGCTGTACATCACTGCATTATGTTATTTATAAAGTGCCACAATGTGACAAAATGATGCTATCCATCAGGATCCAATCTTAGCTGAAAGTGGCAGGGAAGTGGAGTGGATGGAAAGGTTTCTTTGCCGTCCATCCAACTGGCAGTTTGCAATGGTTACAAATGGCAGTTTTCAGAAGTTTAATTTACTGGTCATTTGTAAAAGTATACACAAATGATTCTGTGGACCAAATTAGAAAAAGCTTCCTACTTTCAAACTTCTTCATAACCAATCTCTCTCTTGCTCCACTTTCCTTCCAGCCAAATATACTGTTTCATTCACACCACTCTTGCTTTCTTCATTGCAGTCCTAGATTTGTCAGCCTTTCTTTTCAGGATCAGTACCTTTCTTCACTGAAAAAGCCAGCCCAGCCAGCTGTCTCCACAAAATCCTTCTTAATTCCCCTTTTCTGTTTCATCTACCAGTCTCTTTGCTGCCTCAATGAACTTTTTCAGAACATTGCAATCCCAAATTTTATGTTTTCTATTCTAAAATATTCAAGTTATGTCAGAAAACACCGAGAACATCATCAGACAACACACCAGGCAGAATGACATCATCTCTCTCATCTATACCCACATTCTACTCTCATAGTAATTAAAATTTTTAAAATATAGAAAAATAAGTGCCATTAAATTCAAACTAATGTAAAACACTAACCTGAAGCATGCACATACAATGGTTGGCCACAACTTGGATACTACCATTCTAAAAACATTAGAGTTTAAAGCTCTGCAGAGGTCAGGAAAATAAACAGTAAACTGTAAAGAAAGAAAACAAGAACAAACAAACAAATCTTGAAACACTATGTGACTTTGTAAATCCAAACACACACAGATCTTTCACTCTAAATGCACCTCTGATAACCTCATTAAAGGAAAGCAGGAAGTTTAGAAAAGTACAAGAATCATCAGGAATATAGAAAATGTCCAAAATGTAGAGTTCAGTTCTTCTCTTTCCCAGCAAAGGAGAATTACACCCCCATCTATAAAGCAGCAAACAGTGAGGTAAACATGATAACAAGTCACCTAGTCAATACTTGTCACTTATAAACATCTGGTAAACATATCAAGCAGCATGTTTTAAAAACCCACAGAGAACTTCTTCCACATAATGAGAACTGCAGCTCTTTGCCTGACAGATGGAAGTGTATAAATGAGAACACACAGAGCTGGGTCCATCCATATAGCCCCCTTTTCCTATTTCCTCTACCATTATTTACTATTGGCCACTAGTAAGAAGAGAATATTGAGTCCACTTAATTTGGAAAAATTACCAAAAATCATAATGAGCGTTTTCCCACCCTTTCAAGAGTTTCTGGGGCTGATGGGAAGAGAAAACTTTACTCTCAAATAACCGGTTCCTAGAGGCAAAGGTTACTCCTCTTTTCAAACTGTTTAACCTCATTTCTTCAGTGCTTCATTTTTGCTTTCTCCATCTCTCATAGAGAACTAGATAGCTTGCATTTCCACCTCTGGTAATCATTAGCAGTGTTCCAGGTGCAGGAATTTGGGGCAGAAGGTTTCACAGGAGAGAGGATACATCAAAATTATTCCTTGACCCAAAGGAAATGATAGCCTTCGAGTAATCTGCATGGGCCCTGTACCTCCAGTTACAAGCCAAAGGTATTCAGGAATTGAAGAATGAAAGCAATCTAACTGGAAAAAGAGTTTTGACTAGACTATGAAATACTGTAAGGTTTATGCTTTGTTAAGCTATCTTTAAGAAAAAGGCCTGCATATAGAATCTCTTTTATAACATGGGAGTCTTACTGTTATTGCTGCCACAGCAGAATCTGGAAGGATATACTAGGATATGCTGCCATATGGTCATATTTGCTCAGTTGCCCAGCTCCATCTATTTTCCTCTCCAATACAGGAGCAACTTGTGGTACTCAGGAGAGAGGGGGAAAAGGAAAAAAAAAAAAAAAAAAAAAAAAAAAGAAAAACCACAACAACAAAAAAAATCCACTTTAAATGAAAGGTATTATTCCAGGTATAATGCGTCATTTAAAAATCTTTTAGCCCAGATGCAAATATTGTTTACTTATTTGACTGATAACTCCTTTACGTGACATAAAACCAGAATGTGAACACTTACCCAAAGACACATTTTGCATTACCAAAAAAAAAAAAGCCACTTGCAAGTTGGTGTGCAATAACACTTGTACTTTAATGCCATTAAATGTACTAACAGCACATTGATGTATTTGGTACACTGCTATTCACTGTTAGTATGTACACAGTATACACGCTATACTTAACAATATTTCCTGCTGGGCACCAGTAATAGAATACTTGAAGAAATTCTACGCAATTAATTTGAGACTGCCATCTTAAAAATGGTTTAGCTAACGTTCAATAAAAAGCAAGCAACTGAAACGACACCTCCTTATCTGACCCCAGCGTATCACACCAGCATGATTCTTTTCTTTCTGTCACCAGGATCAACACCAGGTAAACTGACGGATAACTCATTTACAAAACAGAGACACCTTCAATGTTAGGCACCTAGCTCTTTGGTACTCTCTTCCACAGTTTCACGTGTTCTTGCTCTCTGTTACCTCTGCAGAAAACTAACCTTCTTTGGTCAGCTGAGGAAAACTGAAAATTTCACACAAATAGGAGTTTTAGTCACTATATTTATTCCACATTCAGCAGCATGATATAATGACCCTTAATCATTCTTTCTTATAAAGATTATTTTTTTTTCCAGCACAAACACTGGACAATATAGAAGTGTTTATTCCAGACTAATCTGCTACTGGCTATAGTCTACATTGCTTTCTTTCTCTTCTTCGGTGCAAGTGTTGTTTATTCTCCTATATTAATAGCATCACTCTAGTCCTTCCTGTGCCACAACTGTTTTTCCTAAACTGATAGCTGCCCTTGTCTGGGTCTGTTATTGGCTCTACCCCAAGTTTGGAGATCTTAAAAAGTTACAGACAAGATTTTCTATAGAAAGTCCATTATGTAATCATTACATGATTATGAAGCATCGGCTGCAGAGAATCTGCAAAAGTGACCCCTCCTTGAAGCCTTTTTTTTTTTTCTTGGGCATCTCCTAAGCATATATGAATCCTTTGGTTTGGATAAGGTGTTTGCATAAGGTGTTTTTAAAAACATTATTCACCACCTAAAAAAAGGCCTTATTCTAATACACTCATAATGGGGGTTGTTTCCCTGCCCCTGCTTATACCAAAGATACCAGAACGTTTTACAAAATGCAAAACTGAGTTGGAAGTCTAATTCAATACACAGGAAAGTAGTAATGCATTGGGATTGACAGAGAACCGCGGCTGACAGACTTGATTTACTCCTCTTCCCACTACTCATAAATACACATATTAATCAGAAAGATACCCACAAGTAACATACACATATATTATCATAGAGAGGAAAATCTGTTTGAGACCACTAATTAGAAATAAGTAGCATTTTGCACAGATTTTCCTTTACCAGATGGTTTCGACTAATATTCACTAATAAAAAGCCTGTTAAAGGAGCTTATGTTCCATTAGATTGGAAGAGGCCAGAAACAACACAACCATGTCAGCAATTAATTTCCTTAGAAAGATGAAGTCAGTTCTGTCCAGGAACTCTGTAGCTTTTACAGCTTCCTTTACAGCATACAGCTTTCATTTTCCCAGTGCTAGACACCTGACAACCTTTCTGTAGCAAAACTGTATTTTTTGGCTGTTAAGACAAAGTCTTAAATAGAATCTTATCAATATTTGTACATGCATGTATTCACAGGAAGCCTTGAGGAATTGCCTCATAATTCTACCTTGGTTTTCCATTTATTAGCAAATTAAGTAGTATCTAAAGTTTTGAATGACTACCCTATGACAGAGTTTGGTAAACCTATCAAAATGCTTATCATATCATTTACGATAAACACTTTTTCTATTGTCAAAATACTGATTTATTTCAAGAGTCAAAGCTCAAATGATTTTTGGCAACACTCATCTCTCCTGTTCCTTAGTACATGACCAACCAGAGAGGAAGTCATGGGAATGTATTTTCTATGAAAAAAATATTTTAATTCAAGTGGTAGGAAAAACACCACACTATTGGCCATTTATCAGAAGAGCTAAGGTAACATACACATTTAAACATGAAATGCAATCCCTTCCCAGGCAAATATAAAGCACCACCATGTAAAACCTAGAAGCTATTTGTTAAATATGACAAAATACAAGTAGTTCAGATTACACACACATATTTTGGATACGAACAGCAGCCACAAAATCCTTTCCAACTCAAAAAAGGGAACACCACCACCCCCCACCAGGAAAAAAAAAAACCACACATACACAACACCACCATACTATGTTTCTTTAGTGCCCAAGAACTGTTCCAACTCAAGGTCTGTCACTTGCTCAGCTCCTCTCACTTGACAACTTTTTGTCATTTTCCAGTGTTTTTCATTACATATGATTACATTACTCATTACATATCATTTACAATTATTCTAGCTTCCAAATACCATCAAATACCAAATACCGTATCTCCATCCACACAGAGGAGACCAAGTGAGTTGCTCCTCCTCTTTCCTCCTACACCAATGAGTAAACAAACCTGAGGTCACAACCGCTTGTTCTTGTTCCTCAGAGTCTGCATCCATAGGAAAAATACTCATCTCTCTGTACCAATTACACTTCCCCTAACCAGGTTAATATCATACCCTACTTTACTGAAACCATGTACCTTGAATGTACTCAGAACAGTACTGAAAGAAGAGGTTGTTCAAGATCTTCTTGTGCTCACTGTCAAGGCATTATTACATGTCCGGATACAGTGCAACTAGAACAAGAGAACCTCTTCCCTAAGACTAGTGCTGGAGCCAAGAGATTTAAACTCACATCACTACTCCTGCAAAACAGAGATTCTTTGCAAGAAAACTGTACAGAGGTACAGTCCATGAACAGGTAATTTTATTTCTTTGAAAAGGACAAGTATAGCATTATTCAGCTTATTTGACACTTTAAGACATTATGTAATGCGTGCATTTTTAAAAATAATCATCTGCATTATGAGGTTTGTGACATCATGAAAGATTCTTTACAGTACTTTTTAAACTGTCCCAGTTATATATGTGAAAAGAAACTATAAAAATCAGAATGAAAGAACAATTCTTAAATTAGTACAAGGGCAGAGCAACAGCTTTTTTCAAAAACAGCTTTTATGCTGAACATGTTTGCAGTTTTCAAATTTATGGGTGTAGCTGTCAACATGTATATTCACTTTTAGAACATCGTCCTGGCTTAATGAGGTCTTCTGGAACGATTTCTTTTTTATTAAAAGTTAACATGCTTACATATCTGGTTTCCACCTTCCTGCCTTTTTTTTTTTCTTTTTAATTATCTACACTGCTCTATAGCATCAAGATCACAACAAAGTTTACTTTAAAACTTTACAGTGCATTCAACTACTTCAATACTTCAAAGTCAGACAGCTTCCAGTTAAGCTTCCAAGTAATAGTTGTTGAAGCTTAACTCTTAAAAAGTATAAATCCACATCTTCAGCATAAGAAACCTAAGCTAGAAAAAAAGTCATGATACAATTGCATTTTAGTTACAACTACATGCCATCAGCAAATAGTACCACATTACTAAATAGAAATGAGACTTCTTAGTAGTCTCTCCATCTTCAGTCAAGCCTCATAACTGGCACATATGCCCTGCATCTATCTCGCTTCTTTCTGTCTCACTGTCTCTCCACCTGTCTCCTGTTTATGCTCCCGTTTCTGTTAAGCAGAACATGAGAGGATCCAATTCAGAAAACCTGCACCCCCTCAGAACAAAAATTCCCCTGTAACATCAGACTACTGAGTGCCAAGTTCAGAGTGATTCAGTAAAAATACTGGTGTTTCACTAGCTCGGAATTGTTCCACAAGACTCCACGCCTGACTGACAGAATCAGTGGCAATTTCCAAATTCAGACACATCGCACAAGAACGTCTCATAATCATGGGTTGAACAGATTAAGACTTCTCCCTGGCTCTAAGCAGCTGAAGTAGTTGTTTTCCTCTAACTTATTCCTTTCCATTTAATCTTTGCATTCATTCTTCCACTTTTCAGTGTTTTTCAGGGTTGAAACTGCCACAGCCTACTTGGCTAAACTGCCGTTGTTCTCTAGCTTTTACTTGGAGCTCGTTTCTTCCAATCTTATCACAGTTCTCTCCTTCATGAGCTCTCCATTTGTTTCATTTTTCTTCTCTTGAGCTACCCACAATCAGTCTGATATACCTCAAGCCTTTTTTTCTTGTCTGTACAACCCAGTGTAGCAGAATTTCTCTACAACTGCATTTCTTTGCAAGGAGCCTGCATAACATCAAATACATTTTTCTCCTACTGTTACAACTTTGAAAGCATTCTGAACAGTGCGTGTGCATTACTCCATTCAGTATCATGCTTTCAGCACTAGGTTCAGCAACTGTAGGTACAGAACCAACAACGCTTTCAGATTACATCCATAGTTCGTTAAACTGCAAAACAACAACACTTCGTAGAGCAAACACAGTATTTTACTCTTTTCCTAGAATAAGTTCTAGGAAAACAAATATCTGACCAAAAAAAGTATTTCAAAGAGAAAAATATTATTTTCCCCAAGTACTAAAAATATAATCTATAAAGGCAGAGACTTGAAAACCTAGAAGAATGTCAATAGTTAACAATCTTGTAGCTACTTGGATCAACACAAAGGCAAAAGCATATTCATTCTTCCCTGTGTTTCTAAATCCATACTGAGTGATTTGGCCTTATTTCAAGGGGAAGCAGGAGCAGAACACACATTCCTGCAGACAAAGAAACATTTCACTTAATCACAGAACAACCTAGAATCCATTTGTTGCAAACTTCCATTATCTTAAGCAAAGGGGTAATACAATTCACCTGTACTACTTTACTATGAGGAGGCCACTTTGAAGGACCACCTGTACAGCTGATACTCCTTGAATTAGTGTGTTGGTTTTATTTTGAGAAAAAAAAATAGAAATAATTAGATCATTCCCATAATGCTTTTTAGTTCCTACCTCTACAGTGCTGAGGAACTTTTTCTTCAAAGGTATCATACATCTTACACTTTCACAAGGCCAAGGCCATTTCAAATGTAGATGCCCATTGCAAATGTTTTCTTGTAAAGAAGGATTTGGTTTTTGGGGGGGTTTGTGGGTTTTTTTGGTTAGGTTTTTGTGCATGTGTTTTTTTTTTCTTAATCACACAATAAAGGATAAGTGAAAATAGCATTAGCAATATTCGAGTACTAAAGAGAAAAAACATTCTTAATCTTTGTTTCAACTTCATATGCTGCTCGTCATTTACCTCAAAAACAGAGATGGATATTGTTCAGTCACAGTGAACCTAGTGACCACAGTCCATCAATAAATATAATATCTGCTACAATTTCCACTTTAGCATCAATTGAAGTATCACCTTATTACACTTCGTGAATTTCCACAAGCCCTCCAAGTTATTTTTGACATCTTCGACTCTGATCCTGACAACACTTACACACATTATCTTACGCATATTGAAAACCATAGCATTATGCACAGCACACAAACAAGCACATACAGCACTTTAGAAATGAGGACTTCATTAATTGTTCAGTAGAGAAGAAAGCCCTTTCAGATGTGAGGTATACAGGTTAGGGGGAAAAAAAAAAAGTCACTCCAATAGCACATCTATTGTTGTTCCAAGTGTTAGTATTTCTTTTAAAATTCCTTCCTTATCCTTCCACCCTCCTACACACATCACCTCCTTTACATTCTCCTTAAATGCCTAAAAATAACTAACTATGCATATGGTCTGAGCGCCACAGCCCTATACCATGTAACTGGGGAGAAAGTATTTTAGTTTGAATAGCTGACCTCACATCCATCATCAGAGGAGATTCTTCCACAAGATTTTTCCAAGAACATTTAGCATAGGCTGTAGATGTGGCAATTGCAAAATTCCACACAATTTAACAGTTTTTTTTTGTTGTTGTTAAAAAAATACCACAAACTACAAATAAACAACCAACCACAACCTCTGAAAACTTCATGCATTTTTTCCTCCCACCTGCATCCTCCTGCATTGTAAAAAGATTTCAAATATTTCCTTTGACTCAGTTTAAGGATTTTTCTTCATAGTAGGAAGTTTTTGCTGACATTAAAAACCAATCTAAGGTTCTAATCCCACTTGGGAGCACATTGGCCTACCCCATACTTGGGAATGCAGGACTAAGGACTCATTCTTTTGTTCAGCTTCAGCCCACAATGATGAAAGCAGGAAGCACCTCATTCAATGTCCTCTCTGTTTTTTCTACCAGCTTGCCCACCCTACTTAGTGTTTTTTTCTCTGCTCCTTCTCTTTCGCCAAGGAAGTAACTGGCATAATAGAAGGGAAAACTGAAATACATTTGCGAAAAGTGATATTTTGACATAGCTCAGAGCAAGAAAGGAAAGCTGTACATCTAAGTCAGGGAACTGCAAAAACGCTTCCAGGACTATACTCTCCTCAGGAAGTTCCTAGGTCACAGTCTGATTTCACACCAAAGAGACACACCTGCTATTTTGGTTAACAACCATTTTTACTTCGATTTATTCTCCACAGCAAGATCCTAGCCATACAGGTTCAGTGGCAATTACAACCCCAACACCTCACCCTAGAAAAGGCTGTGCTCCTGTTCTGCTGCCTACTATGGCCAGGGCTAGAAACACACACTGCACTTCACATAACCAAAGCCTAAATAATCCTACATAGACCTTAGTATTTGAAAATAAAGGCACTGTAATTTATAAACAGAACAGAGATGAAGAAGAAAAAAAGAAAAAAAGCAGTTCAAAAGCTACATAAAAACCTCACCTCATACTTTCCCCTCCCCACCTCAAACATCTGATCTTAAAAAAAAAAAACAATTTCACCCACCTCAAATGCTGACCTCAAATCAACACATAACATGTCTCTTCCAAACACACACTTACTAGTTGAGCCTAGGGCACACACATCGATTAAGGGCAACTCATTACCTTGGATGATCTCCAGCTGGTGGGGCTCATCAGCCTCACCTGAGGGGTGACTCCTCCCTTTCCAGGAGATGAAGGGCACAGCAGTAGTTCCTGGGATGCTCACAGCCCCCTTTGCACAGGGCCTCCAGAACAGGCCCTCACCTTCCTTTCAGCTTCATACACAGCAACTCACTCTTGTGGGACACCTGGGGCCGTTGGCCATGGTCTTGGTCTTCAGTGCCACTGTGCCAGGCAGCTCAGAGGCAGAGCTGGAAGGAGAATAATGAATTTTTTGGCTCTCCCCGCTGCAGAGCGCAGCGCCTGAGAGTGCTGCGTAACAACTACCCCAGCTGCCCGCTGGGCACCAGTGCTGCGGCACAGCAGCACACAGTTCAGCCCTAAGCCTCCCTACACCCCCAGCCTGTTCCAGCTCCCAGTGCGCAGCCAGATCTTGTCACCTCCTGTACCCCCTCACAGAGGCATTACAAAACTCCTAACACATACAAGCAGATGCCTTGGCTGGCTCCAGCCCCATGAGCTCCCTCAGTGCCACAGCTGGTGCCCACCACCTTTGCTCTCCAGGCTGATCCCACACTGCCATGAGAGTTTGCTTCTCTCAGGAAGGTGGAAAGCAAAAATCCAGGCCCCAGGGCCACCTCTCCACTCCACATATTCTCTTTATGGGTAATAAAGTTATTTTATTTTCCCTGTGGTAGAGGAGGGCAGGCCTGACTCCTTCAGTGCCAGCCCTGCAGGTTCAACACCACTTGGCTGTTCCCACTCATGTGGTGCTCCAGAGAGTCCCACCTGCCTTCACCCCCAAATCTGCTTAACTGCTGCCTTGGGCACAGCTGTGGGGACATGGGTTCCTCTCACCACCACCACACATGCACACACCACTTCAAAGAACTGGTATGGGGGACAGCCCCTCTTTCAGAAGTTTTCCCTGGCATGTGCCACACTGCCCGGCCAGTCGTTCCCTGGTGGCATTAACATACCTGAGCAGTTCCTGTGGCACCCCAAGATTACTCACATGCCTAAAATCCAGCACATGCTTCAACGTTGCTGAAACTGCATCTTGATATGTTCTGGTTTCTAACCATAAAGTTTAGGGGAATGATCTGTATTATCAGCATTAATTACATAAAGTTCTGGTTTGAAAATATGACTCACTAGTGGATAGAGTTTTCCCAAATTGCTTAAAAGATTAATAAAATAATCAACTTAGCGGGGTGGGGAAGAGAACCACAAACTATTCCTGTAAGGAAATAATTTTATTGCCTATACATGTGAATGAGCTGGTTTAATACTCAGGTTCACTACCTCCTCTGCATTTAATCTCTCCTCTTTCATGTCCTACTCTGATTTTTTTTTTAAAGACTTTCAGGCTTTTTTAAAATTAATTATACAAATCATTAGTATTAAAAAGGTAATATAATGGTTTCAAGAACAAGCTTCACAGACTATCTGCATATTTAATCATCTCTGCTAATAAATTTTTAATCATTCATTGAGTTCAGGTTTTTGTCTTGAAGCTTAACTTGATAACAAACCTAGCAACTGGTAGAACTAATTGGTACAGGGTAAGTGAATAATTTATAAGAGGAAAAAGCACTGGGTGTTCTGGAGGTGTGCAGAGACCACAAGTCACAGATATTTCTGGGAGGAAGCAGGAAAACAGCAGCTGATTACAGGGATTTCGTGATACACTGCTGACATCCAGAGGCCAACAGTCAATACTGTTCACATATGTGAACCAGGCTGTAAAGTGCGCTGTAAAGACAGATTCATTAAGTTTTAAATATTAATGCATTTCATTAAAGTTAACGTTAATTGCACTACCATACACATTGATTATGCATAGACCATAAGTGTTTAACCTCTGAAAGCTTGCAAGTATATTCAAGTAATGGGGTATGTCCCATGTTCGATGATTTCAGTGAAAGCTTCAGTTATGAAGTTGAAATTAGAAACAGAATGCATTACAGTGCTAAGGAATGGTAGTTTGAAATATCAGAGCAGCGATAAAAATATTTATTTTACTAACCAAACAGAAATGCTGATGTAAGCTGTAAGTTGCCTTGTGTTTTTTCTAAATTAAAGTAATAAAGGTAACAAGAACTATGTGTAAGATTTTCTACTGCCAAATGCTAGACTGATTTGCAAGCTACATCTATGAAATAGGTTTAAACAGTTAAAATCAATTAACTGGTGGCTCAGTGGCTTCTATTTTGATGAAGACGACTAGCTTTAAACAATGTAACATCAAAAAAAGGCTATTCCCTTGAAATAAGCTGATTTATGTTTTAAAATTAGACACCAAAACCCACTTACACTACAGAATAATTCTACCCCTAGGGAAGCACACAATGCTACAATTCTTAAACCAGGATGTAACAGACAACATTTGACAGAAATTCAATTATCCTTGAAAGATCCCACTTGTAGTTAGTCACATAAGTAATCCTCTTTCATTTAATGGGTTAAAGCTCTCTTTCAAAACATTTAGTTTGATGACCTGAAGACTTGCTACATGTCAAAAAATTCATTAAGTGACTTAATAAGATTGTTGAGTAAAAACACTCAGAAATTTAAAAATGTCATTTAATGCTGCCCATGCAACCTTAATTCTGGCCGTGTATGTATACACACTATGAAACATCAGAGAATTAACTTTTAATCTCCTTTGAGCCAGAAAGATTTTAACATTGGAAACTAAGGCACAAAGGGCATGCCAACAAATACAAGGCTCAGCTTTAAAGCAATCTCGGCACTAGCCCACATCTTTCAGAGTGTACCCCTGCAGGGCTAATTACCCTGGACAGTTACACTGCTTCTCCTACCACTGCAGGACAAGCTCGGTTTTCTCTTCCTGGCCCTGCACTGTACTACACAGATAAATGCACAGAAGTATAAAATTTTAAATCTGAAGAAAGTATGAAGTGTTCTTCAAGTATCATGCTTCAAACCTAGCTGCTTTGGCACTGATTTTCCATCAAGAAGTTTAAGACTGTAGGTTCTGACCTCCCCAAAGTAAAGGTAGAAACATAATGATTTCTTATGTCTTTAAAACAAACAAACACTCCATAAAAATATCAATTGCAATTTTTTTTTTCTTTCAAAATCAGTCCTTAAATGCTCTTTGAGGTAGATATAAAATTGTCCATATTTTGTAGAGAAGCAAACCATCCAAGACAGATAGACTGGCTTGCTCAAAATAGTACTGATTTCTCCCTGAGCTGTTAAAAACCACTGGTTAGCCAATTTTCTTTGTGAAGGTGGGCAACAAGGAAATGTAGTATCTCTATTTAGAAGCCACAGTTAACACACTGAAATTCTGTTTGAACAGCATTGCCTAGACCCTCAAAGAACTTCATAGTCAGACATATCCTGGGTGGTATAATAAAAAAACTTTACCTCACATTAAGACTACCTCCTTCACGCTTCTTCCTTTAGTAGTATTTAAACAAGGAGGTGGCCTGTTAAGTCATTTAAACAACAAACTAAATTTTACTAGTTTTACTGGGTTTTATGGCATAGTCATGAACAAAAACACAGTTCAGGAAAGGTATGCACATTTGTAAGAAAAAGATTTTGTATTCTCAGCAAGATTTCAGCTTAGATTTTAATGGAGAGAGCTGCCAAAATGCAGGAGGCACCAGTTTACAGGGTAAGAATGCTTTGAATGCTTGCCAGTGAAAAACTTTCAAATACCCAAAACTCATGCTCAGTAAGTGATACATCATTTTACTGGGGATTTTTTTAATGTGCTTGTTTTGTTTGTTCTTTTCACTTGTGAACAGAACTGAAAAGGCAGGCAAAGATTCTTGATGGTTGATGGCTCTCCATCACATGACATAATCTCCACATTATCTTTTCTTTTCTGACAGGTCCAAAGGTGGATAGGTACTGATAGGTACTCAGCAAGAAGTTCGTTTCTCTACCAAGCATGCTAACAAATACATAAATACAAATAAAAATTATGGCAAAGTTTTCACATGTCTAAGTAGAAATGGACTACAGTAGACAATGCATTTCATTTGTCAGAAGATTATTAAAAAAAAAGGGATGCAGAGAATGTTTCTCCTTATTCTATATCACTCTCTGAAATAATACTAGGCCTGAGAAGTAATAACATCATTAAACTAAATCTGAAGAGGTTTTAATTAAAACTACATTTTTGTAATTACACTTTGAAATTGTATTCAAGGTTTAAGAGTTAAATTTATTAGACTGTGAAGAGTTTCACAAGGCATTCCTAATGTAATGAGTTTAGGCACCACATATGCTGCATCTTTGGTATATGTTATGAAGAGCTGCTTTTTTAATGAGCTTTAAAAACTGTATTTGCATACCAGAGAAAAAGGTCAGTGATGTGTGGATCAAGTCAGTAAATTAAGTATTATCACAGTATTACGTTATTATTATTGCCTTCCACAGACATACAATAACAAAATCACAGACTATAGTTGTCATAGTATTCTAATGCTTCCATCTAAACGACTTTGTTGGTTTATGCATATGGGTGCTGCTGGACCCCAGGTCCATGTTCCTCTGTCCCTTGTCCAGGAATCTTTCACTTTCTCTCCTCACCAACTCCTATATCAAAACAGCTGGTACGTCTGACGATCAGAGCGCCAGAACAGGCATGGATAGGGGGACTGGATTCAGTGTCCACCTCCAAGCACCGCCTTGCAGTCCAGGCCAGGTCCTGAACCCTCATAACAAGATCAAACCTACTGGACTGCAAAGCATCAGGACAGGGACATTTCCTTCAATCCAAGCCCCATGCCACTCAAGTCTTTGTTCAAGGATGCAGCAGTATCACCAGCAGTATCATCTCTTTTTCAAAACAGATACTGAAACTATTTCTAAGGCTATGGTCCAAAATTTGACCCACTCTACTGTAACAGTTCTTTCAGTTGGAATGTCAGATATTCAGTAATTTCTAAATATCCGTTGACTATACTGAAATTTTTATTCTGTGATAAATAATAAAATAACCTGGAAGCTGACACCTCACCAGCTTTTCAGCAAAGAGTAAAGTTCACTGGACTTACCTTCATTTATACGTATTGTAAATATTATAAAGTTACGTTTATTTTTTAAGGGCAATTGAAGATGATTCCCTCCCCAACTCTGAAACAATTCACAGTACTTAATAGGTCTCTCTTTCCATCTCTCTGTGTTAGAGACTGTCGTTACACACTAAACCATGTTATGTGCTACATGATACTTTATGTTTGTCTATACAGATCACAGCCAAGTAAGTGACACTCCAGCTCTGGATGAAGATTTAGTCAATATATTAGAGAAAAAAAACATTTAAAATATTACAAAAGTAATAGCACACAATACGACTGATCAGTTATAAGTAGTTTTAATGATTTTTCACTTCTTGTGTATGATAATCCTTGAAGTAGCATTCAAAAATATAGTGCAAAATATTTGTTCATTTTATTTACAAATAAAATGTGCAGTTCAGCTTTTTATCCTCACCACAGTAAGTGCTATTCTTCTATGTGATGAACAGAAATTATGAAATATTTGAAGAGACAAAAAGTTAATTTTAAAACTAAGAACAAAGATCTTCCCTTCAGTTGTATTTTTATAGAAGTTAACACAATATTATTTTTTTAAAAAACTGTTTTCAGTTGAAGGAAAAAAACAAAGTCCGAGAAAACACTAAAGAATTATATAATAATGTTTTTTTAAACCGTAATTTTGCTGTAACAATCACAAATTTCTTCTCTATATAGAATATTTTTTTTGCAGCTTTAACATAGAATCTTTACAATGCAATGCTTTTTCTTACTATACAAATTGCCTCGAGGGGAAAAAGTATTCTAGTATCTTCCTTTCCCTCTGATGAAACAACAGATGCTTTGGTTAAAGAGCAATTCGTGCACAATAGTGTTTTAACTTGCAAGGCAGTACTCCTTTATTAAGTTGGTAGAATTCCACTAGCTGGATGAGATCAGTAAATCTGGTGTGACCATCATCAAGGGTATAGAATAGCTTCCCATCATCTTCCAACTGTAAAAATGGAAAAGAAGATCAAATAAAATCCTCTTTTGCTATGGTATTTCTTCCCAATTGAAATATTTGTTTGTGAAGCCTTCTTGTAGACCAAGATATTAATAATCTTATCACTACCGAGAGAAGGAAAAATACAGTGATCATTCACAGCAAGATCAAGAATAAACAACAGAAAAATAATGCATCTTCAACTTCCACTTTAGGTTAGGTATGTGTCTAAAAGGAAAGAACAGTTAGACAAGCACAGGATGATTCTTTCTGCACTAACAACACTACTTTATGCCTTTGCATTGGAATTATAGCTTGAATTTATATGAACACTTGAGTTTTTACAAAGTAACAAGAAACAACCAACTTACTCATAGATTTCAACCTTTGTTCCATTCACAATTTGTGTAACTGTTCCATTTTTTATCACTTATTTTGTCAGGTGCAATGAGGCTACACAGGAGTGCACTGGTGAACTGGATGGTTTTTGCTACACAAGAAAATGCCCATAGCAAAAGTAAGGCTCTTGATGTAGTAATAAGTTCTTTGTTGCAGGAGAAAGAACTGCTGCAGCTCCAAACACGTGTAATAGCAGAGACACAGGAGAGAAAGAAGAAACTGCAAAACGTAGCTCCAAAGATTACTGTAGATTTTTAGATGCTTAAAAATTTACAGTCATCATTTCCCTGTGCTAGGTTACCGAACTTTAGCTCTCGCACCATTTGTATTGCACTGCTGACTATATACTTTCTCGATATATTTCCTCTGCTACTGCTATGTTCAGTATCACAAAGCTTGAGTGAAATAGTGACTAATTAGTATTAATGCAAATAGAGGGTAAGAAAACCTATTTAAACTATATTTAAAAAGGGATTGAGAGAGTAGTGAACAGATGATCCTGAAACGGGGCCAGCAAAGAGCAGCAGACTGTTTGCTAGGGAAACATGCAACTGTTCTACTTGAGAAAGGTGAAGGGAAAAAATCATAATTAGCTGTCTTACCTGTAAATAAGATTTCTGATCTGAAGCAGCTGTTGAACTGCTTATGACTCCTGGTTATTCTATCCCTTTCTACCATGTCTGGAAGTAGTTTGTAATCTCTTTTTTCTCAGACTTGGGTCAATCCAGGTCAACCACTGCTAGTTAAGGAATCACCAATGTGTGCATGTGTCAATTCCTATGCTCAGCCAAGAATCTGAAAATGGATTATCATCCCTTGGACTTTCCTTATCCAGGCAGTTTTTCTGACAACACACTGAACACAAGGAAGAGTTGACAATTCAGATGTCTGTTGACCAAGATTTCATTTTTAGCTTATTTTTCCCCTTCCAAGTTAATCCCAAGCCTTGAAGGGAATACCAGACAGACTGCTAATTCTAAAGCGATCAATATTTTGCAAAGTAAAAACTCACATAAAAGTTAGCCAGAAACCTAACACCTTCTGCAAGCTAAAAAGGCTGTTACGAGAGAACACATATTGGGAAAAGACAGTCTCAGAAATGTGTAACAATTCTTCTTCTTTGGCACGGACTATGGAACAGCTGATTTCAGAACAGACTACACTAAAGCTAGCTTGTATCAGCGCAGAATAGCAAGGCTGAAATAATAAATTTAAGCTATGAAGTTCTCCAGTTTTCACAGTGTGGGATCACAGAGGCATCCCAAAGGCTTTCTTTTCAACTTTTTACAATCAATTCCCTGCCACCCACCTGCAATACCTGCTGCACATGTTACCAATGTTTACATGATGCACCTGTTAATGTGGGGGAAGCCTGACTTGGCAGGCTGCATGTGCAATCTGAAGGGACACATTTTTAAATGCAGTATAACCTAAAGCGATCTAAAATGTAAGAGAAAAATAATTCATTTAGAGACTGGCTGCTTTTTAACTTGTAAAAAGACCTTCCACATACCATTTATTTCTTTACATTTAGCAGGAAAGTTTATGTTCTCAATGACTGGAAAAAGGCAAGAGTTTCGAAGAACAGTAGGATCTGAGTTCAGAACGTTAACCTTGTTCTCCAACTAATAAGCTACCAACTTACTACAGTAACACAAAATGCCTTGTTTCTTAGAAAATAACTTCATTTAGAAGATGAACAGCAACTGGAAGCAAAACCTTTCCCCCCTCAAAAAATACTTTTCTGAACTCCTTAAAGAGTATTGTTCTAGCAAAAGCAGAGCATGTGGTAAGTCACAATATCGAGAATAGCATGAGTGATATTGAATGTGACTGGAAATTAAATGACAGAAAGGAACTGAAATATGACCGTGTTTGAGGAACTAAGAGTTTCCACATTCACATTCTTTCTCTGGATTAAGTTGTTCTCATTACAGATTTTTTTTTTTTCTAGTAACTAGCATATGATAAATGGCTTTACTTCAAAAACAATTTAAAAAATTCCCTTCAAGTAAGACAGGTTTTGCACTGAAGTGGTACAGGCCTTCTAGTCCACCAGCATGGAAAAAATTGACCCAGGTCTGTAGACAATCTATGACAAAACAAAGAATTCCTGGTTCCTCCAAAGACTCTACAACAGGAGCGAGAGGTTTTAGCATGCATGTATATAATTAATTCCTCAAATACGCTGTTTAGATCTACAAAAGAACATTAGAATTGACCGAATAATTATTTTGAAGGGAAGAGCACCATCCAACTCACAGCAAACTGAAGGTAACTGCAGCTACCTGTTACATCTGCTCTTAGAGAACAGAGTCTGTTTCCTGATAGGGAAAGAAAATGTGGTCTCTTAAATCTGAGAGCTAGATGACATCCCAATGAAGTGGAATCATACCATATTTGTATGGAGTTCAGAAGGTTTTCTAAAGCACAAAACAGTTATCCCAAAGTAAATAACAGAAGTGACTACAGTCAACAGAAGCACAGAGATCTTACACCTGGGATTCTGATCACAAGAGCGTATGCCAATGCTCATAGGGGGATCCAGGGCACACCTATGACTTTTGGATGAAGGGCTCCTCTATTGTTGGTACTTAAAACAACAAAAATCCTGAGCAATTATTTTAACTAACTTTGATTCATACCTTTCCCAGATGCTTCAATTTATTCTACAGGAACACTTTTAGGGGAGGATATCAGCTACAAGCCCTAGGTAAGGCATACAGAAATTTGATGAACATTCATAGTGGATCAGCAGATCATAAACAAAATTAAAATGCCACTACACTAATTTCTATAATACTGAGGCACAGCAGAATCTGCTAGTAACTGCATTAGGAAGAAACACGGAGGGTAGACTATTATGTAGTCTGGAAGAACAGTTCTTGTGAAGAGGGAAGAAAAAGCTACAGGTCTGCTCAGTTGTGTCAAGCATTTGCGCCTAAACCACATAATGTTACAGTGTTTCTCGGCTCAACAGAAGCAGCCTGGAAAGAAAACAATGTAAACCACCTCTGGAGGAAGTGGAAGGCATGGGGAAAGCTGGCCATTCTGGCAGAACTGGATGACCTCTGCAATGAAAACTGACGGAAATGTGATTTCAAGTTAGAAAATTTCAGCTTACCTATAAGTAGCTTTACTAAATAAGGATATCAATTTTTTGCTAAAATTGTCTTCCTGAAGAAGACTTAGACATTAATATACCACAATGACATGAATCAAGAGGTCAGCAAATAATGTTTGACTCCAAATATTGAAACTATCCTGAACAGATGAGATATGAGATACACACACATGTTGTAGGCAGTCCACCCTAAACAGATAACTAAAAAGAAATAGTGCACATACTGAAATATGTAAGGGCAATATGGCCTTTATTATTAGATTATGTTCAACCTATCAGGGTTGCCTCTATTCCAGTTCAAATAGACTTGTCTGTTTTTTCAAAAGACTTTTTAGGATTTCATAATACTAGCCAAGCTTTATAGAAAATCAAACAGCAAAGCTCAAAAATGTCCAGCTCTACTCAAGAACACTAATTATTTTTAGTGATACCGGTATTATGTTTACATTTTCCATCTAACAGCAAAAGAAAAAAATATCCACCAATATTGTATCACAATGATTCAATTGTTTTGTTTTACAGTTATATATATAAACTGAAAAAATTACTTACTGGTACAATTTGAAAATGCTTAATTTTTAATCCATGACTCAATGACAATACAAATGTTTTGGGGTTACTTTGGCTATCACGTACCAGGAAAACCCTAAAAGAGATTGAAAATTTTCACAGTAAGATCACTCTGAAAAGCTTTTTGTAAACATCCAGTTAAAACTGTTGTAAAACTATTACAGTAAGTATTAGTGAAAAGCAAAAATAACACTAATGACCTAAGTTATTATTTTAATCGGTATTTCTTTGCAAATGTGTCACTGGAAATACTTTTTATTAAATTCTTCTTCACCTTGTCTATTATGTGAAAAATATGCATTCTCAGAATGAATGACACTGTAGGCATTAGTTTTCACACTGCATAGAATTACTATGCATCTCTTCAGACAGAAAAGTGTCACAGGGAAAAATCGAAAGGTGGTTCAACAGGAAGTTTACAGAAAAGCTGATGTAAAACATAGCAGAATGATTTTTACATCTGGCTGCAATTCGTAAGTGCACACTCACTTTTGCACATTGGCAAAATTCCCACGGAGAGCCACAGTCTGCTTACTTCACAGCATTATTCAAATTGCAACACTCAGTGGCCAACAGAGGCACTGCAATTAGTGAGTTCACTGATAACTTATTCCAGCCAGGTCATGGACAGACATAATTTTGCCATTATCCTGGTAGGATAATCTGGTACAGGCGAAAGACGATTAGCAACAAGAGTTAGCTTTCATTGAATCATGGGGTTTGGAATATCATCAGAGAACAGTCTGGAGGACAGAGGGAAGTATCTGATCCAAAGCTTTACAGTGGAGAGACTCTGACCTGCTTGTACTGTGCAGGTCTGGAACAGATATAGCTAACAAATGTACCATAGAAGGGTAATGGAGGGACAGCCATGGGCAAGGATGCTCCTCTTTCAAGACACAAAAAACGGGCAAGATGGACTTGCAGGTGTCAACCAAGTGAGCACTAGAGGCCACCTACTTTTGCCCAACCACACACCAGGAATTAGAGCACTATTATATGAAAAGAACAGATTTCAGGGAAAAAAAATCAGACAGAGTGGATTTTCATTGACTAACAGCATGGATCCAAACTACTAATTTAACCCTGAAGTTTCTAAGAGCTCTATGTGTACAAAGCAAGAAAATACCTGGAACTGAGAAATTTGGAGTCCATAATCATTAACACTTCTATCAAAATCCCCATCCAGTCTAATTCAGAGCTCTGACAGTAGTTCAGTTATTAGTGAGAGATAATTGCCAACTCAGCATAGGGCTCTAAAGAGCACACAGCAAGTCCAAGGACACGCTGGAGTTCCCAATAGCCTGAGGCTCTCCTAAGGGGCCCTCCCTCACCACCTACTGGCCTTCCACCTTCTCCAAGACATGAATTAAAATTTTCAAAGCACAGTTAGACAGGTTCTTTGCATAAACTTAAATCTTTCATATGTTTGCCATTAAAGTCAGGCATTTTATTTTATCAAGAAAAATAACATTATAAGAATGTGCCACTTTGCAGATATCCAAAATGGGGTTTCCACACCCAAATACTGAGATCTGCATAAAACAATACACAAAGCAACCACACTGGGTAGGAAAGAAAATACAGGTTGATCAGGATTTATGTTCCCATTCATCAGTTCTCTTAAAGTCAATTTTCTTACTTTTTTCCTTGTTTTAACAGCAAATACAAGCAACATTCGTCCTCCTTCACATAAAAAGATCTTTACTCTTTTCCAACTTTATCACAATAGAATTACTTTAGTTGTCAAAGAACCTTTAAAAAGATGACTTTATAATGAAGAAAGGGCAGCAGTTCACAGCATCTCAGAAATGCTGATTGGAAGGGAGCTTTTTAGCTGGATGCAGGATGACTCCAAACAAGTGCTCCTTCATAAACTTATAAAGAATTCTCCAAATGATCAGTTGCATTTTGTCATGGGCCTTTTGGTAATGCCATTATCCCATTCATCAATCAGATGCCGATCAGTTTGCAATCCTTTCAAGCATCTGTCATTGAAAAGTCTTCCAGTGTCCTTTAGAGAGCACAATAATGCTACAAAACATTTGTCCTGGATTTGGCTGGGATAGAGTTAATTTACTTCCTAGTAGCTGGTATAATGCTGTGTTTTGGTTTTAGTATGAGCTTAATGCTGGTAACACATTGATGGTTTAGTTGCTGCTAAGCAGTCAAGGACTTTTCAGCTTCCCATACTGACCTGCCAATGAGAAGGCAGGGAGTGCACAGAAGGCTGGGAGGAGACACAGCCAGGACAGCTGACCCCAACTAACCAAACACATATCCTATACCATATGACATCATGCTCAGTATATAAACCTGGGGGAACAAGAAGGAAGTAGGGGACGCTCGGAGTGATGGCGTTTTTCTTTCCAAGTCACTGTTATGCTGAAGGATCCGAACTTTCCTAGAAAGACTGAACACCTGCCTGCCCATGGGAAGGAGTGAAGTAATTCCTTGTTTTGTTTTGCTTGCGTGTGTGGCTTTTACTTTGCCTATGAAACTACCTTTATCTCAACCCACACGTTTTGTGACTTTCACCCTTCTGATTCTCTCCCCCATCCCACTTTGTGGGGGGGAGTGAGCAGCTGCGTGATGCTTAGTTGCCAAATGGGGTTAAACCATGACAACTTCTTGAATAAAGCTGGTTTTAGACCAGAGCAGTAGATCCAAAAACTTTATTCCTTCATACCATACCTTAAGATTCTTGCTGTCCCTAATTCTGTTATTGGGTTATTCACATACTGGGACTACTGTAGATTCTTATATAATAGTCCCTTTATCTTCTCTAAGCCATCATGAATAGCATATTTGTTGGTACATACAGTATTACAGAGGTCCTACCACCTCTGCCATATATACAGGAGATCTCCCTGCTTGGGATCATCTTAAAAGGCTCAATATGGATTATTTTCTCTGCCCCACCACCTCCCTGCCCCCAGAAACGAAAATCTTGTTATTCCCATGAAAAACTTTTATTTCTGGTGATAATTAATCCCTTCAGCCAATCAAAAAGCACAGCATTTGTCACCTGCTGTAATGTATTCATGACTTCACTGTAACACCTGATCAGGTATCTGACAGCGTATGAGCACTCATACTGCTACGTTCTAATCAGTTCTAGACAGTCCATGCTAGAGTTTCATCCTCAAAAAACCCACAATGTATATCTATTAATAGATCCAAGAATATAACATAAACAACACTATACTAAACTAATAGGAGCAAGGTGTTCACTTTCTTATCTCTAACACCATTGCTCTTTACTTGCCAGATCTTCTTGGTTTCACTAAACAGTACGTGTGTGCACCCATTGAATGGCTCAGAAATAGATGTTGGATGCACACCCATGTCCCGTCCCTCCCATACAACAAGTGCAAAAGTGAATGCAGAGTATAGAAGCAGTTTCAGGATTATTAGCTGGGCTTAAAAACAGGACCTTTGAAATTTAAAAAATAAGAAAAAACACAAAAAGGGAAGCCCAATTAGTCATTCTTGCTGAGAATCACTTTTTTCCCTCCCTTTCCTTCTGATCTATTTTTTCCCCCTAAAGTCCTTTCTGCAGATGTAGAAAACAGTATTACAACATATTTAACCCAAAACTGAAGGAATTTAACCAGTAATCTGGTATTACAGGTACCTAACTGGAAACAGAGAAACTAAAGAGTTTTACGGTATCACTCACTGAATGAAGGAGGCCTAAGTTTACAGTTAATATAGGAGTAAGGATAAAAATAACTAAATGAAAAACAGGAGGATCTGAACAAAAAATTCCTACTTGCTCTTTCTTTTTTTTTTTTTAATTAGTATTCAAAAGAGAAAAATAAAAGTGAATAATCTTATCCTAATGGCTGTCCCTGCACAGTTCATCTTAGGATACTGTTAGTCAATGTTTTGAGGCTTGCTTTCACTCTTTCATCAGTAATAAGAGATAGAAAAGACACCGGTGCTAAACTTGACAGTTCCCAGAGAATATTGTGCAAATACAGAGCTCAAGTGCCTGGCTCTAAGCAGATATAAGTAATCTGTCAGTGACAGAATCAAAGCATTAGATCACCACTTTATAGCTTCCAAAAGATATAAAATAGAAACCAACTGATCCCCAGATAGCCCTATATAAAAAAGAATTTTTATTTCTATTACGTAAGTAAAAAAATCTTCCTTCCTCCATCTCCCTCCCAATAAGAAGTACATGGAAATAGCAGTTGTTGACTAGAAATTTGTCTCAGAAGAGTTATGTAAAGAATTAACTTACCCATCTACAAGTCCATGCTGCAAAATAAGTCTCTGAGCCTCTTCTCTAGAGATTTTATGATGAAACCATGACTGAGATCTGTGTATAGCTATAGAAATAAAGATCTTTAAAAAACATTTCACCTTGATTGAAAGAACCACCAATCACATTTCTCTGGCAATTAATTAACTCACACATACCCATGTTAGACATGGCAATAGGACTGCCATGTGAGTTGAGTCGTAGACACCCTCTCCTCTGTACAAGAGAGAAGTAAAAACATGATTTCAAAGCTTTTTTGTTAAAAAATAAATAAAAAAAAAAAATCCAGAAAATACTATTCTGAGAAAGCAAAGGTGTTTATACCCGCCAAGCTAATCCTTCTTCAACTGCAACTGAAAGGGCTTCTGTTGGATTTTCTATAATTCTGCTTCTGTGTCCTGAGAAATCCATTGCTACTAAAGAATTTTCTGAAATGCTTCTCTGCAACAAAGAAAAATACATTTAGTTTGTTCATTTTTTAAAAGATCCATTTAAAAGTGAGTTTCTGAGAAAACATTATGTTTTATACGTGGTGTTTCAAGTATCTGCAGCGTTTCCCATCAGAGCCAAACACATTTTACCCTGGAGAGCACTTGTAATTCCAGTATGCTGCTGCAAAGCTCAGTTTTACAGTCTGGCAGGACAGATCATCCTTTTGCATTACTGCAATGGATGATAAATATAAGTAGAGTTTATGGCAGAGCAATGTATTTTTAACTATATTTAGCCCTTTGCATGTCAAAGCAAGTCAGGAAACTGTTATTAAGTTGCCCAAAAAACAGAAAAATGAGAACATATAAAATTCTTATGCATAACCATCAAATTAACAAATATTTGAAATATTTTTCTATAAATACGTCATAAATGTATATACTATCTATATAAACCTTCACTCAAAGTTTACCAGATTGGAGCATTGAAAACAGCCATTTCTATGGCTGTTTAACTTATTTTTAATACATCACTTCTATTCTCATCATAGACGTAACAACTGTAGGATCTGTTATTTAAAAATGCTTGGGATTTTTCTCCCAGTGAAGATCAAGTTTGTAACAACATAATAAAAAGCACTGAAGTTCGACAAAACCATCTTAAAACTCATAAAAATACTTAGCAGAAACCAAGGTTTACAAAACGAAGTTTAATATGTATTGTAATAGTTCGAATGTTGGCAGGCACTGGAATCTCAAATAATTAAAAGAACATTCTAGCATTCTATAAGTTGAAATAACATCTGGAACACAAGAGGCCCAGATTTCTGTAGGGTTAGCAAAGCTTCCCAGTTAAAACCAAAGCGGCTCTGTTTTGTTTCTATTTGGTTACAAACATGAATATAATTAGAAATGGAAGACAGCAATTCTGTAGTTCACTGCAATTCTCGACACTGCAGTCTAAGGTCTGCCTGAGTAACTGTCACCTGTAAAGGACTTTGAAAAAGTGAAAAAAACCAAGGGTAAAAATAAGAGAAAAGGTTTGCCTCTAGGAGAGCGGCAGGAACTCCTTGTAGCTGCCATAGTTGTGAGCTATGGAGGAGTGTGAAACATGGCAGTGGTTCCCCCATGAAGTGTGCTCACTAGCTTGTACACTTAACTCCCAAGTTTGTCCAATTTGCTGTTTAATTAATGAATTATATGCAAGTAGAAAAACAGTGCCATGCTTGGTACTGTTTATAGATTCTTCCTGTGTTAGGAGCTACAAAAGCTAAAATGCACCCTGCAGTGTAAGAGCAGAGAGAACCAGTAATGGCTCCCAGATCCCTTATAAAAGCAGCAGTTGGCTGTTTTAACAGCTTTACGTAACAAAACATATAGACACAGTCAGTGTATTAAGCGCAGTTTTGAAGCCACGCTTATTGGTAATACCACAGAAAACTACTTTTATGGATATCTCTTAATAGAAAATGCATATTTAAATACTTTAACAGCAAGAACTATAATAACAGCTCAAAAAATCCACCACAAAATCACTGCAACAAATAATTTTTACCTAATTTAGCCAATAAAAAACACAAAAGTGGTTTTCAGCCATGAAAAAGTCTGAAGCCAAATGACTCATAAAGAACTGGGATAACACAAGATATTAAAGAAAAGGACAACCTGATCCAATCCCAGCTGTCTGAGGAGATGGACATAGTACCTAGTATGGGCTGTCTTTCCACTAAAATCCAGTTCTGGCAAATTATTATGTTCCTCTGAAGTCCACTCATTATTACATGAGCTGAAATTCACCTCAAGTACTTAATGTTTTACATTAAAAAAAATAAAATGAAAGTACTATTGTATCTGAAAAAGGAATTTTTAGAGCTTGCTTATTCATCATTTACAGCATGTGTAACCTTAAACACTTTGCTTCTTTTTTTGATGCATTTATAGTTCTGCTGCTCTTTTTTCAAAATCCTCTTTCCATTCTTTTTGACAGTGATAATAAGCCAATGAACTCCCAAAATGCTAGAGATTTGACAAAGGGAAAAAGCCTGTTACCTAGTCTGAACTACTCAACTTGTATTAAGTGAATTAATTAGCCCTTTAGTCAACCCTGACACCCCTGAAGATTTCGGCAAGCATTCGCACATGCAAAGATTTGCAGGATCAGGTCAATAGTATAAATGACATAAGTTACTTCAAAATAGCATGATTGCAGAAACAGTATATTTTCATGGAGCTACTATGGGACATACCATAGGTGTTAGATTCAAAGGGCTGCAGCCACTTCTACCTTGATATGGTTGCATGTAATTCTGATACAGCTGCATCCCATACTAAAACCAGAAAATAACATGGTTAGCATTTTAAATTATAAACCTAACCAAGTAATTTTTTTCCAGATGTGCAAGATAATGTATGCTTTTCTTTACCATTAAAAAGTAAGTGAAAAATGCTGTGAGGATAAGGAAACATGTCGTTATCATTGCTGCTGCCTTTACAAAAGTACACTCTGCATTAAATATTATCCATTTAATACAGCAAGTGACCTATTCCTATTTTGTCACAAACAGACACATTTTAACCAATATTTAAGTTTCCTTCTTGTGCATTCTTGTAGTTTTGTTCAACATTACTCAACAATCTCACTGAATTCAACATGGTTACAAATCAGCCTAAGCTTAATGTAAAGTATTTGCAAGACTGAGGCTTCAGTTCATCATACCATCCCCTACAATGATTCCAGTAATTTGGTCTCTCTGTATTTTTGGAATGAAGAAAAATAAGCTTTCAGAGTGCAAAATGGATATTGCTATTGCATGGGAACCTAAGATTATGTTGCCACACAGTATCAAAATTTCACATAGTAAACTTAAGCAAGAAGTTAACTTTACACAAAAAAATTACCTTAAGCAACCTAATTGCTGTCATCCAACAGGTCCTAGTTTGTTCATCATCTGCACAGAGCTGTTTCAGGTCTCTGGTTCCTCCTGATTTGTTAGGCTAGAAGGCCACAGCACATTTTTTTTAGCATTAATGCATATCTTGAAGATAATACCTGTTGAAATAAAAGCCACTAATTCTCCTATTTTATAATAGACAGCTCAATATTGTTTTTAAAAACCTTAAGGAAACTTAAGCTTACCTAAGACCTGTGGCTTGCTTTAATACGTATGAGTATAATAAGCTTGTACCTTAAAGCAGAATCCATAGTTTGTTGGTGCTCCAGAAATCTTTTTGCCTGTCAAAGACATGTACATATCACTATTGCTGAATTCACAGAAAAACTGCAGATGCCTTGGCTCCTAAAAAGAAGAGCAATGAAATAAAGTTAGATTATTTTTAGCCATCCTCTCCAGACAAGAAATTCAGACAAGTACAGTAGTTATCCTGTTCCAACATATAGTCTTACATACTGCACTTCTAACTGTGACATCACGAAATCCAGAAAGAGACAACATCAATTTTATAATGCAAAGAAAAAAAACCTCAAACTGGTCAAAGTGTTCCTTCTTCCAGAGAGGGAGAAAAACCCAAGTATGAGCGATTTAATTTCTAGGAAAACATCCACTAAATTCAAGCTACGATAATATTAGAGTAGGAATCAAGTTTTGAGAGCAGTATGCCTTTCAAACATCAAAATAAAATATACTTTCATAAACTGAAAAAACAACATACTGTAATAATTACTGTCCAGTACTATTTCTAACCATTATCTCCATCCTGTAAGGTTAATTAAGTCAAGGAAGCAAACAAAATAAATTTGCTGAAGGACACAAAAACAGCTCAATGAACGTTCTGTCAATTAACACAGAAAATTCAGAACAAGAAAAAACATTGTCTTAAGTGGTTTACGTAGAAGATGTCTTAACTCCAGTGTACCCTATTTAACATAACCTGGTTTAAAGTACATCAAAAAGTTGCACTAGTAAAAGAAAAATCCAGTGACTAAATTTGAGAACTCTCAAAATCTTCCTGTAAAGTCCTTGTATACATAGGTTTTTGTTTATTTTAGATAATGAAGCATTATGTCCACCTTTCAGAGCATCCCGTATACTTCGGATTTTTAACTACTGTTTGAAAATTCATTTTAAAAGGGTATTCTGTTAACTGCTTGGAAAAATAGTAGCCAGAATGAAGCAAAGTTATTAGGCAAAAAAAATCTATTATTTCTAAGACAACATTTTCCCAATTGTATATCTCAATATCTGTCTAGGTTTTATCTGTAATGAAGTGTGGGTTTGTTTGTTTGTTTTTTTCCTTTTTAACACTGTAAGTTGAAATTCAAATTTTGGTTATTATTACAGCAAATGATAAATAGATTCACACTTGCTCTAACTTCATAGTTCTCTTTTTTTTTTCTTCCCATACCTTAGATGTACCTTTAGTGGAAAAATAAAGGCCAGATCTTCTCAAAATAAAGTACAATTTTTTCCACGATTTTTTCCCCTGTTCCTTTGCATACAAATAACCATGAATCTCAGGATACGTGCTGGAGCTTAGGAACATCTGAAAGAAAATATCAGACATGCATTTTTCTTTTCAGCTGAAACCAGCTTTCAGTTTCATTAATATACTCAGACAGGACCAAGGGGATTAACCCCCTAAATGCACTATCACAGTACACTAATTCAGTTATGAGTGCATCTAATCCCATTAAGAGTACCTCTGCTTTAAGGTGTGTAGAATGTTACACAATTCAAAGGTATGCTAAGCAAGCTACATATTTATTCGGAACATATGGTTTGAAATGAGAGCATTAGTTATGCAATATGTTGACTTCAGCAACAAAACCAGTATAAGAAGTTCTGATCCCATGCTTCAGACCATATTTAGATAAAACTGCAAATCAATGCTACCAAAAGAAAAGAAAAATAATGCTATGCCTCCTCCCCACCATGTTACAAACCAGATAAGGGAACTGATCTGAGCCAAAATTAACCCAGCAAACAACTCACAATATCTGAATCACAAAACCATGCAGGTCAGGCAGATATTACCATTTTCAATAAAAAGGGAATAAAAGTCTCAGGACCTGAACTTGTGCTTAAGCAGAAGCTTTAGGAACGTTAGTTGGATTAAAGACAGGAGAGGCAGATACAGCTCCTGTCTGTGCTCAGGGTCATGAGGCATGGAGTACTGAACAAAGCTGCATCAGAAGAAAGGAGGAAGTAAAAGTTGGAGAGATCAGCTATTTTGGTTCCAGAACTGGAAGAAAAAGGCGTGCACCCTCACAGGTCACAGAAACGCAGAATGCCATGGACAGACAGAGAAGTTAACTAATGCCCAGAGAAGCTGCGTGTTGGGCTGTCTCTACTCAAGGTATTCACTGGCTTCTCTTCTGCCATTTCAGCCAAACAGTCAGAGCCAAAACAGCTGGGATCTTGCTAAGACCAAGTACATAGTTTCACTCAGTCTGCAAAAGTACCCACTAAAAGCTGGAAACCATGTTAATTTTATTCTAATTCCATGCAATGCACTCATTTTTATTACTCTTCTTCCAAGAAAAGTACTCGGAACTATTACTCATATCTAAAGAGGCTAATTTAAACTTCTTCCATTTCCATATATGCAAAGGAATCTATATGGTTACTGATCTCTTCAAGGAACCTTGCCCCAGACTGGACTACAGCATCATAAATGCTATCAAAGCTTATATATAGGTAGGGAACAAGGGATTTTCCGGTTGGTATCTTCAGCTTTCATTGCTGCATTTTCTTCCTGTCCATTGCCATGTCCAGAAAATCTGATTTGAGGACAAGAAGAAACAGATTCTCAGGCAAGAGACAGACTGGCCAGTGCCAGAGTGCTGCAAAGTGATGAAGTAAACTCAATTTTGGAAGCACACAAAGTTCTTGGGCTACTAAATAATGTAGTCCAATCAAGATACACCAGGACTCTTTCGCTATTATTGTGTTCCTACCCTCCAGTCAGGTGCACTACTGTACAACCTGTAGACCGTCCTGAGCTAATTAAATTCAGTTGGCACAAATGCAGTAACCCTGGGAGGCTTCAACTGATGGGGGAGGGCCCTAGCCCACAACCAGGAATGCATTATGAATAGCTTCACTGCTATTCACCTGAATAGTTAAATTACAATAAGACCAGGTTCATCCATCTACATGTGCTGCTGGCACACTGTGTGCAAATGCAGTTTAAGCTATTGCAGCCACATTGAAGCAGACGGGTAGGTCCTGGTAGGTGTTCCAGCCTGTTAATCTTCCCATTTGCCACATATTAACAGGCTCGCTGGTGGTGAATATAAAGGCTAAATTTAAAAAGTATTCCAACTCCATAAGCAAAGTCAAATGGAAGTTTTAGGAAAATATAAACCGGTCAATGTATGTAAAAACAACATCTTTTTAGGCTTTATTATCTCTGCTGAAGATGAAAGGAGCGGTTGGCTCCCAGCCCGCACAAGTGTCTACCCCAGGATTTCTGCCATAAGAGCTTCAAACCAGAAGTGCTGTCATGAAAATCTTTTTTCTTACTCAGCAGACCAAAGTGGAGGAGCAATAGAAAGCTCAGCTTCAACAGTCGCTGTTGTACGCCTGCTATCAATTAAAATAAAGTAGCAATAATGCTAGGAAAAAGGCAATCCTAGATCCATCTTTTTCTTTCTAAGACAGCTGAGGACTGTGCGAGAAAATATAACATGAACAAGCCGTAGTAAAAACCATTAACTGTCAGAAGAAATAAGCAGTAAAAATATTTCACAGTGAGAAATGAATGTCTGTAATAAACAGCTACAACTAAAGATAGTAAAAAGATAACTTCCTCAGGTTTTTTGGTTGCGGGCTGGCTTTGATTGCACTTTTATTGTTGTTTTAGCTGAGTTGTGGGGTTTTTTGGTGTTCTTTTGGTTTGTTTGTTTGAATGGAGGTACATGCAAGTCTATTACAGGGCAGAATGGATACCTGTTTGTGCAGATAAGGGGTAACCAAAATAGGATAAAATAAGAAAAATAAGAAAAGTCCTTAATATATGAAGAAGAAGTGGGGAGAGTAAAATAAATGATGGTATGCTGCAGACAGGTATTACTGGTCACACAATATGCAGAAATAAGCTTTCAGCCTCTCCCCCATGCAGTGAAATACTTTATACGATATGTAGAGTGCTGTCAAATGTCACCATGGCTTTCAGATACTACTATATGACAGCACCAAGGACTCGATTACAATTTGATTAGCTGTAAAACCAACCAATTTAAAACCAATCTAAACAAAAAACAAAGCAAGTAAATTTCTTTTGTTGAGGTGAAAAAAAAAATAATCAACAAGTGAAAAAATAATGTAACAGGAAAAACACCACACCATCTCAGATGAATATAATATTAAAAAATGCAGAAATACTAGATATCACAGAATGCAATAAAGATTGAGAGCTGCACTCCTAACCACACAACTTATTTGTCTGCATCTGCAACATTTTCAATGAAAGGATGCTTGCAGTAGCAGAGACATTTGCTAAGGTAGATGTTTGTCAAGCGCTCGCATGATTTTACGGAGTTAAAGGAGCCATCGTTTTCATGACACTCTGTGAATCAAGTTTGAATCTGATGACTGATTTCTTCAAAGATGTGATCACAGCTGGCCTTGACCCAGCCTCGTGCTACTGGGAAAAAGCAGGACTTTCCATAGAATCTGCTGATAAATTTTAAAGGCACCAATTAACTCCAGAGAAGAACTGACAGTGATCCTCTGTATTGTCTCCTATAGTCCTCACTCAATCTGAGGGGTTTAGACTGGGAGAAAGGCTGACAAAACCTGGGGTGGAAGATGGGGAAAGACAACGGGCAGACTAGGACATGTTTAGGAGATTGGCAAGAGACTGAAATTCAGTGTGCGGCTATTCCAGCCGAAGATTGGAACAGAGTCAGATGAGAAACTGGTCAGGGACAGAGAGACTTGCTGTGGCAGAGAGATTAAAGAAATGAAAGCTTATATCTTTAATCCATGAAAGCAGAGAATGGGAACAACTAAGAACATGATAGCAATGGGGACAGGACAAAAGGAAAAGACACTATCAGTAATTCCACCTTTCAACAAATTATGAGTGTTTATGTTGGTAATCCTGTTCCATCTTTAATTTTTGCATCTAGAATCATAGAATATATAACATTGATTTTTTAATGTTTATTTAGGAAATATATGTGCTCCCATCTTTAATAAATTCTACATCAGGTGCAAGTGTTTTTTCATTGCTCTGGAAGATGGCTTGGACATGTGCTACCTAAACCAGCTTTTTTTAATGTATTCACATTATATGTAAAAAGCTATTAGAAAGAAGCAGCAAAACTGGTCATTATAAGACTTGAACTCTGAACTTCAAGTCTACCTACAGAACCTGAATATCAAATGCCTCTATTAAAACATGATGAAGAGGGGAGGAAAATAGGTCTATTCTTCAAGTAAAATCAGAAAAAAAGTGTAATTACCTGAGTTAATTTCAACCTTCTATTTTGAAAATGTCACTGTTAAATTTAAAATGCTGATTGACATACTGCATAGCAAAAAAAAAAATATGCTATAAATACAAAGATCAAAAAAACAGAATGACAAAACTGTGGAAATGTTATTCAAAGAAGAAAAAAGAAAAGAAAAGAAACCTAGGATAAAATTCTGACCCTTTGAAGTAATTAAAAAAAAAAAATTATTGACTTCAGTGAGACTAGGATTTCACCTACTAACTCAAGAAGACTCAATTCTGTCAACACTATCCATGCTGTGCAGTCTATTCATTGCAAATGTTGTAATGAATAAGAATACAAGAGGATCTCGTATGTACATGAATTCATCTAAAATAAGAGTTTTTCCAATAAACAGCCCATGTTTTAAACAAGTCAGAAGCCTCATTTAAAATTACATTCAACAATGGTTTCACATTTAATCAGACCAAGTGAATTAATTTGTTGACCACCTGTGAAAGCTGTGATTCTCAAAAAACAACCAAGCCAACCCAATGTCTAAAAATTATAATAGAATGTTTCATTACTATGCGGAGAGGCCACAGATGAAAATCTTCATATGACGTTCATTTTTGACATGTTTTAAAGCATCCGATTTGCAAAGCAAGTTCCAAGTGATACATACTGTCTACCACCAGTCACATACATACAGTACTCTGTCTCAAAGCAGCCATAATCTAAATAATATAGCGACACACTTTTTTTTTTTTTATGCTAAAGATCTTACTGTCAGAGATTAAACCTCTCTCTTTGGGATTCATAGACATTCTGCGTATGTCAGACCTAGTGATTTTACTTGGAACACGCTAAATGGATAGGAGACAGCTAAATGGCTTTTTGGTTTTGAGGCTATTTAGATGCTCTGATTCAAAGTTATCAGCCAAAACACTTCTTCACTATCAACGAAAGTCAATAAAAAACATACTTGAAAACATTTTACTTCCTTACAGCTCAATCCACAAAAAAATATAAAAGTATCAGAAATTATTTTTTCATCACTTGTAAACACTGGGTTGTTGAAACTAATGTCTCTCGTGATAATTGACCAAGCACATCACAAATAGTAACAAAAGCCCGTTAACTTGTCTTAATGAAAGTTTCCAAGGAAATAGCGACACACTGTACACAATTTAGATGTGTAAGGGCTGCACCATCCACAAGGGTGATCTCTACTTTGTGCCTAAGCAAGTTTTATTCAACAAAATACAATTAAGCAGACAATGAAACATGAAATAGCAACAGAGGAGATTTTGTAACATCTTTTCAAGCTATCAAAATGGGATGTAACTATTCATATTTAGAATGATTTTTAATCTTGCCCACAAGCTCTGCACACATTCTACCTATCACAGTATGTTCTATTTCCAGGGCTAAAGGAGGTTCTGTGCAAGACTATAGGGCAAACAGTTCCATTATAAAAGTCTTTATTATTTTTTTCAAAATACCAAATCACATTTATGAGCAAAAAATATTAAGTTCTATTAACACTGGGGATAATTTGAAACATTTTTCACTATATTTGGGATAATCTTAACCTCCTGACTAACACTAGCTTCTATATGGATGTAACTATTTAAAACAGAAGAATGCTTTGGGAATTGGTTCTTTCATATTTTTAATTTACTCATTGATGCAAAGGTAGACTTTATTATATAGATGCACAAGAAAATTTCTAATTTCTATATTTCTTTTACTTCTACCTTAAAAATCTTGTGGAATTATGTTGCTTTTCCAATCATTCTTTATCCCCAAATCTCACACATAGGACTGCTGTCTTAAGACCAGTGAAAGTTTGTCTATTAATTAATTTTTCTAGTGACAAGCAAACAAGAGTGATGTGTATGCTTCCACCTTTATTACTCATTTTTCCCCTCTTTGAGAAGTAAGATGATGATCCCTGACATGGTCATTCTGTGAAATTATTCCCACTGTAAATTAAAATCTTTCATCTGCTTAAAAGATGACTAACACTGTTTTTTTTTATCAAAGGCTACAGTAGCCTTCAAGCCAACAAATCATACTAGTCAGTCTAAATTTTCTACTCATTGAGTTTGACCATTTAACTCTTTTTTATATCCATTTGTATCACATTAGCAGTTCCTCATTATTCCACCAAGGCCTGCTGCTGAGCATGTGCTGAGTACTGCAGTACCCCATCTTTTTTAGGAAATGGGGTCTTTCAACTGAAATACCCAACAAATGTAATAATCATTTTTAGTGCATTTTGTCTGGTTTGGCACTCCTTGATTCTGAAAGAACGTGCAAGTTTCCAGGTGTGGTCATATAATAACTATCTGGAAGAGACACGTCACATCTCGTAAGGAAGAAGAGTTATTAACCATGTTTGAGGTATTTAAAACCTAGCCACAGATCCAACAGTGACAATGAGCTGTGCTCACACAACACAAGGGAAACTCTGAGCTATGGTGGCTCATCTTCATTCAAAGATTACAAACCTGTAATATCCCAGAATGGCTTACAGCTGCACTGGTCTCACTTGGAAAAGATATCATATGGTCTGGAAAAAAACCCTGTAACAAAAACAATTTGTATCAAAGTTCCATAAAGATAAATATAAAACCTCCTGTCTCTTTTGGACATAAAATTAAAGTTCTCAATGCAGTGCAAGACACTGCAGATTATCTGATCCATCAGTTTAAGTTTTCCTTAATATAATTCCTAAATTTGTGACATCCTATATATTATCTGATGAAAAACTTGGAATTTTGAGAAAACATCAATGGTCCCTGGAAGCAAGAGCGTTTCAAAAGGATGCATGTCATATTGCAGTACTTGGCCCTTAGTGCTATTTTTCTAGTAGTAATTTCTGTTGCTGTTCATATAGAAGACTTGCCTGGGGCTTCAAGATGCTACAAAGTAGGAGGGTATACAACATGCTGAAAATTTGCATTGTTTTCTCTTGTCTTGTTTTCATTACACTAGAAAACCAGTAAATATTCTGGAGTAACTTCCATTAATAGAGAACCAGCCCCCTCAGCTTGCTTTTTTGAATTGTCCATTTTGTATGATACGAATATGAATTAATACCAAAACACAGTGTGGTTACAAATTCTGCATGTAAAGTGCCAATTTCATTAACAATGATAGCTCAAGGTATAATTTAGGGACAGACCTGCAGCTGGGGAGTTCAACAGGCTGACAGGAACCAGCCAAGAGTTTGACTGTTACAAATAATGTTTTCTCAAGGCTTTGAGAAGTTCTAAGCCAATATTCCATTGGCAGTCCAATGTCCACTGACTTTAACTTTCAATAAAAATTAACTACTGGTAGGGTTAATTCATATCAACATACTTCTGATAAAGCATTCTTGCTACACCTGGACCACAGTACCCAGAACGGGACTCAACAGGAACAGGAAGGACTCTGATTAGCCATGTCTGCTGATGCTGGTCATAGCGGCATGTCAGCCACACTCCACACCTGGTTCCACTCACTGGTTAACCAATACACAAACAGATTTATTCTTTAAAAGCTTCTCTGCTAACTGTAGAACATCTCAGGCTCAGAATTTTTCACTAGTGCAGTGATACTTCCATAGTAGAGGAGTATATGATTTACCCAGAAAAACACAGGTGGAGGATGAAAAAAACCCTCAGATCTCTTCTACCTTCTGGTATCTTAATATTTATCTTTTCTCAGGTAGATAATTTGAGTTCCCTTGCACCTTTCACCTTTCAAGTCCTCATATATTTCTGCTGCTTCTCCCTTTGACATCTGAAACAAGCTGGCTTTACAAGAGACAGCATTAGGAGCGATCCAAACACACCATGCATTTGAGCAACCAGGCGGCAAGTTTCTCCTGCTGAGCCAGGACTGTTTCCATGGCCTTTGCCATCAGCCAAGATTCAAATCAGCAGCATTAACCTTTGGCAACATCCTTGAGCTACGAGTTGTCTCTGCTCTCTTTCCATTCCTTACATACGCTAACTTTGACTTCGCTTTCACTTACTCCTAATACGTTATGGCTGCTCATGCCCTTTTGTGTCAGCTGTCATTTAGCTGCAGCTGTGAGAAGCTGCCATTGGGCAGCACCGGGCCTTAACATTCGACTTTCACTTCAACAATAAAATCATCTTTGCTATAGATGCCCCTTCTCACACTGCTTCATTTTGTATTTTATTGTCACTTGATGGAAACTTCATTCAATTTCATAAACTTTATTTTGTTGTAGATCCATGTGCACACTTCAATAAAATTAAACCCACGTCTGCACCCCTCACCCAAAACAAAGTATAAACATGGATGTTTCACAGTTGCAACAAAAAGACTAGCCAACAGTTACAAACACTGCAATGTATTCCTGTATCTCACATATTCCCTTCTAATTATTGCTTTTGACTCACATTACACTAACAGCTCTAAACTCTGCCTGTATGTTAACAGAAAAGACTTTTGCAGCAACAGCAACTGCATCACTTCAGAGATATGTTAGAACTTACCAGTGGATTTTTAAAAAACTCATACTTGGCATAATTTTTTCTAAAATACAGTTTGTTTTCCTCTTCCATTATCCAGTTTGATTGGACTTCCATCACTAATTCATGATCCTCTATAGCTCTTCCTGTAAAAAAATAGAACACATTTTAAAGAAAGCAACACAAAACCTGCACCTAAGAGCCTAGTCCATTAGTCAGGCCCGCATTACACCAAGTTACTGTTCTACCTCAGCAGGGCCGCAGTTCTGAGGAAGGTCACATGAGGGGTTTTTTGCTCATGTTTAGTTGTTTTCTTTTACAGGGGTAGCTAAGGGCTCTACTCCATTTCATGACCAAATCCATGTTGTCTTGCAGAAGCCAAGCAGTGACACATGGGCCATGCAACTCACAATTTTCTGATTACATTTTCTATGCTTGACTGCATTATCCTAAGGGACCTTATTATATATTTTAAATTAATGTTGACGCTCTCATGTAACTGCCCCTTGTTAAAACCTTTTGAAAAAATCTTAGATAAAAGAATAGTATAGATTTTTTAAAAAAATCATAAATTCTTGCAAGTTCTGGCTGAACAATGAGCCTACCTTTCATAAAGTGTAGCACCTTCTAAGAAACAAAAATCAAACGTCAAATTTGAAATCATTAAAACCTCTTTAGAACTACAACATATTTTACTGATCTTCTCTTGCCACCTCTTTTACCAGTCACTGCTTCATGCTTCCACACTGTCTAATCTGGTGGCCAACAGCCTCACTGTAGCCCACAAATCTACAACCTTCTTGAGGAAGTTTCCAGCCAGCAAATTTAGAGACAATACACTCATACAGCTAAATCCCACCTCAGTGAGAAAATAATAAACTCATGACTAGCAGAGACAAAGCACTCTAATGATCTACAGATCTAGCAGGGAAAAGTTAAACTTCCATTGAATTTAATTCATTCTTCACTGAATTTAACTAATTCTTGAGCCCATAAAAACAGGAAGTAAGGATGCTACAAAACTCACATTTTGTAATCAGATCAAATGAAGCTAATAAATAATAGAATCATAGAATACCAGGTTGGAAGGGACCCCAAGGTTCATCTGTTCCAACCTTTCTTAGGAAAAACAGAGTGTAGACAAAATGGCCCAACACCCTGTCCAGCTGAATCTTAAGAGTGCCCAATATTAGGGAGTCCACCATTTCCCTAGGGAGATTATTCCAATGGCTGATCATTCTCTTTGTGAAAAATTTCCCTCTTTTGTCTAATTGGAATCTCTCCAGAAGTAACTCTTACAAATTACCACTTGTCTTTTACATGTGACTCCTTGTAAAAAGGGAGTCTCCATCTTCTTTGTAGCCACCCATTAAATATTGGAACACAGCGATAAGGTCTCTCCCGAGCTTTCTTTTCTCAAGGTTGAACAAAACCAGTTCTCTCAGCCTTTCCTCCCATGGCAGCTTCCCAGTGTTTTCGTCATCTTTGTGGCCATTCTCTGGACTCCATCCAGCCTGTCCACATCTTTTTTGCATACTGGGGAACAAAACTCAACACAGTATTCCAGGTGTGGCTTGACAAGTGCTGAGTAGAGCAGGATAATGACTTCTTTGTCTCCGCTGGTGATGCTCTTCTTGATGCAGCCCAGCATCCTGTGGGATTTCTTTGCCACAGAAGCACACTGTTCACTCATATTGAGCTCATACCGGGACCCTTTCCACAGAGCTGCTCCCCACCCTGGTAGATCCCAGCCTGTGCTGCACACCTGGATTATGTTTTCCTAGGTGCAAGACCTTACACTTGTTCTTGTTGAACTACCCAACATTCTTGTTATCCCACTCTTCCAGTCTATCCAGGTCTTCCTGCAGGGTGACTTCCCCTTCCAAAGTGTCCACTTCCCCACTCAGTTTGGTATCATCAGTAAGCGTCAACTTGATCCCATCATCCAGATCACTTGCGAAGATATTAAACAGCATTGGGCCCAATGTCTGTCCTGGGGAGACCCCGCTCATGACAAGTTGCCAGTTTGAAAAGAAGCCATTTACCACCACGTTCTGGGTACACTCTGTCAGTCAGCTCCCCATCTACTGCAGAGATCACCTGTCTAGACTGTAACACACCAGTTTCTCTAAGAGAAGGCTGTGGGAAACCATATCAAAAGCCTTGCTGAAATCCAGGTAAACAATGTCCACTGCTCATCCCACATCAACCAAGCAGGTTGTTTTGTCATAGAAGGTGATCAGGTTTGTTATGCACTGTTTGCCCTTGGTGAATCTGTGCTGTCTTTTCCCCATCACACATTTCAACTGACTTTCGATAGCTCCCAGGAGGATCTGTTCCATAACTTTCCCAGGGACAGAGGTAAGACTGATGGGCCCATAATTTCCTGGATTCTCCTGTAAGCCCTTCTTGTAGATGGAGGTGACTTTAGCCTTCTTCCAGACTTCTAGGACATCACTTGATCTTCACAACTTCTCAACGATTACAGAAACCAGCCTTGCAACAACATCAGCAAGTTCTCTTAAAATCTTTGGGTGGATAGCATTGGGGCCCATCGGTTCATAGGGATCAAGCTCCTGTAACAGTTCACATACCAACTATTCCATCTGCTGATGGTGGGTCTGTCTCTGCTTGCATCAACCTGGATTTCTGTTCCCAAGGTCTGGGACCCAACAGTGCTGGTAAAGACAAAGGAGAGGAAATTGTTGCAAACCTCGTCCTTTACAGCATTGTTTGCGACCAATTCACCCCTCCTGTTTAACAGAGGGCCAATATTTTCATTCTGTTTCTGCTTGTTGTTTACATACCTGAAGAACCCTTTCTTGCAGTTTTTGACAACTCTGGCTAATTTCAACTCAAGCTGAGCTTTTCCTTTTCTAACTGCATCTCTGCACACCCTGGCAATGCCCTAGTAGTTCTCAAGGGGTATTAATACGATTGTCCATCTCTGGTACACTTCTCTTTTAGTTTTGAGCAAATAAAAACATAAAGCAATTCAGAAAACAAAAAATACCCCCATAAACAGTGAAAGAAAAGTGAGAATCTTAAAATATTGTACAGGTTGCTCTACTCCAAAACATGTTTCTCAGATGCAGGGGTAAAGAGACACTAAAGAACTGAAGCCGTTACTCAAAATCAGCACTTTTATTCCTTTCAGTTTTATAGAAAGAAAGTGCTCCTCTGGGATGACATTTAAACAGTTGGCATTGTGACATTTTAGAAAATACCATTCCCTCAAGGCTTACTTCTTGGTAAAAAAATAAGACATTCTGCATCATCCCAATGGATGGGTAAGGGTGCTTCAACTTCTTTATTTTTTAGGTGTCACATCACAGAATATTTTACCATTGCTTCAACTTACTGAAACACTAACTTAGTGCCCTCCAAACCACAGCCCTGTAATCAAATCTCTAAATGTTGCCATGAAAAAGCTGCACTTCGGTTTAATTAGATCCTTTTTGCTCTTCCAGCTAGACTGGAGAGCTTCTACCTTACTCGCTACCACCTCTTTATTACGACTATCTCTAGCGTGAGGAGCACCTGCTACAGCCCAAAACAACATCTCCTTAACTATGGAAAGTAACTAAAGCACATGGAAGAAGATTCAATATTGACGTGCATGACAGAACACATTTCAAAAAGCTTCCTCTCCAGCATCTGCCACTGGACAGCTGTAAAGTCTTTTGTCCCCTTGGCAATAGCCATGATATCTGTGGCTTCTTCATTCCTTTAATACCAAATCCCAAACACTGGAAAGCTAGTGTTCCCAAACTAAATTCAAAACAAAATACCATGCTAACTACTAAGAATAAAAGTTTCTACCTGCATGAAGAAGGCTTACTTGATTTCCGTCAAACCATCACAGCCACCCAGAGGGAGAAGAAAATTTAAATGAAACAAAAGCAGAGAAGCCATTGCCCAGTACTCTCACACAGATAATGCTTTGTGAGCCTTCCCACAAGCTACCTAAAAGAATGTGGACAGTGAAATCAAAATGAGAGACTGAAACACAACGATGATGTATATGGCCAAGGCACTACTGCCTACTTAAAGACGAACCCTCAACACATCTGTTGAGCTGCAGAAGCAAATGGAAAACTGTTTACAGTCAACACAAAAATTTCCCACTAGAAAAGGAAAAATATAGTTCCACACTAAAGGGCATATAGGTTTGTGAAAACAGGAATATACAGACTATGTTTTTGTGTTTCCTTTTGGGTGGGAAGTTTTGTTTTGTTTGGTTGGTTGGTTGGTTTTGGTGTTTTTGTTTGGTTTTGTTTTGTTTTTTGTTTTTCTTTTTTAATTTTCACATGCACCGACCTCCACACAGCAATGAAGGCACACTTTGGTGTTGTAATTAATGTCTGTCTTGATTAAAAGCAGAACACTGTGCTCAGCTCACTAAGATTCATGCAATCATATCTAATTCAGGAGTACTCAAGACAGCTGTTAGATATTAAAGAAAATGTTCACTAATTGATGAATGAATTATTAATCCTCATACTGGAATTCACACAGACACATATGCTCACACTTCTCATCCAGTGCTTAAGAATTTACTTAATGCAAGTCAAGATCAGTATGTTAAACCTTTCAAACAAAACCCGTTCTAACAGTATCATAAGAATAAATCCATTATTATTCAGTATTATTAAAATACAAACAAAAAGATATCTCAAGTTGTTCCTAGTAATGTTGAATCACTACCCTCATCATTTAGAAAATTACTTTGTTTTTAAAACGAACAATTCACTTTTTTCTAAAATGATGCCTCAAGCAGCTGGAGCGATCAGAAGACTATATGGTGAATGCAGGTCTTCAGACCTGCATGCCAGCTATTTTGAGAATTTCAGACTCTTAGGAAAAGCCACTTTACTAATGATTTGATATTGAAAACTTCCAAGAAATCCTTCCAATTGAAGCTAACACACTATTTGACAAAAGGTGTATTGTGCAAATAAATAAACCTGGAGAAACAATGCCACTGTTGTTCTCGCATGGTTTGTCAAGTGTGTTCTTCTGTAGTTACTACACTACTTAAACACCACCACCACTATAAAACACAGAAAACACTTCTACTATTTACATAGTAGTGTTGTCTAAAGCCATTTTTATGCCTCTTCTTCTGTAGCAGTCAGTCATTTACAGCCTCAACCCAGATTTAACTCTGACCTTACTCTGAGCTGGAAGCATCTTACAACTGATACATTCAGTGCAAAAGGTTATAAATAACTTTGAAATGTTACAAAGCAAGAAAAAAACTTGAAAAACGTTTGAGGCTGCCTTCATAGGATAAAGGAGCAGAAAAGGGCAGAAAACAGTTTAGCTTTTCTAGTTCATCTTTAAAATACATCTATTAAACATAATACAGTTGGAGATGTACAGTCAAGTTTGTTTTACACAAATGCATGAGTCCAGATTCCCTAGATACATACAAAGAAAGGTAGTTAAACAATAGCTTTGTGTGTATGTTGGGCAGGTGTTTATTTTTCTTGTGGTGGCGCATGTTTTTGTGTTTGGGATTTTTTTTTGTTTGTTCGTGGGCTTTGGTTGGGTTTTTGTTTGGTTTGGGTTTGGGTTTTGCTTTTGCTTTTTTTTTACATCAACAGTACTAGAGTTACCAGGTACCAGTGCACTTTCTTCTAAAAATTAAGGACTCCAAGGAGTTTTCTATGTATTTTAGAATGCAGGAAGGCCCCCAAAACATCCTCTTCCTCATGCCACACTTTGCACTGGCAACTAGAACCGCCCTTGAGGTTGCAGAAGTAGCACCTTTTGTAACTCCAATACAGTGCCAAAGTTCAAGAATAATATGAAAACTCTGAGTGACATGGCATTTGCCTTCTAGCAGATTTTTCTGATATAATTCCCTATCAAAATCAAACACAATAGAGAAGCGAAACATGCTTTAAAAGGAAGTAAGATTGTCTGACTAGAGGATCAGTTCAATACTACAGCCTAATAGTGGGCTTGTAAAATCATCTTCTGCTAAGTGAAGTCTTTCCTGTCTTCTGCATTTTCGACATCTCTGCAAACTTCTCCTTACTCCCTATATTTAATTTGTCTTAATGGGTTTCTATACTGCAAAATTATGTCTATACACTGCAAAAAGGAACAGAGATCAGAAGTTAAAAGTACAGATGTTCGTACAGTTAATTTGAAATCATGGATTACTCCTTTTAAACTTTATAATAGAAAAAGAGGCTTTTTACCACACTAGAGGAACACCGATAATGTAGAAGGAGTTCAGAGTATTTCTTTTCAGCAACTTAAAATACTAAGCATAAAGTCACTTCAACACAGTTCATTGGTCCATAACTGGAAATTTAGAAGAATGGCTTTGTTCTGCTTTTTAAGAAGGCCTGTCCCAGAGTTCACAATAAATCTGGCCAAACTGATTGTATTGAAGGAAAATACTGACAGCCTACTCTGATGTTTCTGAAGACTGAGCCCTGTTGTCCAGATAGAATAGCACTATATGCAATGAAAATAACCCATGTCTTGTTAGAGATAAGCAGGAAACATCAGTAGAAAAGAAAGAACTGCCAAAGAAAATAAAGGAAAAGTGAGAAAAAATTTGCAGTGAGAACCTCAATGGTTAGTGTCTTTCAGATCAACTCTTACAGATGTAGAATAGATCAAACAGCGTGAGGCAAATGTACTGTGCCAAAAAAAAATAAAAAAGATAAACAGAAGAAACAAACTCACAAAATAATAAATTCACACAAGCCCTCCCATCATTTTACTCCTAAGCCCTTCTATTACAATTGTTCTTTTATGTGAAAATGAACACCAAACATGTTATGCACTGCCACACCATTGTATACTGTCTAGTCTTACCTAAACCTGTGTGGGTAAGTTGTTCAAATAGAGTCCAGCTGTGGTCATCAATATAGTGGTTCTTCAATATCAACAGCTGACATACATCCCTGGCTGTTATATCACGTGGTACTTCCAAAGCTCTGCTAGTATCGTCTTCACTATATACTTTAATTACCTGCAATAAATAAAAAAGCTAAAATATCCGTAAGTTTAATATTCAATTCAGTTAGTCCAAATATGTTCATCTCTCACCTTCATGACTGGGACAAGAACTTATATACACAGAATGCAATATTAAAGCAAGCCACTTCCCGGTAGTGCAATGGTGCAACTGAGAACAAAACAGCTGAGCAAGCACATCCCACTTCTAACTTTGGCTACTGGACCACTCTTTGTATTTTCAAAAAAGCACTTTCACCCAAAAGCCACTCAACATCATGAGACAGGGAAGTGAATATATTAATTCATCTTTAAGAATGGGACTTGTTCTCCAATATTTACATTTTCCAGAAGCGTGGAGTAATACTGAGCAACATTGTTCCTTTACTAAACTGTAAGAGCCTGTGTGTCCATGCCCAGCGCAGAGCCTGTGCGGAGCCGTGCCAGAGGAGACGCTGAGCAGCTCTCTTGCCAGAGATAGTCTGGCCACAGCAGCCAGGAGCTCAGCACAGGTCAAACCACCTGGGCTACCCTGTCTGTGCCAAAGCACAATGTCCTCAAGACAAAGGGCATCCAAGACATTTTAATTTATCTCAAAAATCCTCCTCCCACTTTATTCAGTTTATCCATATTCATCAGAATACATGACACACCTCACCTGAACTTCATGCACAAAAACTAAATACCGTTGTAAACCCTTCATTAAACATCGAGACACAAGTTCCTACTTTAAAGACAAACATGAATGTTACTGTCAGTCAGTCCTTAATTGCCACCTTACTAAACACATACTCATTTCAAGCATCTAAGGAACAATCAGCAATGTATCATTGCCTTGTTACAGCAGCTCCTTCTCTGGTTTGTGCTGAAGTTGGTAGGAAAGTGAGCAAGGAGATGCAACTGTATCTCCTGCCACCTCCTTTTCTCCCACCATCAGAAAAAATCCAAAAGTAAATAAATAAGTAAATAAATAAATAATCAGGTCAGCTCACCCATGCTTTCCAAACATCAGAACAAGGAAAAAGGACTCCATTTGGAAACCACATAGAGATTAAAGTACATGGACAGTCTTACTCCTCTCCAAAATCTCATTTTCTCTATGGAACTACATATACAGCAGTTCTGTTATGAACTTTGACCCTGCACTAAATAAGCATGATGATTTGCTTTAATGTTTCTGCTAAAAAATGGTAGCAGCTCCAGAGTTCCACACAAGGTTCAGCCACCCTTGCCACAACACCAACATTCAGGATACAGCAAACATTAAAATCACACCTCTAAAGTGGCAAAAATCTGTCTCTACTCATGAAGCAACCACCTCAAAGCAGAGTCTTCCAGGGAAAACAGGCAGACAAAGTCAAGCCAAAGTTTCCACAGGACTAAGCTACAGACCAGCACTTACATTTAATACAAAAGGCAAAATGACCACATCAGTATTGCATTCAATGACTGATACTGCCAAAGCAGCCCTGGTTGATGGCTACAGTTGGTTTTACAAGATGTCTGTGCTTTGGCAGCGTTCCCACTGCCAAACAAGACCAGCAGCAATGCAGCTGCTTGCAGCAGGGTCTCATTCCACATGCTCAGCTTACTGAAACTCCCGCTCCAGTCACACAGAAATGATCTTCTGCTGTTCAGGATAAATCAGCATGAACGATTTAAATTCCTGCAGTATTTACAAGATGAAACTAAAAGAGGTGTCTGGCAGGATGCACTGTGAACGGGATGGGGGGCTGTACAGGTGAGGAGAAAAAACAGCATCCCATCACTTGAAAACATGTTCTACTCCAGGCAGCACTGAAGGTCAGGGATAGCTTCATTAGCCTCCCCTGTAAGTCTGTGTCAGGCTGAATCTAACACATTTTACAGGCTGAAGTGTCAGAAAGGAGACAGACAGTATAGAAGGGAAAAGGAAGGGAGGGAATTAAAGTGACTTTCCTAGTATTGGACTAGATGATTGCTGTAGATGGCTTCCAACTGAAATATTCTGTTTCTCAATATTCTTGCAATAAAGCCCAGGTGAGAATCCATGCCAGCGCCCTGGCTACGGACCCTGCCAGCATGTAGTAGCAACCACAGTTTTCTCCAGGTACTCACTGAGGTAGGTGGTGAGCTTGTTTTACAGCAAGAACACGTACAGCCCACGCTGAAGCCCTTGACGGACAATTTTTACAGAAATTCTTTTTAAAAGGGTTAAGAGGCGCAGTGCAGATGACTACACTCTTATTGCTGAAGAAACAGAAAGAGACTTTTTAAAATGCTGAAGACAGCAACACAAGTCACGATAATGAGCTGCCTGTGGCCATTCAGCTCGGGGAGTGGGAAGCCTTGGAGGTGGCCTTGGATTACAGGAGCACAGCTAAAACAAAACAACACAACACAACAATGAAAAAACAATGGAAAAAACCCCCAGAGTTTATATTCTCTGTGAGTATTCTCGCTTGGCTTTCTCAGTATAGGGAAATAAATCCTGCTCAAGTCTAGGACACCGTATCCCCATAGCTCACAACTATTCCATTTGCTAACTTATAAAACACAAATGCTGTGCCCCTTTTCCTCTTCCTTGCAAGGGTTTCAAATACAGCAGGAGACAACAGACAGGCAGTCACCTAACAGACCCTCTTGAACTTGTTTTACAGTTTTAGTTTAATGAATTGAATCTGATGGTGTAAATCTCATCAGTTAGAGTGACCTTTGAGGGGTTTTTTAATTAGAAAAAGCTGCTCAGTCTGCGGTTTCTGCTGTGTTTGAAGTGAAGTCTCTTGTAGGATTTGCTGGGAATATGTTTGTTCCAAGAAGAGTGGATCACATGAAAAAAGATAAATTCAAAATCCCATTTTTCCTTGGAAATACGTCACAATAAATACTTCTCTTCCCAAAAGTAGAGAATGGTCCAAGAATTAAAAGGTGGTAGGATTATACTAAAAATGCAGTTGTACTGACCTCCTATAGAGATGAGGAAGCTTGAGTGACCACTTCTTTATTTTTATTAGCTGTTATTACTATGCATTAGGCTGGCCAGTCATCCCCACTCTCTTCCATTTTTTCCCCTGAAAACTTGTCTGAGAAGTAGCACACAAGAAACAAGCTGCTAATTGAGAACAAGCTGCAATTACAGTTTTCATTACCATACACTCTTAAGCTTTGCTGTAAAGCAAGCTATTTAACCTTCCTTGACTACATCTATTAGTAGAAAGTCAGAAAAAAATGGCTCAGTAGTGCTCAGATCATCTTCTTTCCTGTCTAGTTTATAAATACAAGGAGATTTTAGTTCTTCTCAAGGTCAGAAAGAGAAACTTCTCTATAGCTTCCACTTAAGTCACTGGAAGTAAGAAATCAGCAGCTCCAAGACCTGGAGGAAAACACCAAGCTGAGCATGACAAGCATTCATCATTTTCATTGCCTATGGGAGCAGATAAGGAGGTACAGCTTTGCTGCACGTCATCTTTCAATTTTTCAATAGATTAAAATTCAGCCAAGATCCCAGAAGCACGTGCAATGCATCTTCATCCCTCAAAACCCCTATTTTGATGAGAAATGTTGTTTCAAATAAAAATAAAATACATTATTGTTTGTATTTCGCTGATCATCTGAACTCAGAATGTAAAATCAATGCTGACAAATATAACCTAGTATTTAATACAGAAAGAGAAAAAGGAGACTCTAGCTTTCATACTAAAAACCAACCAGAAGAAGCAAAAAAACCCCAGAAACTGTTTAAAAGAATAAGTACAAGAGCACATAAGGTAATCAGTGTGGGAGGAAGGAGAAGGAAGAGAAGGCTGGACTCTACTCCCCCGAGTCTTCTTCCACACTCAACTGTCATCTCCACTACAATAATTAAATAAAATGTTTCATAGACTTTTAAGAGAGAGCATCCAAGCCTGATTCTTCAGAATCTTCAAGCCATCTGTTTTGAAAGTTCCAATCTGCAGAAACAGCACAAACATATGGAAAGACCATACCACACACCGAGAAATTTCAAATTTCAAACTGAGTCCTGACGTGTGAAAAAAGCCAGGTAGATCCAACAGAAAAAGAATCACTCAGCACATGGAGTCCACATTTAGGTGCCCGCATCAAAATGACCTGACATTTACATGTTTCTTAATGCTCCTGTACAGCCATTAAGACAGTGGATGATCAGTACCTTTGAAAGAAAAATCAGGCCACTTTCATCTATAAAGATACAAGCACCTAACTTCAGCTTATTGTTTCTACAATTGCTTTTCTCCATGAATAAAACATCGCACATTTTGTACTTATATTATAATTTCAGTCACATTTATCTTAAATGGAGAGTTATTGTATGCAAAAAGAGACCTTATAAAGTCTTACACCCCAGGGTGTCGCACTTCCCCTGAGATCCTGCCTGATACTGTGCTACCCTCTGTCTTTAGTGTTAACTAACAGGCTATTTGCCTCAAGCATTTGTTCTCCAACATCCAACCTTGCCCCCCAGTAGGCAAAGTTTTTTCTTATTGAAACGGGTGGAGGGTATGGGAATTTGAACTACAATGGAAGCACTTGGAAATTTATGGCATTTTGAACTTTTTAATGATTCTAGCAATAGTCTGTATTGGTTGTAGAGGGAATCAGCAAAATTTCACATTCATAAAAATATTTAAGGGCAGCTTAACTCACTAGTTTAAAAAAAAAGTGTGTTAGTAAAGTTTACTGTTTTCATTATCAGGTGTGAAGGCAAGAATTTCCGATTAAATATGGCAGTCTGCAGTTAAAAGGCCAGCTTCCAGTATTTCCTCCAAAGGGAAGAAGAGTTCCAAAACAATTCTTACAGTTTGCAGAGAGGAATAAACGGTAGCTGCTCATTGTAAAGCAACTGCTTTCTCAAACACCAAAACAGGAGCTTGCAAAATTTGTCCTGTACATGTCCCTGCAAGGAATGAACACAGAGAACTGGAGCACAGACACAAACCAACAGAAGACTCGTTAATATTTTAGGCACCCAAATCCAAAATGGTGGTCATTAAGCCTGCAAACTTCTCCTCTGAAGGAGGGTTCACAAGGCACCACATGATTTCTGCACAGACTTGTCAATGCATAATTGGGCAGGTTAGTACCATCATCCAGTAATCAGGGACAATCACCTGCAAGCCTCTCCATGGGGGAAGAGGGCAAACCTGAGTTCCAGCATGTAATCCAAAAGAACAAACTTATATAAAATATGGGTCTTGGTGAATCTATACTTCTTATTTGGAACACAGCATGGCTTCAAGAGATGGAAGGAACACTGCTTCCATGCAAAAAAATATACAGGATAGATACATGGTAGCTTAGGTGGCATGAGCATTAGACTTAAAATCTCTGTCATGCAGAGGCTCCCTGTATTCCCATCAGCTTCAGGAAGGGAAATTTTAAGATCCTGTTGCCAGCAACATTTTCTATTCTATGGCTGCAATTTTCTGAAATACGTTACTTTCTTCTCAAGGTACAACTCAGAACATTCTAAAATTCATCTATAATAGGCAGACTGGATACTTCGGAAGTGACACGAAATGAAACTGTCATCTTATTCAATAGGACCATCAAGGCTATTAAGACAAAATTAAGTAACTTCTACAGCTTGTGAAGCCATATAATGAAGACTTGAGAGATCTATCTAAAGAAACTGAAAGTAAACGAAGTCACTGATAACAAGGACAGTAAACATCAAAGAACAAAGTAGTTGCCCAAAGAAGGAGGAGCTGTTCTTCCAAGTGACCAAAAGTGAACTTTGCATACACTTACCTATTATTGATGGATTGAGGTATGGTCCCACAAGCACTAATAATCAATGATGTCTGTCTTGCAATGAAACCAAAGTGCCAAGAAAAGAAGGGCAAAGTCTAGGAAAATTGCCTCCCCTTCCTACCACAACCTAGAAAAACCTCATATTGTTTCCAAAATCTAACAATTTTCAAAATGACATGTCAAAGACCAAAAATAATGTCAGTTTCCAGCCTGTACTCAAATACGAGACGACTGACAAGCTCAATTTCTCTTGCAATTAATAAATTTGTTGCTTAAAAATACAATGAACTTTTTTAGACCTGAATATTATTAGCAGGTACTCAAAAATGTTTCATTTCATAGTAAAAGTATACGCACATTATAAACTGAAAAAAAATTGCTATTTATTTTCTGTAGTAGTCTTCTGATAGTTTACCATAGCACTATGGCAACTGCCTATATTATATAGCCCATATAGTCACTCCCCTCCCCCAGACTCTTAGAACAGACTTTGTGTCCTACTTCATCCAGCACAAGATCAACCAAGCCATAAATGAAAAAATCGCACACAAAAAAGTAATTAAATAGCAATGTGAAGAAGTAACAAAAAATATCAGAGATTACCTGTAGGCAACAGAGGTCCAATTCATAATTTTAAAACACGTTTGCCATCTGACTTTGGGCAAGTCACCATTAGTCCCTCAGTTTCCTTTTGGTAAAATGGGGCAGGAGGACTGAAATTTGTTTCTCTACAGCAGGGTAACAGATTGAACTCATTAAGGTTTGTAAAGCATTTAGACTTCTTCATATGACTACTGCTTTAGATGTGTAAATATGTTGTATTATAAAAAGGAAGGTTAAATTATGCAGATCTCCAAATTATAATAAGCTATGTGCAAAAACATACCAGTAAAGTTATTTCAAACTAAGGTTATGACAATAACATAATGATGTTAGAAAAAAATGGCAGAATGAGGACAATGCTGACATGCAATCAACTCAAAGACAATTTAGTAAAACTGCAGCGAAACAAGGTTTGAAAGACAACAGGAAAGTTAAAATATAAATATCATTATTTAATCCTGAATTTGATACATTCACTTTTTCAATATTGGTCAACAGAAGCAAAATATTAATGGTAACACAACAGTTATAGAAGATTTCATTTCTCTGTATAAAACTAAACAAAAGGCAAGGTCTAGAGAAAGCAACTTACACACTTTTGACAATTAACTCATAGTACAATTACTTTTAGAGCAGAAAGTGAAATTCTTGTTAACTATACAGTTACTGTAATTATGTTGCTCAGAAAGTTAGTATAATGGGAGAATTAAATAACAGCTACATTATGAAGTTCAACATAGTGTAAGAATTGAAGTAATAAATAACATGTAGATTAAACATAGAAAGTGAAAGGTTTATCACCATCAACAACCATTACCACAACAAAGGACCAAATCAAGACTAAGAAATGCAAAGGAATCTATAGAAGACCACAATAAAGACCTTAAAAAGAATGCATATTATTTATACGGAAAGGTAGGTGGACGGGACAATTTATTTAAATTGAGTCAAATTTAAATAGTGTCCAATTATTCTGCCTTACTAGAGATTTTTTTCAGACTACGGAGATTCCAAACAAAAGTAGCTAAAGAGGAATTTCAAGTACAACTGATAAGATGTGTATGAATAACTAGAAAGCTTTGAGGAAATTCAAACATCATTAGCAAGAATTTCAAATAATACAATTCTAAGGAATAGCAGAAATGAAAGAAAATTAGCAGGTTTGCTAGATTATTAAGCAGTCAAAGGATCACTTATACAAGATAAATACACTGCAGAGCAGCCAGAACATTTATTTGCATTAATTATTCACAATGCATATGGAAGAATATGTCCCCAGATCTACTCTTTACAGGTGAAATAAAATTGCTGGTCTAAAAAAGAAAAATGAAAATGCAAAAAACCAAATAGTTAACAGAAGATTATACAGTCTAAAATTTAAAGAAACTTAAATAGCAAACCTCAGCCTATCCTAACATCGAGTGAAATGGAGGCTTAAGCTCCATCTATTACTTCATCTGATGTGCATAGGATATAAACTTCTGTTCAGTCCCAAGAAAGAGGAAAACCCCAAGGGTTATTGCAGCAGATTAGTTCTGGGGTTTAGCATTGTGAATTTGTGAGCCACTGTTGCCAGACAGATCGGTAAGAATCTACTAACATTACCTGAATCTGTCTCTAGAAGAAAATCCACTCTCAAATTTACAAAAACTCTTCCCCATCTTGTTTACAGCAGTTACTAGAACAGTTTAGAGTAATCAACGTACTTTTGAAAAATCTCAGTGGGGTAACGCAGTTCACAGTGATTGGAATCAGTAACTTTGCACGGGTTCTTCAAAAGATGAGCTGTTATCAAGATTAAGCAGCCACGGAGTGAGAGACTGCAAAATACACTTGGAATGAACAGTTCATTTTTAGGACAGCTGGCTAGAGTAAAATAATTTCAGATTCTTACTCATACTAACATTTAAATCAGAGTGGAGAACCCAAGTCTTACAAACCATGATAAAAATACGCCTTAGTTATTTTTATTACATCATTGAGCAATGCTAAGTGTGTGCATTAACATCTGACACAATTGTATCTGAAAAACCTCTTGGCCCTGGAAAAGATAAAAGGTTCCCTGTTCCTCTCTTGTATGTAACACTTACTTAAAGACAGCTAAAACAAGCTAGGCCGCTTCTCAGCCTCAGTGCATAGTGCACGTGGCTGTCCATTTAATCTAAATCCAGTGCATACACATGGAGATCTCAATTAGGAAGAGAAGAGAGTTTTACATCTTCCTGTCTACTAAAAATAAACAAATTATGACAACAATCCAGTGAAACTTGGGTAAAACTTCTCAACCAAAGGCAAGTAATTGTAAAAGTCAGTGGAGAACACAACATAACCCAACTTCCGAAAAAACACATTTGCATGCCAGCTATTCTGCCTTTTGGCTGTGCATCACCACCTCTTCATGTCAGAATCACCATGCTCTTTCATACCGTTCAGTACGTCCAACCAATATAGCTCACAATACAAACTTAAATTCTTCAGGTCAAATGCACATGCTTTATGACCCATTACCTTCACTCGGAGATAACAATACCTTAATATCTCTCACAAAATCCATAGGAAATTGCTAAGATAACTAGCAAGGTACAAAAATCACTCACTTTGGTAGTGGCTAAGGGTATCATATTTTGGTCCCAAATCTAGTCCTTTATGATAAAAGTTCAAAAGCCTTATTGTTCAATTTAAAAAGATCAATATTCAGACCTGACTTGATTATTGCATTAAGGTTAATAAGAGCGTACTTTCACATGGAATTTTCTTCATGAAAAGTTAATTTACTGGAGGTGAACGGCTTATTAGCCCTATTAGTAAACTTAGGTTACTTAGTATCTTCAGTCCTTTGCTTCCACACTACCTTCTAAGTCTTAACTTCATACAGCTTTTATATGTTAAATGGTAATACACAGCTGTACATTTTACTATATACAAAAGCCACACTTAGAATGCACTTACCATATACTGATGGAAAAATATCCAGTTAGACTAACTGGACTTAGAAAGAGGGATGGAACGGAAAATCATACTGTAGGATGCAAAGAATCTGACTTGGAGGAACTTCAGTATTTTATTTCAAAAAAAAAAAAAAAAAAGATTGTGAAATAGAAAATGAACAGGAAATGAAAAACGTTCCCAGTGCACCAGTGTTTTTCATCCCCCGAATCAGAAATACGGTAGAAATTATCCACACACTACTCTACTTTCCAAAGAAGTCTTGTATGAAGATCGGGGGAGAAAGAAATTTAAATATAAAGCCACTAAAAGACACTTCTGGTTTTTGTTTTCTGTGTACAACAAAGTTAAGGGCAGAATGTTATCAGCCTCATGTTTGAATAGCTTGTCCCTATTTATGTCAAAGAGCTAGCATTATTTAAATGAGGCTTTCTGTATTTAATAGTTCAGTTTGTCCAACATCTCCTTCGCTTGTCAGAGATAAATAGAATGCTGTGTTCCAGTACAAGAGAAAGCAAATCTGTTACTGCCACGTTCTGGCTGCACTCTATGTTTCTGAAGAGATACAAACTATAAAAAGAAGAACCTATTGTTTCTACCAGGTTTTTCACACTGTGTTGCTGGTTTCTCAGTAAAGCAGATCTCTCGCTGAAGCTGAGAAAGACCACATCTCTGAACAACACCATTAAGAGACCAGTTAGCTCCCCATTTCCTTTGCAGCAGTCCAAAATAATTTCTTAAATTAAGAAAAAAAAAATCAATTCTCAAAATGTTCTTTCACTTTTACAATTTAATACAGATGTTGGGGTTTGAACTGCAAGACAGACTGAAAGCGAAGAATGCCTTTTTCATCACCTTTATCACCTAAGTATTCCCACAGAGGTCACTAGAGGAAAAATGAATGTACACTCCATAAGACTAAGCAAAGTTTAGACTTTTAGCTAAAGAAGATAGAATTTGGAAATTTTCTCGGAATTTCTGGACTGGTACAAGGAATGTCCAGAGCAAATAAGACAAAGGCTCTGTAGGTTAACTCACCATAATAAACAGTTGGTTTAGAACGATGAAGTACTTTGCCATTTGCTGTAAGACAAAAAGACCTGCTTTGCTGGGTCAGACTACAGCATCCTTCCAGCCCAGCACTGTCTCTGGGTGTCTGTTTCTAGTCACTGGTGTTACATAACAGCAAGGTTTAACTGCTGTAGAACAGTTATTCTGATAGAACATTTTACCCCTCAGCACTTTTCAACTTGTCTTTCATTCTATTCACATAGCATGTTCCCTCTGGCCAAAACCTAAAATCCAAATAAAGAGCAGATTTTGCAATCAAGCTAGTAAGTCTACTCAAACCATGTGAAACATTGAACTATATACTGTTGCGTTACTACAGATTTGGCAGATATTATTGCCAGCAAATCCAAACCACCACAGGAACAGAAAAGAAAAAAAAAAAAGGAAAAAAAAATAAGACCAGGAATACAAGGGCATGGAAAACAAGCCCTATAGCTGTCAGCAAAAAATTTAATAGTCACCTAATGCAGGAGATGCTCACTAAAATAAGTGAACAAAGTGGAACAAAACCATGATGTTAAGTGGATGATGTAGAAATAAGGAGATATGAATCATTTCAGAAATTCAGTGTATTTTGACAATATGTACCTCTAATCACTTATTCTAAAATGAAAATGAGGTTTGTGAAAGGAAAAGCCTTCAGCCATATAGGAAAACTGAGAAGTTAGTAGCACATTTTTCATCCCTGCACGTGCTGTGACATCCTGCATTCAGAGGTCTTCTGAGTTGTCTGGCTGCTGCTCCTCTTCCCCACATACAAGCCATGTTCATATAATCAAAAATGTATGTATTTTATTTGTGTTACGATCATCCTAAAAGTCTTGTCAAACGGGGCACCCAAAAAGATGGAGACAGACAGCAATCCAACAAGTTAGAGCCACCAGGACCAAAGGACAAATGACAACCCTGAGAGCTTGCCTATGCAGCTGGTGGATAATCTGACCAGCTAAATCTGACTGTCAAGCCAACACACGATAAGCAGAGGGCTCCGACTGCTATTCAGTCTAGATACCATTTAATTACCAACCCCTTCCAGAAGAGAATTAACTGGTTCAGAACAGCAGTCTAAGTGGTCTAAGAAAAAGGTACAATGTTATGTTAGGGCAGAGATTGGAGATGGAAATGATGCAATACACAAGAGCAATGAAAAAGACTGTGAAGAAAGCAGTATGCTGAGGAATAGTGGGGAAAAAAAAAAAGAGGATTCTAGCAGGAAATAAAGGAAAAGCATTAAGGGTGTCAACTGAACACATCCTCCCAGGTGTCAGTTCTTCCTAAGAATTTTAGTGATGCCAAAGACACAAACAGTAGAAACTTGTAACCTCAGGGATACATAAGGCACAGGAAAGAAAGGAACCAAAGATGTGATGCCCAAGCATGTGTATTGGAAGAGATAGAGGTCAGCAGTCCAAGACAGCCATTAGGATCTGCCAGAGAGAATAAATTAAATATGTTATGCCAAATATGATAAAAAATGAGAAATATTATGACCATCTATCAACTCTGGCTCAAGAAACCAGAGAAGTATTCCTGGGAAGTGTGACTCGGGAAGTTTGACGTGCCTTGCTCTGTACTGTTTCCTGGGCACCCACTATATGCTAAACTGTGTCAGCATAAATCTGTTCTCATATAACTACTTCAAACTACCAAAAAAAGTTTGCCTTGAAATAATGTAATCAAAAATGAAGGGGTGAAAGCAACTGAATAAGGGTAACTTCAAAAAAAAAAAAAACAAAAAACAAAACATTTTACCACTAGCGTAAGAGACTAAAATGGACTGGAACCAGGGTAAAATTTTCAGTTAAATTGGTTCAGATTTGTTCAGAAGTTTTGATCATGCAGTCATAACTTCTTTTGTAGGTCATTAAGGCAGTTGGCATCTTGTTGGGTTGGTCCTGCTGCTGTTCCTGACCCACAGGCAGAAAAACAAGTGGGAGAGCACAGGGCACGGATAGTACCCATAGCAACACCATGAAAATGAGGAAGAAAGCAAACTTAAATATGTATAATTCCTTGGTGTACAGTGATGAATTTTCTTTGTGTACATTAGTATATCTTCAATTTATCAAAAGTAAATAAAATCTTCTAGTTTTTCAGGTACTTGCTTATGTATTGTGTGTTGAAAGTAATGCACATAAGACATATAAGCAAGGGAAATTTGATTTTTCGCATAGGACTGATGCAAACACTTTGTGTGCAGTTTGTTGAGTTTCTCCCTTCATATACAGCAGCGCAGCAAAATCAGTGCAGGGTTTTCTACCAGTAGAAATAACTATTCAGCAATAACTCTTGATATACTTCAAGGCCAGATAACACAGTCTGAAGGTCAAGTTTTGACTTCTTGAAGCCTAATTTATTCGAGAGGAGACTAAAGTACAAGAGCTAGAAAATGGCCAAGTACTTTCTTCAATTGATGAAAAAGCTGTTTTTTTCCAAAGGATTGCTGCCAACAGAAAAGGATTATGAGCAGAGTAGAGCACTAAACACTGCCAATTTCCTTGGTTACTGTACGAAGAATGTTAGATGTTCAAAGAAGGCAAGAAGAAACTGAAAAACATATCAAAGATTTGTTCAAGAACTGAAGACAGAGAGGAGACAGAGTGCAACGCTAATTGTGCCACTAAACCTTGTCAAACTACAGAAGAGACAAGTAATGACCAAGTGTATTAAACCATTGAGCTTTTAAAAGACTTTTTTAAAAGCTCTGTGCACTTATTACTCTCTCTCATACACATACACATCCTTATCTACCTTTCATAGCAACTATGCAGCATAGTGCTGTACATTTTAAACTCCATAGATGGTTAATGATTTTGTGCACAAAATATTCTGTAGAGTCTGATGGCTTGTAGAGACTGGAATGTCATGGGATAGAATAAAACCTCTCTCCCCACCTCAGCAGCTGAACCATAGGGAGTGCTAAAGTTAGTCCCAGTGTGATTTCATTTATATATGTGGGATCATTTTTACATACAACAAAACCAGTAGGAAGCTTTACCAGTTTCATGTTATTCAAAGCAGGAAATAGGACTGACCAAGCAGTACAAGACTGCTATAGCTGGATCCATTTTTAGATGCCTGCTAATATTCTAAGTAAAAACTAGTCCCGGAACCGTTCTCAAGTACAGTATTAGATCTAGATTTATTTCACCAACATCACCAGGCAGGGGAAAAGTCCTACAATACCTACCCCTGAGGAGGTGAGGAGGCCCTCTCAGTAGCTCTCTCCTAACAGTACCCTGGACCTAACCAGATCTTCCACAACAGAAAATTATAGTCTGCCACCCTCCTTCCCTACCATTCACAAACCAAATCTCCAGCATCATGGCGGCCTCTATCCTGAGTAGGTAACTTAGCATCTGCAATTAGTCTGACAGATGACCAAATTTTAGGCAGTTCATTAATCCTCTCACAGCTAGGATGAAAGTTGTACACTCCCTCAAACTAGGATCGGAGGTAGATACTTGTAAAACTAGTTTGGACAAAGTTTTTATGTACGATCAAGAGGAAGCAAGAATTCCAAATCTCCGCAAACAAAATGCAGCTACTTTAGCACATGTTAAATACATAAAGGTGGCAAGACCTTTCCTTGAGCCCACATACTAGCTTGGTCTTCTAGCAATTTTAAACATAAACTTCTTTCAAAAAACACACTACCAGTCTCTTGAATTTGGTTTGGGTCTCTGCTCATTCATTCCCATATATATTCCTCTTCCTCAGCCTTCCTCAACTCTTATTCTGGCTGAAAACCTTCACTATTTGTATCAAACTCTGCAGATCAAGTAGCAACTTATCCTGATGCTTTATCCTAGTAAATGATCTCTAAGATCTATTTCTATACTGAATTACCAGTCAGGCCTATTTTACTGCTTTACCTGTGGTTATCTCCATTATCTTCTCTCAGACCCCTCAGTAAGTCATGAAAACAAACATTCCATTAAGACCTTACAGTGATTCAAATACTTCACCACAACCACAATAGGATTTCTGACCACTGCTCCTAAAGTCTTTAAAGCACACTGAAGTCTATCTCCCACTTAAGCCTCTCATCTGTCTTCAGAACTTTGCAGGATGTTACCTTTTCTTTTATTCTATTATTGTATTATACTATTTATTATTGCATTTCTTTTATTACTGCACAAAAGACAAAAAGGGCATGGATGTTATTTATGCATCTTTAAATGCCTATTTTTCAAACTGTTCTTAAGAAGAGATGCTTCATTCATGAATGCTTTGTCTGCCTCCAGTTATTTTCTAAAAGGTATCCATTTAATGACAGCATTATCATGTCACTTAAAGTGCCTTATGTAAAAATCCTGGATTAGCACATTGGCCTTTCATCTCAGGGAAGCCAAATGCAAAACCGAAAAATTACTTTCATGCCCTTAGCCTTCAGACAGACATTACTAATTCTCGCTACAATTTCGCTTAAGTGACCACTTTTCCTTGGGGGAGGGGTGAGTACTGATTAAAGCAGCGCGTGATTTCAGGCCAGAAAAAATAGATGGAATAAAGATGCAAGAGAATCTTTAAATCTGCATGCTTATACCAGTCCTAGATTTGAGCAATCTAAATCACATGCTCATTTTCTAATCAATGTTTCTTCCATTTAGAAGACACTATGCAGTCTCTTCAGGTATCACTGGAAATTATTCAGCTGCAATATATACCATCTATGTAAAAAAGGCTTTTTAACACTGTCTGACCTACGATGCTATGAAGTTTCCAGCTGCTGTGGAAAAACCCACAACTGTCACTGTTTATTCACCTTGCATCCAACATCAGGTGCATAAGTACTCTTCTACTTACCACATTACAAGTCTAGTAGATGTGTTTATCTTGAATAAATCATTCATCTTTGACTGAAAAACAATGTTTTGAATGTATTCTGTCCTTTTAAATCTAATGTCTTAAAAACATTTTTAGAGGAGTACAAAGTTATTCATACAAAAGATAAAGAAGACATTTATTCTCACTGTGTTGGATTAATTTTATGTCTAGTCTATATACACATTATAAATCTGGTTTTAATAGTACTCAATATGCATAATTCCCCATGCTTATTAAGCAAGTCATTTTTCTGCCTGTGCTAAAAGACCCCTTGGAATCTAAATGAAGCCCTGTAGCTTCAGTTAAAAATATATTACTTAAGAATAAAACATGTCAACTGTGATAAGTACTTCATATCAGATTATAAACCAGAAAGAAGTATGAAATAATTTTGGACAAAGCATATTAGATAATTCGAATGAAAATTAGAAAAACCCATGTATTCAAGAAACTTGCAGAACAGCCAGATTAGCACATTGATAATGCAAAATTTACCTTTTGTGAGAGAGGGAAAATAAAGACTTGCAATTTTTGCAGTATCATAATTTAACTAGACTTCTTACCCAATTACCCATTCCATGAATTTAAGAAACAACAATAGAGGGGTGATAGATAGTCTAAAATAATACTTTATGAACTAACACTTAAGTTTCTCTTGACTATGCAGTGCTAATGTAATATTTTCACACTTCCAGATCCTTCTTGCATTGCAAAAAATAGAAGCTGCAGAAGGTGATGTTTAAGGTTCTAATGTCCATGAGAAACAAAAACAAATTTACACATGCATTCACAAATGTTACCCCTTACAAGCAAGGCTCTTTCTTGCCGGCCTTCCTGCCCTCTTTCCCTGCAGTACTCCAGTTCCAGAAATCAGGGTACTGCTACAGAAATATTAAAAGCACCTTTTGAATAGAGACAAGACATACTTTCAGGAGGAATTCTGCATGCGTAGATGCAAACATCACAAGCATAAACAGGAGAATTAAATTTGGCGTATTGTGAGGACACATGCCTTTGAGAATTTTTGCAACTGTGTGTAACTCAATATCTACCTACCTACCGAAGGCAACATCCTGTGCTGCTTCCCCCTCCTACTCCCATTATTTTTATTTAGGGCTTACAAAGATAAAGAGAAGTAAAGCAAATAACTGTTGACAGCTAATTTGATAGTAGTGTGAAAATATTTATGTTTTAATATAGGAGAGAACGCAGAGGAAATGATCTTACTTGCCACACATTTGTCAAAAAAGAAAAATCCATAAGTTTCCTCGGAGAATGATGCTCACCTCTCAGCAGGAAAAAAAAAAGAAAAAAAAAATAAAAGCAATCCATTAAAATATACAGTACAATTAAAACTGCGTTTCCTAGTCTTCTGAAAGCTACGTTCAGCAAAGTTACATATCTCTCCCCTCCCACATAGCACCAAGTACTGCTGTATGCATACCAGAGGAGTCCAACACAAAGACACACTGCAAAAACAAAGACCTTCATCTCCTAACACACAAATAACCAAAGAACAGCCAAAAATAAAGTAACTATGACAATTAAAGATTTGAGACCGGGGAGGGGGGTGTTGGGAGGAGAGAGAGCAGAAGACAGGGGAACCACACGATTGAGAGGATGAAAGCTGAGAAGTTAAAACACAATTTTTAAAAGGGTATTTTTGAGGAGTATAACAGACATATACCAAATCGTTAGCATAAAACTGTTTAAGAGCACATCTTGCACACATCTAAATCTGAAAGGGAAGTCACTATACCAGAAAAGTAGTATATGATCATGTTATTAAGACAGTAGCATAATCTGTATCAATGAATCACAATAAATTGTATGTTCACAGGCTTCCCTTCCAGCCCAATGAAGTAATCTGAAAGAATACCATACATCCCACATCAATATGAGCTATGTGTTCATATACTACCTCAGACACATTGGACTTACACCACAGAAAGTATATGCTGTGTCCCGTATAAATTGCTCATGAGAACCATTTAACACTGTATCAATATTTCAGTGAAATTTCATTTTTCAGAACGCTGGCATACTAAAAGCCTCTGAGGAACAAAAGAGTCCATTATCAGTGATTCAGGCACATTACAGAGCAATGAATTTTTGAAAAATATGCACACATTTACAAAATAAATCAAGCTAATGAATTACTTACAGTTTGTTTGAACTAACTTCTTAGAAGTTAATATAGCTGCCTTAGCAGAGAGTCATATTTCCATACTTCACTTCTGCGTGTATTTTTAACTTCATAGATATCCCCAATGCATAGAGTTACATTGGGCAATCCTAGTGCACACAAGCATAATGATTTTGCACTGCTTCCACATTTTAATGAGAGAACCAAAAAAGGCAAGTTACAGTGGCTACAGGGAAACACCGTAGAGTGTTAGCCTGATTCCCAAAATACATGATGGAACATCTACTATTGAGGCATTAGCCAGAGAGAGTGTGGCAACTGTATGTTGTCTTTAAAGCTGATCCAAATCCTGTGGAAGCAGATTCCAATAATCCTCTATTAGGAACAGTATCACAGCCTTCTACAGATGCATCTTTTAATATTCTGAGATGCAATTATGACACTTTAAAAAAATAAACTAGTCTGTAAGCAAAATCAATTTCTGGCACAAGGTACAGAATTATAATAACAGAGAAAAAAGCATAGTAACAAACACACTATTGTGTACACATATATTTATGTTATGTAAACATATATTTCACATAATAAAATTTTAAAATCTAAATTTATCAGAAAAATTCTTATTAGACTAGAGAAATTAAAAAATTAAGTGAAAAATTAAATATAGCTTTGTTTATTTTAAACACTATTTATACTAAGCAGATATATTACCAACCCGTAGTACAGTTGGAATTACAAGGCTGCTTTAAAATGCCATACCCATTTCTGCAGAGTTATTGGCAGAACTGCAGGCAATGTTACTCTTCTTGAAGACAAACTCATGTCTGCTTTTCACAGAAGTCGCCAACCTTCATCCAGGTGATAACATGAAGCAGAACAAAGTAGCTTGCAAAAGTCCTTGAAGCCCAACTTCCCAAAAAAGGAGCAGGAGAGAGTCAGTGCAAAGTGAAGTCTAAGAAGGTAGTAAATGTCACTCTGTTTATGTGAATCCAGTCCTACCCAAAGCTAATTACAGAAGATACTGGGGTAGGACTAACTAGAAATCAACCAACCAAAGAGCTTGAAAACTCATCTTCTGTCCTTGGAAAGGCCCACACTGATATCTCTGGCTATAAAAATAAGCAAAACAACAAGCATTTCTATCACTTGGAACCCTGTCTTCAATGTCAAAACAAAATCCAAATCATTAAAGAATGTGTTTAGCACATTACACTGAGTGGTTATTGTGTTGTTGGGGTTTTTTTTCCTGGCTTTTTCCAACAAACAGAATTTTTCATTGCTTCTGATCTCAGGGTTTCAGAAAAGTAACTGAGCGTAAGAAGAGATGCACTGAATCCATGAAGCTTAATTCTGATTCTTAACCATCTTTATTCAAAGCAGCAGGAAAACTCCCCTTTTACTTAAAGCAATGCAAGTTCTGACTTTGCAGTGCAACAAAAGCCTGAAAATGTGGCACATAAAATGTTAAAAGTGAGTGAAATTTAGGACTATTTATGAGCTCAAGTTGTTGATCAGCCCCACTCATACATGTACTTCATGGATCAAATACCTGCATAACAAGGCTAGTTTCATTAATGTGTTTCTACCAAAAAGGCCAGGGTTTTTTCTTTCCTTCTTTGTCAAAAAGGCCAAATTTTTGCATTGCTTTTATGATAAGGCAGGCTATAATCTTTTTTTAAGGTCTTGTAACATGATAAACAGCAGAAAAATGTTTTCTGTTTTTATGCAGCATGAATAAGCAATAAACCTGTTGTAAACTGATTATTAAACAGATGTTAGAACTGTGACATTGGATATTTCTTTTATAACTCTTGAACAAGCAGTTCGCATCAGAAACATTGCCCACCATAGGAGAAGACTGAAGACATTCTGTAAAAATTATTTGTATTAAGTATTCATGACATCTCAAACAATAAGGTATCAGATATGCAGACTACTGCAGTTCCACGGAGAGTTACTGGAGGTATATTATTTAACACACATCTGGTACATGTGTCCTAGAAGCATTCAGAAGTGACTTGGCACATATTATAATAATCCATGCTAAAATTCACTAAATCATACTGATCGTGGTTTTTCCTCAGTAACTGGACACGAGCACACTCTATAGTAATCTCAAAATGTCTAGAAGAAAGTCTCATCTCCAGGACATAAGATACTACAGTAAGATACAGTAAGATACTACAGAATCTGTGGATTCAAAGCATCTGTTTTCATGCTAAATCATTTTCTTGAAATCCTAAAATTTGTAGGGCTTTGGTAAATTCCGCCAACGAACAAGAACAACAAACATTGTAAACACAAAATAACGCAGGTCTCTCCCCAGAATGAAAACCCACAATGCAGTGGCATTTTACCTGCAGCTCTCAAGTAGTAATAAAATACTGCCAAGGAATAGGAAGGCAAATATTTCCTTAACTTTCAAAACCTGTTGTCCTTGATTGAGACATGCAGGGTGGAAAAAACGTGATAAGCAACTGACGCCAAGTCACAAAAACAGTTTGGAGACACACATTCAATCTTTGTTCCGTGAGCTTTAAAACAAGCTTTTAATTAAACCATAAAACCAGTTAAAATACAGCAAATATTAGCCATTTCCTTGGCTCAGTAATAAAGGTTCATTTTTAACTTGACTCATTTTACATTGGGTCTATAGCAGCAACAGATGCATAGCAACTGATCTTCAAGGTTTAAGGTATTTATTTACTTTTATTTTTCTCTCTTAAGCTCCAGTCCAAAATCCTGACGACTGTTTTGAGAAATCAGGAGGATAAAAAGCTATTCCAGAGATCAGGTTTAAAGAGTTAATTCTGTAGTATTTGGAACGAACATACTTTTATATTAGAGATAGCTATGATAAATGTCAAGTGTTCGCAATTAGGTTTTTACCTTTCAGGCACAAAGTTTTTATTTCCTATGAGAATATGTTCTCAAAATACCATTACACAGCTTCAAAATTTTGGTGCAAGGTTCAGAAAACAACTTGTGGTACCAGAGCCTGATCCTGAAGGCATTTTACTCCCAGGAATATTAGATATGCTTATTTTTGCAGCAACACAAAAACTCCCTTTACAATCTTTTTTTCTTGGATCTAATGGAAAAATGTTTGGGAAACAGTAACTGTAAATCTCGGTGCGTTGCATTAGTGCAAAGAAACAAAAATAACCCAAGCCATTTTTCCTTGCCCCTGGGTACTGAAGGTCCTTGGCTCTTGAAAAGCACATGCAGCTTTTTGTTCTATGAATAATATTGACCTATTTGTCCGCAAGGTGCAGCAGAGGATTATCTTCCTCAGTGAGACTATCTGTATTTTATCTTCTCCAGTCGGATATAAAAAACAGATCTATTTAGAAAGTAAGCAAACACTTAAGTGCTGTGTTACACTTTGTAATAAAAATTCAATATTCAGATCTGACTGATTTTAAGCAAAAATACTACAGTAATTTGCTTATACTAATGAAAGTACACATTAGTTTCACGCGAGTACTAACAATTACATTGATGAATACATGAATACATTCATCTCTTAAGTTTCACAAACACCAAAAATAAATAAAATAAAATAAAATAAAATAAAATAAAAAAGAATAAAATAAAATAAAATAAAATAAAATAAAAAAGAATAAAATAAAATAAAATAAAAAAGAATAAAATAAATAAAATAAAATAAAATAAAATAAAATAAAATAAAATAAAATAAAATAAAATAAAATAAAATAAAATAAAAACAATACATCTTAATTTCTAAGTGCAAACCTTGGATAATCACTTCACCATCTGAAAGCCAAGAGGAGTTCTATTGATAAATGTGAAATACAGAAAGGCTCTGAAAGCCCATTATGCCTTCATGGAAACATATATGATCACTTTTTGTCCTACAGGTAGAAGACTTGACTTGTTCATGGCAGGTTTGCAAAGAATTTTGCTGGTGCTATTGGACAGGAAGGAAATCAGATCCAGCTCAGTTGCTTGAGAGCTCTGTAAAATGAATATGTTCATGCAGCTTTTCACTCCTATTTTTGTCACTAAGCTACCAGATACAGTTCTGAAAACATTGTGTGGATACTTTTTAGATACTTCAAAATATAAACCACTTCTGCTTCTTGCCACTGCCACTAAAGAAAGCATTACTAAATTGAGTGGGCAAGAATTGAAAAGCTCTTAGGAAGAGTTAGTAGCAACAAGTATGGATTTTATAACAACATATGGAATAGAGATATCTTGTTAGTAGAGGAAGGTCAGTGATGTACTTAAGGCACTCGATATGGAGTCACAACAGCTCATCTATTCCTGGCTCTGCCAGACATAACTCAGGAATGTGGGCATTTATAGGTAACAAGAGCAAATCAGACCCAGCTTTTGCTTCTGAAAATGAAAAAAAAAAAATAAATCTAGAGATTATATGTATTCATTAAGGCATACAAAAAACTTTCATGCTATTTTTTCTATTTTTTTTTCTTTAAGCTGAAGCAGAAGATTATTACACAAGACCAACATAAAGTCAGGTAAGTTATTTATGGGACTATCTGCACTCCTTGACAAAGTGCTCGTGTCTGCTTGACACAGACTGTCAGTGTCTCTTTACTAGAAGAAGAGTCAGTACCATCAACATGACTGTAGAAACACGTACAGGGTATTTTCTGCACAGGTACATTTGCATATGTTTGGCAAATAACAATTTTCTCAACAACCATCTCAAAATAGAAAGGTTTCAAAGTGACTGAGGAGCTGTCTTTCTACTCCTATAGTCTCTTATACAAAGGAAGGTAACAAGGTCTTATTCCTTAAGCAGAACATACAGGACACCCTCTTTGAGGGCTGATAAAGACTGATTCCTCTGCGGAAACAGTTGCACTAGAACAGACTATATTACCTGTAAAGCAACATACATATTATACCTAAGAACTTCACAATGAAGTCTGAGCCTTAAGGATGACTCTTCTTCTGTCTCTTTATACAATTATCCACCTATTAAATGCTATTTTAAGAGGCCCATGTGTCATAAAAAAAAAGCACAACTTATCTTCCAGCCTGCCCATGGCACAACAAACAATACACCATGCCCACGCAGTTTAAGGGAAAATCAAGATAACCCTAGATCCCAAAACCTGCACTGAAAAGCCATCTCCAAATACACCAGAGTTCTCAGCAGACTGCTGTCCTTTTGCTGGCCAAGAAACATGCACCACACGAACTCTGAACCCCTTTTCAATGCTATGCTTGATTTATTAACCCATGTGCCAGTTGCCTTCCTGCCTCTGGTTATAGCTATAATTGACTTGAGTTGATCCTTAAACACACTTAAAACAAGATGCTTGGATAAAAATTCCCAGCTACTGTACTTTCTTGCAGTCAAGACTACAGGTTGGTTGCATTAGAAAATTTTTTTTATCAAGTGGTAGTTTTCCACGGGAAAATGTGTTTAATAACAGACATAGAACCAAAGCAAAGAGAAACACAGGTTGCAGGAAGCGAGTGGACAAAGACACATCAGGCAGCTTCTTGGTGCCACGCCTGAATCACTGGCTTCAGTTTTACTGTCTCCATATGTCTGTCTTCCGAAGGAGCTGGTTTCATTTCAGAAAGAGAAGCCTTTCTCATGTTAGTTCAGTTACACAGAAATTGACCAACAACAGCAGTCAGCCAAGCACGTGCAGGAGCTCCCCAAACCATGTATGTTCCTCACTGTACACTGAGACTGCTTGGACTGAACTGGTCATGTGTTTTACCTCAGAGTCACAATAGTAAATATCCTCTTCAATCTTACTTAGAAGAGTGTATACCAACAATTTCCCAGAACATTATTTTTGTATGTGGTAAGTACAATCCCTGCTTCAAAACTGTAATGCTCCTGGAATAGTTTAGAAAGATATAAACAAGATTCATGTAAGGTTAGTATCAATGTATAAGCCACAAATACAAAGATTGGGAGTATTTTTTCATCACTTCTCCACAATACCTCTATAGAAGCCTAGACCTACTCAGTCCTTCCCTCTCCACTAACTTACATGCTACTTCTTTGCAGTTATCCTAAAAATGCCTCTCCTTTGGGCCTGAAAAGCTGAGTAGCTTCTGTTTTATAAGCTCATTTGGGATTTGGGAAGTCTCCATCCCAGAAGAAAAATAACACCGAACCGTGATGAGTTCATCATTCAGCTGTTCCAAAGACCTCTTTCTTTAGAATATCATGTCTTCTACATGTCTTGGTTGGCACAGCAGTTACATATTCCAATTTTCCTTAAAGTCTGTTCCTCACATAAGCTTTCACCAGCTACTGCCGAGATGTTAACAGGAATACTATAAGACTGACCTTACCTTTCATACCTGTGAGTCTTCTATATGTTTGCACAATGCCTACTAAAAGGGAACGAAGTTACAGAACTCCTGCTGGATACTTCACTTACTTCAAAAATGTACTAATGCTTTAATCTTTGATTATTTAATAACAACAACATGGTCAGAAGTACAAGGCTTTCTATGAAGTAACTTAAGAGGAACTCTCCTTCAAAATCCTTTAAACTGACCTCTGATGTAAACAAAAAAAAAAAAGAAGAAGAATTAAAAACACACACCAACTCACAGCATATCCTTTTCATAGTTGCTCCTCATTTCCCTGAATGAGAAGGATATTTACCCTATGATCATACCAATGAGTAGTTATGTGGACACTTGGGTAAAAATGGATCTCACTGCCCAATGAGTTGCCCACAGGAGACAACACAGAAACTTCCTTTGAACATTCCATCTTCCGAAGTTGCCTGAACACAATAAACTCAAAGTAATTTACTATTATAGAATACTGCTTATTAAAAGTTTTAACTGTGAATTATCTCTATCAGAATTATTGGTTAGAAAAACACAAGGAAAAGCTAAATTTGCTCAATCTAGAGCAATGACTTGCTATCCAGATCACTTCAAACTGAGGAAAGGATTTAAACCTTCTTCTTCAGCATCACAAACAAGACCCTTAATATTCAACTGTGAAAATCAATTCTTTTCCCTATTTAAGAAGTCCAGATGACCTTGTTCTCTCACAGGTGTATTTTAAGTGAACAATTCATATTTAACACAACACTACTGCAGAAGTAAAACAGCTCTCCAGGACAATCTGAAATTACACAGCTGCTACCTCCTGAACAAGTGAGTCACACACACACACCCCTTGTCCCCCTGCACCACCATACTTTGAGAAAGTTTCAAAGAAGGAAATGCTTTAAAAATATAACTTAATGAGAACAATCACTTATAAATATTAAGTGCAGCCAGTCAAAAATTACAGATATGGGGACTAAGATAAAGTATGAAAATCAGAATGTGGACACTTCTCCTTCAGCCCTAAGAAGTAATTATTATGTTAGACAGAAACCAGGCAGATTCTGTGTGCTTACCAAAATGGAAGAGACTATTCCTGCATCCTAATGCTACAACGCACTAATCAGAGAGGAGCTGATGATAGAGAAAAGCCTAATAATAAAAAATCACACCAGCTGGAAAAAAAATCCTCTCTTACCAGATCATTCATGTCCCCTTGAATGATTGTGGAAGGGCTCACGTTGCAAGAACAATGGCAAAAAATAAAAAAGCAGCTGAACACTGCTCTCTAAATATTGCACTATCAAACAGCATAATGCAATCTTCTATCCCCAACAGCTCTCCTCACAAACTTGTAGGATCTTAAAGCCTTGTTATGCACACGCCTTGCAGTGCTTTCCAGCTACCTATTTTTGCAATCAACAGGTTCAAGCCTGATTGAAAAGTTCTGTCAACTGAGTTACAAGAAAAACCTCATATTGCACAGGCTTCCCTCTCACTACATAGGAGTATATTCTAGTGATTATGAGAAGAAATTCTTGGAAACTTCCAGCCTGTTTCTCAACAGTTGATACCATTTCTGTGACATTATCAAGTGCTTGCAGCTGTTCATAAACTCCAGGTCTTAATGTAATCAGTAACAGGAGTTATCATAAGTAAAAAGGCTATTTATAGCCTAAGAATGCACTCACTGAAAAATCCAATTCTGATCACAAGGCAAGCTACTCTATCTTGTTTTTCCGTGGATATAATATCAAGTCAAGAAGCAAACAGACAGATATATTGGTATGCAGCGTATGCATACACACTAGAAATAGGAAGGAACAATCCATCACTATCCTAATTAGAAGCACGGGCACACCTCTAAGATAACTGATATGTATCTCCCTCTTGAGACTTAAGTATTAAATATAATGTACACTATTGGGCTAAAATGTGAGCTGATTAGCTGCAAATGAATTTACTGCGACTGAAACAGGAGAAAAGAAAGTTCACGCTGTTAGTAGAGCAAAGAGGTCTAATTTCTTCTCCCTCTTAATTCCTCCTCCCACAACTGCCCTTCTTGAAAAATCTTCTTTGGCCTGATTAGCAGGTTTTTTTAATCTTCCCATTTGAGGCGACTCCCATCAGGACTCTAACATGAGAGACACACTTAAGTATTCTGTCTTGAAGGTTTCCCTTTATCTTCATTCCCAAATTAAAGGCAGTCATAAAGGCCTGAATTCTCTCAGATGTAACAGCTTTAAACATGTTGAAGACAAAGAGAATATGGCCAGTGGTTTACTGTCATCTGTCCCTTATCATCACAGCATTTCACCATTGCTAGAGATATATCCCAGCTTGTCCATAGAAATAATCAGCTGCTAGAGAAGTCTGGAATCCCTGAGCCCTGAAATCACCAACTGGCAGCTCTATCAGTTCTTGCCCCTGCACACACACAGACACGAGATCAACATCAATTGTCAGTAACAGGATTCTGATGCCCTTTCACTGCCCGGCCATCACGGCTCCAGCTATGCAAGTACCAAACAGAAGACTACTCTTATCCTAAAGATACTCATCTAAGTAATCCGCAGATGTCAAGACATGGCTATCAGTTGTCCACTACTATAATATATGAAACAGGCTGGTGAGAAGCATGAGACATCTCAGGTTTATTGTCAGTTTCTATACTTTTTCTTACACAAAGGAAACTTGGTCCTGAAAGCAAAGGCAAGTAAAGCATGGAAGAGATGTAGGGAGCCTTAACTATATCCAATTGGTACAATTTCCATTAAAATTCTAGCTAGATTTCTCTTCTTAAATACATTGGTACAACTCAAGATTTACCACTGCAAAGAGCTAAAAAGATCATGAAGGAAAAACTGTGGAAAAAAACCCACAATACTGTATTAGTGGCTCTGGAATTAATCATGTGAAAGAACAAGTCTTCAGCTATCTATTGTAAATAATTTACAAGAAAATATGTATAGTGAATATAAAATTGGTTAACCAATCACAAATATTTAAGACTATTCTATATGCATGGTCAAGTTAATTCCACCTGGTGAAAACCAACCAGGTTTAATGTTGATGTTTATGCAGAGGTATGTTTTGTTTATATAAAATTTAAATTATTCTTATTGTGGCAATGTTTACACACAGAAGTAGGATGGGGATATTCCTCTGCTTGTTTTCATAGTTCTCAAGTTCTGATTTGAACAGATAATAACCCTCAACATCAAAAATTAAACAATCTAGTGATACGCTAAGAAATTAGCCAAAACTCCTAACAGAAACTGATCCAAGTTTGAGCTCCATTCTTCAGTTAATGCCCAACAATAGGATACTAAAGTTATACTGTTATAAAAGTTATAAAATTCCTGATCATCTTATGTTAGTTCCAGTACTGAAAATGTAGGGTAAACTACTCGGTATTTTCTTTGTTGCACAGCTTTTACTTCAAAGGAGGTGAAAGCTGTAAACCTTCAATAAATAAGAAACATCTAAGTTTTCAGCTTTACCAAACCTAGCATTTCAGGTAAGTTAACTATTCATCATTGACTACTCACATCTCATTCAATACTATGCAACTATTAAATAGATTATGTTACAAAAACAGCAGAACATGAAATAAAGCAGGTGTTTAAAATAGTAGTAAATGAGATGACAAAAGTAGACCAGAACAGCAACACAGAATCTTTGTAAGACCAGAAAAGAAAGTTAAGTAAAACCTAAATGGAGAAAAAACACAAGAAATACAAAAATACATAAGGCTCAGTCTCATTTTTATCTGCTGTGGCAACGAAAAAAAGCCATAGAAAATTATCAGTGGAGCTCTCATAGATATGCAGACATGAACTTTAAATATACATACTGTCATTTAAATCTTTTACAACTGTAACAAAAGCAATCCTCTGAGAAACAGAAAAGCTCTCAATACCCTGGGAGTACTGCTTCAAAAAACAACAAAATTCAGGTCTTCTAGTTTAATACAGCCTTTGAACAGCAATGCACATAAATTCTTCAATATGAATCATAATGTTAATCTAGAATAAATGATACAAATTATGTATGCTACTAAACACTATCCTGATTAAAGTGGAAGTGAGATGGGAATGTTTATCTGTCTTGATCAAAACACCATCCAGACAGCGGTCCATAAAGGGAAGATGTCAATAGCGTTCTCTTGTTGCAACACTGACATCTTGCATCCCTCACTTACCACTGGATGACCTACTGATGATGCTGTCAATGAGAAGCCACCTGGAAAAAGACCTGTCCATAAAATATTTATTTATTAATAATTACAGATCTGCCTATGGCAGGTATGGAGCTGCTACAAAATGTCCTGAACTTCTCATTTCTCCAGTCTAACCCTAAACAAATGCACCCATCCCTGGAAACAATTATGAATAAGAACAGTGTTAGTATCTACCACATCTCATTCCTTTCTGAAAATTATGAGAATTTAAGCTCCATTCATCAAAGTTTAATCTTTTAAAGCCAAACTCAATAAAACTGAGTTATCAAAAGTGATTCAGCAACATCAGAGCAGAAGTTCCCTGCAGTTTCAGCTGGCTTTAACTGTCAAGTCTCTTTCTTGTATTTCAATTTTCAAGTAAAAAATTTCAAGTAAATTTCCGAATTTACAGAGAAGGTCTTCTACACAAAGAATTAGATCTACTGCAATGTACTAGAAGTTTCTTGTTCCAAATATAACTTCCCAAACAGCCAAGAAAAAGCAGTTTCTCGTACTGAGAAAACAGTCCAAACCGAAAAGATAAGAAACTTCAGTTTTTACTTCCAGCCTGATGAAGGCCAAAACAATCAAACTGAAAAGGATGATTAAATCATTCAAATTTGAAAATCACTGGCAAAATGCATACCAGAATCTTTAACAATACTGATGATTATTTTATTTTATATAGCTACAAATAGTAAAAATTTAAGCCTAACATTTGCCTGATGTAAGTGAATTAAGCAATGAGTTTGCAGAGGCAATATCCTAGTAACCAGAAAATTAGAGTGACCTTGTTTTCTTGCTTATTAGAAATGAAAAGAGAAAAAAAAAAAAGACATGCTATTTTTGTGAAGTTAGAATGTTTAGAGGCTTGGCTTGGGTTGTTTTTGGACAGTAACAAAGTACAAGGTTAATTTGCAACAACATTGAGAGCCACTCTGAAGTTTGACAGAGAGCAATTTATTTTCTCTGTAAGAAAGATACACTAATGAATGGACCAACATAAGGAAAATACAAAAAAAAAAAAAAAAAAGACACAAACAGTGATTATTCTGAAGCTTCTTCAGGTTGTATCAGACAGCTTGTGCTAGGCCACCTCAAGATAAACCAGGTGATATTCCTTATTGCTAAAATAAGAAATTGTTCAAATCTGCCTCCTGATTTTTACCTATATAGACCTGTGACTTTCTGCAACAATGTTAAGGTGACTGGTTAAAGCACGAAAGTCCGTGCCTTAAAAAAGCAATTTTTAATAGAGCTCTAAATAATTTTAAGATAATCTAATAACAATAAATCTTTCCTTGGTGGGAGGGTATGGCCATTTAAATGAACAACAGAGCACAGAAACTGGAGTAGAATACCACCAGATGAGACACCACAAAAAACCCAGAGCTCTTTATGTTGGTTCTATATTGGATGTTTTTTCTGTTAATCTGTAAACTGGTTGGAAAGAGTTTTTCTCTTGCCTCTGCCTCTCAAAGTCTTTCTTTGTGTAATTTAAGGGGAAGATATAGGAAAACCAGATATATGTTTATGAGCTGGAAGGAAAAAAGATTGAGAACTGATAAAGGAGGATATGGTGCAAATTTCTTCAACATGGGAAGAAATCTGGCAAGAAACAGATAGACTGGAATCACAGGGTAAATTTAACTAATGCATCTTTCGGTTGGAAAAGATATTTCAGCCCTTGGAAATTGCTTGCAAATTCATGAATTATTAAGTTTCAATAAAAAATCCTTTCATATTAGCATTGTTTAAAAGCCAAGAGAAAACAAGTATTTCAGCCAAAAAATCAGTCATGAAAAAATCTAAGTACCAGATACTCAGCCATTTATGTCTGCTAATTAAATGATATGCAAAATTTTGAAGAATGGGGTTTCAAGTGAGTAAACTAGAAGACCCTGAACTGTAAAAACTGAAATGGTAATCCAGTTACAACAGTCAATGCTCGATATTATTACTAAACTTAGAATAGAGCACATTTAAAGAAATACTTGCTCTTTGTCATAAAGTTCCTCTCAGTTTGTCTTTGCCAAAGAGCTTTACATTAAATCTTTGTTAATGCAAAAAGAGAAGTGATGATCCACTACAATCAAATGTGCATTTGAGGTTTCTTTATACAATTGATTTCCTGGAAAGAACACTGTGGGAGTATATTTGGATTCTAAATGATAAAAATATCTACATGTTTAGAACATCAAGAAAAACAAAAGAGGCAAGATAAAATTCCAAAGATGTGAGTGTTCTTCACCTTGAGATTTACTTGAGTTTTATTTTTGCACTTCTAATTTAATTTAAAGAAACAAGGCACTAATTACCTTGAACTACTTTTATGATGAAACACTTTTTGGCTTATCCTTGAGCAGGGCAAGAACTGTCACTCCAGTGCAAATTATTCAGGTTTTATTTTCAGAAAAACTTTAAAACTAAGCTTTTGTAAAACTACAGTAACCTCTTTTTAGTTCATTTGGCCAAAGAAAACCAAAATTACACTAAAGAACAGAGTGTGTTTTCTTACAGTTATCTTTTTTCTCTACTAATATCCATTTTGATCATAATTAGAGACAAAAGTACAGAGTGTTTTATATTTTCAGTTCTTTGTCACTTCTTAGAGAACACGGACTCTGAGACACAACTAGATTTCCCACACAAGTTCACACACTCCACCTAATAACAGCAAACAATCAGTTCTTTGCAGGAAGGCAACATTTCCCATCGTGAACCTAGCTGACCATGCTGTGTTGGACATGAGTGGAAAGCTGGGGTTTTTTTGGCCTTTCAGATAAAAGTCTTCCACCCTCTAGCACAAAATTCAATTTATCTGAACATATATAATATTATTCATGCCAAAAGCACCCAACCGCCTCCTACATTGCTTGCAAGGATACCATACTTGGTGATTTCTTACAGAAGGGATTACGCAATCTACAAAGTGGTCTTCCCATCCAGATGTCCGGCAGTTGATTTTATCTCCACATTATTCCCTTATGGATGAGGATGTTAAATACATAATCCCACCCTCCTTGAGAAACATCTCAAAGTACCATCTTCCCAAACACAGGTGTGATACTGTAATATCAGCTCCACAGGGACACATCCAAGAAATGCTCTCCTGAGAACAGGTCATCTGAGGCACAAGTCTGGATGTTGTCAGCAGCTCAACAGAGGCCTGTTCTTTCCGTTCTCCCAGGTGCCAGTCCTCCCTCTAGGATAATAAAATTTGTCACTATACTGACTCTGTACTTTTACTCCTTATTTTGACCTCCATCATTCCCCCTCCCTTCATTTTTTTTTTTTAATTAAAAAAAGAAAATAATAGTCAAGGTTACCTCTTAAAAGAAAGTTTGCTCTAATTACTGTTACCATATCATGATTGTCTGCAAGGATATAACAAAAACTCTTCCAAACTGCAGTGGGGAAAAGGAGCTGGACAGCTGTGTTGATGAGGCAGACCAACTAACGTTCAGATACACAGATGCCCTACTTTCCAAGCACAGAGGCAACTCACTATTCTGCTACGTGGCTTTTACCAATTTGCTTTTATAAACTTATTGCCAGTAAGTCAACCCCACAAACAGACATGCTGTTCAAGGAGCGTGTTCCACATTTTGAGAGGCTTATGATAAAAGATCATCAGAAGACAGTAAAAACTTCAGCTTAGAAAAACAAGAATTCAAAATAATGTTAATAATCTATTCATAAGAGGAAAGATTTCAGATGTCACAGGTTCTACGAATAAGAGAGCAGACGTTCGTGACAAATTCTTTTTTCCCTGGAAGAAGAAGAAGAAAATCTTTTCTGGAGAGAAAAAACAGACAAGAGAGGCATAACTTCTTTTTCTTTTCTTTTAGAAACACCTATTTTGATAATAGTTACCTACTAGACATAAGTAGAAACTCACTCTGTAATTTTTCTTTATTATGCATGCAGTTAAAAGCACAGCTGAAAATGAAACTACATCAGAAATAAAGCAATATAAAAGAAGAACCACTGAAAACATATGTAGATCATCAGAGAGGCAACAGAAAAAATTCTGGCAGCTGCCAACACTATTAAAAAAAGAAAAAAGTCCTTAATTGTAGCTGGTTTCTCTGAAGAGTTAGGAAACCATCAAACTGTGGCAGTAATATGCATGACTTAGGGGGCTATATTCAATGAAATCTTTGTACATAGATAAGGCATTTGCAGACAGAGCTGTTATGAAGTTGGCAAAATAAGAACATGGGGTGGAAAAAACAACATTTCCAAGTACAGCCTCCACAGCCAACTGTGAGAAGTCAAAGTCACAGCCAGTTCATGTCTCTTTGCGCACCTGCTTAACATTCCCTCCCTTTCCTTTTTAAACCTAATTAATTTTATAAACATATGAGAATACTTCAACCTGAATGTCAAAGATAGTCATTTAACTGAACAGTTGCCATTTGGCCTTAACTTGTAATAACTTCGGACGAAGAACTTTACAACAGTCATGCTGAGTCTGACAAAGGGTCTAAATAGCCCAGTACCATTTCTCCTGCACTGGCCATAAAGGGACATCCAGGTGAAGGGCTGGCAGAAACCAAGGCCTTGTTACAGTGACTTCAGAAAATAACAGGAAGATTCCTCTCAGTTTTGCTGGTAACTGGAAAATGGATTGGGCCCTCCACAGACACCATTATTATTTTAGCTCACTTCTGTCAACAAACCAGTTGCTCTTGATCCTCCTTTTACCATGGAGAGCACTGCCTTTTTAAATGGAAAACCAGCAGAAATGGAAGGACTGTGTGCAGTAATGGTCACAAAGGTAGGACAAGACCCTTTATGAAGAAACAGAAGTGAAATCAGTGAAGCTGTGAACTTCAGCTTCTGAGAGGTTGAAGCTAACGCTTAGCTGGCTTAACTGATCAAGCCAGTCAGTAATTTCAAACATGACAGGCCACAAAAGCAGATTGTTGACCTCTGTGTGTTAAATCGTGCTTGGGAAATCTACTTTCCAGTTGCAAGAACAAAGATTACCACAATGAGTGCAATTTAAGCCAGCAACATGAGTCATTTAAACTAATTTTTCAAATGTGACTTCTAGTCTTTATGTCCTGAAAGATAATGTTACCAATTCAGTGTTTTTCCTGCCTCTGCAGAGACAGCCAATGTTTCCACCTTCCCAAGGACAAAACTAGCACAATTTTATCCCACTGCATTTGCAAAGTTTAGATACGCACTGGCCAGAAATGCTTCAGATTAGTATTGCTGTTGTAGGAAAGAACTAAAAGTAATAAAAGTAGTCTAGAAAGACACCATAGCTATTTTCAGAGAACATGCAAAACATAGTCAGATAGATTCAGTTTCTCAGACATATAAAAGTTTTTCACTGGAGAAGAGGGGAGAAGATTCCTCCTTAAGGTGCTGAAAAAAGAAGACTTCGCTAGTGAAGTTGTCTGGCAGGTACAGAGAAACAGACAAGGCTGGTCAGCTTCAGAAAAGTTAACACAACTCCAAGGAACTTCAACTTCCAGTCAATTTCTTAATGCAAATCTAAAAACTGAATAAGCAGCAGCAGTGTAAGTTCTTATACCTCCAATATTGCCCCTGAAACTGTTAAGCCATGGATCTCAGAGACCACCAAAAAAGATAACATGAGGGAGTTAGAACCCTTCATCTGAGAGGTGCTCCTTGTCAGAATGCTTTCCAGTCTCAAGACAAGAGAAATGAGACAGGTAAACTCTCAGAGTGAAACAGATCTTCAGCCCAGTAAGCTCCATCAACTGAAAACTTTTCCTCTTTAACCTCTAGCCCTGCTCGGGATAATAAATACACTGTACGTGAACAGTACTAAGAGCACTGCCAGACCTGTCTGTCCACTCAGAACCTCCCTTGGTTTATAGTTTAAGGTAGTTATGGAAATACAGTAACATCAGCCACACACACATAAAAACACATGCATATAAAATATAGCCATGTACACAGCAATTGCTCCTTCCCCATCAATTTTGGTTTTATTCAATTATCCTGGCAAAATTAGACCTTCAGACAAAAGAAGCTGCTTGGTGACTGTTAAAACCCTCCGTGCTATAGCTCTGATGACAGTAATTGGAGGTGAGGAGGAAGAGAAAGAAATTAACTTCTCATTTAAGGACATAAAGTACTGCCTGCCTGCCCCCTGGTTCTGCTTTACCCGAAAATTTTGCAGAGTCACATGTAGACTCCCTGAAAGAACAGTCACGCCTCAAGTCACAGATTCTGAAACCTCATTTTCTACAATCATCGATGACCTACAGAGAAAATTTCACCAAATTACAGAAATATGGAACACCTTTATTAGAAAAATAACTTAACAGGTAACTGGGATTTTCCTCAAGCTTTCATGAAACCAATTTAGAATTTGTCAAATAGTAACTTATAAATCTTACCTGTTTTTTTCTTGAAGTTGCCTTGGGCAACAGACTGGTTGACAAAACTGATGCAAATGGAGAACAACACAGTTCAGGAAAAGGATTTGGAATTGATGGAATCTCCAAAATATTGTCATCTTTCTTTTTTCTCCTAATTCAACAAAATAAAAATATATCAAGTGATAATTGTAACAACTGCTGTTAAAATTGCAACATTCAACCACAATGCCTGAAATACTAAAGCACTAATAACACGATGCTTCCTGGTTGCAGCAATTAGCTGTTTTGTGCAGTTATTTTTTTAAATCAGTAGGCTGAATCTATTAACATACAGTGCTTAACACTACTTGAAAGCAATCCAAGTATTCAGCTCCAAATATAAAGTTGTCTGAATATGTGTCTTTGCAGAGTAAGAGCACAGATATATTTATATTGGCTCCTAAGGACAACAGTAAATATTTTGCTGTCCCTGTGTTCATGGCATTCCTTATGTACACATATTACAACAGGGGATGCATGTAACTTCTCAGTAACACTTCCTGAGTACATCACAACTGTATTTTAAACAAATGGAAACTTTTTTCCCTAGAAGCAGGAATGAAAGTGACAGACAAGACAAAATAGTGCAAAGCAATACACTCATTTCTGGTTTCAGTTACTTTTGTATTTGAATCTCCATAGTTCCATCATAAAAAAAAAAACTCTCAGCAGTTGCGGGTTACTTAAATCTGATTGCATCCTAAGTATCACCAAACAGTATTTGTAACAGTGAAGATAACCACTGTTGTACTTGCTGAAAAGCTTAGTTACGTGCTGGTTTAAAGTATCACATTAATAATGTGGTTGTTTAGACTGCTGGGTACATTACAGTGCGTGGTTTTCTCATGTAAAATATTGAGTAGCACTTTTGTCTACTTGATTTCATTTGAAGAGTAGTACCCAAGTACCCCAAGTATGTGAGTCTGCCAACATATAACCAGATTTTTCTACAAGTTGATAGCTCCAAATTTAGTATTTTTCATTACCTTCACTGTTACCATTCCAAGTTTCGCATACTAATTGTTACGAAGCAGGGAAACCCATCATAGTTAGGTAACAATGCAGAATGAAGATGCTTGACATTCTGGATATCCTCACCAAACATTCATTTAAAGTGATATTTAGCATTAAGAAGGAGTGAAAAATCCTGTGTACAGTATTTTGAGATTTTCTAAACTTCAGTCCACCAAAACTGATCAGACGCTTCATGAACAAGCTAGCTCACAGCTTCCTTTACTAAGAAGAGACCAATGCCTTTAGGGAACAGCCTGAGAGGTTAGGAACACAAGGTGCACATCACTGATAGCAACCACAGCGGCATCGCTAAGGGGGAAGCCGTTTATCTCACGAACATTACGAGACATTGCACTGAGAGAGTAGCGGCTCGGTTCGGTCACCTCAAACTGGGAAATCTCAGAAGAAGAAAACAAAAAAACAAACCAACAACGAGTAGGGGGGAGATGCATCCACGGCGGAGCGAAGTGTCTGCATGGCCGGGAAATAACTTTTTGAGTTCCAGAGAGGAGCGGGCCAGTCCCGGACCGGGCCGCCCCCGCCCGCCGCTCCGTCCCCTCCCCAGCCGCCGCTGCCGCACCCGCCGGCCCCGCGCTCCCGCCCGCAGGACGCCCGCCCGCCCCTAGACGGCAGCAGGCGGCCCCTCGAGGGAGCGAGCAGGGCTGCCAGCGCCTTCCTGGGCTCCGGCCTTACCTGTCGGGGGGCGAGGGCGGCGGGTCCCCCGCAGGGGGTCGGGGAAGCGGGCAGGGGCAGCGCGCCGCGCCGCGGGGGCCGCCACTCGCGGGCTCCGCCGCCCGCCCCGCACCGCGCGGCACACCGGGCAGCGGGGCAGCCATCGGCCGCGGCGACGTCCTGGCTGCGCGGCCGCCCGCGCGGGAAGCACGTCGGCGAGCGGCCCCGGCGGTGTCGGGCGGAGGCTGCTCTCCGCTCCGCCGCGGAGGAGGAGGGGGAAGCGCCGCCCGGGCGGCGAGCGGCACCGAGCGTCTTCCCCGGCACACGTGCGCGGGCGGGGGCGGGCGGCCGCCGGCTCCGTGCTGCGACGGGGAGGCAGCGCTGAGCGGGCGGGGGCCGAGCTGCGCCCTGCCGGCTGCCTCCGCCACGCCGAGGCGGGGAAGACCTCCGCTCCTCGGCGGCAGGGCGGGGCGGGCCCTGGCAGGTGTGCGGCCCCGGGCCCTGAGCCACGGTGTCACCCGGACGCGCCTCACAGGGGTCGGGGCGGCTGAGGGGAGGTGGCGGCCCGGGCTGCCCCGCCGAGCGACACAACGGCCCAGCGCTCCCGGGCGCTGCTCGCCGGGCCCCTCGGCCCCTTCGCCTGAGCGGGGCGGTGACGCGGCCGTGCCCGGGGTGGCCGGTAACCTCCTCCCGGGCAGCGCCGGCCCGTCGCTCAGCGATGCGCAACGGGGCCCAGCCGCGCTCCCGCGGACGGAGCTGGCACTTGTATAAGGGCCTTGACAAATCATTAACGGAGCTGCCCCACTGCTCTGCGACGGGGGCCAGACCAGTTACCTGTGTGCCAAGAAGCAGCAGCTGGACCCAGGACTGGGCGTCAGCCACAGCTCCAACAAGAGCAGAAAGTGGAAAGGCCTCGGACCTTGGGCTCTTCCACAGCAGCCTGGGCCACTGAGGAAAACAGGTCCTGCTCTGCCTTATGTACACGAAATCCGATGTGGCAATTCTGTAGCCATCCTTGCCAGCGATCATCCTATTGCGAAATCAAAAATACCCCCTCCCTGTATGAAGAACAGTTTGGTGGCACCAAGCAGAGTGGGTAAAATCGTCCAAGTCAGTCAGCTTGGTAAAATGTCAAATAATTCGAGCCCAGCCCCCTGTAGAAACAACTCTGTGGACAAACCTTCCGGTTGTACTTGGGGGCAGTAACTGTGACATCAGATGGTTGAAAATACATATTGTTTTGGGATAGGTGCTTTGCTGTTTTCTTGAACCTACTGAAGAACTCACACACAAGCCAAAAATTTCAATTCTGAAGAAAGAGTTTTCAGACATACAAGCAATACAGTTTTCATTTTGGCTGAGTCACAGAAGATTTTGCAGGACATTTATTTTCAATGAAATGAAGGATTCCTTGTCCTTTGAACAGCTCATTCTCTGCTGACAGCAGACGTGCAACTTGATTAACAATTTTATATAGAGACACTAGCAAACATATCTGGAATTTTACAGATGAATGTCAGATGAATGACTGGGTTTGCTCATTGCCAGCAAACAGCTCTCTTTTTACACAGTTGCACAGACCACACCACTTTTTTTTTGCCTAATTGATTCACTGGCATAAGTGTGGCACATTAAGCCTCACTATCTTGAGAAGACTAGAAAGAGCTGGTGTAGGTGCTCTAGATAGAAAACTGGGCAGTTGTATGCTGATATTAATCAACATTTTAAAAAGGCCACAAAACAAAAATATGGTTTTGACTTTTCACCCAGTCTGTGCAACTTGTGCTGCCACCTGACATATATGGTATGTCTCTTTATGTCTTCAGCTTAGTCATGTAATTGTTTTAAAATGGCAGGCAAATAAAAAACAGAAGGAATATTAGCAAATAAATTGAATAGCTCTATGTTTCAAAATAACTTCACTAGGTTTCTAATGAGTCATGACAGCAAAAATGCCATTTATTGGAAAGATCAATAAAAAAGTAATGCTATTATAATTTCTCTTTAATGTAGTAATTTAAGAACCAAAATTACTTTAAAAATTCTTTTCTACGTCTCATAGTCTGTCCTGGTGCTTGATGCTTTCACTGCTTTCTGTGGGAATAGCATTTTATGAGAAAAATACAGTCATTGGAAAACTGAGGCACAGTAATTGTTCCAGTGTGGCATTGGAAACGTTGCGTAGGTGCAAGGGAATGTGAAACTAAAGTTTCTGCTGACTTACTGTCTCTCCTTGCAAACAACTGTATGGATAAAATGATTGCCTGAGCTTGGCTAGCGATATCTGAGAGCATTTGACCTCGACTCTGTTCAAGTATAAGCTTTTTAACTCTTTCTTTGAACAAGTAAAAACCCAATTAATGGTGTTGGTATTAAAAGGCTATCAGATTTCTGCAAAGTCCTGACACCAAAATATTTGTTGAGCTATGTGACTTGCCTTCCTATTTTATTATAAATATACCTAAGCTGTCTGGTTTTTGATACTTGGTCTGCTGCTGCAGCACAGTGGTCCTTGTTCTAAGACTTATATTTCCCTAAAACTAAATTTCTGGACTTTATTCAGTTCTTAACTTGGTAGTTTTGTTTTCTCTTTTATTTTTGTTAGCCCTAACTAGGCCCAGGTATTTATCAAGTAAGATTAAAAGTATATATTGAGAAACGCCCCAACAGATTCAAGCTATTCAGTATGCACCCCACTTACAGAAAAACAAGCTTTTCAGTTCTCAAAAGCCTGTGTGCTATTTAGAACCACAGCACTTGATTAATGTGACAAAATTAAGCATTTAATTAGAGTAGACTTTCACAGTTATTCCTGACAAAGTGAAGGTTTAAAAAATCCAAGCTATCTGTGATTATCTCTGAAAACTGTATAAGGTTTTTGTTGGATTTTTTAATTTCACCCTTCCACACATCCCTCCTTGCTTTTATCAAGATATTTGCCATGTCGCTTTATATGTATAATGGCTTTACCATTAAAAGCTTCACTGTAATTTCTTAGAGATGGTTACACTAAGAGAACTAATATCATAACTTTACACTGTCTCTGTCATAGCTGCAGTAGCAAAGGAAGGAATTATCTCTGCTGAAGTACTAGATTGCAGCCACAGGAATAGCTAGTTTTTCCAGTGCAAGGCTATATCCAGGCCTATCTTGTCTCCTAATACAATGTTTTCTCTATAATCACCCCAAAATTAAGTGCATCAAATATAATGATACGGAGGATCACCTTAAAAAAAAAAGAAAAAAAAAAAAGTGATTTGTCCAGTAAAACTGACACGCCCCAAGATATAAACCTGAATTTGTAATTTACATGTATTTATTATCTCAATAAATTTACAATATGTAGAACACATATTATGGTCCTATACAAAAAGCTCTACATCCTTGCACCTTCTTGAGCATTTCAAAAGCCCATGTTTAACTCTGAAAACTGGCCCATCTGTTTGGGCAGTACTTCAAGAGAGCCAAATTTCTGCAATGAGGTATCACTAGCTAACTTCTTGGCAGTAGTGCATAACTCTTATTATCTGTGGTTGAATGTTTTCTGAGGCAGCTCACACTGAATATTAAGTTTAGAATTGCTGTTAAAATGTGTATCTTTTATTGCAGATGGGAAAAGGTTCCAAGGGAATAAATCAGTACTGCCAGTCTCAGTCGTTTCCAGAAGCTGCTTTTCAACCTGATCTAAAACTCCCTCTGCATTCACGTGCACAAACAACAGCACGGTAATACTATGGTGTTCAGTTTTCCTCTTCTGCACTTGCTATCAAGAAGCAGATTTGCACTGCATTTTCTGTTGTTTTTTGGTTTGGGCTTGGAATTTTTTACCTGTTGAAAAGCGTGAATACTTTCATATGAAATGTGAGTAGGGGGATGGATTTTATTGCTAGCTTTGACAACAGTGTTTGCTGTTTCAGTAGCAAGTTCTGTGATTCCCTGTGGTAGCTTTGTCCTCAGCCCAGAACATCCCCCCAACTGGAATTTTGCCTTAAACTGCAACACAAAAACAGAATTAAATTCTGTGCAGGATTTTAAGAATGATACCCTTCAAATCAATTAAAGCAAATAGTTTCTGATTTCTGAAAAGTAGTTGTAACTAAAAACAAATAATTAGGTTCAGCACAGGGTTGACTGGGCTTGTGAGATACAGGTCAGACAATGTGACATGCTGGCTTCTGCTCCCTTACACTAAGGCTGTATTAAATCAATCGTTCAGTTGCATCTATAGTGAACCATGTATTAGGTGTTGCGATCTGCACGGGCCAACCTGGAACTTCTATAAGGCACGAAGTTTCTCCTAGAGGGACATGTAATAGTCCAGGGTGAATATCACAGAAGCTGGGTCTTCGTCTAATGGGTCTAAATCTACTGGACTAGATGTAGTGGATGAACGAACAGCATAATATACTGCTACGGGTATTTGTGGAACTAAATTGATGAGTCTCAGGGAATTGATTTAACAGTGCCAAGCATTTGCAACAATAGCATTTTAATGGAAGGAGCATTTTTCCTTTAATACATTTATCTGTTCTTATTAATCCCTTGTAATTATTTGTAATATTTAATGCTTTGTTAGTTCCTCTGAAATAGCTACTGGTAAATTTTAAACATCACATAAGAGACCAAATATTTAGATAAACATGTGATGTTTCACAACAACAGAGTACTGCTGATAGTTTTTACAGTCCTTTTTCTAGAACTTCACCTTACACAAAGAACATAACTTCTGACCTCATATACCTTCAGAATACTGCACCCAAACTTCTAACTATTGTGGAGGGAAGCGTGCAGGTGACTATGCTATCTGGTACTCTTTGTGATTAGCCAGCACATAGAAGTTCCGCTTCTGTAATGTGAGTTGTTGGAAAAACAGATTCAAGATCCTGTAGCACTACTCACTTTATAGGGTGGGAAACAAAATACAAGCTTTAAGGGGGAAGGGGACAAAGAGAAAAAAAAAACAAACGAACCAAACGAAAAACCACCCAACAACAACAAAAAACCACCACAACACCAAGAAATGCGGAGTAAAATGACTTTTCACAAACAGCCACATCACTCATAAGTCTCAGCCATTTCTGGGCTGCTGCCAAGGACACTGAAGCAATAGTACATTTTCTGTACAAAGCACAGTAAGAGCCACGAGATGTATGCAAAGAGGAATGGAGATGCAGAGTTATTTTGGGAAAAAAGAAACAACATACCTGGTCAGACTCAAGGCAGGCAGCATTCTGCTTCTGTTATCAGAGTACAACGCTGATAGATGAAATTTAAAGACAAAATTAATTACGTATTTTGAAAAATGGATGTATAGAGATTTGTTTACCTAAATCCGGGCATCTAATACCAATTTAGATACCTGTTCTACGATGCCCTAAGAAGGCATGTATTTCCTGTTCTTCCTGTGTCTTACAGCCCAGTGTGGATGTTTCAGACATACTTGGATATTAAATATGGCACCAGATGCTTGTATTTAGGTGCGCGAATTTCACTTATATTGTTTATATTCTGGTTTCTCTAACATGCAGCTCACAATCAACTGTCCATGACTTTAGAAAACAAAATGAAAGTCTCGTAACTTCAGACATACTGCATTGCACAATTGGATTTTGGAAGCTTTCATTAGATCTAAGGAAATTTTTCTCTAATTCTGGCAACAGTAAGAAATTTAAAACGTGATTGTTTGCATATCTGCACACGTGTGAGAGGAGGAAGAATATCTATATTCCAAAATCACTAGAATACTTTAGCCCAAATTTGCAGCCCCGAATTCTCACCAGCTCTCATTGAGCAAAGCAATTTCCAAATCACTCTACCTGTGCATATGCAATTTAGAATGTCTTGAAAATGGGCTCTGAAATGGAAAGCACTGCTGAATCTTAATGATGGAATCACTACGTTCCTCCCAAATGACAGAAATAAATAAATAGATAAATAAATTTAAACAAACAAAACCAACCAAACAAACAAAAACCCAAACAACAACAACAAAACCCACAAAGTTAACCGAGCAGCTGGAATTCCTGAGGTAGTGCCACTGTATGGTAACATATCTGCCACCATTTTAATACATCACCTGGTAGGACATCTCTAGTACTCTGTACTCTTTGGAATTAATTAATCCCACAGAGTTTACACAGAGAAGGAGCATTTGCGCTGTCTCAAGAGCTTTTCTAAGAAATCTGTATTCAGGGAATGAGTTATTCAATAAACCTTTGAAAAACCAACCTACTGTTCATGGTTTTTTAAAACATTGTGCTGACTACTTGGAAGTTATTAAAAGGTTATTAATGCAAATGTCTGTAATTCAGGAACTCTATCTAACAACGACAATCTCAGCACTCATTATGAACCTAATTATCACATCAGTGCACCTAACATTTTAATGTATTTATTCCCTTCATACGGATGAATAACCGTTTGCATCTGTGTGTGCCTGAATATGTTTAAAAATTAACCCTAAGTGGGTGTTCAGAGTACCTGATTTTAGGCAGGGTACCAAGTTAGGTTGGCTATTTAGCACAGAGGCATAGAAATTCCATGGAGAGAAACAGAAAACTACAGAGGTCAAGTGAAAAACACATAAGAGTTTTAGTGCTGACAGCCATCCCAGAATAACTTTGTTTTGTCTGACTACATGGGAAACCTGCCTTCTGACATAAGCAGCTCAGCTGTTGAAAATTAGACAATGCAATTAATTTGCTAAGTGATTTTCTCAAGATCTAATGGAATTTGTGGCTGAGTAAGGAATGCAAACTCTGAGTCCAGGATTAGTACTCTAACAATCAGGCTGTCCTTTGTAACTATAATGAAGGTTTCTTGTTTCTAAAAATAAAAACCATAAAATGTATTAATACTTCAGTACTCCTGACAGTAAGTCAGCTTTAAATCTGGTCAAAAAGGTGATTTTCCTTTGAGCTGGAGAAAAATTACCTTTTCCTTTGGTTTCATGTTTGCTGAAGCTGTGCTCTGGAGTTGTTTAGTAGTGATTTTTTCCTAATAGTCCTAATTTTATCATGACAAATAGAACAATTTCAATACACTGAATATAAGAAACCTTCTAGTTCACTTCTGAGTATTTATGAAGAAGATATAACACAATACACAAATAATAACATACAAGATAATTCCAGACAATTGTGTTATGCATGGGGGCCCTGTAAATTCTACTTAATCAGAAAGTCTTACAAATTTTCCCTTGGGGTAGGGCGAAATCAGAAAAATACCGGCTACTGATCAGGTTGATAAATAATTTGCAGCAGACTTGAAAGAAATGTAACACCTGATGTATCTGAAGCAGGGGTACAAGTGAGATCGCATCTAAAATTACGAAAATCGTTATAGCAAGCCAACCCTTTTAAATTGAACCTTCAGTGTTCTCCATCAGTTCCAGAAATTTAGCTCGGTTAATTTAATTGTCCGAGAATTCAAATACGAGGAAGCAATACGTGGGGTTTTTTTGCATTCTTTGAACTTATTTTGTAAAACAATGATAATGCAGTTTTCAGACTTCTAACCCACTTGATCTTCTACCATCTAAGAAGAACTACTGAACTAATATGTTCCCTTTTCATAAAGTCCACGTTTCTATAAATCCACACAAGACACGAAGTAGGTATTCTTTCTCGTAACTGGATTTCTGTGCTACTGGATCACTCAAGATGACATACCCATTCCACAGAAAGAAAAGCACACAGTCACATTTCTGTCAAATTAGCCACAGCACGTGATAAAGCATCTGTAGCAGCTTTATGTTTCTGTGCTGACTTTATGCAGGCTGTGGGAAGACAGACAGTATCTGACCTGGTAAAAAGCCTACTGGTAAAAATTCAGCTCATTGAAAAAATCTCTTAAATTTGAACTAACACGGTGAGTTTGAGGATTCTCCTTCCTTTGGCAATTCTTCAAGGTCTCAAGCCTGTGGAGGGGTTTTGATAGATAAAGATTTGTTGCTGAATTAGTCAGGCTCAAAGGAACCTCAAGGCCGCTTCAAGAAGCTGAGAACAGAATCTGCTGTGAGAAAGAGGGGCGTTCCTCAATCAGCGGGGTCCTGGCGTGGCCTGAATCGTCGGACGTATCATCAGTGAGACTCCAGCGCTTGGACAGCCCACGATACTCATTTAGCGAATCCATGCTTGGAGTGTGGACATGTGATTAGAATACAGTTGCATATATAAGGAGGCTGGTTTCTGTAATAAATGGCTTTAGCGTGATTCACATTGAATCAAATTGTTTGCTGAGTCCTTTATCGCTCCAACACAAGCCCATTTTAGTATGTTGTCAATCCATGGCCTCAGAGCCAATACCAAACCTCTGATTGAGAAAACATACTGAAGCCAGAATGTGGAGCTAAAGGTGATACATGAAACCTCCTAACTGATAAATAGCATTTGTGCAAGTGTTAGATGGTGCCTTAACTAAACTCCAATTTACATTCCACCAGCCTGCACGGTTTAGTTGGAAAAGTTACTTTTCACTGTAGCTGGAGGTAGCCTGTTGAATATTGCATTCAGTCCAAATGTAATTGCAGTTCAGCAATGGGTGAAGAGTTAAGTGTTGCGTGGGCTCTTTTGCTTCATTGCAACTTGGTTTCAAGTGAAAATGGATGTACAGTTTTAACACTGTTTTGAGTTTCTGTGGGGAGTTAAGAGGCCACCATCTAAATAGAATACAAGGGTTCCAAACATTCTAATTTCAAAGTGGCTTTAAAAGAAAGGTATATTCCAACCTCTTTTATTAGCACAGTCCCTTCAGAACATTTCTCCTTTTGTTTATTTGAAGGGAAAATCTACCATTAAATGATTTGTTAAGGCATTAAAAACCCATTCTATTTTCTACAGATACTTTGGCTGGCTCTCAAGCAAGAACGTAGGCTTCTATTATAACATATTGGGAGCTTTTAGAACCAAAGCAATTCATAATAAATTTATTCAAATTGACACATTTCTGGTTACAATGTCTTCATTATTTCTTCAGAGTTACGAAACATGAATTATATCACTGTAACCACAACACTAGTCAAGGAAATCTAATTTGCCGTGAAGTCTGTCTGTACAGTCATCACGTAGCTCAAGGCATAGATTCGATTAGTTTCCTGTACTGTTTCTTATATTGGTGATATTCCCAAAGGCTAGAGTAATATTTTAACCTCATTACCTCTAATTTTGAAAAATAGTCTTACTTGGGAACTCAAAAAATAAATAGCTACATAACAAATTAGAAAGAATTTACTTCAGTAAAATCTATTAGGCATACATTGAAGAGAAGTGTATTTCAGATTATTTTATATATTTCAAACACTTTGTTTAAGCAGTACATGTATTTTTATCATCATAGCTAGCAAGTAGCCAATATTATATTCAATTCAAATTAAAGCTGAATTAAATTAATATGGCATAGAATTCTGGAATTATGAGAACAGAATCATTAAAATGATCAACATAAGCCAAAAAAGGACTTTTTAAAGCAAAATGAAAAGGTTCTCCATAAGTATATTTTTCTCTCTTTTACTTCATTTATTAAAGTCTTCTAATAAGAATGAAGTGAATTATAATTAATAAAAAAAAAAAGCTGATAGCCTCTTTTACAGCTTCTTAGGATGGAAAGATTTTTTCCTCTCTCACTTTGCTGTCAGAAACGAAAGCCTGAGCTGCAATTATTAAAGGTCTGAATTTGCATTTTTCAGCAATCCAGAGAAATGAGAGCAGCTATTGTTATGATCATTATCATTATAAAGTTCTTTGTCTGTAGATCTTCTAACAAAGTTGCTGGTCAGCTGTTTGTTACATGCCTTGCCAGTTATCAGATAATCTCATAGTAGATCAAAAAGAGCAGCAAAATAAAATGAGAACTTTGTATACTCACAGATGGTAAATCGACTACAAACTAAAGCAACTGGATGCAGTGGCTAGTTGTAGAAGCTAACGCAGGACATTTGCAGAAGCTAAAAATATATTGATGGGGTTTTTTTCTAAATAACTGATAAGATTTTGTTTCCAAACCTGGTTCTCTTTCCCCTCAGTCCTTCTTGTTGAGACAGCTGGACGAGACAACCTCTCAGAACTAAAAACTCCCCTAAGCCAAGACGTCTCAAGCTGCCTGTGTTTTGAACAGCTGTTTGACAGTTAAACGCAAAAAGACTCCTGATAAGACCTTACTGGCCTGAACTACCTGAACTGACCTGAACAACTTGAGAGAGCAGAGAGTGGAAGATTCCTTCTGGAGCAGTGGAAGAGGGTATCTTCTCTGACAAAAGTCAGACAAGTTCAGCTGGCTCTTTAGGTAACTGAGCTGATTGAGTGAAACATGCAACCCCAGCCTTATTTTATGAATGAATCTTTACAGACCTACCTTGGAATGTCTCCAAAGCACCTCAAGCAGACAGCCACTGAAACAGTGTGTCAGGAGCTTATCTGCTAGAAGTACCTGACAGGAAAAAACAGAAAGCCAAGTTTACTATTCCTAGACAGTTTTGAAGTATGCATATTTTATTTCCAATTTTCCATTACAAAGTTTATCTACTGCTAGGATTTTTCACTGTGATCAGATATGTGCATCGCTCTAGTCTTCACATGAAGCCGGTCTGGAAAGATGAAGTCTCACATAGCATCCTTGGATAAGTCTCTGCCCTGTTTCACTCCAAATTCTGTTTCTGCAGCAGTTACTGTGTAAGACTTCAGTGGAGGGTGGCAGCTACAGCCAGTCCTCTTGCCACTGGCAGCCTCGGACAGTCTTCACCCCAGGGCCCAGGCAACCAACTGCCCGTGTTCAGTGTGCTACAAGGTAGAGCAGGAGAGATAAAGTGAGGTAGTGGGTCCTTAGGATTTTGCTTTAGAAGTGAGGCAAGATTATATTCCTCTGCACAGGCTGTTAGGTAATCAACACCATGGGAGCAAGTGTTTACATCCTTATCCTGCACAGGATGGGAGAAAGCTGAAAGACAGTGTCCGCATTTGGTGGAGGTTCCCTCAGCACCTCTTGGGCTACCTCTGCCAGAGCAGTGGTGTGGGCACTCTCCAAAAGCTCTTGGTCCACCTTGCTGTGCTGTATATGCTCTGCAGGTGAGTCATGGATGTGCTGAAGGAGCCTCTCAAATGCGTGAGAGGTGGTATGTCAGCACGGTGATGCAGGCATTGTGCAGAACTCTTCTGAGTCTGTTGCATAGATGTGGACAAGCTACTCTGACCTGAAAAGGTCTTCTGAACTGCTTGGCAGCAGTCATATACAGCCATGGAGGTACTGTCATTGTTTCCAGAGTTCGGGGAATTAATGCATTTCCAATGTCTGGCTGCTACAGAACTAAGGGAACAGCAATATTTTAACAGGTACCACAATTTGTTTTCATACTAGGATTCCATTTTTCAGGGAGTAATAGTGAGAACGTATCAAATTGTTGACCTTTTACAAGCAGCCTTCAACATAAATTAATTGTTGTGTAAAAAAACAAATTTAGTGTTTACAGTGCAATTTGTCACCAAAATGGAGACTCAATTAGAGTCTCAATGATTTACTAAAGACATTTTAAACATAATGTCCAAACAATGCTACATAAATTAAACATGATGTAATTGAGTGTAACACTAAGTGGCTCATCATTGTTGATTCATGTGGAAATCATAGAAATTTTACTGATCATTATGCATTCATTCAGTATTAATGCAGATACCATATGTGCTTCCATAGGGATTCTACTGTTACTCAGCATTCATTAAGTTTTAATGTACCATTAAAAAGGCATCAAAAGACTCATCTAAAAATACTGCCACAAAGGTAGTTCATTTAAAGAGAGTTAAAGAAACATGTTTCAATTTAACATTGCAATACAAAGTAAGTTAGTAATGAATCAGCAGAAAAAGTTCAGGAGAAAACACTGTTGGATTGCAAGCCAGACCTGAAAGAATATTTGACCTAAAGGCAAAACATTTTCCCTGTTGTAGATTTCTGGACAGCTACCTATAGTTGTAGGCAAATTGTGCATCATGCAAGCACATTTAACTGATGCTTTACAGTAACCTTCAGCATAGTGATTGACTATAGTAAAAATATGATTTTTAAAAAAGGAGAGAGGGAGTATGAATTATGGCCCTATTGCCTCCTGCATTCAGTTTGGAGGATGGGCATCAAAGAGGAATGAGAAAACCACAGCAGTGTTAGTAACTTGCCCCCAGCTCCCTGCTTTTCCTGCTTGGGCTGGCGTGCATCCACTAACAAGATGTTTTTCTCGCCTATCTCAAGTATCACACTGCTGTAGCTCCATCCACTCAGGGGCATAGTTTCCATCAGAGCCAGGGATCGAGGCCCTAAGCACATCCTCCCTGCCTTGTGCCTGCTGCATCCATGCCTGTGTCTGGTCATGGACATGCTGGGCTGCACCCAGAGCCACAGACTTTTCCTCCTCACTATGGACTTGCCTGGCCATCTGGACTCCTGGCTGACATCTCCAGGCCTAGCCTGCCCCCTCACTTGGGGATGGTGGGACAGGGCCCTGCCCAGCAGGGTCCGTGTTACCACGCTGGGTTCTGACTTGCCATCCCTTTGGGAGCAACAGCTCTCTGTGCTCAGGTGGGAGGTAGCATAAATATGAGCTTGGCAAGGGCTTTGTTGTTGTTAAGCTCTTCATGTCTCATCTCACTGTTGGAAATCTTATTTATTTATGCCCTGATAATGTCCTGGGAAAAATATTAACGAATAAATTGGAAGGATTGGATGAGCTATTCTCAACAAACGTAGTATGTTGGTAGTGGATTCCAACAGAAATTCCTACCGGAAAAATGGCTTGAAATTTCACATGTAAAGGTGGCACATTTTAGCTGCCAAAGGAATCACATTTTAAGTTGAAACTAGTGAACACCTGTAACGGTAAACTGAGCAACCTATGTATCACATCCTCAAGTTTTTAAACTTCTTTGTTCACTGACCAGGGAAACGAGATGATCATCTGTGAATCAGATAATCACGTATGTGGATTCTTTAGAAATGTGACACACAAATTTCTCTCAAATTCTTATAGAGAAGATATGTGTATCCTACGGGTGACTCACTGTGGCAAATAGCCACAAAAGGCAACAGATTTGAAAAATAAAAGTTGTTAAGAGAAAACTATCCTCTTCCCAAGATCCCAAGAGAAGTGAATCATAAGGCATGCTCAGACCTACGGCTTCGTTTTGACAAACCTCGATGTCATCTAACAGATAAAATGGCAAATGTGTACAAGACTCAAATGCCTATGGTACAGCCCCTTATGTTATGTAAAGACATGAGTGGCACAGAGAGCACTAATGGTGATTGATGAGTTAATGTCTCTTTCAGAAAAAGAAGAGGATAAAATTAAATTAGCAATTGGAAGTTCACAACAACAACAAAATGGTTCTTCAGACAGAGTGTCATTAAGTCAAGGAACTCCTTGTCACACAATACTGTCACTGCTCGAAGTTTACAGGAGTTGAAGGAATGAGTAGCTGAGTTCTTGAACAAGAAGACTATTAAATACATAGAAATCCATCTTCACTTAGGCATTCTCAGAGCTAAAAATTTTTGAAGGTTGAGCATACTTGGGGTATTTCCTTGTTTTATAATCGTGTGTTTTTCCCTAGGCGTGAATTTTTGATCATTGTCAAAAGCCAGGTAACAGGCTAAATGAACCTTCAGTTTGACCCAGCACAACCATTCTTTCATTATGCTCTGAAGCTGGAACAGACTATTGCTTGAAGATACAATGATTAATCACTTGTCTTAGTGTAGCAGCTACTTTGGCTGAGATGTGGTTATGTCATCCTAATCAGTCTTCCTTTTTTTTTTTTTTTTTTAACACTAAACCAACTTCAGTTCTTTTAATCTTTCTTGACATGTTTTCTAAAGGTCTTGTAACTCTTGTTTTATTCTCTCTTTTGCTCAAATTGCCATCTACCTTTGAATTCTGACTCTTCAGATTAATAATCTAATCTAAAATATTTGTTGCTTTTAACTGTCTCCCCCCGCCACTTCCTGAGACAAAATCATTCCTGCTAGGTTGCAGCTTGATTTCTGATATGTTGCTTTCCCCACTGATGATCAGGCAACTTACATTTCACATCACCACCAAATTATGTTTTTAAATTAATGTAATGGTTATACAAGAAAAGACTCATCTACTTCCTTTTCCTGACAATACGGTCTAGCAGATGCTTCCTTTTCAGCCTTTGGTCTTGAGTGGGCATCAAACAATATGCCTTTAACATCTATTGAACTTCCAAACACACCTGATAGGCTAGAATACGTCATTTTTTTCATTAGTTTTGAATTTTTTGAAGATGTTAATAGCAGACACAGCTAGTTAAAAAAAATAAAAGTAAACCCACCATTTGCAGATTGAGCTCTGAAGCCCACTTCCCCCAAACCTCCCTCTCTGAGGGTCCCTTGGGCAGCCCAAGGTGAACTCTGTGCACACAGCTCATACCTGTCTCTCAAGATGGCTCCTGTTAGAGCTCTTACACAAGCTCACAGGAGCATGCTGGTAGAGCTCCTACACAGCCATGTGTAAGAGATTTACCACAGAGTTACCAGCAGCTACACAAATCAGAATGCTCTCCTCTTCCCACACTTTGGTCAGGGGAGACTCAAGTAAACAGTGGCTCTATCAGAGAACTGTCAGTCCTCATCATTCCGGAGATGGTTCAAGCATGCCAGCTCCAAGACCTGGGCCCACCAGCAGCTCCACTGCGTGTTGGCCACACCCCAACAGACCTTCTGACCATTCAAAAATTAACTCCAGCAGTACTGCAGCTTTTAGTAAGGGTTAACAGTATGCCAAACCTTGACAGTGAGGCACCGAACTGTGCAGCTGCCTGGGTGCCCATCTTTCTCCCAGCGCTCTACTATTTAAAAGGGAAGCCATCTGCAATCCACTTCCTCAGCCTTCGCTTCAGCTCTTTGTATCACTGAGGTGCTGGAGTTTAGAACTGCAGCAGCTTCACGTACATGCCATAGGGACTGACTGACTTGTTTCATGCACTTTGTAGCTGCAGGTGTCCCCTGATGTAATCCACATTTGTGTGGCCAAATACACTTCAGCTTGCAGAAAACAAGTGTTTAATTAGCTTTTAGCATTTGAAGAAATGGAATAGTGTCTGCTGATGGGATCAATCATGTTGTTTAACCAAGGTGACCAATTGCAGCTCTCACCACATTGCTTCCCCCATCTCCCTGTTTAGTTCAAGTGTTTCATTTAGAAAATTGCAATCAGCTTAACTATTTTAAAGATGATTTGCACTGTATTTTTGATAAGTCAGAGCTATATAAGGCCTTAAACAACTGTGAAATAAATTCATTTGTTCTTGCTTTACCACTTCAGATTAAGTGTGACTGTAGCCAACTCCTTTAGGATCACATAGTGAAGGGGGCAGGGGGAAGAAGCAAACAGGCAGACATACACATATAGCTCTGTGGAAATTATGAGATCCTGAGTCTAACAATAGTTTATTAATTATTTTTTCAACTAGAAATATATTAACCATTAGTAAGTACACTAGTGGTTAATGTACACCAGCACTCGTACTCCAAGTACACTAGTACTGGCAAATAGCCACTGTCGGCCAGATTTATTCTTTAACAGCTGTTGCAGCTGCGGGTTCTGTGGACATAATTCTCCCTCTGCCCTGGGTTGATTATATGCTTCAACTCCTCCTCTGGATATTCACTATCATACATACAAGCCCATTCTTTAACATTTCCATGCATGGGAAAAAGTACAGTACTGTACTTCAGAGTGTTCTTGTTGCTCTGGCTGCGATTATATAAAGTATTACAGGCTAAGGAAGGTCAGTCCTGCTTAGTACTCAGAATCATAGTATGGTTTGGGTTGGAAGGGACCCTAAAGGTCATCTAGTCCCAACTCCCCAGTCATGGGCAGGGATACCTTCCACTAGACCAGGTTGCTCAAAGCCCCATCCAACCTGGCCTCAAACACTTCCAGGGATGGGGCATCCACAGATTCTCTGGGCAGCCTGTTACAGTCTCTCACCACCCTCACAGTAAAGAATTTCTCCTTTATATCTAATGTAAATCTACCTTCTTTCAATTTAAAGCCATTACCCCTTGTCCTATCACTACATGCCCTTGTAAAAAGTCCCTTCTCTTCTCCAGGCTGAACAACCCCAACTCAGCCTGTCTCCATAGGGCTGGTGCTTCAGCCCTCTGATCATCTTCATGGCCCTCCTCTGGACTCACTCTACCAGGTCCATGTCCTTATGTAGTGGGCTCCAGAGCTGGATGCAGTACTCCAGGTTGGGTCTCACAAGAGTGGAGCAGAGGGGCAGAATCACCTCCCTCGACCTGCTGATGACGCTTCTTTTGATGCAGCCCGGGTTACAGTTGGCCTTCTGGGCTGCAAGTGCACATTGCTGGGTCATGTTGAGCTTCTCACCAACCAACACCCTCAAGTCCTTCACCTCAGGGCTGCTCTCAATCCATTCTCCACCAAGCCTGTATTTGTGCTTTGGATTGCCCCAACCCACATGCAGGACCTTGCATTTAGCCTTATTGAACTTCATAAGGTTTGTACAGGTCCACCTCTCAAGCCTGTCAGGGTCCCTCTGGATGGCATCCCATCCCTCCAGCATGTTGACCACACTGCACAGCTTGGTGTTGTCAGCAAACTTGAGGGTGCACTCAATCCCACTGTCCATGTCACCAACAAAGATGTTAAACAACGCCAGTCCCAACACTGGCCTGAGGAACACCACTCATCACTGGTCTCCACTTGGACATCAGGCTGTTGACCCCAACTCTGAGTGTGACCATCCAGCCAATTTCTTATCCACCGAGTGGCCTATCCATCAAGTACGTGTCTCTGCAATTTAGAGACAGGGGTTTTGTGTGGGACAGTGTCAAATACTTTGCACAAGTCCAGGCAGATGATGTCAGTTGTTCTTCCCTTATTCATCAATGCTGTAAAGACTTCAAACAACTGTCATTACCCTTTGGGTGGTACCGAAGAGTGTGCTGCATTACTTGTAGCAGGTATTTTGCTTTTTGATTTACTGTGCTACAGATTGGTAAAAAGCACTAGAAAACCCTGCTGCATTTAAATCTGCTTATTTATAAAAAAAAAAGGACACAAAAGGAGGACGAAGTGCTCTGTTCAGTCACTAGACATGACGGTCAGTTCTGTAGTTGAAAACATCAGCTCTCCAGCCATACTGTATTCAAAGTAACTATATTCTCTGTATCAAACTTTCCTTTGACATCTACAAAGGACTGTTCTATAACACTTCAGTGCTACAGCTTACACATTACTAATAACTACGAAACAATTCTCCACAAACTTCAGTTTCAATATTTCAAAATAACACCAATCCTTATTTCACAGTATCACAGTATGTTTGGGATTGGAAGGGACCTCAAAAGATCATCTAGTCCAATCCCCCTGCTGGAGCAGGAACACCTAGGTGAGGTCGCACAGGAACATGTCCAGGCAGGTTTTGAATGTCTCCAGAGAAGGAGACTCCACAACCTCCCTGGGCAGCCTGTTCCAGTGCTCTGTCACCCTCACTGAGAAGAAGTTTTTTCTCAAATTTAAGCGGAACCTCTTGTGCTCCAGCTTGATCCCATTACCCCTTGTCCTATCATTGTTTGCCACCGAGAAGAGCCTGGCTCCATCCTCATGGCACTCACCCTTTATATATTTATAAACATTAATGAGGTCCCCCCTTAGTCTCCTCTTCTCCAAACTAAAGAGCCCCAGCTCCCTCAGCCTTTCTTCATAAGGGAGATGCTCCACTCCCTTAATCATCTTGGTTGCCCTACACTGGACCCTCTCCAGCAGTTCCCTGTCCTTCTTGAACTGAGGGGCCCAGAACTGGACACAATATTCCAGATGTGGTCTCACCAGGGCGGAGTAGAGGGGAAGGAGAACCTCTCTCGATCTACTAGCCACTCCCCTTCTAATACACCCCAGGATGCCATTGGCCTTCCTGGCCACAAGGGCACAGTGCTGGCTCATGGTCATCCTGTTGTCCACCAGGACCCCCAGGTCCCTTTCCCCTACACTGCTCTCTAATATGTAATTTCCCAACCTGTACTGGAACTTGGGGTTGTTCCTGCCCAGATGCAGGACTCTACACTTTCCCTTGTTAAATTTCATCAGGTTATTCCCCGCCCAACTCTCCAGCCTGTCCAGGTCCTGCTGGATGGCAGCACAGCCTTCTGGTGTGTCAGCCACCCCTCCCAGCTTAGTGTCATCAGCAAACTTGCTGATAGTACACTCTATTCCCTCGTCTAAATCGTTAATGAATATATTGAATAATATTGGCCCCAGCACTGACCCATGAGGCACTCCACTAGATACTGGCCTCCAACTAGACTCCGCACCATTGACTACCTCTCTCTGGCTTCTCTCCTTAAGACAGTTTGCAACCCACCTCACTACTCTATTGGCTAGACCACACCTCCTCAACTTAGCTGTGAGGGTGCTGTGGGAGAACAAAAAAAAACCCTGTCAGCTAGTAGACTTCTTTAAAATACATAATCTGCTGTTCTGTATTTCTAGTTAAACCTCACTGTTTATAATACATATCTATGTTCTGCTTCTGTAACAGCTTATTTCAAAATTAACAGAATTATCTGATATGTGTATTGATGGAGTACACTCTTTTTTCCCATTATTACCTGTAGGAATTCAGGCAGCTGATACCCACATGAAAATAAGGTACCAGCAGGACCATCTAACCCTATGCAATGGTAATACTATACAAACCTCATGCAGTAATCTCTGCATCAAGCCTATAATTTGTGATCAAGTTAAATCTCAATTCACATACAGAATGTTAATAATAATTAAACCTAAGTTTCTGTGGGAAGTTGCTTTAATGGTTAATTAATTTCTTTCATATTAGTAATGTTGACTTCCTTATGCAAGTTACAGAGCAGCACTTACTCTCTCATTAGCATCAGCAGCACACAATATCCTCATTCATAAATCAAAACAGTCTGGAATTCACCTCTTAAAAATGACCAAAGACAGTTGTAGAGAAGCCGTGACTACGAAAATAGGAACAACTTAATGTAGCAAGAATCTATGAGACAGTGTAGACACTCTCAGGTGCTGCTCTAGTCCATTTAATAACGGAATGCCTCTAATCAAAGCCACTGTGTACCTTAAGTGACAGTATTTCATTGATGAACAAAGTCATTAAGCTGACCTAATTATTTACTGTTAAACATTTGGGGATGCATCACACTTTAAGATGTTAAAACATTTTAACAATTGAACATTTGTTCAACATTTAAGTTCAATATGAATTCAGATTTAAAAAATCCAAATAAAGACTTAAAACTATAAAAAGGTGATGCCCCATTGCTTTGACATTCTCTGAGCATGCCAACAGCAGAAGCAGAATACCCCATACTGGCAATTGCTCTATTTTTAAAGTTTAACTTGAAACTTTGAAGACTGTTAGAATATTTAATGAGCATTTCTTTGCACACTACAAATTCTTATCATCATGGTAAACTGAGACACAGGAGACTTTTACAGATTTACAGGTCACATAAACTGATGCAAGTAGGTACAACAGCTGCATAAATACATGGAGAAATCATAAGATTGAATCTGTGAGTGTTTGATAGCTATATAAATACTTTTGAATATTCCATATGGTGATCTATCTCAATTTTTTACCACTGCATAACTAAGGGAATATTATACTTAATTCATATGTGTTACATAGTTAGATATACTATGAAGAATCATGTCAATTCAATGAAATAAAAGATTAAGGCTTTGAATTTTAGGTATTTCTGTTTATTTTCTCTAATGAAAGGAACAGGAGAACAGTCCATCAGCAAGTTCTGAGTTTTTCCTGGAAGAGTTCAACTACATCCATCTTGAATCTTCCCCTCCCTCAACCCAACCTCCCCCTCACCTCTTGATGCCCACTTTTTACTGAGAGTTGGGCCGCTATTAATTCAAATAACAAAACAATGCCACCTTACATTTAACGTAAGACAAGATTAGAGTGTATTCTCCAGAAATTTCTTCAGCCTCTTCATCCATTTTACCAGTTGCTCTGAGGAATATTCAAATGAGTAAGCAGGAACCTAAGAATTCATTTCCCACCCTACTGCTAAACTCCTCTTTTAGGCCTTGTTTGGGAATGCCCATGCATTCATGGAAACAGACGCTTTAGAAATAGCCAGGCAGATAATTTGTTGATACAGAGGACAGTTGCTCTTCACATGCAGCAGCTGATATCAACAAAACAGCTACTAAAAATACACTTATTATACAATCACAAACTGGTAACTAGTAAATGTCACTGGCATTTGTGATAAATCACATTGGCTGTAGTGCCAGTAACATACAAGACCGTTCTCAAAGTCTGAGAAGTTCACAGAGGAATTAGCAACTTACATCCAAATCCAACTCTTTTGGATTCTTTTTGGCACTGGAGTTGTATCTATTTCTGTTGGAGAGGGCACAGCCCTTGTTACTTCCAGGCCCTAAGTTATACATACCCAGGTACTCTGAAAGAATAATTACCAATAGATGGAGTTAAAATGTCCTAATAGTTTTAGTGTCCTTTTCAGACACAATTGTTTCTCCATTTCCCAATGCTAGGAGATTTTCTATCATTTCTATATTAGCAAATGCTGAACAACGCCTGTCCTACACGGGATTGCATTTTCATCATTTTACTGATAACATAAATAGAGATTGCAAGTTATTGGGCTTTTAGATTTAAGTTTCTGGCTTGAACCCACATGTTCCAAAATGGTAAAATATTTGTAGAACCCTGAAGCCAAAACAGAAAACATAGAATATGAAAGGCCAGGGGAGAAGCAGCACTTCCTGTTCTAAGACACCGATGCAGAATACCAAATTCATTCAACATCTTCAACTGAGAAGCAAATTAAGTCACTCCCTGTAGATTACTCCTTCATGCATTAGATAGGGGAGAAGCAGAAATATTCTTCTGCTTGTCCTCGCAGAATTGGTGACTCTCCAGATCTAGAAAAGCAGAACTCCTTTTTCTACCTCATCTGTTCTTCTCCCTTCCATTAGTTTTGTTCTCTTAATTATCTTGAATCATTTAGGAATAACTAAGTCCAGTAACAGTTTTAGTGGTCTTTCCAGGGTGATGGAGGGAGGGGGGAAGGAAGTGTTCATCTCCTCCTCCTTCACTTAAAACACTAGCTTTTGTACCATTATGTGAATGTGATGTTTAATACAGCTAAAAAGTGAAAACTATATATCTCTTTCAAATCTGCTCCTTGAAATTATATAGGCACCAAAACTGTCAAGGTGTTAGGTGCTTGTGTTAACAAGCAGGAGGAGCTGACAAAAAATAGTGCAACTTTATATACAATAAATTGTGATAGATTCTTGACACACGGTTTCTGTGTTAGTTACTGTGTCACATAGTTCTTGCAAGGAAGACAAAATGATGTATTTTTTAAAAAATGTAGTATCTCATTACTTGCAAATTTCATGTCATTTTAACAAGGACACCTTCCCTCTTACAAAGCTACTTAATCACAAATTTAAAAAACCAAAACCCACAACACCCTACCTGTGATTTTCAATTGGATTGTATAAAATAATCCACATAGAAAGCATTCAATTAAAAGCTGTGAAGCATTTCCATTGATATTGCTACAGCTTTGCTTAATCATCAGAATAGACTTCTTAAGAAATCCATCTATAACGAGCAACGCTTCAGAACCAGCTGCCCAGCCAGCAGCCAAGCTGAACAGAACATTGCGGCTCTGAACCTCAGACCATTCACAGCACCCAGTAGCAGCCGTCGTGCCTGTGAAGATGGAAGCTCTGGTACAAACACACTATTTTGACTTCAGCCTTATACTGTGTTAACACAAATATAGACAATTATATTAAGACATCTTCCCTTCTGCAAAGAGCTCTATTTGCTTGGCTACCCACCCATCAACCTAGTAATTTACAGTTACTCTTCAATCTAGCTGTAATTGTCCAGCACCTGAAGGATGCAGGCTGGCCAAGTGTTACATTCAAGGATGCACACCCTACAGCTCACCAGAATATTTTCTTTGTTTCTATTTAACAGAATTCTTTCAACCTTTTCTGAAATTGTGTATTAAAATAGAATTCTAAGCAGCTCCAACTGAAAATGTTTGCTTTGTTTGGTAACGGGTGCCTGAACAAACTTAAAATTAAAAGCATTAGCTGCTCTCATGCTATATTTTTTATCCTTTACCCAGGTCATGTGATCCCACGCCTCTTGGTCCATATCCATGCCATTTTAATGTCTTCCTTGCCCTTAGGGATCTTCATGTTGCATGCTACAATATGCTAGGGGACAAAACACAAGTAGCTGGGAAAAACTAGGGCACTGATTACTAAATATATTATACTTCCCAAAACTGGAGACATCCAGTGGTTTAACATCTTTGAGCTGCAAGTATGAGAGCTCTTGCCTTGGCCTTGAAACCTCTAGTCACCACCATATTTCCAAATATTGTCTGGCAATGTTCTCCCAGCAAAACTGCTCCCTTCTCCAGGTACATCTGTAGTCTCAAATTTCTTCTTCTGTAGAATAAATAAAATTTATATAATTTATAATAACTAATGAGATAACATTTATTCTCTCTGTTCTTTTTTCTACCCCTGCTTTACTTATAAAGTCCTGGGCTCTGAGATAGACAAAGATGCCACTGTGCTACACGAATATCTGCTGCTTCTTCAAATAACTCATGACATTAAGTCACAGCACACCTATATTGGGGTCTGCTCTTTTATCTGCACAATTACACTGACATTCATTTTCTGCAATATCCTGACTTTCCTTCCCTAAACATTTTGACTGCCATTCAAAACCAGCAAGGTGATTATAAGTGGTATGGCATAACTAGTTGTCTTCTGTTGAAAGGCATCTGTAATACAGGTTGCACAAACTGTAAGTATTCTTGGGCCCCAAAAAAGTTTGTTTTCCCTCATCTATGGCAATAACAACAAAAATTTACTGCTGTCTAACTTGGGCTTGCAGTTGCTAGAAACACTCATTACTTAAACGGAAATGTTTTCTTGTTTGAACAACGAATAAATACATCGATTTCATCAACAAGAGTTTTCTGGTAGAATTTAATATAAGGGTATATGAAAAAATGAAACTCTAGATATACAATAGCAAGATTTTAAAATGTCTCATAAATATGTCAGAAGAAGTAGGAAAGACAAATTTTTGCCAAACAATATTGCCAGCTAGTAACAGAAAATGTCATTGAAGAGTTTCACAGCACTATGGTGTATGTAGGCTTTTCAGTTAATTATCAAGCAAGTTCAGTTACAAAGACAAGAAATCCTAAAATTCCAGCAAGGTTTTTTTTAGTTTTAATCTCTGTTACGTAAGATGATATTTGCCTTTAGGAGTTCTCATAAAAAGGCAATGTACTTTTAGGATATGAGACTAAGGAGCACACAGTAATATAGTATCGTGGTCAAAACCATAGAAAACAATAACAAAGGAAGGATATTTTTCTTTTTCCCCCAAACCAGAATAAGTGGACTCCACCGATTTGGTTGAAATAGTGAAAGGTCATGTAAGCTTGTATTACTATTGATGGAGATTAAATTAGTCCTATGAAATAACTTTAGTCACCTTGGCAGAGAATACAAAGGTTTGAGAAAACATGTAACCCCCTTCCTCCCAAAGTACAAACAAGAGATCCCTTTTGCAGCGCAACCTCTCCTTGGCGGTTACAGATCAGCAGGTTATACACGAATGCTTAAAACACGGACTTCAAATACCGCCATGAACAGAGACACTGGCATCCTGGGAGAGTTACAACTTTCAAGTCTGTCCCTCCAGACACAGTGAAATCTCAAATATTAGGCCCGGTTAGAAACTAGGAAAAAACCTTACCTCTTCTGTCTCAACGTTTGCAAGTGAAAGATGAAGCATTCTTTGCAATCTGCTGAAACAGATCTTTCGAAAAACTATGTGGTTCCCCCACCCTTGGAATTAGCCCCTGACTGGAGGCAAGAACAAGGTGGAGAAGGAAGGGGGAAAACACATTGACAGGGTAAGATAAGAGAGAAAACAGGAGAGAACAGCAGTGAACAAATGTTCATCAGTTCTCTTTAGGAATTTTTATTTACTAAAACATTCTTTGAAGGGTTTCAGCATTACGTTAACACTGTTACTTGTAATCAATAATTGACTCTGTTCTAGAAAAGCAACGAGACCTCTTTGAAATTATTGCACAAAAACCTGGCAGCAAACCATTAACAATCCTTTGAAATGAACATGTAGATCAGTTTCTGAAACTCAGTTACAGAACGTCTCTAAAGTACAAAATAAATATAGTTAAAGAATAGAAACTAAATACAATTGCTTTTATTTAAATCAAGTCCAGCAAGAAAATATTTTAATATGGCAAATACCCCAGCACTTGCAGCATGCATCCATAATCTAGCTATTTCATCATGAGTGTGATCATATTTCCACCCCTCTCCCCAAAATGTATAATCTTGACAACAAATGGAAAATAGATAAAATATAACATGAAGCATTTCCTTTTAATATGTATTCCCATTTTGGTATTTAATGCTTAATCTATAAATATATGCTCTCAGACATAAGAATGCTTTGTAAGTGTGTTATTGTGCTGTTTTAAGATTAAAATATTTTACATTAATAAGTCCAAAGCAGTTCATTCTTTAGTCATACTTCCAGTGAAAACAAATTTCTTCTATTTCACTAAGTATCAAAACTGGAATTTGCATTTTATCAGTAAATGACTTTATGCTGATAACTATTTTAAAATACATCTAAGTTCACAAAAAGTATTGCTTATCTGAGTGCTAGGTAAATACTATATACAGGTAGTCAAAGAGTAGATGAGAAACATCATGTAGTGCTACTGTTAAGAAAAGTTTTTAAGTAGTACAAAAATTTCCAATAATTTATCTCCTGATTTTTTGTGTGCTACCAGGAAAAAATTAAAGGAGATTAAAAAAGAATCAAAATACTTATCCCAACTACTCTCAACTGAAGGAACAAATCATCCATTTTTTAAAGAGAAACAAAGTATTGCATATAATTAAGGTTTTCTACTAATTACAAATTTAATTTAACAAAGTAATATGGAGGCAGCATGTGATAGATTTGAATTCATATAATCTTTTAAAGTAATACACAATTGAAAATTAATGATCTAAAATCCTTAAGACTGCTTTAAATCTAATTTCAGCATAGTGCTACATATCACTCAGTCTGGAAGGCTAAAATCAAAAATTCTGAATCTCATTCTAATATAAGCAAAGTTCATCTGAACCTTCTCTTAAACCTTTTTAGCAGCATAGTCAGCTTTATAAAGAGAAAAAGGCAAAATATTACCATAATTTACATATTCTAATAATCTTTCCAAGGCATCAAAGGACCCAGCTTGAAATACCTACAACAATTGACAAAAATATATTAACATATACTTGCATTTACACTTTCAAAAATTTGTAGTTAGTATTAAGTTGGCCTATGAAGCAGTAGTAAAGTGCAAAATATTTGGTATAATATCTAGTGATTAGCTTTTGCTTCTGTGGAATACAAATGAGGAAGCCTGGCTCTTCCATTGACAGATATGGTGTTTGATGGAGGACCGACCTGGAGGTGGGGAGAGAAAAAAAAAAGAAGAAATATTAACCTAACATCTCAGATTCTTCTCTCTGTAGTATGTTACACAGTATCACTTCAAGGAAACAGAAATACTGCTACTTCAGTTAGCATTTTTCCCATCACAATGAAAGCCCTCCTATATGATTTCTGAACAAAACACGTGCTACAGAAGTAGAAATTTAAGAAATTACTTAAAACCACATTTTATCCTATCTAAACATTTCAAAACACACATAATTTTCAGACCTTGTTGCAAATAAATACTTGAAAAAATATCACTAAACCAAACATTTTCTATTAAGAGCTGAATTTTAACTAAATCTTCCAACATTCCTTCATACCATGGTAATGTTTCTTTTATCAGGAGCAAACTGTAACTTGTAGGATAGACAGCAAAGACCTGGGAGTTGCTGGGAGCTGTGGATGCTCCACAGCCATGCTAGCCTCATGCCACAGCACACAGTTTACTAAACACAATGAAAAGACTCTCAACAGAAAAATGGTTAAAAAGAAACCTCACTTGACCCATTTTAGGTTAGTAATTACTGAGGGCCCTATTGAACAGAGAAGACCAGCAACACAAAAGGCAACAGATCTTGGCATTGCATACTCACAACATATTAAGTAAAACAGGAAAAAAAAAAAAATGTTAAGGAATTGGCTAGTGCTGCCTGCATGTTATTTTTTTAATGATTCTCTCACAGAGCTGCAAGAAGGAAGAGTATGGTTAGAGGTAAAAGTGAAGCAAGCACCTGACAGTCCCTTTCACAATTCAAAGGGATCAGGTTATTACTCCCTTTACCAAGTGCAGCACGATAGTGGACGCTATGAGCTGAATGCCTTTAACAAGTCCCTTCAATACCAGAAAACACTTTGAGGTGCTAATAAGTTAATGGTACAAAATGCTTCATTTCTCTGTTTGTCCTGCTACTGTGAGTTCTCCCTGTTAAACATAAAATGAGACCACGTTTTTATTAAATGTGCCATAGGTCAAAAACCTGTCAGACATACCTGTACCACAGCATCTGTGCTCTGGGTAAGAGTGAAAAAAACAGCACGCACAATTCTATGTTTGGCAAAATTTCTTCACTGCATTTTGTGTGTGTGTGTTTCAGGGAGGGGGGAAGTTTAGGCTTTTTCAGGTTTCTGTTTTGTAGAAACTCTTTATGCTTACAGAATCTTCATTATTAAAATTTCTCCTTACAAAATACAGCCGTCTCCTTACCCCCTGCCTCAACAGACACCATACTGAGAAAGAACATCTCCTCCCAAAGAAGACAAAAAGAGCAGAAAAAGGACATCAGCCATCATCTCTCCTTCCCCATGCCTTTCTCATACCTAGACTGATAAAGAATATATGGGTCAAATCTACTCTAAGAACATTTCTATTAGAAAAGAATGAATAACCACACAAAGAAGTTTTTCTTCGTTTTCTTTCTCATAGAAATAGACTTGTTGAATTTTGAAAAGCACCTTATGAACTTTATTTTTTAAAACAGTTATACGCTACTGTGCAACAACCATGTCTGTGCATGTTTTCCATAGAATCAGAAAACAAAGTTCATACACTATACAAAAAAAAAAAAGCTCATTATTATTCAGAATGTAATTATGCATTGGAGAAAAAAAAAAAACAAACCTTAATAAAAATATATGAAAACAAAATCCAAACAATATTTGTGGTAGAACAGATAGACTTGACCTCTAAGTGACTCTGAACCATACAGCATTCATTTAATCTTATCCTGTTTCTAATGTGGCTGTGGTTAGTGACATGAAGTTAGAAGTAATACTACAGTGTATTATGTACCGCATTTACTGACTAGAGGTCAAAACCTAGTCGAGCATACTTGTAACCTTTCCTGGAATCTGAATCTTCTTATTCAGTGTAGAAATTATGGGAGGTCTACAAATCTCAGAAAGGCTGTTGCAGTGCTACCCTGAATCAAAACCTTACGTATGGAATGGATTGTTCTAATACCTGACCATCCACTGAGAGATGTTGACCTTAGGGAATCAAAGGCTTCTGTAAATCCAAAAAAACCCCCTCACATCCACCCAGCACATATCATTTGTTTCTTTCAAGTTTCAAGTGAGAAAGGGAAGAGAAGAAAAAAAAAAAACAACTAGTGAATTTCTTTAACCTTCAGCAATGAGAAATTATTCCTCAACATTGAATGCAAAATACTAATGCTGGGTCAAGAAAGCTTTGTGTGAGACTACCATTAAATTGTCTACTTACAAATTTAAAACAATACAGATTTTTAAAGTGTACAATGTTTTACACAGCCAGAGAAGTATAGGCAAATTTTAGGAGAAAGAAAAGAAAAATTAAGCCACAGTTTTAACCTGAGGGGTGGGGGGAGATGGTCCTAAGCAGGACTGTTGACAAAACATTGAAAGCTACCTCACTAATGACACCAAACAGCAGCAGTAAGCTTGTACACTTAAGCTTGTACATTTAAGAAGAATTAAGAATCTGACAGAGTCTAATAAATAGAAAAACACAATATTCAGAACTTCTGTGTGTTATCTGCCTGCAAAATATTGCAGCTGCTTCAGGTCTAGCATGAAGCTGCTTAGTATGTGTCTAAAACCATACCACCTCAAACCATGGAAACACAAATAAATAACTGAACTTGTTCCTGATTTTATGGAAGAGGTAACTGGTAATTTAGAGATTTCTAATTTATTTCAGGAAGATTTCCAATTGGATTTGTACTGCTTGAAAATATGGACATGGGAAGCTTTGTGTGTACACTCACCAGTTAATTCTGCAAAACGGAACTCTCGTCCCCACCTCCCTCCCACTGTTACGAGACCTCCTGGCAGCACTTTGTGCCAAAGCCAACTTGGAGTGCATTGATAAAAACTCACCCTTTTCAATCTGGCAGCAGCTTCTCCAGAGCGGATTGCAGCCAGCAGGCTCTGGTGGATCTGTTCTGGGTCAGAATGCTGGAATGTCATCACGGTTTGTCTCTTAGTGACAGGGGCTGGGTGGTCACTGGAAGCACCTGACTGTGCCTGACTCTTCTGCTCACTATTCACATTGCTGGCTTTCTATAAAGGGAAGAAGTAGGAGGAACGACAAAACATTTTAATCTGAATTAGTCATACATTTAAAACTAAGTCAACCTGGCACAAGACTGCATATCAGACTGCCACCCTTCTAGTGTTTGCTTCATTCCAGATTTCAGAGATCAGCTACATTTCCATGACAGCACATAGTTTCTCTCTCAGATAATTATGCCAGCAAGATTGTATACCCCCATTCAAGTGTTTGTGCCATGATCACTTGAAGCCAAATTGATCACATTATTCAGAATTAAATTTAAGAAATCAACATACAGAATGATAAAGAACAAATCATAAGCACTCCCAACGTAAAAAATAGGTATACACAGTATAAATTATTATCTTTAATTTACTGTTTTTCAAATTAGGGGATGCTAATTATGGCCAGAAATAATTATTTCCAATAATCTGAATGAGGTTGTTTTATTTTCACCTTCCCTGTTTTCCTGTATTTCATTATGATGCTGTGCAACTGCTGGACACCACAAGGTGTTTCCATTGTATGAACACAGTGTGCTCCCATCAGGGAGCCATTCAGAGACCAGCCCCTGGACTAGCCACACTAGATGACAGCAGATCAACAGTCAGCCAATATTAGAAATAAAGCTTACCATATCCATTTGACTATTCAGTGTCTCCCCTGTTACGGTCTGTAAGGAATGATTTTTCACTTCAGGCACGGAAGTAACTGACGAGAATTCAGCTGCTGAAGCAGCTGAGGAGAGTTCAACAGGCAATTCCTCTCTCGGTGCCTGGCTAGAGATTGTACGTGTCTTACTGAATGACTGTGACCTTTTGACTGCGGATGAGACAGCAAGAGCAAAAGGGGACGGTCTTGAACTGGAGTACGGCTTTGGAACTGCAAAAGTTCTTAGAGTTTTTAGGTTCAACGGTGCTGGTGGACAAGAGGGATAAACTGAAGGTTTATTGCTCTTAACAGGAAAAGTGGAGGATTCATTTTTTTTCCCATCATCAACTTTTTCTTCGTCTGCTGGAGGAGAGGAAGGACTTGTTTTAAGTAAAGAGAAAGAAGTTGGATCAGGTGCTGAGATATTTTTTTCCATCTCTGTATTTTTTGCTTCATTTTGAATGGAATTAGGAGCACAAATGGTACTCCTGGCAATTGCAGACGTCACATAATGACCTGAAGCTCTTCGTTGCATCTGCAGATAAAAAGAACTAGGCTTCATTGTAGGACTTAATGCATTTGACTTGTCCAGAGTCTCAGAACAAGCATTTGTATTATTCAAGCTTAGCATCAGTGGGAGATGCTGTTTGGAAGACTCCATTTCTGTCCGATGGCTCTGAGCAGTCATCTCAGCTCTGGACGTCACAACACGTTCAGAAATGCTGTTTGCTCTGTGCAGCAGATCATTTGCCGCTGCAGGTTCATTTTGTGAACCACCCTGTAACTGACCCACATGTTTTGGAAGACGAGGAATTTCAGCTTGCACTACAAATTCTTCGGGGTCTTCATGCTTCAGAGAGTTTCCCAAAGTAGCTACCTCTTGATCCTTATGATCTGATGGAATTTCTGACTCCCAGCTCTTCATTATTTCTAAGGATTTTGGAGGCACTATTTTATAAGTAGTCATTCCAATTTTTGGTATGTAATCTCTTGTAATTTCATTAGCAGGCTTGGGTTTAGGTTTGGTGTCCTGCCTATAAAGAGGATAATCCTTTACAGGAGAGACATCTGGAGATTTTGCAGTTGCTTCTGGTGAAGCAGAAGTACTGCCATTTATACAAACGTGACTCTGATCTTTTATGGGAATTACTTTTTCATGGATACCTCCTTGTCTCTCAAGATTTTGTTCTGCTGAAGTATCTTTATTATCCTCTTGTATTCCCTGCATCGCTTGAAGGAGGGGGTTGTTTGTATCTGTATTGTGTTGAGGGGCCAGTCCTCTGAATGTGGATGATTCACAACCTTGAGGAACAATAATTTCTTTCTGTGTAGTCCTTCCCAAACTGCTATCCGATGGACCTGTCTGGATTGCAACATCCTGAGTTTTTACTGTGTCCACGCCGGTTTGATTTGTTTTGTGATCTTGCTTTTCTGGAAACAGTTTAGTGTAATTCCAGTGATTTACAGTGATGTCATTTTTACATGCCTGGCAGTTTGATAGTCCGTCAACTTCAAGCTTGTCATTTTCTCTAAAATCTACTGTTTTAATTTCAGCTGTCTGAAGTTTCCCTTCTTCTGTTGTTTGAAGGAGTTTATCACTGTGATCTTTAAGAGAAATTCCAAAATTAATAGAAATGCCAAAAATATTCAACCTTCGTCCTTACATCAGGGAGCCCTGCATCCAACGTATTTAACTACGAGGACTGGCTCCCTACTGATGCTGAATTTTTTTTAACATTTACTTTTAAATGTTATATATTTATCTGTGAGTAATATTGCCAAATAACAATACTCTAATTCAGGTATTCTTCCTTAATTAATAGGCTACTGGTGCCATGCATCAACTTCATAGAAAAATCTATTCTAGAATAATTTAAAAAGTGCTACTGAATTCCAGTTGATTGGATAGTCATCCATGACTCCAGAGCTCAAGAACTACTCAATATTAAGTTAGATAAAATTTTTATTTGATTCCACACTTTTGTGGCTTCTGTTCTTTAGTTTTAACATTACAAATGTTATTTGTCAACTACACTTTCTGTATTTGTGCAATGGAACAACTGGAAAAGATATGGACAAAAAATTTTCCAACTCTCTTTTTCCAACTGTTAAGCAGGTCTGATAATTCCATTTTCTGTCCTCAGATAAAACACAGATAGTCCTCTCCAAAACACAGGAATATTAGGGTCAAATTGTTTTAAATATAATAACGGAGAAAATGAAATTCTTTAGGAAGAATAATTTGGCTCAGTATTTTGTGCAAAAAAAACTCTCTTTGTTTCAAGTATGTTATGAAATGGCAGCTAAAACTTATATCACATATAAACAGGACTCATGCAGTATGTTGTTATGATTTATAAACAGAAGTGTACTGAATGTAAAACACTATGGAAGGCCTAATATATAAATCTGAAAATCAGTGCCACACAAAAGAGTAAAATAAATCAGTCAAGTTGCTAAATCAATGGAAAAATTCATGATACATTAGATGCACAGGGTGTTGCCATTCCTTTTCAAATCAGCAGGTTACTTTGTTCTATTTGTGTTTAAAAATATTTGCATTTTCATGCAGAAAACCCATGATAATTTTGTAAGCAAAGAACAAACTTTGGCCTCTCTCCTTCCCTGCTGTGGTGCGGTGCCCATGTCACACCACACAGCAGGACAACCTCTGTGTCCAGCCCTATTGAAAAAAACAACCCCAAAAAACCAAAACTACAGTCAATTCCTGACACCTCGTCTCAAAAAGGATACACCAGAGCTAGAGAAAGTATAAAGAAAATAATCTGATGATAACAATACAAGAGTTGACTGTATTGTTGTTTTTCTCAAAGGAATAAAAAACTTCTTTTCAACCTTGTTTTGAATTATTAAAAATGAGTGGGAACTACTCACCATCGGTTTTATTTTGATCCAGAATTCTAAGCTTCCTGTCCTTTTCAAATGCAGCTTGCTCACTGCTTATCTTAGTCTGTAGTCCTCTGCAAAGCACAACAGTATGTTAAATATGCCAGTATCATTCATTTCAGTAAACACAAGAAACAATGCAAGAGAACTGGCAATATCCTCCAAACACAGATGGATAAAATAGAATCACTCTGCCAAATATTGGAGTACTCAACAGAATAGGTTATTTATTTAAAAAAATAAAACAAGAGGAAATGCTGCCGTGGTATTTTACTAAAATGACATGCAGCTTCACTCTCTTCTGTCTAAGCAGATGATCACTTTTCCTTTCCCTACTTCTCCTTCTCTTTACTTGTGCAGTTTAAACAATACCCTTTCCAGTAATGCCTTGGTTTCAGTGAAGCCACAGAGGTGATAGTTTATCTTTCATATAACAGTGTTCTCAGTGTGAAGTGTTCTGACGTCCCCAACATATAAAACGTGTCCTTGATTTTGCCCCCAACATGACAGACAAGGAGCTGCATGAGATGCTGACTGCATATGAACACATGAACATGCAGTACAGCCTTCTCAACATAGTAATGAAAAATTTTCTGTCACTTTCAAGAAATACCTTAAGAACAACAAATATGCAGCAAATATGTTACTTGCTTACTATACATTTTGTGAATGCACACAATACGTGTCCTCAGATCACGGGGGAAAAGAGAACTGCACAAATGCTGAACAAACCCTTAATTTTTTTTTGAGAAATATTAAATTCTTTGCTTAAAAATGTAAATAAAAGAGCCAAAAATATTAAAAATTTATCTTAAAAAATATTAGAACTTCAAACTTGAATCTCTGTTTAAGATAATTTCTCTTTCTGTAGTCAAAAGTACTGGTATTATGAAGATTCCAATTCATCTGCCACATCAAATGTATTAGTTGTCAGAAACCAGTGCCTTGAGCTGAAACATCTGCTTTGAATAATTTAAAATTATAAATTCCTCAATAACCATCCATCCTCTCGTTGCTTGTACAGTCCAAAATATACTTTAAGTGTCCAATAAACCAGTGAACAGGAGTATATGCTCTCAAAATCATTACTGGAAGAAAGTTAAAGCTCAGTCCTGCACCCCATGCTCTTGCTTATCTCCATTCCCTTGAACACAGCTGAGGAACTGAACTACTAGTACTCACAACAGGCTGAACTGTTTAAAGAAAAAACACACAAACAAGCAAGCAAAAAAACAAAAACCAAAGAACCCACAAAAAAACCACAAACAACCCACACAAAAACAACAAAAAACAAAAGCCACAGAACACCACAGAGTATCATTAGAAAAATCAGTGGTTTCTGACTGGATTATTTTATATATCTCTGGTTTGATTAAAAATCACTTCTTCAGAGTAACAAGATCTTACAGAAAAGATCTGAATTATCAAAAGGTTGGGAAACCCCACTTCTCATTCTGGAATCCTTGTTATATTTCAGAAAAGAAAGGACTGCCAACTCTAAAGTCAGAACGCAGATCATGCCAAATGATACTCACCATGATTATAGGCCATGAAAGGCTATTAGAAGTTAGTGGGGTGAAAAAAGAAACATCCCTCAGACAACTGGCCAAACCGGCCCAGTACCACAGGTCTGATAATTTTCAAGTTCAAGACAACTTCAAATTAACATTTGGCTGATTCTTCTCCTTGTAGATCCCCATAAAGCAGATACACCCAAGCAACTAGAAAAATATTCGTCAGGGCACAGCACCAAAGATATTTGCAAAGCCCCGTTTGGCCTTGGACTGACAAGAAAGACCCTTGAAACACAAGTCAAAGCTCTCCTTACTGCCTTGAAAGTTCTTGGCTACTAGAGCATTCCCACATTTTGTCTTCAGTACAATAATTGAAATAGTTCTTTCAATTTAAATTGGGAACAGTAGCCAGTTTAGTTGCCCCAGGGAACAGAGAAATAGTGAATTACATTAACACAATGGGACTTTCTCTAGACAATCAACATTTATTTCAAGCAGGCACTAACTCATGCTAGAAACCTGCTGAGTCAGGTAGTTTAGCAAACATGCTGAAGGGCAAAGGTACAGCATCACCAGAAGGGAAAAAGAGCCGTTAAGAAAACTAACATGTTTATTCTTTAAACAGGCAGAACTGTTTTCCTAAGAGCAGATGGATCAAGACAGGTTGAGACAACTGGCTAATATATAAGAAAAAAAGAAAAATTAAAACAAAAACAAATATGCAAGCTATAGATAACTGTGGCCAGCAGATCAGAAATGGCTGATTTATCTGGTTTTCTCCAATTGTAAGAATGAATTTGTAAATTCTCACTTAACTAGTCAATCCAATTTTTTTTTGCAGCTCTAATAAATACGCTGGATATTTTAGAGACAGGTTCAGCTTTCCTGGAGCCTGGCTGTTTCAGTAGTAAGAAAAGGGAGGTTTAAACAGAATAGCCTGCAGAACACTTTGTTGGGTATTTTTAAAGCTTCATGAATTACTGTGCACCAAGGAGTGCCAGAATGAAAACTAAGCATATTAAGCTCATTCCTCTCTCACAATTCTCTGTTCTGTGCTCCAGAACAGAACTCTACATTTTATTTGCCTCCCCCATTCCCTCCCCAGTGCTCCTTTCTTTGTCACAAAACGTACTTACTTGCCATCTGTGCTCATATTTTCTTGTTTTTCTTCCTTAAAGCTTTGTGAGTTGTCTACAGAAACGCTGCCAGGAACCGAAGCTGATGTAGCAGGATCATTTTTTTCAGTTTCCAGTGGCACTTCGGCAGAGCTGAAGGCTGCAGTAGCCTCTCCTGTCCCAAAAGAGGTGTCTGTACTTGCACTGGCCTCTCTCTGTTGCACACTCATCTCTTCCCTTTCATCAATCTCTTCGAGGTTGTACTCAGAGTTCTTGACACCTACACTCACAGGAAGAAAAATAAGGGAGAGGGAGAACCACAAACAAACAATACCCCACAAATCTCGATTCAGGGTATAGATACAAATGGACTGTGAAGTCAGCCTAAGTAGTTTGAAGAAGGAAAACTGAAGAGACTTTTCTTCATAATTCAGGCCAAGAAAAAAAGATTCATTCCGAATTTTAGCTTACATTATTTTCTAGTTCTTTTCAATTCTCTTTTTACAGAGAAGAATATGCTCATCACCCTGCTATGGTCCGCTTCTGCATCTGTAAACACTGTATAACATTTTCCTTATTTAACCCAAGATCAAAATATATTTTACAGTATCATAATTCAAAATTTCATGGGGGCGGACAGTTTATTTTACCCAGATGTCTTAATACTTCCATTAGCTCTCCACTGAGGTTTAAAATACACAATTCCTTTCTATCAGATATCCTTTATATCTCTAACATACCTGTATCACAGGTAAGTACATCAGAGAGCTAATGAGCAAACCCAATCTCAGTTTTGCCTGCCATTTGAACAAGTTTGCTCACCACTATCAATCATTTCCATAATTATCCTAAGTGTATTAAAACACAGTTAGAAGCATCTTGTGCAATGCCCCGTATTTCAGTAGAAGTGCCCAAAAATAAAAAAATAAGGAAGTTGTCAACTAGAGCATAGTTCAGCTAAAAGGTTTTGTTATTGGATTAGGACACAAATAATTCAGTGTACCTGGAGTTAAACTAATAAATCCACCTATTTTGATTTCCAGAGGGACTTACCATCTCCAGCTTCACTTCCCTGCCTGGCAACTTCCTACAACAAGATGATGATTCACATTTTTCAAATATTAGTAACTAGATAGTACAATTAACCTCTTGGCTTTAAAACCTGCATTCTATAAAACAAAGAAAATAATTCTATCTACATAGTGCAATATGGTGCCATGGAAAACTACTGACAACTGAACCATAAGCAGGGCACTCTGCCTGACCTGACCAAGGTACACGTGTCAGCTTTGTGCACACCAGTACTTGTAACACACAGGCCTTGCACTTCAACAGGTTGTTCTCAGATTTTTCTAAACTCTATCAGTAAATTTCCAAGTGTAAGCCAAGGCTAAAAATGAAAACAAAATACTGGCTTAAAGCAAGCAATGCTGGAAAGTAGCAGATCCCAGAGTCAAAAAAATCTCGGACTGACATTTTTTGTACAGACTGGTATCCTACAATGCTCCCAGCACTTCTAGAGAAGTACATTGTTACAGAAACATAATAGAGGACTGTATATATTGGAGAAAGTCTCAGTACAGAAACTTCGATTTTTCCAATAGGGTAATTAGTTAAGAGTTCAGTAATACCAAAGTTATTCATTCACAGTTACAGTGCAACTACAAAAGCCAAACATTTTACTATTTAATTGTAATTTTTTTTATGGCAGTCTTGTAATAATGCTTTGTAGTTACACATTAAGCAACGTGATCAACACGTGTCATAGCGCTGAATGCAGAGGTGATTTAGATCCCCAGGGAGAGGCAAGACTGCAAAGTGTTGCAGGTAAGCTCCTTCCATGCAGTTTAAGCACAGGTACAGACCAATGTGCCACACCAGTATCAAAGGGACTCTTTGGGCATTTGCTATTAGTAAGGGCCTTCTCTTCCTCCCCAGTACCCACCAGCCCTTTCATATCCATCTAGGGAAAAGTCATGCCAGCAGCCTAATACTTAGGGAGACTATTTTAGTGATAGCAGTACAATTTCGTGTGTGCAAAGAGAAATATATATGCCACGAGATACCAACAAAGCATAACAGAATGTGGGCAAAAATCAGACCTGCTGAGACTATTCCACAGCCCACGAGCAGCTCTCAAGAACACGGTCTCCTTCACTGATGAGAACTATTATGCCACAGACCTGAGCCATCACCAGCCTCAAGAACAGAGACTAAGACCTTCAGTCTAAATACTGTAGAAACCTGAATTATACAACAAAGCACAGCGAGGACTTCTGACAAGACAAACGGAAGCATTCTGGAGTTGCTATGGCTCTGTGCCCAGGCACTGCTGTCATCTTTGTTACTTTTCCTCTGGAGAGAAGTATAACAAAAGCCGAGTTGCATCTTTACTTATGGGATGAAAACTTAGCTTGTGTTGGTAGAAGATATTGCTGACATTTCTGCTACATGAAAGTCTGTCCTTTGCTGTGCTAGGAACACTTCCAGGCTTTGGAGTGGACTAACCTGACCTACAAATACCAAACAAAAACAATCCATACACTTTTTCTGAAGTGCTCTACTTCATCTATCAGCATATCAGCCTTGCTTGGAGTTAATTTCAAGTAGTGGTTTGTCATCTGTTACTCATTACAGACCTGAGCCACCACTGCTGCAGCAGAATACAGTCTGAATGCATTTGATACATAAACAGCATTTAACAGCCATCCTTTACATACACCATGCACTTAACTCCCCAGAGGAAGAGTTCAGATTTTATGACTTCTTTCCAAACCCTCAGTTTAGAGTTTTTATATGCAACGTATCACTAGGAAGTACTATGCAATACTGCATATATACGGATGCCTTACTGTTTATATAATCTGTATGTAATGGCATATATAAACTGCATTTTTGTCCATTTCTTCTCTGTGAACATTAGTCATTGAGTTTTAACTAGCCCGAAGAGATCATTAAAATCTAGAGGATGACATTGTGAAGCCGTATCTGATGACTGACATACCAACTGCAAGTCTCCTTTGAGCCAGTAAGAAAACCTCACAAGAGAGAACAGGCTGACACAGCTCTGGGAGCTGTTGTGCTTCTGAGCACCAAAGCTGTAAAGCCTGATCACATCATGTTAATCTGTCTGTGTTTTTGCTCTTGACTCTATAGCCCTTAAAAATGTTCTTAAGAGATACTGTAACCAAGAAGATTGTATCAAGGGATTTGTTGGATGGGAAATTATTTTAACATCTGTAATTTTTAATTTTTGTAAACACCATTTTGCCCTCTTCCCTAGGAAAAACAAAAAACAAACAAACAAAGAGCAAGCATTAATTACACTATGGGAAGGGGAACAAAAATCATAACTGAGAAAATAATTTGTTGTTCATAATCTCGCATGTTCAAATTAATTCTCTCCAAGCTGATCAATTACTTCAAACTACTTTTGTCAAGGTACAGTCTGTTTTTACACCATGTGAAAACTGTCATCTCACAACAGAAACATTGCCTATTCCAAGTTATATAGCAGAGTTCCACTTAGTGTTCACTTGTCTATTAGCTATGCACTACTTAGACACCAAATAACATTTATTGAACATTTGCAATTATTTGGTTTTGGGCAGAAGGTAACACAATATTTGCTGAAGTAGCAATACATAACAGAACTCCTTTGGGAACACGAGTCACAAGTGAACAAACACAATGCTTCCAGAACCCAAAAGCAGAGCTAATGCGAATTGAAGGAACTACTTGAGTTTATATAAAGTTAAAATTATGTTCAGCTTAGCAATTAAAGAGATATTGAAGTACTTTATCTATTTAAAACAATACCCAAATGTGCATATTTTTCAGACTAGGAATAGGACAAGTGTACTGCAATTGATTTTATTGCAGGTGAAAACTGATTCTTACAGCATGATGGGCTTTGCTTAAAAGGGCCCTTGACAAATAGGCCTCAGGACAGTTTCAGAGATACCACCAGAGAGCAGCAGTATCCCATGAAAAAAAGAAAACAAAGGCAAGGAAGCTGTGCTACGTGACTTGTCTCTACATTTACAAAAATGCATTGCATTAAGTCTTCAGCAAAGGACGTTGCATGAAGAGATCAGCAGCAGAACTGGAGAACAAAGACTTACTAACCGCAGAGGTAAATCCCAGGGCTCAGCACAGACTGTTCTAAGCCCAGTGGAGGTGATTACATTTTTCTATTTTTTTCCATTACAGGTTAAATTAAAAAATTTAATGACAAAACTCATATTGCTTCAAACATTCCATTTCTATAAAGTTTGGGGCTGTTTATCTATGCAGCAGTCGGACATTACAGTGATGGGCAACGCAGAAACTCTAGCATGGGTCTACAATCTTAAGACAGAAACAAGCTCAAGAAAACAAAAAAACCCTTGATTTTAAATTGTAGTATAATGACTTTCCTCATCATCTGAGACCCATCACATGCAGATAAACTAGTTTTTAACAAAGAAAATGAAGTACTAATAAACATCGTTAAGAGCCATTCACTTAGAAGAGACTACCCTCCTTCATCTGCTACAACAACTAGAAAAAGGACAGGTTACAGCTTCATTACATCTTCAACCTCAGGCTGCACAGTATAGGTTCATACTTCCCATTTATTAAGTTATATATTATTTCCATTAAAGATCTTCTCTGACAATTCACACAAACTGCCCTAAACACAAACCAAGCCCCAATTTTCTGATTACTGGTCTTTCCCCCCACCACTTTGCCAGAGGCCTAGGATGGCAAGTGACTTTTTCAACTCTTGTGGTATGTTTTACCACTCCAAACAACTTGACTGGCATGTTGAATAAAACAGCTGGAAAACTACTCAAGAGTTCCTGTCAACTAGCAAAGGAACTGAGTGTTTAGTTTCATATTCTTCATATTTACCATCCCTGGAGGTGTTTAAAAGATGTGTAAATGAGATTCTTAGGGACATGGTTTAGTGTCAGTGTTGGGTGAATGGTTGGACTCCATGATCTTGAGGGTCTTTTCCAACCAAACTGATACTATGTTATAATGCCAGTGGGCTCCACAAGCTTAGTGTTTATCAATTGCATTCTTAGTGAAACACATTGAAGAGTGATTTTTCCAGACTGCGCTGGCACTGAGTATTCTAAAATCTTTTGCAAATTTGAAAGACTCCTAGATGCCATATCTTGTACCTGAACCCTCCAGTCTGATGCTTTCAAACAGCGGTATTTAACAGTACAAACTGCATAAATTTAAAAAGTACTATGTTCAGCTGCTAAAGAATAGTATTTTAAACAGCTATAGTTTCATATATCACATTTTTTCCATAGCACCCAACAAATTATTTCGTTTAACATATAAATAACTATTTATGCATACAGTTTATGTTTACAGCTTATGTTTTCACAGGCTGTTTAGAGGCAAACCAAAGGACAGGCACAGATTTGCTCCCACCCCTGGTTTATGCAGGTCAAAGGCAGCACAAGTGGGGATTCTGAAAGCCAGACTGGACTTTAGTTTTTCAAAGACTTGTTACGAGGTACACAAGAATCACAGAATTTCTTGCTTGTTCTTGTCTACAGCATATGGGGGAGGAGGGAAAACAGGGATAATGTTTAATTTATTAAATGTAAAGCACAGAGACAAATACAAAATATATTGTATGTGTTTCTGTAGACAGTAAAGCTTAAACATCTTTATTTTAGAAACCCGTATTTGTACTTCAAAGGCATTAAAGCATTAAAACTAGTTCTATACCTATGACACATCTACAGTATAGTAACTTATTACTATAAATTATCATACGCTTGCTAGGAAGTAGATTTAACCAATGCATTTGGAAAAAGAACCAACCTGTTTCAGACTGCACTTCAGCAGCATTTTCTTCCACTTTAGTAGGGGATGATTCTGTTGACTCTGTTACTGCAAAAAGACGAGTAATAAGCTTTTTTATTGCCTCACAATTTCTGCACCAATTTCTAGATAAAACGTTAAATTTTGATTTTACAGACTGGCAAGTTCTTCAAGAAATGCACCTTCTCTTAAGCAACCAGTGTGCCTTATCACATTTCCCAGCTATTTTAGACACAACTCTCGGGTATTTTTGAACCAAAGAGAACTGAATTTTTGATCAAATAGAAGAATTACAAAAGAACAATACAAAACAATATCAATAAACTCTAAAATTCTTCTTCTCAGTCCATTTCCTGTTAAACCCTCTCTGATCCCCACTCCAAGCTGTCCATTTGATTAACACAAACACACAATTGTTATGGTTAATCTAACTATAATTAATTTGATATTTTCTGCTTTTTCCTGATCTGCGTGCCCTAAAACCTGCCTGCTTTCTCACACTACGTGAGCCAATCTCATAAAGTAGTATTACTGCTCCTTGCAATCTGAGGATGTTTGGCACTTGAAGTTCTTATCTCATAAGGTGGTATTTCTTTAAAGTTGAGCCAAATAGCCATGCTTTCCATGGCCTCCCAATTAAACAGCATAAAAAGATTACCAGTCTCATTACTGCTTTGACTTTGATCTTCAGGTGCTCTGGAGGGTGGTGAGGGTGCTTTGCGCTTCATCCTCCGTAGAGAGGAGTTCACCGAAGCGGTGTCACTGAGTGGCAGAGAACCTTTCCGCACTAATCCCAGAGGGCCCTAAGAAAGGAGACACGAGAAAGAAGATTATTAGCAAAGAAAAACAGCAAATGAGCTCTAGCAATTATTCTCCAAAAGTATTTATAATGTACATTTGGGAAAAAGAGAGTATATACCTATTACCAGTAGGCATTCTGTTTCTCATCTTAATTCCTCCAAGGAGTAGTTTCAAAAAAAAAAAAAAAAAAAAAAAAATCTAGAGTAATTTAATATTCACCAAGGTACAAGATACAGCAGTAAAAGAAAATCGGTTGTTACATACAGTATAAAAGAGAATTTGAATTATCTTCTGCCTGAAGGCTATTCTCCAAACAATTCTTTTCTAAAAGTAGCTAAAAATCACTGTGGAAAGAAACTTCACCTACACCCCACTGCAATGACAGGACACAACGTTTCCTTCTCTGTTCCTTCAACAGTAGTCCTAATTGGGCTATATACATAATTATTAGGATTTTGTTTCTCTACTTGAAATACCTGAACTTTTATAGAAATTTTTTGAATGCCAGCTTTCAAAACTTACCTTGGAAAGTACAACTGTCTTATGATCATAATACTTACTTAAGTTGAACTGTAGTAAATTGCAGCAGCAATAATTATAATACCTACTGATGTGAAATTGTAATAATGTTCTCATTATTGTAGCAGAAGACCGAAAAAAAAAAAAAAATCTCAATTCACAAATAATCAAAACCATTTAAAAAAAATGGACAAAAGCTACCTGCTGAACACTTCACAGTTTCATGATATAAAACTGCAGTTTAAATTGTTTCAAAAACATATTTTGTGTCTCATAAAGACAGTGGCTGTCACTCTTGACTGCAGTTAGTGTTATGCTGAAGAAACATTGTATTTCCACATCTCTTAGAAAAATAACATTCAGGATCCCAGCAATAAAGGAGTATAGTTTGGCACTAGACACGTGTGCCTATTTCTGATCCCTATCACTTGTCTACTCAACAATATAATAAAATCCAGTAGTGACATTCATTTCTTCCTAGAAGGATTCTCACAGCAACTGGATGTGGGGTCATCTTCAGAAAACTTCTCTGTGCTTCAGTTAACCAGCCCATTTCATGAAACAGAATATCAAGAACTGAGTATAAATAAACCTACAAATTTTTGTTTCACTGACAATACTTTCAAAAACATCACTGACAACAGAATTGCCGCCTGCGTCAATATCCACCGAATAAGATGCTTATCATTTAGAAAGCTATCGCCAAGCAAATACATGCTGAACTGAGTGGGATATTGAAGACCAAAAGCTAGAATATTTGATTGTACACAATGGAAACTATAAAGAAAATTACTCACAAGAGCAAAGATACTGGCATAAGATGTCTGTGAAGCAGCGCATGGCAGCTCCCGCAAGATCTCAATTGAATACCTGAATGAATGAATGAACTGGCACAGTGAAACCATCCTCCGAGCTGCCCTGGGCATGCTCAGTCATCTGTTTGTCCCACTTTGATGCAGGCATGACAGATCCTTCAGATACTTCACTTTACTGTAAGGAGCAACACTGTCCAAAATGTTCATACAAATCTTCTACCAATCAACATAATGCCAAAGGAAGACACTTAAACCTTTTGCAGCAAAGCAGGACTCAGTTTTAAGGCGAGAAAAAACACAGCACAAGGTGAAATGTTATTTTAAGAACAGCAGAAGATACGGACATTGCATTCCACTCCTAATCAAAAATACTTGCATTCTTAAATAGTTTTTCAGCAAGCCAGATTCTAGATTAAAATATCACACAACATAAATCACTTTACACTTCTGTAGTTTCTTATTCACCGTTCCCAAATGGTTCTAGAAGACAATAAGTGAATAGCACTCAGCTTTTGAATTTGTGCAGAAGGGGATGTCAAATATAATATTATTTCCCCAAATGAGGCTTTTTTAATTGCCAGATTATTTTCCTTCTTGCTGTTGGGCACTCTTTTTGTCCTGTTTGGTAGCTGCTCTCCAGGTTGCAGCCCCTCCGTCCTGCACAAAGATGCTGTTTCTCTGTGCAAAGCTCTGCACCCTCATCTGCCTCACGCAGACTCCCTCAGCTGATGCGGCTGGCACAGAGCTCCGCACGTACTCGCTCCGCTAAACAGATGTCACCAGAGTTCCCTCCTGCACAGAAAGAGTATATGTGTAGGGGGGAAATCATGTTCTCAGCACAAATGCTACTAGAAGATTTTTATAAGCCTTTCTACTGCCCTTTGCATCCAAAGAAACAAGCGATTTGCAATGAGAGATTTCGAGAAAGTACTAAATGTTCCAGTTAAGGTTCAAGTGTTGAACAGATTTTCTCAGGAATTATTCAACATATGAATATTAAGAGCTTTCAAATCCTAACAAAGGCTGTAATGTGAAAATAGTACTTTAAACAGATGGGAAAAAAATTAAAATAATGTTATTAAGATGTATCTGACAAAGTTATGGAATATACATCTGGGTGTTCATGTGTCATACCAACTGCCAATGATAACCAGTGTTTCATCAGTTACACTTAAATTAAAATTCATGTTAGAATCACTAAAGTAATCAACCATACTTATGCAGAAACACCAGTGAACTGTCATAACTTCAACAACATATGCAGCAGTTCCATGTTTAACACTGTACACCCTCCTCATCCTGAAACAAGCAAGGGTGAATATGAAGCTTCTTAGCGTCAAATGTGTACAGGCAAATTTGGCACCTTATCCCATACCACTCCAAGCAGACACTTGTAGAGGCCAGTGCTTCCCAAGTTCCAGCCTCTGACAGAGGTGGCAGACATGGTGCCTGGCACTTCTTATCATTTCAAAAAGCAAAGGAAAGGTAATTAAGCCACAGTAATTTTACAGCTGGAATGAAAGCAAAAAAAAAAAAAAAAAAGAAAAAAGTACTAGAGAAAGAATGTAGTGGTAGTGCAGCCTTTCAGTGTGCTGCAAAGCAGACCTCACACCAAGGGTCACCACGCACACATTTTCATACCACCAGTACCTCACTCTTCTGCTCCACAGATAACTAGGTTTAGCAGAAGATATACAGACAACTGGGATATCAAAGCATGGTGTGAGCCATATTGCTAGTATTTCTTCCCGTGGTACAAGTTTGCAGACAAATACATGGCCAAAGAGTAGCAGGAAAAAAAAGAATTGCTCTTAAAACAACTAATGCACTCATGACCTAGGCTTCACAAACTACTTAAACTTAGCCAAAGTATTACAGAAAAAGGAATATATCTCTGACCTACCGGCAAGGAAGGGCATACAGAATATATCTGGAGAAACTCGGCTGGTGTCATTCTGTCCATGCACTTGATATTACTATTCTCTCCTATGTTTTATCGACATATTTGCTGGCACAGAAGTCAATACCATGAGGGGATACGGTTATGCATTTGGTACACTGAAGAGCGGGTTCGTGCAATGTTCACTGCCAACTCTGAATCATATCAAATGATCTTCAAGCAAATTTAAGCAAGAGCAAACAGGCAGTCCTGAGCATTGTCTTCCCCCAGGTAACAATGGCTCTGTTCAAGACCCCCCTCAAGTCCACAGTGCATCATTGCCCAATTTCTTCTTAAAGGGCTGACCATCAAATTTCAGGCAACTGGGCCTCTGGTGGAACTACTTAAACATGGAACTCAGCCCTCCCTGAAATCTTAACTAAGCCGTTCTGTTCAGTTGCTAATAAGTGTTCTCAGAAATACTTTATGGTTTAGTTGCCTCCCGTCCTTCCCCTGTTCTCCCTCCCTCTTCCATTTCTTTTCTAAGGGAGTAGACTGGAGATTTAAATGTCTTTAGGACTCAGGCTTGTGTAAATAAAAGCAAACTATATTTCTACAATTGAGAAGTTTTATCCATCATTTAAAATTGAAAATGTTTTGACTAAAAATCTCCACTTAATTGTTCCTACCCAAGCATAGTTTACATATGGTCCTTTACAATAACTGAAAAGGAGACAAACATACATGGGATAAAGTGAAGATACCACAGTCTAGTTTCCATAAATCAAGCATTAAGAAGAAAATCAGCAATGGCATTTTGGACATAATCAAATGCTTTTCTTTTAAAAGAAATGTCATTTTAAAGAAATGTTATTACTAGAAAATTGCATCTACTTTTATGAAAACTGTGAAGATACACATAGCACGTTATAGAACAGCACTTAGCAAAAGCCCTTGAGAGTCCTCTCTACTTGCAAGTGTATTTAAACTTGCTAGTTCTAAACATGCTTCTGATAAGAGCCATCTTGCCCAAAACTAGAACTGACAAATAAGAGAGGGATTTCAGTATTAGAGACTAAAATGCTAATTTCCAATCTGATTTAACAAAGAAATTTGCTAGACAAACATTAACTATTTAAGCTGTACTACTTACCTTCCAAGTCTCATAAAGAATGAGCAAATCATGCTACACAGTAACGTGTAAAAGCTACTTTTACATCCATTGTACTAATTTCTCCCCTAATAACAGGAATATATCTCAAAAAACTAATTACATAATCAGTCTGAAATTGAGGCAGAAAAAATTCCAACTGCTTACATGAAGAAAAAGCAGTTTCTTTTTTTAAGGGAAATGAAGTAGAGAAGCTGTAGGAGGTAACATTAAAACCCTTTTTCATACTGTGAGAAATTGGACTACAATACACTGTGAATTTGAAGAACAACAACAGTGAGAACACTGTTCCCTTAAAGTTGGCTCATTCCACTGTTGTCTGATGTTACTACCAGGCAAACAGTTTACCCAGGCAAAACTGTCATCTCACTTTGTCGTCTTTGTGGTTGTTACAAAAAAGATTTGTCCATAATAAGGCACATGCAAAAGGTCATCCTGGTCCACAGAAGAAATAAAGTATGTATCCAGTCTGCCAAATAAACTGAAGGGCAAGGCTTCAAAACTTAGGCATTCTTAAAAGCAATATGATTTGGAAGGAAATGTTTCCAGCTAGGCAAAAGCAGATAAAAAGTAACCCTTAAGAAAAAAGAGTATATCCTCAGTTTTGTAAATTAACTTAATGGGACACAGCAACAATGGGGAAACTCCCAGCCATACTAAATAGCCCAGCAAACACACTGATCAGCCTGCTGAACAACCCCAACCAGACTTCAAATCCAACCAGCAGGATGCTCATTTTCAACAGTGGGGAATATGAGAGACCAAATTCTTATATTGTTTACAATCAAATAATTGTGGTCTAATGTGACTACAGTACTTGCCATGCTACTGAGAACTGACTTGGATTGAGTACAAACTGGTCGCTTTGTGTTGAGAAAACATTAATGCACATGATGAAGATATGCTGTGCGATCATCAACACTAACTTGATTCTACAGTGCTTGTATGTTTCAAATTCAGTATGTAGGATGTCAATTATTGGAATAAATACTGATTCTTAATATGTATTTAAATAGTGTCCAATTTCATTTACAAAGTTGCAAATCCTGTAAATGACATTTTTATTTAAATAAAATTATCTTACGTTGTCCTCCGCCTAATACCCAATATTTTTAAGGGAACTGTCCTTTATTTTACAGTTAAGGGAAAGCAGAAGTTTCAGTAGCTAGAGATGCCTTTTTGTTTATTTTACAGAATTCAGTGGCAGTAAGCTTCCAAATCTTCCCCTCGCCAGCATTATTCAAGTAGTGCTTGATCTCCCAGCAAAAACCAAGTATTAGCTGGTTTCTATTAGTGATGAAGCCATATTATATTTTTTCTGTTCTCCTAATTATGTGCATACAGTTTTGAAAATCAAGAGTCTGATTCACCCACGTGAAACAGAAGAGTCTAAGTTAGAAGGGATCTCGAGATCTGTGTTCTGTTGAACACAAGGTCTTAGATTAGGTTATTGCAGGAGCCTGTCAAAATACAGCTTGAGTATTTTCAGTGAGGGAGCTTCTACCACTTTCCCGGTGACCGGTTCTGATGTTCAGTTATTCTCACAGTGATTAGTTTTCTTCTGAATGGAATGCCCTCTGAAGCGAGCAATGCCTGTTGGCCCTTATCCTGTCACCACACATCCTTGTGGAGAGTAAACCTCTACTATCCCTGTAACACCTTCCAGGTATCAGTAGAATGCTTTCAGATCCCATCCAAGCCTTCTGTTCACTAGAATATTTACATTCTCCAATGTTTAAACATCATGGTGGCCCTCCACTGGACTCTTGCCTGTTTTTAATTTCCATCTTGAACTGCAGGAACCAAATGTGGACACAGTAGTACAGGTGTGGCCTAAAAAGTGTTGAGCATACTAGGTTCAAGGCAGATCCTATAGCCAGACCCCAGCTGGTACTGGTGCTTGGGATTACAGCATTCCAGGCAGAGAATTTCACATTAATCTTTTTTAAACCTCATGCAGTTCCAGCCTGTCACTGTCTCCCTGAGTGGCGCACCTATATCTCTGCCCAGTTTGGTGTCAATTTCAAGTCTGTTGAGGGTGCATTCAATTCCATGAGTATTGGCCATACTACCAACTCCTCAGAAACTCCACTTGACAATCAGTGAGCCATTAACCACCACCATTTGAGCCATTAAGCCAGTTTTTGTCCTGTCTTGTGGTTCATCTGTTTAGTCCATACCTTACTATCTCTTCCACAAGAACAGTTGTGGTAGACTCCAACAAACACCTTCCTAAATTAAAGGCAGATAACCTTGTCCTTCATCTGTGTACTTCTGCTTGCCATTAACTTATGAAAGCCTTTATTGTTATTCTTTACATCTCCTGCCGCTTTAAGCTCCAGGCTTGCCTTTGAATTCCTATCTGCATCTCTCTGAATGCCCAAGAAGTACCTCTGTATTCTTCTTTCGGGGAATTGCTCTGTCCCCTTTCCAGCCCTCACATGCTTATTTTTGCACATGAACTCCCTCAATAGCACAGTTAAGTGGGACTGTTTATTTTTATGTCTACTCCTTTTCCCACCTAAGGAAATGGACCACTCTTGTGCTGCAGGAAGGCGCTCTGGAAATATCTCAGCACTCTTCCAAGGAGCAGCTTTATTGTCCAAGGAAGTTTCTCACAGGATCCCTCCTAAGAGTTCCCTGATCAAGTTGAGCAGTATGTAATATGCAGTCCAAATTAATTCCTTAGGTGATATTTATTGGAAAGTAGATACTAAAAGGCTAAATACTTTACATGAATTAATACAATTCAAAGCACAATATTTGCCCACATTTATGTCCCAAAGTCTGTATTATCCAACAAATCATTGTGCAATCAGACCAGAATGAAACAGAAGTCATCTTTAAACATATGCCAAAGGCTTCTAATTTCTAAGGGATCTGCACAAAGTAGTACAAAACAGAAAACACACACAAAAATATAACTTAATCTGGACTTCTGTCCTTTCTTCAGGAGCTATTCGACTCCAGTCAAATCACTTCAGATGAGTAAGAAATGTCAGTACAAAATAATAAATCTAAGCAATTTTGTTGAGTGACAGATCCTAGCCCAGCAGTCATACATTACTGTTAGACATAATAGGATATTAATCAGTTAAAGTGTGTTGACATTAATAAATTATTTTTTAAAAAATTTGAATTCAATTAAAAGACAAACATGATGAGGTAAAAAAAGATCATGTTTGTTTTTTTTTTTTTAAAAAAAAAAAAAGTTTCTTTCATTAAAATACAGAAAGAAACCTTTGTCTTCTTCAAATGGTAAAGCTTTTCCAGCAGGCCACAACATACAAATTCACAACTTCTGTTAAACAGTGCTCTCTTGTGGTTCTGTGCATCAATGAAAGAGTAAGTCATTGTACAAAGATAAAGACACAGTTTGAAATTTCCTGTCTCTGAGTCTAACACAAAAATCAATTCCTCAGACTTGTATTTCATTTTGTTCTGCATTTTGTTTTTCTAGCGTGTCAATAGCCTCATTTATTAAAGAACACCTTTGCTTTCAAAGCAAAGTATGAAATTAAAAAAAAAATCATGACAATTTTAGCCTTGTTGTTTGATTGGAATTCACAATTGACAATATGTGCAATACCAGGATAGTACTTAATGCATCAGTTATCCCAGATTCTGTTCGCAGACTTTCTGCATTGCATGGAATATATAGGTTATTTAAATATGTAGCCCACATCTCATAGCTTCCATTAAACACATCCCTATTTCATTAAAATAAAGCCTTACTTTAATGTTCTTGGGCTCCCAGAAAGTTAAGACTACTTCCCAAGACTTCTACCTTTTTCCAGTAATGTAACGAAAAAAGTACTTGTTATCACATGTAACTAAAACATTAAACACAAATGGAAATAACAAAATATCAATTACTAGATATGATGGAGGGAGACAATGTTCTCACATTTAAATATATTAACTATTCATTGAAAAGAACAAAAAGGTGTTCACAATACCAACTTATATAGGAAGGTGGTTTTGCCTTTTCAAAATACAGAAGGATAAAGGATATAAAGTTTAAAAGGAATGCATCTTTCAATTTCTGTAGTTATTTTGAAACTAAAATTTTTAATAGCAAGTACTACAATTTTATTTCCCATTTATTTCAATCCTCAGCAGATATTAACAAGGTTATCGGTATTATTATGTCTAAACTTCTTGATTTAAGAGAAGTGAAGCAAATGTAACTAACCTGTTCATTCCCATCCAGGCTGTTAGATTTCACAATTTCAGCTGCTGGTCTGACCTGGGTTTGTGCAAGTTCCTGGGGAGCACTCTGAGAATTTGGCATAGGCGGTAAAGGAGCTCTCCGTTTCTTTGGCATCTCCGATGGCAGAGTGCTTGTATCATACTGCTTGCTGACAGTGTTCGATCTCGTGATAAATGTTGGCCTTGGCTTGCTCATCAGTGGAGTTGCTGGGGCACTGGCAGCCTTGGGGTGCAGGGGGGAGAAAAAACATCCAAGTTACTTATACTTTCTGGAAAGCAATCAACAGTACTGATTGCTCAATATGAATTTGTTCCTAGAAGTTTTGCTTATACAAAGTTACACCTTACTTGTTCTCTTTTCTTCTTGTTTCGCTGAAAAAAGCTGAAAAATCCTTTGTTTTCTTTCTCCTTCAAAACATCTAAGTTTTCAGATTGGTAGGAATCTAAAATAGAAAATAATAGTCCTAGATGTTATTTATTGCACGGATTACTTCTTCTGCAATCTTAATATTTCACTGTCATAAGCCCCCTGGAAGGATATACAAAACACACCATAAATCACCTATTTTAAGAGTTTTCTAAGTGCTGCAAAAAGAAGACATTTCCTACCATCCATGTTCTTTCTGCCTTTCTCAGAACTCAGAACAGATGAGCTTCAGCTGCCAGTAATACCCCCAGCATGTAATCCAGCCCATCCCACTTGTTATATGTCATGGATAATATCACAAAGGCTGTAACAGGGAAGAAGAGCATCAGCCTCTCCAGCTCTCAATTCCTGACAGTTTAAATTCATGGCAAAGTGTGAGGTGGGACAAGTCAGGCACAAGCCTGCACGTGGTGTGACTGGAAGGAGGTCACTGAAACACCCAACAGGGGCTGTACATGTAACTGCATGACAGCCACAGTAAAAATAGTCATGTCCATTCATTCTGGTACCATGCAGAATTTATCCTCCTTCCATCATCTTATTTATGCAGACTCATTGTAAATCTAAAGGTTGTCTCTTTTTAATTGTTACTACGTTTGACTTTCTGAAAGAAATCCCACTGGATGCAAATGCAATAAGCAATTAAAAATCAGCAAGGCTAGTATGAAGTCTTGGTACAAGTACCAATATAAGCATGACTGTAAATTTAATCAATCAGTCTATGGTAAAACAATACAGAAATACTTTATGTATAGCTGGGTATATCTACTACTTTGGTATTCTCTTTTAAAATACATATTTGTGATAGGACAAAGATAATTGTTCATGTCATGGTTAAGCAGAGCTATAATAGGAGCAGATGGTAATGTCACTTAAGTGCTACAGTTACACTGCCTATTTCAGTAAATCGTACCTTGCAAAGGTGGTAAATTTAAATCAACTGGTGATGTGGCTACAGAAAGACAAAAAAAGAAAGACAGAAAATATGAATCTGAATAAAGGATGCAGTTATAAGTTACAAACACAGAAAGCCAAGCTGAAACTTCAACATTAGGAAAAAAGTAACTGGGTACTTTCCTGAAGTAAAAGGATGTTTCTTGACTACCTATATGCTATATGCTATTTAATGCTATACGCTATTTAAGAACTTGAGCCTAAAGACATGCAATGCAGCCTGGAATCTTGTAAATAAGGAGAGAGGGTCCACTTCTATTTCTGAAAGAAATAGAAAAACTAGTATACAGAATAGATTGCTCTGTAAATTTTGGATTGTCAGGCAGTCCAAACTTGGAAAACAAACAGGAATATATAATTAAAATATAATCTGAATAAAACAAGATTTGAATTTAAATTCTATTCAGTAAAGGTATAACTCATCAATTACTTTCATAAAGAAAGCTGAGAATGCAGAGCTTTGAGTTGTCTGCAAAACTGAAATGCTGAACTACTTTGTGTGAAGAGAACTGAAGTATATCTATATTTCCTAGCAGGGGACCGCCTTGTAAAAAGTGTCTATGCCCTTGTATTCTCTCCTCAGGATTTTTGGCTGTTGAAGCAAATGAATTCAAATGATCATACTGTGCAAAAGGCAGCTCTGCCAACAAGACAACGCACTATGGACACATGTAGTCCAAGTAACATGTTTAGGCAAGTAAAAATATGTTGTTTTCCAGTGAATAAAAGACATTTAATTTTTGTTTTCTCCAAGGGAAAAGGACATCTTTTCCAAATTTGACATTTTCCTGTTCTTCAAGGTAACTGGCCTTTGGGAAGTAACTGAGAAAACTCTTGAAACTGTAACCGTCAAACGATAAGGCTACCATATTTAAGTAGAAGCGGGGGAAAACACAAACAAAAAACCCTCTAAAAACCCCAATTCTTAGAGCAGAAAGAAAAATAAGCAAATAGAATAGTGGTCAAGAACAGAAGTACACAATCTGAGGTAAAATTTCCTGTGAGAAGTGTCTAAAGCAGAACAAACCACACTGTATAGAATTTTTAATCACAGTACAATAAACCCTTCAAAAAAGGCTTACAGCTGAAGTTAAAACCAGGCATAGGAGTGTCTGTACAAATATATGTCAGTTAGTTCATTATGTGCCTGTTGGACCACAATTAAAAGGAGAATTATTACTCCTTCACAATCTATCAAATTAGCAAGCAGCACTCAGGAATGTACATAAACACCATCAGAATAGTCTAGTAGTTTTTAAATAATTTTAAAACAAAGCTAAAATTTCTCTAATGCTTCTGTTCTTTTCATCTCATAATGATTCTACCTCTTTTCTACGAGTTAAGGGAAAGACAGTGGTGTTGGTTTTTTGGGGAAAAGAAGGCTTTGTTTTTAAGTGACAATTTGTACTTAGCTACCTTTGGTGGTACCTAACACTTCCTTAGAAGTACACTTCTCAAACGTAAGTACAGGTAAACTTGCACTCGATTCAATTTTGTGGAAGATTAATGAAATACATACTAAATTGCTAGGAACTAATTTCTCCGTAAGTAAAAAAACCCAACAAAACAAGTATTATCAAAATACTAAGTAATTACCTTTTCTATGGCTGCAACTTACAAAATTTATCTTACCCCGACTGATATCCATGGCATATAATTCCCTTAGTCCAAGGTCATTAAGAGATTTTGTCACATCAAGGGGTTCTTGAGACTGGTAATTCTTCAGCAGCAGTGTGTGTGAAGGATCAAACTCACATTTACTACAGATAATTGGTATGAGTTCTTGAAGGGGTGAATGTGGACTAACTCTTACTACTGTCTTCTGAGTCTTCTTGTAGTTTATCACCACCCTTACTGTTTGCTAAAGAGAAGAAAATTCCAATAAATACCAGAAAAAATTCTGAAACAACTAGCATTTCTGTAACAGCCTTACAGTAACCATCGGAATTGACCTTATGGTCAGCTTCACCAGTTATAGATTCAGCAACATTACAAGACAAACTAAGAACTATTGTGCAATTCCCTTCTACTCAAGAAAAGGACTCATGAAACAGTTGGCTCCTCCTTTGGCACCTGCCACGTGCCGGTCCAGCGGGACACATGTCTGGAGCGAGACACCCACCGGGGTTACGTTGGGTGGATGTAGAAGTCAGCTAAGAAGCCACGAGTGCATCTGTGTGTGGCTGTGTAGGACAAAGGTAAAAGGGCAGCAGAAAAGCTTCCCTGGCCCTGTGTAAGTGCTTTAGATAAATTAAAAAACAGTATTCATCTATACAGCACATGGACAAAGGCAGAAGGAAAGATGTAGGCAGAAGCTGCTATAGTATCCTAAAAGCTCCTGCCTTCCTAAGGGTACATAAAAAAACGCAAGTAACAACAAAAAGGTACAGTATGTATTAAAGGAAAATGAACATACAATCAGAAGAGCATATATATCACAGCATGACAGCTGTTACAAGTTGTTGGTTTTCAGTTTATGGAAGCTGTATTCAGCCATACTACCTCTGCAGAATTTGTCAAATGGACCGTAAGTGTGGGATTTCAAATAATATTGTAATGTTTCCTTCTTTTGGTGTTTGCTGCAACAAATTGAGGTATATTTTACCTAAGAGAAGGTTATCGAAGAACATGGAGCCAAGCAGTTCACAGGGGTGCATCATGAGAAAATGAGAGAAAACAGGAAAAGCTGAAACAAGAGGCTGAGCTACTAACTTAACTTACTGAACAATACAATAGCGATTCTTATTTCTCAATATGCTTTAATTTTAGTTCTCACCTCTGGTATAACCGGAGCAGGTTTCTTCTTATCCATTTGTTTTGGTTTTACAATCACTTTTTCCACTTCAAGCATTCCCACTGGTGTGTTTGGTTTGAATTTAATCTGGCTGTTTTCTGCTGATACCAACTCTATGGTATAACTTGATGGATTTAAATGATACTGTGCACAGAGAAAGATCAGCAAGTCCATCATGGGCTTCCTGTAAATTACAAATGGAAATGTCACAGCAGATGACAATTAAGCAGGTTATAACAAAGTGTGCTGCTAAACATTTAACCCAAGTCATCCTTTCTCTTCCATGACTAAATGATTACTGCCAGACACCAACTTTAAATATTTTCAACATTAAAAAAAAGGACACGAAGCCTGAAAAACAAGACAAAACAAAAAAACACACACCAAAAAAACCCAAAACAACACAAAAACACAAAAAACCAAAACACACCACGTAAAAGAAAATGAAACCAGCTTACAAAAAAGTATGCCAAGTGCTTCAGAAAGGGGGAAATTTTTGCTTTGTGAGGTGACGCTTTTCCTGAGGTCGGCAGGGAGATGTGCATTAGCCACCTCATTTGATATTTAGTGTGAACTGTAGCAGTGGTGATAAACACCGTGCAATTCGTTAAGAACAGTTTCCTTCCAAAGCCTGAAATTTTCATATTCACTCTGAAGTTACAAGGCACTTTATTTTCAGAAATCATGAGCATGAGCCATTTGGAGGAAGCAGGAGAAATCAAGTTTGAGGAAGTCACCTTTTGAGCAGGTCTTGCATTAGTGATCCCAAAATGAGAGCCACGTGTTTACTACAGACAGAGGGAAAAAGTTAAATGACAATACGGGAGTTGAACGCCATTTCTTGAGAAGCTCTGTGTGATGCAACAGATGTCCTTTCACAATGAAGCATGGTAAGCTTTTTCATATATAGTCACTAAATGTATACTCTTGTTCTCTCAGTGCTCCATAAGAACATTCAGAACAGCACATTAAGATAGGCTGAACATTCCCAGTTGCGACTGGAATAAGTTTATTAAAATTTTATTTAAAGTATAAGCAGAAGTGTCATAGCAGTTTAAATAAACCAAAGGTAAGGAGATTCTCCTAACTTCACATGTTACAGCAACTGAATGAGGCTAGAGTACTATCAGCTCACTGGAACCAGTCATTACTCAGTAATTTTTAGAGTTCGGTAATAATCTGTAAGGAACATTTCATTTTGACACCCTCTGCATCTCTCACTTAAAGCTACAAACAGAGGAATCTACCAGCTTCTCTGTCTCACAAGGATATTACAAAAATAATTTAAAAGTCTGTTAAGCAAGGAAATCCTGTTTTGAAAAGAACACTGAGGTGTCTAAGAGAAAATTCATATAGGATTTTGCTGGTATGACTTTATCGGAAATATTAAATTCTAGATGTAATCTCATAACAGATGCAAGTATTCTGGTAGCATAGCCAAATGTGGAAATAGATAGCTTCTACAAAGAACCATCAAACTAAGCAAAACTCAAGATACTATAGAGACAGTGAATACATCTATTAAGTAGGAAGTTAAAACAGACCTTTCATATGATACAGTTCTGTAAAAAGAATTGAGAATGACTCAATGTTAGAAATTACTGTGAACACTGTTATGTCTCCCCACCCTTAATTAACCCTAGAATATCATTCCAGTTTTCACTAGGTCTTGAAGAACAAGTGTTCCTTTAGCAAACTGTCTTCTGATTTCTAGAAAGAGGACTTGACTCTGGTGCACATGCTGCACTTGCAAACGATGGAAACAGTGGAAAGCTGACAGATATGGTTACTGCAGACCTGTCACCTTTTTTCTTCCCCCAAAGGGAAGCTTCTGCCTGCTTAAGCAGGAGCAGAATGCTTGCCGCAGGAGGCAAAGGCAGGAGGAACAATAAAAACAAAAAACCATACAGAACTGATGCTCCAAGTTGTCAAAAAGCAGCTATCAGATGGACTGAAGAGGTATAAAAGAATGTAATATGTTCCCATGCCTTCATCTAGATGATATATATCAGCCTGAGAAACACTGTGAGAAATGCACTGAGCACTGCAGAAAAATGGCTCTCCCTCCCTTTTCACATAGCTAATATAGAGTGTGTCTTTCAATTCTTCTCTTGCATATATCACAGCTTCCTCCGATTACAAGAAGGAACTACTCTATTTCTTGCACTTCTAACCCATTACAGAACAAGTTCATCCATCTCACCCTACTAAAAAAGCTGCAAATGCAAATCATGTCATTCCTCGCTTTTATTGGGGGCAGAGCAGAGCAGGGGAGGGGAGGGGGGAGCCCAAGTAGACAGCAGGCACTACTTCTGCAGTGACCTTTCTGCTTATCAGCCTGTCCAATAAGTTACCCATTACTTTTTTTCTGGTACGCTTTTATACACTGACTAGCTTTAAAAGCTGCATGTCCTCTGGCCTTCGGTTATTTGAGAAGGATGAGAACCCTGAAGATGACCAGGATGAGAACTCACAAGCAAAGATCAGAAAGCCATCCTATGGAGATGCACCACAGCAACAGGACCTCCTGTTAACCAAAGGCACAAGAAGTGACAGGATGATAAGTGACAAACATAGCTGCTCGCAAACAACAGACAGGTACATGAAAATTAGTACATGAAAACTGATTCAGTACAAATTCGCTTTCCATTGGTACTTCCAGAAACAACTGGCTTGACTGGAGGATTTCAGACTTGAAATCCCCCACTTCACTAGAGGCCAAGACACCTTCAACAACTGCTTTAGATAGATGTTCCTACAGCAAAAGCAATCTTTTTTTTTGTAATCACATCCTCCAGACTTGTAAAACTATTATTTGCTATAGCCTTCAAGGACTGCAGGTAAAAGAATACATATATCAAAGTAAATTTAACAGCTTCAATAAAGGAATATTCAGTAAAACTCCAAGAAGTGGCCGTCAGCTGTCTCAGAGTACACCACCTGCTTGTCCTCCTTTATCTAATTTCAGTAAAATCTTTATTTGCAACTTCTTTAACTTCACTACATTTCTGGAAATTTCTGTTTGTAAATTTATTTATGTATTCCTGCACCCCTTCATCCCTCATCTATTTTCCTCTGGTTATTCCTACTTGACTAAATTACAATAAAAAGTGGCTAACAGTGGTCTCTCATTACATCACATAGTTAAATGATGACCTTCACCTGGAAAGTACCAAACTATGTTATGTTTATAACCAACAGTGAAAGGTGTCACTTCAAATACTGAACCAAGTGTTCAAAGGAAAAATGCATCAAGTTTCTACACTGCTCTCCAAAAACAAGGGCTAGAAACTTAAAAAAAAGTTAAGTTTCTTACACGATTAAACTTTAGGAACAAGGTTTTCCCATCATGGGACTCACAGGAAGCACTGAATGGAATCTGTCAGGAACCACCAAAAGTATTCCTACATAGGGATGGAATGGAAAAAAGGAAGAAGAAAATACCCTACACACACTTTGGCTTTCTACAGATCTCTGATTACTGAAGCCTATGGTTCAATGGCCTTCCTTGCAAAAATATTTACTAGTGCTCTAAAGAGACAAAGACATTTGTTTTCATGGAGAACAACCAAAAAAAACACCCAAACCCCCAGAATTTGTTACTAACGACTATAAGTACAACAGGTTTTGAAAAGTAGGGCAACACCACAAAGCTTGTTATTCACTAGCTAGCTATACAGACTAAACCAACAGTTTATTAAGAATACCCTAATGACTGAAAATACTCAAGAATGGATCAAATGAAAACTCACAAAGGACTCTAAGAAAACAAATTCAGCAAAGCTAAGGTCTCTCTGAAAGGCATCTGAAACTGCAAAGTCCTAAACATGCTACCCTGCAAGACTATTTGTTTGACACATCATTTCCAAATAAAATGCATGTCACTACCTTATTGGCCCTTGAAATCTCCCAGTTAATTTACTGCTGCTAATTATACTGAAACTAATTACTCAATTTCAAGAAAACGTTCTCAAACTCTGCATTTCATCTTTGTGGGAAAACAAAAAACAAACTTTAAAAGATAAGGCTGCTAAATAAAATAGTTCTTCAAGTTTGTTTTTTTTCCTTCTTCTTTGGTTGCAGAAGATTCCTCAGTCCTATGCAGAAGATTCAAAAACGTCACTCTGAAAAACATTTCCACTAAAAAAAAAAAAAAAAGAGCTTCACTCATTCCTTCCTCTGAACAGTGTACCTTTACTTCCTTCCATTCATTGCTTTTACCAAGCAGGTGCCCAGACCCCTCTTCAGGTCATAAGAGCACATGAATGCCACCATCAGATTCTGAACAGATGAACTGGATCCCTATCACCAGCTACTACAAATTACAAATTGATGTCTAGGCTTAAATGCACCCATGCCTGAAACTTCAGAATGAGGAATGAGCTGTTTCAGTCCTCCTTTCTTTCCTCAGTCTCAATCTTTTTGCTTTAGTTGCTTATACAACAACTCAAGGATCAAAATTGTTCTCCGTTGTAATATTTTTCTCCAAAACCCCTTTTGGATTTCATTCTGATGCTCCTCTGCCTGCTTCTACTCAGGAGACTTTTCTATGTAACACCTTGCTTTGTTCAGCATAGCTCCTGCTATCCACTATGCCAAAGCAGGGAATCAAACCAACTCATGTTCATCTGAGAAAAATAAAGAAGTTTCTTCTTGTGGATTGTGGCATTTGAACACATGGTTGTACAAAGTCACAGCTTTGCTTTTCCTAATCTGAGATTTAAAAAGGTCTTCTTTCCTGGGGAGCTTTGAAGCTGCTCATCTCTGATAACGAACAGGAAAGAGGAAACAGCAATTTATCTGTTCTGGTAATTTCTAGACGGATCTTACCTATTTCTCCACAAAATACAACTACCAAGACAGAGCAAAACTAGAAGAAAAGATGGTTTAAAGTATGTTTCACAGTGGACTGCAGGTCCTGCACAGTACCTCCCCTCATTCTGAGTGAGCCCAGCAGTGCTAATATAGGTTCTTGTTCGCAAGAGAGCCATTCATGAAAAATCAATCACATATGGTATCTTGATTGAAAAAAAAAAACAATAACTGTGGGATAATAAAACTGATTGGGAAATGTTTGTGATTCCTGATAAGCCTGTGAGGCCTGCCTTGAACACTGTGTAATTATACACAATGTAATTTGACAGAGTGAAGATACATGCAACATTCCTTTCTGGCTCTTTGTGCTGAGCAAAGCACGACAGAGGGCACACGGTACTTGTGAGTGTGGCCAAAGGGAGTGAAAAGAAGAAAAAGAAGTGCCTGACAGTGTATGCATGGAGTCTCACCTTTAAGAAATTTTAAACACAGAGGAAGGCACCGTACCTACAGACAACAATACTCCTTGCTGTAAACACACTAGCAAGAACACCATAAAGCATCATTAACAGTCACCAATTATTTCACAAAATTTCTTTAAGTTATCCTGAAAATCACATAGTCTGGGGGGAAAAAGGAAAAAAATAATCCACCAAAGTTCCTCCATTGCAGCTCTGGTGAACAAGCTGGTATTTCAAGTATAAGCAACCACCTCATGAACTCCAGCGAACGACAAAACGCACAGACTCGAGCCACAAAAGTCTTTATCATTAAGAAGTGAAGCAGGTGTAACTACACTTACATTACCTGGTATAAATAAATAAATCAATATATCAGCCTGCTTGCTTTCAGTAGCAAAGGCACTGGTAACACATGAACACAAGTACCATACACAAATAGTTCATTTATTTCAGTTTAGGAAAGCAACAAACTCTTATCCTAATTGCAGTGATCTATACAAGGCCCCGCTTAGGAGCCTTCTTAGTAGACCTGCTATGATAATTAATGTAACATTTCAGGTCCCAGGATTTATGGCTTTGATTCACCAGTCAATGTCCAGGTCTTTCTGAACTAAAGGCGACTTGAGAGTTATATGCACAATCTATACTATCAATTAGCAGACTAAAATATGTATTTCAAATTAAAACCACCTTAAGCAAAACACATTTGATTTTAAAAAATGTTTTCCAAAGCTGTAGCTTGAAACTATTTCTTTGAAGCATTATAGATTTTGTCGAAAGGGATGACACTTTTTTTTTTTAGGACTGCTAGCAGTCTGCAGGTAGCGGTGCTGAGCAAGTGCAGAAACCCATCTTTAGGTCTAACAAGGAAAACCTGTGTTGGAAAATTCAGTGCCTTGTATAAAGCCTTACTGTTCCGAAGATTTGCAGTGACTAGGAAGAACAACAGGTAGGTGATAGGTGCTAGGTGATAGAATTTCTGGATCTCAAAAAACAGACTTCACATACAGTAGGTAAATGTATAAAGTATATGTTTCCACACCTACCCCAAAATAGTCAGGCTTAAACAACTCAGGTATTTTACAGAGTCATTAAAACCTGGATGAGGGTTGAAGTAAACCAGAGCAAGGAAAAAAAAATTGAATAAAAATGTCATTCTGTGTAACTTACCTCCCGTTAACTGTAGTATACTTGATGACATCTCCTGGTAGGACCACTAATAGTTCAATGTCTTTATCAATCACATTTTCTTTATGTTCCATGATGAGGCTGGCTGATTCAGTGTCATCAAATGGAGAAACAGCAATAGGCTTTGTTTCAGATGGAGGAGGTGGCGCTTTAGATTTTCTTCTGAAATAAAAGGATAAAAATCAAAAATCAAATATGTATTTATACATACGATTCCATACTGGCAAACTAGTAAGTCTCAGAGCAGGAATAAACCACACTTAATTCTTTTCACTCAGACTGTGTGAGTGATATGTTTAAGGAAGGGATGAGAGAACATTTGAAATATAAAATAACTGGTGACAGACAATATACCAGGCTAAGGTATATCTATCATATTAAAAAAAAAAAAAAAGGCCTAATAAACATTAAGCACAAAACAAAAAGGGTTTTTTAGTATACATTGAAAAAGGTAAATTACTTTTTTTCTGCCTTGGGTTAAGCAAAGGACTCAACTTGTGCATTCTACAAACAGATTTACCAGATTAATGTAAACAGAAATTCTGTGCTATGCAGTTTGAAGCCAAATTGCACTGCCAGTATGTTTAAAAAATAGTATAGATAGGTAAGGGAATAATCAAATCACAGTTTTCCTCCCCAAATTTTTTTTTGCTTATAAAAATCATTCAAACATATCCTACCAGCTCTAGTCTATTTACTTTTATACAGTAATAAAATAGCAGTATAACCAATGCCACTGTGTTGTAATATTTCTTGAAATTTCTGTCACAATATGCTTTCATATTTTCCTGTCACCTCTGCCAATTTCCTATTTTAACTTTCTCTCTATCCTTTCCCGTGTTAGTGACGAGCCAGTGTACTCTTGAATGCAAAAACTGATCACTGGTAAGTTTCACTTCTTTAACTTCTGAAAAAAAATTCCAAAATAGTATAAAAGAAAACTCTCTATGTCTCTTAATATATTTATGTTATGGTAAACTCTGAGGGCAGGACTCTCATACCCCATAACATATAGTCCAGCATTCCCTTCTATTCAAATAACTTTCCCAATGCACCAATATTGTCAGAAGGAAAATATTTTATTAAGAATTTCGCCATTAGAAAGAAAACCAAAACACACTGTGGAGATGCATTACCTCATAAGAACTTCTTAATTTCTTAAAAACATTCTTTTAAAAAGTGTGAATGGACCCTCATTCATGGAAAGGTAAAATACATTTCAATACAATACACAAAGGTTCCAAAAATATGCTTGCAATTTAGATTCTGGAACTGTACCAAAGTTTGTTTACTTTAAACATAATCAAAGAAATTAACTTCTATAATTGTCCTATAGAATTAAAACAAAAGATCTAGCGTACGACAATTAGAAACACACAACTTTCTTGGGAAAACAAAATTTAAAGTCACTCACAATGCAGAGCAAACAAGGTCCAGAGCAGCATTGCAACAGTTGACTGTGTAACCAGACTTCACATGACCCATCTGCTGCTGAAAGTACTTAGAGTTTTGAACTTCAGAACTCTGTGCTGAATAATTAACTATTCACCACCTCTTGGAGCTAATCGGGGACATTCACAGACATCCAAACATGCTTAGTGAGGATTTGCCAAAATTTATACCTCCTCTCTGTTCACGTTATAAATTAGTTTTGGTGTGCTCCACATTCAATTTGAGACATGTGGCATTAGCTGCAAATTTAACTTTGGTCTCTGTAGCAACTCAGCTGGGTTGTTTCTGGGTTATGTGAACATAACAAAATGTATGAATTGAACTTTTTTTGCTCCCTCCCACTTGCCTTTTTTTTTTTTTCTGGCACGATTTTAAGTTTTCATATAACTGTCAAAAAGAAATTATTAGCCAATACAGAACATCAATACAACTATTTAACAGTAATAAAACCCCCCCACACACAACAAAAATCTCACCCTATGATACGTAATTAATACTGAAAAAAAATCCAAATCAAAGCAATATGGCTTTTCTCCTTCTTACATCTTTAAGTGACTTCAGATGACTGTTAAGTGACATCACACCTTAACTCAGAGTTTAATCCTTGAAGGCTACACATCACAGAAAGATTTGTTTTAAAGGCTAGTGGACTCTATTTTTCATTAAGCAGATGAACACAATTTCATTGCTGGAACTCTGCTACCACTAGAGAGTACTTAATCACAAGCAGCAATAAATGCATGGTTCACATCAGTAAAACGCAGCTTTATTTAGACAGTGTCTAAACTTACACTGTAGAGAGCTATGACTCATAAAATACTCGTCAAAACTTGCCTGCAACAGCCAGATCGATGAAGTTCCATGTATTTCTAAAGAACACACATGCACCGCACACACAGGTGGGGTCAGGCAGTCCAACGAGCTTGGCTGACTCTCCACTTGCACCAGTGCAGGGCAGCACACCCTCCCCAGCTCCAGCACAGCTTCACACTGTATGGTTAGTTATGCTTTCATTCCCCGCCCCACACAAAGGAGAAAAATCTCCAAGTATACCTTCTCACAAGTTATGCTGCATTTTTGGCAACCTCTTATTAAACAACAGGCATTGCAATGCTTTCATTTTCTCTTTCCAGACATCATGTCTCTTTTTCATTTTTCACCAATTTTCTCATTTCGTTCTTAGGCCAAAGTATTTACATTTAGTCTTTCAGCTTTTTCTTGAGTTTGTGTCTGTGCCTCGCCACAGGAGATGTGCCTGGCCGGGAGCAGAAGCCCTGTGCTCCCAGCACCCCATAGCCGGTATTGGGCAGCAAGAACCAATCAAAGTGCTGTGATTACATCCATAGGTGCAGATCAAGAGCAGCAAGTGACAGGATGGTGGAAATACACTTAGAGGGGTAGTTTTAACCTAAAAACCCTCCCCTCCTCTTTTGCACCATAGGGCCTCCAAGAAGCTGACATGGGTGATTTTTCCTCCACATGCCACCTTAGTCAAACACCAAAAAGTAAAACCAGTATTATCCAAGTAACTCCAAGTCTATGCCATCATTTCAAACGCTTATCCGTCGCAAAGAACAAAAAAACAAAAGCCCAGTTCTCTTGCACTGCTTCACCTCTACCAGATACTCAGCATACTGAAAGAGCTTTTGGTTTTCAATTAATTTGTTAAAAAGAGAGTGATTAATGTAGCGTCTTCTCCGGAAAAGAATAAAACACTTAATTTTTAGTACAACAGAATACAACCATAACAAATAGAATAAATTCCCAAACATATAAAAATAACACTTTAGGTCAGAAAAAAGGTGTTCAGTAAATGGTCTAATTCCCAGCACCTCTCATGTTCAGACAGCTTCCAGATGTGCCAGGAGCTAAGCAGATCTATTCTGATTTTCAAAATAGGAGTTAGAACAACCAAAACCAGACTCTATTTTCATGGCTACTACAGAACGAAAGGAAAGCTTTGGGAAGAAGCAATGCACAGCTTATGTAGCTATAACATAAAAGGAGTCAGAAATTTTAATCAAATAAGGCCAAAATCATAACAAAAATTCCTCTGGAAACTGCAGTGCAGGTCCTTGCTACTTGTCTCCATAGGTCCCACACCATCAGCTGACCGACCTTCCCTGCACCAGACACTGAAACTGTCAATCTCAACTCATCTGAAGGGATGTGTTTTCTCACTATTTATCACCAGATAAACAATTCCAGCCACCTATTACACTGCAACAGCTTGAATGTCATCTTCTGTTTAATCCATTGCTTAAAAAAAAGGAAAAAAAAGAATCTTTCTTCTCTGATTCTTCCCAGCCCTGGAAGAGGCAGCCAGAGGGACACCGCTGTGCTCTCACACAAACAGCCTGGTGCAGCCTGGGCAGAGGCTGCATTTCCCTTGTTCCCAGTGCACCTGCAGCCCACTGCTTCTGCCAAGTCTTTCAGCGAGCCCTCATCTTGTGACATTTGATTGTTCCCAAAAGAAAAGATGTATTAATATCTTAGAAATTTAAATTTCTGAAGTCCCACCTGCAATTCCCACCAGTCTTTGTAACAGAATACAGCTCCTGTAAAGAGATTAAAGAACTCTGTCAGCCAAATGCAGATAGGTTTCATCATTTGGTTTAGAAAAACAGTATGTCTTTTAAAATCAAATGCAAGGCCATAAAGTCAACTTTTTCCATGTTTCGGACCCCTCTTCTACAAAATAAAGTGTCATTTCTGTATCTCAACATATTTCCTACTTTCCAAAACAAATAATAGTGTCAGTGATCTGAATGTGCGGAAACCCTTTTTGAAAATAAAGTAAATAAAGCATCTATTTATTTGATGTTACCTTTTTAAAAACTAACAAGCTTTCAATTCCTGTTAGAAAGTACAAGCAATATATTTTTAACTATCAGTAACTAGAGAATGGCTCTTAAAATCATGAGAAATACTTGAACTTAGAGTGACCTGGATATTCCAGTTATCACCGCACTGCTTCTTGATAAGGATCCCTTTCCCAAAAATAATGAGGAAAGGAAAGAGGAAATCTATCTGTTTGATTTGTGCACAACCAGAGGCATAAACAATCCACCTCTTCAAATCCCAATATCAAGGAATATTAATGTTTATAGCACTTAACTTCCTGTCTTGAACACAATTACATGAGACACTATACAAATACACTTGATAGCCCTCTCACTGAAGCTACTTCAGATCTCACCTCCAACATCTGAACCATCTCTCATGTTTTCTGTAGCCATCACCTAGGACAGGAAAGGTCATAAGGGACCTCACCTGCATTTCAGTCATCTCTCAGGTATTGAAAAAGTTCACTGAAGCTAGTACAATAAAAATTTTCTACTGCACAATTGACAGACTTAAGTTTGTTAATTTGACTTATGGCATCATGAAGAACACTGGTTTATACAAAGAGCAACTACACATTTTTTATATTAAACCTTACAAAATTACATATGGAAAAAACTATAAGCAGCACCTGATTTTATTTTCACTCAAAGTCAGAAAAGGATCAACTCTACTAAGATCCTATTGAGAGAGGACAAAGGTCATTCCAATAAAGCTTCTTCTAGAGCTTTTCTTGCCTTTGACCTCTCACCCCAAGCAATTATTGTAATGCTTTCTCAATTATTACAATAATGCTGCTCCATTGCTACACTCTAGCAGCAGATAGCTGAAACCTTGAACATCATCTGCCCAACCAAGGAGCAGCTGAATAAGAGTTCAGGCCTTCATTAAGTACATTCACTTGTTTTGTTTACAACAACACATCAGTTTTGGCCGAGAGCTTTACAAAATATTTAAGTCCCTAATTTCACCTATAAGCATTTCCAGGCCAATATTCATCTTTAACACTCACAGAGCAAATTTGTCTCCTACACTAAGCAAAGATCACAAAAGTACCAACTTTCCTCCTGTTCATTCAGCTCCCTCTCTGAGGATCCCTGTTTCACAGCATCACCACTGCACATCTTCAAGATCAAACACTACTTGCTAGGAAAAAGCTTGGAGACAATTGCAGCATTAGTGTCTGATTCTGTTCATCATAGCCCAGCAAATGAATGAAGTTAACAATGCAAGTCTCTCAAAAAAATCACTGCTATATGTTTCAGGGCATATGTATAAATAGCCTCTTAAACGAACAAACAAAAAAGTATTTGGTAATAGTAACATACAAAAGTGAGGCACTCCTGAAAACTGCCCTTAGTGGAGTCCAGGGCTTACAGCAGAAGCCCACGCAATGGATCAAGTTAAGTGGCTCCCATTTGAGAATTAGTGTCCTTACTTGAGATAAAGTTACTGTCTGCTGGTAGAGCTGATAGTGCGTTTGGGTCTTGCACCAAGAGAATAAGACAAATAGAACATCTGAAGGAGGAAAAAGGCTCAGATAAACTCGGAAAGCAAATCAAAAGCACCTGCAAGGAGATCAAGAACCAAGCTTGACATAAACTACAGACTAGAGAAACTAAGCAAACCAACCAAACAAACCAAAATGCTGAAAATGTGAAGGAAATAACAGAAACTGCTTTTTCCTGGTCATTGTTTATCTGTTTTAAAGATGATCAAACTAAGAAGTCCAGACATCTCACCTCAAACAAACAGCACAGAATGACAGATACCAAAAGCATTACAACTACTCCCAGCTTTGACTCACCCTTTTATAATACATGAAATAGGTATACAATCATTAGACTCAGCATGAATCTTTACCTTTGCTTAAGATTTATGGCTATACACATACACCAAACTTCTTTGTTCCTCTCTTACATAAAAATGTCTCTAAGTTTTTCTTCTGCAAGGAAATTAAATGCTGAAAGTAGTCTTGAATGGCACATCCAACTTCTACTTTCAATTTCAGCACTGCTTGCCAAGAATCTCAAAAACAAAAACAAACACCACAAAAAAAGCCACAAAACTCATAATATTGTGTCTTCCTCTGGACATTGATTACTTTGTTTTCACATAACTACATTTGGATCACGGAAGAGACTTCTGAGCAATACTGTACTTTGTCCTCTAATACTGCAATGCCTTGGCCACATTCATATTTTAATGAAAGTCTTAAAACAATATAGTTTTCTTAATCACAATCCTTTAGAGCAGACAACTTTGGTACATGACAGAAAAGCTATTCCAAAGCACTAAGATTTTTTCTGGATGTTATAAGTCTTACAATTTTGTTTTTCAAGTATCAGCAGACCATAATGAGCAGTTTCTGAAGTGGAAACACTTCTTCCTACCCGCTAACCGAATGTCTGAACTTCCTAATCACATCAGTGGCTGAAGTTTTGCAAGAATAGAGAACCACATGGGACTGTAAACACGAAATTCAAATAAGAACTATTCTCATTTCTTTCCTAATGGAACTTTTTCATCTTGTCTGGTATTCTCACACTAAGATTAACCTGAAAACATTTAACATTTATCTGAAGACTTCTACAGAGTCTCTAACTTGTCATCACATCTACTTCTACCTAAAGGTCTTAAGGTTCAGTAGGCCTACTGAATTTTAATATCAGTTCAATAAATGAGAATCTAGATGGAATTTATTTCATACAGCTCCTGAAAAATACTTAATTTTTAATTTTAGAGCTAACTGAATATGTGACAAGGTAATGTTTAAAAATCACAAAGAACAGGTTGCTGTTGTTTGTGAAAAGCACCTCTTTTTTTGTTGGAAATTAAAATAATACTTTTTAACTGGAGTTTGGCTAGTTGAAATGTCACATTCTGTTCATCTGCACTAAGTTATTAACAGGCACAAGGTTTCTACACAAAATTTGGGTTGCCAGAAGTGCTGCAAATAAGGTTACTTTTAAGTTAGTTTTACCACACTGTAGTATCCTAATATTTTTGCTTAACATTAAGCAGCCCAAGTATTTGCTGTGCCAGCCTCATAGCATCTATATAACATGCTTATCGGCCTTGATACTAGGCTTTCATCTCTAGATCAATATCACTGTTTGACACACAGTCTCTCTCTTTATTTCTGCTACAAAAGCACCAGCTGCATGTTAAGATCAAGGTATGGATCAATGAGAGTCAAGCACTGTCCATTCTTATGTTATGACTCCAAGCCAGGCTTGGATTTTCTCTATGGGTTTACTCGGTGAGGTTTCAGCAAACAACAAATCATCTGCACATGTTCTCTTACTTACACCTATATTCAGATAACCGCTACAACAAAAGCAAAAAATGTGAAATACCTGCATTTCCATTCCCTTTCCATAAATAAACTGGATCAAGAAAATGAGGCATCCCTGGGATGAAGACATGTTTTCAAAGCTCTTGCTAAAGTTTCTCCTAGTCAACGGGATGTGTGGAATTCCCCCTTAAATAGCCTCATGGCTCTGAAGAAAAGAATTTTTTCAAACAAGTCTTATCCTAGAGAGAAACAAGTCACATGACTGGGACGGTAACCATGACAGTAAGGTGAAAGCTTGACGGAATCTTCAGATGTCTGGTTCACACTAAAAGCAAAAAAGCAGCAAATGAATCCTTCAGTTCCCTCCAGACGATTTAGAACAGACACTTGCTTGTCTGATTGTCTGCCCCCATGGCAGTGGCACTCTTGAAAACAGAAGAGACTGTATTCAAGCCATAATTCATGCAATGTTTTCTCTTATTACAAGAAAAACAAGAAAAAAGAGGTGCAGCAGAACAGTAATACCAAGGATGCTGCTCCTAAGGAGGTTAAGAACTCAGACTTCTGAAGTAAATAGGGCTAATACAAAATACAAATGTGGCATGTCCATGTACAACATACCCCTGCAATAAGCAGATACTTATACCTATTTTCAACCTTTTCACAAAGTATCAAATGCAAAAAATAACCCAGATTGACTACTAAAAGAAGGTACAAAAAACCTGAATGACACTCAAAACTATTAAAACTTAATATGTCTTACTTGGCATTTATCATATTTAGTTATGAAAACAGCCTGACAGAAAAGAAGGAGAGCATGGAATAGAAAGCAGTAAATCTGTAACAATAATTGAGTAATATATAACTGGCTGAATAAACAGGAAAAGAAAACAAAGCAGCTTGAACTGAAAGGGGAGCTTAACCTTTGATACTAATAAATCTAACAAATGCTTAAAACTCAAGCAAACACATGTTACTTCCACTAGGAACAAACTCTCATATAATGTTTCAAGAACTGCTATAACAGGATGCTCATACAAATACTTTTCTCCCAAGACCAGTAAGAAAAGTTCAATTAAGGGCTCTTAAATAGAGCAAAACCTGAATCTGCCCTTCTGGCCATTATTTCCTAGTCATGAAAGCAGATATAACACCTCTGTTTTTCAAAGCCTGCAGATGAAACGCCTAGCTCTGCTCACAGCTTTTTCAGCTGCTATTCTGAACATCAATAGAGGCAAGAACTGTCAATTTATCTGAGCTTTGCTGCTGCTGCTTCTCTCTCCTATTCAAAATAATGTTTTAGAAGTAACACTGGAGGCAGGCACTGGATGGATTTAGAGACTGGGAAAGGTAAGGAAAAGCATTGCCGCTCAGTATGCAGCGGCCAGGAAAGAGGCTTATACAGACCTTTCCCTTTTTCCTCACATACACACATGGCTCAAATATATGTACGTGGGTACAGGTATGTCATAGAGAAAACAATGCAGGACAGCAACTAGGAAACTCTTCATTAACAAGAGGGAAGACAAACATTACTCCCTTTTAATTTTAGCTGCTGTAGAAGGTTGGGTTCAAGTGCGACAGTCCCATTTCCCAGCAGAAGGTTCAGATATAGAAGAACAATTGAGCCAAGCACAGTGATGCAACTTTAGAAATCACTGCAGCTGATTTGTTTTTTATGCAATTGACTGGAACAGAACAAGCTTTTTCTCCTTTGTAGAAAGCTCTTCAGCCAAGTGGAGCCTTCTCTTAGCAGTTACGTCCCTTAGCTACCTAAGCTGGGTAAAACTTCAAAATGCTTTGTACATTTGCATAACCAAGAAATAGGAGGGTTTAGTAAACTGGAAAACAGACATGTTATTAAGCATTAGAAGAGAATGGGAAGCCAGGAAAGCCTCCCATCTTGAGCAAGAAGCTTAAAAAAAAATAATCTCTCTATATACACACAGATGCTATGTGACACATGAAGAGAGTTCCTACACAGACAACCATGTCAGCAACAAAGTATCCTAATCCATTACAGGAAATCAAATGAAAGAAAATGAAGTTAAGCTCAGGCTAAAAAATTATTTTAGTACAAGTGTCTTCTTTACAAAAGTGCAAGAGAAGCATCTTGGCAGTTAATATCCTGAAAGCCAGGTTGTTAATAAAGAGGTTTCTCCTGAAGTATGAACAATGTAGCTTTAGCTCCCCAAACAGAAGCACCAAGCATCTTGGGCTAAGACTCCTTGTGAAATGAAGAAATGCTTTGAGTACCTACCTGCCAGCAAATTCTCCTGCTCATCTTTCACAGCTTCTTCCTCAACACTCACTCCCCTCCCTGCATGCTCCTCAGAAAGCAAAGCGGGAAACCCTCTTACCTTCAGAAGCAGGGTCGCATTTGCTGCCTCCTCAAATGTCAGTGCTGCTGCCGGAGCGCCAGCCTGAGCTCATATGAGCTGTGTGAGGGGAAACGGGTGGTACGAAGCACAGCCCGAAGTCCTGCCCCAGCTCTCTCCACAGCATAAGCCTGACCAGCAGCTTCCACAGCCACCTTTGCTGCCACTGCCAGCAGGAGCTCCCTCCCCTTTGGCCTACTTTCACTTAAACTCCCTCACTGGTTCGCAGTCCAGGGCCCCAGATGAACGCTGTTATTTCCACCTCCAAAACTCATCCTCATCTATAATACATACAAGAGCTGTCATTAGGCCCCTTTTCAGCTTTCTTCTGCACACTCAGGATCCCCCAGATCCATTTCTTACTGGACTCTTGCAACAAGCCAGGAAGGAAGATATTTCTTCCAAGCGAGCTGGCTCCCTGTGTGAGGATGCTAACAACAAAGCTGGTTTGGATGACCCATTACTTCCATGAGGAAGCCTCCACTCTTTCTGAAAAAGGACTTCAGCATTAAGTATAAAGTAGGAAAAAAATCTTTAGGAAAGGGGGAAGCATACTTTTTACTAATCTTTATAACGGTTATACTCGGCAGCAGCAGTCTGCTGTGGGTAATGTAGAGAAACTTCCCTACATAAGTGTGCTGATGAATGATTTGCTGTAACTACCCTGGTTTACTCCTGCGTTCACGCCTTCATCCTTTTCAACGTTCACTATTGCAAGGTTACACCCAGTATTTTTCATATGATTTAGTGCCAGAAGCACACTGACTTTTACAAGAAGTTCAACTGAACGAGATTTCTTAAATTCTTTATTTGTTGCTGTAAGCAAAGTGCATCTTGGCATTGTGCAATTATCTAGGCTCTTCATTTTATAGGTGTTACAGAATTGTTTTAAGGCTTTCCTTCATAAATTAAAGGGATAAATAATATTCAAAGAACATGCAGAATAGAATACACAGTGAGGACTCTACTAAATTAAACACTAAAGACATAGACTTTACAAGGTATTAAAAACAAGTGTGTTTCTTCCAAACAAAATTTTAGATCAGAGTCAGATGGAAACAGAAGTCAGAAAAGTCCTACAGGCTGCATGAAATAACATTTCTCATTTAAAATAATCTCAGAAACCTCATTTGAACTTCTAGGTCCCAATCATCAACTTAAAGGCAAATACAGAACAGCTTCTATACCCAGAAATGCACCACTGAAATTTCACTGAAAATTCATCCACGTGGATAAATTTACAAGTCTTCATAGACCCTCATCTTTGAGCCAAAAATGGGACTAAAAATGGGATAAAAAATGGACTGGAAAAATTACATACTTTCTCTGAAAAAAGGGACAAAATACATCAATTCTTCTTTCTTTTTACAGGCCTGTGTCTGAGTTCTGGCAATTTATGTACTGCCCTACACTCAAATTCTGCTTTCCCTCAAAAAACAATGACTCAAGGGCTGGTGTGGGTATCTAATTATTGGTAAATATTTTTTCTCACAGCAGGTGTTAGGACAAGTTCAACCAAACAAGCAAGGAAATGCTGTGTAAATACCGACATTTGCATCCTTAGTCTTGCAAAATATGTGTGCTTTTACATAAACAAACAATTCCAGAATTCCCATTTACACCAATAAGAACAATTCTGCGGGTCAAAGTTTTATCTGTATACAGCAAACAAAATTACTGTTAGTATGACACCCCCCAGTAAGATACTACAAGTATTACCCTGAAGCCATTCTGATGCTCAGCTAAACAAGGAGAGGGAACAAGAACAGCTGAAGTTGATTTAACTACTTTTCTGCTTACCTCCAAGATAACACAGGTTTTTCTTCTCCATTAAAATCAAGTGAATTTCCTTCAATAGCAGATGGAGGCAGAAGGGATGGAGCGTGTGTGTGCATGGCAAGCTCACTGTTGTTCCCTTCCGCTGCTGGTGACATCAGTAAGCTCTACCTATTTATAATCCCACCACCTGACCAACCAGCCTACAGAGTACATCTAGAGATTTGTATAGTCATTAATCCTGACATATCTACTTCAGCCAATTCAAAAGAGAGTATTAAGTGGCTTTGTTATGTCTTCTGTGACTTTATACCATAAAAAGAATCCAATCCTGTTTTCCATGCCCCTTTTATTTTTGCAAGATAAGTTTAATGGGAAGTTTTAGAACTAAGACTCTTCCTTCCCTCCATGCCTTTTAGCCTTCCTCATTTCTCTGTCTGTAAGATACCCAACTAAACAGTTCAGGTGAGAAAATTTAAGTGATCAGTGGAATGCTTAGGCAGCAGAGACAAATAACCATTTACATCCCGTTATTTTGATAATCAATACTACCTACAAAATTATTGAAGCTTAAGATCTTAATAAACCAATTTCACAAACAAAAGTACAATGTTTATGCTGTCGGGAAAACAAAAACCAACTTTGCAGTGTTTGAAGTAGTATAATTTACAGATGCTTGGCCTCATTGTCAATAAAAACAGAAGCTGCTTAAAAGCAATTCTCATTTAAGTTATCTCCTCCCAAAGTCAAACCTAATGCATCCAGCCACGTGAGGACTGCTTACAGCTGAGCCTGCCCAGGGAAAGAATGCAGTCACCAAACTCTCTTGGGCAAGTGCCAAAGGCAACATCCTGCAGGTTCCTATCATTGGTAAATGTTGCTTCTAGATCTGTATCAGGCCACATAGTGTTTTGAAATGGTTTGTGTACCACTTCAGTGAGAGGATAACATCTGTGTGACTGCATGTGCTGAGTGAACAATACTACTGACAATTCCTTATTTAGCCTCTCTTACCTGAGAAGTCCTTCCACCAGCATCCATCCCCCATTACATCAGACAAAACAGAAATCTAAGTCTGTTTTACTTTATGTGTGTAAGGTTGAATGAAACAGTCAGATCAATCACTGGTTGTGTTTCAAGTCAACCACACTCTACAAGCAAATTTCAAGAATTAGCAATACAAACAATAAAAATCCTTGATGCAATTTTAATTGCTTGAAAAGCTGGAGACAGCAATAATGCAGACACAGTCAGACCTGCAGGACTGGGCTTCCAGCGCAGCAGTAAAAGTTTGAGTGCAAACAGGGTATCAACACTGTCTAAAAGACCAACACATTCCCTATGGCTAGAATGTCCGACAAAGGACAAAATATCTGGGAATTCCACTTGGAGGCTGTAGCTAGAAATATTCAATTAATATTCACAATAATAAAATATCCGGGGTTTGTGTTGTGGTTTGGTTTGGTTTTTTGTTTGGTTTTTTTTTTTTTTTTTAGTCTTACTGGTATCTTGAGGTACTAAATTTTACATACTGTTTCACTACTTGGCAATTCCCTTCTTATGGCTTTTGCACAGAATCATTTTGTTTGGAAGAGACCCTCAGGATCATTGAGTCCACCCATAACCTAACTCTAGCACTAAACCATGTCCCTAAGAACCTTGTCTAAATGCCTTTTAAACACCTCCAGGGATGGTGACTCCAGCACTTCCCTGGGCAGCCTGTTCCAGTGCCTGACAACCCTTTCCGTGAATAATTTTTTCCTAATATTCCAATCTAAACCTCCCCTGGTACAACTTGAGGCCATTTCCCCTTGTTCTATCACTTGCTACTTGGGAGAAGAGACCAACCCCCTCCATGCTACAATCTCCTTTCAGGTAGTTGCAGACAGCAATAAGGTCTCCCCTCAGCCTCCTTTTCTCTAGGCGAAACAGCCCCAGTTCCATCAGCCATTCCTCATCAGACTTGTGCTCCAGGCCCCTCACCAGCTTCGTTGCCTCCTCTGCACTCTCTCTAGTACTTCAAATACTAAGTATGTTAAGCAGTAAATTTATCACTATTGAAAAATTCTGTGGTTTTCATTCAGGGAGTCACCAATGGACTTTAGTACTATTGACTGCAATAAGCAAGTGCTCAACATTTCCGATAACCTGAGAAGAAGAAATGAAAGGTTTTCTTTCAGTTTCTACAAATATGTGCCTGGCTATTTCCCTTGCATCTCAGCGAGGTTACTTTTGCTTTTTCACCTACTGATATCACTCAAAATAGGCTATTGGTATATAGATATATATATATATTTTTTTTTTAATAAGTTCCTAGAACACTTGTGAAAGGTAAAATGCTGAGAATTTTAAAAGATGTAGTGGGAGGAGAGCTTAGGGTATTAGGGGAAAAAAAATCTAGGGGAATGGAATTAAAATATTTTGCTAGAATTTCTTTAGGATTAGAATTTTAAAATGCTTTTTTCATTTTTCCATAAAGCATCTAAAGTACTCATCTTGGCATTGCTGTATTAGCAAACATTCCCTAAAAAGGAAACATCAACTGATGAGTACCAGCAGCAAAAGGGAATGCATGTGAATGGATCATAAACATTGAATTGATTTTATTTCTTGTGAGCATGCTTTAAAAGAAGTAAACAATTGCTAAACATCGCTAAATACAATGACATTACAGTGCTAAATACACAACACTTTCTAAAGAGTTTCCTGTATAGGACACATTTTTCTTAATAGCACAGAAGTTTCACACACTTTAATCCACATAATCATTTCCAAGACTGAAAGGATATCAAGATTTGCATATACTAGTGAGGAAAGTAAAACAAAAGCTTCCCAATATTCATTTTTAGAGATCTAATACCTTCAGATTCACTTGTTTTCTGTCATTACTCAGAGCATTGAGTATTTCTGCACCGGAGAATAAAAACACAGGTACCCACCACAAAACAAACAAACAAAAAATCGCCGACACCCCCCCCCCCCCCCCCAAAACACAACCAAAAAAAACCACAACAAACCATACCCCCAAAAGCCCAATGGGCTGTTAGAACTCAACGTATGAGTATCAATTACCTGTACATGGAAAACCTGGTCACAATTATTATCTCTTTTTTTAAAAGCCCCCAATGGGGTCATTTCTGTGAAGTTGGGAGCTCATTGAATCTATTATCTCTATTCTTATACACAAAAGACTGTTTTTTAAGATTATCTGATATTTCATCGAACCCTGAAATAGTAATGATTATTTTTTTAAAATAATACCCATGAGAAACTAAAGTCTGAAAGCAGCAAGAATAGCAGGAAACCTGGATTACTAGGCTAAGAATAGGCATTGTTCCAGATTAAATTCCTGCTTTATTAAATAAATACTCTGTTTCTTCAGTTGCTTTGTACCTACTGAGATGACATCTCATCTGTGATGGATCAACAGTCAAGACTCAGGGGAAAAGCAAATAGTTTTGTTCTATCAAGAAAAACTGGAGAAGAGAGCACAGACAAGAGACTTCCGAATGGCTTGGAAGCAGACCAAGAGCTTGTTTTTCATATGCAAGTCACACATCAACAAGGGAAGTTGATTATAGATTGTATAATAACTCAAGATTAAGGGAAACCTAATTATTTTTCCATTATTAACATTTGGTTTAAGGATTTTATGCGGCATCACTAGGCAATTCTTTTACATGTTCTCTTTTAACTTACTTGGAACAGTTAGAACATAATAAATGGGTACACATACAAATGGTAAACATGATAGCAGAGGGGCCACATCATTGGTGAGGCCACACCTGGAGAATTGTGTTCAGTTCTGGGCCCCTCAGTTCAGGAAAGACATGGAAGTGCTGGAGCGGGTCTAGAGAAGAGCAACACGACTGGTGAAGGGACTTGAACATAAGACCTATGAGGAGAGGCTGAGGGAGCTGGGGTTGTTTAGTCTAGAGAAGAGGAGGCTTAGAGGTGACCTCATCACTCTCTATAACTACCTGAAGGGAAGTTATAGCCAAGTGGGGATTGGTCTCTTCTCCCAGGCAGTTAGCAATAGGACAAGGGGGCATGGGCTTAAACTCTGTCAGGGGAAATTTAGGCTGGATATTAGAAAGAAATTCTTTACAGAGAGAGTGGTCAGGCATTGGAATGGCCTGCCCAGGGAGGTAGTGGACTCGCTGTCCCTGGAGGTTTTTAAACTGAGATTGGACATGGCACTTAGTGCCGTGATCTAGTAAACGGACTAGAGTTGGACCAAGGGTTGGACTCGATGATCTCTGAGGTCTTTTCCAACCCAGTTTATTCTGTGATTCTGTGATTATGTCCCTGATATGAAAGCCATATTGCACTCTTGACCATCCGTGTTGATCCTCTCTGAACCTTCTCCAGTTCTACTATATCATTTTGGAGCTGACAGAGACCAGAACTGTGCACTGTATTGTCATTATAGATTTATACAGTGGCATAATAATGTTTTCTCTTCTCTATTCCTTTACTGATTCATATTAGATTTAGCTAAAGTAAATTTAATTCATTGTTGTGAAATCCTTCTGCAAGTCTTCAGTCACATCTCCTTTCATTACTGCAAATAATTTTTTACTGCCTGGTCAATATTCAGCTGCTTTTCTAGATTATTAACATGTTGAACTAAGCTCCAGTACAGACCCCTATGGAAGTCCAAGGTGGCCTCCCTTCACCTTCAAAGCAGACCATTTCCCATACATGTGTTCTTATTTTTTGGCAAATTATTTAGCCATGCAAGCTCTACTGCCTTATGCCATGTTTGTTTAGTTTTCCTAAAAGGCCTTAGGTTAGAGACTAGCAGAAGCCTTTTGAAAGACCAGAAAGACCGCATCTGCTGGCTTTTCCTCATCCTTTTGGCCAGCACAGCACTTAGATTCTTTTTATATTTTTACTGCATTAAGATATTTACATTGTAGATCCAGTGCTATATTAAAAGAGTTCCTCATTTTATTCTATGCTTGTTGCATCACAGTCTGCAGAGCAACAGATTTTGTATGTTCAGCCACCAATAGTTTGTCTTGAATACTAAGGTAGTACTTAAGACCCCTCAGCAAAGCCATGCTAGTTGCTGTGCCAATTCAGACAAGAAGAGAGCACCTACTCACACAACTTTGGAGTTGGGGCTCTTTGGGGCTGCCTGTCCACAATGTGACTTCACTTAACTGCTGCATGACCTTTCTACCTCTCTATCTCAGTTACCACCTTTTATCCTCATTTTCGCATCGTAGATCACTCGTCTCTCTACTCAGCAAAAATTAGCACATTTTATGACCTTACTCAGTCATATTTCATCTCAGCTGCTAAGGATCTGCCTCACTATCCCACAGTTGTTTTGGTATTTTCTTCTGTGCCAATTCTCTTCCCCAGAGCAATTTTTTGTAACTTCTTCCATGGGACTATCACCTTTTTCTCACCAAAGGCTCCACCTGCATTACACCTACAAACATCTGACAATTAAGAATCCATAATATTTCTCAGTAACTGTGTGGTAACACACTACAATTCCCCTGTTTTTTAAGGTCAAAGGGAACCACAAATCAAGGGACTTGTGAAAGTTTGTACAGATAAAGCTCCATAGAGGAACACACGGAAATACTAGAGAAAAAGAACCCATAAAAAAGAACATAGAAGGATTAGGGAAAAAGGAGCAGCAAAAACCTCAGCATCTGAGCATTTGAGTTCATGCTCACTCTTCAGAGAAAGAGAAAATACTAATAGATGTTACTCAGAAAATAATTTACTTAAAACCAAAAACAACTGTAAATTGCAAGACAATCCCCAGCTTCAGAATTTTTGTGATTTAGACATAGTTGAGAGTATATGACACTGAAATTGAGGGGTTATTGATTGCCCAGAAATTACCATTTCAGAAACTCAGCACCTCTTCCTCCCGAAATATTGAAGTTATAATATAGAAATTGTAAAATAAACAGAACACATAATTTAAGGGACAAATGGCACATTACGTCAGTGGTGGTAGTGCCATGGCACTACTGGTTGCCACAATTAAATTTTGAGAAATAATAAACAACTAAGGCTGTAAATTTGGGGAAGTTTTTTCTGATATTTTTTCACGTCAACTTCATATGGCTAGGTAACAGATGGTATAGTATGTTTTTCCTGTTTTAACACAATTCAAAACAAGCTACAGATGGCTATAATGAAATCCTCATTAACACACTTATATTTTCACAGTTTAGTATAGCAATAATGAAACTCTCAGGTCCGGAATTTCCTGTTGGTTAATTAGTGGTTAGGTTAATAGCCTGAGGAAGTGCACAACCCAAAAAGTTTTCTTATTGTTTAAGCATATAATTACTATATTCATATTTCTGGGAAAGCTCTCAAAACAGATTTAATGTCACAGTAAAGCTACCTCTATAATCCTCCCTCTGTGAAACAACTGTACTATTTTATTTAGCAGAGTGTGTAGGCAGGAAAGCCATGAACAAGCCCAATTCAGCTGCCCCTGGGAAGTTTCAGCTTGTTTTTATTTTAGAGATACCAACTTACACTTACACAATCCTTCAAATAAACATTACACCAAACCCTCTACAGAAAAGCTAGGATCAACAACTCTTGGTCTATTGCTACAGTGTTGCCATGAGGTAACTGATTAATGCTGAAATAATTTTTTTTAATCCCAGTTACTAATCTTCCACAAAAGCTTGAAATACTACATATGCTTAGCATACTAAAGCCGAGATCTAGAAAGAGAAAAAAAGATTCACCAGGTATCTTTTACTCAGCTTATTCCCATAAATAACCTGCTGCTGTAACGCAAACAGGCAGAACACTAGTTCTAAGTTAACCAATATAACTAAAGTAGAAGTGAAGGCTGTGGTATTCACAGCTAAAAGCCCTCTGGGGTTTAGAAATCCACACACCAGTTACCAGCTGATGACACTGCACCTCCATTAGCGGGCTAGTGATGCTACAAGACTAAAGGTGCAGGGAGCAGCCGCACTCACCTCCCAGTCGTGCCCTCGCTGGGGGGTACCAATGCATCCCCAGGTAACTGGTACCTGCGCTGGTGCTCAGGCACAAGAAAATGGGTATCTTGGCAGAAGCAGGTCACAAAATATTACTGAATGTTGTTGTTGGGTTGGTTTTGGTGGTTTTGTTTTGTTTTTAACTGCCACCACCAAAAATCTACACTGAGAAAAATGCAGCACTCTTGTATAAGCAGTAACATACCAAGTTACAGGCAAAGACCAATGGGAACAACACACTGTTTTGTGAAGTCCTAGAGGTTCAAAAGAGGATAGCTACTGCCAAGCCATCCTGAACAGAACTTAATGTGGAAAACTTGACTTGTGACTGAAGTTACATAGTTAAAAATGATACTAACCAACTATTTAAAAGTTGTTATGCTAAAAATATCTTTTAAGCCTCCAAACTCATTTATGACAAAGAACCACAGGGAAATAATTTGGATTTTCTAACAAACACCTTATTATTTAACAAACACATTATTATTATGACTATTCTGTAAGATTCTGGAGTGCTCTTGTTTCTTCAGAATTTATTTGGACAACATTAAGGAGAACTGAAACAGCATGATCTTCCTTAACAAGCAGAAGTGGGAGCCACACACAACAAAGACTTTCTGGAACACTAAATGTCTCTATGGGATTCAACAACCAAACATATCCAAAAATAAACAACTGGAAAAGACCCACAGAGTTTTTGTAGATCTGAGAATCACAGCTTCAGAGTTACTGTGCTTCCTTAAATGACTCTCAGAGGCCTATAAATATAATAAAAAATGACAAACAAAATAAAACTCCCACAGCGATGTTCTTCTGGAAAATCCCACGCTTTAATTCAGAAACTTTCGGATCCAGTTTCATGTACAAGTTTTGATAATCGTATCCATTCCTTGACAGAATAGTCTGTACTTCGACAGATCTTTTTGTGGCACTTTAACAGGAAGTTGAACAAGTTTCTTGTTCTGACTGTTTACTTGAAGCATAATGCTGCTTTTAAAAACCTGTACCTCTGGTCAGGTTTGGTAACAGCCGCTCTTCTCCTCCCAAAACAAAAAGTTAAAAATAATTGCAATGTTTCAATGCTAAACAGTTTGTGAAGCAAGGACACCTTGTGTTTACTTCATCCAGCACCCACTCACTTCTTCAGAGCTGCATACCTGGTGGTGTTCTCTTAATCTTTTGAGTTCCTATGCTTATTAGATGATAAATTAGGAAAAAAAAAAAAAAAAGGCAAACATTATTCAAAAGTTCTAAACGTTGTCATGCAAGTTCCAGGTACTTCCTCAAAGTCAAGTAAACATGAGGCAATGAAAAAAATTACACAGTTAATCACACTGGGATCAACATTAAAATTTGTACTGAAAAGTTCTCCCTTTTAAATGATGATATCAAATAGCTCCAATGAGAATTTGTTTTACAGGAGTTGAAGCTGATTTACAGGAGCACCTTCGTTCCAAAGGGGTAAGAAGCCACCTGGGGAGCAAAAGCCCCTGGTTGCAAAGATGGCACATGGGAAGGAGCATGCCTCAGGTTTCCTGCTATGCATAAGAGAGGAATGAGGAAGAAAACTATAGTGTTCTTTCTTATTTAATATGCACACATGCAAGCTCTCCAATTCAGATAAGCATGTATCTTTGGAATCAGTATCATGGAGAACTAAGCTGGGAGTGTACCAGACCAACTTCTGGAAGGGGCAGTTAGTCATGCTTGGGGATTCTATCGCATTCAAAAGAAGAAAGCTTGAATGAACGAAGTTGAAAGAACAGAAAAAGAAAAAAAAAAGGCAAAGAAAATATGCCTTCCAAAGTACAGACTTCATTCTAGATACAGCAGAGATGGTATGGTACCATTAACAAAACAGTTCAAAATATCTCCAAGAAGATCAAACACAACACATTAGCATTCTGAAAGTGCTATTTGCACCATTATGATTTAAAATTTGGAAAAAAAAAAAAAGGCTCGAGTTTGGTTTTGCCTGCTTCAAACATAATTCTAGAGTAATATTCAGAAGATACTCCACCTCTATTACACATTATGGTATTGAGAAACTTACTTCTTTATTTTTAGAAAACCTGCCATGAGCTATCACACGACAGGGAGGAGTACTTTACATTGGCAAAAATTGTCAGAGTTCATGTTTCATTTTCCACCATTCTAATATTTTGCTGGAGCACCCACTTGAATGTAGAAAGCCTCCTTTGCACTTCCTTCACGGTAGCTTGTAGGCTCCTTGAAATTGCTACTAGATAAACCAGATATTCTAGAAACTGGGTATAACACCCTGTATTGCACAGGTGTACAGCTCATCACACAGTGCTACACCACTTGTGCACTGTCTCCTCCGTGCAATAGTACAAAACACATGCTTAACAAAATTTGTATGTGAATCATCCCAAGTTCTTAGAAGCTCTTCACAGAGCAGGACTGTCAATTTGAATTTGTACCTCCTCAGAAAAGATTTTTTTTTTTCTAAAGAGGTGATAGAAGTATTCAAGCACTTCTTTTTGTGTGGAGTTCAAATACTGAAATCCTATCAAATGACAAAACTTACAAAGAACATGAATGAATGCAGGAGGAAAGAAGAAAAGCCAACAGCACAGTCAGACAAAGCTGAGTTCTGCTGGACAAAACCAACCGAACAAAAAACCCCAACAAACAAAAAACAGAGAGAAAAAGAAAAATATTTACTCATCCAGTAAGAGGCCTCTTATTGTCACAGTAAGTTCACAAACATTTCTAAGTGTCTTATTTTGGTATGCTGCTGAAAAAAATTACACTATTGTAGAATGATAATACCAGTCACAAAACATTTGGTCTGTTTACCTGGTAATATCTACTCTAGAACCCAGACATACCATGCAGCAAGTTTTTATGATTCAGTGTTTTACTTCAGCCCTGGACATTTTGCAAGCCTTCAACAGAAAGGCAAACAGTTATGGTAGGTGGCTATTTCTGGCAAATTATTTTCTACCAAACATCAAACGATCCAAGTTAGACACAGTATATCACAGAACTGAAGGAAGAGCATGTATGTTTGTTGTAGTGGTTTTTTTTTTTCCTCTTGTGAACTGTTTCTAAAACAAAAACACAACTTTTCAAAAAAATTCCTAAAGATAGAAGGTTTTATAGATGAGCCCATGTGACTTTTTAAAAAATTTATTTTAAAGAAAAACATTTTGAAAAAGTACCTATTAAAAAAAACATTGAAGGGCATACAGTACACTCATGAATGCCACTTTCACAACAGCTAGCACAGATTTTCTTTCCCAATGAAATAAAGTGCCATCACAGACACTAACAGGCTTATTCACAATGCTGAAGTCTTACCACAACTTGAATCACAATGTATACAGGTTTTTAAGTTTTGTTTTTTTTTAAATAAAACCGCTGCCTTTTTGTGATCTAGGGTATGAAGCGAGACATTTTGCCAACCAAAATTTCTAATACACGAAGGACTCAAGACAGGACCTGTGATACACAAGAATGTGCGTGTACATTTCAATATTCTGTAATCAGAATTCTCCACATGACTTACATTGGAGTCATTTGAAAATCATCCACTGAATAAAAAACAAGATCTAAAGTACAATGAAGTTGTTCCTTATATTGCAATTTATAACAGCCTGAAGAGATTCCGCAGTAACTACCTTAAATCACAGACTCCTTAGTTTACACATCCCCAATAGTGCAGAAGCCTGATGTATGGTAGAAAGCACAAACAAGCTTCCTAAGTAAAGACAAGTAATAAAAACCTTCTCCGTTACTTTCCCTCACATCCAGTTCTTCTGCCTTTGGTTGTTACTACCTGAAAATCCAGGCTTCTAAAAGAATGCATTTAGCTGCAAGTACTAAACTACTCAAAACAGTGTCATGAAAATGAAGTGCAGTCTTTTAACCATTTCTTTTTAAGACTTTTGTTCGTCATTTTGCTTAGATACACACTGCCTTTATATTAAACATAATTTTGTAAAAATGCTACACTTTTTAGCAAAGAATGGAAATCCTTCTGGCAACACTGGAAAAAGAAAACTGCATTTTTAATTCTCACTATTTAAGACTTTCCAACTCCACATAATAAACAGTACAATCTAGAGGTATGGACCATAGTATCACATATTTCTACTGCTAGCTTTAAAATTCTGCAAGAACACAGACCTAACATTCACACACCTTTACTTACAGTCTACAAGCAAGATATGTGAATTCAGAAAAAGAAACAGTTCATTTCTAGAAAAGGCCAAGTATAATTTCTATAATTAGGACACAAATGAGAATGTAAACACCTGCTTATCAGAGAAAGTCTTTACAAATCAAATATACCATCAAATATACAGCTTGATACTTACCATGCTTTCACATCTTACATTTCTATTACAGAAAAACAAAGCCCTCAATGAAGATGCAGAAGTGTCTGTATAACACATGCCAAGGCTTTGCTAGTCCAGGCTGGATTTGTCCCCTTGGTCCCCTCCCTCTGCACAGCATAAGCAGCTCTGGGGCGGGCAGGAAGCGCTCCGTGAGAGCAGGGAAACCAAGGCAGTGCGACCAGGCCAACAGCAAATGCAGGCATGGAAACTTCATTTCATTAAAATAACTAACTACTTTTGTAGCAAGAAAATACTGAAAGCATATTCAGAGCATTACAGTATCAACTCTTAGACATTAAAAGCATCAACTTTAAACACTCAAAAATATAGCCAAACACTCTCCTTGGACTGGAGAGTGGCAGGTCAGCTGTTCCTATACTGGGGACAGGGGTAGGCAGTGGTAGGAAGCCCAGGGAACTGCTGCTGAGTCTCTAGCACTGAGCTGTGATGTTAGTGCTCCCACCAGGGCAGAAGGGACAAGAGAGCCTGTTGAGTTCCCCACTAGAATGGCAGGAAGAAAATACAGACAGGAAAAACCGTACCTTTCATCTGGAGATGTTAGTAAAACTAAGCTGGTTCTGCTCTCCCAGGCAGGCCAGGCAGGTGAAGTACTGAAAAGTTCCTTCCTACATGTTTGGCGTGAAATATCCTCAACAGCGTATTACTTTCTACACATAAAAACCACAGTCTTAAACCTGCAGGTACTTACTCCACCAAATTTTGAGCAATTCTTTAAAATGGTGCAAGGCAAAGCACAACATAACCCTCAAAGCATGATGCTGCTTTTAAGAAGAAAGTTTCTCTGACATCCTTCAATTAAGATAAAAAATATGCAGATGTCTTGAATGCAAAATAGTATAAACTATCTCCATAAGAAACACTGTGTCTACCTAGACAATCTAATTTTAAAATTAAACCATCTCCCTAGAAAACTGACTACCCAGAAGCAAACTATATGCATATGTCACATTGCTGGAGCAGATGAGACCAATTAACGTGCTCCTTCAAGTTACTGCTATGAAATGACACACTTTTTTTCTTTTCATCTGCAATCTGATCTTTTATTTTCAGTGACCACACCAGCCATTGCTTATTGAGCTGATGTGATAGGTAAAAGAAACTATTGCTCAAAAATCCTCCTTCTGGTTCTCCATCTGAGCAGATTTCAGCAGGGACATATCCTGCCTAACTTCTGCGAGGCAGCAAAGAAATGTGCTGTACTGCCCTGGTCAGACCAGGTCTGCAGGCGGGAGTACAGACATTTCAGGAGGTCACAAGTAATCTTCCCAATGGGGACGAGGGAACCGAAACGGGTTTAAGAGAAGCCATGAAAAAAACCGCCACGGGGTGGCACTGCAGATCGGCTGGATTTTGAAACTACTTGGCTGCTTGCTCTTTTTCCAGGCAAATTAGAGCATATCTAATCACATCTGTATAAAACAGGAGACTGGTTCATTAGTTATTCTCCAGGCAACTTATTTTCCAGCAACAAATATCCCCGAAACATAAATCACATCTTACAAGAGGTACTCTACTGCAGAGAGATCAGGGTATTTTATAAATTCATTAAATAGTATTTAAGAGCATAATACAAGAATTGCATTGTAAAGATACTCTAAGAACTGTTATTTTGGGTTTGTCAGTTAATTTTGAAATAGTTTAAGAAAAAAATCCTCATAAATCATGTGCATTTTCATACAAAAGCTAAAGAATTTTCTTCATACCATGACTTATTGAGATGGCAAAAATCTCTAACAGTTCTCTTCCTCTGAAAGGAAGGCCAGTATTAACTTCTGAGAAAGCAAATGAAAGTCCGTGAAAAAAAATCTTAATACTGCATTCAATACTATAGCATCCTTTTAAAACATCTTCCTTCTCATGTATAAAAGAATCATTCATCATTTCATCCCAAATAGAAGACCTAGTACAGCAATATCTCAAAGTTAAATTTAGGAGTCCATTTAATCTGCTTTGTTTGCTTCTTCTCCCCCAAATTTAAAATCCCTGACATTTGAGTTAAAAGCCAAAACATTTTCAAGAAAAGCTATTCCTGTTCATTTAGTGAAGAAACTGTTTTTCAAAGGAGATTTGGAGGTCATTCAAGGATTGCAACAGTTACTTTCCACTTTATAAAACAAAAGTTTCCTTCAAGCTATAAACTTGATATTTTAGTGGGTACTGAAATAACAGATAATTTATGACTCTGCACAACCATTTTAGTCACCTGAAGTCCTAGACCATTAAGTTTGCAGTTTGAATATATGTTCAGCAACAGTCTTCCTTGTCAATGGTTCTAGTAATAAAAGAAAATAAACAAAAAGCTGTATTTTAGTTCAGTTGCATCATATAAACTCAAACACCAATTCATCTGCTATCATTTCTCTTATGGCAGAGGGCAAGAATTCTAAAAAGTAGAAAGTTTTATTCCCTCACTTTGGTAATAATTCCAACTGCCAAGTAACTATTATATAAACCATACTTTCTGCTACAAGACTGCACCTTGTATTTTTTAAGCTGTTTGTATTTTGGAATTATTTTGCTATTAGATAGCATGACCTAATATTTTGGCAAAGAAATACTCCACTATAGCAGTGACTTTAACAAGGGATAAGGCAGATAATTAGGTTATAGTATTGATTTCTGAAGCTATACACATTTCATTTGAGCATATTATTTACCTATTTTGCTGACTCATACCTAAAGCACTCTACATTCCAATAAATGTTTTCGGAACATCTGCACGACAAAAACTAACAAGTTAGCAACTGGTAGAATAAGTTGATTTTTGTACCAAAACTCAGTGCCGGGACCCAGTATTTCTTTAAAATTGCATATTTAGTAGAAAAGTATTTAAGATAACAAAAAAAATCCCACCAACCAACCAAACACAAAGGAAAATACTTATTACTGAAGAGATCTAGCTATTATTATAGCTCTTCTTGGTTTTGGAGAGGGCTTCTGCTGAAGTGTTTGCATATAGACAGAGTTACTAGACTTACAACACTTCACACAATAACTTCCCAATTCATCAATTAGTTAAACTGTAATACTGCTTATATATAACACAGCAAGCTCACGTGCTAATGCAACTAATGGAAGTGAGCTCCTTTAATCCTAAAGAAAATAAACTACTTAAATTAAAAATAGACATACTACATGGAATCTAGTAGTGCTTCAAACAGGCTTTCTGTCAACCTCTGTTGTCACCTATACCATTATTAATAGAAAGCTAAATGGAACTGTACAAATTCAGGAGTAGGTACTTTGTTCTTCGAGGCCATACCTACAGAAGTATGGCCTCTGAAAAAGCTGTGTATAACGAGATACATGGGGGAAGAACTAGCATGTCTTCTATGCAAGTTCTGTCTTCCTCTGCTTTTTAATTTCCTTACTTACGGCAGAGAAGGGTTCATATTTAATTTGTACATATTTTGCACAGGTTGGAATAAATCCTCAGGGTGGCACTAGGAACCCTGTGCAACTAAATTGCTAATTTTGCTAATAATCTATTTGCTAATCATAATTTTGTAAGCTAGCCAATGCATTAAGCTTCCATTATTGGTCATTTGTAACTTGAATAGCACTTGGTCTACGACACAGCATTACAGAACTTTTCAGTTCTAGATGACAGGTTACACACACATGCCCCAAGAAAAAAAAAAAAAAATCAAATACTAAAATTTTAACTCAAAAAAAATCAAATACCAAATATAGGATTCTGCCAGTCCTAGTCCTTTCTTACCCACTATAGAACACACACAAAAATCCATGTTTTCACATCTCAGGTATCCGAGAACTTCATATCTATTTATTTATGCAGATGACTAAGTAGTTCCCTTTGTCTTTCAAATACCCTAGAACAGAACTATTTATTCAAGAATGTAAAGAGCAGAAATTAAATGGTTTAAATGGCATAGCTTTTGTGACTGCAACACAAAACATTTCTGTCCAATTCTTAACAACTCCAGTATCACACAATATTATGATTTTCTTCAAAAGTGCAATCAATATGTAGCCTGAATTTCTATACAACAAAAAGGAATTTACATATAAAAAAACAAGTTTTTAAAAGTAAAACAAACCCCCATACACAACTATTCCTAGACAACACTGTGAGCCGCATCCTTCCATTCCCATGACAGTGAACAGCACTAGGACCGTGGCCACATGTTCCTTTGAGACCACGGGACAAAGAACAAGTTATGGTCCCCATCACTTGCACATACACATAGATCATGGGAACGCATCTTCTCTGGGTCACTTGGCTACACAGCTGTGTGTGCGTCATTTGTTTTTAGAACACAAATGGCTTCCTTTAAATGAACAGCAAACTACTGCAAGTTTTTTTTTTTTAAAAAAAATACACAAAACACACACCACACCACACCATTGGAAGGACAAGAGTATCTGTACTGTCAGTGTGGTATGTTTGACAGCACAAACTAAAACATATGCAAAACTCCTGTTTCAATGAGCAGTACAAGAGTATCTCAGAAGTACAAATTCTGCCAAGTTAAAAAGCAAACAGTTTAGACAGGTGACTTATCATCACATCACTCCCAGAAGGACACAGGAAGCTATGTTGCAGAAGCCCCATCAAAATGGGATCAAAAGTGTATTTCTCTTTATTTTTATTCAGTTTTAAAATGTAGCCTGCATACATGAATACTTCTTTAACAATTTCAGTAGAACTTGGGAGTGAATCTGCATGGAAAACATGTAATCATGTAACTGCAGCTACCATAATACTAAGTGGTTTGTGTTGAAAGTGCTGGGACAGCCACAAATTAAGTTTGTTAGCAAAAGTTGGTCTAGTATTGAGTCAGACATACAGATAGGGATCAGAAAATGGGCTACAGCTTTGTCACTTCAGATATATACAGAGGACCAAACAAGCTGTGACTTACTGCAGGGAGATATCAGAATTTACCTGTCAAATTAGGGATTACAATAGGTAAAGACAGAGGAAACAGACCATGTGATTCTGGATGTCTTCATCCTCCTCCTATTCATAATGTCTACCAACCTTCTACCATCCTCTCTATCTAAGGACCAGCTATTGGCTACACAACCTCACTGGATCCCACTGCTAATTGCAGTACGAATTACTAGGCCACACCTTCTAGCACTCACCAACAGCCTAGCTGAATCTGTTTCTAAACAAAAAGGAAAATTAACATGGCTAAATAACGGTTGTTCATAAAACACTTCACCCCAGTGCACTACTTCTGTGTGTGAAGTCACATGGTTTTGCAAGCTCACTGCTAATTTTAGTCTCAATTCTATTTTCTACATATTTGCTGATGTGAAACAACAGGGTTGAATGGGGGATACATCAGTTACAGTAACATTGCAGAGTATGTGAAATATCTTTTAGACTGTAAGCTGCAGTATGATTCAGCAGCTTCTATACCACTAGGTTTCTGGGGTCATAGGTGGTGAATGAGGATACCAAGTGGCTGTCAAAAGCAAAGAATTATAACGATGGCATAAGCTTCTAGGAAAACTGCAAGACAAATTTTACAGCTAGGCCAAGCTATCATTTCTCTTTTTACTCTTCTTTTTTAGATAAAATTACATGGCTGCATAACTTTATCACAACTGATGCTAAATGATGCAGCTGACTGGTGAAGGAAAAGACAGAATAATAGAATCATTTAGGTGGAAAAGACCCTCAAGATCATCAAGTCCACCTGTAAACCTAACACTGCCAACCCCTCACCTTCTTCATTGAAGGGGTATCCACATTCAGGCTGTCCATGCCTGTGTTTGGTTTTTTGGTTTTTGTTTGGTTGGTTGGTTTTTGTGGGTTTTTTGTTTGTTTTGTTTTGTTTTTAATAAGAAAAAGAAGAAAGGAAACAATCTCCACTTGCTCATAGTGAGCAAACCACAACATCCCACTGGGTAACACTGGCTGAAAGTCCCAGCCTTCCACGCTTCTTATGAGAGAGGGCTGAAAGTGAAGAAGAACACAAATTGAAACTAGAAAGAACAATCTGCTCTTTTTGAGCTTATGTGAAGCTCCATGCTGTGGTCAGTGCCAGCTGTCATCACATGTTCCTGAAGAAGAATATGTATACTGGGTATACTGGTTTGCGTACTCGGTATTCAAGACGCTTAGCTTTATTTAGAAGCTGTGTTAAGGAAAGTGTGTAATCAATCAGAATGATTTTAAGTTGCTGTCAGCAACTACCAACAGTGAGAACATATACAACATTGTTATCTGAAAATATGCAGAACTTGTAAGATTAAGCTCTAGAAAACAGAGGAAAATGCTTTAACTCAAACACTGCCAGTGAGTATACATATAAGTATGTATAAGCACGTATAAATCAACAGAGTCAATCAAATGAGTAAACAGCTATTCTAATAGTGTTTAGAGTTAGATCCTTTCACCTGCAAAACACAGTCTTGTTTATATGCCACAAACAAGTATGGATGGATGAATGGATAGCTTAATTTCTTCAGCACAATGAAACAATTCCATATATTCACCAATACTGAGGCCTCATATTGTCATCTCTGGTCTAACCAGAATTTAAGATGAGTCTGAGTTTGCAGCAGGAGAGCTGAGACTCAAGATGTACAGCAGAACTTCTTTATGATACTAAACTGTAGTTTTTTGGCTTTTTAAAACATGGAAGTAAACTGTAAAACTCAAGACAGTAGAAACTGAAACAAGCTGGCTGTTTCCAAGGCCAGAGTCTACAATTTGGAAAAGGTACATACAAGCTTAGTTGTCAAAGGATCCAGTTACAGGCTTTGGTATTCCATTCCATTTTATTATGTAGCTTCTCTGAAAAACCTGAATATATTATAGACAAATTCCAATCTGAAACTCACAGTTATGGAAGCCTGAGGGATATAAATAATCTCTTTCTTTCTTGGCATCCTCTGCCTTCAAATGTGGCAGTTATGGTTAAATCAGACCCAATTAGCAAGCCTCGATATTTGAAGCGACATTAAGCAGACAATATTGCAACCTACCCTTTCAATTCTTTGACGTGCCAGTCTTATTTCTCACCAGTCTTCTTTACTTCCAACAAAATTATAATAACGTAATACAATATAAAACCCAAACAAAGCAGATCTCAGAACTATCACCATTATTTCACTAGATTTGCTGTATGTGATTAAACTTAAAAGCAAATTGAATGATCTCTTATGCTTACTACTATTTCAATATTGCACCACTAATTGCAGCGAGAATCCTTACACCAGTAGACCAGTTTAAAATAGAAGTTGACCTGGGACTATGAAATGCTATGGTACAATACAAATATTATACTTAAAAGGCAATTAGCCAAAACAGATCAGATAAATAAAAATTGGCTCAGGCCAGGTTAGAGTACCTTTCAGCAAATACACCTGAACTTTTTCGGATGACAAAGCCAACATTTAACAATACGAACCAGTGGTATCCCTGACTCTTGTAGTTTAAAGCCTTCCATGAAGTACCAGAGACACTATGAAAAACATGCTACTTACAGGTTTTTTTAATCTTTTTAGTTATTTTTCTTACTATTACTGAGGATCTTGGCATGTCAAAATGGAAGCTTGATTAGTGTAAGGACTTATCAGAATTTATCAGCTCCTTGTACTTAATTTCTTCTTAATTCCCAGGATATCAGTTATTTTTCTGTTAATTGTAAGGTCAAAAAGGACATCATGGAACCAATAAGCAGCAGGAACAAAATAAACAGAAGACCGGATCCTTAATGTAAATGTGCTTCCTGGAGGAAAGGAACAAATCAGTGCAGATAATGTAGTGCAGAAGCAGGGGGTGGTGGGGAATAAAAAGATCACATGTTCCAAAACAATCTGTTCAAAAGATTTCTCAGTGGAACCTAAGTAGTTCTTCAAAACCAGTGCCCTGCTGAGGAATTTACATACTTGCCAAGGTTTAAGTTACAAATCAAAAGCAAAAGCTATTTACTTTGTGGATGAAAAGTTGTGATACTTGCTAAAGAATTTTAAAAACAAACAAATAAAAAAATCACAATTATTTTAAGGTACAATACAACCTGCACAATGAGAACTGTCTGTGTGTGTAACTGAGACAAGAACTCCAGAACACATCTCTCTTCATTAGAAGTTTTACGAAAAATAATACTGGCACTATAATTAAGAGGCCTTCAGAGTACAGGACCAGTTCAAATAATGCTTAATGCTTTTCAAATCCACCCGTTACAAGGTCACATCAGGGTAATTCCATGGTATGTCTCCTGACAACCACGCTTATGGCCTGTTAAAGAACATGCATTTGTATTAACAGAATTGAACAGAATGAAGCTAGAATTTAAAAATTATCTTTATCTAACCATAGACCATGACTACTTAAAATTTATATACATTTTCCAAAATCACTGATCTGCCCTAAATCATTACCTGCCCTTATTTGATGAACGGCTGCTACAGACATTAAGACATCAGATAACTGACAAGTATGTTTTCAAATACATTAGTCTCTGGCCCCAGAAAAGATTCTTCCTCCATAGAAATTATATATCTCTACATATATCTTCCCAAGTACATAAAATATAACTGGATCTGTACTACAGAACTCATTGTGTTTCAACAAAGACTTCACTCCTGATTAAGTCCTTCAACTGTTTAGTACAGACATGAAGCAAATTCAAGATTTTAAGATCTCTTCCTCCTATTCCACCCTGTGAGAAAGCAGAAAGAAGTAGATTAGTGAGGCCCTACTTCTTAAGAAACACATATGTTAATTGATATTGGCATAGAATTACAACCCAGTTTTAAATCTGAAGTTATTATATCAGCATTTATGTTAAAAAACAATGGCAAGTGCTCCAATAGGTATCCCTGAGAGCACCTCACCTCCAATGCTTTTGACTGAATAGTCAAAAATAACATGTGATTTAAGAAATAGCTCAAACACGAGGTGTGTAGCTTGTTCAACCTGATACAACCAGTTCTCTCAACCATGAAAAATTGTAAGACTAATGAGTCATGTTCCAAAATAACAGCACTATTTAGTCCTTTAAAGAAGTTGCTGTTTAAAATGTGCTACCAGCTAAACAACAACACTGAACAGTCTTTTGGAACACTATATTACAGGCACATTTTTTCCTTAGGTATTAGAACGATTTGTTACACAACCTTAAACAGCTCCTGCAACATCCTTTTCTCACACAACTTCAGGAAAATGTAGACAAGTGACGGTAAATAATAGAAAATTCATTCTGAATATCAAACTTCATTAAAACTATACATCTGAAAGATTAATTTATAATTCAGTATAAAGTAAAATCAATATTAAAACAATATTAAGTTTATGCTGTAAAGCCTTCAGGAGTGAAGATACTTTCAAGAGTGAAGCATATCTGCTTTCCCTTAAAGTTCTCACTCACCATTGCCACCCTCTCTCTTATTAAACTCCTTGATCCTCTACCATGTAGGCATCAGCACCAAGGGCGCTGATTGTGTATTAAATACTAAGAGGTTGGCAACTCTCTACTAACCAGTGTAAACTGCTATGCTAAAATTCATTCTACCAAAACAGTTCTGGTTTTGAGGACTTATCCCAAAAAAATTTCTATAAAAACACATGTAATATTACAGGAACATCAATCTAACCTTTATCCATATACTTCTTGTTGTTTCAGATTCAGCCACTTCTGCCTAAGAGAAACTTACTTGTATTTCTTTAAGAACAATCTAGGCTATCCTACAGTGTACTACAGATCACCATGGGAGTTGGACTAGATGGTCTTCAAAGGTCCCTTCCCTTCCAACCCAAACAATTCTATGATTCTATGATTTCCCTGAAGAGAAAAAATAAACTGGTGAAAACCAAAAGCAGAAAAGTAATTTGACCTACTTCCTTTCTAAAGAGAGAAAGCATACTTGAATATAGTTCTTAGAAGCATAAAAACTTACTTTTAAAAACAAAAATAAAGACAACATCATCCTAGTTGGCACTGAGGAACAGCAGAATAGTACACTGAATTGAATAGGCACAGAGAAGCCCTTTAAAAGACAAAACCAAGAATTTAAAGCGGCTATAAGTGAATTTAAGAAAACAAACACACACACACACACACACACACACACACCACCAGCAAGGGGAGAAAGCCACCTGGACACTTCCAGATGACATTACTTAAACTGGTAGAGTTTGACACGCACTGGGGAAACAATCCACGTCCCCCACGGCAGAACCATCTTTGGCTTGAATAGAGGAAAGGTGGTGTCGATTTGTATAATCTAAGGAACCATAGATAAAAATAACCGCATTCTGTTTGTCCTGTTGAATAGGGGATTAAAATAACTGGTATTTTGTTTTAAGTCATGAACTAGAGGTGGATTCACCAGGTCACAATTGGATAAGGAGAACTGCCAGCTCTTGATAAGCATGGCAATTACCATTCTTTTATATACAGAACTACTCCAAGGGAGTACAGCTTCCTTACACAGCAATAATAGCATATCCTTTGATTTACACAGTAGTCCTCCTGCAATACAAGCAACATCCTGTTTTCATCTTAAAGTACAGCTGGGCAGTTTGTCTGCAGGCTTTATTTATCAGAGTTCCTACAACTAAGTCCCTTCTCATTGTGAGAAACAGCACCCTCCAGCTTAGCAGCGTTTTATTATCTTCCTGGTTCTTTCCTTCTGAAAATTCTAATATGGTACCTACCTGATCTACAAAGATGTACACTAACTGTTTTGAAACAATGTGACTGAAGTTTACATATATTACTTAGAAAAGTAACATACTTCTCCCACTAGATGTCATGTGAAAACACCTAAGAAAATTCAGAGAAAATGGATTTTCTTACTTTATGGTTTTCAGAGGGAAGGACAGAAATACTGCTCAAATTATCTATACTGTAAGATCTCACAAAGCCCTTAAAACACACACACAAATTCCTGAGATCTAAAACTCTCTCTGCAAATTTTCCCAGGATTTCGAAGTTTTCTCTGAATATAACAGAGAATCTCTGGAAATGCCTAAAATAATACATTAATAGTTCTTTTTTTATTAAAAATGTCTCAGATTATTTTAAGTATTCAATGATTCTGTGTCACCAAAAGTCATAATTCTGTCAGAAATCCAGTATTTTCCACATTCCTACCCACGAAAGTAAACAGCCAAGTATCATTTTGAATTATTTACATGCTCATACTCTGTAACCATGCAGAAATTCATGAACATGCCTTTCACATGTTGTCACACTTTAGAAATAGTAAGACCAACACTGCTTAACTGTTAACCACTATACTTGTTCAAAACAGTTTCAGAATAAATTTTTGCTTGTTGAATGCATTAAATCACTAAAAACTTAACAAATAAGGATGGTGTTACTAGTTATATCTGCAAGACATCCACATTTTTTACCAATTTATCTTCAAGCAAGTTGTAAGCACCATGCCAGCACAATGTTGGTAGAAACAAAAAAAATAGTCTTTCTCATAAAGAGTCACCAAACCACTTCTTTCTTGCTGCCACTTACATATTTAACTGAAAATATTTGTTAATCAAAGCCACAGACGAACACAATGGTACAACATACTGATACAGCTGCGTAAGTTTGAGGATGTGATTCACTTTCTCTGACAAATCTAATTTTACTATCAGAAGCCTGAAGTTTTTTAAGGGGTTGAGTTTAATAACTACATTTTTACCATTCCAACAAATGATATGCCAGTTTTGCTATCCCTTCCTATCTTTGATAAAGTATCAGATGCTCTTTTACGAACAGACTGGAGATCTTTCTACCACATTGAGCATTATTTCCCATACCACAAACTCAAGGAAACACTTTCAGTGTCTGACTGAGATGTGAAACATGATGTGACAGGAGGTGAGAGAGACCTATAATTAGAGTTTTCCAGATCTCATTGTTTTTAAATTTATATTTAAATTAAAGTTAAAAACTCATAAAATGATTCTTTCTAATCTTGGAGCTTTTGTTTACATGCAACAGAAGAACAACTTTACATACTCAACCATTTTTACTTTCTAAGGATATGTTGTTGGCAAATGAACTGCACACTTCTCAATTACTTATGGTTGGATTTTGCCAGGGTATTTCTATCTCAAGCTGCTGAAGTTCTTCCAAGTGGCTCTGACAAACATTTGTTTACAAAATAAACAATTCACTGGGCACTTCACTTCCTACTACAGATCTCTGCGCCGCAACAGGAAGAGGCAGCATCATCTGGTCAGAGTACAGACACTTCATTCAATAAATGGGAAGAAAAATCCAGATGTTCTTCTCTAGTAGAGACAATATGCAGGACATCTGTCTCTTCTGCAGGGGAGCAGAGCTTTGACTGACATTATATAATCTTTCCAGGAGACCATTCAGTCAGGGTACCAAGTAATTTTAAAATCTCCATCTATGGTCAACACATACAAAATACTGCTTGGCATTGTGTAAGATGAAATTTCAACACTTATGTGTCAATATTTCCAAACATTCTCAATTCTACCATACAAACTTTTTCTGGATTAAGTGCTGGCAAGTAGTTTAAAAACAAACAAAACAACAACAACACAAGTGTAAACCTGTTAACTGGCAGGCTTTACAAAGTGGAGCTACAAAATCCAGGAAAATTTCTGTTGAGTAAAAGTAGGAAGAAAAAAAAAAGACAGAAGTTATAAGCAGTGTCTTAAAGAACACGATCAAAAATAAAAATTAAGAACCAACTGTTTTGTTTAAATATTTCTAAAACTATCATAGCACACCATTTTTTATCCTAAAGTAAATAATTGTATATTTTTAAGATTTAGTTTAACATTTACAATTCATTGCATTACCCTCCTTCTCCTTTATTCGAGATTTAGGGATAAAGAGGCATTACAGCAGTGTATTTGGGGAGAAAGACTGGAAAATTTGTGAGAGTGTTCGGGCAGTGGAAATATGAGAACAGTCAAAGAAAGATGCTTAGAAATAAGACAGAGATTCCAACAGTTCAGACAATTAAATCAGATCCTTATTACTTTTCCAAAACAAGCTGCTTCAGATTCTCTCCTATTCTTCTCTGTATGGACAATCAGCTCTGAAGGAGTGCTTATAAAATGCTTTGGCTTTCCATATCTTCTAAATTTCCACTGTGCTTTTCTATAACAGTGAATAAGCACTGCCTGGTGTGTTGAGACTATCTCAATAATATTTAGGCTGGGGTGGGTAGATATGTGCTCTACACTGCAGAAGAATAATCAAAATAAAACGCACAAGTTGCCTAGATTTCAAAATTCTCTGATCCCTGTACATATCCCTTGGAAGAAAAACAGACCCTCTCCCCACCCCACAAGAAACATAAGAGAAGCATTAAGGAGCTGAATGAATAAAGACGCATCTGACCCAGCTCTCAGTTCATTTCTACAACAAATGTCCTGATCAGGTGTCTTGCAGACATCAAGTTAAATATATCTAATTCTGAGGAACGGCAACATGTAACACCTTAAGAAAATTACTGCTGCTGGCCCAAAGTCATAAGTAAACTCTTACTTATTTGAAAGGAGAAAAATAACAAAATAAATCCTATTTCATGTCTCTATATATCACTGCTGCCTTAAGATCTCAGCTCCAAGTCCTGAGACATCTAAGGCATTACTCAGCCATAGATAAGCAACCAGACGAGAACAGCGACTGCCAAGACAGCCGCTGACCCCTGTTTAAAGCACCATATAAAAGGGCCTGGGAAGCCCTTCTCCCCTTAAACAATAGCCAAAATAGTCTCCATGCCATGTAAGTACAAGGTAATAAGATGCATTAACCCAGGTAAAATGTGATACATAATATTTAAACACAAAACTATATTTAGGAAAAGAAGAATCTATAGTTTCAGAGTGAAGTCAGGGGAGGAGAAATCAGATACAGGCAGAATGGGACAGGGGAAAACACAAACAAACAACAAACACCACAGATGGAAGGACCAAGCTGAAAGGCTAGGTTCTTTTTAAATCTCAACATTAAAAAGAATGCACAAAAACAGAATTCAAAAAGCTAAAAGAAGACTTATTCTATGAAAGAGTTTCAGGACAGGGTCATACATTGCAAAGCAGTTTAAGGTAATAGAAGAATAGGAGGAGAGAATCTCCTTCTCCCCATTTGGGGGGGAGGGGAGGGGAGTGCGGAATTGTCTTCAAAAGCGTCTGCCACCAATAAAAGCAGATTGGGGAAGACCACTTCAGCTTCCAGATGTTTAAAGCCACAGGGGTTAAGGTGCCTTAGGAACTGTTACAATTCTTCAAAGTTCCTAAGCATGACCTATGAGAAATGCTTTTAATTATAGAAAAGAAACAGTAGCGCATTGAAGTGTAAGATTCGGCAAAACACGACTTTCTCCAAGTAGTGAGTACTTTAAAAACCAAATGAGGTAAAAATAGCTCATGGAAGGTGCCAAGGATGGAATCAGTGAGACTACTTTGTAGTGTGGGTGGAAAGAGAAGATCAAAATTGCAGGCAAGGGGAAGTGAGAGACCATGAATCACAGAGAATACAGAACAGTTTATGTCTGGAGACTTCATAGAGTAGATGTAGTAAGCAGTAACTCTTAAGGAATGAAAGTTTGGGAACCTAAGGACAGCTTTCAAAACACAGTGGTACCTCAACTTTCAGGAGTGCAAGTTTCTGAATTAAAAAAAAAAAAAGAGTCAAACCCCAGATTTTTCATGGCTTGGATTTCTGTTTTACACAAACTCCTGAAAATAATCAGAAATTCCACCTCTGGAAGTTTCACCTACTATACAATTCCTATCAACTTATGCCGTGTTTGTATTGCAAACTAAAGAACTGAAAACACCATCCATCCATGCCAATAGTTTCTATGCTCTCAAAGCCAGAGTGCCTTCATATTTAATTCTGGAAAACATGCATTTTTAATGAGAAAAAAAAAAAAAAAAGTTTAAGTCCAAAGCTAGTAGTGAAGAAAGATGTCCTTCATTTCTGCCTAAAGGGTTATGAGCATGCATGATGAGTTGTAAACATGTGTTTTCTCAACTTTGTTACTAACAGACATCTTGGCTCTTTTTTTTTTTTTCTTTTTACTAAATCCAGAAACAAAACATCGTTTCTCCCTAGTAAAAAACACTTTTAACGTTGCTGTGACAATGACAGCTAAACAACAGATACCTCGAGTAGATACCTGCAGTATTATGTCCATTTGGTCAGTCTAGCTTGACAGTACAGAGGGACTATACTAGGTTTTAGAAAGGTCAAGAGCAATACAATGTTCCTTAAACACGTGGTAAAATACTAAATGACAAAACCCAAACTTGACACACTGTTCTTCCTTATTGTCCTTCTAATTACCTTAAGACCTACACACAAAAGTATCTGGGCAATGGTAACACAAAGTTTCCACTGCTACCCTATTGATGGGCCCATATCCTGGAACATTCTTATTTAACTCACTTTATTCAGCAAAGGTCTGAGTATGTCAAACTGGAAAACTAAAAAAAAAAAATCCATTCAAATTGAATGCAACATATATTAAAAAACCAATTCATTTAATGTAAATTATAGAAAAAGCAGTCCCTCTGGGCAACTTTGTCAATGATAGGTTTGGATTATAAGGACAACTGAAAAATATGCTTATGCCTCTCCCACAGCAAAACATTTAAAAGTTACCTGCTAAAAACCCATATACAGAGCCTTAGTCTTTGGAAGAAAATGCATCTGAAGGTGACTTGAAAACCAGGTAAAATACCAAAATTCATTCCCAACAGGAAACCAAGGCCCATGAAAAGAACAAGATTTTTAAACCAACAAAGAAACATTCGGCATTATTGAATTGAAAAGGAAGCTTCTAATGCTGCTGTTTTGAGATGAAATGGTGGAGGTTTTTATTTTTTTATTTAAGACAGTGTCACTTTTTAGGAGAGATGTAGGACAAAGAACAAAAACTGTACCATTATTGGTATTTGAGAAAAATCCAAGCTCACACCATTTCTTGTTTAGCATAGAGTAATTGCTTGCATTGTTTGGGGATAAGAAGAGGTTGGTTTGTTTGTCTGTTTTTTAAAGAAGATTGACCTCTGTTTTCCAAAACAAGTAGCTATATTTCCAGAACAGAAATAAAATTAAAAGAAATGTGCAGAGAGGATTTTTAAAATATATCTAAGACAGTACAGCTTGAAAGCTATTTCTTCAACGAAAACCTGTGTAGAACTAAAACTTCCAACAAAATCAACGCTTTCTCACAGAAGAAAGCTTATGCCTAGCTAAAAATATTCACGTGCTCTGTTTTCTTTAACTGAAAATACCAATCCTGACAACCCCAGTCTTGCAACAGAGTTGACATATAGGCAAGCTCCCCAAAGAGACATTTCACAGATAGATTAGGGATCCATTCTTTAACCACCTACAGCACTTTGATCACTTAAAACCACCAAAAGATCCAGATAAATATATGTGCCCTTTCTGAACAGGATAACCTCCTAGCAAATAAAAAACAAAGCCAGGAACTCTCAATTCTGTAAAGATTCCCATATTATTTCACTTCTGATGCATTAAAAAAAAATGTTTCTTAAACTATGGAAAAATACACATTTATCCATTGGTCCATCACAACGTAGATTTTGAGTCAGAATGCATCTACTGGAACTCCAGTTAGTAAACATTTAAGTTTGCTTTCAAACAAAGAGTTGCATTTTTAATCATGAGGCCTTTACTTAAGAGAGAATTCAAGTGAAACCTCAAGTTTTTAATTGCTTGTTTCAGCTCAAAACAGCAGGGGGCAGTTTCACCCCCTCGAACTCTTCATTGTCCCATGCTGCACAGCCAGAGTTTCCTCTTCATTGTGCTAATGCTGGGCATGGCCACAGAACTCTATAGGGGTCTAGGAGCGAACATCTCAGCTTCCTGTCATCCTCTAATGCCCTGGCGTCAGCTCTCCAAGTTTCAGAGCAGTAGATAGTGACAGCAAATATAGTAAAGAGCAACTCTTTTGCAAACAGCAGGCAGCTATGTGAACTTAAGAGTAGCAGGTCAGCTGTTGGGGAAGCAAGGAAGAGCCAGGTGAAAAGGAAAGAAATCGCACGATCAGACCTGTTTGAACTTGCAAGCAGCCATAGGCACTCCTTGTATCCACTACATTAACAGAGCAATTCATCATATTGACTTGTAATTTCTAGTAAAAAAAAAAAAAAAAAAAGACGGGTTGAGCAGGCACTAGGCTGGCTGGATAATTTGGCATCTGCTGCTCCCCAGCACACACAGAACTACAACAGTGGCAGCTAGAAACAACAGCAGTCAAGCTAGAAAAACTTGCACATTTACAAACTTTCTTCCAAGCTATAGTCAAGTTAGAAGCAGTACTTGACTTTCCAAAGGGAGAACTATTTAGATGTTGCCAGATTAGAGGAGAAACCATTTATTTGTGACTTTTAAATATTACTAGTGATAATTCATCTGACAAATGATAGGAATCCTGTAAAGATGTTCACTTTCATCTGAAATCATAGCTTTTGGTCCCCTATAATGGGCTCTCCTCTTCTTCTTCCACCCAACACAGATGTACCTACTCAACATAAACAGTGATCTTCAGGTTTACATAAACACTGTAATCTCCTCTAAAGTTCACCAAAAAATCCAGTAACAATGGAAAGAAAATAACCCATTCTATGATAACACTGAGATCCACCTTCTCAAGTAGTTTTTCCCCTCACCCACTTTTGCTACCTCACTAACAACTAGCTCTCACTTTTCCTTTTTGCAGGATACCATCACACTTGAACAAAGCTTTGAAATAACTCTGCTGATTTCTCTATTTGTGCATTACCCTCCCACACATTTTTTCACTCTAGTATCCACATTCCTCAACCCCCTAATGCTTCCTTGATCTCATTCCCACAGCAACACACTCCACCAGTGAACATTACCACTGACTACTCGATAGGGACCCACCTATGACTTCAGACTTGACAAAGTCTGAGTAATCAAACAAGCTTTTAAATACAACATTCAATTCATAGCACTACTGTGACATGCAACTATTTCACATTGCCTCGGTTAAGGCCGATACATTAAAAAGAACAACATAAACACCTCAAGAAGTATTGCATGTATGTTCAGAACTCAGCTGGCAAATTACCCCCTGGAATGATGAGCATTCAAGTGGCTCCTGATGAGGATCCACCCACAAAGCAGCTAACTCTCGGTTTCAAACATCCAGCAAATTCTATGGTCACAAATTCTCAAAGTTCTTTCCATTCTGTTATTACTCAATTAGTTGATCTTCATCAGGAACATGGGAGTAAGAAAAAAATTAGCTATTTATCTTCAAGTCCTCAGTCTAAGAGATAATGCACATCTAAGACTGGACCACTTATTAGATTCATGCCAGCCTAACTTCTGATCTGAGACAGTATCAAAAGTGCAAAAGGTCTCACATTTATTCATAAATATATTTATACAGTAATGTCATATACAGAGCAATAGCAACAGCTTATTCATTGCAAGATAAAACTATAGTTTCAGCCCTGACCTAAATTTCACCAAACTGAGCAAATTCAAACACACGCACCCCAAATCTGCTGCTGTGGCTTGGCAATAGAATCCTTGTTTTGAAGCTATTGCTACTCTTTCTGTCCCATCCCACACTCTACATGAGGGAAGACTTTCATTTATACTTGAACAAACCTGTGGCTATGTTGTGAACTGCCTCACCCAACAACATGAAAAAGAGAAAGAGAGCTCAAATCAGTATTCTGAGCTTGATGCCGGACACCTCTCAACACTGAGCCAAAGCTGATGTCTTCAGATATCTGTAATCTGATTGAAACAATTTGATAAATACTCAACTGTTACACACAAAAGAGAAAAGCTGGATTTTTCATTCTTTCTAAGAAAGAAAGAAAAAAAAAATCTCTCACTTCCTCAGACAATGAAAAACCAAGTGGAAAAGACTGGTCTCCTGTTCTTCTTACTGAACTTTTCAAATAGGTCAAGCAACCAGGGACTGAGACCATGAAGACACACATGAGGCATGCCCCCCACAATAAACTAACCAAAGCTCAGTCTGGCTCTGCCCTGTTCCCACCCCCATCTCTATGTTCAGCCCCTGGAGAGCAAGCAGCTGTATCTCCTAAACATGTTTTCATTAGAGACACAAAAAGAAAATGACAAAGGAGTTTTGCTTGAGTAAAGCAGGTCAGAAGCTGTGATTTTGGAAGTAAGCATATAGCTTTAAATATGATTTAAGGGAACAAATGAAATAATGTAAAACTATCAGAAACTGATTAGAATTGAATTAAAAATGGGTCTCAACACGCATGCTAATATTTCAAAGGAACTCAATCTTCTGTTTACTAAAATCCAAATTTGCTCCAATATTTTAACAGACTATTAACTTACAATATAGTTCTTTGTGGTAAAAGCCTGTGTCAACTAGTGAAATCCACTTGTTAATGTAAAAATGAATTTACTCCAGGGTACAGGATTGCTATCCAGCAGCAGCAGGAAAACTGTATTCAAGAGGCAGGATACCAATCACAGACACTTCTGAATTTTTTTTTCTTTTTAAGTATTAAAATACACATTTTCCTATCATCCCATAACACAACCAACACATAAAGCTAATTCAGCTCTGTGATAAACAGGAGCAGGCTGTGTCAACTGGCCTGGCAGGAGCACACTGTCCTGAGTACTGCTCAGACTCAAGGCAAGACGGATGAGCTATAAAATGCCTAAAATGTAGGTCCAGCCAAGTTTCTTCTGCTACCAGAAGAAACTATGTGTCATGTCCAGCCAGTTACTGGGCACACCTCCTATTCAGCATATTCCAAAAAATTCCAGCAAGTTACTGGGCACACCTTCTATTCAACATATTAAAAAATATTCCAGCAGAGGTTGTTTGTTGTTTTTTTTTTTTTAAAAAAAAATCTCTACTGATTTAGGTTGATTGTGTGGTGAGAATAACACTGGCACATTTTTCCCCAAATCCAAGCAAATATTTTTATCCACAACTGGATTTAATGAACAATTTTTCAACAGGAAAGCATAATCCTGCATGAAAAAAATAATAATAATTGTCTTCCAGGATATAATTATAGGATCCTTTCCCAAAGCTTGTCCCCATAGAATTGATAACAAAATTCTATACTTAAGAGCCACCAATGATTAAGTTATATATAAATTCCAAGGCTAAATGAACATCAATGCTTGAAAACTCACAGAACACCTTTAACACCTCCAGCCTTCTTGGCAGACAGCATAAATACATTTTTTAAGCTATGAAGAACTATCAGTAATTACACCACATAACTTCAAACAATGATTTAAGAACACACTTACTAGTAAACAGTTTTCAGCTGTGGATTAATAACATTCTCTACCTGGCTAGACAGGTTAAGAGATATAATGTAGTATCATATCATTTGGTAATTAATTTAAAGAAAATTGCTATTTCAACTGAAATTCTTCCCAGATTGCACATTTTTTCCTATAATCTCAGAGAAAGAACCGCAGTACTGCTTAAAATTCAAAAACTTATCTGTGGATCATTTTCAGTAAATTGGGAGTTGCCATTTTTGCTAGTATATCCAGATTTCTTTTCCTCAAACCCAGTGTCTGAATGAGCATATGAGACCATCTTCAGGAAATAATTAAGCCTGCCAATAAAGAACTCTGTTGTAACAAGAAAGGAATGGTAAATTGATTTCCTAAGTACCAAATTATATGGGAACAGCTGATAAAAGGCCTGAAAATATATCTGCAGGGCTAACGCAAATGAGCACTGCTGTTAGCTACATGTTTTTCAAAACTGAGATGTAAATGCTGACAGATGCTTAAAGTCACATTAAGAGAACAGACTACTTTTCCTGACTTAGAGAAGTCAAGCAGCAGCCAAAATTCAGTATAACCAACAGCTTTATGGCAGGCAACAGGCCCAGAGAAGCTGTCAGAACAACCAAGATTTTAATTGTGCCTTTTGCTTGTTTTCATATTCTTGCCCACAAGTAAAACTGAAACCTCCAAGACATACTGTTTTAGTTGCTTCCTAGCCTGGTATCATGGTCTGTTATAATACGCTCAGTCCTTCTAACTGAGCTTACATACCCAAAGTCTTAAACATGTAGTAAATATCTATACTATAATTAAACTTTCTACACTGATTAACAACATGAACTTCATTTCTCAATGGCCATACATAAATGTAGAATTGCCACAAGGCCCTAAGTAACCCTCCTCTATGAGTCTTCCATATTCACTATAGCCATGACTTCAAACGGATCTGATAGCTACTGCAAATACTATAATAAATTACCATCAACTGCACCTGTTTATCCTGTATACTCTTGGTCAGGCATCCAATTAATCCATTTTTGTGTATAGTATGGAAGCTTCAAGAAAGTCTTGGTGTTAAAAAACACGCTCACCATGTATTTGTCCCTCTTATTTACAGATAACTCCAGTCAGCATTTTGGATCACTCAAGTTCCTACTGAAGTTATTGAGTGAATTAATTTTCTTCAAACATACCTGACTACTTAACTCAAGGGGAAGCCCCCCTCCTCCTGATGTAACTGGGGCAGTTTTACTTAGATTTAAAATTACATTCTTTAAAGTTACATTTTCTGACAGATTACAAACAACTCGTCAGAGGAGCCTAACTTTTACAAACAAACAAATCCTTTTACTTCTCCCAACAGATGCTGCTTGTTTATTTTTCTTTCCTCCCCCAGTATGGGCAGTTCCCGGAGCGCTGGAAAGTGCCCGGCTCTCCCACGGCGCTGCCACCGCTTTCACACAGAGAACTGAGCCTTGACGCGCACACACCCTAAGCACGGTCAACACTGCTAAGTTTTGTGTTTCAGACATTTCCTAGAGGGGCGCATCCCGACAACGAAGCGCTCACCGCCAGGTACCGCACCGGCGGTTTCTGGCAACACCGCAGCCCGGCAGGGGCACCCGGACTGGGACTCCAGCGGGTCACGGCTCCTCCCCTGCGGAAAAGCCCCCGGTGAGGAGCGAGGGCAGGCGGTGCCGCCCGCACACGCTGGCCGCTGCTCAGGCCGGCACCCGACGGACCCGTCCCGCCGCAGAGCCCGTTACCAGCCAGGGGAACCGGCCGCGGTGCCGCCAAGGCGCGGGGACGGCGCTCCCTCTGCCCGCTCCCGCGCGCCGGCAGCCGTTTAACGGTCGCGCTGCTCCATCTGCCCCCGCTCGCGGCTCGGCCGAGGCGCTGCGGTCCCGCGCGGAGCTTCCGCCTCGCCGCCGGAGGCCGGGGCGCACGCACTCGCACTCGCCCTCGCCCTCCGGCGCCGAGGAGCCGCTTCTCGCTCCTGGTTGTCTCCCAAGCGCCGCATCTCACAGCCGGACGCGCGCAGCACCAGCCTCCCCGCCCTCAGCTGCCCCCTCGCACCTCACCTCACCCGACCCGGCATGACCGCGGCGTCCCGCCGGCTGTCCCTCTGGAGCCGGGGGGCGCCCGGGCCTCCCACCGTGCGGTCGGCTGTGCTTACCCTGGGGGCGGCGGGGCAGCCGCCTGCTGAGCGCGGCCGTCCATGCCGGCGGCTGGGTGAATGCAGGTCGGCTCTTGGGGACAGGGCGGGGGCAGCCGCTGGGATCCGCCTGCACAGCGCCTCGGCTGCCGCCTCACCTGCTCGGGGCGGGCTGAGGAAGACGGCCCCGTTCTGCCGCCCCCAGCGCCGCCTTGCCCCCGAGCCCGGGCATTCCCCGCTGTTCACAGCGCAGCCATGGGGCGTCTTCCCGGGGCGGCGGCCGCGGCCACGCACAGGGCTCCGCCGGGCTGCCAGCGCCGGAGCTGCCGCTCGCTGAACCACACCTTGGGCGGAGGGAGCGGGGGAGGGAAAAAAAAAGAAAACAAAAAAAAACTTCGCGGCGAGAAACTTGAAACGTGGATCCTTCCCCGCTCCAGCACCCGCGGAGAGACAGAGGCTCCCTGTTCCCGGCTCAGCTCCTCCCTCCCTCTCCCGCTGCCCGCCCGCCCGCCTCCACACACCCGGCTCTCCCTCCAGCGGCGGCCCGAGGCCCGGCCGGTACGGAGACTCCGCTCGGCCCCAGGCACGGGCGGGCAGCGGCCAGCGGGGGCAGGGCCGCTCCTCCCGGCTGGAATTTTCCTCTCCCGGAGCAGAGCGTCCCGGCGGCCGCTTCGGGCTCAGCCCTTTCCCATTCCAGCCACCAGGGCGCGGAGCGGAATCCCTGCAGGTGGGGAGAGCCCGGGGATCAGACTCCACGGGGGACCCTGCGCCTTCGGGCAGCTGTTCTGCTCAGGGATCACAGCTCGGTCGCCCCGTGCCCGTTGTCGAGCGCGCCGGGGACTTGTCCCGGGTGTACGCGTTGAAGTTCCCGTGCAACTGTGCCGGGACGCATGGGCTCGCCCTCCACTTGTCATGCCCTCCCCTCCCGGGGAAGCAGCGGCCGCCCCGCCGGTGCCTGGAGCCGCCGAGCTGGGGGCAGCACAGCGTGACCCGCCCGGTGCTGAGAGTGGTGTCAGCTAGATCTTCAGTTTGCTCCTGAGCGTGACGGCACTTCTGTCTTTCCTGTGTGACAAGCTGCTCCTTTGCAACTTCCCAGAGCAGAGAGCAGATCTGGCAGTCCATGCTGCTTACCCGTGTCCGCACAGAGCACCTTTCCAGCTGTGCCGGCTGATCAGGAGATGATATTGCACAGTAAAATAAACTCTTTATGCAGGTAATACTTTGGCCAGTGCTTAACAGAAGTTGAGAAATAGCCAACGACAAAGCATTTATACTTTTTTTTTTTTTTAAATGGAGAAAAAGTAGAATATTGCAGTCTAGTGTAAATGTCCTGTTTTTTGACTAGTTCTAAGATTACATATCTGGAAAAAAATACTATCATTGTCCATTCTATGTTAATATTATTCATTATAAGGACTTTGCCTATTATAATACTGTATATAGTATAATACTACGTATATTATAACATCATAGATATTGGTACTTCAGTAACTTTTTGCTACTCCTTGTATGCCCTTCCCATTAGTACTGTGCTTCTTCCATAAAGATTTTCTTCTTTCATTTTCTGCTTCTTCAACACAGATTAAATAATCCTGAAGCCTCCTAATTTCACAGATCCTAGAGGTTGTTCACACCCTGAATAACCACATGCCATTATCAGGCACACCCCATTAATCTGTGTACATTTCTCAAAACAAAAAAATTAATCCTTGATGAGTCAGATGGATTTTCCATGGTCCAGTTTTCAAAGAGATGGTGTTTAATGAACTGATCAATAACAATAACCTCAAGAACAATCCCACTGAAGACCTCATGTAAATTTCCAACCCTTTTTCTCTTTTGACAGTTCACTTTCTTTTCTCACACTTCTCAAATTGTTTGGCCACTTCCTAGGTTAGGCTGAAGGTTGACAAATTCCTTTGTATGTTGACTGTTCCTGCAGTCAGGGCAGGATAACCTTCTGCATTCAGTGTGTAGCCTCAGCTTAAGTACAAAAGAACATCATGTTTCCAAACATCTACTTCTTCAGTAAAATTGCACCTTCTATCTGGTAATGAAACTTACATGTTGCAAAGGTGTGACATGATTCAATGCTATAGTGCTCTTTCAGCCGAAGTGAAGACCACCGTGGCTGGATATCTGTTGGTTGGAATGCTTCCATAAGTTGGTGTGATGTTGTCATCCCTTGTAATGAACTTTGCTGGACCACCAACAGATAAGGAAGTGTTATACCATTCTCTTTAAAATCTCATTTGAAAACCAATACATGCTATCCTCTAATTCTTTTGGCAAGTACAAATGCCACAAAGATTGCAATCTATTGAATAGCTTACATTGGCTAATAATAGAAGCTGAACAATGCCAGGGAAAAAAAGTGACATCATGGAAATAACCTAAGAAAATTTGTTAGTGGTGGCAATTTCCAATAGAGACTGAGGAATTATCTGAAAAAAGCAGTTCAGTGATTAACCTCACGAGGGGAGAGGTTATGCTTATCTTCTTACTTCTATTCAAATCTCAGTTGTTAACTAAGCACATCAGAAACACTGATCACTAAAAACACGGTAGGCTCTCAACTTGAGTGCCTACAGGCCACATTCTGCAGTGACAGTTTTATGATGACTAGACTTAAAATAGTCTCATGAGATACTGGAGATACCATTTGTCCTAGGGATCTCAGGTTTTAAAAACAAATTCTGGATTCCAATGGAACTTCATTTTTTTTTAATAATAGACAATCAGTTCTGTGTTCCAGTTGTGAAAGATGTTGACTGAGTCAAATGCGTTTTTTTAATTTTTATTTTTCTATTTTTATAAAGTACCCAGCTTTGTCCTGAACTCAAAATGTTGTTCATATAAAGCAAATGTAACTCTCATACATGATAAAGAGAGGGCTGCAACAGAGAATACCAAGTAAGTGAGCTATTAATACACTATCCGTGTCTCTCCTATTGAATAGTCAAAAGAAAAAACATGTAAAGAAAAATTCCCTGGCTTTTTAAAGCCAATCTGTGAAGATATCATTAGCAGATTATTAATTGTGCCGTTGCAATGATGTCATCCTTTGTCTATGGTTGGAGGTGAAACAATCCTTCACCTGGAGGCGTTACTCCGTGTGACAAGCCCCCACCCGCTGCACTCAGTACATGCACTTGGTGCCACTGTACGTTCAGCATAAGTGTTTGCAAATTAATACCCAGTTCTGATTACTGTTAGCATGACCTTCAAGTTATGCTTGTAGTGAGAACTGTTAATCCCAACTGCTATTTGAAGGAGAACCTCTATCTTGGGTGAAGACAAGGAGTTCTAGGCACCTTATTAACTACGAGTTCTTCATACAAGATAAATTACAAAAAACAAAGTCCTCTCTGTTCCAAAAAAAGCAGTAATACCCCATAGCATTTTTTGTAACAATCAGGAGATGTCCTCAATGGTTTTAGGAAAATCTCCATGCCTCAACCCACATTGTAGGATAGTGCCAGTGGTTGCTCTCCTCTGTTAAAGAGGTTGCCAGAAATGTGGAGTACAAGTATTCAGGGATGAAAGATGCTACAGAAATGTAACAGAGTGTAGGATCTTTAAACAGGTATGTCCATTATTGCCTGTGGTGAAAGCTAATAGAAGTGTTAAACAGACCACAGGAGTCTTAAGGTATTTTTCACTGTTGTAAAAGTCTATTTGCAAGGTCTTTCTTTCAAAATTTATTACTATATAACAGTGTATCAGTGGCATTTCACGATTTAAGGATGTAACCTGAATGCTCTCTTAATGTAGTTTTGTACATAGAAAATCATACTGTATCACACAGTAGTTGTTTTGAATAATATTGTGCAAAGTAGGTGTGAAATAGAATATGGAATTGAAGGCTGTTTTCCTTGTTAAATTAATTTTATGATGCGTAATTAAAATATATTAGAAAGCTGAGCTGTTTTATTCCGACAGCAGGCATTATGCAAGTGAGGTTTTTTACCTTTATAAAGATAAAACAAAGAATTATTATATGACTCTTACTTTCGTTTAAATGAAAACTAAATCTGTATGTGCTTTTTTCTACAGAGCAGGCAATCAGCTTACATTGCATCCTGTTGAACAGTTGCCTTTTCTGTGTTTGCATTCCAGCATGTGGGTGAGGTTTCGGGAAGCATGCTCACACATGCATGTAGCCACTGAAAGTATTGCTGTAGGCACGGGGACAGGTTTTTGTGCCCATCTAAACTGTGTGCGTCATTGAAGAACCCTATACACATATACACACAAGAGGAATAGTAAGCATTTTGTCAGCATATTTTTTTTTCCTAAGGAGCTTGAGGAGCATTTCAAAATAGTAAAATGTTACCTCCATAAAGAAGTTTAAATTATTATTTCTGTTTCTCATGTTAAATAACCTCAGTGATTGAAGATGACACAATTTGCTAAAATCACAATTAGTGAACAACACAACTGGGACAGCACTATATCACAACTAGTTGTATTCTCCACTCTCATCAGCAGATAATCTTAAAGAAACTTGGATTATAATAATAAAAGGCATTTGTTTGGGTGAATCCCATATTTCTAAGTACATGGAAAATTATAAAAGTGTTTTTAAAATGAGTAGACTCAAAATTTGCATCCAAGATTTGCCAAGTAGGGCATTGATACATGGATTTTCTAAACATCTGAGCATAAAGACATTCTATGCAATATGGTGATGGATTTGTTTTCAGTTTATGGTAGGGCTACTGATTTTTTAGAAGATAGAATAAGAATTAGAATAAGAATTAGAATAAGAATTGAAATGGAATGGAATGGAATGGAATGGAATGGAATGGAATGGAATGAAATGAATAGAATAGAATAGAATAGAATAGAATAGAATAGAATAGAATAGAATAGAATAGAATAGGAATAGAATGAATAGTTTGGTTGAGAGGGACCTACAACAATCATCTAGTCCAACTGCCTGACCACTTGGATTAGTCGATTGTTGAAGTGCAACGGAATATAGAAAAAAAAATGTCTCCTCTTATACAGGGAAAAAGTAGAAAAGAGTTCCAGTTAGGACTGTCCTGTTTAGGTGACCCAAAGTAATATTAAAATTACCCCGCAGCTGGGTTTGTACTGGTAAACTGCTTTGCAATGGAGACCAATTACAGTAACAAGTGTCACAGACTCTGCTAACCTAAACGGGATTACATATGTAGTACCATTTAGTCTTTGTCCTTAATGTTGTATTTTAATAATTACATGTAGGTCATATCTATGCTGGTCTTCTACACAAGGACAGGTGTCACCCTGAGAAGGAGACAGGTCACCTTATTCTAAATTGCAAGCAATGCAGTTGTTTGTTTAATGCTTTGGACTGAATATGAACTACCAATAAGACTACAAAAAGGTACCTCATATACTGTCAGATATAGGACTAAGTAATTTTTGCCTTTTATAGAGGGTTTTCCCAATAGTTGCTACTACATATAAAAGTAAATGCAGGGTCAGATCAAAAAATATTTTATTCTTTCACTGATATTGTCCCAAATAAATTTTGCTTCAAATGTGTACGTTACAGGTGCTTACTTTCCTAGAGATATATTGTCCTTTTGGGTCATATTTAAGATTAGCATGATACTATGATGCATTCCCATTGCTATCATTATGTTTTTACTCTGCTAGTGTTTTATTTTTGCCTTTGGATCACCAAGGTGAATGTTTTACTACATTACGTGTCATGATTTGTAAGTTATTTTGCATGTTGAACAGTATTTTTGGGAATGCATTAAATATCAATTAGTGAGGTATTCATGTGGAATAACTTTGCACTTGAGTAATATTAGAAAGCTTCATACGATCTGGAGTAGTGATATAAGATATGGAATCATTTATGCCCTGAAGTATCCTGTTGCAATGTTCATTATTTTTTTAAACAGCTTTGTCTAATGCTTTCAAATCATGTTAACCACAATAGCTCAGACAAAGGACAGATAAGAGTGACTTTAAATGTTAATCTTATCTAGGGTTTGGAAGAAACTCCAAGTTCACAAAATTGCTCTCATGCACTAAATTTACAGATTATGAATGTTCATAACTAGGAAAATATGCTGTGCAAAAATCCTCAACACTGACGGCTATGAAGTCAAAACACTAAAAAATACTTGTGAAGAAAAACACCTTTGGAAAAAAATACGTTCATAATATTTCTTCAAGTGATTAGTGATGCATTATCTTCTCTCTTATTGTATCGTAAAATAACACTAGAAGAAACAAAATAGCCTTTTTCTATTAGAAAAATACACTTAGATCCAAAAAAGATTTGGGGATTTCTTCAACAGAGATATAGAAAATGTAGCAATAGCTAAGCTATCAGTAGAGAAGTTATCTTAGGTCCTGAAAGCTATATTGCTATGTTTGTACTATATCGTGAAAGCAAGGTATGTGAGCCCAGGAGAAGCTTTATGCTGCACAGATTTGGATCTCTTTGGTACTTTACCTAGCTCGCTCAGAACTAGCCTGGGGAACTTCATAGGGCTCACACCTTCTGGACATCCTCTGAAGCACCACATTGATTTAGGTGGAATCTAGGGCCATATATTAAGATGCTTTTGAAGCATGGAGAGGGAGTTAAATACTTAACCCAGATGTTATGAAATGCATGCTTTGATTAGACAACTGAATAAATGGGGAGGAGGGAAGGAAGAGGTGGTGCTCCTCTGGATCACTCACAAGAAAAGAGACGCAGCATTTCCTCAGGTGTGCTCAGGGACCTGCTGCTGGCAGGGACCCCACTACAGAGCTCCAAAGAGAAGTATTTATCTGGTCTATTTTAAACAAAAGATGGTACCGAGATGTTCAGCACAGACAGATCCAAGATAATTCTGGTCACATACGTGCATACAGTGAATTCTAAGGATGCGGAGAAATCTGTCAAAAAAAAAGGCTCATTCCACCTTCAAATGGTGGCAGTTTCAAGAATACCACACTGCACTGAGTTCCATTTAAGTGCTCTAAGCTTTTAAAAAGTTGGATTTGTTTTTCAATAAATGTTCGAATAAAAGTCACAAGGAAGCACTTATGTAAAGGTTTCAGTCAGAGTACCTGGCCGAGTTTACCAACTGTGATAATTCCCACAACCTTTTCAGACACATTTTCCAAGTACATCACTTATCGCTCTGATTCTAAGAAGCAAGAATGAACACGTCCGGGAGCTCAAGGCTGTGCATTACAGCTGAATTTGGCTTTATGTCTAGTATTTGCCACATCAGGGGGAGATGAAACATCAGCTGCAGAAATTCTTTCAGGTTTTCAGCTGAAAATTATTACTGATCTGAGTTTGGGAGTTTGCATAAATAATTTCAAGCCATTTCAAAGCCCAGCTTTGACTCAGTTTCTTTTCTCCAGTTTGCCAGTGTCTCCTTACAGAATTACCTGGTTAGCAAGCATCTAAGTGTAGTCAGCTCAGCTTGTGCAGACATGTCAAAGACAGTTTGAAACTCACAGCTGTGTGAAGCTCGGCGCAGGCTAACAACTCATTGTCAGAGCCAGGTTTCCTGGACAATGTAGAAGCTTAATTCTTTATGTCTATGGCTACACTTAGCAGCAGTACGCAGCACAAGATAGCTCAAAGGTAACACCAAGCATATTCTCTGCTATGCATGCACCAGTATATGTACTGTTGTATCTGCCCTGTAAACAAAAAATGGTAAGTAAGCAGCAGTCTCACACATAATAGGCCCATGGCAATACAGACTCAGAAAGCTGTCTAGCCTTTGTGTCTGTTGTATAAAAACATAACTTGTGTAAGCATACCTATTTGCTATTGATTTACCAAACTGCAGTGTATATTCAGCAACTTGAAATGCTTCTAATTTAAGCAGTTAAGTTTTAGCTAAGTTAAGTTTTATTTAAGAAACGTAGGGAGCATTTTCCAGCACTAGTTTTCCCATTTTTTTAATTGAGGGATTGTGTTCACACATCATGGGAAGTACACTTCCTGGCATCAGAGATGCTGTTACTTTGTTCTTTCTTCCCTCCACACTGCTCTGCTTAAGTCACTGCTTACTATCCATTGAGTATGGCACGGCTTGGAAAGTTTGATTCGTATCTTGACACAGTCAGGATGGGAAAAAGGGCTTAACAATCTAGTTTGGTTTTGTTCTGTTTACCATGGTATAAAAATAAATATAACAATGTTTAGAATTCTCACATGCTAAATGCTATGTATACATACAGCAGTTTACATTGCTTTTTACTATACATTAACATCTATTAGTTCACTCTAGTTAAGTACTGTGTACTAATCAGAGATAAATGTTGCATGTATTGTCCAGATATTTTAATTAAAAATTAAGTGAAAAACCAAAAAAGTTAGGCTAGATATTTAAATGCTCCACATAGAACAAGCAAAACCAGAAATGACCTTAGCTCAACCAATTTGACTTGGGCATCAGACCAGATTTGTAAGACTGCAATGTTTTATGCACAGCGGTACAATTGCACAATTAAAAGATCTGAAGATACAACTTTTAAGTACCTCGTTAAAGGTATTTTTAACCTTTTCCTCTGACGAGAAAAAGCCAACTAAATACAACAAAAAGATTTTGAATGCATCAGTCAGTTGCACTCCATGACCAATATGTAGCTCCAGGGTCACACATTTATGCCACGAGATGTGAAATTGTCATCGTCATCCTATACTGGAGCTGGAGGCCACAGAGCTGCTATAACAGCACTGCAGCTATTTCTGATTTTGTGGAATGGGGCCAACATTTTTCTCAGAAACAAAGGTTAGAAAATGAAAAGAGCACCAGTTTTATCTCCCCTATCTCTTCCTGGAGAAGACTGGGTGAGTTAATGGAAAAGAAATCCATCAAGAGTTATTAAATACAAATCACCATCTCTAGCTCAGGAAGTTCCTGAACCACAGATTGCTGAATGATAGAGAGATTTGTTGAAGTACTTATGCTTTCCCTTCATTTATAGTGTTCCCTCAACATCCATTCTTGGACATTGTCTTTGACAGGATACCAGGCTAGATAAGACATACGGTCTGACACAGAGAGGCACTCTTGTTTGAGGTTCTTTCGAAAGGTCTGACTTTAAACAAGAAAGGCCTCATTTTTTAATAAAGGTAAAGGAGTGCTATAGAAGTCTGTGGTTTCTTTGAACCTACTGTAATTATTATCTCAGGATTTTGCCTACAGTCTTATTTTTACATTGTAATGCACCACACCTTTCCAGCATTAGGCATTCAAAGAGCTGGTAAAGGCAGTGGTGTTTAGGGTAAATTCCAGTCCTGCCGAATGGCTTGCTTGGGTATTGGCTTTAGCAGCTCTGTGCAAAGCGGCACTGAATGGCCACATTAACAACTCTGAGGCCAGTGTGTGTCAAAGTGGCAGCATTGGGACAAGGAGATGTTTTCTCTCTCCCCAGTGGTGTATCAAATGCTTATTGACCTGGTTGAACCTTAGAAGTCAGCCCATTATAGTCAGATACAAGTTCTTGGGCTTCATTCCAGGCTAAGACTCACAAAGATAAACATGTATATGCTAATAAAATGCATCAGAGTCTATTTAGGCCAAACAGCTCAAGAGAAAAGACTGAAACAGGGTTGAGCTGCACAGATGCAGATGCAGGAGAAAGTAAGGGGAAATAATGAATCACTCTAAGTGGCTTGCACCCTTTTTATTTTACTACCTATGAAACTGCATTTGAGAAATAAGCAGCTGTAAACTCTGGTCAACATGATATCAATTCAGGTGGAGTCACAGAACCATTTTTCAAGTGAACTAACTCTGGTCTCGTGATTTTACAGACAGAACCCTGCTGCGTAACCTGTTTTAAGTAATTCAAGATGCACCTTAGAAAATCCTCAGCCCAAGGGCAGAAAATTTTTGAAACATTTAAAGTGAATGAAAAAGAGCAGGGAGATAAAGCCGCACAGAGGCTCAGGAGATAGATTCCTGTGAGGGCAGAAGGAAGTTGTTTTAGAACACAGATTGTGATTATCAATGTTAAAAGGAAACATGACATTTTTCAGCATGAAATATGAAGACTGAGATGAGAGGAAGAAAACAAAGAGGTGTAAATGTCTGGCAGGGCCAGATTACATGGTTAAGGAACATGAAGATACAGAAGCAGATTCATGGCACAAGTAAAAATAATGTTCTTGGGCTGGACAGATGGAGGCTTTATTCCCCAAGTCATTCTGTCCTCTCTAGATCACAGTAACTATTAGGCTAGACAGGAATGCAGAGTGCATAAAGAAATGTGCAGTGCAAATTCTGCCACATTTTCATCCGTAGTCAAGAGTGAGAGAGTTTAGTGCCGGTACTTGTCAAGATCTGCGCTCTGATGACTTTGATGAACTGTCTGAGTCAGGAAGACAGATTTGTTACTGTGTTAATGCATTAAAAGAACAGAAGCAAAATGATGCACCTTCAAGCAGCTGTCATTACTGTGTAAATCTGAAAGGTAGTGAATCTGAATCTGAATTTAAGTCTTTCGAACTGAAATGGTAGAGGCAACAACATCTCTAATTACCTAGACCACTGCAGTTTTTGGTCAGAATTCCTTAATATAAAATGAAATTATTTTTGCCATTGTTTTCTAACAAAATAACAGATTTTTTTTTAATCATTCTTATGATAAAAGTTTTATCTGTTACAGAATAAATTTGTAGCTGACAAAAAGTAAACTCTAGTTCACAAAGATTTAAACCAATTATAGTTAACCTGAATAACATCTTTATTCAGTTAACGTGATGCTTATGAATTGCCAATCAGGCTAAATATATGTTCTGTTAAAAAAAGCAAACAAACAATGAAAGTGAATCTGTTGTACTCTAAGAGTTAAGGAGTCGCAACTCTATGTATTGTTTCTCCAGTAAAACATAAATTACTCTCTACAGAGAAGAGAACCTATTCTACTGATTCACCAATGCAGAACAGTCAAACACCATGGATGAACTTCAAGCTACTTGCTTCGAGGGCAAGATCCTTTGTGATTACTAGGGGTTCAAATTTACCTGATGTTTCAAGGTTCAAGCACAGGTGTTTTCAAGGTTTTCCTTCTTCTTACCATTCAGGCTAAGAAGTCTAATTTTTCAAAGGTCAGAGATATTTAAGTCCACCTTTTTCTTTAAATTAGTTTACAAAATCAGGTAAAAGACAGGACTCAGATAGGGATCACTTAGATGGGAAATAACAGGGAAGAGAGAATTATCTTTGTTTAAAATGTATATGGAAGATTTTTTATTTTTTCTTTTGTTCCTAATAAGTGTTATTATTGTAGACAGTTACCTTGCTTTACACATGATGTAATATTATGTTGTATACTTTTTCTTTTACTAAGGCTTCTAGTCCTCATGCTGCTGACAGTAGTTTTTTCATGCATAGTTTATGACTGGGGCTTTAATCAGAAGCCTGTTCACCTGCCCCGGGCAGACAGCTGGAAACTGCTGTCCTGTCTTCTGGGTGAATTCGTACCAGGATTTCCATCTCTGCTATATATGTGCCTGGAAGGGTACCAATAACAACTACTGATCATTGCAAAGATCATCCCTAAGTGATGGCTCTTTCAGTCTCATTTTCAAACACATTCCACAGTTTTCTCCAAGTTCAAAGAAAGATTTGAACGACAGTGCTGAAGGACAAAAAAAGCCAGGAGGCGGATTTCAGACCAACAATTTTTTAATATATTGAAGTTCTATCCTTACACACATCCATTTCTCTCTGAGTCCCTCTCTTAACTCCAAATTAAATCACGAGATACATTCTGAAAGTTACTCCTGTGAAAGAATCCTAGACATCTGGGGCCTATGATATGAAAAGAAGTACTTCACAATCTTCAGCAAAATAGAAAGTGGGGGAGATAGTGAGGACAGCGTTCAGAGTTCTTTTTTGCAGCCACTGTGAGGAGAATCTTCTCCTAAGAGCTGTGGAAATTACACGCAGCTGTTACAAACAGGAACATAATTGTATACAGTCCCTTAAAAAAAGACTAACATCTGGAAGCTTTATCTGATGACTGTTCAAGTCAAATATCATCCAGGTAAAAAACAAGAGTACAGGACAGAAAAGATATCCAAGTTTGGTATGATATGACAGAGAACACCAGGAAACTGCAATGTGCTTAAGTCATGACAACTTTAACCTGATGCTGGGAAGAAGAAAGTGAAATAATATTTCTTAAACCCTCTCAGGCACCACAGCTTATTGCTTGTGTTTATCCAGCAAACCTGCCTTTCCAGAGATCTCTCCAGGTTGCACCAGATACCAGCGAGTATCACGCATTGCAAAATGCCACAGTAGAGCGCAATCTGATTAGAACTGTAGCATTTCATTTGCAAACATTCTACTTCAGTTACAGATTAACAGAAAGGATTTAATTTATTGAAGGAGAAAATTAGTAGCTGGCAAAAGCAAGATATGGAAAAGGTATGCTGGAAATCACAGGAAAACCTCAGGAGGACCTGATTGTAGTATATGTTTTAGCTTTTGCATACAGCTTATGATTATTGTGTGAGAAGTCTCATGAAGACCAAACATACTTTCCAGAGATGATTAATGGTTTCACCTTGTCCAGTGAAAAAACACAGTGATTTCACTGATTTGTTAAAGTCAGCTCAACATCTCCTAAGGCAGACCTCAAATTTACATGTAGGCATGACAAAAAATGGGACCTATTAGGAATAATGGAAGTATAAGATAATCTATTAAACTTTTGATGATTGCCATTATGGAACTGGTGGTAAAGGAATGGGGTGGTAATGCCTTTTCCCATTTCTGCTAGAAATCTTGCTCCTTAACTGCTCCAGGATCTACTTCACCAGGAGATCCTGCCTGAATAATACTCACATTTAATCTCCATACATGAAACAGAAAAGAGGAGTAATAAAATGGGTAGAATCCCCTGTCAAACTTACAACAAAGAGCAAGTTCCAACAACTCCTGTCCTCCTTGCCACTATCCAGAGGCACACACAAGTCAGGTAACTGTTGCAATTTGATCTCTTTAGCAACATATGACCCATCAGACTTAAGAGTATTTTTTGTATTCTCATAGCTAGAAACATTTGCTAGGCATCATCAGCCTAATTTACTACAATATTATAGAGCCCATTGTAAGGATGGGGGGATTCTACAGGAAGAGACTCTGTGTCAGCCAGCAAGAAAAGCTTTCTTCACTTTCTTCCACCTGGCAATCACTGTAACCTTAGTCACTTTTCAAATTGTTACGGCTCAGAAACTATTTTACTGGAAGTATGAATAAGCAGAAAGGCCTCTGTATTAAAAATACAATGGAGAGCAGCTAGTTTTAGCACATCATCTGCAGTGACTGCACTCAAATATTTATTATGTATGTTCCACTAAGGAATAATCAATAAGCTTTTCAGAGAGCTGATGAGGGTTCAGAGGAGAAAGCTGTGTGTCAAGCAGCTTCTGACAGTGTAAAGAGACTACAGAAATATATGCACCCAAGGGGAGAGCTGTCAGGGACTCCGGAGTTGGAATATAGCATTCAGTCACACTCAACTTCATGAATACGTGCTGGATTATTACATGAAAGGAAACTGCAGCTGTAGCGATACTGTGTTCTGCAATACAGGTGTGCCTGCTGCCAAGGATGACCTTCTTGACAAGCACCTTATCCTCATCTCAGTGCCCCGGATTCTCAGTGATTCAGTCACTTCGACATAATGAATACAGACCTCCTCAGAATATTGGCTTGTGATAAGAATGAATGCCCAAAAGTAGAATAACTAGTCTCCAAAAGAGGCAGAAACTCCTCTTGTTCCTTTCTTTCTCTGTTTCTTAAAGCTCTATTCTCAACTGTTACAGACTGCCACCTTTTTAACAGTCATCTTCTCTTCCAGAGGTATCTCAGGATCAACAGCTCTCTCATGAATAGGCTCTCAAGTGTTCTGTGCTTCAGCTTGTCTCTTGTGTAGACTAATACTGCCCTGCCAGTGTTTGTTCGGCAGTTGCCATTGTCTGATACAATGGGCCTGGGTTACATTTATCAGACCTGTTCTTCCAGCCAGTCTGCATTCCTTGCCCTCTCCACTTCCAGGATGGGGAGATCCTTTATGAAAATACTTCCTGAGCCTCCCAAAGAGGCATACTCCTCTTCAAGAAAACAACAATAATCACTTTCATAATAAATCTAAAAGTGAAACAAATGCTTTGAAAGATATTTTGATTAATAGCCCTGATAATATAACTTCTTTCCTCTTATGCTTCTTGGTTCCAAAAAAATAAAATACCATCTTTTTACATTCTAGCTTGATTTCATAATGTCTTTTCAAAAATTTTCATGTCTGCAACTCTTGCTGCTCTCTGGAAGTTCAGTGCAAGCTCTGTGGAATAGCTTATTGGAAAGGAGTATAAGAGTTTAGCACTGTACACAAACCAAGTGTAAAAGAAAAATAAAGTTAGAAATCAGTAATATTTTTTAAAACTTTACAACTAAAAAGTAGTTCAGCAAGCAAAATGGTGTTTTTGCTTAGGAAAATTTCGAACCAACTCTTACAACTCTTCTCACAACTACATTTTTCATCTACAGCCGGCTATTGGTTCTCAGAGTCTTTACAGAAGGCAGGTATGCTCAGTAAACCAGGAATCACAAAGCTCCAGATTCATTCACGTTTAACTGAGAATAACCATAAATAACCCCTTGAATTCACTGTCAGCTGGAGAGGAATGATGTACTGAATAGTGTTAATGCCCTCTTCAGGCTGAACAAGAAATTGCTATAATTCTGGGATTGATTTCAGTTTGTCTATTAAATAGGTACTAAATAAATGAGTCTATATCAGTCATTATTAGCCTGAACTGACTTTGTCTGAAAATTGTAAATAGTACAGTGGTATCTCCCGATATTGTGCAAAGACAGTTGATAATCTATCGGAGACTTTTCGCCAGTCATAAAGGCAGGTTGTGCCTGTACTACTGAATCATATAGAAACATGGAACAGGATTGAACCGTGCACCCTTGTTCATCAATGCTTGTTAACTGTCACAAGACTCCTGGCGTGGTTTGACTGTATCAGCCAGCATTCTTTCCCATACACTCTGTATGAGGCTACCTGAGTGTTTATTGGCCTCATGAGCTATTGCACATCCTTTGCATAATTTCAAGTATTTTGATCTGAAAAAAAAAATCTTTCTGTCTCTCTCACACACACAAAAATTACGCCTAGAGCCCTATCAGTACCCTATTTTGTCCAGGGGCCCTCAATGGCCAACTGATATGTGCTGTGGACATAAACAATTCTGTGCCATTTGGCTTCTGATCTAGAGACCAGTCCCCTCTCGAAAGCCTCAACAACCTCCTGGAAGAGCCAGGTTTTGAGGTAATCAATACTGCATTTTCCTGAAGGGCCAATTTAGTGTGGGGGACATCAGATGCCAGGTAGCTCACAAGCATCAGGTGAAAACAGCTTCCTGTTGCAGCAATTATCAAAACAGACACTAAACCGTCAGACTTACACAGGCCTGCTCTGAGCCTGCTGCTGTCTCTGGCCACTACACGTTGCCAGAGGTTTCAGAGCCTCTGTCGCAGCAATCTATTCTCCACAGAAAAACAGCAGTCAGCAACTGTTGCGTGCCTAAACTCTGTGACATTTGGCCCCATGACCTCCATCCCAGTATATCTGTGTTGTTTTTCTGATTGGCCAAGTCTATTGTGCATGAGATCAACAAAAATATAAATATATGCACTCAGTTTAACAGAGAAATTATCTTATCCCCTAGCCAAAGATGGGTCAATACAACTATTTGAAGACTATTATGAATTGAGAGCAGGAAAAAAGGCTTTTAAACACAGTATTTACTGAAATAGGAAGACTAATGGACACCACATGGAACACAGTAAATATCATATGCAACAAGAGTAGCAAAGCAACGGAAGTACTAAAAATCAAAAACAAGGAAAGAGAGTGGGGTGACAAATAAAAATCCATGGCCGTGCTTGATTTTAACAGTGAAAAATCGCCCTTGTTATTTCTAAAGGAGCTGCTGAACAGTTCCATGAGAACATGCCCAAAATATCTTGCTCAGGGGTAGATTCACTCTAATGAATGGCTGCGATTTCAGGCTGCAGAGGAGCTGCAGTTCTAACTGCACATGCAGTACAGAGTAACAGCTGCATTTAAAGACTCCAGCTGCACAGATAAATGACCTGCTTGTGGTTGTCCCTAACTCTGACATGGAAGTTTAGATAAGCATACAAGTCCACAAAATCAATGTACGCCATTACAGTGCTTGTCTGTTCACTACAAACATGAACAAATGACTCAATGACCATATTTGAGAAAGCAAAGAGAAGGAGCCTCTTGGCTGATTCTTGCCTCTTGCTCCTAGCAATACAGTGCCATCTGCTTTTCTTGTCATCGTCCTTACTCCATTCCAGAAAGAGACAGACCTAACGTTCCTCTAGGACACAATTACAAGATCCCATGTTAGAAGCCTGGATTCTGACAGGGTTAACTATTAGCAAATCTGGAGCCATGTTCTTTTCTCCTTCTCCCTAGAACTCAAAATAAATATTTGCTTAATTTTGCACTTACCAAAATATTTTGCAACATAAGAAATCTGTACTTGCTTTCTGTTAAAGATAGCAAATTTATTTCCAGCTTCAATTGCCTTATAATGTCCAGTTTTGAAGAAAGCATTTGAATCTTGCCACTTTCTTCCTACACTTCTGGCAAATATACTTCAATACCACACACATATAATGAACAAAAGTATTTTAAAATATCAATTAATTTAAATAAAAGTTAATTTTGGTATCAAGCTGAAGGTACAATCTTCAAGGCCTGGATATAAAATGCTGGTCTGTTGATATACTGAACAGTTATTTGAGTATTGAATTATGGAATAATCACTAACGATTATCAATTTAATTATTAATTTACCCATATACTACAACTGCTTTGTCTACTGGCCAGAATATTGTAGTGAATCTGGGTATGTTCTGCGCAATGGTCAGTATTTCACAGTAGACAGCTGCCAGAGTAAAATCTTGATTCCTACAATATTCTAATAAACACTTAAAATTTGTTTTCATGTTGAAGTAAATAGGATTGCTGCTGCATTTTTAGTTAACCATGTATGTTCCGGATTGACACTTTGGAGCCCTGTGAAGGATCATAAAAATTGAAATCCAAGTAAAAGAGCACGCAGAAGGCTACTGCTCATGAATGGAGTCTTTTCAGAACTGAAATACGCTTAAAACTTCAAGGAAGATTAACACTTCATACAGGAGAAAAAAATCCAGGTTGTTAGTCTGGATCAAGATGGATCTAAAAAGAGAAAGTGCAATGAATTTTTAATGCCTCTGTGATCTGCAGGATGCCAAGGGCACTGACACAGAGTTTCATTGACAAGAATACTGATAGCAGAATTAGCCCAAAAGTGAAGATCCTGGAGTAACAGAAAAGTTTCTGCAATTCCTTTAATATTCCAACTAAGACATTATTTTTGCATTCACAAAACAGCAGTTTAAAGGCTTGTTTTGTGGTGTTTGGTTTTGTTTTTGTGGGGTGTTTGTTTTCCTAAAAGGGATAGGTATACTACGAGAAAAATATAAAAACAACTTTTTATTTATCATTGTTCTGTAGCAAAGGAACATTAGCTAAAGATTTTAACAAAACAGTTTATCTAGTTGCCCGCTTCAACTTCTTTCTCTTGGGTCACAGTGATATTCTTCATGAACTTGCACCAGTCCCATGATACTCTCTCTAGTGCCTACTGATATCCTGATGCACAGGATCTGTTATTTTATAATTCTACGTTGGCACCATCCCACTTGTTATAGGAAACAGCCAGAAGCTGTTGCACAAGTTACTAAACCTCATCATAAACAATAATTACTTGTAAAATGTTATTATCTGCCCAATTTTTGAACACAGTCCAGTGAAATGCAGTTCACATTGTCAGAATACTGATGTTACCAACAAGAGTTCCAAGTGAGTTGCCAGCTTACATCTAACTATAGCACAACAAGCACAATGTCGAGAGGTTTTTTTGGCTCTAGTTTTGGAAGCATTAACCATCAGTTGGGAGTATTTGCAAATTTTCAAAAAATGTTCCTTCCTCAGTTCCAGGAGGCTCCTCTTTTGATGCCCTACTGAAGTTTCAGGATGTTTTTCTTGTTGCATCCTGCTTTAGTTCCAAGATCTAAGCCCTTCTGGAAACCCCCTACAAGTTTCACAGTCTTCTAAGGAAAAAAAATACAATAGAATGTCCATTTAAGGAAAAACTGCATCATAATAGAAGAAGGTGGGAACAGACAATCAGCAATTAATAATACAAAGTAGCATGCAACAGAACTTGGAGAATCTTTTAGAGCTAATTCTGTTCTTTACTGTTACAAATTGACTTACGTGTGTATTAGAAGGAACAGTATTCCTATCTATTCAAAAAGACTTGTGTTTTAAATTATTATCTTGATTTCCTGGTTCAGCTGGCATTTAATAACAGCAGATACTACCACAGGGAAAGACTATTTTCAAGTTTCCTTGCATCTTTCTGCATTTCCTTGACTTTTTAGTCATTAGTTGCAGTGGACTTGAGATTAGGCAGAGGTGATTAAGTCAATTCCCAAAGCTTGAATTTGTTTACAGCAAACAGAATTGTTATTAATAGTATCTTTACCACTGGTATTCTTAGGCAATGCAAGATTGGATATTTGCAGAAAGCAGATAAAGTATCAGTTCTTAATTTGAAATAACTAGCTTCCTGTGCTATGTTATCTGTATTTTGCATGTGGAAGAAATGAAATAGGGTCTCTTGTCCAGTTTCACAATGAGTAACTTTGAAATATAATGGCATGGGTCTTCAGGGCACCCACAGGAACAACTACACCATTCCGTCTGTCAAAGCTCCTCACACTCCTGTGTCTTACCTGCAAAGTCAGAAAACTGATCCAGCTCACTTTCCTATCCAGTGCCCTGTAAACCATCTAATGCAATAGGCTGGGAACACAGGGCAGAAGGGATGAATTACAAGGAAGAAATTACAATTCCCTCTGCTTTTGTACCTGAATCTAAATTAAGAAAGCTAGCGGTGCTTCACACCTCCAGGTTCTAGCTCCCCTTCCTCTCCAACCTGATGCTTTAACGCTGCTGCATCCACATGCTTTTCCCACAGTTGGGACAAGTCCAACAGAGCCTACCAGCAATTATTTGATATGTCACCAATTATACATTTGCCTTTCACCACTCAGGTATACTTTTCTTCTCTAAAACCTGGATTAAAATACATCTGATTTCTGAAAGACCAAAAATGCTAACTATTCTGTGATAACTGGGTAACTTCACACTTGTCCCACCTCTCCAGGCAGGCTTCATGATGGTTTTGGAGTCTCTGGAAGGACTAGCTAACTATAAACTGTTCTCAGATAATCAGATTTCTGCAAAAAATGGGCTATAATCTTCTTGTGTGATTCAAAAATTACTGTCTTATTAGAAGAAACTTCTTTTTCATTCTACTGCCCAGTCATTGCCTGGGAACAGATCTAATATATGCTGTTAAATACATGAATGGAGTCCAAGAGCATGATTTGTCTCACAATGCAGGCAGACTAGCACTGTTACAAAGGTTTGGTGCCAGCATACAACTAACTTGAAATGCTGTAAAATGCTGTGTTATGGTATTGTCTTATATCTTCTTCAAAATGTAATTTTAGGTATTTATCTCTTTTCTGGAAAACGTCTAGCTACATAGTCCTGGGAAGGTAATAATCCTTCTGTGAAACTTCATGTTATTTTAAGACATCTATTATTCTGTAGTAGGCCAATGCCAAGAATTTTAATGTAAAGAAAAATGGAAGAGAAAACACTTTGCACTTGACACATCAGAGCACTGAGCTGGGATATAAAAGGATCTGATTCAAAATACAGACATCCCGTTCTGTGAAAAAATAAGTCAGAGAAAAGACAGAAAGAGAAGGAGCAAATGAGCAGTAGTGAATTTATGTGACCTGAACATTGTTTAAATATGCTCACATTTTATCATCTCTTTTCCATTTTTTAAGTTGGTGCCTAGTCAAGTGACTTTTTCAGTCAAACAGCGTAGGAAGGTATTTGTATTTGCCTTTTCTCACCTAACGTATCTCTCACAATATGACAGTAAAGAGCCTGAAGCCTACTTGCTGAAGTTCACTAGAAACATTTCTTTTGTATGATATATAAGGTAGGATGAAAGGAAAAGCTAGTGCTCAGTGTAATGGAAAGAGTTTTAAAGTCCCTGTAATCATGTAACTTTTTTGCTCTGTAGGGTCTATCTTAATGAAAGTATATTCAAGAAGTCAGTTCTGGCTTTAGAGGAAGATTCTTGTCTTTTGCCCTCAAAATTATCTTTTCAAATAAGTTGACATGAAAGAAGGCCAAAATTAGACAGGTGTCACTTCATCAAATGTCACATGACCCTAGCCATGCTTCCTTTGATAAGATAGTTAGTGTTCCAAGATGGCCAGGACTGCCCTGTATTTGAATATATTCTGTATAACAGATAACGTACTGCTTTTTCACACGAGTTCTCACGCAGCACTACAAAAACCAGAATAACTACTAACCACTTTTGGCCACAAAACGCAGTGAACCACATATGGAGACATCTTTTAAGCCTTTTTTCCACAAAAAATATTTGAACCAAAAATAAGAGCAAAGGGACACTGTCACCCAATGACATATTTACATTACTCATTAATGATAAGGACAAAATATAGAGAAACAGTACAATATTGCCAAAGTAAAATAAGTACTTCTTACGTTACTACAGCACCTAGGAGTCCCTGTCATCCATCAGAAGCCACTGTACTAAGTAAGCAGTACCTGAACGCAGAAAAAAAATAAGACAGCCCCTGTGTCTAGAAACAAGACATGAGACATGCAGACAACATATCACCATGGAATCTCAGCCGGTCAGTCTTGGCAAGACAGCAGTATCACCACTGTCAGTTTTTCTGCTGCCATCAAGACAACAGACACCACTGAAGCCAAACAGGAGGTAACTGGAGCAGGCTGTGTGGAACTTTTTCAGTATAGGGATTTCTACTTGCTACAGCTGAGTCTGCCAAGCGTGCTGCTTCTGGCAGATGTCAGCTTCCCACCAAAAGCCAATTTGCAGGATCAGACCTATAGCAGGTTCTACGGAACAACAACTGTAATTTATTCCTTCGGTGTCTAAAAGTCATTTTCACTTAGTTTTTAACTTCGTTTTTGTCTTCAGCTCACTACTTCAGTACTTGTATGAATTCAGCACACCCAGGAATTTTGGGGGAATTTCCAGTGCTTTTGTCCTTTAGGAAAACACATGTGAAAATTCAGACCTTCCTGAAGTTTTGCTGAGTGCCTGTTGCATGTGATTTTGGAATTCTATAAATCAACTACAGCTTTCCCATGCAGTATTGTCTTATGAAATACCTAGGATAAAAGTTTAGCTAAAAATAAGCAGAAAGAGGAATAATCAAATAATCTAATTTCTCTTCATGAAGAATTTTCAGTCAACTGTTGAATTCATAGGATATATGTACCTGAATCTCATCTTCTCCAAAAGCTTCCTAGGACTGAAGGTCAGAAACTAGAAAGCTTCTACTGATTTCCTTCACTGGCCTGAATTAAAATCATTTACTTTGTAAAATTTATGCCAATTCTAAAAAAAAATCCAAAACCCAAATATTTCAACAGAGTTTCCAGGCTGAAACTCGAGAACTGCTTTTAAAAATCAGATCTCCATGTAACAAAACTGCTATAAAAAACATAAACCTTCTGTGCATTATGTTTGTTTTTTGAGTTCTCCTTCCTGCTATGGGAATCTGTTCCATCTCATGTCTTGCATGAGATCGTTTAGTCTGCCACTTTTTTGTCCTTCTCCCTAACTTCTATTCAGTGTTCACACCAGACAGTCCAAATAAATCCTCACATTACATTTAAGTTTTGTTTGCTACCGAGTCACAAATACTAAATAGTGTCTCTACTAAACAGATAGATATCCTTCCCATATCTGACCCAGATAACATGTGTAATATGAGACATAAAGATTTAGTGTGTAAAAAAATATATAGAATTACATCCATTTACCAAACCTAAGCGATTCTTCACTCCCTCCAGACAGAAACGTGAGGAGGAAAAAAAATCTCCATGGAGTCCACTGTAGTACATGGGGTATGCTCATCTGACAAACTTTCAGAGAGGAAATACTCTGTGAATGTGTGGAATTTTGTAATCGATAAGACGGGCACTGCTCTAGAAAGTTAGAAACTGTCTGCTTAGCTCCTGTAAGAATGGTAATTGTACATCTGGTGTCCTGAAATGCCTTCTCAGCTAGAGAGAGGAACTTGGAAGCCATAGTGAGTCACACTACCAGCTTTTGATGTGAAAACCTTGCCAGTGAATGCTTGTGGAATGTTGTTGTTCTCCCTCCGCCTGGACTCGCTGAAGCCCTGTCACCACACAGCACCTGTAGCTCTGGCACTCCTTCCACTCCTGCGTGCAGCACAGCTCTGCCTGCAGGACTGCGGTACTGGTGAGATCCCGCACACGCTGAGGCCAGCCAGAGCACCCCAGTGGGCTTTAGAAAGCTGCAACAAACCCCAGTCTGCTGGATCTAAACTGGTGACAAATATTCTCCAGTTACCTGGACAGCAGATAAATTATCACCCTCAACATGGACTCTGTGTAGGGAAATGAAAGCAAAACAACACTCCCAGTTCTTTCTAATAGCTTTACAACTTAAAAAAACAAACAAACGAAACAAGCAAAAAACCCCAACACTCCCAAAACCCCAACCATACTTAAAACATTCATTATGAAAGCACTGCTTTAAGAAGTGTATTATTCTTATGAGTATTATCATCATCTAGTAACTCTTGCTTTAAAATCTATTTAGCTAGAAGTCTTGAACAAAATAGCTTTTTCATGCAGGATGAACTGAAGACAAAAGCCACCACCATCCCATTAAGCAGCACAGAAACAGAGCAGCATTATACATCTAGTTGTCAAGGAATGGTTTGCAAAAATGAAGATCACAATAATGCAAAAACTGACTCAAAGCACACAGTTTCATTTGATAACATTTTCAAAATCCCAGTACTGATATAGAGAATGCTCATATTACTCATTCTCAGCTTCAAATTACTCATATTCTAAAGGCACATATTTATGCGTATTTTTATATATACATATTTACATATATATATATATATATATATATGGATCCTTATTATCAAACTAATTTTGGAGAACGCAACAAGTTACCGAAATTTTACAAACCATGATGAAATCAATAGATACATATTGAAAAGAATCTGAGGACTAAAATGATAACCAAGTTTAGAATGTTTTCTTACAGGATTTGCTTAGGCTGCACAGGCCTAGCATATAGTAATGTTTCAATCCAGTTTCAGAAAAAATTAAACAGGGTTATAAATGCAAGATGTGTTCGTTATGCACATAATTTTCTTCTCTGTCAATCTTGAATATTTACAAAGACCATTTACTTGAACCTTTTAACATCCCCCTGTGTGGATTTATTCATGCAAAGTCTTTTAATTAGAAGACCACAAATTGTAACAGTTACAGTTGAATTGTATCAGTTACAGTTCAGACAGAATAACAAATTGCCCTTGACTCAAGAGCCAGTACCAGGGATGCCTTCAGCACTAAAGGAAAGTTATTGTGAAATCAAAGAGACAATTAACAGGGGTCTTTCAATTTAACAGCAGAAGTTTAATACACAGCAACCTAGACATACTTTTTTCCAGGACTTCAAAAAAGCCCTCATACTATAGTGTGCTAATAAATGTACATTATAAGATTATAAAATTAATAAAAATTAAATGACAGCAATGAAACATGGGAGATGTTTGCATCCCTAAGCATTTCATTCATAGCTATTAAACAGCATTTCAGACGGTGTTTAAAAAAAAAAAAAAAAAGCAGCTTTTTTTGATAGGTTTGCAAGCTATTCAAGTAACGCCTACTGAAAGGCACCTCTAAGAATTTTTTTTCAACAGCTAAAAATTAAGTCTTATATGGAAAAGGTTTGCAGTATAAAACCAAGTATGTAAATACAGTTAAACAGTTTAAAATTTTTAGTGCATATCAAAACATAAAAGGTCTTTGTTCCACTCCTTCAAACTGGCGCGTATGGCTTGCTGCGAGATGCACCTGATGCAGTCTGGAGACTGGCATGCTACCTATGGTGGAAATGTACTGTTGGGAAAAGAATCATTGCTAGGGAAGCAGTAGAACATTTCTTTTCCATGGCTACATTCCTGGGGATGCAAGACAGTCAAAACAAACCCAACTGTCATCACTAGCACACCGACAGCAAGAATCAGGCAGGATATGAGGCTGTCTGAATGGGTCCATCGCTCTTTGGACAGCCTTAGATAACACGCTGTTGGGATGATAAAAACAAGTGGGGTAGCACTCAGAACTCCCTGTGTGTGGGAAACAACAACAGAAAAAACCTGCATAAGAATATTTAGATGTGAAGAACAAAATCCTACATTTTAAAATGGTTGTGGTTAGATTGATACAAAGGTAAAGCCAGAGAATAGAGCCCTTTTCTGGTCTTGCTCCATGAAAAATTTTCTTTTCAAAATCACAAATAACTTGCAAAAATATCTGTAAAACTATTTGAAATAATTCAGACTTAAATGCTTTTGCTTTGCTGATACAGAATAATATTTTATGTTTCAAGTACTATCATATCTGATTACCAGACATTTCTTGGCTTCAGTTCAAATGTAATAGCATAATAGTTCTGCAATACTGTAACTGACTTAAAATATTTAAGACCATTCCCCGTAGGAGTCTAGATATAACACTGCCTTAAAAAAAAAGGGGGGGGGGGGCAGGGAAACATCATGTAGCAGTTCAAAGAATTCTGATCAGTTTCTACATTTATGATCTGATTTGACTTCCCTATGAAATCAAAGCTCCTTCTGAGACAGTAGAACGCCTCTTATTAAAAATCCAGCTTCTCTTTAGATGCTCTCTTAGACAGATAAAAAGCACCTGCTTAAATGCTTTTACAGTAAAGCCACTGCATATTAACATGAGTTACGTGCCAAAAGAGAGCATATCTATGCAGAAATTTTGAACACTTACTTTGTCACATACTTAAACACTATGTTTCAATGTAATTATGGTGAGGTAGTAATCCAGCCTACCAAGTATCTTCACACCATTATTTGTACAAACTTTTGAATCTTTTTATGGTAGAACCTGTTAACAGTGATCAGTACAGACATCAAAAATAGGGACAAACACAAAGTATCTTCATAAAAACTGAGACACTCCAGTATGTGAACCAACATAAACCAGGATCCCAGTAAAAGAATAGCACAGCAAAATCCATGGACCCTTGGCTCCCATATGACCAAATGGCTTCCATGGCTACCACAGGGCTAACACAATGGCTTGTGTTTCGTTTTAAAACCAGAAAGCAGGGAAAAAAGTAAGCATAGTCAGAGAAACAGCAGGAAATGCCATCTGTGATGGAAAACCAAAAGACAGCTCTTCTGCTGGATGGAAAGCCTGCTGAGAAGACAGATCACCTTTCTTTCATATGTAAAGACTAATTTTTCTCTACTGGTGGATACCAAGACTGAGCAATCTTTCTAACATCCAACAGATATGTACAGCTGTACTGTCAGATTCTCTCTGAAAAAGGAAAACAAAACATACCCACAAGATATAAGCTACCCACTCAAATCCCTGGCTATCAACTTCTATTTGTAACTGAATTAAGCTATCAGCCTGACTATTGAATAATTGCTTAGACCTCTCTGGGTAAAGATATTGCACTGATGGAACATTTGCTTTGGAGTGATTATTTTAAAATTATTTTAATTCCAAATAGGAATCACACATTTTTATTCCTGCTAGAAAGACTGACGGCATTTCTCTGGTGTACATTTATTCTTAATATATTATACCATATAATAAATGTAAAACATACACATATATAGACATATATGGGCACACATAGTTAATTAGGTTCATTATACCAGTATTCAGATATTTGGCTGGAATAGGCATGTTTGCATGTATGCACACATTTAAATATTTTTATTGGTGTGTACATACACGGACAGGTGAATTTTCTGCACCTTTAATGTAAAAACAGAGGGAAAAAGGATGGAAAAGAAACTACCAACAGATGCCATGAATAAGAAATTTTAATGGAAACATGCACCCTAATCAAACTAGTAGGAATATTGTTTATTTTTAAGCTGGTTATAATTTGGAAAGGATCAACTGTGAAGAAACCATACAGGTAACTATTTTAAATAGAGGGTAATTGGATAGCTTATCTGAATAGTCAGACTTGTTCTACAATATTACTGTAAGGATGACCTGCTAAATCACTGCTACGAAATCACTCATTACCGCTCAGTTAGCAGACAAACTGCACTGTAGAGCAGAACAGTGTACACGTATCATAATGTACATACAAGTTTGTTCTATCAGTTTTAGGCAAGCGTGCGATATATAGCTTGAAATTATCAACGAGTGCATGGACAGAGATGTGTGGAGGCAGTTCTAAAGTATTTCTATAGAGAAGCAAAGGCTCCCCTTAAAAAGTTTTCTGCACCTTCTAACTTCTGTATCCCAGAGTATGATATTTCCACATCTGCTTTACTTATTAAAAATAGCTGACCTGCACAGAAGGCAAACTGTTAAGATAAAAAAATGTTTATCATAATATAGACTGCACTTCTTTTTAACATTTGCTTTAATTAAATGTACATTCTGTGCCAAACCAGACTGATTTCCTCTGTTAAGTCTGCTTTGCTAACTAGTAGTCTCGGACTCCAGCAGACTACACGGCAGTGCCAGCCAATCAGGTTATTTAATTGTATGAAAACTTGTGCATGTGCCTGGTAAGCTCCATCTCTGCTACGAGGTGATACCAGACACGGGAATGTTTACTGGTAAACAAAGCAGTTTCCTCCTAAAAATCATACACTCAGGTTATGAATTTTCTCAGTTTTGCTCCTTTTTAAGCCCAAACCAGGGAAAATTCCAGTTACTATCTCTGTGGTCTCACTACTACTAGGTTGTGGGGTTTTTTTCTTTTTTTCTTTTTCTTTTTTTTTTTTTTTCCCTCCTGCCTCTCCCACTTTGTTTTTTTGCTCATTTGGCACAAGGCAGACCTTAGGATCTGCCCCAGTCTTTAGTAACTTGCCAACTTCATCAGAAGTAGGGATTAGAGAAGTAAATGCTAGATTCAGTCCTGCAGTACAGTTATTATGAATATTTTAGTGATATCCACTGCAGATTAAATACAGTGGGTAAGTCATCACCACTTGCTGTATCTCCAGAACTGTTCTAAAAGCTCTCCCCAACTACATGAACTTCCTGAACTTGCTTTCTCCTTTAACTATTTGATTTTTGAAGCAGTGAGTAATTCCTTTTTTTTTCTACTAACATTTCCACTGACTACTGTGTTGAATTACATAAGATTTTCAGAAGACCTGTAAATTTTTCAGAGTTCTGTTTTATAAAATAGTGACTTATTTAATAGAAGAGTATACAGGTTCACTTACATTCAGCTCTAAAACTATTCCAAGGCAATCATACACTAGTGATACACCCGTCGCCACAGCAATGATAACCACTGTCAGAACAATATGGAAAACTGTTGAGAGGTTCCCATGAAAAAACACATTGGCAATCACCTGAAACAGAACCACAATTTTAAACCTTGATTTTGCTCTTTATGTTAACAAATAGGTTTTCCCGAATCTTCTAACTTCAGTAAACTAAAGGAATAGGTGAGAACACACTGACTGAACATTACTGATCTTGCTTCAAGAAAACATCTTTATCCACTTCCAAAAATAACTCACAACAAGCATTACCAGAATTGCAAAACACTTGCAAGACTGAATTATACCTGTAGGATTTAGAGTATACTCACTTTCTTCTCAGTTTCCCACTACAGAATTAAAACTACTTACAATTATTTATGGAACAGGTGGCTTTCCTAGATGGAGATAGTTTCACAAAGCAACACTAGTAAGCATGATAAATACGCTATTTGTGGCTGTTCTCAACATAATAAAAACAGTAGCTTTTATGCCAAACTTAAAATTTTAAGTAGTCCTGATATTATTAATTATTAATATAATATTGGATAATACTATAATAAATGTAATACAACATTATATTGCCAGAATCTAAACTGTACAACTAGCACCCCATATTCATTGCATGCAGCAGGACAGGACATGCTGATATTTATTACAGATCAACCATTGACTTCAGCTACAATATGCATTAATAATGGGAGAATATTATTAATATTTCTAAAATGGAGAATGCAATAAATTCTTACCTCTCTTGTCACAAAACATTCAAGGGGGAAGGTCAGAATTACAGTAACTCCATAACAAAACCTTCCAAATGTAGCAAGGTTGTCACCTCTACAGTAGTTTTCAAATATATCTCCTGAGGCACAGCAAAACAGTGTTAGTTTGAACTTCATGTCATTTGCCTATTTGCAAATTGAAACATAAGTTACTGGAGTTACTGTACTAACTGAGTCTTTCTGATCCCTTCTCCTGACACATATCAAGACACTGTAGTTACCAACACAAATTACATCCGGGGGAACTTTCACCTTATCCTACTAGTAGCCATGTTTTTATTTCAAGTAGCATTATCTTTCCAAAAGACTTTAACACATACACGTTAGAGTTTGTCATCTGTTATCTTCCCCTTAACACAGATTTTGTATGACATGCTGGTGTTTGTTTAAATAAATATGTGACAGATTCAGAAAGAAAGCTTGTATATATAAAAGAAAGGTTTCCTTGAAAAATGCAATTCCTAGAACGACAACAATTACACAAGGAAGACTAAGGAGATACCTCTGGAGAACTGCATTACCCTGATGGTATCTAATTGTAGCTGGCAAAAGCCCATTATAAATGTATGGATTATTACCTAGCAAATCTTACATCTAAGAACAAAAGCATTGCTCTGGAATTCAAATCATCATCATCTTGCTTAGTGTTTACCACAAAGAATCTCAGATCTCAGAGCCACAAGAGACATTGCAAGATAGTGATGAGATGATATATCAGGTCTTTTATAGTCGATTGCTGTCTTGTGATTTACAACTTCTATGATCACAAGGATACTGAAGAAGCAAAAAGATGTACTTCAGAGAAAACAGCCAGAAGATTTTGAGAAGGGAGACAGAAGGTAAAACGGAACCTGCTTACAGTAGAGTCATACGCTGAGGAATAGCTGCAGTCAAAGCTTTCTATACCTGAAATATCTCAGCCCGTCTGCACTTAATTGAGCTACAGTTGCATCTAGGACAGTAAGTTATTCTGCATAAACAGCACTGGAGGCAGGAAAAAAGGACACGGTACAATTCCTCTGTTCTCAAGCACATGCTGGTGCTCATCAGGAAAGGGAAAAGCTTGGAAGCCTCCTACAATTTGGAACAGCACTATTAAATAACAGAAAATCTGTTTCCTTATGAAATATATATTCTTCCTGAAGAAGCTAATGTACTGAACAAATGTACTCCCTGTTGTTCTGACAGCACCTTTTCCAACAAAATGATGTTCAATAATACAATGTTACATTGATTATATATATTTATACATATATTTATATTAATATTAATACACACACAGAGGTGACGTTAGGATTAGTTACAGTAGAACAGCTGTTGTAAATACAGGCACTATCTCTAAGTCAGAGCTAGGATGTTGTATTAGCACAGCCAGGAAAAGATACAGGACAATGTACAGAAATACATATATTCCAGCCACCCTGTAGAAAAATTAAGGTCATTTTTGTTCTTACTGCTCTCTGCTTCTGGATCACGTGGCTAAATTACAGATGTTTACTCCTCAGAGGTATTATGATTATGGAAGTATTCAATGGAGACTTTCACCAGTGAGGCTTACACTTCAGAATGTGGCACCTACTGCCATCCTGTTTTGCTTGTTGGGTAACTAAAAGCAATGTCCTAACTACTTCTGTCCAAACATAGTATGATTTGGCATTTTTATAGTCGCTAAGATATTAACAGCTAAAGTCAGACAGAAAGATAGAAATGTAAGGATTACAGCAAGCTCCAAAATTCGGGGATTGAGTAGTTTACCTTCTGTGTATCCTGTGAAAGTCATATATCCACACGCAGCAAACATGACACTGATAACAACAGCGAGTGTGACAGACACATGTGTGACTCGAGACCAGTTCTTTAATGTGGGTTCTTGCAGAGACCCATATATTAAAAAGCTGTTATGGTTGCAGATGAATGCTGAAACACACACGATAGTTAATGTAAATGTAGGAATTCATGCATACAAAATTCATTTACGGAGTATATATTCCAAAGTAGGAGAGACACAGCACAGTCATTATTAAATATAAACTTAATCTTTAAATTAGTGGCGAAGATAAATGGCTTGAACTTTTACCTACTTATTTGATTTTGGTGAAAGTTTTTATTAATCCTGAGGGATTCTGATTACTTTACCCTAAAATGACATGCCATTTCCCACTCTCGCCACCTCACTTTCCTCTTCTTGCTCTTCTTTTGCTTAAGAACCCTACAGCAGTTTGGAATTATTTTTTTTTTAAGTCCACAGAGTCATTTGCTACTTTCAGACTTCCTCTGACATCCATTGTATGCAGTAGCAACCATTGTGAGGCCTTAGATTATCACAGTGTTAACAAGAAGTAACGTACCAGCTCCTCCAGGCAGGAACAGATTTTAGGATGAGGATAATGGAGGCAAGTTGAGATGCACCTGAGTGGTTCATTGTGAAAAATGGGAAGCCACAGGCACTCTCTAGTGAATGTTCGCATTGCAGTCTAAGTTTCTTCCTGTTAGAGGTTATCTGAGAGAATGCAGAATGATCACAGCCTCCTCAGTTTATCAATCAGACTAACCATGTTGGTGCAGATGTTTTAAGATGATCCAGGCAGTTGAGCTGGATCTGCACACCACAGCACTGTTCCTGCTACAGCAGCAACAGCCTGTAGGGCCACATGGGCAATGGATGGGGATAACACCTTAAATGATAACAACTAAATTCACCTATGGATGACTCGAAGTCAACTTCATTTTTTTTTCTAAACCATCTTAACATGCATTAAAAAAATTACAATTAAAAAATTCAGTTTCTAAGTCCAAAATACTAAATAATTTCTTAACAGTTGATCTGAATATAGAAAATAGAAAAAAAATTACTTACCAAATGACATCACCCCAATGGCTTGTACTGCATTTGGTTTTGCAAATGCCCACGCATTTTCTGATTTAGGTCTAAAACAGACATTTGTTTTAATAGATTATTCTCTTTTCAACTATCAGTTATTAAAAATAATTTAAAATACTATGCTGTAATGCAGAATTGCTAGTCAGGTCTCCAGAACTCTCTGAAGCAGGCCACAGTGTTGATCAACATTAAGTTGAAACTAGGGACATACGCTTCTCACCTCTGTTGCTTTGATTAAAATATTTCTGTAACCAGTTTTTACAGCCAAAAATGTCAGCCTGTTTCAGTGACCAGTTTTGTAAATGAACTATTCAAGTCATCATATACCAAGTAGCAGCAACAGTGAAGGTAAAACTGTTACTGACTCTGAGTAAGGTTATCTCAACCCAAAATCTCTATTTAAAGGCAATTTCTTCCTTTAAATTTGCACATCTAATCCATGCAGTCTAGAGATACATTTTCCTAGGCTACAAATCAAGTAAGACACTTCACCTTTCTTTAAACCTGTTCCAACTATTCCTCATAATAAAGGGATTCTGATAGTTCCCAAAGGAGCAATAAAGTATAAGAAAGTATATGGAGACTTTTACAATCAGTCAAGAATGTAATATCCCCCACATCTGTCCCTCTAAGATATGCCCACAGTTTTGGACCTGTGGTTATTTTAAGTCTTAGAAGAAGACCACAGAAAACCATCAGCAATCTTTGTTAAAATCCATTTGATGTATGAACTTCCTTTCTGAATAAAGAATTAAAATGAAGGAAAAGGGAAGGGCATGAAACATTCTTTTCCAGAAATAACAAGTGACATTCACAAGCCAGTTGAACATTATATGCGTAGAAAAAGCAACAGTACAGAGAACTTGCTCTTAAGAAGTCATCTGCTGCTAATTTCGCTCTGTTTTTATTTACAGGGAAAGCTGCTGCCACCTGAGAGCTCAGCTGCTATTTTCCTACTGCCCGAGAAAGCAGCACAACACTTGTGCCAGTTCTGCGAAGGTAACAATGGCAGCTTTGTCTCTGTCTGCTGATAACTAGCTGGTTTTGACAGCCATAGTAGTGGATGCTATGCTACGTTTCATTGCTTTCAAAGGTTTAAATTCCACCCCCACTCACTAGAAAGGAAAAAAAAAGACCAAAAATATATTGCTGTTTCCCCTTTCAAAATTCCTATCTTACTGTTGCTTGACAGCTCAAACAGTCAATCCTTCCTTTTCTATATTTAAAAAAAAAAAAAAGATTTATAGTATCTAATGCACATTCAGTTCAGACTTAAAGCACCTTTTCAGTTCTTAAGCTGTGGTTGCTAAGCTTTCCTTTGAAGTGACCAGAACCCGAGCATCAAAATGAAGTTCAGTTCTTTGTCCTCAGATGCAGTATATTGTCTTGACTACTGTAACATACTGCTTCTAGTCTTAAGAAAAAAAAAAATCAATGATATTCCAAAATAAAAATAGAATATGGAAAGCTACCATTGCAACTCTTCCATTCTGTAACCACCAGAGGTCAGCTTTGATATCAAATACACAGAATGAAAATTTGTTTTATACTATTCTTTGGCAACAGAATTTGTGAAAGCCTCCATACCCCCTTTTCTATTAATAATTAACCTTTAGATTATCCAATACCCTATAAACCAAAATATTTTTAAATGCACAGATATAAAGAATGGTTTTGTCTGAAACATTTATGTGAAAATGGTACATCCTGCACCATAGTATAGCTATACTATAAGCTCCTATAAACAGGGATTTTAAAAATTAAATGTAGAAAGCACCTTAATTTCAGTTGAAACTTTTTGAATAAAGTGGCCAAATAATCAACTAAAAGAAAATATCACAGGAGACAGTTTCCCCCCTGCACAGTGTTTGCTTATGCAGAAGTAACATACCAAAATATAGCTTTGCTTTATGGATCAATAACAAATCGGATTGGAGTACTATCTGGGGGGAAAAAATCCAAAAGAATAAAATCCTGCTTATTTAGCATCTTAAGAAAATAAATTCCTTCCATCTAAATTCCTTCTAGTTGCATAAGGCAGGAGGAATTTCAAATCCACAATTAGAACATTTGCAGCAGACTGCAACGGCATACAATGCACATTGGTACATACAACACACACAACAGCATATGACTGCTTCTTACAGTAAGTCATATACTGCTGCGTGTATTTTGAAAAACATTTTTGTACCTTCAGAATAGATGGCTCTCACACAGATGTGATATGTAAAATAAGAAGTGAAAGCAACGCAGACAGAAATTTCATTTCTGAGCATTTAGAACTGAATCAACAACTCTAGAATTCCAAACATACCAACAACAAATCATCCCCAAGTCCCATTTGTAAGACATACAGACTTACGCAAAGCTCCTGGAAAAGTGCGCAGGTGACACAAAAATGTCTACATAAAATGAGACTTTAGACTAGGAAGGATAAAATTGTGTCAGGAAACAGTTGCCGCTCATTATGGAAGAGCCATACAGTGAATAATAACTTATGTGAATAAGTTACTTATGTGAATATGTTACTTACATGAATAACATACAGTGAATATAACTTAATAAATGACTGACAAGACAAAGGGCACCTAATGGAAATACCAAGTGTCAAGGTAAACATGGATACATTCATATGAACGCGTGCCTCTGTGTAGCCAGATGCATACACTGGCTGAAAAAGTCTATCACAAGAACACCAGGTAACATGATACCTGTTTTGCTTTTCCAATCCTGCTGCTACTGTGCAAGATAAAGAGTTGTGGTTTGTGGGTTTGTTTTTTTTTTTGAGAAGGACCAGTCTGACCTACATTCTTGTTAGGAATTGTTAAGGGAAAAATTTAACTACTGCTCATACAAGAACAGCAGTAGCTGGCAAATAAGAATGAATGCCAAAAAAAGCTAGCTTGTTGCTCCTCACTCAGTGTATAAAAACACATGCTCTGCCTGCATGAACACAAAGATTTTTTCATGTTGGAGAAGTAGTTAGATGGAACAAAATGAAAGTTAACAGAATAAATAAATTTGTGATACTAAATGCATTTGTAGAGAGCTGTATTATCGTATTAGAAGTTGTAACACAAAGTAAAAGGTGAAAGCTAATAAAGTGTGATTCTTGGAATAAAAATAATAAAAGCTCAAACAAAATTACATTCCAGGTGAGATCCCAGACAGTAAAAAGTCTCAGCTGAAAGTAAGACAACAGCAAGATAGATTGACAACGAGAACTGTCCATAGGAAGGCAGTGAAGGCCAGTGACAAAGAAAGCCTAGAGGTTAAGAAAATAAGACCCTACCCAGTCTTAAGTATATTTAAGGGAAAGTATAGCATAATAAACACACTAGTGAGTTCAAAAACTGTTTTGAAAGTATTCATGTTTATCTACATAGGAACAGGGGAAAATGAAAAGAAGAAATGAACCAGGCAAAAGTTAAGATATCCTAACGGGGTAAAAGGCATTTCACACCCAGATCCTGAGTAAGAGTCAGATAAATTTATTTGGCAGTCTAAGATCGCGTATCTTCTACTTCTTGTAATATGTTTACAGTGTAGTATTCCCCATCTTAAGATCCACACTATGCAAAAATACTTTCTGTCATTTATGAAGAAATGCTGCCAAATATAACACAACAGCAGAGTGCACCAGAAGCAAAATATCTTTAAGGAGGAGAAGAGAAACATACGTCCCTGATCTCAACCCAGCTTGCACGTAGGAAACACTGATTAAAAAAAAAAAATAAAAGAGTTAACTTCTAGAGAGGAAGCAAAGTCATATGTTTGACAGGGGAGCTACATGTTGGAATGACCAAAGACTTCCATTGTTTTGGATTGAAGATCAGTGACAAAACACCAAGTTTAGGTGCAAATCAGCAGTTAATCAAAATAATCCAAAACACATGGAAAATTAATTCAGGTTTAATTAAATGATTCAGACACTTAGAAACCTACTTGTTTTAAGTTAAAATAGCTTTCTAGGTTTTGTTTAAACTTTAAGCATTTTAAAATACTGAAAAAAGTTTATAGATGCTGAATATAACTTCAATCGATACAATGGAAAGAAAATGAGTAATGTTACATCAGCCTTGAATTTTATATTAACCAAAGTCATCTTGGTTGTTAAAGAACACAGATGAGACAAAGCTATATGTCATCCCCACTTAGTTACAGCTGCTTGAACTCCTCTTTCTTCTTTAATGGAATACATAGCAGTTCCGAAAATATATGGTAGCTGAGGTTTTATTTTTTAATTTCATCACACATTAAAGTTTATCTTTTCTTACTATTGGATTATTTATATGAAGGAAAGAATCAACTTTCTACTTTGAAGTTATTTTTCCTGAATGCTTGGTGTTTCATCCCTGTGACCAGCTGCCAGTTGAGTAATTCTCACGTCCTATTTATGTGTAGCAGATGCTCTTGAAGTTTTTCCTAGAGCTTTATGTATTGTGCAGACACTGACATCATGACATTCTTTCCAAAAGAACACCAAATTAAAATTATACATCCTTACAAGCTACATAAAATATTGCTTTTTACAGCAATGAATGTTAGTTTCAGCTTTGAAGCATGAAGTTATTTTATGCAGTTTTACCATACTGTACATTTACAGTTTGAGATCATTCTAACCCATTGTTTTTGATCACAGTAGCAAAATACCCAGCTATAAGTAGGTGGAAATAAAATAAAGAATGGATCATCAACATGTATTTTTATCCAACATCTTGAACTGTTGAGAATAAACTTTGGGTCCAGAATGTTCATTATGTCCTTCAGGCAACAATAATCATATGGATAATATTGATGAAAAGCAAAACTGGGGAAAAAAATAAGGTACCTCAATTTCATATTTGTCATAAGAGGAAATAACATAAATCAAGTAATCTCTCAGCATAAATACATTCTTTTCTTTTTTTCCTGAAAACTAACAATAAAATAACATTCCTATAATATCCCTGGACAATCCACTGCACTCCCAAAGCAGATTAAAAAACAAACAAACAAAAACAACAACACCAAAAAGTGCAACATTCCAAAGACTTATAATTGCCATTTTTCAGCCTACAGTTTCAATTACATCACAGCATTAAAAACAGCAATAATGTGGTTTCACTGATGGTCTAACACATTGCAGAGGGGTTCTAGGAAAGATAATATTCTCTGTTGTCCAAATAATAGATATAATTTTCAACTACCAACATAAATTGCATTTAAGCAAAAAGGCAGTTTTATCACCCCCAGATAATCTTGTTGTACTTCTCGAAGGGAAGCAATCTTCTCTTTGAAAAATCTAAAGGTAAGTGAAAACTGATTACTACTCAGAGAGTAATTATCAAAGCAGGAAGCTATCTGAACATGATTCTAGTGGAACCTGACCTGAGCCCAGCACTTTTTAATGCATGCAGCAGTAACCTGAATGATGGAACAAAAAGTAAGAAGCATCCTGAACAGAAAGCATGAAATGTGCAGTTATCACAAGCATGCTAGAGAACAGGGCGAAAAAAAGAAATACCATCTGAGAAAGCAGTATTAAATTCCACAGTGACAAATTCTGCAGTTACGCAGGGGGAAAAAAAGCCTTCATGAGAACAGAGCAAGGAGGAAACAAGCAAAAAAAATACCCCAAACTTCATGAGAACAGAGTAAAAGAAAGGAAAAATTGCCAGCTTACTGCTCTGTAGAGAAGGGCTTGATGCTTCTATTAGACTGCAAACCCAAGACATTTCCACAATGTCATGCTGTTTTCTAAAAAGGCAAACATCAAACTAGGTTACATAAACAGGAGCATGGCAATCCCCAAAATATATAGTTGAAAGGGTCCTTAAGGTACTTGGCATGTAAGGTACTTCAATCTTTCTCCTCTGCTCCTCAGAGGGAATGCCACTGGCAGGTGGGGCACCATGATCTTGCTTCAATTTGCAGAGAGCTTAAGGCAGCCATTGAGAATGATGGTAGCACAGGAAATCAGAAGAGGAACACTAAAGGAACTGTCTTTGCTTAGTCTATAGAAAGGATCACCAAAGGAGGACAAATTACAGCTCTTTACAAGTGTTTTTTAAGCATTTGAAAAAGAATGAACAGTTTGCTGTCCATATCCGCTGTGGTTAGGCCAAGAAGCAACCAACGTGAAATGCAGTAAAAGAGACATATGAAACACATTTAGGAAGAACTCATATGAAAAGGCTAGTTGAGAACTGGAATGGGAAATCATGGCATCACCAAGAACAAACTACATAACCACCTGTCATCAACGACAGGCACACCATCAGTTCTGCCATGTAACAATGGTAGGGATTAAATATTCTGTCTTGGCCCCATCAAGCCTTTATCTAGGATTGTACAAATTCTTTTGCTATACGATGGATCTGAGGACTGTATTTAATAATCTTTTTTTTTTTTTTAAATGTCTTTGAAATCTCCAACTTCTACTGTACTGTAATAAGGATTAACAGTAAATGACATATTTATTTGATTCACTTATTATAATACTATGATGGGACCCACACTAAAGTATATTAGTGTTCTTGATTCTCATTGAAAAAAAAAATACATGGCATATCATTATACCATTAATGAAATACTAGCAGAAAGTTGTAATAATTAAGGCATATGTCTAACTGTAAAATACAAATAGTAAAAACAGACTTTGACAGGATGTTTGTGAGGCAAAAAAAAATTAGCAGTTTATCAACCTGCTAGATGCATTTTTGAAAACAAGAAGTATGAAGGCAAAAATGGAAGTCTCTAAAGAATTAAAAAGTAAAACTTCAAGAATCACTCAAATTCCAACTTTACTTATTCTAAGAAGAAAACCCCATGGATTCCATAATTTTCAATACATCACAGCTGTTACCATACTACACAATACATAGCTTCTTCCTTTTTTAACAGGAGATTTTGAGATTACCCTCTCAAATACCCTTTTAACATACAGTATGTAAAACATTCTGCCTCAGAAAGATGGTGAAGGGGAAGTCCCATGCTGTCCCAAGTGCCTCATTTTATGGATGACAGACAATATCACCTGGTACAACTTCAGAAATTGCTATTCTAGTCATCTTCCTAGCATTAAACATGAATGCCCTGCAATTAATCCATATATCACAGCAGTAAGACAAACAAAGAATTATGCGTAACGCTGCTGAAACAATCATGGTGGAAGAATCCACTACTTACAGAAACAGCAGAAATACTATATAAAACTATTGCAATAAATAAAAAAGCACATTCAGAAACAGAGGTTGTCATCTTTATTAATTTATCTTCGCATTTAAAAGATAAAGAATAAAACAGACTTTCTAGGTCATAGAGAAAATAGCATAGATTTGTAAAACTTTCTTGCAATAGAGTTATAAAAATATTGCCACAACAAATGCTTGTGTGTACTTAACTGTCTAGAACACTCCAATGTCCAGTGTTAAATACTACTTTCAGAGTAGGAGCACTGGAAAACAGTTCTGCATACTTACATTGTTTTCTCAAATAAAATTTTAATAAAGAATAATAAATAAAGAATAAAGTTTTTACTATTGTGTTCTCTGTTTTCATGATTTTGAACACAAATTTTATTATGAAATATATATTAACAGAAAAAGAAATACTCCTAAGATACTATCTATTTCAAGATTGTAAATACAGGCCTTCTGATTATACTAGACAGAATTAAAGATGCCTCAAATGACAGACAACCTCACATGCCCATTCAGAAGCCACTTGGTAGTAGCCATACACCTGCAATTTTCAATTAATTGGTAGGTTTTTCGAGGCTTTTTCTACATCTGCTTATGTACAATAGAAGAAGAAAAATAAAAGGATAAAGTAGGTTTTAGCAGTTCAGTTTGTATTACTGTTAATACAGATTTGTTTTTTCAATTATTTATCTCTCCGAAAACAGCCATGTTCCAAAACTGTGCAGATACAAGTAATAGTGAAATAGCAAATTCCCCATGATAAAAAATTCACTTTGTGGCAAGCGTAAGAATACTCACACTTGTGGACTCAGTGTTACTGTTCTCACCATCACAATAATCAGTATGACAATGGTTAAAATCAGAGAAATAAGAGATACCTGTAAAGGTAAAAACACAAATTCAGTCAGTAAGCTGCTGAAAGGTTGTCCCTGATATTCCCATTTACACATTTCTAATCAACAGAGCTCAGCATTTCAAGATCAGGCCTGTATCACCCAGTGCTTTACAATGTTTGAGTTCTACCGGCAGTAGATGAAAAATTCCAGCAATTCATATTGAGACCAAAGTTTTGCTTAAACTATTCCAACCTTTCTGATATTTCTTGGGACAGAAGACAGTCTGAACTTCTAAACTATTTAACATGCTCTAGCCAGATGTAATTTAGTTCAAATACATTAAGTTATGACTCACACTTATCTTCTAGTGGCATACAGAAAAGTAGGCTAAAACTCAACTGCTATTGTGATTTACCTTTCCCAGTTTTGCTATGTCGCGATATAAAGATAGAGGCAAGGTAAAGACGATGGTGGTAAGAAGAATTACGAAGTGACGATCAGTAAGCACGTTATCTGGTTCAACTAAATAAAAAAAGAAATAATTTATTTCTCCGGGAAACTAACACGAGGAACAGATTATTAACTTTTGAAAGGCTAGGCATAACAGACTCTGACACTGAGCAGGCTTTTAGCTGCTTTATTCAAGCTAAGTAACACTGAAATAAACACTAGGCCTTAACTAACTTCAAGAAAGCCATACATAGCATGTACACAATCACAAGAATTATAGGAAACTTTGGAAGTCTGGCATTTCTACAAATAGATCAGTATGAATTTAATTCATCATGCCAGGTTTGATGCTGGCAAACTGCAAGTAAAACATTCTACTACTTCTTTCTGCTATTTACTCTTCAGGACTTTTGACACTGTGTGTTGGCATCAATTACTGTGCTGTTGACGATAAGCAAATTCTTAAAGAACGATCCCAAAATAAATTGATGTTGAGGTTTCTTTTGAGCACCTTTTTTCTTGCTGTCTGCTGGCTTCCACTTGCAAAACACAGATTACCGTGTGAAGGCAACAATAATGTTATAATATTCCCTGCAATCAGAGGGATTTATTTGTACAACTCGTGTTTTTTCCAAGCCAACGACAACTTACAATAAAACATACCTCAGTTTCAAGTCAGACTACCACAAATCATGGGCTTGCTGCATGATTATGGCTGGAAAGTGGCAATTGACATGGAAAGTGTCTGTTCAGTTCCCTCTATTCTTTGGGAGATTATAATGCTTTCCCACCTCTTTCCAGGCAGGCATTCTACCAGCCACTTGAAAAATACGTGCCATGCCGGGGTCTCCTCCTATTACAGAAGTCATATTGTATATAAATCATTAGGTATTTACTGTCACTATCAACCTGATCAGGTATTCACAGAACAACAGTGTGACAGTTTAAACTGCATCCACGCCTTGCAGGCTTCACTTACCAAAAATTATAGTCCTCCTGTGGAAATCAAACAGTTCATACAAATATTGATTTCCACTTCACTGCAGACACGTTCTTTTTAGTTTACTTTGCCAGTGAAGAATGTTTTAACTTAGCTGGCCTCGCGATAAAGTAGATGCAAACATGCACATAAATTGCTCCACTGATTCTGCTGTGAAAACTTAACAACACAGGAAGTGTAACAAGAACATAAGCTAAAAAGCTCAAAAAGCCACATCTGGTTTTGCAGTGAATATCTAAGAGAACTGAAGGTTACATATGCAGTTCATGACCAACTATTACAGATATGTTTAAGTATTAAATCCATTAGATTACAAGATTTGCGAGCTATCCAGAATTATTCACTAGATAAAGTGCCATTTCAGTATTCAAATGATAATTAGAGAAAATATCTAAAAAAAGATGACAAAATATTACGATCTTGTAAATATACCACTGTGGAAGACTCATTCTATTTGCTTAGTATTTCACTGAAACTTGTGGTCTCTTCACTGACACTGAGTTCAATGATAACCAAGGACCAGGATTCATAGTATTTATTTGAGAAAGCCTTACTTAAAAAAAATCCCCAAACCACATTCACAAAAATTTACTTCGAGTTCTCAACTGGAACTATATTTAAGATGAATTTACAAGCAAATTAACAGATAGGACTTCAGATTTACACACAGGATGCTAATCCCTTAATACTTATGCTATATTCCTACCCAATAAATTTTCCCTGTTCTGAATTTTTTAAATGCATCTTACCTCCAGGAATTCTCTGAAAAACTTTAGTTAAAGTATCTCCTGTTATTATGTTGTAACTGATCATAGCTTGAAGAAAATAATATTTTTTGTTAGTACAAGTCAAATATGAAATATTTGATAAACATTTAATACACATATTCCATAGACTTCAGGATTATAGACCAGTATCCCTCTTTATGAATTCTGGCCAGCACCAACAACTTTGAAGTTTAAGGTTTCAAACAAAACTTTCAAAAATTCTTTAACACTCCCTTTTATTTTATATATATATATTTTAAACAGGTACAACCTAAGTAAGAATCCAGTGTGATAAGCAAGACTGTCGTGCTGCTCTGCCATCTAAACTTAATTCAGAAGGGGAAAAAAGGATTTTAAAAGTTGTTTCTAACAACAGTTCTTGGGAAGTTTTTTTTCAAATTCTTGTTTCTATTTAGTAAATGTCATGTGTTAGTCTAATAATCCATCTCACAATTAATTGCACAGGACTTCCTAGTTCATGTAAAACGTTACCAAAATCTTTAATCTAGAAGAAAGGAAGAGAAAATAGATGAAGACATCAGATATTGACATCCTTTCCTTCTTCTCATTAATAAGAACTACAGCCATAACATTCATATTTCATTCTTATCTCATTCTACACTAAAATGTGTATATCCGTGCATGTATACATACACACAAATTATATTTATATACACATTGACGACCAATGATAGGACAAGGGGTAATGGGTACAAACTGGAACACAAAAGGTTCCACTTAAATTTGAGAAGAAACTTCTTCTTAGTGAGGGTGACAGAACACTGGAACAGGCTGCCCAGGGAGGTTGTCGAGTCTCCTATTCTGGAGGCATTCAAGACCTGCCTGGACGCCTTCCTGTGTAACCTCATCTAGGTGTACCTGCTCCAGCAGGGGGATTGGACTAGATGATCTTTCGAGGTCCCTTCCAATCCCAAACATACTGTGATTCTGTGACATGGTCTTCACCATTTAGACAGCATACATATAGGTATTGACCCTAACTAATGCATAAATATTCACTGTTGAGAAATTTTAAGTCATCAACACTACTTATAGAAACAAGTTCAAGCACATATGTATAACTAGTTCCATGGCAAAGATGGAGATCTGTAAAATTCTTTTCCATTTGCTCTATGAAGAATTATACTCTTTTTTTAAGTCAACATATGTATCATTGTTGCCTGCAGTAACAGTAACTTGACTTCCTTGAAAATCTCAGCTACCTGTAATAAACTAAGACTGATAATTACCAAACTAGGAATATTGGTCTGGGACTCTGTGGTCACTGAGTCCAGATTAAGTATCTCAAATTACAATCTCTTGCAGCCCCATGTGTGAACATATCAAGCTTATTTAAGATTTGATTTCAGGCTATGAATTTATTTTAAACTTCTGGTCTAATTCCTGCCCAGATTATACCTGTTTGTTCTTTTACTAGTTCTTCTTCAAAGGGATCTTGACTGCCCAGTCTCTTAGCACCTCATTGTGCACAAGGCTGAATTAATGCTTTTAAAGAGGAATGACATCAGATAATATTCAGGCAAGATCTGATGAGTGGCTTCTCCAAAGACAGCAATACTACATCTTTGGAAAAATATTAATTCAATATACTCCAATATAATATAGAATATTATATATATTATAATAATATTATAATAATATTATATACCATATAATTCAATATACTCATTATGACAAAAGTAATATTTTTCTTTTGTTTCAGGAACATCAAATCTGTGTTCTGTTACTCATTCTAGAACAGAATCTCTTCTTTGCTATTTCTCATAGCTACTATTGTCACTAATTCTTAAGTGTGCGATTGCTAATTTCTTTCTCTGCTAGGACATTTCAGTTCATTTCTATTATTCTGGTCCTCCAATTCACTGAATTCTTCCCCAGTTGTTCTTCAGAAAACACCTAATATTTTTTTCTTTTTTATAGGAAAGAGGCCTATACAATGTATTCCTTACAGAGTTCTTAATATTTAATCAGTGAAAGAATGAGGTAATGTGAAAAAGCTCGCTAATTATAATACTTAAACACTTTTATTTTATGTGATCTTACCAATAAACGGATATAAAAATTGAAGAGTTGAAAGAATCAGATAACCTACAAGACCATATGTTTTTCTGACCAGCTCTTGATAGGTGTTGGTACTGGAGAGGTTTCCTCCTTTAATCAGTAATATAATGGAATAATCTGTTAAAATATAAAATTACTGTTAAATACAGTATGAACCAACTTGTGATTGGTTACTGATCATTTTATTCACTCCTTAAAAAAAAGTCTGTAAAAAGAAAAACCATGACACTAAGAAGAGCAGGGATGAGAAATCTCAAAAATTATCTCAATCCACCACCAGGAGTTATAGGCTCATATTCGGAGGACATTCCATCTTTCCCAACTCCGGACAGAAGAAACAGACTCATTTTCACTGGTTTCCAGCATGGCCAAAGGGAATGAGAACTGTCACAAGCACCAGAGGAATAAAAATTAAATTAATAATGCAGAGGGCTCCAGAATGGATGGAGCATTTGATTATATCCTGAAAGGGAGTAAAATGTGAAGACTGCCTGTGTCATGGTGCTAGAACTCTCAATCACTTTATGCAGCAATTTATTCAAGATTGTGAAAAGATAAAGCCTGGTTAGTATTTTGTGTCTTCTTCATTGTTTACAATAAAATATTAAAAACATTTTATTGGATACTTTTAAAACAAAATACATGTAAAGTAATTTATCTGGAAAACCATGAAGCAATGTGCCTTGAAACAGATGTCAAGGCAAAATTAATTCCAGACTGAGCCCCAAGATTTCAAGAACAACAATTTGAAACACTGCTGTTATGTCGAGCTATGCTTTAGTATCATTCACAAAACTTCAAAAACAGTTATCATTAAATGACCTAAAATTGTATTTGTCTGTCAATCTAGGGCTACACACAGTAATATTCAAAAAACATCCTCCAAGATGAAATACGGTGAGAATTGTTAAATAACAGCTATTTGCCAATTATTCAGTAAAACCTAGGGAAAATATACAGTAATGTTATGTACTTAGCCTGTACTTTTAAGTGCTACAAGTCAGAAAGTTGTAACTAAAGTTAGAATTTGATTGTGCAAGATATATTGAGCCACAGCTTTAAAAGAATAAAATGCTGAGTTTAATTCATGGGTTCTGGGCCTACGGCTATAAAGTCTTCAAAATACTTAGAAATGCAAAAGACAAATCAGATTCTTACTGAAAAGTAACTGGAATTTCTGAGCTATGTGTATGATGTGATTTCATTAATGTATGATACCATCAACCACAGAGAAAATTTTACATTCATAACAAACATATTCCTTACGTTATATTGCACTCCAGTCAAACCTTGATCATTTATGAAGACTCTTCTATGATATTTTAAGCAATGAAAAGCATCAACTGCTGCACAGCATATGGGTAACAGAATTTATGCCATTCATGTTGACTTGGTTTGTCATTTTAAGACTTCAATTCACAGTCTTTACAAAAAACCTCCCTTGATGCCGATGGATTTATGCTTATTTATCATGTGATTTCAAAACTTCTCCCTTTCTGAAAGTAAATCTGTTATTTTTTTGATGAATGACAATTAAATATAATATTCAAAATCATAGTACAACAAAGGTTTTGATTCTGTGGGATATTTTTTGAAAGTGCTACACAACCCACTCAAGGATCAGTCTCTTAATCAGGGTAGAAACAGTGGAATAAAACAGGTGATTATGAAGCACAAATAAGAGCTATTCTTCCAAACATCACCTTGACCTAGTCTAAGAAACTAGGCTTTACGAAAATAAAATGCACACAAAAAGCAGCTTTATAGGTTGTACAGCATAATTCTCTACTTTCACTAATCTGCTCAAGGGATTAGTGAGGTAAGGAAAACATTTCTCATTTTTATTGTCATAGATATACTTGTTTAAGATATCATTAGCTCAAGATCAGCGAAACTTTGCAAGACTAATTTTCACTTTACAATAGAAACTGCTTTTACAGTACCTGTGATATAGGCAACCACAAATAAAAGCAGTACTCCTAGCGGAAAACCGGCTTCCTTCATTGAATATGGCAATCCTGTAAATAAGAGAAGAGATTATACAAGAACCTTTCCAAATACTTATTTGTGATGATGAAAACAAAGAAATATTCAGATTTTTAAAAATGCTATCAATCTCCCAAATTGGGCCAGCATGCCTAACAACCTCAGAAAGACCATTTTTATTTGACGAAGTGTTGCCCAGATATGAAGTTCAGTGAGCACCTGCCCAGATAGTTCTCTCTGATCGCTATGGCCAAGAGGCTGTAGGGTATTTATCACTGTGAAACATGATCTCAGCTGACACCTCTGCATTTTTGCATAGTAAGCAAATAAAAATAGAGAAAAATCATTAGGAACAGCAGCAGAAAGACAACAGTCTTATTCTCCAAAATGGATAGTCATACATGTCGAAACAAGGCTGAACACAGGACAGCGAAGAAAAGTGCACTTACCTATAATGCCTGATCCTATGATGGAGTTGATAATGTTAAAGCCAGCTGATGCCAGATCACCATTTCCTCCTTTATTCTTGGGCTTATCAACGAGGGCTGTTCGGTCATCTGTTTCTGCCTAATTCAGGAAGAAAACAACATTACACCTGAGAAACATAGCTGAGAACAAGGATTTTACACATTGTCTATTCAAGATTTAAAAAGTTATAGACTCAGATTTGTAAAGGTATTTTGATAACTAAATCCCATTTTTTTCAGTGAGAAATCGAAGTGGAAAGGCAGAAATGTATTTTAAATTAAGTCTTATAATTCAAAAGAGGAGCATGCATTTAATGAAGAAAATGCCTGCCTGTGTTCTACAAAAGCAAAGCATTGTGTACTTACCATGAAAATAAAACTACTATTTCTGGATGCAGAAGCCTATTTAACATATATATCAGGTAGTACAAACTCAGATGCTTGTCACTAATACTCCTGGAACGAAAATTAAATGACTGATAAATTGAAGCCATCTGTAGATAGTGGTATAAGCTGACAAGCATAACAGTGCCTTGAGGAGTGCTACATAGATAACTGGAATCTTTGATCCTTAAGCAGTACTAACATTAGAAGAGTAATACTGGCTCAGATATATACCAGTATAGCCTGGCATCCCATTTCTGAGAAAGGATATGGAAAACACCTAGGGAAGCCTATAAGAACATGAAAAATAGATAGTTAGCAAATAATTCTCCTGTCCCAGCTTTCATCACTTTCTATACCCTGGACTTCCAAAAGCAGATATGCTCTTGGTGCATCATGTCCCTTAATTGACTGCTCCCTGAATTTGCCCATTTTTGAAGCCACATATATTTTTTAGCATCTGCAATGTCATATACCAATGAATGCCACATCTTAATAACGCAACATATGAAGAGACATGTACTCTTCTTTGCTCTGAATCTACCATTAAATATTTCCACTTGGTGACCCAAAAATGTTTGTAACATCACAGACAAACCAATCACAATTTCCTACTTACCCATATCACATGCAATTTTATAGGTAACGTTCTCCCTCAGCTGTTTTTCATCTAGACTTAGAGGTGCTACATTTTATTTCACCACTGATTTGAGCAACAGAAGCATCACTATCATTGTCTCCTGAAATTTTAATGCCCTCTGCTACTTACAGCACAGTACATGTGATATTGCACTAGACTAGAACAGTCCAGTTGCCTCTATTCAGTTGGTACAAGGAAATGAGCACAATGCGCACTCTACAGCTCAAAGTCTCTGTCATTAACCCTGGCCCCTTCCCCACTTGGAAGAGACATATTCGAATTGGAAAAAAAAAAAAGGACAAGAAACAGAAACTGTGACGGGGTGAAACGGCTCCTGTGTGAAGACTGGCGCTTTGAAGGTGCACTTGGACTGCAGACAGGGCGTGAATGCCTGTTGGGAGGCACGCAACACGGACCGAGGGACCAGCTGCGGGCCATGAGGCAGCCTGGGCCACCCGGTATCCTATCGGCAGCACTGGGTCCGCTGGGAGAGCAGGTGCTCGAGCTCTGGTCCTCAAGCGAGACTGAATTTTAGCTGTGCCAATCAGCCACAGTTCCCCTGCCTCACACGAACAAGGCCACTCTGATTGCACCTATAAGTCTTTCTTCCCATACAAGTTCGGGGAAAGCTGAACAGAGTGGAAAAACCCGCAGCCGCTGCCAGCCCCTCACAGCCGCTGCCAGCCCCTCACAGCCGCCCACCCGCCCGGGACGCCTCGCGCGACCGCTCGCGATGAACCCGCCAAAAGCGGCGGCGGCGCCCCCGACTGCCCGCAGCCCCATCCCGCCCAACGTCCCCCGACGACGGGCCGGGAGAAGCGAGGACAAGCCCGGCGCAGGCCGGCGGAAAACCTAACCGCACCCGTCCTGCCGCCGCTGATCTCAGCCCCAGTACCTGGTGAGCAGCGGCCGGCAGCGGCTCCGGCCCACCGTGCTCCATCGCCGGCTGTCCCGAGGGACGTGCGGCTCTTCCCTCACGGCGCCGCCGGGCTGCTGCGGGCCGCCCCAGCTGCGCCAGCCCCACGGGCCCTGGGGAGGCAGGGGAGGGAGCAGTGCGCGGTGGGCAGCTCCTCCCGGGCGGGCGGGGAGCGGTGCAAGCTGCTTTCACACGGGCTCGGGAGGGTCCCGCGGCACCTCCACGGGCTTTGCAAAGGCAGGAGCTTTCCGGCCTCAGTAGCCCGTGCGCGGCACAGTGTCCGCACAGAGCCCTGTGGGGCCGGGCTGAGGTACTGCGGGGAGGTCGGGCCTGGAGGGGGCGGGCGGGCGCCGCCTCGGGACCGTGAGGCGTGAGCGGGGCGGCGGCCGCTCCTCCGGTCGGTCGGTTGGAAGTTTGCAGAAAGTGAGCGCTTCTGCCTTGTGTTTGTGAGACCCCCAGTTTACAAAACGCTCATCTAGGATGAGCAAGGAAAGCTTTCTCCGTAGGCTCCAGTGTTTGTTGCTGCTTTTCAATGTCGATGTTATTGACAAGGCTTCGCTACCCCAGTCGTCGGTTGTTCTCTTCAGGGAGGGTGGGCTGTTGCAAAGAGGGCTAAGTCATCAAAACAGGGATAAGTCAGGTGAAGAACAGACCGGGTTGACAGTGAAAATAAAGGAGGAAGCCGAAGTAATTAAAAGAGGTCAAATTATCGTGCTGAAACTTCGGAGTCTGTAGATTTCCTCACTTAACTGAGACCAGGCAGTCTCCAGCAGAAGCATGCTTTGTAAACATGGGACAAACTACACAAATATGCATCTTAAACAAAAACATGTAGGAAGTAGTAAGCAATAATAAAACATTAGAGGCAGTCTTTAGGTTTGCAAAGCGTTACTGGATGTGAAATTTATGGCCTACAAAGGTAAAAAAATAACTTGGAGAACTTATTCCAATTAACTGGAGTGCCCTAGCCAATAGAATGCAGACCAAAAATTTTCAACAAGATTAAGTCATTACGGGAAAAAATACCTGAGAGATAGCAACTAAATAGCAGAAGAAAATAGAGCATGCTAATTTCCTTTCTACAGTCTGAATAGTTCTTATATTTGATAATTCTTTGCTGTGGTGAACTGCAGTGGTTAAAGGAGTGCATATGCCATGCATCAGTAATTTTGTCTTTAAAGACCTATGATGCATATGATTTAATGTGGAGAACAAAGTGTACATAAAGAGCATATATGACATTTTTGTTCAATGGCTTAAGCACATTAGCTTCAACTCCTTCAAAAAAATGTCTAATCAACTCCATGACAAGCTACAAGCTGACATGTATTCTTGTGTGACCAGTCAGATGACATGACTCAGCAGAGAAAATTTTAGAGGCCTAAGGTGCAGTGAAAGTTCCTGTGATTTAGTGGCAAGGGTTTTTTTCACAGACTGTACAAAGAGTTCTGTGTAAAAATAGGGAATTAATCTGTTTTAAAGCAGAGTGTAATAAAGCATAGAGTAGGCTTTCATGACAGTATTCTACCAGACTCTCTGCATGTGTAAGTACTGTAGCAACTTCCTCACAAAGCCTTTTTATCAAACACCCACATGCTCTACAGCAGTCCCTCTGAGTTCTATGATTTTGTTTTAATTCCAGTTTGGAGTATGCATTTGTTACTTCAGAAAATAATTTCTGTTTTGTGCAAATGCTTTCTCTTGCATGTCCTTGTTATTAATCAGATATTCTTCAGTCATTTATTTGACACAAACTGAGTTAAGCTCCCACTATGCAGTTGTTGATATGTGAGGGGGCTGGTGCCTGAATGTGGCACCCGCTTATTTAAGAGTCCTAGAATTTTATTTGTATCAGTCATACTGGCACCATGCTGAGCAGTGTTTGTAAACTTGAAAGCTTTAATTCAGTATGCTAGCAGTGAGTTAGGGAAAGAAACTGACATTTCCCAAAAGATTGCGTGAAGGGTCTGTTTTCTGTACTATGAGAATAGTCTTTGATCACTTGGATTGCTCTGTGCTCTTTGCTGTGCTTTGGGATGTGGTGATTGTATGGAAGGCTTAATACTGGTTTTAATCTTAGCAATGAGACTAGTAGTACATTGTGAATGAAATCACAGGGCACACTGAAAGTCCATAATCCAGTGTTTGCATTGTGTTCTTTGGGACAGTTTGTACAATTGTTTACTCCTGTGGTTGTGGTGGACGGCAAAGCTCTGAAAGCTGCCAACGCAGTTAAACCATAGGAACAAGGCAATTATAAAAAACAGAAGGCATCTTCCAAAAAGAGATTATAAAACCAGAACAGAGAAAGTAAGGTGATTTATTTGTTTACTGGAGAGTATTTTGGGAAGATTTCCACAGCAGAACTCTTCACATATAGAGGACTACACAGATAATATGCTTTAAACTGCATTATCAATAGAGTGAATGGAAAAGATGGTTTGCGATGATCAGATGAATTAATCTTAGAACGCTGAATTAACTTGTAGCTGGGCAAAGTGGAATGCTAATTTTTTGCTTGATATCAGTGGTGCTAAGTGGTACCAGAAAATGGCGAATGTAATGAAAATATGACTGCCCAAAAGGACTTCAGGACTGATCCAGAAAACTACCAATATGTGTGACATATCCACTGGGCAACCTAGTAAAAGAATAAATAATGAGATGGCATTGAGTTGTGTTGGCAAAGCTTTGTGGGGAAGCTTGTGCTGTTACAGTTTTTGCTTTGCTAGTGGTACTGCTTGAGAAGTAAATATCTAAATGCCAATAAAACCACTGTCATCTTTCGCAAGCATTGCATATATTAAAACAAGGCATTAAAAAAACCCAGAGAAAACTCAATTCTATAAGGTCTTTGTGTACACCAAGGATGTGGTTTAGGTCATCTGAAAATATATGAAATAAAACATGTAAGAAAGATTAGACTCAAAGCAGGCCTAGAAGAGAACAGCCATGTGATGTGAATTGACAAATGTAAGAGAGATTTTGTTTTCTTTTTTTTTTTTTCCTTAAATGAATGTATAAAACAGAAGAAGAAGAAAAAAAGCATTTTTAATAGGGAATTATTGTTATAATCACATGACATTTTAATGTCAGACTTTTTAGTCCTTCCTGAAAAGGTCAGTAACCTTTAAATTTTTAATAGTGTCTTTGTCCGTGAGACAAACATTTAAATAGAACTACCATTTTCAGCAGTAAATTAATTTAGCTGTAAGATAGCTAATAGTCTACCAGTAAGAGTGATTATGGACCATTTTTAAAAAAAAGATTTTGCTGTGAAATGGGCCTTGGCGATGTGTCTGAGCAAGATGGAGTGAAAACTGTCCAGCCTAATCAGGCACCTCTACAAAGGTGGTCAGGACTACAGGGGAATGCAGCCACCCACTGTTACAGCTGTGAGCAGTCTGCTTGTGTTGCTTAGCTGGCGAGCTCAATAAACACCAAGCACCTTGTCTTCATGGGGAGTACATAGAGCATTATAAAAACTACATAAAAGATTTACAGTTTGAGGAAAATGTTTACACTCTAAAAGTTCTAACCTGGCTTTCGTAAGAACCTGTCTTTGAAGTTCATGGACAAATGCTGAACAACTGAGCTCGAAGTTGTCACTACAACTTTTCCTCTCCTATGAGTTGTAGGCACCATAATCTGTTTTGGAGAAACATGTAGTCTTCAAACATATAGGTAGAAAATCTAGTCTAGGTAGTGTCAGTAGCCTTTTGTTGATGGTCCTCATTGTGGATCCTGGGTCTTCAGTCTTTTGTGATAACGAAATTATCACATTATAACATGTTCTGCACAGTTATGGTCAAAAGAAACACCTGGAGGGAAAAAATCTTGAACTACAACTGGATCTTTCTTAATAGTTGTTTGTGACAAATAATATACTATTTATTTAATTTAAATCTCCCACAAAGTCAGCTAAATAGGAGAATTTGAATCTTTACATGTGAATTTTTTTATGGCATGTTTGAAATTTAAAATTATCTTTTCTCTCCAACTCATTAATTCATGGGATCTGTATCTGGGAAAATCACAACCAAAATTCTTCTGCTTCAAAACAGCCCCAGTGAAGCCCAGAGGTCAGGCATGCTGGTGTGGGAGAGCTGCACTGTGATCCCTAGACTGTGAATTGGGAACTGCTTTGCTTTGTTATACCCCATAACTTTCCAGTGACGTTGTGTACTTTTGAATCCCAGTAACTAGACTATATTTACTATAGACTATTTACTATAATTGAGAATTAAAGTGAGAGAATAAATGGTTGCTTCATATTCACATGACTGTAAGTGAAGTACAGCTAATTGTGCATGTGCTTAGCTGAGGCTTTAGAATTGAAGTTAATATCACACTTTAATCTGCTGGGCCACCTACGTTAGGGAAAAAAAAGAGAAGCTGAAAACAAAAGCTGTTTGATTGTTTACCTGGGTAAGAGTTAGAATTTGAGTGATGAGGAAGCTATAAAATTAGGGTTTACTCTAAAGTGTTGCTGTAGTAGGTCTGGATATCTCCTTTTGTGCTGCTTGGATAGATTTTTAAAGGGTAGTAGAAAGCTGACCAAATATGGTCCTTCACTACTTGAAAAAAAATCTTTCATCCTCAGTCTGAACAGATCTGACTTTCTTATAAGTCATAATAATAGCAGTAAAATTGTTGTACCAGGTTTCTCAAACTCATTCCTTAGGTAAAGATATAGTATAGCATGGTTGTCAAAGTTGATATTAATGTAGGTGTAAATCTGTCTTGGGGATCATTGCACCTGGCTAATCCCCTCTCCATCTGAGTGTTTGGTACATAGATATATGTAAAACGTGAGAAAGTTTAAAGATACTGCCTGGTATACAAGAAACTTGGTTTCCATACCCCAGCACTATGGTCCTGAACATAGGATGGAGGGCACTGAGGGCACTGATTTAAGAGTACAGAGAAGCTTGCAAACTTTAGTAGGTCTGTTGGGTTATAGGAAACTTTTATATTTCTACAGTGTTAATATAGAACTTAATCTAAAAACTGCAATTGGTGGTGAAACAACAAACAAATGAAAAACAAACAAACACGTGAAAAGGGGTACTTAAAATTGTGAACTGATTGTGAAATTTTCACAAAAAGAACTTTTCAACAAATGCCTAAAACCTGTCACATTTTTCTTACAGGAATGCAGAAAATATCTGGGGGGAAAAAAAAAGTATGAAAAAAATCTTCCTGCAAGTTTGTAGAAAAGGATTATTCTTGAGAAAACATTTACAGTTTCTCTGCAATGGTTTTGGGATCTCAAAAGCCAAGGTAAGATTTTTTTTCCAGTGTTTTCAGCCACGTCTACCAAAAAAGTATAAACAAACTTGGTAAATTTTTGTGCTGGTAGGTGTTGAGGCAAGTTATCTGGTTGTCAGGGAAAATATTAAAGACATGTAAGATATAAGAACTGATATAGGTAGCTGCCTGAAGCTGTCACCATAGTAAAACCAGCTTACTCAGTTATGTCACCCTGTGCCCTTTCAGTTGCATTTGGCTACAGCTTTGGATTATTAAGTAGGCTGTCTCACCCTGCTTCTCCTTTAGAGGCTTTGGCTTTTAGTATCTGCTATCGTTTTCCTCTTATCCTGCATCTTACAGTTTTATTTTATAACAATCTCTGTTCTTCTTCATCCATGTTTATTTTACTGTAAGCCCTTCATGTCAGATTTTTTTATTCCTAGATGGTAGAAATTGCTATCCTGATAATCTTTAAAGGATTTACAATGTACAGTTTTTATCATAGGTTGCTTAGTGAATGTGCAATAGCAGATAAATGGGTGTTGTCATGAGGAGCTGAACTGTGGGATCTTCAAGCTTTTTATTTAAAATTATCTTCTGACTACAGGATTATAGACAAAAAAAACGAATACTATAGAATTATTTTAGATGAAAGCATGTAGATATGATAAAGGCAAGCAGGAGACCTGGAGGCAAGAGAGTAAGGTGCAAGCCTGCAGCCAGCCTGAGGGCTTTCAGTGTTCAGAGAATAAAAGGTGAGGGTAGAGACATGTTTGGCAGGTATATATTTGTGTATAAAGTGTGTTTTTGTGAAGTGTGCTAAATTTGTTTGCTGCATGCATAGTTTTGATTTATGCTGAGCGTAATGGCATTGTGGTTACCAGTTGGTTAGCTGAGTTGGTTCAATGTAGGAGCTGGTGATACTGCAAGTGCTCCTATTCTGCTGGATGTTCATGGTTCACTGATGACATGTATCTATATGCAGCCCTAGAGCTTTTACTATAGTATTTCTCCAGTGCCTTAACAGGCCCTATACAGAAGTAAAACAAGTTTCTTTGATTACTACTTACATGCTTCAGTTTTCAAATGATTAAAATTGATGTTACTGTATCAATTTCTGTTACTAGCATTTGCTGTTTTGGCCCTGCTTTTCTGTGCTTTAGTTCTTTAATATCTTCAGAATGAATGCTAATCAATGGCATGATTCTCTTGCTTTTTAGGGAATATCTCTCTCTGCTTTTTGAAGTGGATGGTGCACTGAATTTATGCTTGTAGTAGCTTAAAAATACTGCCTTCAATATGATAAGACATGGGCTCATTTGGAAAGCTATGGTCAATTTACTCTATTTTCTTCTAGTTAAAAGCAATCTATTTAGAGTATAAAAAACCCCTTTACCACTTATATTTTGATATGCATATCCCTTGTATCCCTAATACACAATACTAATTCTTTCCTGAAGTTCTTTGGTAATGTTTTTAAGTAGTTCTTACTGGGGTATATACCCATATAGCTGTTTCCTGAGCTACGTTGTGATAGACCCACCCAGCAAGGTGAGCACAGCTTTTTATTGGGCCTTGGAATGACACATCACGAGACCCCTCCGTGCTGCCGCTGCAAATTCCCCTTGAAAGACTCCGTGGTGTTAAGGTGATGTCAAACAAACCGTGGGGGACGTGCTCTGTGCTGCGGGCACTAGGGGGCAATATTTGACCGCTTTTGCTCGTGTGCTGCAGAGCCCCATCGAGCCCATGCTGGGTATTGCTGTCTATAGCCCAGCCTGGCTGGTGTCTGGTAAGCGCTGAAACCCGTGTCGGGAGCCTCACTCACTCCAGTTCCTGCTTCTGCAGGCTCCAGTGGAAACGTTTTCTACAAACACAACGGCAATGGGAAACCGATGGTGAAAACAACACCTGAGCTCAGAAGCCATTGTGGGCATTTCGATATGCTCAAAAAGATTTGTCAGGGATGGAAAATGAAATCAAGTGATACAGTTCAAATTTTTTTTTTTTTTTCAAAAGAGAGTGTCATATTATAAAAACATGACAAAAATTAAGCACAGTAAGTCATAATTGTGTCAGAGATTAGTCAACCTCCTTCTGTCTTTTGTTGGCTTGTTCATAACAATCTTATTAACTTTGCATTCCTTGTAATTGTTTGTCCATTTATGAGTTTTGATTGTTTTCAAGCTCATATTTCTCTTTGTTTTTATGTAGAGGCTGAGGAAATAAGATGTTGCGAATCTCATTAAGAAAGTTGGTGTTTGAATCAAGCTACATGAATATTTAAGATATTTACAGTGTAAAATGTTACAGGCAATAAACAGATTATTATTTATTTATTAGGTACCAAGTGACTGAACACTTTTGCTATGCTTTTGGAAACTCTGAATGCCTCATAAGTTTTTGCTTGTTTATTATTGTGAAATCTGATTTAAGGATAGAATATTAATGATGAAAACTTGGACAAAGTGAAGTCAGTGGTGTAATTCTAAGTGCTCTGTGGTGCTGTATGACTATAGCATAAGAGCTAATCAATTACATACACCTGTAGAATGTAATGGATTATTTTGTTATGCTGCTTGTGTGTTTTTATTACTTGTATTTCTGACAGAATTGTTTGCATGTGTAAAGTTCTGTAGTAGGTTCTACAGTAATGCAGGTTTGGAGTGTGTTAGAAAGTGAAAGACTACTGTGTTTTGAAAGAAAAAGTAGTTTTTGTTTTGCCAAAGGGACTAGCAAGGGTAAGGAGAAAAGAGGGAGAAAACAAGAAATGGACCATGGGAAGTGATGATTTTAAAATGATAAGACAAAAATAAGTAGGAGACAATTGGGCTTGTTGAATGCTGTTTTACTAATGGCTTCCCCGCCATTTAGTTTCTCCTTTGATTGTGTTTGCAGCCTCTCAGATTTTTCTTTCAGAAGTATTTTCTGATTTGCCATTTGTAACATTTTATCTTAGGTGATGAAGTGCTTCCCAATCACTGTTCAATTTGTAATCATATCTGGTTGCTCATTTTAACCCTAAATTAATACATTGCATTGTGAAAGGCAGCCAAGAAGTTTTGGCAACAGTTCCGGATTTTCTTTTAATGTGAGTCTGAAGAGCTGCATGCAAATATGGTTTCCTTATTTTTTCAGTATTATAAATAAAGAGAAGTGAAGAAAGAGGAAGGGTCTCAAGAGGAAAGAAAAAGAGAAGTCTAGCAGATTTCCAATGTTGTGTCGTCAATATGTCTGTTTAAAGTTCAGTGAAACAGTAAATCTCTTTTAAATATGTACTTGAGATGATCCGAGTGATTGGGTAAACACATAGAGAGCAGTGTGTAGTCAAATACACCTCTACTGCTATATAACAGCTCCATAAAATCAAATACGGAGATTAGCTATACAATTTCTATTAGCTATAGCACATACAGCTATTTTCTATTAGTAGGATGTAGATGTGCCTTATAAATGTATCTTCTGTATCAAAGCATAAATGACAGATGGTATTAGTGACTCCTTAGTTCTGTCTCCTGCTTCAAAATAGACTTGCTGTCAATTAATTCAGACTAGAAAAGAATTAGATTTGATTATCTGGGGTTTTTTTTTGTTAGTTAATACTTAGTATTTTTAGCATTTTCAACTCACTGATTTGTTAACATTTGGCAGAATGAATCCTGACCCATGATTGGGGCTCCTGCCTATTAAGGTAGTAGGATTAATAAGGTAAAATCAAAAAGTTGCATTCAGAATTCTGTTTGATTAGCATCATGAAACAGCAGTCAGAATATCTAGCAATATTTTCCCAAACACTGGAAGAATTAGGAATGAGAAAGATTGTATTTTCAGAAAGGTATTCCTGATTTCAGTATAATCTTCTCTTAGAACATGCAGTATGCTTTCTCTGGTCATGAGTTCCCTGTTGCTAAAATGAAGATAATATTTTCCATTTTCCAGAACTATTGTGAAGAAAATGCCATTATTTTTTTCCTCAGATATTAATGTGGTAGATACTATAGAAAATGCTACAAGAAAAAAAAACAACCACAAAAATCTATTAGCTTTATTTGAATTTGAAAAAAAAAAAAAAAAGTGTTTTCAATAATAAGTTAAATAATAAATTCCCTTAGAGCAGCGAGCTGCATTTGTTTCACTTTTGATCCATTTGGAGAGTGACTTATGTAGGAAGAAATCTGAGCAAAGTCAGAAGTTGCTAATGTGGAGACTGCATGAAGCTGCTAAAAAGGAAAGCTATGTAGGAAGAGCCTATAATTTTCATTCCTATCTTTGGACTTGGATTAATGCCCAGAATAGTGACAAATACATCGTCACTGGAGAAAGGCTAAGAATCACCTCCATAGGCAATAACAACTAACTAAAGGAATGGATAACTGCATACAATTAAAGCAATGAAGTATTTGCTAATAAAAAGAGTATTTTTCTATTTTCAGTACAGATAACTGACAAGAAAGACTTTTTTAACACTCAAAGTAGCATTTTCAATGGGGGAAGAAAAGGAAATGTTGATAACTGTGTGTGTCACTGTGTGAATATGTGCATGATATATAAACACATATGTACAGCAGAAGAATTTAGCTGAAGATATTACGAAATATCGTCTCCCTCTCAAGGCCAAAACCATACTTTCTCTAGGCGAGTTATTGAAGAGGTACCTTTTTGAAGAGCTTGACATAGAGGTGCATAATTTATCTGAGAACATCTCTTTGACAGAAGTAGGGGTGGCATGTAATATGATGGCTATATTTATTTAATTTTTCACCTCTGTAATTTAATATATAAAAAAAAATACATACAGACACTGGTTTAAGTGTTAAGTGCTTCCCCATACGTTTTAGTCCTATGGTGCTATTGCCTGACTTTACCCTCTGCTCCTCAAGAAACATTGCAGAAAACTTCCTTGTGCTGTCTGAGTTGATAATATCCTTGGAGAGAATGGATAACGGGTAATGGACTTTTCTGGCTGTCTGTGGAGCTTATGGAATAACAGTATCCCTGTAGTTTTCACCTCTCTTATTCAAGATTCAAATAGTTTTTCTGTCTGGTTTGCAGGTAAAGCATTTGTGACTGTAAGATGCAGTGGCTCTGTCTTTTGGAAGAGTTTAAGAAAGTGGGGCTCTCACAAAGAAATAACAAAAAGAGGGCCAAATGGAACAGAATGGTACTATTTTGTAATGAATAGCTGCATAAATTACTTTTAAAGTGTGCGGGCGGGGTATTGTTTGTTTTTTGTTGTTGATTTGTGGGGTTTTTTGTTTGTTTTGATGGTTTTGTTTGTTTGTTTGTTTAACATGGTTTTATATATGGAAAAGGGAAGTAAGTCATACCAGCTAGGTCTGTGTATGGAACAAGATCCTGCTATAGTACTGCATGAACAAAAGTTCCCCTTGTGTACTGAAATATTAATTTATTAAATTTGGGGGTTTTGCTTCCTTGTAGTGCTTTTGAAGCATGGTCAGTCTAAAAGGAATGTGGAATTGTAAGAAGTCTGCTGCTAATATTGGCCAAGAAACATCCAGAAACAAGATGTGGGATTTGAACAATAGACATACTTTCCTTAATAAATGGAGGATTTACTTACAGAGATGTCAGCTGTTAAGTATTTCTGCTGCTGTAGTATTCTCTGACCTTATGACTTTCCTCATTTCTGAACATTGTTGCTGTCTTAGGAAAGGAATAGATTTATAGATGATAGAGGGTCTATTCAGGTGACGTCTATATTGAAAGACCTGCTGACTCCACTGAATCTGTTTAATGCTTAACATAACAAAAGGTGGTCTTCCAACACCCCTCCCTTTATTATACCAAAGTATGCTAATGCAAACACCTAACTCTAAAGTTAGATACATTTCTTTAAGTCCTTGGATATGCTGCACTTTTTCTTAGTGAATATAAAATTTGATTGTGACTATTGAAACTGTTTTCTGTCAAGAATTTCAGTCTTATCTCTTCTATTTGGGGCACTCCCTGCTGTGCGTGTGGAGTAAAATTGCGTGAAATAAAGTAAATATGGAGTTTTAAAATACAAAGGAACATATATGTTTACAGGAATAATTTTTACTGTGTGACCAAATATTTTAGATATTTTAACATATATGCCATGCTTTTAATTATAAACAAAATTATTATTTAAGGCAAAACCAGAGATATATGTGTATACTTTTATACTAGAACCAAGGCTTCATAGGTATGAGCTTAATACTAGGTGGCAGAAGGATTGACTTTTGGGCTGAAAGACTGCAGTAACACAAACCAGTGTCATTGCTGGGGAAGTAATGACATGTTTCAGATATTAACTGGTATGAAATATTTGGTTGAAAGCTGTTGTTGACATGCATTCTTCAACAACAAGAGTGTCTTTGTAAGCAGAATTAGGAACATGTGATGATACAGCTGAGCAAAATACAGTACTCCATATTATGTGCAGTTGCTAAGGATATAAACCTATCAGTGATATCTCATTTTAGGAGTTCAGGGTATGAATAATAGCTCTATGACTAACGATTAATGATATGGAGTGAAAAAGAAGCACCATTGGATAACAGAAGGTAGAATCATTTTACTATATGCAGCAATGAACATTGCCTTGCACAAACAGTACAGCCTTGAAGTAGGGTGGGTGGAGGTACAGCTGAGTGCGAGGCAGAAAAGAGGACTGAGAGCATAAGATTTATGGGTGAGAAATTCAATCCTGTAAATAAATTTTACCATTAGAAGTTTAACACGAGAGATGCTGCAGATTGGACTTCGACTTTCCAGATGCTCTCTGCTTTCAATTTTAGGTTAATGACATTATTATTTCCACAGCAGCCATTAGTGACATTGCAGAAAAGGACTGCAGCTAGAGTTTTTGTTGTTAGATATATTATGGATTACTGCTATTGTAGTGTGAACTATTTAAGGTGATCCTCCATTGATTCCTTTCCTCTTTTCCTCACTGTATGTTTTTAGTAACATAACATGTGCAAATAAGCATCCAGTTTGTATAATTGAAAACTAGCTGAACGGCCTTGCCCAGGCTTTCCAAATGTTGTTTTCCTGGCATAGTGGTAGAGATATCATATTATTTAAATACTTTTAAAGGTGATTTTAAGGTTACTGGTGGTACCTTAAAAATGTACGCACAACTGATTATAAAATTGGAAATGTTTTTGTGATCCGGGTAATGGCAAGCAGGTTATTGGTACAGTTCATCAGATCTGGTTCAGAAGTGCCCTAATGGGGTCACAGTCATTATAGGCAGAAGAAGCATAGATCTGCTTAAAGCCAAGAAACACACACTTCTGTGAGGCTGAATGTCTTGATTCCTGTTACAGCCAGGAGATGGAATGGCATAGTGAGTTTTCAACTTAAAATAAAAAAAAACTTTTTTCATTATTATTTTATGAATAGTTATTATCAAACCATAATATGATATTAAGAGCTCATCTGACTGCTTTCTCTTCTGTCAGTTTTATGTGCAAAATAAGTATTTAGGGATCCTGATCTACAGTGCCAGTTCAGAAACGAACGCTTGCAGTTGTGTTAAATCTGTTGTGGTGTGTGTGTTTGTTTGTTCGTTTGTTTTGTGGTTTTGTTTGAGTTTGTTTTTCTGAGTCCTCCAGCAGCAGTAAATTAAGGCCAAGGAGCTTTCTCCCATGCATGCAACTGCTATGTCACTCCCTTCCCATTGTGCACCTCTGTATTCAAGAAGCTGCACACTGTTGGAACAAGTCAGCTGGAGCTATTGCATTACCACATCAGCTCACAAGAGTGCAGTGTAGGGGCAGCCTGAAAGGATGTTGCAGCCAAGAACTGAAACAACTGATGTAGTAAGTCTAATTTTAGGTGCAAGAGCCTCAACGGTTTACAAATAATGAGAAGCAGACTTAAAACTATCTCAGTATGTATTTATCCATGAGCAGTGGTTTTTTTTCAGTGTTATATTTTTATCTGTCTCTAATTCGTATTTTGTGTATGTATTTATATGCATTGTTTTTAAAACAGCTATTTCATTCCTTTCTTCTTCTCAAATTATAAGATATTTCAGGCACAATTTCCATAGATATTTTGCAGCTATCTGACTGTCTTAATACATCCCACTGCATTACATTTTTAACTTATGTTTAATAATGTAAGCAAATATTTATTATACTGAGGTGAATATAATCCACAAAGCAAATAACTAATGTAATACATTTTTAAAACAGTAGTTTCTGAGAATTTTAATTCCTTTAAAATAACAGCAGCTTTTGTACGTACAGCATTTTAAGGTGTTAAATCATTAAATGAAGTACTGCAACACATCTAGTACATACACAACTATAAATACTCTGAGTGGGCACAGAATAACACCCAGTGAGATACATGAGCAAAATGCATGCTCCTGTGTTGGTCAAATCACTTAGCATCTATAAATAGTAAGGAATCAATTTATACAGTATGAATCTAGTTATTGGGCAACCTTGGCTCCAGAAGTATAGCTCATGTTACTTTTACCCTTCTGTGCCTTGAGCTAGATGAGGGACCTTTTGAGTAGTACATCCTTGATAGCAGAACTCTCCTTAGTATTGTAGAAACTGACCCAGTGTAATTAAGTTTCTGAGTTTGGTCCTTCCTGAGCTGCCTGACAGCAATTGAAGCATGGAGGATTTAAAAAATATTTCTTTTTTTTATGAGGATATTTCTTGCCTTGTTACTCCATTTCTCCCTCACATCCTGAACCTGAAGGACCAGTGAGTGGTGATTGTTCATGGTGGTGGTTTTGTGTGGTGTGGGTTTTTGTTTGTTTTCTTTTTAAATTGAGCTTACTTTTAGATCTGTTTGGTCTAATGGGCACTCAATGGAAATAAAACTTGAGTGACATAGACCTCGATGGTGTTGGAACACCTGAATTTACCGCAGAAAATCCTGTTACCAGAAATGTGATGCTAATATCTTTGAGTATTCTTCTCGATAATAGTCTTAAAAAACACATCAGTGACTGTGCATGAAGTAAAATGTGGGATTATGAATATCAAGACTCTTTGGTCTCATGGCAAGGATTCTGTAGCCTATGGAGTTGGAATTCAAGGATGTCCCCATGTGCTTTACTAGCAGTTCTAAGTGGAAAAAGTGGTTTGTGACAGAATTTAATAGCAGGTTTGCTTTCAGAAGAAAAGGGTCTCACAGTTTTGGCATCTTGTTTTGATGCTTTTTGATACTATCAAAAATAAAATCCGGCATAACCTCTTTATATAATACAAGGCAAATAATGGTAAAAAAAATGATAATGTTTTAGCTTTTCTGTGCTGCCCAACATCTGAGACGTTTGCCTTCAAACACTTTTACTCTGTTTCCAGATCTGTACATGTTTATGGAGACCTAGTTCTGTCAAAAGGGAAATGGTGATAAAATATGCATGGTATTGTTAATAGTACAAAGATAACACAGTATAAAAACATCTTTAGAAATTAGTGCCACAGATTGAGGACACAGTGACTTAAACTTGTCTTTAGATAGTCTCTATTTTAAATCTATCTGCTCTTAGGCTTTGTAGTGCTCAAATTTCCTCTCCATATTTCTGCAGAAGGTCAAATAGAAAAACTGTACCCACAAGTTATTTTATTGATTGCATGTGTATTAATATTCATGGAATTTGTTGAACCAAGAAAAAATGTAAATAATGAATTGAAAGCAAACAAACCAAAGTTCTTATGTTAATTGCTAAAGAATAATGTTATAGCAGGAAGTTCAGCTGGAGGTGAGTCAGTAACTGGTGTGTACCCCAAGGACTGATACTGGGACCAGTACTGTTCAGCCTCTTTGTTAATAACCTGGTGATGGGACACAGGTCAACCTCAACAAATTTGCAGACACCACAAAAATGTTGAGGAGTTACTACCCAATACTGTATGCCAAGAGGTTGTGCTGCCATTCAGGTGGACCTGGACTGCCTGGCCAACTGGACAGAAAGGAATATCATGGTGTTCAAAAAAGGGCAGTGCTGAGTCCTGCTGGGGGCCAAGTGGCTGGAGAGCAGCTCCGCAGAGTGAGATTTTGGGGTCCTGGTGGAAAATAAGTTGAACATGAGCCAGCAGTGTGCCTTCAGAGCAAAGAAAGCCGACAGTGTTCTGGCCTGCGTTAGGAAGAGCATGGCCAGCAGGCTGAGGCAGGTGATTGTTTTCTCAATATTCAGTGGTCATATCTGGAGTACCATGTCCACTTCTGGGCTCCCCAGTATGAGAAATATGTGGACTTTCTGGAGCGGGTCCATAGAAGGACTACAAAGGTTATCAAGGGATTGGAGCATTTATTGTATGAAGAAGGACTGAGGGAACTGGGGCTTTCAGTCTGGAGAAGAGAAGGCTTGCGGAATCTTGGTATGTGGATAAGTACCTGCTGGGAGAGAATGAAGAAGAGGGAGCTAGACCCATGTCAGTAGTGCCTGCTGATAGGAGAAGGGACGATGGGCATAAATTAAAACACTTAAAATTCTATTTGAACCAAAGAAAAACCTTTTTTACTGTGTGAATGGTCAAATTTTGGAACGGGTTTCCCAGAAAGGTTGTGGAGTCTCCATCTGTGGAGACAGTCAAAAGCTCCTGCACAACCTGGTCTGGGTAACCCTGCTTGCACAAGGGGGTTGAACTACATGATCTCAAGAGGGCCTTTTGAACTGAAATGATTCAGAAAATATGATGGAAAAAATTATCGCGCTGCCTGTGTGTGTACAGTTGCGCTTAATGAGATTGAAATGTGAAAAGCAGCTATGGTGGAAGGCAGCATTGGAGCAGCAATGCATCCTGTGCTTGTGTACTTCTCCATAAACTTCTTGAATTGTGCTTTAACCAGTGAATTCTGGTATCTTGCCCAGCAGGACTTTACTGCTTCATACAAATCCATGAAATAAATTTTCCAGTTTCAGCTTTCACAGGTCCAGTCTGTTAGCAGGTAATGGGAAATGTTCACCTGCCACTAAGATCTGACAGCAAAAGAAAGAATGGCCTAATAAAATGTTTGCACAACACAATTTTCACTTACTATAAGTAGGTTTGATGATGGAAATATTTACAAACAATCTGAGTTATTTGATACATTGATAAATTAAAAACTGAGACCTATACTAGTCATAACAGCTGGGTGGCCACTATGAGATGGTTTCTTAGCTTTCAAGCATATAGATCTCAGGTTCTGTCTTGTTCAGATTTTAAAGATCTATCCTTACAGAGATAGGTTAAAAACCTTATTAAGCATAATTTTGTTAAATGTTTTTATTCATCAGCATCAGTGAGATAAGATTTTGTGGTGTATTAAATTTTTTTAATCTAAGACCTGATTTTTGTAATGATATTTATTTAAAATGCTTTTATTCTTCTTTTTCACTAGGCTTTTCTGCCTAGTTGTAAGCATGTATGAAGTGTCAGTTTTCTGCTATAGTAGCTAGAAATTTTCTGCACTTGTAATCTACTGCCAGTGGTGCAGCTACTGGCAGTAGATAATGTTTTCAGCATTTGCATCAGTGAGCACATTTTACAGGCACTTTGAGCTATCCTACCATGCATTTGAAGGAAACATTGTGTCTCTTTTGACTGCAAATTGAATTTACTTGCAGGTCTCCATTTTCAAAATATAAAAAGATGTTCGGTTTCTGCCAAATTCAGTTTTGTGTCTTAAAGTCTCCCTTCTTCAGATAAGCTGAAAGGTATTTTGAATTAGGAAAATCCTTCTCATTTTTCTGTCAAAAAAGAAGGTAAAATATGGGAGATGAATACTGGGGGTGGGGTGGGAGGAGAGAGTAGCAGGGAAGGAGCTGTAGAATTGTTTCTAAGTAAAAACCATGATATGCTGTAAAAGCTAAGAAATCAGCTTAGTTTATGGAAGCATCTGAAAAGAATCATTTGTAGTGCAGTGGAATATCCACCTCTGCAAACATAAAGGGAAGGTCCTCCAGGTATCAAATTTCCTATGTACTTTGGTGTAGCCTCGTCTTTAGCCTACTGGGATCTTGTTGATTCTAGTTTCTAAGTTTGCCAGCAGTGATTAGCAAGGCTTTCAGAATCTAGAAACTTAGTGAACTACTGAGTAATAAATTCACCTTCATAGTTTTGATCAATATGGAATTTAACTAATGTTAGTAAGATTTCACTCATCTAGTTAGACAATACTTGTGTTCCATTTCAGCACAGTTAATTCTGAAATGTGTAGTGAATGAATCTTGCAGTTTCACCAGAAATAGTCCATGTTCACAGACAGGTAGAGTTCAAACCTAGAAGTTGGTGAGAATCAAAAATTGCTTTTGTTTTGCAAGATAATTTTGTCTCTTCCCCATTCCCCCTCCTTTTTTTTTTTTTTTTTTTTTTAATAAGATTATTCAAACCAACTCTCTTCTACCGTCCCATTAGGTGCTGCATCATGAATAGTGAAGTTCTGGTTCATCCAGTGCTGAATGCTGATCACCACATTCTCCCATTAAAACTGAAAAGGAACAAATATCCTGAGAAAGGAGGCATTCAAAGATTTGTAGAAGTGATGCAGCTTATGATGTGCTTCAGCAGAGTAAGTTAATTTTAGTTAATTTTCAGAGGCTATCACTAATAACTTATTTTTTTTTTTACAGAAACATTTTTAACTGTGTGCAAGCAGCACTTGTTCAGGTCTAAGAAACAGAAAAAAGGGAATGTTAGCCTAGAGAGGAGGAAGTGGGCATGTTGGAATTCAGTGAATTCCTGGAGTATGTTGAAATTTAGACAGTGATTTTTATCTTAAGTATTAAGATGCTGCAGGATGGTTTTCTTGTTTGTTTTGGGTTTTTAACTATCCGTGTCAGACAAATCTGTATGCAAAATGATGCTTTTTGTTTATGGTGATTTATTCTTTGACAAAAAAATAGTGTATGATTTTGAGCATTGATTTGATTTTTGTTGTAAAATGGCCTTGCCATCCTTTCACTAAGTCAGCAGAGAGAGTGCTTCCTATGGGTACTGACATGTATGTAAAAATCTTAAAATGTTTGGCTGTATATTCATGTAAATGGAGAGAAAAGGCACTTACCTTGGAGGAGGTCAAGTATATAAGCAGTTAGAACATCTCATGAAGAAACTGTTCTCCTTTTTAGTATTGAGTTCATTTAAATACCTTGAGTGAATACACCTTGTGAACCTATTTACAGTGGGTAAACATCCTTCTTTCAGGAAACAGAATTTATATATAACAGGAATGAAACTCTGGTATCAGTGTAGCTTTGTTTTGTTTGCTACGCTAGGATAACTAACTAAGACATTAATGGCATACCAGGACAATTCAAGTTATAAGGACTTTTCGACATTTAATGATATTCATTTCTTTCCTTGTTAGTTCAATTATTTTGTAGAGGATGTTGTATGAAAATATTTCATATAGGTTATCATTTAATTCAGTAATTTAACAAAGTGTTTTCTTTCTATAAAATGCTAAATTTGCTGACCCTTCCAAAAGGATTATCTGTTTCTTAAAGGGGAGTGGTGATTTTTTATTTATAAAATCATGAACATAAAAATGCAGAATAAGAATGCAACAGAATATTTTATTTTTGCAGATGTCCCCACAGCAAAATAGAACTTTATTTTTTTTAAATGTACTAACATTTATTTACACAAAATTCTGAAAATCTGCCTTAAATAGTGGCCAAATAGCATAAAGCTTTTAGAAAATATCAGAAGTACTATAAAGTTCTATAAAGTACCATAAAGTGACGATAATATAGATATTATACAAAGTTGTAAAAAGTGTATTGTTCATGTTGAAGTTGTAGAGGAGACAATTAGATTTTAAATCTCTGTAGAGCTTCCGTACTGACTTAATTCAAATAATTGTAAGGCGACAGAGTATCAGTGTAGATTTTTAATTGTATTTTGGTTTTAGGTTCTTTCCTCATCTTTCTATGAAGTATCTTAACCTAGCTGGAAAATAAGGGATTTTTTTTTATCCTATATGATTTAGGAATATTATAACAAAATATTTAATAAAACTATGAAAACTTTTTTCATTGCTTAATTAATTTCATTTTTATTTTGTCTTTATTATTCAGAGATGCAATAATAAGAAACATAGTTTTGTGAAGTCTTGTTAATTCAGAATTGTTTTTCCTGATACTAAGGTATTCTATCATGCCAAGGCAGTCAGACTTCTCACATATTTTCCCTGTAATGCCAAGCCATGGATGATTAGATTGAGGAATCCTTCAAACTTTCTTCGTCCTTCATTTCAGGATATAGGATTATTTATTCCAGCTCCTTCATCATGCCAAAAGAGAATGTACTTCTAATAAGGTTATTATACTATTCCAGCTCACTTAGGACCTTACTCAGATCTTGCAAAACTTGAATATTTTTGTAAATTTTTTCCACCCATACACCATATTTGCAACAGTCAGAGTCAAACTCGACTCAGATACAGGTAAATCAGTGTGACTCCAGGACATACCTTGCTGAATGCATTACATCACATGTGCATCTAAAGCAGTTCTCTAGGGAAACTTACAAAAACACTCTTTTCTGCTGAATGAAAATGTAAGCCCCCTGGAGGCTGGAGAATGGGGCCAAATAGTCATTTGGCCTTAGAGGTACTTAGTGTTTATTTCTACATGTAAATTTTCCAGCTTAGCATTTTAAAAGAGTTATTTCACATCAGTGTTAGAAGAAATGTGAGCTGTGTCTGAGGGAGGCAACAGCAAAAAAAGCAGCAGGCAGAGCTCAAAGAGAAAAGTAGCTCGTGGTGGTTGAAGGCAAAGAAGGGACAATCCAGAGCTAAATGTCTTCTCAGCTTTTACCTTTAGAATGTATTCCAATAATTTAGGAATAATACAGTCATGATGCCAAGCTTAGTTGTTTGGGTTTTTTTTATTTATTTTTTCATGAATGTCAAAACTCAATTACAATTTAGTGAGTTTTTAGTAACCGACAACTAGGCAAACTGCTTTCCACGTTTTTGTGTGCCCTGTAATATAGTCTAGTGCTGTCTCAAGTTTATGGGTGTGTGTCTTAGAGTGGTTAGTGATTGCTTTTCCTGCTTCTTCAAGCACTGGTGGTCAAGTTTTGTTCTGTTAACCCTCTTTATAAGCCTGTCCTCATTCTCTCTGTATTCTGTAGAGCTTGTTAAGTTCCAGTCTGAGGAAGTTTTATTTGTGTAATGCTATATACAAGTAAATTTTTTGTGTGTTGTACAGTTGAGCAGCCTCAAGATTAACATACTTAAAATTTATGGATCTGCCAAGCGTCATTAACATTTATAACATATCTTTTTTCTATATCCAGATAGAACTTTTGGATCCCACTCGTACACACCTGAAGTTACCCAAGTCAGTTTTTTGTTTTAAAAAGATGCCTTTCCTTTCAGAAATTCTTTAGCTTATAGAATTTAATTGGAGGTCTGACTTTCTATGGAGCAAGACCTGTTCATAAGTGGTTTTTCAGTGCCTTAAGAACTCTTGGCAAAATCTTTTCCTTTACTTGATAAATAACATCTGTATGTGAAATTAATATGTATCATATTGTTGTGATGCCTTTTGTCTCAGGGCCTTCTAATTTTTTGGCACGCTTAGTTTTCCAATGTAGATTTTTTTAATGTACATGCTTAACTTTTATACTCCGAAAATGAAAATACAGTAAAGTTGTCTCCATGTAGTGTCTCCAGACTGTAGCAGAAAGTGAATGTTCACCTACTAAAGTTCCTGACTCTAATGTAAAGAGAATAGGGAGAGAATAAAAGGATCATGTCAACAATCTGTCAGCTAACCCAGTAAACAGAGATGGAAATGTCAGCGGCTTATCTGCCAGGAGGGATGAATCACTTTTCTCCCTGTCTGGAGAGAAGCAGGACAGAGAAAACTGGCTTGCCAGACTGTCTGGCCGGAGGCGCTACCCGAGAAGGGGAACCGGCTGCTGGTTGAAAGGCTCCATGATGCTCACCTGTGATCTTGCCTTGGATGGTGCATGGAAGCCAATTAATTGCCTGAGAGAATGAGGGAATGGTAGAAAGAAGGAATCCAAACACAGGCCACACTAAGGCAGAATTCTTCATTAACAAGATGTATGTGATTTAAAGAAATATCTTTTCAGATATACAGCTGTACTGTTGGTGAAAAGGCTACTGGAATCAGACAATTTGAATTCCAATATATGTGATCTCAGGTGCCTGATAGTACAGTGAATCTGAGGGAAAGTTTGTATTATTTTTTTTTTAAACTTCTATTTCTTCTTATTTCCAATTTCTTGAAGGGCTTTACTTCATGTATTTTATCTAGTATCCTAGTAATAATTCTAATAACACTTCATGAGAGTAAAATAAGTTCTATACATCATACTTTAAAAACAGGAGTGATATTACAGATCTGTAGCTCAAACTTTTTGTATGCAAGTACTCTACAAGAATTCTAAGATCCTGTATTAGGCTTTGCATCTATTACTAGATTATTACATTGAAGATAATAGTGTGCAAACCATATTATGTTGTAACGCTTTACATTTTAAACATGTAAAAACAATCTCTTCTGCATATAAGAATATGCAGGTGCTAATCACATTGCCTCAGTATTCAGCTGGGCAAAGTAATCAGTACATGAAGTACAGTTTTTACTCATCATTAAGATCTACAATTGTTCCTTGACTCTGTTTCTCTATAACCTTCAGTTTGTCAACTTTTTTTCTTTTCTTCTCAAGTGAGTATGTCAGAATGTGATGCAAGACCGCGTTCCAGCCTGTGATAAAGGTGCCTATGTTACTGTTGGCCAAAACCAGCCACGTGGGTTCTGCATGGGAATGCTCCCTTATATTAGCAGCATCTCATGTACATTTACCTTTAGGTACCTGTATTTTACATAGATATAGGCCATTTCAGACCTTGTACAGATATTTTTTTGTTTTTTTTTTTTTTTGGTCTCAGACTGTCAGATAAGCCTATTAAAAGGCTTCTGCAAGGCATTTGATGTCAACATAGTTACTTTGATCAAATAAGCCTATATTCAGAAAAAAGTGATGTTTGGCAAGACTTAGTTCTCATAAAGCTGTTCTGATGCTCGTCAGTTATTCTAGCATCTCCAATTCTAAACTGATTGTAGTCTTTATTTTCCATTCTATGTCTTTACTCAGGATCAGTGTTGAAGTAACCAGCAAATATTTACATGGCTGTTCTTTTTCATCCTTTGAAAATGCTTTATATTAGTAAGAGAAAGGTCAACAAAGGTTTTAATAAGCTTCAAGAGGCTAAGGCAGTCTGTTCTCCAATAGTAAAAATAAAGATATCAGGGAAATTCAAAGAGGGAATTTAAGAAAAAATATGGGCATCAGAGAGTACATAAATGTACAGTGAAGAAATAATAATATTGACATTTCTGTAGTAACACCAACCTTGGCCTCTATTACTATATGTTCCTTCATAGTACATGAGGTCAGATATTTATATAAACAGATAATTTATTTGTATATTGAATAATGTGTGAGCTTTTAAAGGTAAGTTCACGAAGAATGGCAATGTATACTTAATTTTAGAGGAGGTTTGATTTTCTGTGACTACACTATTTCCCATCTTTCATCTTTAATTTATCAGTTATTTCTTTTATGAACGCCATAGACTGTGGAAGCAGAAATCTTAAGCATTTCTGTATTGTGCACTTGTCTGTAGGATGCCAGATTTTGTTGCCTAAATATTTTGAATGTCTTACATAAAAAAGGAGTTTCATGGGAGAAGTCTAGAACACTCTTTAATGTGGATGTTAAAGTGAATTTTGTTAAGTGCTGACCTTTGAACTCTTAAAGCAGAATGAGGTAAAGAAAATACATAATAGTCTTGGCCAAAGGCCTAAAGTTCTGTGGAGCATCTGGTAACAGAATCTAGTCCTGCTGACCTCAGCATTTGTGCTTTAGCTAAAGAGCCATCCTTTGGAGCAGTGCCAGGCATGAGGCTGAATTTACTCAGAATAGTTTGTTAGTATAACGTATAGTGAGTTCCAGCACCTTTGTCTTCCAGACTATTTTTCAGGACACTGAGAGATATAAGTTAATTGGATTCTTTAGCTTCCTTGAAAAATGGGTGCTGTAATGCCCCTTGGTTCTTTGCCAGCTTTTCCTGTGTTTTCTTGTGTTTCCCTCATTTACAAGCTCTTTGGAACAGAAATTGTTTTAGTTTTTGTATCACTTTTCAGCTTGTAATTAGTAACACATTTAATAAATGACAGTAAATCCATCCTGAAATGCATAGTTAAATAATAACAGATGCAACAAAAAAATTACAGGTAGAAGAAAACAGGAATAAGTTTGCCTGTGTAAATACTTACTGATGTTTAAAAATCACTTTTCATGTGAAATGTTTGTCTGTTGCAAGTTGAGTGCTTGGATTTTTAATTAATTCTATACAAAAATACAGAGGTCACTTTGTTCATCAGCTCAGAGCATATTTCTTACTTGAAAAACGTTCTGTGGAATTACGCTTACTTTATGTGATTTACGATTTGAAAGGAATTACCGAACCAAGTTTCCTGAAATGTTTACCTCTACTGTTCTTGTATATTTCTGCATACATTTTAGTATCCATCTGTTATTTGTTTTGTTCTCAAATAATATGACTGTTAATTATCCTCCGTTATTTTGAATTCTGATGTGACTTTGTATTGAATATTAGATAATGCAAAACTCTTTTATTCACTGAAATTCAAGGAAAAGAGTGTTCTTTCACACTTGTTTAAATTTTAATTGCCTTTTCAAGTAGCAAACAAGCTTCAAGCTAAGACTTGCAGATGTTGAAAACTAGGTCATCTTGTTTATGCACGAACTCGGCTTGCTGTACTGCAGAGCAGTGGTCTATAAAAACAAAGTAGAAGGATTTTCCTAGGATTAGTCAAGTCAATAAGAATGTTAGAGTATCTTTATTGTATCCTGCCATGAACTAACTACTGTTTTTTGTTGGTTATTCACCTCTTATAGTTTGATTCTTTTTTTACTTACTTGGATTTACTTTGACTATCAGACTCCAGATGAGTAATTTTTAAGGAGATTCTTTACGTCGATTCCACAGGTTATATTTTCAGTAGGACCGGTATTTAACTAGGTTTCATAGAATCACAGGATGTCCCAAGTTGGAAAGGACCCACAAGGATCATCCAGTCTTGTTCAGAACAAAAATGCAGTTTCATGAGAACTAAGAGAAAATTGTCAATGTTTTATTAGTCTTAATTTTTCCTTATTATTTATCCCAGACTCTGTAAATGGTGGTCATGCTAAAATTCTAATTAATGCCAACCTGATACTGAGCATTTGGCTCTGTGACATACTTTTCTTTTGAGTTTGTCACCTTCTTGTTACTCAGAAATAGTATAGGAATAGATACACTAGAATCTTACCACACTGCTTGCTACATTGAGTATGTTGTCCGCATGAAAGGCTTAGAATCTCTTTCTGTTTCTCTGCCTCCTCCCGTTCTGCCTGCTGTCTTCCTGTCTGCTTCTATTTTAGAAACACATAAATAGATATGAATAGATGATCTTGTATAATTTGTGATTTATTAGTGACTCCATCTCTTTCTGCTAGTGTGTGAGGTTTACTCAAAACATTCACACTTTAAACCCAGTGTGGTGACAGAACAGAAATGGAGGAAGTAGGCTTTGTTATTTAGAACATTGCTTCATTTGGAAAAATTCTTTTATTATTTAAGAATAAATTTGCAAAAATGACTAGGCTAGGTTGCTAGTGTTCTGTTTTTCACTGGATGACTAGGCTTTTAACAAAACCTTTTCTTTATGGCAAATGGCTAGCTCTTTTAAATAACTAAAAACTGAAAAGCGTCCTGTTTTCTTCTGAAATTTTTAGTGTTTCAGTGTAATATTGTAGTAAGTAATTATCATTTTCAATACCACTGTTTTCACTTTTCTTTGTACACTGGATTCTTTGACTTCACTACATAGTCTGCTATCCATACTGAATCTTCTTCTCCCTTCTTTCCCCCACTTCATTACATAAGGGAAGAAATAACATTTCCTAGTTATTTTATTCATCACTCCTTTACAGATCAAGACATATTACAAAGAAAAGCTTAAGGCTTGAGGCAAAAAGCACATTCAATAGCAGCCATGTGACTCAGCTGTCCAAGGATTAAAACAGAATTTAACCCTTGCTAGCTTTTTATTGTAGTTTTAACCTGTAATGCTGAGTAAATATGCAATGCAGACTGTACAAAGCCCATAAAGAAATTGGATAGGGTATGTAAAGTGGGGCAATCATCTCTTCATCTCATTGTCTCATGCTGAATTATTAAAGAAACTACACAGAAGTTGTTGATAATATTGGCTGCAGAAATACCTACCAGAGGCTTGACTGGAATTGTAGGTACAGGTGATATGTTTTATCAGAACAATTAGTGAAGTTGTCGAAGTGGCATTTGGTCACAGAAGCCTCTTTTTTGATCTGAAACAGAAACAACAAACTTCAAAATTAAATACTGTTGAGAAGGAATTAGCTGCTTCCTATGGAGTGAAGCGGGGAGGGAGGATATAAGCAGGGAATAGAGGTGCCAAGGTGATCATTTACTTGGGCAGAGTGATAGGTAAATTGTAGCCTGTGGGACAAGAATATGTTTCAATCAGAGTCAGTAGAGAAGCCAGAAATAACTTAGCTTGACCTTCAAATTCTGTTGCTGGAATTTGAATTTGGAAGGGAAACAAACAGAACACAACTTAGTGTATGATTTACTTAAGTTGACTCGATTTACCATCCGAGCAAATGTAATACATGAGAGAAGCACTGAAGCAACAATACTATTTTACTGCAATTTTAAAGGCATTTTCTTCAGAGGAAGTTTGCAGTTCATAAGTTTTTCTGAAATGTCTTTTCATGTCTCATGTGTTAATGTTTTGCAAATAAAATGAGACTGTTGAATAGGCTGGGATTATTTTTTTCCCTTTTTCCTCTTCTAGCAGAGATATTCTTAATGGTATTTGTCCTCTTATAATACAGTTGACTTGCTTTAGAGACTACGTATGTTTAGTATGTGTATCACAAAGAGACACCCTGGATTCCTTTGCAATCAAAGTAGTTAATAGTTAATGAGAGTGTATTATGCATTATACTGTAATTCTTACTGTTGATTCTATTTGCAGAATGTCTGGTTTTTGGGCTAAAACTAGCTAACTGTATGAACCATCTTGATTTTTCCTTTCCAGCTATAGTGGTATTATTTATTCCTTTTCTCAGATGTATTGTAAAAGGCATTAAATTACAAAGTCATTTACAGTGTTCTGGTTTGATACAGCTGTTTAGATTTTACTAGTGTTGTTACAGTGGTTCGTTCATGGATAATTTGGTTCCCAAATTTTTTGGGGCATCAGTTTCATATATTTTCTCCTTTTAAAAAGAAAATATATATATATATTTTTTTTTTCCTACATAGTTTGCCAGTTCTGCGCGCCACATGATGTCAAGCACATTATCTCTATAATATGTTCACAATATTTAAGAAAACTGTTTAGGAGAGGTATCTGGTATTTTTGTAACTCATCAGTATTAGAACCTACTGAAACTACAGTATCTCTTGGTCAAAAGGCATCTATGAGGTATATGGTATGACTCAGTGATTTGTATAGTACTGGTTCAATACTATTTGCAGAATTTAAAAAAATGACATAGTGTACAGAAGATGGTGCCTAGCTACTTTGGAGGTTATTTCTCTTCTTTTGATTCATACAAAACTGAATTCACTACCTGTTTGCCATGGCAACTATCTCTTGATAAACCTCTTGCCTTATCTGTATGAGTCACTCTTGACAGGTGCGATCTGGCTTGTCCAAAATGGCGTAGAAACATCCTTACATTCTCTGATGGGTAGGCATGAGGCATGCTCACATGCAGGTGGTAAGGAGAACAGAATCCCTATATTCAGGATACAGATTCAGATTTAATGTCTGTTTTGGCTGTGGGAAGACATTCATATAATCTCTAGCACTCATAATTGAGACATTGTTGGCACCTACGTCTGTGTAACGCTGCTGAATCCTTGTATATGAAATTCTCTGAACTGCATGTTGTATTTGTCTATGTATATATAATACATGCACATAATAAGGAAAGACAAAGTTATAGATGACTGAAGAAATTGATTTCATTTGCTATTCAGTATAATTGTGGGAAGCATTTTTGCAATATAGTTTTATTCAGATATCACACCTAAATCAGTGAAGGATGCCATGACTGGTACAGAGATGTGGTAAGAATTTTTATTCAAAATCACATTCCATAACTAGAATTTGGATATGCAAGCAATAGGTAATTTTTAAAGTGAACTGAACCAGTTTTGGCAGTAATTCCCCTGAAAGTTTAGTAGCTCAAAATCCATGTCTTAGTTTTGTGGCAGACTTCCAATTCTGTTTACATTTAATTGAAATTAAGCAATAGCCTGTGATGTAACTGATACAACACTCATAAAGTGCGACAGAAACAATCCATGTGGATTGTACAACTAAATTACAAAATGATAAATTATAAATCTGTGTCATATCTGAATTTGTATCTCTTTTCAAATACATTTTCCTCTTTGACCTGATGACTATAGTTGTTTTTTGCATAAGTAGGGCAGAATTTTAACTAAACAGGCTACCAAGCTAGTCTGCCATGGAAATATTTAATGTCGTCATTAAATCGAGCATATTATTATATTGGCCTATCCTGCCTCTGGCTCCAAATCAGCTACACTTTTTAAAAAATTATTATTTTCTTTTCTTTTTTTAATTTGAATAGCATTTTTTGTTTGGAGTGACATAATAAACTATCAAGCCATGCTTTCTATTGCTGTTTCTTCAGCCTTTTTCTCACTTTCTTGAGTGAAGCTCGCTATTTTGCTTTAGCCAGCCCAGAAAGATTACAGGATTCTAACCCAAGAATGAAACCCATTCCTCAGTCCTGCTTAAGAAAAAATTGAACCTTGTCTACAACACTTATACAAGACACATATCATGGCTCTAACAATTATGGTTTATAACGCTATTTGTCTGTACTTTGAATCCATTTTGTTGTTTTTATTAAAGCACCCTAACTACTTTTTGCTAAGATGTAACCATAGTTTTTACTTCAAATTGTTCAAAAAGTTCTATGTATTAGACATGTGACATCTCCATCCTGGAGTATTACTCCTGTCTAGTAGAAATAGACAGAAGACTTTGAGCTTTGCAAATAGTCATTAGTCTTAATGAAGAATTATATTGAAATAGATTATCTGTATGTAAAGTAGAACCGATGTTTTACTGATAATTTTATAAAGAGTTTCCACAAATCATGACTAGAGAGAGATTTTCATTAGAATGAAAACAATAATGCACATGAAGTGTGATAGCAGTTTGAGAGTTCCTGCTAGGGACCAAGATTTCATGACACTATTGAAATTAGTCACTGATTAAACTAATGTAATTTCATTATGTTGTTTTGTACTAATGTAACAATATTCCACACAGGAAGAAAATAAGGTCTGTTTGCATTTTAAAGAAGTATTTAAGCACATTTGAGAATTTTTTTTCTTTGATAGTCATAATTTCCTGACAGTTATGTATATGGGCAAACTCTTCTGATATTTGCACCATTGCAGTGCCATTTGGACTTCCAGTTTGCATGGATGCGTGCTCTGTGTCACATCCAATTGAACTGGTAGCCAAAGCAGTAACAAAGTTGTTACTCAGCAACTCATGAAAGTGCACTTTACAGCTTGTGTTAAGATTGAATGCAGAAGTAGTTCCAGGTGGATTTATTTTTTTTTCTTTTCTTGAATTACGCTAATTTATGATGTTGTTAAGTCATCATTTATAACTGTATTGTTAATTTTTCAGAGTTTCCAAGAGTCTAGCCTAGAGTGTCTGCTCAACAAGAATTAGTACTGTATCTTGAGCACTGTTGCTCTGTGATTACTTTAGGATGTACAACACTCATTGTGTATGTATTATCTACCAGATGGTAGATTGTGTTTATATCTCCCATTTTTCATTCCAAAATCTTTTACTGTCTACTCTTAGGCATTTAATATAAGTATAAGATACTAATTTGTCTGTAATAAAATGTATACTAGATATTAAAAAACAGTGTATTGTGGTATATACCCACAAGATGGCAGATTAACTTTAGCATATGTGACCTTCAGCATTTGCTGAGTTTTGTTTTTAGGCGTGAATCCTTAATATTTTATTGATGTCAGAAAGCCTCTGCCTGCCTTTTAGATGGGTATATGTTGAAAAGAGAGCGATTATAGGCAGAGTGCATAAGCACCTCCCCTTTGTGCGGTCATAAGGATTAGTCAAAATTGAACCAGTAACATATCTGAGAGCACTGAACCACTCTTTCTATTCTTCTTAACTTCCTCAGAACTCTGTCTTATCTGCTAAGCATTTCAAAGATAAAATGTTTGCTGTTTACAAATCATGGAGTAAACGATGGAAGAACATCTAACCTGATCTGCTTCTATGACAAGGTGACCTGCTTAGTGGATGAGGGAAAGGCTGTGAATATTGTCTACCTAGACTTTAGTAAAGCCTTTGGCACTGGTTCCTGCAGCATTTTTCCTGTACAAACTGGCTCCTCATGGCTTGGATGGGCAATACACTTTGCTGAGTAAAAAAACCTGCCTGGATTACCAGGCCCAAAGAGTTGTGGTGTGGAGAAAATAGTCTGAGAGGAGACCTTATTGCTCTCTACAGCTACCTGAAAGGAGGTCGTAGCATGGAGGGTGTTGGTCTCTTCTCCCAAGTAGCAAGTGATAGGACAAGAGGAAGTGGCCTCAAGATGTGCCAGGGGAAGTTTAGATTGGAAATTAGGAAGATTTCTTCACGGAAAGGGTTGTCAGGCATTGGAACAAGCTGCTCAAGGAGATGATGGAGTCACCATCCCTGGAGGTACTTAAAGACGTGTATAGATGTGATGCTTAGGGATGTGGTTTAGTGGTGGACTTGGCAGTACTTGCGTAATGGTTGGACATGATAATCTTAAAGGTCCTAAATGATTCTCTGATATTCCACACTGAAAGAAGTTGTTTGCAGCATTCAGAAAGCCAGTGCATGTGACTTGATCCATAGGAACTCTAGGTGTTAAGTAGCTCCTGCCCACTTAGGGAAACAGAGGTCCAACCCAACTTAGCAGCACAACCTCTGGAAAATCTATGTGTGGTCTCTGATGATAAATCTAAACTGCAAGATGAAGAATTCTGCACTTTGCCTTTTAGTCCTTGCCTTCCAGTTACCCATTTCAGGGAACTTGTTGAACATGAAAATCCCTGCCAGCCTGCGTTTCTTTCCTGGGGAAACCCAGTTTGCTGGGAAGAGAGAGGAGATGCTTGCTGTGTCTTGCCCTGTATAAAGTCAGGCTGAGGTAGGGCCATGCACCCACATCTGAGAGCCATGAGATGCTGCCTAGTTCCACAATGTACACATAACCTGAGAGACAGACTAGATACATGGGATAAGAAGGGTTACTCGGTTCCCTTTCTGTTTAGGTTGTCTCCTGCCTGTGCTGGGATGTGTTTAGCGTGTTTATTTCATTATTTATACTGTTTAGTTCTTCCCTTCACTTAGTACCATTACAGTAGCTTAGCCAGTTTCTCTGTGATTTTTGGTCAGCTGATGTTTAGAGTCGCATGAACTGGCAAAATGCTGCAAGCTGGACACTGTTAACTGCAGGCAAACAGTATCTAATGGTCTGTGCTCATTTCCCCTGGAATAAAAGCAATGTGCAGTAACAATTGCAGCCCATTGTACAATCTGTTTCTGTACTGCCTGCATTTTAGACTTTTGGATGTAAAGCATCCCTTTTATGATTTTATGTTCAAAATTGCATTTTGAAGAATTTGAAACATGTCCATTCACGTAAATTTTCGAGCCACTGTTTGTGTGAATGATTCATTTCCATAAGCCATTATTAATAAATCTGGAACTTTCTTCAGATTTGATATTTTGAAAACTGTTATTTTTTTTTTTCTTTGGCTTCTGTTAGGATCGGGTTATTTGGAAATGTGCTGTTTGCATTCAGCAGCAGCAAAACAAAGCTCTGTATTCTGGCTCATCGCCTCCACTGCAGGGGCAGACAGGTGGCGATGTCCTGTCACCATGACTACATACAGCCCTTAGGGAGGGCTCTTGTAAGATGATAGTAATTCCTGAATGGGGGGAAGGGCATCAAGATATACTCCTTCTAGCTGTGGGTTCTTTTGTATGGGTTGCACTTGATTACATGCCTAGTCTGTCGCATGTGTATGTGCTCCCTGAAATGCAAGCATTGGAGAGAATATATCACTGCAGACAGTGTGACAGGGGCTGCTCACATTTGCCATTTAAAGCTTTTACATGGATTAGAAAGGCAAAAGCACAATTACAGTCAGACTGCCTGAGCTTCTGCATTGTATTGGCCATGGATTTAGGCACTTCGGAAGGAAAGGTACATTTGTGCTGAGGTGAAAGCAGCTTAGTATGGCAACAGTTTAGGGCATTGGTCTGAATGGGAAGGGAGTGCTCCCTGACCACAATATTGACACAAAGTAGACATGCCATAGTAGTAACTGGTAGTGAGAGTAAATGGAAAAAAGTCATTCACCTCTGTCTTCCCTCAGTTTGTCCCAGCAAGGTAGGGATGTAAAACTGAGAAACTGGACTGAACCTAGCACACGAAGTCCACCAGCTCTGGCATGTGAAAGGGGTCTGATAGCATTTTCAGTGATTAAACGTGGTTTGACTTTGTTCATGGCATAGCTGAAAAAGGGAATTGCATCATCTTTGGCTTCAGATTCAAGTGGCTAAAAAAGTGCCAGTATTTTCTCTCTACATACTTTACTCTGGCCTGACCTAGCATGACCTGTTTAAACTTGAGATCTGCCAAGACCGCAGCTGGAGTTGATGTTGCTGCAGCATATTTGTCCTTTCAATTCCACTCCTCCTTTGCAGCAGCACAGGTAGATGTCTCTGCTACTGGAGGAAGTAATGTGTTTGAGTAGGGAGAGAGAAACTTGAGAGGAATGTAAGAGAGTTAAATAACATAAACTGAAAAATGGTGAAGGACCGTCAGACTTGAAGGGACGGAACAAACTAAATGAAAGCTGTCCTTGTGGTTCAGAAGGGATTTTTTTGTTGTAATTACATCACTGAAATTTTACTCTAAGAACTGTGCAGCTCCCACTCTGTGTGTTTGCATGTAATACCTGGTGAAGCTGGGTTGTGGAAAAGAGTTTGTAACCTGCAATGTTACTAATATTATTCAGTGTTGGAATTTTCAGCCTCAAGTTCAGCCAGGAATGCTGTACATAGACAACAGCATTCCCTCATTCAAATTTAATGCGGGCAGACAGAAGGAAGGAGAGTATAGTGCACAAGGAGAGTAAGATGGGAAGAAGCCCTGCCTTTTTAATGTGTAATTAATTAGAAATAATGGGCTAAATGGAAGAAAATACTCTAGCTAGTACTTGCTTGAAGTGTGTGAGTTCCCATGGTGAGTGAATGTGAGTTATGACCTGGATCCCAGTTTCCCAGGGAAGAGACTCTGTGTATGTGTTCAGTGCTGTGAAGGAGCAGTGGTGAGCTGCAGAGAATGACTGGTCTCCTTTGTGCTCCATCTTCAGATGCAGCAGTTCCTTCAGTCTGCTGTTTGCTTCTATTGATTCAGGAACAGAAAGAAGCAGTGACCTAGAAAATATAGAAATATCATTTTACTGTAAAATATTTACAATCTCTAGCTTCAGCTAAACAAATTCTGCAGAATGATGAATTGGGAGCAGCCATGCTAGTAACTACATTGTCTTCCAAAATTGTCAGTTGCATATTTTAATCTGAAGTACAAGGAGCATTCTTGTATATACATACGATCTGTAAAATAGAATGGTTAGAGCAAGAAATACAGGCTTGAAAAATCGCTCTAAAAATTTACTAACCCAGCCATTAAATTGCCCTGCCAGCTTCATTGACAATTAAATAGTATAAATCATCTAGCTAAAAGCATTATTTGTTCAGGGCAAGTATTCTGAAACTAATAAAACAATGGGAGTCTTTGTATTTGGTTACCTACTAAGTTTTAGGACTTGTTTTTGCATGTCAATCATAAAGACATACAAGATGTCAACATCAGAGTTCTGATGAACTCAGATCACGGTATGCAAAAAGGCTATTGTCATGCTGAGTCTGGGAGCTGAGAATTCTCCTCTAAGGCTGCCTGCTGGAGGCCAAGTGCCCCTTACAGCTCTTTGCACTCAGTATGTATTTCCATGTACCTGGCCAGCAAGTGGGATGTTGCTTCGTGCCCCCATTAGGAACTCTTGAAATTCTCCTGCTGTGTATTAGAAACCTGGAGGGCACGGGCAAAGGATGCAGGTAATTTAAATACCACTTCTGCCTTTCCGCATTTCGTATTGTACAACTCGGATGAACCAGATAATTTGTTCTCATTCTTGGAAAAAAATAAAATTTAAAAGAGTGTGCTAAATGGAGCAGTTAAAGGTTTTTATATCCAAATATATAATTGAAAATACAGATGTAAATTAAGCATTTAGAAATATAGAGTCTGGGTTAAAATGCTGCATTATAAAATGAAGAAAACAGTAAAATAAAAATCATTGCTTGTCTTCGTTTCTGCACCAACTCTGCAACACATGAATTAAGGATGTGCCTGGTGCAGATGGGAGATGTTAGTAACATCCTTTCTACCCAGCGCCCATTTGTGGAAGTAACATATGCTCTGCCGGTTTTGTCCCTCGTCATTTTCTGAGTCTGAAAAGAATGTGCTGTTCCCTGGTGCCCAGAGATGCAGCAGCAAAATCCCATCCAAACAATAAATGATACCTATGATATGTGTCCTACATGTTAGGATCTGACTATGCCGATTAAAGCTACCATCCCTTATTTCTTCTGTATCATGTTTATGTATTTCATTTAATGTTTCCTAGTTGAGAGAGAAAATTTATACGGCTTTCCTGTTGCATACTTTCACATGCTTCTCAGATCTTTCTCTGCTTATTTGCATGAAGAGGTAGGATAAGGCCTTTGGTATTCAGCAGAGACAAAAAGCTGTTATTTTTTCTGGGTCAATCAATTTCCTTCCTCAGATCAGAGCTGGGATCTCTGAAGTGTATATCAGAACTGAGCTTCCTGCAGAGTTGTAAAATTAGACCCATCACTGTCATCCCCCTGTAACAGCAACAAGAGAAAAAATATGAAGAAGTGTAAATTTTTGTGGCTGTTAAACTCGGTCAATCCATTCCAGTTCTCTGGAAAAGAAACACATAATACAACCATTTAGAGTGTTTGTATGGCATAATTAGAAAAACTGTGCACGTTATCTTTGAGTATAGCTGTTATTATATGGCATGTTGTTAAATTGCTTCTTTTGGTTTGCTGGATTTGATATCACTGCATTAGATGAAGGGAGAAAACGACGTGACCCACTTTGATTTATGATGGCCGATTTCACTCATTAAGACTGTACTTTGCTTGTACTTTGCTGTAAACACAGACCTGGGGCTATGCCTTCTGAAAGCAAACACAGCATTTCTACATTAGGAGGCTGGTGGGGCAATGTGATCAATGTACAGGCTATAAGCATTTTAGAATAAATAGTAAAAAAACATCTGATACTGAAATTCTTATGAGACACTTATGGTTTTATAAAGACACCCAGGAATGCCATGTAAAGTCTGGTAAATGTTTTTTGTATTTTTATATGTGTTTCCTATAAGAACAAAGAATACCTTTTAGGGCTGATACCATTTTTCCCCTTACCCCTTAATGTAGGTTATGAAAAAAAAAATTAAATGGCTTTTATTATACAGGAAATGTACTTGAAGTGTAGAATGCTTGGGAACTGATGCCTGCTTTACTGCTATAAATTGTTCATGATATGTCTTTTCTTATACACATCAAACACAGCACTTGCTGCAGAGATGCATGTGATTTGTCTTCTCCCATGAGAGATGGTAATTGGCTTCAGTTTACTTAAGCTACTGCAGTACAATTTATTTTCTGAACTTAGCTGATGCTCATGTTGCAACATGTTTTCTTCTATGAGGGTGAAGCATTTAATTTGTAAAGTGGTGGAGAGTATGTGCTGCATTAAAAAGAAAAAGCACATCCCTGCTCTGTGGTGTTTAGTGGAAACAGATCATAGCACTCCACCATCCCCCTTTACTGTATCCTGTCTTGTTATTAAATTGTACATGAACTAATCATGATCTTTTAGTAAACATCCATTGTAACTCGCTCGGTAATTTGAACAAATGACTAATGAACTGTGGTTACTATTTGCTTTGTCTATTTATAATTAATTATTTCTGTGGTTTTTGGCCTCAGTCAGATAGTATTATTTCTCTTTTCTGTGTCTTATCTCTGTCTGTATAACCAAGCATTCTTCAAACAGGCAACCAATAGAAAATATTGAAAACTCACTTTAAGTATGAGCTCTTGTTCATTCAGTGATCTTTTTTCCTGCTCAGATTTCTTTATGGTTTTTCATATTTATCTGTCATTTAGGCGAAGAAATAAAGAGATGAAAATAAAAATCGCAAGAAATGGCACTTCATGAGAGTTAAGCTTTTCAACATCAAAATATTCGTACAATTGTAACAATTCAAGTAGCAGTAATAATGATGTCACATGTAAGCCATATACTGGAGATGAGCCCTTTGAGTGAGGGCTTTCTTGGTTTCATTAATTCCCATCATAATTTCGCCTTAAAAATTGTTGACTTTGGGTTGGTTTGTTTTGGTTTTTTGTTTTCAGTAAAGAACAGTATGCAATTTATAATGGACTAAGAAGTGCTGAGTACTCACAATTTCCTTTAATAGATTAATGAATTTCTCTGTAAATACATTTGACTACTGGGGATCTTAACTTGCCATAATGACAGCCCTGGTTATCATTATTGTGGCCAGTCTGCTCCTTCTTGAAGGAAATGGATTTTTTTTTTTTGCCACCACACACTGAGCTTTTCTCCTTTGGTAATATTACTTCAGTGCTGAATTAGCTTCAGTTAATTCTGCAAGCTCATTACTCTTTAATGACTGTGCATATGTTAGTAGTGCTGCATTAGCTCATGTGAGGCACTAGGACTTCTGGGAAAACTTGCTTGGGAACAGCATTAAGCTCTGCTACCCTATGAATTAATTTGCAGTGTACTGAATATGTCTCCTTTCTGGGCATCCATGTGGAAATTTTTTAATCTAAAACCTCATTAAATAAAAGCAGCGAGTAATGAACTTAGAAGAGTGACCTAGCTCTACTGTCAGCATTACTAATACTCTGATTTTGGCGATAAGTGACAGATAAGAGGTTTAATACGTAGTGGAAGGCACTTTTTCTGTGGTTGGACGCGTTGAAAATCTACCTGTCTATGGACATGGATCAGTATAGTCAACACAACGAGGATTTTAGTAGCTTCTAAGAAATCGTTTGCTGACTGGAAACTGGGGAGAAGGACTACAAGCACAACGTGTTAGGAATATAAACCTGTGCTTGACTGGGGTAACCATCACTACTGGCTGGCCTAATAACATGGAAGGAGTTCTTCCAAGTGTCATTTCTGTTCAAATGTTCTGGAAGCACTGGAGAGGGGTGTGTAATGTCAAATTCAAATTATACAAACTCTATGGATTTCTCTGAAAAAAAAGGAATAGGTAGAAGGAAAGAGGAAGGTCACAGAAGCAGCAAAGGCCAATTAGGAGGACATACGTGCCCTCAGAGCAGTGAGCCTATTTCCACTCCAGGTTAAACCAAGACCCTCAGCCATTTGTGCTGGTCTGGGCCAAAAGCATTTGCCAATGTTTTCCGAAATACAGTGCTTGGTAATGAAGCTGGGTATAGTAATGTTACTTTTACAGAGCACTGTAAGAGACTCCAGATTCCTGAAAATGAATGATGAACTGCCATTCCTCATCAGAACACCTGCCAATCTGTTTGCAGAGCAGAAGTTCTGCAGATTTCAGGTGCTGTTTTGAACAGGCAGTATGAACAGATATGAGTAAAATACAATTGTTAGAAGTTAAGTGAGGGACCAAAGAATCAGAATAGCTCCAAAAGTTTCTGGAAGTAAATTGAATCATTTATGAAGTTAGATAAGGTAGTCAGAGGAATGGTAGAATAAATAATGTACATAACTTTGACTTCAAAGGTTTACATATTGACACTAACACAATGTGATTAGAGGATTCTCTAGTTCAGGTCTGGAGGCCAGGTACTCGTAAGGCTGCCCAGACAAGTGTGGAAGGCCACGTCTCAAGCTTTAACCCCATATTCTAAGAGGGTCAGGGACCAGCTCCAGGAAGGAATTGTATGAGCAAGGTAGACAATTCTGTGTGCTCTTGTTAAGGCATTTTTTCTGGTGTAGGTAAAGCCATTCCTGTAAGTAAATATGGCTTCCCTATATTGCATGCTGTACCAGCTCAGAGATTCTGCTTCCATGACTGCTGATGCTCATCACATTAGAGATTTTAATAGATTGTAGTGTTAGAATATTCCATCAGTTATGTCATGGCTATCCAAGCAATTTAATACTTGGCCAAAATATGGCTAATATGGCATAATATCCACAGATGAAGAAAACACTGAAAACATGCCAGTGAGGAAACTCCAGGAATATTCTATTTACTACTAATTTTGAAATGAAATATGTTAAATTCAACAAGCCAACATTGTGTTTCAATGTACTGTACCTTTCTGCCCTTGAACATCATGAAGACATTGATTATACGTCAAGCGTTACTGTGTAATGTATGGATGTTATGACTATGAACATTACTTAACAGAGCTGAATTTCAGTGCAATCTCTTTCTTGTGAGATCAAGTGAAATGCTATTTATTACTTTTGAGAATTACTGGAATAAAAGAATCACTGTACAATTATAAACAACTTCTGTCTATTGGTGATGAGCCCTTTGGCTGAATGTTAGACAGGACCAAACAGAGGAACTTTGAGAGTTTGCGTATTTAAGACTTGTAAAGTGTGGAGAGCTTTGGTAGCAGCAATGTGGCAAACTAAAGTAATACCTTAGATACTGAGCTGTGCCTTTATCATTTGGAAGGGCTTCAGGGTTGACAGAAAGACTGTAGGGACAGAATGTGCAGGTGTGCTGTGTTTTCCACAGACAGTATGCTGGTGACAAAGAAGTAGGAAGCAATGGAGTGTGGTCAAAGTTCTCAGATTTTTTTTTAATTGCTTTACATTAAAAAAAGCTACAGTGTGAAGAATAAGGTATTTCACTCTAGTGATAAAGAAAGCATTCTTTATTTGTACCAAGGCCAGTTTTTTTCTTGCTTTAACCAACAGAAGGACAGAGACAAAGAAAAAGAAATACAATAAAAAATGAAATCTTTATTTTTTGGCTCATTTATAATATTGTTTACATTGTTTATGATAATAACAATTTCTTGCATGCATTTCACCAACACATTACAAGTCAAAAGCATTTGTAAAAGAAAGATTCTACATTTAATGTTAGCTTGTGTATGAAACACACAGTGTCCTGATGTCTTTGATAATACAAATGTGCCATTTTGTTCTTGGGAAATGTTGTGGATCCTATTTGTACAAGTCTGGTGCAGTGTGAATCAAAAAGAATAAGAATAGGCTATGTAAACATACACTGCAAGATAGCAAGGACTTAATGAACGATGAGACTATCTTGGAACTTCTGATGCAAACGGTGCTAGAAATTCGCACATTCTCCTAATACTTTCCTTGCTATGTCCTGTTACCAGTTATAACTATTTGGAAACAAGCTGGGCTCCAGATTTACACATTTTACTTCACATTGAAATATATGCAAATATAATATTAAAACAAGATAGTCTACAAGCACTCACTTTTTTTTTTTCTCTCATAGTGTGATGATGCCAGTTTGAAATTACTGTGGTTAGAAAGTAAGCCAAGTGAATGAGGAAAGAAATATAAGAAACAGTGATCTAAAGTTTAAAGACACTTTTCTTATATACAAAACTGTTGCCAAATGCTATTTCTTTACATCATTTATATATGCTAACCACATTTTCAACAGGTTAAACAGCTTGCAACATGGCCTGTACAGTCTGGTTCTATACCATATAGTAGCCACTTCAAATTTAAAATGCAAAACTAAAGAAGCTCATAAATAGCTGCAAACTATTGCTTAATGATTTGAAAGAATGAGGTCTGGTTGGACAATTTGATTCATTTCACCACTGACATGTGGCTTCCTGTAGTGGAGACTGGGCAGTGGAAGCAGCAAGATACAGCAGCAAAAGCAGTGACATGCACCAGTGATACTCTCCAAACTATCTATAATGACACAGAATACAACATGTCCTGTTGAGCTCTTGTGAATTACCCATACTGTGGTACATATCTGATGCAATTCAATGTGGCAAAGCCATTTATTTCTATGCTTAAATATGCACAACAGTATACCATCAATATTTACATGGAGAAGGGTATTTTATTGATTCATTTAATGTTGGCCATAGTGAGAGAAGATGGTAACTAAAGAACCATCTAGGAAAAAGACTGAGCTGCTTAAAAAAACAACAACAACAAAACAAAACAAAACAACAAAAAAAAAACAAAAACAAACAAACAAACAAAAACAAAACAAAAGAACTCTCAAGTATGTTTTAGTGAAGCTATTTTTTCCATTGCAGAAACCACATGATAATTTTTAAGCTGTGAACATTTTTTTAGAAACAAGTTGCTCATTTTTAGTGATTTGCATAAAAATAAGTCATTGCAGATTCCTGTAAATTAGTGTAGATTTTCCAGGCACATTAATCTGGATGCACATAGTCTGGATGCAGCCGTACAAGTAGTTAGAATGCCTCAAATTTAAGAGCAACACTGAAACATGGATGTTCTTAAAATCTTTAGCTTTGTGCAATGCCATATTTTTATTTATGCTTGGTTGAGAAGTGGAGCATGCCTATGCAAATCACTTCTATCTGTACATTATAGAGAATCTGAGAGTAGAACACCCGGTCCTCATACCTCTTTCCCCAACATAAAACCTATTACAAAAATAGTCACATATAATTGTAAACAACTTGTGAATTAAAAAATGATAAATACACTAATACCGATTTTGTAAAAATATGACAGATGTAGCAGTTGCATTACAAACAGTGAAGAGAAGCACTGTTCTATATGTTTGGCAGTATGTGAAACACAAAACAGTATCGCTTTGCACGCCTGTCATGCTCCATGTTCTCTGTGGAGCCACTTTTTCCCTCTTTCTTAGCAGTGTCAGCTGTAGTGAAAACAGTAACCTCCTGTCAAGTTTGGTACCCTGATTCACAGAGTCACAGTTTGATGATGAAGGTTCACTGTTTTCTTATAGGCACTGACCTTAATTATATACATAACGTATATATACGCACGCACGCACGCGCACACACACACACTTTATATATGTGTAAAAACTGTCAGTTTGGCATAAACCTCCTGCAGGAGTCCAGTTGATGCTTCATTCTCAAAGACTGTAAACAAGTCCCACAAGCAGAATTCTTAGATCTTTATTTTTTATTTTCCCTGACATCTTTACGTTTGTAATTCTTTTCTGCTTTATCTTTTTCATATTTTTCTTTGTCTGGTTTTGTTACACTGTCATAAGAAGGTGGGGAAGTTGTAGAGGAACTCTCATCTGTTTTTTCTGGAGTGGAGTTCCCATTTAGTTTATCAATAATTATCTCTTCTATAACAGGTCCATCTCCTTTGTTTTTATTTCTGTTATACATATTAGACACCTTTTTGACTTTTTGTCTTAAAAGGTGACGTCTGAAAGCACGCTGAATAATGAGAGCAGATACTTCCTCCTGTTTGCGTTTTAATGTGGTTGTAATTGGTTCATAGGAAGCTTTTGAAGGATTGGATGCCATAAACCGATCTTCCATCTGTATTCTGAGGGCATCCATCTCCCCACTTTCCCCCAAAACACGCTTTGTGAAAGCAAACAAGATGTCAAGGCAGTGAATTCTGTCACCGCTCACCATGGGCAAATCCATTGCAATAAGCTGGACTTTGTTGGGCTTTGCTATTAGAAGAGGAGGATCTAACGAGGCTGCAAAATCTGATAGCTTACTATATTCTATGAATTGTGTTGCATCAGGATCAAACTTCTCCCAGACTTCGTAGAACATCTCGAAGTCATCCTCGCTCAAGGGTTCAGCGCTTTCTTCAGTAGCAACACTGAAGTTCTCCAGAATCACAGCAATGTACATGTTCACCACTACCAGAAATGAGATGATAATGTAGCTGACAAAGAAGAAAATCCCAACGGAAGGGTTGCCGCAGTCACCTTTCACAGAGCTTCCCGGGTGGTCTTTATGGGGGTCACAGTCCGGCTCCCCACTGTTAAGAATTGGGGCAAGCAAACCATCCCAGCCAGCAGATGTGGTGATTTGAAACAGGCAGATCATGCTGTTGCCAAACGTTTCAAAGTTGAACATGTCATCAATCCCAACTTCCCTCTTGACATAGGCAAAGTTGGACATGCCGAATATCGCATAGATAAACATGACCAGGAACAGCAGCAGACCAATGTTGAACAGAGCAGGAAGAGACATCATCAAAGCAAAAAGCAGAGTGCGGATTCCCTTAGCGCCTTTAATGAGACGCAGGATTCGACCGATTCTGGCAAGTCGGATGACTCTGAACAGTGTGGGGGACACAAAATATTTCTCAATCATCTCAGCTAAGAACATACCTAGAGAAAAAGAAAGAAAATATATAAAAGATAATTTTAAATTTATTCTCTGATTACCTATAGAAAGATTTATTTATTGCTATCTCCAAAACAATCAGTATAGGGAGTCAATGTTATAGCAAAACCTCATACAAGTTATTACTTTTTATTGAAAGCTGTTATAATAGCACCTTCCTTATGTTGAAATGCTATCTAGGAGAATGGAAATAAGTAAAAGAAAAATGACTGCTTGTGACAAGTTAGCTAGTGTCTCTCTAAGCTTTCAGTTATTCCTAAAACAGCCTGGAAAGAGAAGTTTCTGTCTTAGATACAATTATTTCATAGAATCACAGAATACCAGGTTGGAAGGAACTTCAAGTTCTGGTCCAACCTTTCTTGGCAAAAGCATGGTCTAGACAACATGGCCCAGCACCATGTCTAGCTGAATCTTGGGAGTGCCCAATGTTGAGGAATCCACCATTTCCCTGGGGAGATTGTTCCAATGGCTGGTTGTTCTCATCATGAAAAAATTCCATCTTGTGTCCAACTGGAATCCTTCCACGAGTAGCTTGTATCCATTCCCCTCATCTTTTCCTTGTGACTCACTGTAAAAAGGGAGTCTCCATCTTCTTTGTAGCCACCCTTTAGATGCTGGAACATGGTGATTAGGTCTCCCCTGAGCCGCCTTCTCTCAAGGCTGAACAAACCCAGTTCTCTCAGTTCTTCAAGCTGAGTCTGTTACCATTGTCTTTTAGGAAGAACTCTATTGGCTTAATTTCTGCAAATTAGTAATTTTTATCATTTTTTTTTTTACCTGAGGGTCTGCACTGTATCAGCACAGCCTCTCTCAGGTGCTTTAAGACTCTTTAAGTCTTAAAGTTTTGTCACACAACTAGTTTGCACCTTGGAGAGTCATTAGCTTTTAGCTGACAGAAATCTAAATATTCACCAATAATTTATTTAGCAAAAGCAATTAAAAATCACATCCCCTTCACATACTTTTCAGTTTTAGTACTGAAAGCAAATTTGTGGTTACTTTGCATATACTGCTAAACGTTCCTCTATATTTGTGCATGTTAATCTAATATGCCAAATATTTCCTTTACGTCTTTTGATGTGGAAGATGATAGTGACTCTAATGGAAGAGATATGCAACATTGCATATATTGTATGCTGTCACATATGAAGATCTGAATCAACATGTAAATCATATAGTAAAACAGAAAATTTCATATTCAGTATCATAACATTCTCAAAACAAATGTTCACTTTTCTTCCCACTAGTTCTTTCCTGAAAGGGAATTGCTCTTACCTACTATGGAGAGAATCACAACAACAAAATCAAAAATGTTCCAGCCTATAGTGAAGTAGTAATGGCGAAGTGAAATCAACTTCAGGACAAATTCTCCAGTGAAAAGAATAATGAACACAAGGTTAATCCGGGATAAAATTGTTTCCATTTCTTTACTCTGGTCATCTGTTTCTACCATCATTGTGACCATGTTAAGGCAGATGAGGATCATGATGCTGATGTCAAATACTTGTTTGGTTACAAAATCAAAGACCATGCCTTGGAATTTGTTCTGCAAAAACAAAGATGGAATATAGTTTATGCTTCTGAAAATATTTGTCTTTAAAAATGCCAAATAGGAAAGCAAGTCCTTGAAAGACTTAGGAGTGAAGAGCAAAACCTATTCACAATAAATCTGTTAGTATTCACCAAACCTATGTTGGTTTCTTTCTCACCCTGTTAGAGGGGATCAGGAACTGTACCACTATTGGCTGAAGGGGAACAATGCAATAATAATAGTAATGACATTAAAAATGTATATAATTGGTGTAAAAAAGGTGGTATAACTTGATACCTAGCAAGAGTACCAGCCAAACAGAAACTAATTTTCTTATCTTTATTCTAAGCTATTTTTAGAATACTAACCACCAGGGATGTGTCTCTTTTCCTTAAACTAATTGTGCTTGGTGAGATTGTTGGACTGCTGAAGTTGCATGTCTCGAACACACCATGACTGCAATATCCTAGTTTTCCCTTAGTACTTAGCTAAATGTTTATTGCCATATGTCTCTCCTAAGACAGACTATTTTTAACCACTTGGTGCATAAGGTGCAACAAGTATTTTATTTTTTCCAAACACTGTAGAAGTTCAGTAAATAACAGAGTAGTTTCTTATCTTAGAGAAAAATTTAACCTAGTTTATGCTTTAATCCCTAGGGCATTCTTTTATTCTGTAAGATTATCTGTGTCTGTCTTTCTCTTTCACATCAGGTGACCACTGCCCCCTTCTGTCTTCAGCAGCAAGGGCCAGTGCGTCCCCGTTTCCTTTAAGTTCTCTGGGAGGAGAGGAACCAGAAAATGAAGTTTATCCATGAGCAACAAGAATCAATAAATTATCAAGCAATCAACTGTACTTTTCTAGAACTTAGGCAGGGCATGATGAATTTTATCACATTAACCTTACTAAATCCTACAGTTCTTACTTCAGAGTGTATGTTTTTAAATGAAACATGAATGATACAGTCTGCTGAATTTACAAAAGGGGAACAATTTCTACCTTTACAAGAAAACAAATGGAAAAATATTTTCTTTCCAGACATATAAACTTGTTGGCTAAACTCTTATTCCCAAATGAGTGTCTAATATTAGAGGTGTTAAAATCAAATAACTCTTACCACTGGCCTTGGTATAGGTTTCTGTGGCTTTTTGGATCCCAGTTTTTTCATTGCATTGTAATATTTCTTCTGTTCTTCTGTCATAAATATATCCTGACCTCCGAAGTAAAGAAATAATATCAAAACTAATTACTATCATGTCCACACATACAACATTTAACTGAAGTATGGCTCTCTGTAATGTAATATTACCTTTATATTTGATTTATGTAACAAAAGTAATTTTTTTCAAGTATTTATAGTGTGGATGCTCATATGGATTCCTAACACACAAAAAAAAACCCTACCAGTGCCTCGCCAGGCTGACAGTTGAATTTTTCCAGTGTCTTCATACTCACTTTGGCTGATCTGGCTGAAATGGTTCTTTCTGTACTGATGCTGTTAAGAATCTTGCTCATTAGCATGTGTTTGGTGCAGAGGAGCCTGACTGGTGCCTTACATGTCCTAAAGTCTAAATAGACTTTTAGGATTATGGCTGGCCCGGTCTTAAAGTGAAGTAACTTTGAGGCGTAAGTTGTGTCAACAGAGAGCATTTGCGTCTAATCTGAGGTTTTTGATGACAGCAGAAAAAAAGTACCTTTGATATAAACCTAAGTAATCCAAATAATGCCATAGCAAATTATTAATTAAAACACCACTGGAACTGTGACTAACTCAGATTAGCCTTTGTTTGCAGATGCAAATGTGTCCAGTCAGATGTGTAACAGACTGACTGAATTTCAGTATAAAGTAAATTGTGCTTATTGATGAGTCTGAACTAAGTCAAATGGAAACACAATGTCAAAGTCCCTGTCTGTTAAATTGGATTTCAAAGCTCAAAGCATGACATAATTGATAGAAACTGAGGAAATAGCCCCAGATGTGTTTATGGCTCTCTTAAGAAGCTAAAGAATATTTTCACGGGGAAAATATTTCTGTAGTTCAGACTTCTACTATAGATTCTGTTTGGCACCGCTGGGCTTTTTTTTGGTGATGGGATAAAACCAAATCATATGATACTGCTTTTTCACAGCATGCAAAGATTTAGAATTATCCTGAGGTTCTAGTTCATTTTGGCAGGGCTAAAAATGGTATGGCTTCAAAATATTTTAGATGTGATTATTTGTATTTTTAGATTTTTAAAGTTATTTTAAATAAAACTATATGTATTATCAATGTAATTATTTTAAACATACTTGGATGTCAAATGCATACAGCAAAAATATCCTTCCTTTCATACCTTTGCTTTATTGTTTCTAATAGATTACAGATTGTGCCTAAGAAGTTCACCTAATTTCTCACCAAAAGTATTAGAAAAATAGTAGTCTTTTGTACACATTTTTACTTGTATCTATATGCCTGTTCATATGAGGTCTATTTGGCCTACTCTTAACCCACTGTTTAATCAGTTTGCAGAACTATTAACTACTATAAGAACACTGTGTCATATTATATCTTCATTAAGTGTCAAAATTAACTTATCTTAGTTCTTGAAAGTTAATTTAAAAAAGAAACTCTTCCATGGCAGATAATATTACATCTAACAAAAAGAGTAATGCACATTTGCTTTTTGCATCCTCTTTTTAGCTCTTGCACAATTTGAAAATTATTATGAACCTACACATGATTTGTTCCTCTTCTCTGGTCAAAATGCTGAAATGCAAAGGCTAAAATCACATCTACAGATTTAACACTGATTATGTTGTAAAAAGGTATATTTATTCAAGGACTTGAAATAACTTTTGATTGCCATTAGCTTTACACAAATAAGTTAATAATTCATTATAGCTAATAATTTGTAGCACTCTGAAAACATTTAAAAATACTTATCTTCTTTTTTTGTTGGTTGAAGTTGTCTATAATGACACCAATGAAAAGGTTCAAGGTGAAGAATGATCCAAATATGATAAAGATGACAAAATAAAGATACATATACAAGTTATCCTCATACTTAGGTTGGTCTTCTACCTACAAAATATTATAGATATTATTACCCATGAGAGTATTAGATATAAAAACCACTGTATATAATTTATGAATAGGCATGTGAAATGCTAGAAAAGTTATAGAAAAGTTAGAAAAGTGCAGCTAGAAAAGTTATAGAAAACTCAGCTAGAAAAGTTATAAAGTGCATGCAATTATTGAAAAGACTCATCATATGCATTCCAATCAATAACTGGAGAAACAGAAGCTGACAGAATGGTTACTCATATGAAGTTTTAAAGCAAGTGTACACACTGATGTGTGTGTATGTATGTACATATACACTAAGTTCCTTGTATAGAAGAAAGAAGCAATGTGGGACTGGAGGTAGTCATTAGTAATTAAAATTTTAACAGCACAAATCTAAATATTTTATATTTTGTTTGGTATATTTTCATGCAGAAGAATCAATCGATTTAACTATCACCTAAATCTCCCTGGAACTCTTGTGGTCTCACATGAGTGTTCTTTCATTCAGCTAAGAACAGATGCTTTCAATTAATTTCTAGTGAGTATATGTTTTATGAAATCCATTAAGTTGAGGCAAATATCTAAGGAGGACTTTGTTATTCTCTTGCTTCTTCCGGATTCCACATCTCAACACATGCACCTCTGCCGCACAATGTGCTCAAGTATAGAAATGCTGAGGTTAATGAAACAGGATATATTATTCTGGGAGATGAATTTCACTGTGTGATGATAAATATGAATAATGTGGCTATAACTAAGGGTGCTCTGTAGCCAAGATAAAATTCTAATCCCTGGAAAACTTAACATAGGATCTTCAACCCTAAAATCTTATCACACTTAAATAGCTAGATAACATAAATGCTCAATCTAATCAAACAATGAAATGCACAGTTAAAAAAACCCAAACAAGTTGAATATGTTCAAGATTATGTAATCTTAAATTAATTCATACTCATGATTGCTGAAGGAAGTAGTTAAAAACTCTCTGTTTTTTTCATTAATATTGGCTTTTTTTTAAAAAAAAAAAAAAAACGACAAAAAAGTCCAGTTACATTATTTTAACTTATTTGACTAAACAGAAGGAGGTGGGGTTAATTCTTCCCACTACAAATTGTAAGATTAATGAAATTACCTATAAGTTCATTTCTAGACTAAATATATCTCATAAAAAAAATGTATTGGTGCTGATTATAATTCTTAATGTTATTATATGTGTAGCTGTTTAAATTCTATACTCTGTATCAGAATATAACCAACAAATGGTCTTTTAAAGTCTTACACTTACATCTCTTGAATCAACAGCAGCGTACATAATATCCATCCATCCTTTGAAAGTAGCCTAGAAATAAAATACAGTTGTTCATCTCCCCTATATAAATTCATAATGTGGAAAATAACTAGGTCACAGGATTTGGACCTTAAGTTTTAATGAAATCATATCTGAGTTTATAAACCACACAGGCATAATAAAATATTTCTCATAGTGATACTATATTTTGAAAAATTTTTTGAAAAATATTTTGTAGGTATTCTGAAAATATTAAAAATCAGGCTCTAAAGGCATTAGCAAGGGCGCAGTGTGTTTGGAGCTGCAGATGCTTACTTTGCGTATGAATGGTAGATTCAGATAAACATTAATGCTGGAGTTGTTGAGGTAAAATCTTCTATAATCACTCATGGTCACAGCCATTTTATCAAGTTTAGAGCATGAATTGATGGAGTCAGCAGTACAACTTCTGGACAGATACCAACATGCATCTGAATGCTTTTGCTGTGACTAAACTGACATGGTATTTTTAAGAATGTTTTAATCCCAAATACCTAAAGGGAATAGGCTCTGTTCATAACCAAATATATGTGGGTTCTTGAGGGATAAGATTTATAGAAGACCAAAAATGGAACTGTGAGAAAGTTGTGATTAACTTTTATAAGATTTTGGGTCAAGTTCCTATAGAGACTTTGTCTGAGTAGAATGAAGAGTAAAAAAGATCTGCCATCATTGCTCTAAGAAGGTGATTTTCATGGACATAGATGTCCACTTCGTGAGGAACATCAAAGTGTTGGTGCGACATGCTAGCTGAAGGTGTGAGTGCCTGCTCATTAGCTAAGGTTACCAAGCTTATTCACGATAAAGACAAAAAAATGAGCTAAAAAGCTTGTGAAATTAACAGATACAGAGCATCTGTCCTAAGGAGATTGATGAGAGGAACCAGCCGAAGGAATATATTTGCATCTATCTTTGCCAGAAGTAGCTCTGGTACTTTGGTACAGCTGCTAGTTTTCACAGCAGAAAACTTGCACTCTATCACTGTTCACGTCCTCTTGAATCGCAGTGCAGTCGCAGTGCAACACAAATTTACTAAGAAGGTGAGCTAGGAGCCAGGCTTCAGAGATGTTTCAGTTGCAGCTGACAATTGACAGCTATTTGGTGCACTTTGCATAGAATCATTAGAAGAGGAGCAGAGTTTCAGCAGAGTGGAGGGACAACATTAGTGGAGACAATCAGCTGAAGAGGTGACATGATACATGCTCAATGATCCCATAATCTCTGCAAGGGAATATTTGAAAAGGAAAATAATGAAAAATCAGAACAAAAAGAAATAAAGGAAGAGAAGAAGAATGAAAGGTCCGCAGGAGTGATATAGTAATTAAAGACTCTATCTGGATGGATGACAGATGACACTCAGACACAGCTTCACGAGACTAGAAGTTTTCCGTATACATCTTCGGAGGCAAGTATTGGTATTAAGATGGATCACTTTAATCTCAAGTACAAGGATAACAATGCAATCTGAAGTCAGAGAATTAGAATAATTTAGTACTACTACTCAGCACACGAGAGGCAAAACATTTTAAGCCAGGTAGTTAATTTGGGAATCAAGGTCAGCTAGGGATACGGACCTGCTCTGGGATAGAAGGGACAAGCATATCATACTTAGGTAACTTGGTGATATCAGAGCAGTAACAATCCCATGACATTTCTGACGTCTTTTCATACAGTGAAGCTGTTTGTCACGTTACAAACAAGTCATTCTGCAGAACTCAATCATCTGAGCGTAGATGCTTGCTTTCATGCTTGTGTTGTGGGTCAGATATCAGTTATCAGAAGCTCCATTCTAACCCAAGGAGCCTGTGAAAAGGTAAGGTCTTCATTCCTCTGGCATAAATAAAAGGTATGCTCAGTACTGTCGCTGTTTAACCAGCACAAGTACCTAGAACAAAGACGTTTCTGTATCACAGTATACAGGAAAAGGAATTGAACAGGAAATACAATTTACAGACTTTGTATAAGTAGCAGTAAACAATAGAAAGAATATGCCATGTAATACAACAAAATCTAATACTTTGCAAGTACAATAAGTAGCATAATATTTATTTAGTATATTATAATGACTCTTTAACAACCATTAATGGAATATGATAGATATAAATCATAAGTATTTTCTTGTCATAAAAGTATTTTGCATTTTCCTATTTTACCCACAGCTTAATGTCTCTGTAGTTTCATGTACTTCTTAGTGTAGCAAGTGCTGTTTTTATGCAGATGTCAACAGAAGATGTTATGATTAGTCAGACCTAATACTCAATTAGGATCTGTCTGTCAGTAACTATCCGTATTCTTCCCATGGATATCTACTTACAAAGTGGTTCCTTAAATGAGTATCAATATAAAGACAAATCCACTCTACCTTGGCCATGCTGTTGACAAAAGAAAAATTACTTCACAGTGCCGAAAGTACCTAGATAATGGATTTTGACTGTGAAAGATGTTGCTATGGTTGTGTAACGATACCTAGGAACAGATTATGTGGGAGGTATTGGCAGTGGTTGCTCACTTCAGATCAGACAGCTGGTTAGGATGTCTGCCCTTTTTTAAGCTGCTGTCTACCCTCTTGTCTTACAAGATAACTGAGCTCCCAAAGGAAAGGAGAGACCTTTTTAATTATTAGAGAGAACTCAGAGCTTTGTCCAATACATGGCAAGACTCATGAAGTGCATTCCTCAAGTTTATATTGTGCAGCACTGAAAAGATTCTTGTACCTTTTTCATTTATTTCCACATTATTATCATTGTGATGACACTGTATTCCCTACCCTTGGAATGGAAAGTTACTATCACTAAGACAAAAATTACAGATAAAAATATAGTATAGTTGTGTGAGCTGTACATCATTGCTATGAAGAAATTATTCCACTACTTAACAGTCTTAACTTTTCCTAGACTTCTTTAAAAAGAAAATATATAAATCTACTTACTACTTGAAGCAGAGCAAGATATCCAGCTCCTACATTATCAAAGTTCACTTTCACATTCTTCCATCGGGCACTTTGATTGTTTTTTATGAGTTCCTCACACTGAGTATAGTTGTTGACATCACTGACATCAAACATCTCACCAGTTGTTGTGTTGACACAGTGATAGAATTTGCCAGCAAACAGATTTACTCCCATGATGCTGAAGATGAGCCAGAATATAAGACAAACCAGCAATACATTCATGATGGATGGAATTGCTCCTACAAGGGCATTTACAACCACCTAGTATACAAATTAGACAAAATAGCCACTTAGTTTATGAAGAAAAAAAAAAAGTACTTTTTATATGTTAAAACAGTATTAATATGGAATGGAGTGTTAAAATATTACATTCAAACTTAACTGGGAAACATTATGTAAGGTTCAATAAAAACACTAATGAGATTGCAAAAAGCAAGAAATAAAATTATATGGAAACCAAGACAATGCAAAAATCTGAAAAAACTTCAAAAGCAAAAGAAAACCTGTTAGTAGCAAGATGGATTCTTAGAATTTGTGTGCTCTAAAGAAAAAGAGAGAAATAAATGTTAAATTCCAACAGTACAAATAAAAAACTACAAATAGAAAATAAACCAGAAAAATCAAAGAATGATGATGTGGAAGACTGAATAAAAATGTCTGCATGTAAAACTATTGTTACTAATGATTTTATTCTCAGAAACTTTATGTATATAATAACACTAATGTATTTTAGCATCTGCAAACAACATAAAATAATTAAGCACATCTTGTTTATCTTTTATTAACAGCATCTCCTATAGGTCTTGATTTTAAAATGCTATAGTTGCTCTTACACTTATCTGTTAGGGTTTTTTTTTCATTCACTACATTAAAACAATTGAGCTACTCTATATGGGCAAGTGACAGTAAAAGATCAAATGAAATCCCTTTTACTAAAAGTTTCTCTTACTTAATTATTGTGATTGAACTACAAGAAAGCTGCAGATATCCAGATAATAGTTTTCTGCCCGATCAGCAGAGACTGCAGTAGTTTTTTTGTGTATGGTTTTGAAAATAGTAGTACTTTTCCAATTCACTGATTTGACTGAAAGTAGTCTGAGTTAAATAGAGGTTTTGCCCATTTGTCAGATGTGTTTGCAATGCAAATCATGGGAAATGTGGCAGTGAGGGTGACGTGCCACCATGCTCCCCTGTGCTGGCGAGTGGGGCCACCTCTGGAACAACAGCAGTCTCAACCCACACAGGAAACACACTGTTTTTTGGGAAGCCTGTGACCAGACTACAAAGAGTGTTGCAGCATCTGGGTGTTTTGAGGTGAAAGATTAAAAGGAGATATCTTAGTAACATTAACTTGTTAACTTTGTATCCATCAGTTTTTCCAGGAAATAGCATAGTCTGCATTTTCAGTAGACAGCTTGTAACAGTTTGCAGCAGAAGAGGGGGGGTTGGGGGGTGGGGTGTGGTCAGTTTGGCAGAATATGAAAATAATGATTTCCTTAACAGGAAGGGTTTAGCTGTGTAGGAGGAGAGGTGAGATGGAAGCAGATGCATTCTTAGGAAGAACACTAGCTCAGAAAATTGTTTCCCACCTCTACCCTTCTATACTTCTAACCCCATCCTTATTTCAGGTATCTGTTCAGAGAACCTTCCCCTAATACTACAGCATTTATTGTGAGATTTTTTTCCCCAGGCAGGTAGACAGGGAACCACAGGGAGGCTTTAGTTTCTGGTGTGTCACTGTTGACAGCTTCTTCTTGTTTTGTCTTGGTTTGTTTTCTGGCATACCTGTTCCACCCTGAACCACTGACAATCCAAGAACAGAAGTTAGCTGCAGAAATTTATAAAATAAAGTCCCCAGCTAAACTGGAGAAAAAACCCCTCCAACTCTCAGTTCTAAAATTTCTAATTTCCTTTGACTTTTGTATATAGGTCCACAAATCAATGGGAATGTTAACAGTCAGGTGCTGGGATAACACAACTATGTAGCAGTGAGCGGGGAAATGGAATGAGCTCAAAGTCTCATTTACAAATGTAAGCTGTACACTTCTTGTGTATAAGGGTTCCCATTCTGGAGTTCTTTGCAGCACGCATTACTGTCACACTTCTACACTAACATTTATCTGCAGACATTCATTCAGACTCATTCATTTTATCTCACCCTCATTCCTTCAAATCGTGACAAGGCTCTTAAAGGTCTTAAAGCTCTTAATGTCCGAAGCGATTTAATGGCACCAAGTTCAGAATAGCCCAAAGCATTGGCTATTAAACTAACCAATGAGACCTATAAAATACAGGAAAAAAAAAATTATCAAAATGGTTCTACACTTTTTATTTAAAAAGAATACAGATTCAATCAGCAGAAAGATCAACAGTGACAAATGGAAGAACACTGTTCTTGCCTATGGAGACATTGGAGGCCCATTCCCACAATTTTCATACTTGCTGGAAAGGCAAGAGATCACATGAAGACATGTTTGAAAAAGGAATATATGCTATTAAATGTTTGTTATAGCTGGACAGGATTTAAGAGTCAGGTGGAAGCACACAGTTGGTGAAGGATAAAAGTTTCGAAAATACTTGAAGTCAAAATAGCCATGCTTTCAGTAACTTCATTCAGGTTCAACCTTCCAAGCAATTTAAATTTCTAAATACATTAAAATAGTTTATTAACTACTGACAGTATTATTAGTATCTATAATCACTAATAATATGCCACAATGTAGTGGTTAATTAGCTTTTATTATAGATATTAATTCTAAGTCAAACAGTTCATAGCAACAATAGCCAGGGTTTCTATGAAATATATATTGACAGAGGTGGTACTTTCTCATTTGCGTGACAACTCTTTCAAGATTTATTTATTTCTAAGTATAGGAAATATTATGGTATAAATATTAACAGATGCTAGCATTATAACAGGAAGTGCTTTATTATCTACAACACTAGTGAGATCCTGATTTTATTATACACCAGTCCACTCCAGGAAGGAATAAACAATTTGCTTCTCAAATGGATCTGAGTTTTAAAGAGTGTCAATGTGAAAAAATTTGATTTACTTACTCTGAACAGTTTTTGAGACGGTAATGCGGAAATATGATACCTTATTCATATTTTATTCCATTCTACCACCAAAAGTATAGAAGACACATAAATGAACATAGGCATATTTGAGTCCTTGAAAAACCCCTCAAATGTTCATTTCTGTATGTCAGTCTAGAGGGTTCTTCAAATAATTGGCTGTACAGAAACAGGCATTCACTGATAAGAGTGGCAAGATTTCGCCCATTATATGAAAAGGTGTTTTCCTATGTTACTTGTATCCATAAAGAACAATTAGACAATTCACGAACACCAGAGTTACAAGTTCATATCTCAAAAGGACAATCTGAGAGCAGATAGAAATCAATTATTCATTACTATGTTGTTATGTAAATTAATCTAACAAGGTAGTATTTTAGTGAATTCATATAACTGTACCTTTCAAGTAGATTATACGTCATGTTGTAGTTCTTTTTATCAAAGTAAAGGCTTATTTTATTGCTGTGATGGACAAGTTTGTAAAGTAACTTGCTGTGATTTATAAGCATATTAAGAAGAAAATCTTAGTGATTTTCTGTAGTCTGTAACTGAAGTCTGTTCACTTACAAAAGATAATATTATTGTTTCTGCCTTATATTAACTATCATCATTAATTGTTATTAATCATTGTCATTAAGGGAGGTCTTTTTATCCTTAGCCACTCTTAATGTATTACAGAGATAACAAGATGTGGAATTCTCTGCATTTTTTAATTCATTGATTTTATTCATTGATTCACTCACATCACCAAGCTAGCCAGACATAACAATAAACTTTAGTGTAAAGACAGCACATTTTACTAATTAAAAATTAACTGTGAAATATATATTTTATAAATATGTCTCTCGTTTGGAGAGCAAGACATCTCTTTTAAAATCAAAGTCATATTAGTGGCTCCTTCATTTTATACTTTTCTCTGCAAACGAGTACTGTGTCTCGGCTATCTTTTGCAAACAAGTCTCCATACTAACTGATACATCGCTGTAGCTCCTGTAACTTCAGTGGCACTGTGTCTATTGGCAATTTTTAGGTTCTGATTGTAAGTCATTTTCCAGCCTAGTTTGTGTTTTCCATTTCAAACTATTTGAGGTTTTCTTGCCACGGTGCTAGCTCTCTTACATCATAAACTTGAAGTTGTTTCGCAGAGGAATAATTCATGTATTCTAAGCAACATATTTTTCTCTGAAGGACAGTTCAAATGGGAGGCAAAGATTTGCTTAGAATTCTTTGATATTAATTCTGTTTTATATACAGGATAAGTATAGTACTGCTCTGGTTTTCTTAGTCTTAGATTGGTATTCTGTCATCTGTTCCACCTGTTTTGTTGATAGCAGGTGAGAAAATAAATGTCTCTGTACACTGAAAAATAGATAATTTCTCTTGAGATAAGAATGTATGCAGAAGCAGTAATATTAAGAAAAGGAAATGAATTAAAAATGGTAGAAAGAATCTTTACATTCATCTCCTGCAGCTGGAGGGTTGCATGTCCACATTTTTGTGTACGAATCTTCTCATGTAGACTATCTGTTGCAAAAACTGGTTCGAAACTTAGTAGTCACAATTAGCCCTGCTCAGGATCCTCACTCAGGGTTGTCATCTGAGCCAGATCGCTGGTCATACAGCTCCAAATTGACTTTATTTCTACTTAGGCCTAAAATTTTGATCCATATGATTCTATGTTACTTGCTGAGGTGGCTAATTCATGTGATTTGATTCCAGAACCTCAGTGGCATTTGGCCCTCCTCACTTCCAACACAGCTTAGCCTATCTTTCGTGCAGCTTAAGATATTACACTTAGACAAGAATAAAAATAAACTACAATATTTCGGGGGGGAAAAAATCCAAATATTTTTCTTTCTATTGAGGAGTAAATGATTTTTCTTTTTTTTGAAAGAGAGATACTATATTATAATTTTCTCAGGCAGGCATTTCATACTCTCTTGGAGACAGGACATTGGACCCAATGTAGCCTTTCTTATGTCTTATCTCGCCTTTCTTATGTTATGGTCCTGTGCTATAATAATATAACTTTTTCTTTTTGTACTTGGTGAATAATTCTTAATTCATGGTATTTTACTGGCAAGTCCTAAAATATGTTTTGTTTAGGGGCATAACTGCAAGCTATGATTCTATTCCCTAACTCACTGAACAAGAACCTTTGGTTTCATGCATATGTCATCTGAATATCCCTTTGAATTTATTAATTAAATTCATTACTTTCTGGAGTATCCAATGTTATCATATTGTACCATGTTAGGATACACATAAAGATATATGAGACTGTCTAGGAAGACAAAGTGATGTGTCTTTCTGTGTCTAGTTTCCCAGCACATCAATGTGCTCATCTTCTTATTTCTTCTTATCTTTATTATGAAGTTGTCATGGCAGCAGTGTCCTCCTATTCAGTGCATACAGCATTTAGTATATTAGTATAATGTGACCGTGATCTTTTTCAGAATGTTGCTGTTGAGTTAATTGTTCTGAAAAGCTAATATACAGATTGAGAGCAGTTTAATTAAATTACTTTAACCGTTTAAACAAATCAGCATGAAACATCTTAACCTATACGAAGAAATATTATATAAGCCATATATTATATGACCAGCTTTCAATGTACCGTACGACAAGCCCAACTGAAAGGTTGTTTTGCTACATTTAATTGTTCAAAAACTGTACCCATTGGCGTTTTATCAGGCAAGAGCAATGAAGGTCATAAAGGTCAAAGATTTAATTCCACTTACAGATCCATTACTGTCCTACAGTATTTGGCAAATACATGATTTGTTTTAAATGTTACATAGATCCAAGGTAGAGGATGACATGCTCCATAGCGTCTAGTTCTACTGGGTTAAGACATTGCTGTCTCAAGACTTTACCGGATGCTTCTGCCAGAATTAGTCTCCTCCTAAAAGGCTGCCTGCATCCAAAATTCAGTCTCTTGCCGTAAACCACTGATAAATATGTGTGAATGAAATTGCCAGACTTGGATTTTGGGTAGATAAGGCACACCACCCAAATATCTGGTCCTTGCTACAGATATTCACCTTCCTGTGTAACCTCATCTGGGTGTTCCTGCTCCGGCAGGGTGATTGGACTAGATGATCTTTTGAGGTCCCTTCCAATCCCTAACATTCTGTGATTCTGTGATCTGGCAGAAGAGTCGGGCAGAGAGATGGCATGATAAGGTCTTAAACTGAGGTAGCCAGGTGTACCAAGAGTCATCTGTCATGGCTGTAAACCGACAGAGCTGAAGATTGCATTTCTTTGTGTAATTGTTAAAATCTAATTTGGTCACAATCACTGAGAGCAACTATGGCTTTCTCACAGTGAGAGACTCAGGTATGTAAGATACTGAAGGTCAAAGCCACAAAGGACTATCAGTGTTTACTCTTGAATAATTTTAGAGAATGGAATTAAACAATTTGATTAACTTTAGTCACTTCCAATGAAGTGCTCACCGGTGTTCTCACTGGGAGCATGCCACTGAATCACACCTGTTTAAACTGCCTGTTAAAGCAGTGTAGATTCTCTGCTTTTCTATAGGAAGATAACGTGAGTTCATATATTTCTTTCAAGTGCTGTCTGGTGGTGCTAAAGGAATTGCTGAATTAGCCTTAGGCCCAGAAAGACGTTTTTTACCACTTTCTGCAACATCGCATACAGTTCAAAAGTAGAAGGTTCCAAACTTACTTAGTCATGCTTCTGTTTATAAAATTAAAAATTATGGAAATAAGGTTGGCAAAACAAACGACTTTACTTATGATAATGTTCTTTAGAATTCTGAGAGCCTGTTCAGCTAACAGCATCTCTGACGCTAAACTATTATTAATAAACCATGGAGTATGGCTTTGAATAATCTGTTTAGGTTTATGTTACAAAAAGAATAATTAAAACATGAGTTGTATTTTATGTATAAAAAAAGTCCATTCTTAACTTAATTCTGGAAAGGAGCATCTGTCTTCTGTTTTAACATTGTCTTAAGAAAACCATTCACACTGCTCCACCCTAGCAGATTTTCAGGACAGAGGTAGAGATTAACAGTGAGACAAAATTAACTTGAGCAGGTTAAAAAAAGAGAAGGTCTGCCTTTTTGAGTTGTAGGCCAGTCTAGCCAGGGTTTTTTTTTTCTCTGGGAGCCACAAATCCGATACATTTCTGTTATATATTCATAAAGAATAAGTATGGGACCAGGATTTATGCAAACTTCTCAAGAAATACTGTAGCTCAGGCAAAAAATTACTATAAATGCACATTTGCCCTGAGATGCCATCTCTGTTCCATGCTGAGGACATGTATAGCTGATGAACTGGGTCAGATAATGTGTGAAGGCAAGAGACCAAAATATTCTGGGAGTAAAACCAGCTTTGATCCCTTCTGACAACATAAGCAAGGCCTTTGCACAGAAGTATATCACAGCTGGGAAGGCAGCCAAAAAATCTTGTATTCTCTTCTGTCATAAACCCTGCCAAGTCAGAGCTGATTTAACTATTCCAGATTGTCAGCCCATTAAAACTAATTATTTTTTAGACCAAATAGCCACTGTCTTTCTATTTAACTAAAAATGATGACAGGATAGTTTTGGGTGACAAAGTTCTGAGAACTCAGGTGAAATCTGGACCAAATGTATTGTTTCGCTTTCAAAGCTGCAATGTTTGCAGAAGAAAGTTGCACAATGTGGATTTGCAAAGGAACAAGGTAGTCAGAGTCCATTAAAAATAGCATGTGTCAAAATTAGGGTTTTTTCCTCATAAAATCTCAAGTTTGATACATCCTGGCAATGAAATTATTAACCATGAAGAATGAACAAAATGATGGCCAGCCATTCTTTTCCTTCTGACATATAAATGTACTTTAAATAATGTGTCCAGATCACTGCAGGCTATTATTAATGCCGTATAACTATACAATATGAATAATTTTTGCATGGTTATGAAAAGATTACTTAGTAGTAATGAGTTTTACAGTGTAAAGGACTTTAGTGAATTTTACAATATGGAAAACTGTGTACTTACATCAACAATCAGGAAGTCCAGCCAGCACCAGGCATTAGTAAAATATATTTGAAAACCATATGCTACCCATTTTAAAAGCATTTCCAAAATGAAAATGTATGTAAAGACTTTGTCAGCATATTCCAGCATGGTCTTGATAGTTTTGCGCTGTTCAATATATATATCTTCAAAAGCCTGTGAAAAAAATATATTCAGGTATTACTAACATTTCACAGAATACATATGTTAAAGATGAGGAATACATGATAAAAATTAAGTAGGTTAGAGCTAATCTTTCCACTTGTTCTTCTGCATCCTCTTATTTTATATATTTCCCATCTTTAAACATAGTACAAATTGGAGCAACTTTATGTGTGCTCCCCTGTTTGGGAGTATCTTACCAATGAATAAAGAAATAAACCATGAATTTTCATCCACTGTAGTATCAAGAAACTTTTGCATACACAGACAAAAATTACCCTTGCTTGTAAAAAATCTGTTCCAGATATATCTAGTCCATTCTAGAAGGGACTTAGGCAGTTTACATTTCTATGCACCATCAATCAAATTTATGTCCAAAAGTAAAATTAAAGAACAATTTATTTACTAGAATGTGCACTATGCACATTGATACTGTAGCAGATGTTCAACTTGAGTAAGGCTGGAAAGGTGGGTAATGTAAATCTTGTTGGAAAGTGGTTGTTAGCTTTAATTTGCTATCACACCCTTCCCTATCTCCTGCCTCCAAAAAAGGAACAGAATGAAGTAATTATCCCATTTTTTGGTATGGTCTTTTGTAGCAGAATCCAAGAAGTGGCTGAGCCTGGAAGGAGTTAAGGGCTTGAAATAATACATTTAGCTATGTATTCACAGATAACAGTGGTCCTTTGTGTTCAAATCTCTTGATGAACATGCTGCAAATCAGCATGCAATTTTAATCTTGAGTAGCTACAGTGGCCTAAATAAAATTGTGCCAGCTTTACAGTGGCAAACTGGAAGTATCACTAAAAAAGTGCATGTGAAATGTAACAAACTTTTTCAAGTTTGGGCCAAGTTTCGTTCCATTCTGAAGTGATGGAATGCAGGTAGTTTTATGCAGCTCCAAGCAAAGCAAATTTGAACTTTTCTGTTGCTTCTGAGGAGATATCTAAATATTTGAGCATCTGCATTTTTTTTCTACTTACTAGTGCTCCACTGCTGAGGAGAATCATGAAGACAATGAAAGTCTCAAACCAGTTGTGTTCAACTATGCTGTAGCAGGTTTTTCGAAGATTCCACCAAATTTTTCCTTTTCCATCCTCTATACTTACTTGACAACATGGAAATTTCTGCACACAACCTGCATTAATTAAGAGATATTAGTATCCAAATGCTAATTATTTCAAAGTCAATATTTACTGTGGCATCAACATTGTTAGAAGGTTTAACAAATTTTACCATCATTTTTTAAGTTAAACACTGAGATCTTCTTTTATAGGATGCTGAATATCTGAATTCAGATAAGTAATTTGCAGAGAAATCAGACAACAGTAGGCATAATTAACCAATCCAAAATATTGATAACATTGGTATTTTTGACAGTTGGTATGTAACTTCCATTTGTTGTTGGAGTCTCACAAAAATTAACTTGTTCCAAATTTCAAGGGTCCTTTCAAATAAATGAAAAGCATTTTAAGAATAGAAAAGTCAATGAAGTTTCTTAAGTTTCTTATTTACAAGATGTATGCAATGGCCAGGCAGAGAAAGTTACTCAAAGCCTAGGGAAACCTTGTTTTGACATCCAATTTCCAGCAATCTAGGGTAAGAGTACTGAGTTCATCAAGGTCCAACAGGTTTGAATGTCCCAAGAACTTAAATATGCCTAGTAATCATGCCATTTTACTAATACATCAAGAGATGTCAAGAGATGTTATTCTACAACCTTCTGTAAAACAGGCTTCTGGTTCAAGAGCTTCTTCACTTTCAATTTCTGCTTGCTCGCCCTCTCCAGGAGGAGCAATATCAACTGTGCTGCCTTCTGATGAACTGGATGCGTTTAGTTTCTGCAAGTAAAATTCCACAGAACATTTTTTTTCTCATTAGATACATATTCTGTAAGAAATGATACTGAATCAAATCATACCAGTCTCTGACTTGTGAAGAACACTACATTTATACTAACAAATATCCATCACCAGGAGTAAAAACATAGTAATGACCAGTACAGTGAATAGTTCTGTTTCCCAGTTTGTCTTCTCATAGGGAACAATTAAATATAATTTAGCTACTAACCTGATCCATGTATAAGACTTGAAGTATTCTCGGTAGTATTAAAACTGGAGAGCTTGCATGTACCACACTCTCGAGTTATTTCGTTTTCTTTACTATAGAGGATAACACTGAAAATGTGTCTTAGTTTTCCCAGAAGAATGAACTAACAGAAAGCTCCACATGTCTCTTCATGTCCACTAGAGATGGTGTTTTCACAAACATACACCATATCTGGATTAAAAAGTTGTAAATTTAATGGCATTTAACGGTGTATTTCTGCGCAATTTAATTTTTGCAGAATGCACAAACTACCAAATCCAAATATCTTTGCATTCCAGTCTCCCATGCATATTGAGAGACCACCTGAGGTTCTTTTCATCCAGTTTTTTTTTCTATCATTCTACCATTTTTTTGTACAGTGAAAAATATAGTCCTTACTACAGTACAAGCACCTCTAGAGCTGAAAACTGCAAGAACTGGAGAGTGATATGAAGCAACTGAAATTAAGTCACTTTTTACCAAGTACATTGAAATTTGGATCAGGTGAAGCTGTTCATCATTCATGCAAGACTGCCCATAATTGTGTCCTTTAGAGAATGCATATTTTGAAAGGACAAACCTGCTAAAGATGTGCACAACTAATGCAATAACTAGACATAGAATTTGCAACTTGTTTTCAGTTGTCAATACCATTTGTGTCTTTAATTGCTTTCATCCAAAATGCATTCTCTTTTACTGTGAAACAAGGCATGTAATCAGAAAGCAACATTAAAAAAAACATGGCAGTAAAATACTTCTGGTACATACCAGGTAGCAGTAATAGGTACAAATTTCAAGGAGGAATTTAGAATGCACCTCTAATTTAAATACTTTAGACTATACACTCACTGATGTAACAAAAGGGCATTGGGTCACAGGCTGAATTTGTGGTTTCAGCTAAGCAGATCTGATCATGCCCTTTGACTAATATGAAGACCTTTCTACACAAATTCTTTGAGAGAATGCTTAAGACCAATTACTTTTCTTATTTAGTTTTCATGATAGTGACAGTTTTAGAATATAAAGAAAAACACTGTTCAGATTATTTGAATGATTTTGCATCATATAATGAACAATAACTTTTTAAAGTGTTGTTTCCATGTATTCTCTTCTTCAGAGACACTTCTGCAAATTTCAACTGGTTATGTACAGCTTCATTTAAAACCCAGTCCCTTCAGAAAAATGCATTGGGAGCCAAGGGATTTTTTTTCTGCCAGACATGAAATAAATGGCACATATATCTTTACATTGGTAAGCAATTCTTTCTTCATATTCAACTCTTTCGTGAGATGAATGAAATTTTGAAAACATTTATTTTGGGTGATGGGTAATTTCAGGGTTAAGTTTCAAGAAGCTGCCCTTCACACACATGTGCAGATGTAGTTGATGTGGGGTCACTCAGACACCAGGTTGCATGGCTGATACTGCATTGTGCCCAAAAATAAAGGACTTTTTGCATAATAGAAAAGATTTCTGACAAGCACACATGGGTGAGTTTGAAGAACATTCCTTCCCTTTTTAAATATCATGGTCTGTCATACATGGAAAATCACACTGACAAATGTGAAAAGATTTGGATAAATTCATTGAGATTTGGATTTTTCCAGTGGTTAATTTTTTATTAGTAAACATATTAAAATATCATGTTTCCCTTTTCATACTGCAATCTCTGGGATTTCCAAAATTCATATTTGTAAAATTGTTACAGCCTTATTACCTCTAAATGTAGATGAGTAAGTCTGAAACAAAATGTTACGTACTTCACATAGGGAGAATATTTTAAACCTTGCTTTTTGTAATACCTTTACAGACCAAAATGCATATTAATGTACTCAGCATTATTACCACACCACTTTATTATCCACACGGATGGCTCTCTTTCAAAAATGAAATAAGATTTCTGAATCAACTCTCTTATTATACATCATAGTAATACAAAGAAATAAGAAGTCTGAAACCTGTCACAGAAATTGTAGGCAATTTCTTCATTAAATAAAAGCCAAATATTGTGAAAATAATAATCTGCGACATTCAAGTTAGGAAAATGTAAAGTAATTCATGGCCTGATCCATCATCACTAAATCAATTACTGACTTAATAGTAACAAGATAAAGGTTCAGAGTAAGCATCAATTATTCATCTATATGAGTGCCAATTAAAAGGCACTCCATTTTTTAGCTGCATCTTCCCATGTAAACTCTGTTGCATAGTCCTGTCAGCATAGTTGCTAAAACCAAGTGTCAGAGGTGCAATTTATAATCAGTACAAATAAAACCTACTGTAATTCTCTTCATTGTTTTTCACATAAAGCATTTTCTTCATTCTTTTTCAAATAATCTAAAACAATTGCACTATTAAAAAAAATCATTAAGTTAATAGAACTCCTCTTCTTCACTTCAAGACTCTAAATTAGGAAAGAACCATTGCATTTTAAATAAGATTACTTTAATGATCTTTATTTTCTAGCAATAAAACTAATAAAACTAGTAGGAAGCTCGAGATACATGATGGATTAACACAATCTTTTTTTCACCTCAAAAATGTGATTATCAGCCACCAGAACACGCCATGCCCTGTAAATACTTATTTTCATCCTCAGTGATATCACGTTTTCCTTTACAAGGAAACATTTTAAAGCGATTGCTTATGATGCAGCATTCTCAAGGCCTGAATCAGCAAAACAACATGCTTGATTAAAGCAGAAGCCTGGGCAATACTGTGGAAACCACATACAAAAATAAAATAAAATCCAAGACTACCTCATTAGGAGTATATTTTTCTGAAAACAGTATTATAAATATTATTGTATAGGATATAACATTAAAAAATACTTCATCACCAAACCAAATACTTGGTTAATATATGTAGAATCAGCCTCCATACTGTCCTTTCAGAGCAGTGCATCTCTTTTCAACAGCTTAGATCACTAAAACAAGCTTTGACCAACAGCATGTTAATGTGCCCATTTACAATTAAATGCATTCACTTAGGACCCGGTCTTGCTCTCATTTGATTTTATTCTAGATTTCAATAAGAGCAAGAGCAGGCTACTAAAATTTTAAGCTTTACAAACGGCTTCATGATTCAGGTGACAATAAAATAAAGGGATTCAGCCATTACAAATTGTCTTTGGTAATTCAGCCATGTGTTTTTATCCTTCAGATCTCGAAAGCTGCACTGTAATTGGGTGACAAAACATAAAATAATGGGGATCAATAATTACAAAGTGATTCTAAACTGACTTTACATCTCAGATCATAGGATATTTGACTTTTATATAATCTTAAGAAATCTACTTTAAAAATCTCTTTCTGTAAAGTTTTATTTGATGTTTGAAGCATATCTTGGTTTAAAATTTAATCAGTAGAATTTGAGAATTTTCAGAATATTTCACAAATATTGATTTATTTTGGCATATCTGGACAATTTATACTATGATATAATATAGGTAGATCGTACCACACTATAATCAATGGCACAAAAAAAAATATTAGATTATCCTTTTGTAGCCCGTGACACTGTCCCTGAAGGAAGCAGCTTTGAATCCTGCTGTAGGACTGAAATCTCAATTCCAACAACATTCTGATGGCTAGTTTTAATAGGATAATTTGACCTCCTATGTTTCATGTAAATTTTGGCTCCTGTGCCATATTGGCTGTGCCAGTTACGCATCAGCGGAGATTATACTTGCTTATAATGAAAAAAATGTAGGGTACATATGCATGGAATTTTATAGAAATGATGCTGACTACTCCATAGTCTTTCTAATTTACACCAAGTGAAACCCCCAGCTGAGTCACAGGCTGCTGTCGTGAAACACATTCCGAAATATCACTATTTATGAAGGAGTTTAAAGTTTAAGAAAAGAGTATTTGTAAAGTGCTTTACTCTGAGAGTTTTATAAGGGGGCTTATTTGCTAAGCAAAATATTAGCAATTATGAAACTGTTTGATCTGCTTACATCTTAGAAAACTCAAGATATGCACTGCCCAAATGAATACATAAGGTAGTTCATAGCACCTTGAAGATTTGCATTACAGTGCATTGTAGATTTAAAACTATAAGCGTAATTTTTATGCAAGTAGCTAGTGCAATAGTTTAAGTGTTAGTCATTAAGGAGCTGAAGTTGTGACAGTAATCATTACATATATCACTTCACACATTTCATTAAATATTTACATTTATAAGGGCTGAATCAAAAAGGGTTGTTTTTATTTTTTAAAAACTATGCATGCTCCCTTTTTCTTTGGCCTCTTTACTGTATAACATTCCAGTACTTTTATGAGCCATACTTCAAAACCTCTAGAGCATGCAGTTACTGCTAAAGACTGTATTAAAATATTCAGAAAAATCATTAGCAGAGTTAAAAAATGTATGTTGGGGTTGCCAGTCCCGCCTGACCATGCTGTGATGTGAGTCCCAAGACTCAGCAGAGAGCAGCTGTGCATGTTTCTACTGTCTTGCAATGGATAGGAAAGGTACATAGCTGAATAGCATGCAGGCCAGTCAAAGTCCATTTAAAAGTGATTATATATATGTACACATATATATGTATAACTTGCTTAGGTAACCTGTGTGAAAGTGGTGACACGTTGCTCTACCTGGTTAAAAAGCACCAGAGCTGCATTCTTGATTGCTCCAGCTTGGTTTTACCCCTGTGAGAAGTAAGAATGGTAGGTTGTGAAGTTCAAGACACAGGATCTTTAGTTTTCCTCTTTTTGGAATCTCTAATTCAAACATGGCTTTAACACAATTAAAACATAATTATTAAATATTTTATCATCAGTTGGCAAAAAGGGAAATACATACCACCTGAAATGTTCAGCAAACTTTTCTACAGAACTTTTTAGTTTATTTTAGAGAAATAAGAAATGCAGAAGCTCGACCTAAGAATTTGCACTCTGAAACTGTAATTCATAAATAAAAATACAATGAATTAAATTAGTAAAGACATGGTTAGCAGATTTTGAAAGTATTCCAGTATTTATATAGTGCTTAATGCATATTAACTAAAATGTTAAGGTTTTTTTGGTTTAATGTCCTAGTTTTCATTTAGCTGACTATGTGATTATCTCTTTTATTTGCAAAAAGAGTACATAAAGGAAGCAAAATGCTTTGAAGATAGATGTATGTCTTCCCCTTCCTCCTTCCTTCTCTAATAATGGTGTTAGAACTTACAGATCTCAATGAAAACAAACCTCCTTATTTTATGTTCAAATTAAATGTGATGAAATATTATATTGTGTAAGTTTTCTAATTTAGATTCAGTATGCTATATACTTCTGATGCCAGAACCTGTCTCTAATTGTTTCAAAAGCGTATTGGATTGGTGTGTGGACAGTGGCCCATTGAGGTATCCAGAGATACAGCATCATTCATTACTTATCTGCAGCTAGTCCAGAACTTAAAGAATCTGTGAATTTTGAAGATACTGTCCCACAACTGGTCTGTTTTAGAAAACAGAATTTAGATTGTTGGATATTTTAAAAGAAATGTGATAAAAACGTCATCAAAAAAATGGATCAAATAACTACTTTGGTACATTTTGGCTAAGAAATGTGTTGAAGCCCAATGGCAATGCGTAGCTTTTGGGAATGCAAGAACTCTCTTCCTGTCTTTTTAGTCACAAAAAGTCACAAAAGCACTAGTGAAGCCGATCAGAAAACTGAACTCATTCCTTGTTTTGAAAATTCAGGTAATTAGATGATGAAGAGTATTTTTAATTTTATTAAAACTCTCTGTTGTGGGTTCGGAAGTTAATTGAGCAACTTTACTTCTCCAAGCTGAATTTGTACTTAGTGTACATATACTGTAGATAGAAAGGTTTTTGGAATTCTGAATGATAAAGGCCTGTAGGTATTTCTTTAGTTGTGAAATAAGCTTTCCATAACTGATTAATATCTCTGAAATTACTTTTCTGTGTTGAAATCCAAAACTTTATTAATGAAGTTGTGACTCAGGTATAATGAACAGTTGTGAAGTGGTACCAAAATACGATAGTTTGAAGGCTTATGTTTGGTAAGATAGATATAGTCCATTTATCTCACTGATTAGCAGGCATATTTTGTAATAGAAACAGCATCCTCGGTATTAACTTTAAAAAGCACCAAATTATTCCTGTTAGTTACTTCTAACTTTCTTATTATTTTCAAAGTTAATTATCTCAAGTATCTTATATTCAGAGCAGAAATCTGTTATTTCTGATGGCTATTTCATTGGATATTTTCATTAGTTATTCATTGTCTGTTTTCTGATAATAGATAGTAAAACAATCCTCTTTTGAAGTCTCAATGAAATGTTCACTTCTTTCAGGTTCTTTCAGCCAACTATTACTCTAAAGTAGCAGGTAACTTTTAAATCTGATAAATGTTTTTGTTATGCTGCGTCCAAACAGAGAGTTGCCTGAATTTTTAGTGGTGTGTGTTAGAAAGATCTTCTTTAGGTCTGGAACTTGCAACCAGGTTCCAGGATAGATTCTGGTAGACTGGGAGGTTGTTAGCTAGTGTCACGAGGATGGAGCCAGGCTCTTCTCGGTGACAACCAATGATAGGACAAGGGGTAATGGGTTCAAACTGGAACACAAAAGTTTCCACTTAAATTTGAGAAGAAATTTCTTCTCAGTGAGGGTGACAGACACTGGAACAGGCTGCCCAGGGACGTTGTGGAGTCTCCTACCCCGGAGACATTCAAAACCCGCCTGGACATGTTCCTGTGCGACCTCACCTAGGCGTTCCTGTTCCAGCAGGGGGATTGGACTAGATGATCTTTCGAGGTCCCTTCCAATCCCTAACATTCTGTGATTCTGTGATTCTGTAATTAGAAAGTGTTTTTATTAAATGGGAGGGAAAGAAAGGGGGAAAAAAAAAAAAAAGAGCCAGACTTCCAAAAAGAATTTTGATGGTCAGAGTTATTTTGCACCATAGTATATTCGATTATAAAAATGGCAAAAACTACAATTTGTTCTTCACTCACCCACAGTTACAGTTGCTATAGTAATTACCTGCTCTTGGCACACTCCTCAGGGGCACTGGCCATGCCCCGCTTCCAGCATGACCTGCTATTGCTGATAGACTTTAAATAATCATTCTGCTCTAACATCAGTGACAGTCAGTAAGACACCAGAAAAAAAATGTCTAATTTTACAGTTCCTGTGTAGATCTAACTTCCCACAGCTCTGTTGTTAAACAAAAAAGTTATTAAAGGGCATACCTCCTGAGGGTATTTTAAGTGCTATGTACTGCCACGGTTCAGGCAGGAAAGTTCTGGCTTCTTACCCCTTGTTTTGCAGACCAGGCCTTCTCCTGGCAGGAATGCTGTCTCAGTGGTTACCCTCGAGAGGCAAAATAAAGCAAACAATGGTGTACTGTTCTAGAGAAGTAACTTAAACACTGCGCCAATATACTCTTTATCTTCCTCAAAAGACAATCAGAAGGCAGCAAAAGATTGAACAGTACTGTTGACTTGATAGGAGAAGATTGGTCATCGTCACAAATGCCTGTCACACATCAGAACATCTCTTCATGTATTACCAAAGCAGGTGGATTTTTATGCACACAATAAGACAAAGCACTTTATCCTTTCCCTAAAATTCATCCCAAAGCAATGGAATAAGGAATTCGGGGCAGAAACTGCAGTTAATATAGAATTCACAATTTTCAGGGCACTGGTAAGAAATTCCACAGTATGCACACTTGCACTGTATGAATACGTGTCGGACAGTTAAGCGCTAAACAGTTGTGAGTGAGCAGAGCTTGAGGGACGCCCTATTGCTCCAGCTTCGTAATGGTAGTGATTATTATATTCTATGGAAATTTTGAGGCTCCACAGAAGTCCTAAACTTATCCTACCTCTGTTGAAAATTTATCTACAAGTTCTTAATGTAGACACCATTCATCATTCACTGGTGGATTTCCCACAGTCATCTGAAATACTTGCTTTCAAATTGCTCATACAGACTTTTGGATTTGGTTTCTCTTCCTGAAGACGTATGGATAGATCTGAAGTTCATTAAAAAAAAAAAATCTCTTTCGATTTATTATGGTCCTGAAATCTGAGAACGGCCTTAGAAGAAAAAAGCATGATGCCTGAACCAAGCAAAGATGGGAGTGAAAAGAGCAACTGACTTGTGAAAGTCACCTTGCAATTGGTATCATTCAGAACTTCTCAGCACAACAAGGGCTTTTACTCTTTTTTCTTGGGGCATATTTACATCATATATTCACTTGAAAGCAGAGGAGCTTCTGCCTTTGCATTGCATTTTGTTTTGTCCTCAGCCGTTCTGATACAATGTATGGCAGTACAGTGTAAACAGAACCATTTGATCTGTCTTAAAGAAGAAATAAACAAATAATAACTATGGAACAATGTTGTTTAACTGACATCACTCTGGTGATGTGCCTTATAATACAGACCCACAAGCCCTGTAGCAGAGAAAGTGGTAAAGATTGCCAGGAGACCGGGAGCCAGGTTTGGACAGGAACTTCCCAAGCCAGCTCTGCTCCTGGGGCTGACGTGTCACAGAACCACACATTCAGCGTCTGCAGAGCTTCTAAGCTTCCCAGCTTCCTAATGCACAGTACACACTTTTAAGAAAGTAATATGTTTGGGAAATTTTTAGGCATGCAACTTCATAAGATGGAGTTACCAGGAAGGCACTCATCACTGTACTTAACAAAACTAACCGCAAGGAAAGCACAGGATTTATAGTAAAATGTCATTTTAAAAAACGTCAGAATATAAGAAAATACTTTGAAGACTTTGCTGAAGGTTCATTGGTCAGCTTACATGAAAAATACTTAACTCTCAGACCCAGAGTCACTCTGAAAGCTTTGTTTTTATACTGTTTAATCTCATAACTGTGTCTCTTATACTCTTAAATTGTCAGGGATAAGCACTACTGCTATACTATCTTATATGTCTGCATTGAAAATGTTTTTCTCATAACTGAGCAACTCAGTCAGATGATATAATATCTTGCTCTTAATCTTACAATTGTTATGCAGACCAACCTTATTTGTAGTTGCAAATAAACACACGCTCTTTGTGTTCCTTTATGTTCTTTAGCAAAAAGACCATACTGTGATTAACTGGATCATGGCTATCCATTACTGTTATGTAGTGTAGTTTGGTATTGCTGAGGAATACAGTATTATTTGCAAATCTGGCAGCTTTACAGTTATGATACAGTCATAAATGTAGGGCTTCTTTATAGAAGAGCTTTGTGGTAAACAAACCCTTGTGTATTAATGAGTTATCACACAACATCATAGTTTCTAATCTAATTGAAAACATATTTGTCCATCATTCCTGATCCCTTGAAGCTCACAGTTCCTACATTTCTAGTGTTATTGAATATAATTATATTCTGCTAAAGCATTTGTTAGCTAGTCATTGATTATTACTCCAACATAGGAATTTTTCCTTGAATACCATTATCACCTGTTCATGATCACTTCTGGTATCTGAGCCACTCATACTTTGAGGCACAGGACTTCTGGTTTTCAGACCAACTTCTGTCTCTTTGAACAATAACAGTAGCATTAAGGCTTTCAAGTAAACTGTTTCCACATGTATCTATATTACAGGATTATTCTGTTCTCCAGAATAACCTGAGGTAGTGCTTTGCCATGACATTGATTGGTATCTGGATTACTTCAATTCAGCCAGCCATAGTCTCTGAACCCAAAATTGGTATGAATATTAATCACAAAACATTTTAAATAGACAGAATACATCACTGCTTTATGATATCTCGGGGTTCATGTTTAGAACTACCCTAAACAGAGAAAACAATATTTTTTCTGCACCTATATGTAAGTGGGTATGCAAAGCTGTATACGCTTGATTGTTCCTTAGCCTTCTACAATGCTCTTATTTCATAACACCTAATCACATTATATACTACAGAAAGAATGCCTTATGAGATGTGTGCTAGTCCTAAAACATCATAAAATTGTGAAAGAAATAATCCTATTTAAAATAGTGCATCTTCCAAATCCTAATAAACAGTATTCAAAATGTTTTTAAGGACCCTCTAGCATATCATCACATAGGGTAATTTTTTTCTGGAATCATAATTACATAAAATAATAAAATATGAAATATATTTTCCTGCTATGATAGTTTTTAAACAATTCTAAAAATGTAATTATGAAATATGTTAATGTATTAATTCAATTTATTTGTTAAGATACAAAAATCTTACCTGTTTGCTTTCTTCCAAATCAGATTCACTGCTAAATTCTTCTGTATTTAAATTTTCAAAATCTGATTCTCCAACTGCAATTGGCACTGTCACAGTGAGGCCTGGATTGTTTATGAATGACATGTAATCATTTTCATCGATCACATATTTTTCCACACTGCTGCCTGTGCCTACACCACTGGTGGTTCCATTTCCATCTTTAAGATAATTTGGATCTTTGCTTATTTCCACGGCAGTATGATTGGAAATGCAGCTGTCTTTCTTGTTGTTTAACTCTTCAAGTGCTTTGATTTCCTCTAAAGCTTTCTGCTTTCTAACAAAGGCTTTTTGGATGAACTCCCGTATCTTCTTTTTCACATAATCTATTCCCTTCTGAATCCTCGCCACAGCAACCTGGAGATTGTTCATTTCATTATCATCATCAGTAGCAGCAAGGTTGTCTGAACTGAATGAGCTCAGCAGCAAGGCCAGAAACAGGTTCAATACCTAAAAGATGAGAGAATGCAGCTGTATAGTAAATACATACATACAAGAATTGAGTGTTTTTACAGGATGTTGTCAAATAGCACACATTGTTTTGAAAGGCAACATTCACTAATATAGCACCTTAAATTACAGAAGATCCCCTTACTTATTTTGATCAGTATTCACTCAGAAGATAAAAAATACAAGCTAATACATAAATATTTAAAATTTTTGATCTTTCTTTGAACCAGCATAGTTGCTTAGACTCTAAAATTTAAAAAAAAAAAAAAAAGGTACAAAAATTCTAGCTCTACATGTTCCTCAGAAGTTTGAAAAGCTGCTGTCCAGATCTCTTAAAATCACTTGGAATTTAAGTAGAATTAAATAAACATCGTTTGTAACATCAGATGCATTTTTGTGATGCAGATATTTTAGAAACTAATGTCAGTTAATGTCAGTTAATGCTCTAATAACCTACTTATAATTTCTAACTCCTGTTTGGAAGATTATACCATGAGACTGTGACTTTCTCTTAATTCTGAGCTTGTCTCTTAAATTCTATAAAGCTTGTCATAAAAGGATAAAAGGAATATTTTAAAAAATAATTTCACACTTTAATCTCTATTATTTATAATACTATATTATTTGTAATTGGATTTTTTCCCTTTTCACTAGACAAAAAATGAACATTTTGTTTGCTCTTATGTAAGAATATAAAATAAATGGACTTCTTTCATCAACAGGTAAAAATCTTAGCCCCACTATTGCCTGAGAACTGTGGTTTATTGCCTCAGAATTCAAACATCATTATAGCTGTTTTAATATAATCTCCTATAAACCCTAAGTATTTCACTAAATCTTATAAGCAATTAATCATTTCATACTTTCGGTCTGATATACCAACAGGCATCGAAAGTTGCCATGATATGGCAAAATGGTATAAATAAGGTTTCCCATTGCTAAACGGGTTAGGCCTCTCATTTGGACTTTCTCTGAGACTCAATTCTGCAGACTTTCACAGTTCCAGAAAAGACCCCTGAAGGTAAAAAGGCACTTGGAAGAAAGAATAAAATGTGAATCTGCAACAGTATTTCTATGCTGAAGCTAATGCTAAAAAAAAAAAAAAAAAAAAAAAAAAAAAATAGCAGAGCAGGTTACTGATCATAACTTCTTTCTGGGCCTCTGCACATTTCTACTGATATCATGTCAAGATTGCACAGCCATGTAAAAACACTTTGAATTCTAATTTATAGAAGGCTCAATCATGTTAAAATATAACACTAAAAGAAGATAATTTTGACAGGTAGTGAAATATAGTTTGTAGGCATATCAGAATGAACTGCAAAGATTAACAGCAAAAGAAACTTAAAAATAAAGTAAAACTGTAAATGGTACATTCCTCATATAATCGTCATTTCTAAGAAGTTCTCACCAATTCAGTGTTTAACAGTTGAACCTTTGGCATATTAACTTGTCAGCTTGAATGAAAATGTTTATATAATTGCTTTTTTTCTATAATATTGAGTTAGAAGCTTTCAAACGCATTTTTAGGATAGACATCCAGTGACTCTGTATTTCATTTCTATTTTTTACACCTAAACAGGCCAAAAAGTTCATTCCTTCAATTCAAGATATTCTATATAACAACAGCTACATTATGCTTTATTAAGTCGGAAGTGAGTGCTGGAATGAGCTGTAATGGGTGTAAAGAAGTGCATTAGATTTTTTTTTTCTCTGAAGAAGCAGCTGCCCAGGAGCTGGTGCAGCATCAGCTTTATTGTTTCAAGAGTAGTTAGAAAGACATTTGGATTTAAACAGCACCTCTAAATTAGCTGCAGCACTTCCATGATAGGGTATTTGACTTGACATTTTGGTGTATTCCATGGTGAGAGCACTTCAGTGTACAGAAATGAGTGAAAAGAGGGAGAAGGGGATCATAATCTGTTTTTAAGTAAATTCTAGCACATTCAGATTTCTTTTTTAATTCTAAACAGAAATACAACAAACATTCTCATTGCCCAGCTGTAAATTACATGCATTTTGCATCAGAGTTAATGTTCAGAAGTGTACATCACATACCACTAGGTTTCCGATTACCATGACCAGCATGAAAACAATAAGGCACATGGTTTGGCCTGCAACCTCCATGCAGTCCCACATGGTTTCTATCCATTCCCCGCACAGCACTCGGAATACAATCAGGAAAGAGTGGAAAAAGTCATGCATGTGCCAACGTGGAAGTTCACAGTCACTGGAGATCTTGCAGACACATTCCTTGTAGCTTTTCCCAAACAGCTGCATCCCCACCACAGCGAAAATGAACACAATGATGGCCAGCACCAGGGTCAGATTCCCCAGAGCCCCCACTGAGTTGCCAATAATCTTAATGAGCATATTTAGAGTTGGCCAAGATTTTGCCAGTTTGAAAACTCGCAACTGAAAAACAAAAACACAGAGGAAACATTGGTGTTAGTTACGAAACAGAAGCTAGGTTGCAGTTGTTTAGCAGAGCATATCAGTTTCTGTAGATTAATTTGTTCTTCAGTAGGAACATATTATTATTTTAGTGGAAAGCGGGGTGCGTGGTGTATTTGCCTAAACTGGAGTGTTCAGCATTTCATCACAGAGATGCATATAGAAAAACAAAACAAAACAAAACAAAACACAAAATTTGTCTTTGTACCACTTTTGATTTTAATATTTTTGAACACCCACTTACAGATGGTTACTGAACAATTCTTAAACACTTTTTTGAAGTTTGTGCTCTTTTCATCACCTTCACTACACCCTCTCTGCTGGCTTGGTTCCACATTTTCCTTAGCACCACATTAGGTGTTCCAGACTTAGTAAGATGACAGTTTTTGAAGCAACAATTTGATGCTGATACTGTCACGTCCATTCAAATCATAAACACTAACTGAAAAATAATTTTCAGTAACCAAATCATGGTATGTGAAGTTGGGTACCATTGTGATTGGTGCTAATAAGCTAAGTCACTACTTCCTGTTCTATATACTAGGAAATATTCTAAGATTTCAGGTGATGTGGGAACTATTAGTAAGACAAACTTTTAAATAATCAGCCTTGTGCCTCCAGTAAACATACCTATAAAGTAGTTCATGTACAGTAGTAATTTCTGTTAAAGAAGACATTTCTAGTAGAAGCTCAATAATATTTCAGTTTAAGTGCCATCCTAGGGTCATATTGTGATGACTCTTTGTTACATGTGAGTTACTGAATGTTTATTCTTGCTGCCCATTAAAATAAATATTGTGAGAAGAGAATCTACATAAGGGCTTTATGACTAGCACAAAGTACTGTTCACAATATAAAGATTAAATTTGTTGTGATTCTTTATCCTGGTGGCAAGATGTATGTTTTTACAGCTATTCAGTTTTGATGAATCTTAACAAAATCAGTATAAACAAGATTTCCAAAATTCTCAAAAGGTAGTAGTTACTCTTGTGCTGGCAAAGGATATCAGTAGGATGGGTTATCAATAGGATAATTTGGTACCATAAGATATCAAAGGATATCTATTGACAAACATCTTAAACCTGTACTTATCAAATATGGCTCACAAATTAGACAAGTAGGAAAAACAGTGTGAGCCATTTAAGTATATATCTTCACAGTACTGGTAGTTATTACAGACATTGGCACATTTTTTTTGAGTGAAACAATTGCATGCAGATGTTTCATTATCAAGGTATTTACCAATCTGAATGACCGAAGAACAGATAATCCTTCAACATTTGCAAGACCAAGCTCCATTAAACTAAGGCTTACAATAATACCATCAAAAATATTCCAGCCTTCTTGGAAGTAATAATAAGGGTCCATGGCAATTATCTTTAGTACCATTTCTGCTGTGAATATTCCAGTGAATACCTAAAACAAAATGTAATTAATTAGTTGAGATGTTATGAGTAATTTAATTTATTGTTACTTTTATACAGTCCTAAAATTACATTCGGCCCTGTGAAGGCAACCGCAGGGCTGATGTGGCCCTGGGTGAAAATGAGTTTGACACCCCTTGTCTAGAGGATAGTCCCAGTAAAGCAAAAGACTTGGCAGCATGTTTTTTTCTTGCTCACAGTCTAAAGGGAAGTGCTAGAAGAAACCCTCTAAGGTCAGACTCTCTAAGGACAGTCTCTCTAAGGTCTCTCTTTTAGGTCAGAGCTGAAGAGTATGGCTGAAACAGGGGAAGCTGGAGTTTCTTGCACTGGACTTCATGTAAGGATATAGAGGTTTCATGCACAGGCTCTATTCTGTGTGATGGCTATTGCCTTTTGGGAAGAAGAATTTCATGGTGATAATGTTCTTTGAAATATCTAGAAGCGCCAAGTGTGAAATTACCAATGCTCTTGGAATATAATGCAAAACCACTAAAAACATATGACTATTTTGCACAACACTCAAAGGATATCCTGGATGATCCAAAAGTCTGCTAAAGTGAACCAATATACTGTGCCATAGCCTTGTCATAGTACTTTACTCAGCTTATTCTCAGTCCTCTTACAGCAAGTTTTATGGAAACAAAGCTGACTTTTTATGACACTCTATAACTATACTCATGACTAACTTTTAATTTAAGAAGATTAGGAGGTGGATATAATGCTGTGGAGACATTCACCATTGGCAAAGTGCAAATATTACCAATTATTTAAGTGTATACTTTTGAGAAACTAGAAATGTAGCAAGAAGCACTACACTATTAATTTGAGAGATGATAGATGTTACTATATAATCAGAAGAAGGTAACAGGTATTGCTATGTGTGGTCAAGAGAATACAGCAAGATTATTCTTGACAAAACTGTCATATTTGTCAAAATAATGGGAAAAACTAATTTCATTTTAAAATATTTCCTTCAAAAATAACCTGACCCATCCACAAACTACTTCTTCTTGAGCATAACTGCATCTCCAAATACACAAAAATACATTTCAATGGAAGAAAACTCAAGTTTTCTTATAATTACTCTTGACTATTGAATACTGAATGAATTTTAGTATTATGAAAATGAATAATTGCATTTTAGAACTATTTCTTCCTTCTCATTAAAACGCTAAAGAAAAGACAGAGTCATATTTGTCATATGTAATTTATCCTCAAACAGACCGTGATGTCACAAGCAAAGAGCAAATTAACATATTTTGAATGGAAATTACAAAATTAAGGTTAATAGAGTAACACAGTGAGGAACAAAAAATTTAACTGAAACCAGCAGGAATAGTATTCACTGCATATATTTAGTCCTGATTAAGGATACTAGATTGTTGTAAAGGTAGTTAAAAATATGACTGCTGCTGGCTTAGAGTAAAAAATTAATAACACAAGATGGGAAAAAGCAGAAGAGCTTGTAAATATAAATGGTTGGGGAGAAATAATTCTAATACAACAGACCAAAATTTTAAAATATGACAGTCTGTAATCTCTGATGAATATAAGAATATGCCAGTAATAAAATCATTGTCCAGGAGAAAGGAAACTGTAACGCACCCAAGAACAAACACGTAAGTTCACTATCATTTCTATTCTTTAGAAAAGTCATAAAAGGATGTATTACCAGTATACATAAGGAGAATGTTTAGACTTTAAAACCTACTGTGACAGAGAAATCTATTACTGCTCCATTGAAATATTAGCAGACTTTTCAAAATTAATCTTTTTGAGTGATTAGTTCGGCCCACTTGGTTGGTTTTGGTTTTCAGGACTGCATGCTGTGTGAGGCAATCCAGAGCTCCAGTGTAAACTATTGGTAGTTATGTGAGCTGGCAAAAAAATTAAAAATGGATGAATCTTCTGAAATAAACACTTGCAAGGTTCAGTCCTCAGCTTCCTGAGCATCAGAAGCAAATGGAGAGAAACAGACAAGAACATCGAAGTTTTATGCCACATTTATGTGTGTGCGCAGAAAAAGAATTACCTGTAACCCTAAATCTCTGAATCAGGCTAAAATTGGGAAAAGCATCACTAATAATCTTACAGATACAATGTGCTTTTTGTTAGAGAATAAATAATAATCTATTTTTTAAAGTATTTTTAGCTACCTAAAGTGGTAAGGACTTACTACCAACTTGCTGCCGAGAAATATGCCTTTCTTGAACATGTACTTTCACTGTAGCATAATTGAAAATAATTCAAAGAGAAATTCTGACATCTGAATACTTCACCAATCTCTTACAGAAGAAAAATACTTTCTATAGTGGAATATAAGTACTGTGGTAAAAATTGGATAATCTATCTTAACATTATAAAGAAAAAAGCCAAAGTAGACGTCAAGAAATCTGACAATTTAGTGAAGACTGCACTTCCACACATATACAGTTATTTCATTATAGTAGTGACAAAACAGATCCATGAAAGTTAACGGTTCCAGCAAAAATTGCTTTATCTGTGAAAATCATATATACAATTTCTAAACTGATTATGAAAAAACAACCTGGAATAAATTTTAAACCAATGCAATGCATTCGTGCATTTCTTCTTTTAGATAGGGTATTTTTACACCAAGTAGTGTGAGACAAACTACTTACCAGGTTCCCCACAGAAAGGACACTGCTAAACTGTTCTGTCATTGGGTAATGTTCCATGGCCATAAATAAGGTGTTTAAAACAATACAAATAGTTATAGCAAGATCAACAAATGGATCCATCACAACTAAATTGACGACGTGTTTTACTTTTAACCATGGACTCCAGCAATCCCAGATCAAGAAAGTATTTGCAAATCTGTACCAGCATGGTGGGCATTTCTGTCTGGATTCTTCAAGCTCTGAAAAAAAAAGAAAAAACAAAACAAAACAAAACCACAAACCTTCCAATTACATTCTCTGGAAGTTCTTTAAAATACATAAAAAGATTAAATCATTCAAATGAACAGCTGACACTGACATGGGATTTCCCTTGCCTATGTTTAACCATCTTAAAGTTAAGCATCTAATTTATTTAAGCTCCTCTACAGCCAGTGGACAGTGAAGTTATCACTGAAGAGTTAATCATCTCAGACATCTATCTAAAGAGAGAAATCTGTTTGTCTCTTTCCTATGACAGTAGGGAGAGTCTAGACATTTAGTTAGGTTGCTTACAGCAGATGTCTTAATTTTAGGTATTCAAAGTTAACATGACTCCATCATCAGTAAAATGATGTATATCATTTGTATAGGCTTCATAAAACACAAGGTTTTTGTGTTAGGTATGTAACATGTACATATTTTGATCTGAGCTATTAAAAATATAATATTCGCCATTACACTGAACCACTACCACTATCATAACGGATCAATGACTCAGTGTGTATTTCTATAATTTCTTATTTGAATCAATATTTCTAATATTGCCTGTTTTCTTGTTTTTAAAATTATCATTTGGCTTTGAAAATGTACAGTTGCAGTGTCTATGATTTGAAAAACGGAACAGTGTTGGTATTAGCAGAACAACTCTGCTTTCAATAAGGATCTTTACAAACTATTTTTTCTTCCATTTCATTGCCGACATTGCCAAAGTTATAGATGAATAGTAACTTACTACTGAGTTAATAGAAAGATTAATGTCTAATGTGATGGGATGTCTGAGGACAGCCCAGAAGGAAGACTGATATTTGCTTAAGTGAGAAATACTTAGACTACAAAATATGTAAGAAATGGCCACAATAATTTCAATAAAAATTTCTACCTAGTGGCATCAACCCAAATCTGAAATTTGCCAGTTTTCTGCAAGCCTTAGAGCACAGGGAGGTCTCTGTCATCATGACACTTAGGGGTGATTTTGCTGTTTTACAGCATTTGCTAACAAGGATTTGGTGCTGAACTCCACACTTTGAGGAGCAGTGGATTGATTTTAGCCTCTAATATTGTCCTATATGGTCGGAATTAGGGGATGTTAAAAGATCAGTTGCTACAGCACTCAAACTCAAAACTACCAAGCTCTCCCATTACAGTAGCCTATAACCTCCAGGAAGAAAAGGGTATCATAGGTAGTGAAGGTTTTCTGTAATCTTTATAAACCATAACAAAGACAGTCAGTGTTTTTGAAGGCATATATGGATTGGGTGGAATAATCACATTTCTGAACGTGTAAGACAGAATGCTGAGAGGTACGACCTATTGTTTTATGTGAGAGCAAAGGGCTTCAGAACTCACTTTAAAAAGTATATTTCAATTCTGATTTAAAGTAATCTGAAGAACATTGTAAATTTTCCTGGTAATTTCTTGTCCTTTTAGAACATGTGTTGTAGGACCTGCACAGGTTTGTCTGACTATAACAACTGTCACACTGTGCCAGTAGCCAGTAGGTAGATCCTTTACGCTTATTAAAGTATTTTACTGGCATGTGCATGAAATGTGAGTGTACTCAATTTCCACTAAATTAGCAAAACAATTCCAACGACGCATATCTTTTTCATATAGTCAAAATAATATTTTTTTATCTTTGATGTACTTACCTAAGAAAGTTCAAGAAACACTCAAGGAAGGCAGTTCATGTGTATTGGCATGGCTGATGACACTTGATCATTTTCTTTAAAAGTATCTTTTTCATTCAGTTTTCCTATTGTCTATCCTTGGATTTTAAGTATGAAGGAAATGACTGTTTTTGCACATCACTACCTTTATCATAGCATTTCTGGGTATCTTAATTGATTTTTCCTGTTGATGTCTTCCGGGAAGAAAATCCCTGTATTGTCTGTTTGGGGCTCTGGCATTCCCATAGCTATAATTATTTTGTCTCTGTTAGTCCACTCAATAAAGAAATATTTTGGAAGGTGTCAGGAAAATTAAATTACTAAGCATTTAGACTGTGTAAATGATCTTAGAAATGCTCAAAAGCCTTTTGTATCTGATGCTCAGACATTTCACATGTCCTGTTTTACACTTACAAAGGCAATGATGTAAATAACTTCTTTGTACATGTAGTTAGCAGAAAATCACTCAACTGCCTCTCAGATAAAATGCGTCAAATACCTTCCATTGTATTTGTAAGTATGCTGGCTATACTCATGGCTCTTTGTCTTGCAGCAGAATCTTCCAGCATTTCCATGGAAATTTGATAAGAACTCAGTCTTCTTTTTCTTATTTCTGTTTCTGTAGTGGTGCCCTGTAAATGAAATACAGAGGAATTAAAACATCTTTTTCAAAAGCCAGCTAACACTATTTACTCTATATATATTGTAGGGATAATCAAAATCTGCTTTGTACAGCATACTAAACTTTCCTTACACACTGGAGATTTCTGTCCCTGTAGGAATTTCTTTGTTCTTTGTTGAGAAACGTTGTAGGAATTTTGTACAGTGCTACAAATAATCAGCTGAGGGACACAATACCAAGGCAATGTGGGACCAAAGGGTTCTCAATTAAATGACTGTGAACAAAATATTTGCTAGCTATCTTTTTGCTAGTGGTTATTATTATTCTTTTAAGAAAAAATATTCAAAGTTGAAACCTGTCACCCTAAATTTCCAGGAGCTAGTCGTGTTAATTAATTAAAGAATGAGTTCAGAAAGAGGTGAGCTATTATTTAAGAAAGTAACTTTGATACAAGCAAGGTGAGCTTAATTCTAGGAATTCATTATCTCTCTGATGGTATGAACTGCATTCGTAATTTAATATGTGTTACTGGAAAATTTTATGAGATAAAAAAAATAACATTTTATTTAATATTTCTCCTACCTAATTCTCACCCACCACAATGCTCATACAGGATTTGTGACCTGTTCTTGTAATGAATATGTAAGTCTTCTCTCTTTTGTACAGCTTCTAATTATCTTTTCAAAGCAATATTACTCACCTCTGATTTAAATGTGCCTAATGTGCCACTACTCTGTACTAGATAGGTGTCCTTACAGTTGCTTTTTCTTCTGGAGTGTAGCCTAGAGATCTAAATACAGGGTTGGGATTAAAAAGTTCCTAAATCTTGGTTCCAGCTCTACCACTGATTCTGTGATTCATGCAAACCACTCACTCTTGTTCTCATTATTCTATCCCCATCCAGACAAAAAAAAAAAAGAAAAAAAGCCTGCAGAACTCATAAGGGATTTCAGGGTTATCTTAGTGTCACGATGAAAAGCCATTTTTGAGCATTCACTAGTACTATTTCTTTAGAGAAGACTCTTGAGTTTAAAGGCTAAATCTTTTTTTTCAAATGAACATATTTCTGGAATAGAACTATACACACATAACCTCTAAGGTAATCTGATTGAACTTCTGGTATGAAGGTCTATATCAAGGTAGCAGAGAATGAGAAAGAAAAATGAAAATAGATGTGTAATGGGATTAATGAAGTATCAAGACTTATTTATAATGAAAATATTTTTCAGGTTGAGTACAGTGCTATTATACCCACCAAAATAACTATCCAGAATGCATATTAAAATACTATGTATGAAAAAGCTTGCTTTTCTTTAAGTTTGAAAGAACATCTGAGCTTAGAGAAGGCTGAAACTGAAACTGAAATGTACCATAATTGCAACAAATTTTATGTATTATTCTCACAAAAGTTATGAGAAAAATTTCTTTAAGATAAATTAAGTAAGTGGTATTTCTATTCACTATCATGGGAGTAGTAACCGCATTCTGCTTAACTTCGTAGGTGTTTTTCTATGCATATTTCCATGTTGTATCCTTAGTTATAAATCAAAAGTCTACCTTTGTTGACGAGGTGCAACTATATACAAATTCTCAAATTCAGTTTGTGTTTTTTCTTTCTGTGTGCAGATATCTTGCTGAAGGCAGGGAGAATACTTTACTGAGGCTCACACATAGGAGGTTGAGGACTCTTTCCTCTGTGTTCTGTTATTTAGAAACTGTTGCAAGTTATTTCTCACAGAGTTAATAAATGATAAGGAATGCAGAGGTGAGCAGTAAAAAAAAAAAATTCCATGCCTGAACCAAACTGTAATAATTACTTGTTTACTTATAAGTACCTCTGGTAGAAGCTGACCAGTAGGTGAAGTTAGAGTTGAAGGTCCTCCAACCAAGGAAACGACTCCATTGCAATCCACAGTGCTGTGCATCTTCCCATTTACTGGAAGGGCTGGTACCATTCTAGATGACACACTTGTCTGACTAATATTACTGTTGCGTCGTTCTCCATGTCGATTTGGAACAAAGAGAGAATCTCTTCTGCTCTCATTGTCTTCAAGAGTGCTGTGCTCATCATCAGCAAAGTCATTTTCAGATCCTACATCCTTTGCACGACCTCTGAAACTGAAAATGCTTGTTTTGCTGTTGCGTCTTGGTGAGAACAGGGAACCACGAATGCTTAGCAAAGACTGTAAAAGATTTAAAACAAACAAAACCAAAACAGCATTAGAACTGAAGTTGTAAGTTCTTGGCTTTTTGAAGAAAAGTTACAGTGCTGGAGGAAGGATAGTCCCTTTTTTCTTCGATAGTATCAGTGTGTCAGTTCAGGCAATGTACTCATTGCAGGAGCCATAGTAGAGGGGGAAAACTCTTTTTAAGGAAACATAGCAGGACTGAGGAAGAGTTGCGCAGAAAACTTAAGTAAGTTTGGACAGTTTTGAGCAAAGGTGACAGATTGAATTAGTATAGACCCACGACTGTGCTGGAGACAGTTTTCAACATCATTATTAAGCTTTTGTAGCTATTTGTCTTTTATTCCTTCTTCTGTTTGAGGACAGAGCTCAAGTCTTTGACTTCTCTTCTTCATCACCTGTATCCCTAGGAATAACAATAATGCTCACTGATCATTGTTCTCTGTTCTATCTGCTAGAGGCAGAAGTGGTCTTAAGTTTGGTATTCAATTCAGTCTAAGCTGATGTAAAGAACTTTTCTGTCCTCTTCACAATAGGCTCAATAGTGTGGGAACGACACACGCAGTGCTCTCAAACTAGAGGACAGAGGCAGCTGCTTGGGGTAGCTCTGGGGTGCAGTGTGATGGTGACCAGCAGCACTCTTCGGCAGAGCACTGCGGGGCTGTAGTGGGTTGCACACCCACCAGGAGGGACCACTTGGCCATCAGGCAGCTCACAGCATGCATTCGCCAGGGACACCGCCACACAAAGATATCCTCTTACCAGTGAGACAAATAAATCAGTGGTTGTTGGTAACTCATCTTTTAATTAGAGTAGAAGCTCTAATGGTTAATGGAATGTTCTTCTCCCTTGCTACATATTTTATTAACAGCATTCATGAATAAATAACATGAGTACTAATTGTGGAAAAAAGAAACCTTGCATTAAGGTTTCTTCAATTCTGCATTTGTACAAACATTCACATCTTGGTATATAAAAACCTGGTTTGAGATTATTCTCTATTTTTCTCTAGTTTTGCAGGTGGAAAATGCTCATATGTCACAGCAGTGTTTGTTGTTTTGAGGGTTTGGGGGGTTTTGGTTTGGTTTGGTTTTGGTTTGGTTTGGTTTTGGTTTTAGTTTTTCTCCAGGATAAAGTGAAAACTGTGCAATAATATATAAGCCTATATTAATACTGTGAAAACCAAACACTGTATGTATACGTATATCAATCCATATGTATCTGTGTATATGCATACTCAGATTTATACATACACACACATCATGTGTGTGCTGAACTGGTAGTACTGCTGATTATAATGGCTGGCAGGTGTTTACCATTGTGAGATGTATTTTTTCTGTTCCTACAGATATACCAAATTTTAATAACTTGGGCTGAAATTTTCTATGCTGGCTGTCAGCCTCAGGCTGAGTTGAAGAATATCAGCCGAATGGTTTTGCTAACCCATTTATGTAAACTTGGCTGGAGAAAACATGCTATTTTGCTTATGCTGAAAGATAATTTTATCTAAAAAGCTCTAGCTGCTATAAAGCATCACACTGAATTCTGACAAAGTGGTAAACTAATTACTGCACCCTTTCTACCTTTCTTTGGAAATGTATTTGGCCAAACTACAGTCCTTGAAAAAAATCACACGCTCCCTAGGTTTCGTCTGACTACCACTGCTACCCCTGTTTTTTTTAGACCATGTTTCCATGGCTGCTATGATGTGCATGTAGTCCAGAACTTCCAGTATGTGTGACGATGCTCTGAGCACAGCTAAATAGATTAGGCCTTCTGGGATCTGGGAGGAGTAATGCTGACTCTGCAAGTCCCTGCTGGATTCAGACAAAAAATGACTGCGATTCTAACACACGTAGAGGCAGAAGTCTGTGCCTACCCGCTCCTGGGAAATAAGGTCTAAAGGGAAAGTTTGGCTTTTCTTGCAGGCTTCATCACTCGTTTGCACATGGAGTATTGTGTCAAAAGACAAAACCTCTACAGCAGGGGTGTCAAACTCATTTTCACCAGGGCCACATCAGCTTCGCAGTTGCCTTCAAAGGGCCGAATGTAATTTTAGGATTGTATGTAGGAGTAGTTACATTTGTACAGTCCTGCTCTACAGAATCCAACTGGGCAGGTTATCTCCCCTTACCATTCTACCGTGTTGTTTTATGCCCTACGCCCATTTCACCAGGACCGAACTAACCACATGGCTAACAAGACAAACCAGCTCTTCCTCCACTGGTTCTACTGCCCATCATCCTTCCATGCTTGTGGTAGCTAAGTTTTATTTCAGTTATATGCAGGCAACGTTTGCCCCAAAACATTTTTACAACTGTAAAAATGATTACTAGGACAGTCTTTAATTAATAAATTATCCTAAATGAGATTATTTGATTGATACAAGTCTCTTGGTCTTTTAAAATCTTATTTAAAAAAAAAAAAAATCAGTTGATCACTTATTTCCTTCCTGCTGTGTAGTTCATGACATCTTAAGATGAGCTGTTTCCTGTCTATTGCACCATTTCATTATTTTCTGTCAAATCTAAGACATATACAATATTTATTTTCCCTTGATTTTAATGAACTGTAATTATTTATTCTGCAACATGAATTCACATTTAGTTTTAATGTTATCAAAAGTCACTTGAAATGCCTTGCTTTCCTAAGCTGTTTAAGCTTCTGCGGAAGTTTCACAGTTCTTTGTGATAACTGACAGGATGAAAGCTTTCTGAGAGTTTCAGAGTATGATCTAATACATACAATGATGTTTTACTCCATGTTAGTAGAGCTGCAAAAGGTATATTATCTATGGAATCTCTTCATCTCAAATTCTCCTCACCTTAGTATACATGCTTCTGTATTAAGTATTTTTTCCATGCACTAAAAAATGTATTTAGTCTAATCTAAACATAATATATTCCTTAATCAGTCTCATCACCAGAAGTATATAAAAGAGCATCAGGGAATTTAGACTAGACAATGGAAAGGCCCATGATCAAGTAAAGGACTAGCACAGGACTAGCAACCAGAAATTCCTTTCGGCTCAGACTTTGTCAGTGACTCTTTAGTGTAGTCCAGCCATTCACCATCCTCATCTATGAGGTGCAGACACTTATGTGTATATATATCGAAGTGAGACAAGACTGTACAGCGTAAGATGAGACATTTGGCTGCAGCTCAATTGTATCAGCCTGACTCAAAACCCGCTCCAATTAATAAAATATTTTTTGGAGCAGCTTTGGCCCAATACTAATGCTACATTTTATTAGACTGGAAGTATGCTTTTACGGTATTACTCAAAGGAGTTGAGATTGATTTAATAATTTGTTTTTCTTACATCTTAATTATTTCTTATCCAGAGAACAACCTGGTCACTCTTCTCAATCATAATAAGCATTACTTCAATTCCTTAGACATGCATATATATTTTTTCAGACAAGGTATCATCCCTTATACTTGACTAATTACTGAGGCTTTGTCTCAAATTAAGCTTTCCTCCCCTCAGTGCATATATTGAAGTGTAAAGTATTTCTGCCACTGAATCTCATATTTTATACGAGTCTGTAGAATAACACACTTGATATGAACATTAAATAGGATAAACATTGGTAGTTAAATATGGATAGTATTGGTAGGTAAATGTCATCTATTGGCTGAGACCAGACATGATCGTTTTGAAGAGATGCATTTTGAGCAATTTTTCTACAAATACCGTAACTGTGTGTACATTTTAAATAAGCAAAGTTATCCTTAAGTGACAGACGAGATCCTTTGATTTAAGTTAGTAGAGTTTTAAGGTTTGGACTCAATTTCCAGAGGTCCTTCCTAAACTATTTTTTCCTATGATTGTAATGATTCTCCATCTTGTATAATGGATTTCTAATGAAAAACAACATTATGACTAAAGTCTTACAAATATAAACCCAGACAATCTCTATGTAGTTTGCCTTTATTGTGGAGTACTAGAGCTACTTTTCTCATTATCTACCATTTAAAGAAGCTCATTAAGGAAAACAATAGAAACTAATGCTAGTGTGGAATTTCCTGTGCAGGGTATTTGGATAATGTGGTCTGCCTAAAAAAACCCACATATTTCTGTGGTTTTGAAAGGGATGCACAACAGAGAACCTATGCTTGATTAATGCAAATATGAGTACTAATCACAGAGTCTTTGATTCTTTCTCTAATCTACCAAACAAATCTTCAGTAATACATTTTCAGAAGTGTTTCAATTAATTATAATTATCCTTGGTATGTTCTTTTTATCCCTTTGCTAATAGAATGGATCAAACCATATCAAACTCTAACACTGTTAACGGTACTACCACTGGTTTTTCCCTTCACTCACCTTTAATGTAACTTCCAATATGCAATGCTGCTGCAATGTCAGTCAAAACCAAATTAGAGTAGACGTGTATGATTTAATAAATAAAGAGTGCTGTACCTGGTGAGGAGATGTGAATCTTTTTTCATATGTCAGTTGACTTCCTTCTGTGGAGAAGCGGAAACTTTTCCTTCTGATGCTGTCTTCCGACTCGGACTTGGGGAACTTATCAGTGTCTCCTTTATCCTCTGCTTCAGACATTTCTTTCTGTCTTCTTTTCTTCCTTCTGTTTCTTCTTTCTTTAGCACTCTTTGAACTCAACTTGGATGCTTCTGAAGAACTTTCCAGGAGTTCTCCTAATCCCCCTACACCACTGAAATCTCTTGATGCAACTGATGCTGCTGCTACTGCTGCTGTTGCCTGTCAGGTTACAAAGCAATGGATTCTTAGTCGGCAAAAAAAGGAACAACTTTATAGGCTTTTATAAACTGTTTTTATTATTACTGTTGTAATACTGCTGGTTGAGCATCCTTGAGTATGCAAATATACACAAACAAGCTGAACTGAGGATAAACTATGGAGTTGTATGGCTAATAATAGTTTAGTAGCATGAGCTACTTGAAGTATGAACTTCAGCAGAAAAATAGCATCACTGTTCCTTAAAGATTTGCTGCACAAGACACTGGTCTAAAATTAAGGTAGTCAAAAAAAAAAAGTATAAACACGGTGCTTTTTCATGTATTTTGGACCTGCTTCCTCATTGTTTCTTGAGAAAAGCTCCACATCATGCACTAATTCAGCTGAGTCATTACAGAAAAAATTAAGGCCTAGCATCCACCATATGAGTTAATGTATCACAACCCAACTAGCAGACTGCAAGTAGCTGAATCCAGCTTTTCCTCACTGCCTTCCCAGCAAGAACACTCCTTCACTTTCCTTCTACCTTCACTGGCAACAGGCACATCCCCTAGATGAGTCTTCAAGCCCCCATCCCTCCCTCTTCATGTTTCCCCTCCTGTATTTCCCACTGTAACAGCACTCCAGGTCTTTATTATAGACACACAAGGCTACATTTATTGCCTGTTGCTGCTGTGGCCAGAGAGAAGAAAAAGTTTAGGTTTCTTCTCTGATGGAAAGGGATGAGATGACTTACTGGCATGAAGAACCATCCCAAAACTCGGGACCAGTGTCTTCAACTACAGCAGTCTATCCTACCTGATTTGGTTCATTAGGGAAACCAGTTCGTTTAGTCATCAAATAAATGAAGAATTGAGAGTGTGTCCGGTAGTCTTCCCAGAAAGAACAGTCTGGGAGATTGCTATGAAATTCTGTGGTGGAAAATATGTTCGGGAAGATGATAGGCTGCTTTGAGCTTACAAAAAAGGGCGGTGTGATAAATGGAAAGAGCCTAGGGTTATATAACAAAGATGAGTAGTAATTATCTGGCAAAACATACTATATTCAATGCCAAGTATTTCAGAAAAGATGAGATATCTCTCTACAGCAGAAAAGGATGGTTTGAAAGCTCATAGTATGAATGAACAGCTTTCTGTGCTGCAATATACAACCCATACTATACAAGTTGGCTTGATACAGACTTCTTCTCCTAAATGGAGTATTAAATGGATTCTGAAGTGTTTACCAATTAAAAAGGTGATGATCATACTGGTTTCAGAATAGTATCCTTCAAATGCTCTAACAGAAACAAAAGCAGTAGATGCTGGGTCGTCACCTATCTAATTCATAAAACTAACCCCAAAGGCCAAATGAGTGGAGCAACCCAAAGGCCACTGTCATGCCTTAGGTTAGTGAATGAACAGGTTCAGTGTCAAGGGAGTGCCAAGGTGGGTCCCACGCTCATTTCTGTCTCAGCAACCAATTCAGCAGCTCAGAGATCCACCTTGTATGCAGACTTTCTGCTAATATTTTCACGTACAAAAGGGATCTTGACTTCAATACTGCTTTTCTTATAATGACTTGAGTTGTTATTCATTTGAAAAAGTAACGACTTTTGAGGGCCTTTATCCAACCTTCTTTGTAGTCTCTGATTCATGTGATTCTATTATTCTTCCTAATTCTGGATTAGCTTCATCTCTGTCCCCACTCGCAAACACACTAACATCTAGAGGACCCTCCTGATACCTTTTGTTACAATGTGATTTAGTGCCTTTCACAGACTAAAATCTCAGGATTTAAAAAAAAAAACAAAACCACAAACAAAAGTACTCCATGCTGATATTTGACTTTTTAAAAAATTAATTTGAATTTTTCAGGATTCTTCTTTTTCTTTCACAATTTGGAAGTGATAAGGTTTAATGACTAAAATAGAGATATGCTACTTAGATTTCACAGGCCACATATAAAGCTTAATTTTCAAGAAAAAGATGGAAAGTTTTGCTTTCTATTAGCACTTTAGAGAGCCATTCTGAACTAGTGAAAATCGTTGTAAAGTACTATCAAAACTATAATTTCATAGAAGATTCTCATTTGCTAGCATTTTATAAACACTGTACTGTTGAAAATGTTTATATGCCAGATGAAAAGCAATAGAAAGTCCAGAAATTACAGAGATGTCTGACTCATGGAACTGAATTCCTGCATATATATTTTACTTTTAGATAAGAAAACCTCACACAAAAGTATCTATTAAAATGTCTTTTTCTCATAAAACTTTGAATAATTTTCTTCTCTATTCAAAGAAAGGAAAGATTACTTCAAAAGAATTCTGAAGTAATACCTTTGTTACAAATTTTGCTAGACTGTTCTAAGGTTATATAAATTTCTGATTGACTTAGTGTACTTGAATTAGGAGAATGCTTAAATCCTCGCTGAATAGAAACATAAAAGGATGCTGATCACAATCCTTCTCTCTATTTTCTGAACATTGGGGAAGAATTATTAAGTACAGCAAGCCTGTCAGTTCTCACCCAGACCGTAAACCAGAAGCAATGTCACTAGGCTTTTTTTCATGCTGCTCTTAAGATCTGTAACATAAAAACATCATGAACTATGACTACTTAAAGTCAGGTTTCTATGACAATTTTATCACAAATATTTTGCTTTTACAGTCTTTTAGTGAACTTAGTAACTTTCTTTTCTGTACCATTAGTTTGGAGTTTTTGCTATTTGGTTAGTTTCTGATTTTCATTTCCCCTTTTTGAAGTTGTGTGGTAAACAAACCTTTTCTTTCTGTAATTCATTGCAGAATTTATAGATGTTCTAATTCCTAAAAGATTATTATCCTTGCCTTAAGAATAAGGCTGTTCAGAAAATACAATCTCCATCATTACCTGAGCTTCTTCTTGTTGCTTCTTCAGTTGTTCCAGCATCTGTTGAAATTCTGCCTCTTTCTGTTCTGCTTCTTCCATGGTTGCTTGATTCTGTTCTTCATAGGCCATGGCAACCACAGCCAGAATCAAGTTGATCAGATAGAAAGAGCCCAGAAAAATCACCAGAACAAAAAATATCATGTATGTCTTCCCAGCAGCACGGAGTGTCTAGGGATTTGAAAGCATATCTGTATATTATTCCACCACTTATCTTGGTTACTGCAAGAGCATTATGCTTTCAGCTCATATACAAATAAGCCTATTTCTATAATTTTGTATATCACCTACAGTTTACTTTTTATGTCATAAAAATTTCTTACCAGCTGATACAGGTTTTCCCAGAAGTCCTGAGTCATTAGCCGAAAGAGTGACAAAAAAGCCCAACTGAAGGTGTCAAAACTTGTGTAACCATAGTTGGGGTTTCTACCAGCTTTCACACATATATATCCCTCTGGACACTGCCTATGTGAAAACCAAACAGGAGGTACTTAGTCATAACTTTTATTTCCTTCTGCAACATATTTATTATCGTTTGGAACAACAGGAATTAATGTTCTGTGGGAAATCCAAGAGTTATTATACAATTTAATTCATCCAGAAAAGAAAGTCCTAAAAAAAGGAACTAATAAGAGAGTAAATGAAAGATACGCTTTCCATCCGTTCACTGGATGAAATGACCAAAGTATTTAAATCCTCCTCAGTCACATTTTGCAAATAGAATTTTTATTCCAAATGAATCATTTCCTGGCAGAAATAATTACTAAAATGTTAAGGTTGCAGACACATTAAACAATATTACTAGCTAAATCCAAGTGTACTGTTAGGGATCTCCCACATAATGCTGAGATATGTTTTTTTCATAAGCTTCTTCACTGTTGCCAGTTAGGTATTGGAGTTCAGCTAACAATTCTAGGCTCATAAGTGGGCAGAATTTGCCAGTAATGAAGAAGAGCTAGGCTTGAAAAAAAGATTCAGTCCTGAACAATGAAGTTACTAGTGTGCTTTCTTAATATTTTACATATTCTCTTCCCCAGTTCTAACCTTTGCTTTCATCTGACTTTCTTCAATTGGTACATCTCCAAAACAGACTTTACAAGAGTTTGTATTTCATCATTAACACCAACATCATTTTCCAATCAAGCAGGAAGAAAGACTGTTAATGAGTATTTTGTTTAGCCAGAGGGTAAAATATTTTTACTTAAGTAAGAATTGATTGTTTAGCAGCAAATTCTGTAAGGTCTGTAACACTGCTAAATATGGAGTTGCAACTGCTACAGGTGGGTTTCATGTTATTGCTTTTTCTACAGAAACAGAGGATTTTTGAAGGGGTCTTACCCTGCATCAGAGCTGTTACCACAAAGTAGGGCATCTCTTTGTCCTTCCAAAATGTAAAAATGAGCTGTGTAGAAAGCATTGGAAATATATGTGAATAAAACAAATGAACCTGAAAGTACTACAAAGTAAAAAAAAAAAAAAAAAAATTAATAAAACATAAAACCCAAGTGGCTGGCTGCTGATCACTTTGTAGTGTGTTTAGGAACCTTTCTGGTAACTGTGCTTGTTTATTGTATGTATTTGATCTCTGTCAGTCAGTCACTGTAAGCAGTTCTAAGTAAGGCAGAAATACAAACTGTTCAATGTTCTTTGATCACAGATAGTTACATACTATAGCCACAATTTGATTAAAAATAGTTATATCAGACATTCTTACTTTCATCCTCAATGTAATCCTTCCAGTTGAATGTGCTCACTGTCATATTAACAAATGTACCATTTTCATTCATTGTGCTGTTAAAGTAGGAAATAACATTTATTTCAAAAGTAGAATTGTCTGGAGGCCACTGCAGGCATTTATTCCTCAAGTTGCCCATGAAGAGCTGCAGCCCTATTAGTGCAAATACACTCAGGCAAAACACGGTCAGGATCATAACATCCGAGAGCTTCTTCACAGACTGAATTAGGGCTCCCACAATAGTCTTTAGGCCTGCAAAGAGGAAAGATCCACAGATTTACCAAAGAGTATCTTTGCCCTTCCCATATAATTAAGATTTCATGCAGACACTAAAAAAGAAATTATTTTTTATTTTTCAAAAATAAAGCTTCGTGAGCAGCCTCAGAGCTTGTGAAAATGAATGAAATAAAAAGATTTTTTTTTAATGAATAGGCAATGTATATATATTCCAATAAATTGAATACATAATGTTCTCTCAAGCAGGAAATTTTATCAATCAGACTTTCCTGTTATAGATTTGACTTTATTTCTTAATTTTTCTCTGCATTTAATGTTCTGCCAATAATTAAATTTCCGGTTAATATTAAATATGACTACTCAACAGCATGAAAATAGGATTAGATAGAATGGCAGGTAATTTTGAGAAAAAAATAATACTAAATATGACTTTACAACAGTATGAAGAAAGTATGCGATAGAATTGCAAGTATTTTTGAGGCAGAAAAATAATTTGTGTTTGATAAATTTTCCTGTGCAAAGTTTATCTTCGTTTTGGTAGCTTTTTTCGTTGTTGCTCAGTTGTTTATAAGACAATTTTGAGCAGTAAAATAAAGGAAAAAATTCAAAATCAAGAAAGCCATAGCGCTAAAGCTTTTTTAATGTAAAAGAGACAACTCGTCATAATAAAATGCAGAAAAACAAAGCAAAATAACCCATAGGCCTCATATCTTATGTTTCATGCAAGAATCAGTTAAACTCAAAGGCTGATTTTGCAACAGAAAAGAAGCTAATGCTGAAAAGACAGAGAATCATAATCCAGGTTTATGATTCATGCCTTTTTTTAAATATTTTTTTTTTTGGCAACATGAGCAGCGAACAGCGAGACTTATGCTCAAAAGAAGTGAATTCAACTTCCATGGAACGAAAGTCAGCCTCGGTGTTTAACCTAGCTCTCACCTGGAATGACTGATATTGTTTTCAAAGCTCGGAGAACTCTGAATGTTCTCAACGCTGAGACATTGCCCAGGTCCACAAACTCTGTCACATATCTGTAATAGGGGAGTTCACACACAAACACAATGACAGCACACAAATAACAGTTGGAGATACGAGGGGCCTAACACCTTACACCAACTCCTTCTTACCTGGGATTACAGAAATAGTTTTCAAAGCTCTCAATACTCTGAAAGTTCGAAGAGCTGAAACATTGCCTAGGTTTACAAATTCTGTTACATACCTGTAGGATTAAATCACAGTTATTCAGAATTGAGGCAGAGCTTATACTAATTATGTGGGTCTTCAAAACCTCTGTGGCAATATTAGCAATCATACTTCAAAATTTACCTGTCTCTTCAGTACACCTCACTTTTATAACTATTTCTTTTCATCAGTTTCATTGATGTGAAACTCACTGAATTGTATTTGAACTGCTAATTAAACTAATTAGCTTGTAATAGGGTGACGGCATGAAATCAAAGGGATGGCTTCCATTCTGGTGAGTGGAAAAAGGTAGGACATGAAATTAGTGTCCCTCAGCAGTAATTACACTAGCAGCTGACACTCCGTGCTGGCTCCTGCCATATTTTACTCTGATTTATGAGTACTAAAATGTGTGATACAGTACCTAAACTTTACAGTTGCATAAATGAAATACTTTTAAATCAATATATTTATTATTATAATATTTACCACTAATTTCATGCCCTAAAAGCTTAAAAAGTTCTTGAACCACTTACGCCATTAAAATGACACTGAAGTCAAGCCAGTTCCATGGGTCTCGCAGAAAAGTAAAACCTTCTAGGCAGAAGCCCCTTGCAAGAATTTTGATAAGTGATTCAAAGGTATAAATTCCAGTGAAAGTGTACCTGAAAAGCATCAGAGCAGGAGTAATACATTTTTGCATTCTTATGCTTATAGACAGCGCCATTCTTTATCAAAGATGACTTAGAAGAAAAGAAAATAAAAAGTATTTAAAAGTGAAAGGAGGAAATCATTAACTAGCCCCAAGCACTTCAGAATGGAATTGTTGTTCAGTAGATGAAATTTGAACCTGACACATATATACTATTAAATTTCTAAAAGGTTGATTTAATCTCAGTTTTTGTGCCTGCAAATAATTTCAGGCTCTAGTATTTATAGATATTTGGCACTTTGATATTTATACGTGCATTCTCTGGCACTCACAGGGCTGTCTCTTTCCTCGAATTCACAAATCAGGTAGATATCCAAGTGTTACAAAAAATGAAGATTTTTTTTTTCTCTGTCAAAATCAGACTTTTGTGAAAATCAGTTCTGGATAACTATACTCATGCCTATAATATAGTTTTATTTCATAAATAATCATTAAATGCAAGAAAGCATGCCCAAACTGTTTTTCTTGATGATGTGGAGCATGATTACCAATTTACCTAGTGTGAGAAAAACCATTCAATTTAAAAACGTAGAATAGTCAGTTATAACCAGCATAATGCAGGGACTTCCTGAGCCCCAGGTGGGTCTGTGTGGACCTCTAGAATCAAGGAAATCTGCCTCCAGACCCCACTGCCCTCTGTTCAGACTCTCAGTAATCCTAACAAGCCACTGTCACAGGTGAGCGTACTGGGAATGGGCGGATACCAGTGCAGTTTCTAAATATAGCATTCAGGAAAAGGTTCCTTAACGCAGTGAAATAAAGAAACATAAATCAATAATGGCTATTGGGGAGCAGGAGGAAATTAAAAAAAACACAAAACCATAATATTTCAAAGGAAATCTGTATTTTGTTAGAGAACAAACATGCACATATAACCATGAACAAGAAAGAGAAACAGAGATACTGTGTCGCTTCCTTACTTCTGCCAGCTCTATGTTATTCCTCCATAGGTAAAGCCCTTTGCTCAGCAGTTTGAGTTTGGTGTGGTTTGGGTGTTGTGTGTGCTTGCTGGGGCTGGCACTCCAGTCCACATCAGTGAGCCACCATGAATGTCCCACTGTGCTAAGGTCATGGATACTCAGGCAATATGTAGCTGGCCTCACCCATGGCATGCAATGATTTTACAGGCACATTTGAAGCTCTGGAGCTCCTTTTCCAATTTGCAGCTCAGAACTCCCAAGGGCAAAAGCTTGTATTCAGTAGAAGTTCAGATATTCCTCACACATAATTTTAAAGAACAAACCATTTAAATTATTCAGGAGGAAGCCAGAAAGATACTTATGATCTCATGGAATCCGATTCTTCATGACTCTGGAAAAGCCCATTCCGGCATGCAACTTTTCATAAATGCCGCTTGTTTGGAGTCACACAAAAAAACCACAAACACGTAAAAATAAGGAAGTAAAAATGTTTAACTTACTCTACATTCTTTGTCCAGTCTGGAGGGTTACTCATGGTCATAAATACACAATTGGTCAAAATAGTGCACATGATAAGCATGCTGAATAATGTGGATTATAGTCAAGGCATGTAAGTCAAAAAAGTATGACTATTTTATAACACTGAAATAATTAAAAATATTAAGTGTATAAAAATATGTACAAATAACATGGCATTCTAAATAAAAGCTGAAAATAAAGCTTTGCACGTAATTTTACCTATTTTAAATGGTATGCCATCCGGCATGTAATGGTGCACTTAGTGTAAAACAGTGCGTTACTTTTATAACTATGGCAGGTTTGGGATTTAAATGAAATTTAAACACATCCTTAAGTCTGTAAAAATATGAAATGAGTGCCCAAACGTGATTGCTCAGTGAAGCCAGGGTGATCATTCTAAAAGATCTTTATGCAGAGGTTGGTTGTTTATGCCCAAATTGGTCTTTGGACATGATTGAAATATATTTGAAAATATTCTCCTTTATTCTGACCGGGATCTTTTATAGGACACCTACACCAGTGCTGAAAACATGATGCTGAAAAAATGTGCCTGAAAAAGCAGCTCTTTGTGAGTGCTTTTTTGTCCTTGCTAAGTGAGTCTGGTTCATGAATAGTACTACTGGTCTTGGTGAAAGTGTGACCTTAGATATGTTCAAGTGCAATGGTCTGTTACTAATGTGGCCTTAGCTGCAGGGCTTAGTATGAGATTAGGTCTCCTTTTGTATATAAAGCCTGATATTTAAACCTGACAGCTTTAGGTGTTTCAGTAGAGAATTCTCCTGGTAGGATTGAAGATCATACTGCAATTCATATGTGATATTGCTGCTTTTTAAGAGTGGTCCGCATATGTATATTTAGCATAGTACACCTACATGTACACGATTTCTGTATACATACAAAAAATGTTATTTTAGTAATTAAATAGTTTTAAATGGCAACACTTAAACCAATATTAAGAAAAAAGGATATGAATGTACCAAAATCTTGATAGCAATTTTTCTGATGGGATTAAAAGGAGTTAAAATGTACAAGGCAGATGTGGCACTGAATCGGAAAATTGCCTTTCCCTTATTCAATACTATGAAAGTCTGCAAAAAAGAAATACAAAATTAAAATGCATTGTTGACTACATAAATGTCTTTACCTCCTTCTAAAGGATTCCATTCTTCTGGGAGGTTCAAGTTCCATTCTACTGTCGGTCTGTGGTAGGAAAATAACTGACTTCTGTGAATACAGTGGGCTACGCCTTCCACAGACAGTTCTCCAATTTGCTACATTTCCCAGCATATGGACTGAATTATGATATTATTAAAATTGGTGGGAATTATCAACACCAATATCCGTTTAGAAATAATAGCAAAATGAAGCATTTCATCACTAAAGTATTTTAAGTTTTATTTCCAAAAAAAATCTTTGATTAAAGTCAGAGTTTCAAATTAATCAAATACATTCTACATTATGAGCAAACACAAGCAAAACCAAAACAGCAAAAGTGCAATTCTAAACACCAGTTTGTGTTTGAGGCAAATATTTGACAGAATTATATACACATATATATAGTGACAAGGGCAAACACCTGTCACTAAACAATTAACAGTAATTTTAAAATAATTTTGCTTTCATTTTAGAATTTTAAGTACTACCAATATTGATTATATGTATCTTCTAAAGATATATCCGTGAAAAAATAAAGGGCATTAATAAATTGCCAGCTGACATCATTCTGAGCAGTCTGAGACAAATGTAGGCCAGAATTTGGCATCCTATAGCAACAAATATTTTCTTTAAAAAATGCTGTTTTCGTTTTTAATAATATGGTCTTATTTTCCCTATATGTGGACAGCAAATTTAGTTAGTTATTATCTTTCAAACTTTGACCTGATAAACCTACAGTTCGTGTTTATTTTGTTCTGTTCCTGTTGGCAGACATCGCCTAAGTGTTTGCATTTTTACTCCAAGTGTATTTGTCGGGGGGGTTTACTTGCATCTTTGGTGCTGTTTGAAATTTCTTCAGGACATGAGTGTTCTTCATTCCTTTTTCTCTTTGTCGGTGGTAATGGCTCTGCTTTGTGATACCTCAAGAGAGTCTTTGTTATGCTCTCAGCAGAGTTATATAGTATCATTATTCTCCATGTGGATTTCCATTCTCTGTAAAAACTTGGCTGTGACCAGAAAACTGCTGCTGTCTCTGTGGCCTTTACTGCCTATCTGGTCTGCCACCTCTGGGAGAAAAAGCAAACCTCTCTATAGCAGGAAAGAAAACAGGTAAAGGAGTGTTGCCAGGGCCTCTTCACCGAATAACATCGAGTGTATCATTGAGGATGACAGAGTATGAACTTGCACTCATCGATTGGCATTTCTCTCTGCCTTGCAGCCCTTCACCCAGCGAGAAATGCGAGAAAGATGTTGCCTGTCCCAAGGTCAGTGCTGCAGCAGAGCCTGAAGACAGGCTACAATTCACACATGATTTTCTCTGCATTGACAACTCAGTGATTAAGAGTAGTTTCTGCTATAAACTGGAGGAGCGATGACTAATACTAGTTCATCAAGATGGCCATTTGTTTTCTGTTGAGCACAGCAGGCTGGTATGTAGCATAAATATAGATGTCACCTGTGACAAGATTCTGCAGGTTACTGATTGTTCTCATAGACTAACAAGTCCATCAGTAGTGTGACTTTTTCAGATCTGAAGGTAAGAAGGTATACCTCTGTACTTCTCAGAATTTCTGATATTTCATTTGTAGAAGAATTGTTTAGAAAACTGTATTCCTGAATTTATATGTGCAACATTATTCCTGATTTCCTTTGGAGCTAGTCAAGAAAAGCGATTAGTGCACACTAAGTAAGAATCTGCATGGAACTGTTGATATAACCAAACCCATACAAATGAAAATAACCCTTGGCAACACTCCTTATCTGAGCTTTGATTTCTTTAAATTTCCTTAATAATGTTAATATTTGTATTACTTACAGCACTGTTTATTTAACTTTGGCAACTGTTACAGGTTATGCAACTACATATGGATTCTGCTTTATTTTCCATTCCTATTACTGAAGCCATAACTTTAAAAACAGTTTTGCAAACCAAAAGCAACCACAAATTTAGCCACCAAATAGAGAATACTATTTGCATGATTTTTTCCTAACAAACAAAGAAAGTTTCTTTACAGTTTAAAATATTTTATGTCTTCATTTTTTTATAGTTGCTTAAAACCAAGTTTCTTATCTCAGTGGCAGCTCAGAATGCTTCAAGCTGTCATCGGAGCAACTGTGTCTGTTTCCTTCTCTGTTTCAGAGAGACAGGAAAAGATAATTGTCCATAAAACACCTTCTGCATTTGTGAATCTGGGCTTACTATCCACAGCTTCTCCTTCCTTCCCTTTCCTTACCCAAAACACTTTGCAGGTCTATCGGGAACTGAGAGAACATCTTGACGCTGCTAATGTAGAAGGCAGAAATAAGCAGATAGAGAGTACAGAGGAGAACCTGCTCTTACTGTCAGCTATACCTTTTATTAATACTAATCTGTGCAGGCTGGAAGGTATTTTTAACCATTCCCTGGCAGGACTGTTTCAGATCCTGAGGGAGTTTAACACAATCTGCACCTGATCCCAGCTATGGCAATAAACTTGTTTGTTCCTAGTCTTTCTCTTAAGTCACATAATGGCAGTCTGTTTCCAGGCCATATGCATCATTGCAAAAACCATATACTCTGCTGGAGATCCTAACTTTTAAAAGGGCAAACTCTTTACTCCAATGGATCTGTTTGGACTAGCCTTTCTGTCTCCGAGTCCCTGGTCACGTGAACGAGGACTTTGTATGACTGTGCAAATGGGAAGGGAGGTCCACCTCTTGCAGGAGTTTACATTCGTCATGCTGCACATCTGTGCTGTTGATGATCTGGTTGTGTTGCAGCCTCACACATGTAACTCAGGCACGCCCCTTTTCTCTCACAACATGTAACGCTTCACTCTGCTCTTTCTGTATGAAAAGTCTAAATTAGTCTTCAGAATAATATAAGTGTCTTTTTTTTTGATTGGTTCCTCAAAACCCTGCTTTTCTGTGGTGTCTGCCACAGACTTCTAATTGACAACTGAGCAGCAGAGATCTACCCAAGCACCTCACAAACAGCTTTCATTGTGGTAGTTTTATATGACCCAATATTTACACGGAGTCTCTATATGCTACGTAAATAGAGAGGAATATATTTTACACATACATATAAAGATATATGTTTACATATGTTATATAGCTATAACAGAAACAAATAAGAGAGTTACAGTCCTTTATTTCACTAGCTTGAATGGATGCTACGTGGTTATCTACAACCACTTCTAGTGCAAAATCATGCCTGGAACACCTCATTTGTCACACACAGTCTTAGTACTACATTGAAATCAGGAACATTCAGTCATGTTCTCAAGTTCAGGTAAGCTCAAGGAAGCTATATCTTCCTTACAAGAAAGTAAAGAACAAAATAGCTCAACAGAAGTTGAAGGAGTCACAATATAGAAGAGTTTAAATCAGTCCTGTTAAATGAAAGGATATTTCTTTATATTTAGTGACTTGGTGGCTCTAACCATCATATTTTATGATTAAACTTTGCTAGTATAGAAAACTATATTTTATTTTCTGCAAAAGATTATTCACTCACTTTTTTATTGATATAATATGGGTCCAGGTCTTCCAAAGGTTCAGATACCATTCCTGGAGGTATGTCACCATAAATAAATGGCAGTGTCTTTCCTGCCTCCAGGTCACTGTTTGGTTTTGGACCATTTTCGTCATCATCGTCTGTATGTTCTTGCTTGGGCTTTTTAGCTTTTTCTTCTGCAGAACGCTTTTCAATAGCTGCGAGAGAATCTCTAGTAAAATAGCGGAAGCTTTCAGGTCCTGGTGGTACCAGCAGTGCCTGTGCCATGTTTTCATCCTGCAAATTTAATTACTTTTAGCCTCTCACATAAGAATGACCTATAAAAGAAAATTAGATAATTTAGGAAAACTGTACCAACAGAAAAAAAAATATTGCTCAGAAACCCTTTCCAGGCCTGAAATGGAAGCAGCATATTTCAAGGCTGAATTAAAGTTAAAAGCAACTTCTCAGAATTTATTTAGATATTTTTAAATTATTTTTTCAGCTTTTTCCTGCTGGTCTAGAAAAAAACCATTACTTCTGCCCACAAACACTGCTTTGCCTATGTCCTTAGACTCTCACAGTTAGAGCAAAATATTGATACAAATATTTTAACAGCATATGTTTTTTTAACAGCAAGTGTAAATGCATATTCCATGAAGTACTCTTGAAAATTGTAAACCTGTGTTTTACTAGTTGATACTTTTTATCTTCCCGTATTTTTTCAAGTATCAGTAATCCAACTTCAACAAACATAAATACTTCCATTAAATGAATAAGTTTTTGTATGATTAATGATGTTTAAATGACTGCAACTGAATTATGGGAGGAACAAGCATAATTCTTTCTTACTGACAGTTCACTGTGCTGAAGGTTAACGTTAGACACCAAAGCAGGTCAGGTTGCATATATTGACTGTGAGCTGTGAATCAAACCCACAGGCCTTTTAAGTAAGAGGAAACAGGATGTAACATCAAGACTATGTGGAAAAAGAATGCTGTTCCTGATTTTTTGCAAGGCAAGCATCATAATATTATTTCAGACTAAAACTAATTTGAAATCTAAGGCTCTGGTTCCCTTTGAATGTCTTTGGTGCCAGTGCTGGATGATGTAGTCCCTGCTGCTCTTTCCACCTGACATGGTGGTAAATCTGCTCCTGTGGTACCTCAAGTCTTTATGTCTGGAGTTCACAGCACAGCATCAATGTGTACAATTAGCACTGAGATCACTGAAATAATTTAGTTGGTAGATTATAGCGCCAAGCATCTCAGTAACACAAGACCAGAACTGAGGTACCTGACTGTGCTGTAATGTAGATGTGGAGAAAGCTCTTCTCAAGGAAGAGCCTGGACAAACATGAGTTAATGTAATGTGTGGAATCACAGAGATCCGGGGAGGCTGGAGGTATCGATGTAGTGTAAATTGAAAAATAAATTGTTAAGCCAGCCAGAGTGTCCATCAGGCATCTATATCACATGTTGCTATACTGAAACCTCTGCTGCTAATTTTTAGTTTGTACAAGATGGAAGCCTTTGCTGATACCTGTATTTTATTAATTTAACTCCCAATTATAAGGATGCTAAACTCAAAATTGTCCTTTATTTGAGAACCAAAAGCACATGCATTCTCTGGATACACTCCATGCTCCTTTGATTATTGCTTTTGCCCATGCAGGCTTAATAAACTAAGTTGTCTGAGGTTTCCCTTTGATTTTTCTGAATATTTGATTCCTTTATTCCACATTTTACAGGTCTGTGGTTCGAGTAATTGACCTAGGTGCCTTTTCTATTAAACTAGTCTTAAAAGCTGCACCCTCCTAGCGGCATCAGTGGGTCTGTCTTCTCTTTAGAGTTCAGTGCATTTAGTTAGGCTGCTTTTCATAAGTTAACACTTATGGTTATGAATGCTATAACAAAAAACTTGTCCTCACCAGAAATATATGTATTTGTATTGCTAGAACTCCACAAAGGGGCCAATAAATGACTGGGATAAGTAATATTAGCAGACTTCAGGTTTCACTCTATTTCTCAGATGGTCATAAAACATGCTTTAAAAATGTTTTCTTGACAAGTTGGAAGCATTACTTGAGTCCTGTCTCCACTGCTGTCCAGTGCGGTTATTAGACCTTTCCTGGCTGCTGCTATTACACAAGGTTTTTCCTATACTGAATATGCCCCACATGTTTTCACTCAGATTACAGAGTTTAATAGAATAAAACACAAATATATATTTGATTACTATTGCTATACATGCAGTACTTTAATAGAACAATGAACAAAAGTAATTCTGTTCCCTGCACTGGGCCCTGAAGAAGCTCTAAGGAATCCTTGAGCCATGAACCACTTGTTTCTCAGTGACGGCTTCCCTCGTCTTCCTGCACTGGTTTTAAAATCACTTGTTATCTGGTAACCAAACTGTCAGGACATGAATGATGCTGGGCAGAATTCAGGCAAAGAATTCTATATAGCTAATCATTTCAGAACAGCTTTCATTAAAAACAGTATTTAAAGGAACAGTCTCAAAAATGCACGTGGTCCAGGCCCCTCAGTACCTGATACTGCTCAGCAAAAAGAATGTGAAGTATTTGAAATACAGTTTGGGCCTAGATACTGTATGTATAATGGTCTACAATTCAATAGATTTCATCAGGAAAAATAAGCTCCAATTTATTAGAGACATGCTTTTGCCAAATAAATCCATTTAGTTGTATTTGAGCATTTCTTTCCATAAATCTTTCTCCAGTTTTCCTTTGGTCCCAATAAACAGTATCCATATGTTCTTGATTTTATGCATATTTCAGTTAATTATATTATGTCCATGGATAACTTGTTAAATTTTATTTTTGAATATAATTATCTTCTCACCATTTACACAGATGACTCAGAAAGTAAGTGAAATATCTGTGCTAAGGATGCCAAATTAATTTCTGTGTCTCTCTGAAAAAGCCAGAAGAAGTGGCCTGAAGGTATCTACTTTTATGATATCTTAAATCAGGCAAATGGTAAAAGTATCATTGTAAGAACCAGGTGGATACTATGATAATTTATTAAAATGATTTTATCTAACAGTTATTTGCATTAAAAGAAATTGAAGTAGAGAAATAGCAAACATTGCAGTGTTTCTTGTGGGATGTTTTTTTTCTTTTAGAGCACTGGCATTAGACAAGCTGACTACTGAGATTTTCATTCGATTAAAACCAAAAAACTGGCACACAAACCTTCAGTTGATTAGGGTTGGAATGAGTGCAAAGATAGTAAATGGAATCTGTAAAATGACCCACTCTTATAATTTTCTCATACCAATCCTCTATTTGAGAGGCAATAATTTGAGAATAATATCTTCCTCTGTGCCAAGTTATTGGGAACTTATTTTGCAAAATTCAGATATTACTTTCCTGAAAGCGAAGATAAGTTATGTTGAAGTTACTATGCTCTGATCAAATTCCAGTTTGGGTAATGCTGCATTCAATTTATCCTAAAACCAAAAGGATAGGTAAATACTAGTTTATTGTGAAGATGACCTAAAATAAAATATTTTTTAAAAAATTTCTCATGGCATTTGTGCACAGAGGCTAATTTCACAAAGAAAAACGTATCCGCTTATCTGCCAAAGTACTTTGAAGATTTTTTTTTCTTACAGTTATAGATTATTATCTTTTCATAACTGATATTTACCTCATCTTTCCTGGCATCTTTACACTATTTTTTTACTGCTTTATAAATATTCCAATAAGAAACAGAACTCAAAAAAAGATAAAAACAGCTGCAAAATGTCACTGCTGTAATTCAAAGTGGTAAATGCAAGGCAGTGCAACGTTAATTGAGATATCTAGAAAGACAGCTGGCGAAAACTATCCATGGCTGCTAAGCCAAGGAATCCATGAATGTCGGTTGCACTAAAGTAGGTATTTTGAAGGAATGGAGTGACTTTCTCAAAGCTGGAAACAGCCTCCAGCATTTAGCACCTGCTCAAAACCTGCCTCTTCTTTAAACTGTAATCTACTGATTTAAACTATCGTAATTTGTGTTTACAGGTCCTGACTAATATGTAGGATTTGTTTTGCTTTTTCCAATTCCTTCCAACATTTATCATTCATCTATTGTGTCATTTTCCTTAGACTATAATTTATCTGTAGCTATGACTATAATTTTTGCCTGGATTTGTACAGTCAGCCTCAGTAGCCTATAGGCATTAGTGTTACATAAGTATTCAAAATAAAAATAATGAAATCACCACCAGGTATTTATTAATAAAATTAGTAAATCACAGAAGACAAAAATACTTGTTACAAGAATCCAAAATCAAGTAATAAGCATATGTAACAGAAATAGTATTTCCTTAATAAAGCCTTACTTTAATAGGATTTAGAATAGAGTAGTGATAAGTGGCTCAATATGAATTCACATTGAATATAAGTTCACATTGGCTGAGACCTGACCAAAGACCAGTAAAAAGAGGAAATACCAATGAATTATACTAATGTGGTGCTTCAGGGATGTTACATGCAGTTTTATTTAATATCTTCAGTAATGACTTGCAATAAGGTGTAAAAGCACTAAATCTTAAGAACGCCAACCTCAACGAAACAAAGGACCATAAGAGTTGGGAAATCTGGGTAGAATATAATACATAAGGTTCAGTCTGACTGGTGAAAGACTAGGCAGATGGGAAAACACTCAAAACAGGTGAGATTAGAGACCAGAAAGCAATCTCAGACCTGTCTCAAACATCCAGAAGCTGCTTTGTGGGAGGATATGAGTGGACACTGTTCTCTCTCACCAAGACGTTGCTATGGCCAGTCTTTCCCCCTGCTTATTTGCCTGTTTTTGTCCACTGCTGTTCCACACTCACCTCTTTTCTTCCCTCTCTACCTCACTGCAACATTCGCTTTTGAATTCATTTGTTCCTATTTCTTCTCTCCTCCTGCCTAGGAATGGAAATAGTGGATTAAGATTCTTACATCAAGGCCAACATATGCTGTACCTAGTAAACTCAAGTAACCCAAAATAGATATTTTATGTAAAGAAATGAACCTGGATTCCTCAGATGTGTACCTACAAGTTGTAGAACCCCTGAAATATAGTTGTTTGACCCATTTACTTATAAAAATTGACCAAACCCTCTAGAAATTCTTAAAATGCAGGCCTGCCTTATATTTAACACCATTAACTGCCTCTGAGAAAGTGTGAAAAGAGATCAGGTGTGAATACTTGAAGTGTTGGAGAAACCTGAAGAAGGCCGAATGAAAACCATATGCAATTTAAGAGGAAGAGTCTCTTTCTTATCCCATCAACCTGGTTGGAATACAGTGCTTGATTGGTATTTTGCAAATTCCTTCCAATGTTAAAGATCCTTACGTTCTAATGGAAAACAGCAACAATACAGGTAGCACAAATTTCTACAGCTAGATCTCATTTAAGATGTTTGTTTTGTTTTCCCACTGATATTTTAGTGAAGACATGTAGTGCTATAACAAATGGCCATCTGATGAAGTGAAACATTATTTCTGACTGAGAATAAAAGAAACTCTTACCTTATTTCTCTAACAAGTACCAAATCTCAGAGTTCAGCCACTGGATCTTTTGCTGTCATTAAAACAAAAAGGCTGCATTTCTAGCAAAAACTGAGTTGTTAAGAAAAGTTTCTTCTTGGGAGCTGAAGCTTCTTGAAGACTGAAGTTTCTTCAAGATTTTCTCATTCTTTGTTCCTTGGTCCAAAGCTTCTCAAAATTAATTGCAGTAGACAAAGATAAGTCTAAATGTTCACATAGAAACATTTTTTCAACCTAAGATCAAAGAGATGCAGGAAAACCAGGATGGAACATGGGTTAGTCCACAAAACCCAATACAGACTGAAAGTGTTTTAAAAAATATTCTTTAAGTGACATGAGTTTCAAAAATTCCCATAATTCTTTTACCTGTATGCTTTAACTAAAAGGGAAAAATGGGTCTTGTTGAGATTCCTGCATGACTAGTGCGGTCTTGATAGATACGGGATAACTCTGCCCAGGCTAATAGGAGTGCTCTCATCTGTCACTTTGGGAACTGTGTATCATTACTCCTTGCTGGATTGACCATCTTTAACCAGGAATAGAAGTTAATTCAGTCCATATTTGCATGAAGATATGGATACTTCATAATATTTATCTTAGAGAATGTTAGTATAAATGTTTTTCGTTGTGTGACAAAAATTTCCTTCCATCTCCAGTAATGGAATAGTAGAAAAAGAAAATTTCTTCTCTAGGTTCTTCAATTTAAAGATAGCATCATTACCAAAGGTTGTCTATGGCTTCCTCAGTCTTTAAAGCTTTAATAATCTGAGTACATATTTCATTAAATTTAAATAGTCTACTTACAGCTTGCAAACTTTAGTCTTCAGCCATTGAGATGCTATGTCTTTGAGACATTCTTATTTGAGCTAGATATGTTTCTGGCTCTTTTTGTACTTTTTAAGTTTTGTTGTTATTTTGTCTTTATTCCTAGAGAAAAATAACCCTCTCTTTTAGGTCTCTGCTCCTGCCAAAGCATCCCTTAGTAATACTTCTGTCCAAATAAAGTGAGAATGAGCAGTCACTGTAGAAATGCTGTATAAAAATAAAGAAAATCTGTGTAGACACAATTGAGTCAAAGAGAACACAGAATATTGGAAAACAGGAAGTGAAAACTTTCAACTAGACAACCGCTTCTCCTGTTTTAAAAGATCAAAGATCTCCAGGTACTCCTACAAAACATACATTTCAAAAACTAACCTAGTTAGTTTTTTTACCTAGTTCTAGTTACTTTAATCTGGAATTGAATTTTCCCAAAGATACAATAAGTGGTGCCAAAATTAGAGCTTCTGTTTGTTTAACAATGTGACATAAAGTCATTCCAATGATTGCTAACAGCAAACTCTTTCAATGTCCTGGTCTTTTTGACTAAGGCACTGATTCAGCACATCCTACTGTGGTGAGTCACTAGTAGAGAGGCTCCACTGAAGACATCTAAAAGCTGTGTCTCCAGTGCTAACCTCAGGGAATCATGACTCTCATACTGCCACCAATGATACTTATCCACCAATGCATATTTTCCACGGAATGCAGCTTTCCCTCGAGGTACATAGGGGGGTTCCCCATTCCTCTGCCTGTTGAGTGCATCTGGATTCTGTCTCTGAAGTAGCGTTGTGGCTGAAATCTGATCTCATGGTCAGATATAGAGTAAAAAAGTGAAATGTGTAAGCGCTGTTGCTTGCAATTTTAAAAATCATATGAAAGGGATACTATATCTTCCTAATAAAAGAGTAATCACTAATACACGACGTTTGTTTTTTAAAAAGGGGATGTAACTTCCATCCAGTTGTTAAAATATTAACCAGTAAGCAAAATGTTGAGGAATTAATCTTTAATGTGAAAATTGTTAATAACACTAGCAGTGCAGGTAATCTCAATAAATCTGTATTCTGAATTAGAGCAGAAGGAAGAGGACCTTTTTCACATGTAACCCTATCACCTAGTCTCCATCTCCCTATTTATTAAACTGTACGTATGTTTGTACTGGCTGTATCTCCAATGGGTAAGAGATACAGCTTTGTATCTACTATTCAAAATCAGATACTCTTATAAAGACCATCATAGGACAATATGTCAGTGGTGGCTTCAACAAGTGAAATCTCGTGCTAGAGACAAATGCCAGACAATAAACAGAAATAACGGGCAACCATATGGTCATTCAAAGTGTTAAGTGATTATAAAAATGTTAACCCCGTTTTAGATTAACAAGAATCGCAGTTATCCACAAAATTAATTGTCCAGATTCAGTATTATTTCTTGTGTGTTCTCCATGATCTAGATTCAACTAATTCCTAATATTTTTTATACTCAAAATTTGAATGTGCTGACATGGAACATGAACCAGTATCCTCTGTGGAGATGTATCAGTTAGCAATATCTAAATGCATCATAGTATCCATTTTGCTTTGTAAAAAAAAATAGAAAGCTCTGTTTGTAAAGTAATACCCTCTTCTAAATTTTTCTAGGGAAACTTAAGAAAATGTATTTGAAACAGAAAATATTGCTTATGAACCTGAAAAGAAAAAGCAAACTAAACGCAGAAAATTAACTGAATTATTAAGAACCATGCAGCTGGAACTCTCACTTTTCTAGTCTCACCAAACCCCAGAAACTAATCAAGACAAAATATGAAAGAATGAACTTTGTATAGCACAAGATTAATGGATTGTATTTAGACTTTGAGAGTTGTCTAGGAAACCGAAAGGGGGAAAAATGAATTTCTGGCTGAGAGGCTTACAGACAATTCTGGGCTGAATTTGGTTGTTACTACACAAGGAGGAAAATGCACAGAAAGTCAACATGAAAATAGAGTGCTTTATACCTGTGGTTTAACACAGCATATGAAAAACGCACATGTTTTTCTTCAAGGTGTTCATTCAAGTATCATGGAAGTACCAAATAAAGCTTACCCAAGCCCAAAGTTTGGAATGTTTTCCAAATGGATTATGGAAGTATGACTTCGATCTAGTCACTACCTGTATGTGATAAATCCAGAGGAGCAAAGCCTGTGAGTTACAGGTTCTGCCACCTCTGTAAAAGGTGTCTCGTGTCATGTTGAAATTTAGGTATATCAATGAAATTTAGGACTAATTAGGGGGCCGTAGCTTTAAGTAATACACACTACAGAATGATGGCCAGTGTTATAGCAAACAGCTACTAGAATCCTAGTATTCCTATTGTAACCCAAAATAAATATGTAGGACACAAATAACACAAATTGATATGTAGGAAGTGCATGACAAGTAACTTAAACTGGTGTTAGTAAAAACCTTTCAGGAAGACCCCTTTAATATTCATATCTTCACTCAGTAGGAAGAAATTCTTTCCTAATACAGGTTGAATTTTTTTATATTGCTTTTGGTCAGAACTTCTGTCTCGGGTCAGATTTTTCATATGATCATTTTGGCCTTAAATATTAGTGACAGGTTTTTCTTCAGACATTTCATCTGAATGGAAGTAAACATTAGGATTGCCGTCTTTCATTTCAGTCAGACCTTGGACTCTTGGGCCCTTTTGAGATTAACCACTTGCTTCTATCATCAAATTTATTCCACTCAGACCTAAAATAACTTTATAGATTGCCTTTCTTACTGTAAACCCTAGGACTTTTGCTTTCTTCTGTCATACACAAGTTTTACAGATGATTGGATTTTAAGTTAAAATACAGTTAAACAGAATTTTTAAAAATATTCAAAGCTATTTCTGATGAGTGGAATTTGCTTTGCTCCTTGACAGGGTGCAAGATTGCAAGTTAGGCCTATGCCTTCTCTCATCATTTAAAAGTGCGTGTTCTCTCTCTGTCTAACATAAAAGTTATCACAGAAAACCTGAATTTTTGGACACAATGTAGATTTAGGGAATTCTTTCCCTCAAGAGTGCTTTTCAATGGAAAGCATGCTCAAATATCTGTTCAAATAAGAACAATTCATCTGTGGTCAAAAATGTTTCACTTTGACCGTCACTGTGGAATTAGGTCATATTTTCTAAAATGTGTAGAGCTTCTTCATTCCTATGACTTAATAATCCAATTTTGTAGTCTCCCGGCTTGATCCTTAGTACTTAACCATTGCACAATCACATATACATTCAAAAGTAAACAATAGTAAGCAATAGTAACTGGAGAGAAATTTCAGTGCTCAAGGAAATCAAGTTGCCAAGTTAACTGCATCTGAGAAAAAAAAAATCCTGTGTTTTTTGGTGGGACAGAGGTGAATTTACCCTCAGCTTTCCAAGATCACCATACATAGATTTCAATAACAATAAAAAGGGATTAAAAACATTCTCGTATCAGTCTTGGTACAGTTACACAGTTGTACTCTGTGACTGGCTTTTGAGAAGGCAGTGACGGTTGTTTGATAAGAAAGGGCATTCAGTTTGACATCTGAAAACTTCTAATCTGGACATAATTAATATTAGACCAAGAACTTTGGTTTTCTGAGAGTATACTTCTGACCAACACAAATTCAAAATCCCTCAGTGTGTCCAAATACTAAAAGATAGTGCAATAGCACATGAGAAAGGGCAGAGTTTTCAGGATACTCAAACCAATGTAGGCAAGAATTTCAGACACATGGGCACAAATTCAGGCTACATGGATTCAGGAAATGTCTACTCCTATCCCAGGACAACCAGACAGTGAAAGGCCATGATTTATGAGAAATTATGGCAGGTTTTTTCTCAGTTAATACAGTAGCCAGGCCACATAGTGCAATGTTGCTCAGGAACTAGTCACAGGAACTACTGTTCCTGTGAACAATTAATTCACTTTTATTACTTGCTCATTTTAATTCCTCATCTGTATTTCTGTAGTTATTTTGAATAGAAACTTGTAACTTCTTAGAAACTCGTATACAATCATATGTAATAATACTTAATGGTTAAGCAGAGCATGCAACAATTAGTGCTAGCCCCAAATTTCACACATACATAAAGGAAGTTTCTCACTTCATATTGTTCTTAAAATAAATTATGTTAAAAGACAAAAAACACTGCTCCCCTCTCATATAAAAAAAAAAAGAGAGCCTAATATTAAATAAACAATGTCTAATTTAAGCATAGATAATCTATAAATGTATCTCTGTTCCAAGATCTTCCTGCTAAGTGGTTATCCTGGAGTATAGTAAAGGGGACCACAGAGCAAACAGAACTTATACTCTTCCCAGCCATTTTCTGGCATCTGCAATATTCCTTCAGGTTTCCTGGTGTCCTTCATACTTTCATTCAGGAAATCCTGCAAAAAAATACATGGATGTGCCTGATGCAGTGCAGGTGCAAGGAGTCAGCTCTATGTGCTGTTCAGCTGATCTATGTGTATGTAGTAACTTAAACACACGTGAAACATCAGCTTTGCTGAGCAGTTTGCTCAACAGTACACATTTGCAATCGATATATCTGGGATGTGCCAGACTCACTGCATATGGACTACACAGTCAATATGGTCATATCAAATGTGGTCATTTGATAAGGATATATGGCATCCAGCAAGTTGACAGATCAAGTCAGGAATCAAGTAGCAGGAAAAACAACTCCAGGTTGAAAGAGGCACCTCTGCACGTGGTAGCTCTATGATTACACTTGCATAAGTAAAACTACTCAGTAAGAAGAGATCAATAACAATAAAGAATTAATAACTAGACAAAAAGTTAATGTGAGTTTAAATAACCTTTTCCTTAAGGTTTTTACATGAGAAATAGCCCCATAAAAGCTTAAGCTCTTTTATCAAATTTAAACTTTTTTAGTTGCATTTTTTACAGTAAAACACATTCCATTATCTGTCTTAATTGGTAGAGTAAGTGAACAGTAATTTTTTGTAGGAACGCTTACCAAGACTCTTGACCAATTTAAATTTTAGCAACAATTTGAAGTGACAGTTTTGGAGTGGGCTGGCTAGTGTGTTTCCTTTGGTTGCGTTTTTTCCTTGGTTGTTTTTTTTGGGAGGTTTTGTTTGGTTGGTTTTTGTGGTTTTTTGGTTTGGTTTGAGTTGTGTTTTTTTGTAGTGGAAATAGATAATTTTGGGATGTATGATGAACAAATGAGAGACTAAATACTTTTGTGACCTAGAATTTAACTTGCTTCCTCCTCTTTAGGATTACAGTGGTAGCACACACACATTATGGTTACTCTAGAGCATATGGTGCTCCTACTCTATGTTTTGAAGTAATATAGTCCTTGCCTGAGCTGCTCTTATTTCAAGTCCCTGTGCTTTACCTCATCATAAGACAAGGAAGATCAAGCAATAACGCTATCACAGTCATTTCCTAGGGATAAGAGTTTTTCATAAAGAAAATATTGATGAAAGCAGATTAACTGGTTGCAGGATGCCAGCTCCAATATCAAGGTCCTATGGGAGAGCAGTCAATACCAAACCTAGAGAGAGAGACCATTGGCAATGTGCTTCAGAGCTTTTAATCAGGACTAGTAGCTGTAATGAGTAACAGCAGCTTTCCAATGAAGAGGATGCAATTTCCTATAGATGGATTTTATGGTGGTTGACACTTGATTTGATGGACTCACTGAAGCCACAGCTCAGTGTGTACATTTGTTCTATAAGCAGGCTAAACTAAGGAGCATCAGTTATATGATGATATTTTAAACCTCCTATTTTTTCAAGTGAGGATGAAAAAATAATCGTCCCTGAAAATGACAACAGTATATATTAGAGATTAACAGCTATAGCGCAAAAGTTATAAAGAGTTACACTGAGTGGCAAATAAGTTAATTAGACTTTTGAAAGTTAAGTTCCTAACTTACTAGAATTTTGTGATAAAGAACAGAGTAAATGTAACCTCCTGAAACTTACTTTCAGTAGTCATTTTCAGAGTTCAACAAATAGATCATCTTAACATATAAAGTACCAAATATCAGAAACTTGCATTTATTTTGCCTTAGGCTGAACTCAAGCAGAGTTCAAGCAATTTTTTCATTTGTCACCTTACGGCAAGAATAGCACATGGGTAAAAAGGGCCAGGATTTGCACTTTAGAGAACAAGGTCACAATTTTCTTCCCTCATACAAAAATCTCTCTTAATATCTGCTGTTCTCTGATCGACCCAAAGTTGTGGGAATCCAGCAATGTATTTAGTACATAGCATATACATAACAAATTTTGCAGGGCTGAGAATATGCTCAGCAGAAGGAAACAGATATCATCAGTCAGAACATTCCATCTTCCATCCCACCATCCTTTTTGCTTCTAAAATCCTTAGTCTTCTGAGGGCCCATAAATTTATCTCCATGCCTAATCTTCACAAGGTACAAGTTAACTCATCTAATGCTATCTGATGAAGAAAAAGAGGTGAAAACACAAAATGTGTCATCAGCATATTGATTAAAACCGCCATATTTTCTATACTTTCACCTTTCACTTGATCATTCCCCACTCCAGGTTACCTGATAATGCAGGGAAATGACCAAACTACCACTCTGACAGAATCTGAGAGAGCACTGGGGAATTGTTGCATGTTCTCCAATGAAAATGTGAAAGTCTCTACCTCTGCTAGCATGTAGTGTTATCTAAACACAACTTTACAATACTGAGCTCAATTGGCACACCTAAGAAAATCAGTACGGGCATTTCTGTTCCTTAGAGGGAAAAATCATAAGCTCGCAACACAAGCATCATTTCTGTAAATATCAAGGCCTAATAAACAACATATCTCTTTAACAGGTGCTATAAAGCTTCAAATGACTATACCAGCTCACATTCTATTATTTAAAAATCTTTCTTCCCAAAATGGAGATGTGCAACAGAGCAAAAATTAAATATTAATCTGTTAGAGTTAAGTCTTCTGCTGAAACTGTTTTATTGACAAATCACTTATGAAAGCACAAACATTATATGTTTTTTTTAAAAAAAAATATATAATCTTTCTTATTAATTTATTTATTTTGAAGTAGCACAAGGACACCACAGGCACATTGATTTGGCACCATAAAAATACAAATTAAAAACTTCATTCTTTCATATCACTCCCTCAGGTACAGGCCTCACTTGCTACTCTGAGTACCACCTGAAGACCCAATCCTGCTTTCTTATGTGGGTTGAGATGGTGATTTGTAAGCAGTGGGCTCCTTATTCTGTTGTACGGTTTTGGGGTTGTTGTTTTTTTTTAATTTCTACTGTTTGCTCTTGGTGATAATTTCCAAATCAATACTACGATAACGTACATAATTTTAATGTGAATGTGTGTCTATAGACCACTACTTAAAAATCCACGTATCAAAGTGATCTCGAATAGATAGTTTCCTTTTACCTTTAGTAACTCATGGCTTAAATTATTACTGATAACAATGAATGAGACAATAGATAAATGGACAATCACATGAAGAAATATAAAAATTATCATGCTGATTTCTTCAAACAGTCCTATTAAGGAGCACATATTAAGCTAGCCAGCAATGTTACAGACAAAATCTGAACTGTGGACGTCTGATTAATTAACAGTTGGTGAGCCCATTCTCTTATACACACAGACACATAACCATGCAAAAAAATGGCACAGAAAGAAAATATTTTCTTATATATCTTTTATAAAATCTATCTAGTAAGAGAATTTCTCCAAATACCACATATATATTGAAAATATCAGTAACGAACCACCTAGATTTTATTCCTGGATCATCAGAATCTGAGATGCTCAGAATCTTATGAGACCTGCAGTTCCTGAGCCTGAATATCACCAGATTTTTCTTCTTAGGAAACAAGGTCACTTTTATGAAATGCTATGAATTAATTTAGTATACCTTGATTATAAAATGGTCTGATTTTGCAAGTAAGACTATTGCATCACAACATTACATTAAGAGTAAGAGGCCAGATATCATATTTAACAAGGTTAAAATGAAAAAAATCACACCATCATCACAGTCAGTCAGTACAAAATGGCTTTGAATTCCCCATTCCATCTTTGGCTCTGCCTTAACAGCAAATCAGAGGGTAAAATCCGATTCTGAAATGTGGAAAAAATCATATTGCTAAGATTTATTTTGGGTACAATTAAATGTTTTGCCATCTTACCTGAATGAAGGAGAATGACAAATCACTGCAAATCCCAGCATCCAAAAATAATGTGATAATATATGTCTCCTCCTGAAATAGTCCAGATTTCCATCCACAAAGCCTTACTAATTAATTATAATTTCTGTATTCTCAGTGGAAAAGAAAACACAGAGACCTTTCCAGAATCCTCTCTGATGCTGCCTCCGCTTCCTGTTCTCAGTCTCACTCTATGGCACCCAACATATATCAGAAAACAGCTTATTAGGAGAAGGGGGGTGGGGGGTGGGGGAATGGAGGGGGAGAAGTGAAAAAAATGCAGCACCTAACGTGGCAGCTCCACCTACTGGTAAAGATAATGAACACGTACAAAGCATCAGTTTATGAGGCTTCTTTATCCCAGTTTATTCTGACCTACACTTCAAACAGCTCCTGCGCAGTAAGTTCCCCCAGGCAAGAAGCAGAACAGACCAACAAAACCACACCAATTATTGAATGACCATTTTAAAGACTTTTGCTTAAAATAATTACATTTTAAAACAGTTGGCTAAATACATTCAGTAGAGCATTTAGTTTTAAATGTGCTGTTTCCTTTAAAAATCCATGGGAAGAGAGGACTGTGTAAATAGAGAGCACAGACACTGACTGCATCCCTAACTGGTGTGTGCTGAACTTGCTGATTCTCTTGATACTGTCTTATTCATTAAATACTAGTATGCATTTTTGGCATCATGTTGATTTCTTTTATGTGCATGAAACGCACTATGCTTAAGTCAAAAGCATAGCTCAAACTTTTCCCCTTTGACAGAATTCCAGGGCATGTGCAGATTTACATCTGCTTACCTAGGATTCCTGTGGCCATCCTGGGAAGAATTATCAGAGCAGTGACTCCAGCACCACCTGGTCCACGGGCAACAGTGTTGAGTGAATAATGCGCTTCAGGCAACATATTATTTTGTCCTGCATGTCAGTTTGAACAGTATTGTGTCTGTGGAAAGCAAGAGGTAGAAACGCTGAGCAATGTCAGCAAGTGTGTGCAATGTATCGACTCATAGCCTTGGGTCATAGACCACTACAGTTCCAAACTAATTTAAAATTAAGCTACCAGCTTTATTCAGTCATTTGGGATTTAATGAACAAATGTTATTCAACAAAACAAGAAAAAAATAATATAAGACACAATGAATATTTTGCTCTCTGGTAGCGGCTGTATTTTCTTTAAGTACTGCTTCAGTAGTGGCTAGAGGTACCCCATTCTCTGTCTCACTGGTCACATACTTGGTTTTGGAAGTGAGGACTCCAGGGCAGCTAGCACATTTCCAGCCTGACGGCCACTACCAAATCACAACTACACAAAGCAGCAGTAGTGGTGACAACTGCCTACAGCTGATGTCCCTCATCTGTAATATCATACAGATATCCCTGTTTAAATTAGCATACTTAAACCACAATCCCTAAGCATTTGTGACACACTGTGAGTAGTCCTTTTGATTTCAGTCGTGCGTGCTGTGTACTCAACAGATATAAATACCAAATTCCTGAATCTGGCTACTAACAGTAAGCAGAAGTAAATTTTCAGGGGATGTATGTATTCTGTATGTACAGAATAATCTCTGTATATTAAGTGAGATAGATATGCCCCCAGCTTCCAAATGCAGCTGTATTACTTGTTTGTTTTTGTAAAACTGGGGTACACAGGGACATCCCTGATCACACTGTTTAAGCAAATCCCCCCTTTTATTTCAAAGGAACTTTGAGGGTGTGAACATATACCACAATTTTATAAGAAAAAAAAAATTGTTCTCCCTTTGGTTTTACTATTTACATTTTTTAAATTCCAGAAGTTAGGAAGTAATGTATTCTTAATTTAAAAATGTTAATTGTCTCTAAAGAATTGGCTTTGCTTTCATAGGATTATGTTAATTTAACAAACGCAAGTCCTCAAGTCCTGCATTTTTTGTGGCAGTGTCCTTATATTGATTGCAATCTTTTCTGATATACCAGTTGACACAATGACTGTACATAATGTATTTGTCTGCACCAAGACAGCCTTCTCATAAGTGTAGGTCTGGTACTAGAGAAATGTTGTGTCACTGATTTAAACAGTTCAGTCACCAACCTTCACACTAAAAGAAAAAAAATCCATAAAGTTTGGTTTGTAGAAATGATCGTGCCACACAAAATCGGGGTTAATATTTGTTTATGAATATGGCTTGTATATGGCCCTTATTCTTATTAATCAATGTACAGGGTTGCCTGTATACTGGTTCAAATTCATTGGAACCAATTAGAGTCTTTGATTTACTGAAACAGAGTTTGAATCATGTTCTTAAGGACTCCTTAGGAGTTTTTTAATCTATCAGTAGAAGAACATGGCAGAAACAAATAACTATGCAATTTGCATAAATATACATTTCTACTATAAAATCACCAAGCCATCCATATGGAACAACCCCCACACATGCCTGAATTTTTAAACATGAAAATTTTGTTTTTAAAAATGATCTTTCACCACAGATCTATATAAAATGTATGATATACAGGCAATACATACTGTGTACATCAAATGTATACATACTACGTATACAAAATCTCTCTCCCTCCTTGCCTCTGCCCCACTAAATTTCACTGAACAGCTGACCGCCAGATCTGAAAATGACAGATCTGGAAATCAGAAGTGGTCATTCAAAAGACAACAGCAAATAGACTGCTTTGACAAAAGTAATTTATAACAATACCAGCCTGGCAGCTCTTTCAATTTAAATTATTAGTACAACTTATCGTGAATCATCACTGAAAGTTTATTTCAGAAATTACATTTAAAAATATAACTTGAAAAGCCCTGACATTTCTAAATAGTCTTTTTGTCCAAGAATCTTGCCCCAGGTGCATTTGTGCTCTCAGTAACGAGCGAATAAATGCAAAGCTATTTAGTCACTTTTAACTAAACAGCTGAAACAGAAATGTTGAAGTATCTTAGTTGAAAAGAGAAAAATAATTCTCGAGTGTTAAACATGAATGAATACATTTCCTGTATGAGGTTTCGTAGAAGGGCAAGCCCTGTACATAGTTTGCATGTAACTTCTCAGCAATGCAGACATCAGCTTGTTTTAGCATCAATTATTTTGTTTGATTAATACCATTAGTTTTAGCCAATAACTCTCTTTGTTAATTCTCAGGGACTATTTGGAACATTAACATGTACTTAAAGGCACCAAAATGTAAGACATGCTGTCATATCTATTCCTTCAACTACTTACCTACATTAGCCTTTGAAAGTGACCTGAAGTGCAGTATTTCACTAAGTGTGATGAATTTGACTTTAATTCATGTTCAAGACTGGCTGATGTAAGTGTATAAACTTTATTTCTCCACCTTTGGTTTATTTCTTCTTTTCTCCTTCTTGTCTCTAGAGTGCTGAATCAAAAAAAAGCCACAAAACACACACACACACACACACACACACACACACACATAAAAAACCCAACACACCACCAAATTAACACAAAAAATTAATTAAAAACAAGTCTCAAGGATAAACCACCCCAACCACCTTCCATATGTGCCTAAGTGCTTCCAAAATATTGACCTCTAGCTACAACTTTCCCATCATTCAGGTAAACTACAATCACAGTTATAAAATTATTGCTAGCTGAAAAAAAATGTACACAACAATCACAGATTAAAGTCGTCTTAAAATATTGATATTATATAAATAGTGTACATATATACACACAGACATTTTGTGTCTATATATAGAGAGAGATCTTGTTTATCTACATTTTGAATAAGTAAGTTTATCATGTGAGACAGCTATCTGTTTAGTCTAGTGGTCTATCAGTGATTTCAGTTTCAAAGCTCAATATAATTAGCAGCAAGGAATAATAAAATAACTGGTCAATAAACCATTTCTTTTCTTCTGCCAGCGATCCTCAAGCTAGAGGTGAGTCCATGGGGCACACTACCTGGTTGCAGGAGCTTCACAGCTGCCTTCACTGCACATTGTTCATTACTTAGTGAAAGAGCTGCTGAAAAGTGCCATAGGTTGACTGGAACAGTGGTAATTTCCCACTATCACAGTATCACAGTATCACAGTATGTTTGGGATTGGAAGGGACCTCAAAAGATCATCTAGTCCAATCCCCCTGCTGGAGCAGGAATGCCTAGGTGATGTCGCACAGGAACATGTCCAGGCGGGTTTTGAATGTCTCCAGAGAAGGAGACTCCACAACCTCCCTGGGCAGCCTGTTCCAGTGCTCTGTCACCCTCACTGAGAAGAAGTTTCTTCTCAAATTTAAGCGGAACCTCTTGTGTTCCAGCTTGATCCCATTACCCCTTGTCCTATCATTGTTTGCCACCGAGAAGAGCCTGGCTTCATCCTCATGGCACTCACCCTTTATATATTTATAAACATTAATGAGGTCCCCCCTTAGTCTCCTCCAAACTAAAGAGACCCAGCTCCCTCAGCCTTTCTTCATAAGGGAGATGCTCCACTCCCTTAATCATCTTCGTTGCCCTACGCTGGACCCTCTCCAGCAGTTCCCTGTCCTTCTTGAACTGAGGGGCCCAGAACTGGACACAATATTCCAGATGTGGTCTCACCAGGGCACTAGACATGTGCTAGATGTTTCTGCCCTCCAGCATGTGGCAGGCACTGCATCTGCTGCCACTACAGAAGTAATTTAGGAATTTCTGAGTGCTAGAAGAAATATTCCTTCTAATCTTGTTAGTCTTCCTTGGTATGTCTGTTTCAGCACAACACAGGAGAGTCATAGAGGGCAACTAATTCATAAGTGTCCTGGTTTTGTTAAAAACAAGTTTCTCTTTCAGTGAATTTTGCCTGTCAGCTAAAGCCTTCATATTAACTGCATTTTCCTGGAGAACCAGACACATGTTTTGGTAAACCTAGCAATGGAATGCAAACTTATTGATAAGCATGGATGGACATCTCGCGAGAGGGGCAACGAGAAACCGGTGACCAAGAAACTGACCAACTGTGTATAACATTCCATTCACGTGAATACTTCATATAAAAGTGGGAAATCACGAGGATCTCGTCCCTTTTTGCCTTTGCTTTTTCCCTTCTGCTTATGGCCGACATTAGGAGAGGACCTTGCTAGTTGTCCCTGCGAACTAAGGCCTAGTGAGAGACTAAATCCAGCTCCGGTTGGCTGCAGAGTCTAATCCAGGACTTTGGGTGCCAGCTCTGCAGTTGCTGAGACTTTCAAGATTGGTTTTGTATATTTTGTATTATTTTCTCTATTCTTATTAGTAGCATTAGTAAAACATTGTTAATTTTTCCAACTCTCTTCTCTCTGTCCTTCTTTCCCTCCCGATCACCTGTCCTGAGTGGGAAGTGGGGAGAGGGAGGGGCAAAAAAGGGGGAAGTGGGGGGAGAAGAGGGGGTTAACAATACATCTGCCAGGGTTTTATTGTCACCCTGCAATCTTAACCCTTGACAATAAGGTAATACTCTTTTCTGCATGACAAAAATACACCTTAAGAACTTACAGATATACAGGCCAACAGCTTAAGAGAATTCTGAAAAACACTATATATTTATGTGAGTAATAATAGTTAAAACAGGGAGTGAGCACTGACTCAGATAATAAAGATTCAGTATCTGAGGCTTGCAAGCTTCTTCTGTAACTTGCAGAACAGAATGTATGTTTGTATCTCAGTTCCTCACCTATGGAATCAAGATAATAATTTCTGACTTCAGAAGGGGATATAGGATAAATTAATTTTATTAGCCAACCATGCTGTAGAGAACAAGACTGAAGAAGAATTTCAAAATTCCTTGTAATGTCCAAAGAGGCCAGCCAGGCCTAGAAAGCACTATATATTCACAGGACACAGACCATGTTCCAAAGAGTCTACTATATATATATGACAAGATCAATAAACAAAGGTGAAATGCAAGCAAGCAGTTTCAGAGTGACCAAATGCAATTTCAGATAGACAGATTTTAAGAGATGGACAAATGAATTAAATGATACCTCAGCAACAAGTGCACTAGTGCTCTCTGAGCTAGTAACAAAATCTAATAATGTTCTCCCAGGACACCTATAAACAGAGAGATTGCATTCATATGTTTTCATTCCATTTATTGCTACTGAGTCATGTGGTTTAATTGGTCAGACGAAAGGTAATCATCACTTGGAGAGAGGGGAAGTTTTGTTAAGCAAACCTCAAGTTATGATTTATTTATTTGCTAGTCTTTAAAAGCTGGAATGCCTAGAAGAATTGCTCAGTTTAATATAATAATATATGCTTGCCAAGTTGATTTTGCATTAGAAAGTTTTTCTCCATCTCACAGTATGCCTAGCAGTTATCCACACTAAAAATAGTACCTTTATAATTAAACCATGAAAATATACTACAATGAGAGAGATGATACAACATTTTAAACATTTGATTCTAATATGTTAAAGAAAAATAACTTTTTTTGGCCAAAAATGATAAGGATACAGAACATGTAAACTGCTTAGTGCACAGAATTGTGAAGTAAGCACAAGTTAATGCCTTAATGGTTCTGACTATAGGCATCCTAATGTCCCAGAGAGCAAAGACTGAAGTGAAAGGTACTTTCAAGAACTGTTGTACACATTCCTCTTCAAATCTGTCTTCACTGTTGGTCATTAAAAGTTACTTCAGTGTTAGCCCCAAACAGCCAAAAAATGACTAGCTTTACATTTTGAAAACATTATGAATGTGATTTAAAATATTCCCTTCTTCAAAAGTAATTATCAAGACCAAATACTTTTCATTCCATGGAAAAATTCTCAGAAATCTTTTAAATTCTAAAGCTGTCTCTCTTCTTAGGCGGAGGTAAAAAACTGGCAGCCTGCACTACTACATCTCAGATGCCAAGATTTCAGATATAAAAGTAATGTAACAAAATTAAAAGATTGCTGATGTTTAGTAGTCACTGGAATAATTTCTGTTAAAGTAACTCTGAAACAGGGAAAAAATATGCTTCATATTTAGAATCACCTTAAAGTTCAGTTTCACTTCATTGAGTAATTTGTAAAGGTGACTCTCAGACTTTACAGGCAAGAATGATAGGCTTTATGATTTCATCAGAACTAAATAACAAAGGCTGAAAACTTTCAACAGAGATTAATTTATGTCTTTTAATAAGATGACACATCAAGGAACCATGAAACTATTCGCTCTGCAGACCTGTCTTTTGCCTTAGCCATTTACAGATTCAGGTCTAGAGTTTGAAAGTTAAGAGATTTACGGATCAAAAAGACAAAAAGGAAAAGTAAGGGTTCTAAATATGTGAAATAGCTATTTCTTTAAGGCATTTAAAGGACAGGCGTAGATAAGTGTCTGTTGGCCAGAATGGCTACTGGCATTGCTCCTTGGGCTTAGCATCCTGTGCGCTGTGGAAGCTGAAGTTTGACCTTTTGCTCCATCTCTTCTGGGGAAATGTTTTTGCATGATTTAATAGAATGGTTATTTTTTATGCAGATGACTGTTAGCCATGCACTGAGAGGCAAAGAGAAATTTCTGGTAGAAATGAGCACTTTCAGCATGGTTGAATAAGCAAAAAGATTCTTCTAGCTATCCTAGTTTTAAGACACTTAAATTAAAAAAAAAAAAAAAAAAAAAACACAGAAAATGAGATTTGTTGAATGGATATTTGTTTTCATTCCTATATAATTCCTGTGAATATGATGAATAAAACCATGAATAAACCATGTTTGTAGGTGTTGTTAGAGAGTTTTACTAGATTTAGAATCGGCTCTGAAAGATTTACTGGAATTTGTTGATTCTCAGAGCGCTCTTCTGAATTTTTCATAGAAACCTCTTCTTTTTTTTTCTCACATACTTGTAACTGAGCAAGTTTGTGTCACTGACAATTGCAGGTTTTATAAGAAAATGTAAATTTAGAAAAGTCCTGTGAATTTCAGCAGTTAATTTATTGTGTTTGACTTCTTGTGGCATTTTACTGTGGTATATGTGAGATACTATCATATCTCATTTTCATTGTACTTTTCACAGAGATCACAGAAAAGCAAAGCTAGCTTTGCCAATGAGCTTTGCCATTAAGATGTAATTGTCATATGCATGCAGATTATAGAATTGAGAGAGTGTTAGACTGTAGAAGGATTAGGATTACAGAATATTAAAAAGAATAAAAGTTCCTCTGAGTTTGGGAGAGAGAGAATAGTGTTTCTAATGGACCTGAAATGCATGTTTCTTCCTAGTACGCCTTTAAGTAACTCGTTACTCTACACTTAAGAAATACATACTTGTGTTACTATAAGCAATAAAAATTCAATCTCCAAATATCTTGTAACACTAACCCCACTTTTAATATTTCATATTTTATTAATTCAAATTATCTTCAGGTTTTTTTTAGATAGCATAGAAGTTTTTATTTGGTTTAGAAAGTAGGTGGAATTAATACTCAAAATGTGAATGTTGCATATTCCAATGAAATTACTGTTTTGTGGAAAGTACATTCAATAAGTGACTTAATTAAAGTAGACCTTAGAATACCAGCTTCACCGGTTTAGGCCTATAGGAGGCCTATATTCGTTCCTGGTGCATTTGCACATCGATCCCAAGCTGTGGGAGGGTACTCAGAAGTGTGTAACGCCCCGTGCCCTGGGGGCTCTGGCGCTCCCGAGGGGCGCGCTCCGCGGAACGCCGAGGCCGCTGCAGCACCACGGACAGCGCCGCACCCCACCCCACCCCCCCCCCAACTCCGCTGGACGCGTCAGTCAAAATTGCCTGTACTCTTTTTTTTTTTTTTAAATATAGAATGATCTTTTAGAGCAAAATTTCCTTAAAACACGGTCAAATTAGAGTGTACTGTTTTGTGACAACAGGATGTCTAAGACGCTCATCCCGTGCTCACACAATAGGTATTTTGACCTATTATTGTCATTACTTGAACTATTTTAGTACTTTGGAGTTCTTTCATGGTCCCAGATCCCATTGTAGGGATTGAACAAGCATAGAAATCTGTATTTTTCCTGAAGAACTGACAGTGCAAGGGTTTGTGATAACTGTGATGAATGGTTTAAGCTGCTCTACAGCAGCTTCCCTGTGTTGACATTAGTGATTTTTGTGATGAGTTAGATCATGGACCCTAATTAAAAGATCCATGGGTTTAATGTAGATCCATTCCTAGTTAACTCTTCCACTTTTTCCTCCCCTATCACTCCTGTTTCAGTGCAATGACATTTTCCTCCACAGCTGAGGGTTGTTGAGCCAGCCCTGCATGCAGGTGGCTGTCAACTGTTTGATGGGACAGAGCAGGGCTAAGTGAAAGAAAACTTTTAAAGAAATAGAGAGACAAAAGTAGACACACTCAGCTATACAGCATTCCAGTATAGGGCATCCTTTAGTAAAAGTAAATCCGACATTGCTATCATGGGGATCATGGCTAGGGAGCACTGGGGTGAGGCAGTCAACTTCTATATTAGTCTTTTATAACTAACAGTATTCAGAGTACCAAAAAGCAGTTTCAAGATGCTATAAAATACAGATGAGAACCTTGTATGAAAATAAGTAAAACAGATCACCATAAAAACTCTTTCCTGAGCAATAGTGTAAATCCACGCATCTGTTCCTTTTGTTTTATCTAACTTTTTTTCCCCCTCTGGCTTTTAATAAAGATATAAGTGTGATTTATATTTTGCAGAATCAATCAAAGGGGGAAAATGCAGGCACTCTTATTTTCTACTATTTTGTAGTGGTGGGTTCTGGATGAAGAATGACTTCTTTATTTTTAAATATAATGTGCATTAGTACATGGTAAAATAAAGGTATCTGGCAGAACCTTGAGTTTTCTTCAGTTATTTATATGGAGATGCATACAAATACTTCATAAAAAAAAAAAAAAAAAGTTGTGCAGACTAAATCTCAAACCAATTTGTAAAAATATTTAAGCATTCATTAGTCCTAACATACTTACTTTATTTTAAAGCTGTATAAGCAAGGGCTGATACGGGATTTAAAACTGAAGCACAGTTGTTTTGCCAGGGAGTTGAGAATCCCCGCGCTCCTCTCCTGGCCAGGAGGTGGAGCTCGCACGGACCAGGCGGCTCCTCGTTCCCTCCCCCGCATCTCCAACCACCGCCCCCCCCCTTCGCCCCCCCCGCTCTTTTTTCCCCACAACCAATTTTCTGATCGATGCTGGGATTCAAAGAGTGAATCTCAGAACAGGAAGCAGGCGAAGAGACTACAGAATACTGCAGAGGTTCCTTTGTTGCTTTGATGGGGAGGTTCTTTCCTCATATCTTTCCTTTTTCATTTCAGTGAAATTAAGAGTTTACAAGCTGCTTTGCTCAGGAACCTGAACCTGCAGTAGAAGAAGCCTCATCATCTACAAGTGTATGGATATTTCTTATGCCATGATTTATAATTCTCTTTTAATCAGGTAAGGCAACATGATATTTAATCAAAATGCTTAAGTAACAAATTCCAGTTATTTTGTACCAGGATTCTTCTCTTGTGGTGCCACACCTAATTTTCAATTAATATTAATAGAGCAAGAGGAAAGGAAGTAATAGCCATCTTTGCCACTGCATGGATTTTTCACAGTGTTTAATTAGGTCTTAGCGCAATAATAAAAAATGTTGTTCTTTTGAGTTCTCTTGTCCTATGGGTTTTTAAGATTGTATGTTTATCATTAGAATTACTCTTGACTTTCTGTTTTTTCATCCTAATTGTGGTGATTTGTTGCTGTTGTTTTGAAGTGGTCATCCACAAGTGTTTTCTTTCTCTACTAGAGGTTATATCGGTGCAGTATCCAGAATACAAATTGGAGTGTATTTTAAAGCGTATGAATTTATCTTTGGGATTGCCTAGTTTTAATGTGGAAATGTGCTGTTGCTTCTTGCTGCTTCTTTATACCACCTTCAGTCAGAGGCTTTCTTTGCTTCCTAAATTAATCTTCCTTTTTTTTTTTTTTAAATGAGGTATAGGAGATTTACAGCATTCTCCCCTCCCTCATCTCCCAAAACAGCCTCTCCCTGGTACAAGACAGAATGGAGGATTTGTCTGTGACCAAACATGGTTTTGCATTGCTGCAAATATCATATGAAATACATGTGTTTTGTGAATCATTTTATATATATTTATATATATATGTGTGTGTATATATATATATATATAAGAATGGGGTTTTTTTATTGTAAAAATTTCATTCCATATTGCATGAGAAAGAAAAATATCATTTTCATTATTTTTTTAGATGCATGGTACACACTGGAGAGACAGCAGAATGACTCAGGAGGTGGGAAGCTCATGCAGCACCCCCTGACTCTTCTTTCAAATCTTTTGGGTTTTTCTTATCTTCTCTTAATTACAGCTATAATTTATTTAGTCAAGGAAAAACAACATAGGTATGTATTGACTTACACAGTCACAGATCAGAGAAAGGACTTGCTAACCAGTATGCCAGAAAAAAGAATGTGTGAATAATTTAAATACATTTTGCTGTCTATTATAAGTTGGTGATTAGGAAAGCACTGAATCAAAATTTTCACAGACTTGTGTAAAGGTAAACTTTTTTTTAGCAGTGATTAGGGAAGCAACAGAAAACGGGCTGTTGCGATTTGAATGCTAGATGCTGCCTTGGCTTTAAATGATTCCTTAGGTATATGGGAAATGTTAAGAAGGTTTACACTTATTCTTGCCATCTATGCATGTTGCCTGCTCCGTTGTATTTTTCTGATCAATGTTTACAATATGTATATATGAGTATGGCTCAGCCATTGTGGTCTCTGAAGATACCTTCAGTAGATGGTAAAGGATCATCCATTCTTGACTAGATCTGGAGAAAAGGTGAATAATTGTGTCCAAATGATCTGCAGTTTCCCCCAGTGACAAACGCCTTAAATAAAGGATGCTCTCCTATGTCTATAGGCCCCAAATCAGCAACAAACAGACATGGCAGTGAGATGACTCACCTTCTTAATATTAGGCAAGTGGATAAGTACCTGGCTCTGTTTTCTTGGTGTTTAAACTGCACCCATGTTCAGGGAGAGAATAACTTTTTTATAATCATAGAGATTTTGCTGTGTTCATAAAATGCAGTTAGTAGGCCAGACTAGCATATGCATTCAAGACAAGATATAGATTTACTCTTACATTGTAAAAATTAAAAAAAAAAAAAATAAAAATCCACTGAGTTGTTACAAGCCTTGAAGGAAAATATTGAAGATTTTTAGTACATTAACTGTGAATGTTAGTCTTTGGGAAATGCAAACACATGACTGGCCATGTCCTATCAAAGCACAAATCCAGTTACCTTTCAGTAGCAATAGCTAAAGTCAGATGTTTCTGGAGGAGTTCAAGAGAAAGTTGACCCTGAGATAAAGCTGGTCCTTCACCTTTTGTGAAACTTAATTTTAGGGGATATTTAATCCTTCTTGTTATTTTTTGTTCATCTGAATTACTGTAACTGAAGTGTACTCGGTACACACATGAGCAGCAGAGACCAGCAGCCCCGCTCTGCAACCAGAGCAAGAGGCCAGCAGTAGTGACACTGCCAGAGCTTCTGATTTCTTCATTGCAGACCTCAATGAATGGATTTGCTGGGTTACCACCTGCAGCCTCGTGCTACCCCCGAGCAGCCTCGAAACCAGTGGTGTCCAAATCATTCTCACCCTTCAAAGGTGAAAATGTAACTACTCCTACATTTATACAGCCCTAAAATTACATTTGGCCTTTGAAGGCAACCGCAAGGCCAATGTGGCCCCTGGTGAAAATGAGTTTGACACCCCTGCCCTAAACTCTCCCCTTGAGGTGACACAGAGAGGACATGGAAATCTAATATAGTTTACCTGCTTGACATACACCGGGCACCAGCAAATGCAACTGCAATCCCTCCTTACACATGCAGTTCTTGGCTGGAACACGAAAATTGCAAACAAGCTTTTTACTGTGTTGCTTCTATTGTTTCAAGGGCAAGCACACACTCACACCAGCTCCTCCAGAGGACAACATGGATCCTTTGCAGTGGCAGACTCTGGTCCTGTATTGCTCCAGGGTGGGGGCAGCCTCTCGTCCATCAGAGCCCCCTGTTCCTCTCTTTCCCCTTGGCCCCAGCTTGCTGAGCAGGCATCAGGGAACCTGGAGGCCTCCTCCTTTCTAGAAGCTTCCTGAAGCCACTCAAAAGAATTCATTTCTTGTCCCTCCTCTCTTGCCAACACCTACCAGTCTGAGAGGTGCTGGGTTAAAAGACATTTCTGCCAATGGTGACTGGACTCTCCTGTTCTGCTGTTATTGTCTTTGAAAGACAAATGATGTACCTGATTTCAGAGAGGTGTTAATGGGGGAGGTGTATGATGTTGTGAAACACTAAATACCATAAGGATAAGAATAATTTTAAAAGCTAAGGATTAAATTAATAATTCTGTAACTACTGTATGTTTGGGAAGATATACAGCAAAGAAGGTTTGGAACCAAAATACTGAAAGAGGACTTTTAAGGAACATTGAATAACTGTATTCATGTTACTCAGTTCAATTTCCTATTATTTCCCAGCTTGCAACTTTACCTCTCATTTGTGCTCCCGAACCTACTATAGTTCCTTTTTGTACCTGTTAGGCTGCTTCCTCTTGCTGCCTCTTACTGGTTTGGGACCTGCAGAAGGGCTTTGCTTCTGCTCCTCGTTTCAGCATTTGATGCCTCAGCAGCTATCGTTATCAATGGCGCTGACAGGGCTGCTAACGCTAGGCAGAAGCACAGTCAACACGTGGCAGCTCTGTAAGCATTCACTGGAAGCAGCTAAGAAGCTTTCTCTGAGCATATTTAGAAATTATTTTAGAGAAGTGCTGAATGGCCAGATTTCAATAAATTTAAACAGGAGCAACAAAATGCAAACTCTTAGATTGCCTAAGCAGCCTGCCTGACGAACTACAGAGTAAAGAGATCGTAGCAAAAGTTCTCAAATTAAAAAAAAGAAAAAAAAAAAAGGAAAAAAGGCAGGAAATATATTTTAATGCTTCAGTGAAACAATACTCTCAAACTTTTCCCAATAAGCAGACTACAAATGTACTTTTTCTTTTAAATGGTGAAGTTTTTTCTTTTATAAGCATTCAAGTTGAAAGAAATAAGAAGTATCATGAAGACACATGGATCTGCATTGTCAAGTTAAGCTTTTCTTTCTAACTTTATTGAAAGAATAATTGCACCATTTATAGTGTCATTAAAGAAAGAAATCAGGATGAGGCCAACAGAACACCTAAATTCAGTCTCAACAGCTAAGGTTTGGCAAAGCTGAAGGCATTGGAAAGAGATTCTCATGATGGAAACTGCTAAGCAAACGAAACTGCAGTTCTGTTCACACTATATAGAAAAAAGGTGGAAAAAATATTAAACAATCAGCAATAAATTATTTTTTAGGTCTATGTGAGGTTCAGTGATTGTTTCTCTATGAAGTATTCTTAGGCTTTGTGTAATCGTGATTGCAGTTGCTTCTTGATTCTTAGCTTGGTTTCCTTTAAGCGTGGGCAGTATCTGATTTTGGCCAGATAAATCTTCTTTTGACCTGCTCATGCTAGCCAGTTCTGACTAATCTTCTTTCCAGAGATCCTCACAGGTACGTGGTAGAAATGCAGACCTTTCCCATCAACAAAGAGGTTCATGTTCCATAAGTCAATGGTTGCTCCATGCAGTGTATAGTTCCCTTACTTGGACAAACTGATGACATGTAACATTATTAGACGTGCATCTGAGGATGATGGATGTCCAGGTTTTGAACATAGCGCAAGTGATCCCCTCGTGGTCTAACATGGGCCTGTCAAATGACAGGGGATGCCTGATTTTTATGCCATATGGTGCTGCTGGTCTTAAACGGAGTTGTAATGTACAGCTTTTGACTATGTTTAAAAGATGTCAAATGACCCACTCCAACCAAAAATAATTGGGTACCTTTCAACCCTGCAGTACAAATTTCTCAGCTTAGTAGGCTGGTTTTGAAGGCAGCGTATGTGCACTGTGGAACTGTACAAACACACATGGTTATTTTGGCTCCTTGTTTGGCCTGCTAGCCTATTGCTCAATAGCTTGCTGGTCCCTAGTACCGAGCTAACTAAATTAAAGCTACATTATTTCCACATCTACTGCTGTCATTCCACTGACAGCAGAGCGAATTTTGCTTTAGTTAAATTATTACCAGCAGGCTTGTAGAGCGGGGCAGAAACAGTCTTCCTGTTTGAATGGGTGTTATTTGTACATTAATTTTTTTCTATACCATCCTCACCATTTCTCATCTTCCTCAGTGTAACTACAAACTCCTCAGCAGACTTTGACCCCAGTGTAGTTTTGTTTGATGATAAATGTAAATGACTCACTCTGAAATTAGGAGTCTGACTCAAGTTCTCTAAAGCAATACACCATGTTCTGGACTCACCCATTTGTCTCGGCAGGATCACAGATATATTAGGAGCCAGATTCCACATATGTATACAAAATGGAGTCAGATGCACGCAGAAAAAATTTGAGAGTCTGTGATCTCGAGAAGCCGGTGTTTAATACATCATAAACTGCATAAAGATAGAGCAAGGTCAGAAAGAAGTATCCTTTCCCTAGACACCGTGGTCTGAATTTGCCATTTAAAAACGAGTGCTATAAACAGGTGCTGACAAAAAGAAGGCTGAAGTAGCATCCAAGTATCTAAATGTACCCTGTGCTCATAAGGAAGTATATGGCAAATTTTTGTGCAACCACAACTACCATGATACAAGAACTCTGCCCAGTATATGAAATTTGACAGCCTATCCCTAAGTATACTTACTGTATTTTGTTTATTAGCAAATATTTTAACCAAATGCAAGCCATTGGAAAATCCTACATCTTCGGCCATGAGACAAGCTTTGTTAGATCAGTTTTCCCAACTGGAAGTCTCTGGTGAAGTTTTTTCTAACTGGGACTGCAGCACACAAGGCGATATCACAAGAGTGTAACAGGTGTATTTGTAGCGTGTGTGAGCTCCATATGTTTTCTCTTTACTGAGAGTCAATGATGAAACCATGGAAACAAAACATAAGTACTGATACCAGGCAGAATGGAAAAAAATCTTCCATCTGTATTTGCTCCATGTCAGATTTCAGGTTAACACAAACGATTGTTTCCAGATTGAGACTTGGTGACGGCTGCACAAGCATCCTGATTGCAAATGCATTTGCACAGGTGAGATTTTGCAGTGCAGGCCCAGGCTTCCATTTTGTAGAATGGGAAGCACCAGAAAAGTGCTGACAGTAGACAGCCTCCTAAGTACCACCGTAATACTGCTGAAAAATTCTCATAGTGAAGCAATGAGAATATGCTTTGAAAATACTGGGGTGCAGGATAAGCTAATGTTTCATTTTAATTTGGCTTCTGGAAAATGACAAAATGGGAAGCGCCCAATTTTCCTGTCGGTAGATGCGAATCTTAAAGTTATTATGGAAATGAATTTGACTAGGAAGGAGTAGAATCCAAGTGTTACTGGGCCACTTTTATGAGAGTCACTTTTCAATTGAATAACATTTCACATCTTGCAAACAGTTTGCTTTTGGAGTTTTGTTGGCTAAACATATGCAATAGTCACAGAACATTTTCAAGAGTTATTGTTTCAAATGATTTATTTTTTTAAAATATTTTCAGTTAACACCAAAAGCACTCCACAGCCTTTTTCAACATTTGTGACTGCAAAAAGATCTTTGTCCTTTTGCCAGCTGTAGTTTTTATGAATTACATGATCTTTGATCTGAAGCAAAGCTTCAGCCCTCTAAGCCAAGCTGCAGGCAGGTTAGCCTTCGCACAGAGACAAATCTGCTACTCCACTCCACCAGTACCCTTCAGAAAAAAATAAAGTATTAGATTTGAATGTAAGCCTCAGGGTATGAAGATGATGACCTTTAATATTATATAGGACACTTGGGTGCTATTACTCATGCTGATACGTTGCTCTGTGGAGCGGCAGAGGCTGGGAACCCAGAAGCATTCCCCATTGCTGCAAAAGGGATTATATTGCTTTTCTCAGTATTGACCTCACTTCCAAATTAGTTTAAGGATTCACACGTTCTCAAAATAATCTGTCCTTAGTGAGAAAGATGATGGATATGATGCAGAAATTGAGTGAGCTGGTATAAATATTGTGGAGATGGGCAGACAGCCCTGAAACTGTGATAAAGAAAGGAAATATCCCCTGGAAATCTAGAGAAGAGAGATTGATGGCTAGAAAGCAATCAAATGTAGGGGGAAATAAGGGAAATTTTAGGAGGGTTCAGTTCATGTGAGAAAAAAGAAAAATCCATTGTAAAGCCACCACTGAAATGTGTATCTGTGTTCCTTAGGGAGTTGAGCAGCGGGGCGGGCAGGGCTGCAGAGGGAAGATCTCCCCGCAGTGGCACAGCTCCAGGTCGCAGGTGAGATGGCAAGCAAGGAACGCTTGTGCCAGCTCTTTGGGGAGCTCTCGTATTCCCTCTAATCAGAACCTGTTTTGCTGGCTCAAACATAGTGGGAAAGGAAGAACTCTCCTGAGGAGGTTTTCAACATCTGCTCCCTTGCTTTATTTGCATATACCAACAAATGCAAATGGAATATACTCAAAGAAAATGTACAGTTAGGAAATGATCCTGAACTGGAGCAAATTGTCAAACTCCACTGAACAAATCTCAGTTCCAAATCGCCCAGCTATAGTGGCCTGCAGTTGCATTTTAGCCTAAACTTTTGTAGATTATCCTGAGCAACCCTTCTTTTCCTCATAGTTAGAAAATGATAGTATAATGAGCAAGTCTTGCCTACTTTTTTAAAAATTACCTTGAAACTGAATCTGCTTTTTCAAAGACAGTGACTGAAATTTACAGCTGTCAGTTATCTGTGGTTTGCTTCATTATTTTTTCCCTCTCAGAGGGAAATCAAAGCAAAAAGAGATTAGTTTTGGGCAGATATACGGTGTTAACTGTTCAGCTTTCCATTTTTGGCACATTCCCATACTTAGAAAGAAAAGTGGCACAGAAATTTTCTTTACCTTCTACCCAAGAAACTGATGTCTGAGTATAAAATAAGGCACTCATGTTATTGCAACAACACTTTGCCATCAGGTAGCTTACTAAAGGATTCTCATGAATTTGGCTCTCTAAAAAGGTATGTTCCAGCCAAGGCTCATGTTAAATCAGGAGACTGTTATAAGCCATACTGTGCAGAATGTCAGAATAAACACTCTTAATGACCTTCTCTGATCCTACACTTATGAATCTCTGCTGCTCCCTCAGGCCTTTCAAGTTTCTTGATGGAATAGTGATATTACCTTTCTGCTCTTGCTTAACTGCATATGTCTGCCATATGCACTTTGTCCCTCACAATAACTTGATCCATAAAGCTGTTTTTATAGTGTTCAGAATATTATCAATTAATGTCTTGATATGACAGTTAGGTTATCAAGACACTATAAAAGGCAAGCAGAAACTGGGCCTGGCAAGCTGTTTCAGGGTTTTTTTTAAATGGCATTTCTATTTAATTGTGGCTCAATTAACTACTCAGTTTCCTTTCAGATAAAAAAAAATCTTCCAAATTTAATACAGAGTTGTTTAATGCTTCCTAATGTTATATATCTGACTGAGCTTTTCATTATCCAGAGGAACAAACATGTTGGTCAGGTCACCAGGGAGTAGTGGTGATGTTTGCTGTCTTCCTTTGCATGGGAGGTGGGTGGGTGATGAAGCTGTGCCTCGTGTCTTCAAATGGTTTCTGTATGATGGTCTGGGAAATGCTACATAACCGCTCAGCTGTGTTCTGCACAAGTCACCAACCATATTATTCATTGTGGGATCTAACTTCATGCTGTTTGGTTTAATTTTTCCTTTTTGGTTGCCATATTTTGAATATACATCCAGCCTTATGTGCCTCACGTTGTTGACGTCTTCATTTAAAAGACGTACTTAATCAACTGTAGGGATGCTTGTACTGTGAAGTTTTGGACAGTTAGCAGAGCAGTAATAAATCATAACTATTACAATTACTGTAATTTTTATATATTGTAAGTACTACAACATGAATACTTAGTTGTCACCCTGCCTCTGTTAATGTGTATCAGTAGACAAACCATGTATGCTTTCATACGTTACTCTGTTTCCAAAACCACACATGGTTCTATTTCTCAAATTGCTAAGTGGTAATAATGCTAATAGGTGCAAAATAAGCAGCTGATATTTGATAAAGAAGCATGGAAGAACAAGGTTCCACTAAATATTTCACATTTTAAAAATCAAAAGTATGTTAGTAAATGTTGAGCAATCAATAATGGGACACGGAATTAAGGCTGTCTTTATATTCTGGAAATCAGGGATATGATTCGTAGCCACCTGTGATGAGTGAATTGCCTGCCACCATATGGGAGTACTGAGCAGGATTCATCTAATCTCTCTCCCTTTATAGTCAGTAGAGAAAAACAGGCACTTCTGGGGCACAACTTGCCTCATCTTAAGGTAGATATCTAAAATAGGTCAGAAGAATTACTTTTTAAAAAGACCCATTTTTCTCCAGTCAATAGGAGTTCAGACTGGCTTAGATGCAGATGCCAACAGATGCAGACATCTGACATCAGGGAAGGTGAATCCTACTCGTGTCACAGGCAGGGGTGACAGCCAGTTCTCCAAGGCAGTGTACAGACTGTACACAAAGGACAGTACTCTTTGCCCACAGAGTTATCATCCTTCTTCCCCTTCCACTAGTTACATCTCCCAGTCCACATGCAGCACCAATGAACTAAGGAAGTCTCCAAAATAAATCTCATTGCTTTTAAGAGCTTGTGTGTATTGTGTACTACACAAGACAGTGAATGTCACACTATAGTATCTACTGACAAATGCACCAGAAGTAAGGCAGATCTTAACTGTAGCATATGCTGTCATTTGAGTCCTTCTTCCTGCAGCAATACATGTTTTTTATTGCAGTGTTTGCAAAAAATTTTGGGGAGACCATATTGATACCCATGTGAATGATTAGGAATTATTGAATGCATGCTTACGCATACTTCACAAACCTCTGAACTTGTCATCTTTAGAGTTCTCTATAAACTCATTGTCAGATCTTATTGTCCATTCTTCTAAAAAATTGCAGTCATCTCGGTTTTTATTCTCTCTCTTGTCCATTCAGTCCAAGCTTTCTTGTTTTGTCCTATCTCAGCTTGTCTCATTATACAGGCTCCTCCTTGCTCCCCTTCCCGCTTCCTTCACTTTTTCCCAGCCTGGTCTCCTGTGAGGTCAAACTGATCAACCTAGGTGATTTTCTTGGTCATCATAACCTACAAGTCTCTGAGGTTTTTGTGTCTCTGCAACCAGCCTCCAGGACAACTATAGCAAATTTTTAGACAATCTCTTTATCCAGGCAGACAGTTCTTCCACATATCATTTCCCTGGAGTTTTTTCTGCTGCCAGTCTTCAATTGCAGATATGACTCCCTTTTTTCCTACCTCCCCTATTTTACTTCTGTATTTCCTTCTGCGTTTTTTTTAATAACCAATGTACAGGATCATTAAGAACACAAAGACAAATGCATTCCCACTCTTAGGTCAGCACAGTCCACAGAGACTCCGACTTCAGCTGCAGGAAAATCTCCTCAGCTGGAAACTCAAACGTTAACAGAAAAGGCATTATCTCTGGAATTCACACCTTTAAACCTCTGTGGTGTTCTTCCAAATACATGCAAACTAATTTTTGAACATGTTTCAGGTCTGGGCAAGTATTTTAGACATCACTGCAACAGAAAAGTCCAAAATCCAGAATGCTGTTCTGCAAAAAGTTCTGCAAGACTTCATATTCATGCTTTGGAAACTGGCAGCTATAAAATTGTAATGAGAAATATATATCTATAGCTTTTTCTTGGAAATAGTTCTATCATTTGAGTTGAAGCTTCCCTCTAAAAATCAACCTGAGGCAAAACTGGAAAATTTTAGCCTCAGTGCTTGAAGTTTGGCATAATCAAGCAAGGGAAAGGAAGGACGGGAAAAAAAAACAAGGACAGGTCAGGCATCTCAGTAATAAACAGCATCACCTGCCCCATCTGTAATTATGAAACATGACAACCCATAACTTGAACATGGCTTCGACCCATCTGCACTTTATCCCTAAGGATATAGTAACAACTGCTAACCCATAAACCATCATAAGACTAAAAGAATATTCGAAAGTAAATACGGGATCTTGTCGATGACCTAATTTCCAAAATCCCTAAAACCACTTCGCTTCTGGCTTCTCTGAAGCGGCACTTCCCTGATACAAAGCCAGCTCTTCCATTTCATTGGCAAAGGGAATCTGGTGGCGGCCATGCATGGGGAAGGGAGTTGTGCACGTTAGTTGTGCTTTTTGCTGCTCCTGTCTGCTTGCTGTGTTCCCAGGTGCAGCTACACAGTAGGACACGCAGGTAGGGACATGAGTAGTGCTGTTGAGGAAACACAGTCTGCGGCATCCTGCCCTAGAGGCCGATAGCTATCCAGGGAGTCAATGCTTCTTTCAGCTGCAGTAACTCCTGCAGAATCCCCTCTGCAGCTGGTGCTGTGCAGCTGCAGGGAGCCCAGCAGCGGCAGCACAGTTCCCGGCAGAAAACTGTCATATGTTATCCATGGAGATGTTTGCTTCCCCCATGGGGTGTGGTCCTCACGCTTTTTGTGTCTATTGTGTTTCCGTTTTAGAAATAAGTTCCTCAAGAGGCAGTTGTGTTTGGTACTAATAAACTATCTCTGCAATTGCAGGCCTAGATAGAGAATACTCTATTTAGATTTAGATTATCTTTATTTTTTCCCTTGCAAATTTACAAACGCGCTCTCGCATAAACCAGACCTAAACTCAGGGTTATTTGGCATGTGGTGGTGGACGTTATTTTCTCTTAAATACATACCAACAGCTTGAAATAAGAATAACTTTTAAAAGCAGAGATGATGTAAAAAGTGTTCCAGCACCCCCATCCCCATGTCTGTTTCTTTGGTTTTACAGTTACCCTTTCCTATTACAAAAAAGCAAACGCCACCCCCACAGGAAGAGGGGAATGGGCTGACTGCAGACAGTGAGCAGCGTGGCTATGGGTACACAAAGTTAACACAAGGAGGGACGACGACCCCTCGGTTCCTGCATGTTGCACCATCCCAGCTAAGCCCCAAGTCAGAGCGGACCCGGCTCGCCAGGCTGGCCCAGGGCCTCAGCTGTTCCTGGCTGGTGACTGGGCCACAGCAAACCCCTTCTGCTCTGCTGCTGTAACCCTGCCCTTATCTGCCCTACGCTACATTCCTCCCCTTTGCTGCTCCTTCGGCTTCTCCCGTTGGATGAGGTCCTGCTGCAGCCGGCAGGAGAAGCTCTCCATTCTGGAGAAAATGACCTGCTTGCAGCAGGTTTCCACGGGGAGTCTCCGCAGCCCGCGGGCGGCGGCTGCGCTTCCCTTGCCGCGCAGCGTGCCGGGCCGCAGCGCGGGTGCCGCAGCCCCGGGCCGGTTGCTAGGCAACCTCTCCCCCCCCGCTCCCGGCGCCGCTCCGTGCTGGCGGACCCAGCCGCCATTGCAGAGCCGCGTCCCTGCGGAACACAAGAGCTCCCCGGCCGCTTCCCCGGCTGCCTTTTCGCTCTCTTTTGTCGTTTCGAGTGACAGCGGGCTGCCCGTCTCCCCTGGTTGTAGTCCGCTGTGGCAGAGGCCCGGGGCGGAGGTTCGGCTGCCGCACCTGGGGTGTGCGGAGGCGGCACCCGGGTGTGCCCGCGCCCCGCCCGCGGTGCCCACGGTGCCCGCGGTGCCCGCGGTGCCGGCTCCGGGGCTCTGCCAGGTTAAAAGGAGCAGGTGGAAGTGGTTTGTAGTTGAAGTGGAAGCTGGTTGCAGCAGTTTCCTGAGGTGGAGGACTCCTTTGCCCTTTGTTTTTGACTAGAGGGGGAGTGTGGCTCATCTTTGCTGTCGGGAGCCTGACCTGGGCTTATGTAAGCGATAACTGAAAAAAACACGCTTTCGTTCGCAGGTTGTATTTGCAACAGAAATCAGAAAGAGGCTATAGAAGTGGAAGTACACAGTATTTTTTCATGATTGCTTGTCAGTAGTTTCAGAATCATGATTTATGTTGTTCATCCAGAATTGCTGGGCAGTTCTTAAGGGGATATCAAAATTCCTATCTACCTGGTGTCTTTTATCCAAAAGGATATAAATGATACATTATTCAATTTTCTGTAGCCATGCTGCAGTTAAAATTAATGGAGATTTCATTCTGAGCATCTTTACATAATGCCCATACTGGGAATGTTAAACTCAGGGTTCTGGTTTCTGAGGAAAGAAATCACAGCATGTTTTATTAACAGCATAAGTAGTCAGCGCATTCTCCTATTCAGGCATCTGGAAATATCTAGCTCATCCCATACATATGGCACTTCTGTTATCATTGCATCTTTGAATTGTATAGTCACTGTCCCCACACAAACACACTAAAAATGGATATAACTCTGGCCTGACACTTACAGAAGAATGTACTTGTGGGGATATATTTCTCATAATGGATAGCAGGGCAAAGATGGATTTGATGAAAAGCACACCTCAGCTAAATGTCTGAAAGGCCTTTATCACTTAACCAGATCTATTAGAGATTTGGTGAATGCTCTTCTCACATTACTTTGTCTCCCACATTGCTGGTTGCTTTGGAGACAGTTTATTTCTCTTTTTGTAAAGGGAAACTCGATCTGCTTTGAATATTTCTCAGGTATGAATTTACCTTTGTTTGTTCCTCTGGTCATGGAGCACCAGAGGAGCTCATCTGAATCTGGTAGAAAGCTTATTTCACTGTATACAAGAAAAAAGTTAAGAATGGTATTTTCATTGAGTGGAAAAAAAAATTGTCTAATGCTAGAAAGAAGGACTTAAGGGCCTCTTATAGGGAAAAACAAATGGCTTTTTTGTTCATTTATTGGCATTTGATTGAAAATTGGCAATTGTTCAGTGACCATTTCTGATAAATAGGAAAATGTATAGGAAAATAGGAGTATGTAACTATAACCAAACGCAAATCATCGCCTGTTATTGGCTAACAGTAAGTAAAGGTAATGGTCAACTGATTTTTGCCAATTTTTTTCATATTTCCTTGGAATATGTCTTGTCATAGTCCTATGGTCAGTGCCCTGAAATAAGCTTTAAAGAGGGCGAGAAAACATTTGAGGTAACCCCTAAACTTCCCCTATAGAGGTCTTTGTTTACCTATTTTTACATCAGGTGATCTTTGCCATGCATGGTGCATAAAATGCTGTCCTGATGTCGTGATGTTCATGTTGAAACACAAAGGGTGATCCTGGTCATCTCCTGATCTTGGAAGAGCGGTCCTGGGGCTGCTGTAACTGAATGTAGCCTGATTTGATCCCTAGACTTGCTAGTATTAGGGCATTTTAATAACACTTCTTTATTTTTTTTGTCCTACCTGTACTGAGGTCTACACCACATACAGGATCTGTGCTAATCTTTGTTGGCTGTACACTTGTTAGAGCCCTGTTCAGCTCCAACATTCGAGCATTCAAGATCCATTTATTCATACTGTGGTGCCTTAAGCCCTATTGAGCTTTGCAGTTAGGAGAAGCACTGAAATTTGGAAGACATTGTAGATAGTCAGCTAGTCCTTTGCACTCTAAAAGTGATGGGACATATTAAGCCTCTTAACTTCTTTTCTGTAGCATGATGGATCAGCTCTTTGATCTGTCTGAAACCCAGCCACTTACTTGTAGTTTTCAGCTGGACCAGTGAGCTGATCTGGCTACAAAGCAGAGGTGCAGAGGTGCTCAAGCCATGGTAATGAGCAGGTAATGAGTAATGGTAATGAGCAGGTGGAGAATGGGGCTGTCCCTTCTCATGACACCATCTCATACCGGTTTAAGGTTTTCAGAAACCACGTTGTCAAAGGTGGCTTGCTAGTTATACATCCATTTAAAATGTTGGACAACATGTAGGAAGCTGTATTTTATATAGCTCTTCTAAGAGCCATTTGGAAAAAAATGTTGAACAGAAACAGTTGCTGTTCAGATCTCACAATTCGGCATGTAGATACTGTATGAAGAGACCTGTGTCAGAGCTCTGACTGCTGAACATACAGTGCAGGATAGTATGAAAAACACTAACTACAAGCTTAGAAAAACTGATTTTTATATGCCATCCTCTAATTTCAGCAGTGGAGTAGCAATCTTAGCGGAGATACTTCACCAGCTGTAAACTCCCATCTTCAGACAGTGCAGGCACTTTATACAATCTTCCATGCAGTGCTGCGGGGTGCTGGCACATCCACATGGGCAATAGCCCTTTGAGACAGGACACAGTTTCTCCCAGCATTTATCTTACCCATGTATAGGAATAGCAGTGATGTAAGATGCAAGTAAGAGAATGGGCTGTGAAATAGCTTTTCTGAACTTGATTGTTTTAATTTCTGTTTGTTAGGCTAGGGGAAAAGGAAAACACTGGAAGGAGAGAGGGGTGAGTAAAGAAAAAGTGGGGGCAGATCTCTCCTGTTCCACACTGTTGCTTCCTTAGATGCCCTCATTTCTTTCTCTGTAAAGAAGTCCTTGGGACTTTGCTGTCTTTGATGTCACTTTTTTCTGTCCACCCCACTGACTCTTCAAGAACTTTCTCAGCCAACAGTGACTGAAATCAAACCTACTTTTCTGCTTCTCTGGTATATAAACAATAAGCTCTTGCTCCCTCGAGGCCTCCGGAAAAACATAACAGATGGAGCAGCACAAAACAATGAGAAACCTAAACTTATTAAGGCCCTGAAACAGTGAGGGCCTCTTACAAGTTTCTTGATTGTCATCCTGATCAGTTTTGCTACAAATCTCACGCTCACCACTGATCTCTCCTTTATAAGGCCTAGTCTTTCTTAAAGCCTTGGAATGATTGTGGTGTGTCTACTCTGTTCATTCTCTATTTTCACTGGTAAAAAGTTTTTCCTAATATATCCCTCTTGCTGCAGTTTAGCCCCACAACCTGTTTGCCTGTTATGCCAGATAAAAAGAAAACAAATTCCTCCTCTTCTTTGGAAGAGCTTTCTAGACATATGAAGACTGTCATCATGTCTTCCACCAATCTTTTGAATGTAAAACTAAGACAGAAAGAACTCAAATCCCACAATTCCTTGGGTGTTTTCTTGTAAGTTACATTTTTGTTGTTGCTGTGGTCTGAACTCTTTCCAGGTGGCTCCCATATTTTTTGAAATGTAGTACCCAAGTTGGACATGCTGCCTCAACTTGCAGCTGGAATGGTAAAAGATCATTTCACAAGTTTATAAATCCAAGTACCCAAGGTCCTTTCCAATCCCTAACACCCTGACATTCTGTGATACTTGCTTTTTTTTTTTTTTGTGAGACTAACAGCTTTCACTCATGCTTGGTTTGTGAGGCAATAAGTACTAGAAAGTACTCCAGATCTTTTCCTGCAAGCTATTGGTGGGGTTTTGTTCCTCATCCTGTAATTTTTCAGTTATTTATTCTTGACTAAATATGAAATGTAGGACTTGTACCTCTTGAATGGCATCATTTTTTGAGACTGTTTTGTTATTTGTGAGGACATTTTAAATTCTAATACTGTCCTGCTGTTTACTTGTAGCCCTCCCTGTTTCATGTCATCTGCAAAGCTAGCAAACCTGTTTTTCAGTCATCTGGATCACCATGAATAATTTAGTAGCATAGTAAGTGTTTTAGGTAGCATGAGGAGAAGAGGTGACAGGAATGTCTTTGGATTCAATGTATTTGATTAAATATATACTATTTACAAGAAGAAAAAACTCCCTTTTTCTTCTACCCCTTTTGCTCTTTAAATGCAAAAAATACTACTTCATTTTGGAGCATAAACTTAAGGGGTTTTTTTAAGATTAAAGGTCTTTTTAAGATTAAAAGTCTTAGAGTAATATTAACAGATTTTGCAAGCTACAGCAAGCTACAGCTACACACAGTGTAACCCACACTTTGTTCAAAGTTGCTCATCACCATTGTAATTTTGGGATGGATTTTATTTAAAATTCAATTAATTGTTTCAGCGAGGAAAGTGGAAATAAGCCAATGTAATTTGCTCCTATCACAAAGTTGGGAGGCATTGTCAAAGAACAAGCAAGCTATTATAGAGCAAGGACTAGATGAGTTTGATGACTGGTGTTACTGGAATGAGATGAGATTCAGAACTATAAATGAAAAGTCATGCACTTAGGGACAATTCTAATATAGTACAGGAACACGCAGCTGGAGAGTGGAAGGATCACAGAACCACAGAATGACAGCAAGTTGCCACTTGTGCATTTCAGTATTCTGCTTTAATATTGAACGAAGGCAGTTATTTTTTATGGATTTCTGAGAAGCTGGTAATGTAGTCAGGATTGTCTGTGGATGAAGGGCTCCTAAACAGTCAGGAAAAAAACTCAGAAGTTTCTCTCAGCTCTGTCTTGTCAAAAATCATTCACCCTCATGTAGAGTTTCTTTACATATGACACTGAGTACTTCCTCAACTCTACCCTTTATATGGGCCATGAGTGTTCTGTCAAATGGTTAGAAGACAAAGGCCACTTTCAAGCTTTCAGATGTGCCATAGTAGTGGGAAGGTAGATACCACTGGTGATCAAATTATTCATAAAATGTACTCATGGCTGTAGGTAGGAAGCTAGACAGCAGTCAGAAGTTACCTATTACCAGATTTATTATTCCATGTTTATATTTTAGGTAAATTTTGACCATGTTTGAACAATAGTTTTTAAACGTAGGTTATGTTGGATTGGGTTTTGATTGATATTTACTATTTGATTGGATTATGTTCCTGTCTCTACTAATTTTATCTATTACATTTGCTATAGCTATGTAGTATCTAATATTTTTAATATATTTTAAGAGTTGTTACTAGCTTCTCTAGATGTACTGTTGAGTTCTCCTCTTTAGTAGTATATACATTTATCTTTCCGACTGCAAAGATAATATTGTATTTCTTGCCTGTTCTGTCTCTCTAAAATACTTGTTCTTTTCACCTCACTGCCTAGTAAGACTGTAGACAAAAGCATCTAAGACAAAGGGATACAATGTCCCAGCAGCTATTTCCTTTTTGACTCGACTTTTACTGTCCTTCCTAACAGTACGTGTGTAGGTTGGATAGTACTGGTGGAAATCAAATTGAGATCTCAGGTGATTTCAGACCCATATGATAAGAAACAACCATACACTTTAACTTAATATACCATTAACAGCAGAATGAATCTCACTTCTTTTCCATATTGTGTGAATTAGACCCACTTTTAAGTTACTTTGTTTATGGTAACTTTCATAAGCAGCTGCATAAACACATATGTACATATCCACACATATAAATAATCCAAATACTTTTGTAGTTAGAAGCTCATTTATTCCTTCTGTGAATCTGTGCTGTCTCGTAATCCTCTTATTTTGAGACTGCAGAGCAGCTCCAAGTAAACCACAGTCCTAATTAGAGCCAGCCAGAAGTTTTCATCCAAAGCTTTTTAACCAAAAAAAAAAAAGTTACATGGAATTGTTTGAAAACTTTCTATTTATTTCATTGAATTGTTTGGGAAATTAGAAAAGCCTAGCAAATAAAAGACTTTTCTAAAAAGGCCTTTAAAGTTATTTTAAAATATTGTATAATGTTTAAATGATTCAAAACCAAATCAATACTTCTGATCTGGTTCTCATGCGACACATTTTTTCTTAGTGGTTGAAGGTTTCAAAACCACCATTTTGATAATTCTCTCACCACAATTACTGAAGAACCAAATTATAAATATTTGTCCCTCTCTTTGTTGTCCTTTTTTCAAAGTCACAGTGGTGTTTCTTTGCCTCCTGTATTCTTTCCTTCTCTAACCTTTCTCACTTTATAGTGACTCTTTGCTTTTTATTAGTTTCCACAGCTTCTTTAGTCCTCTGCAGCTGAAGGAAAGGAGATGGCAGAGGGACAGAAGTAAATGAATGCCTGGGGGTCTGAATCTGTAGATACAGGAATGTGTCGCTTGGAAAGTTTGAAAAAGATTTGGGTATATGTGAGAGAAGGAAGGAAGGGCAGAAGGTTGATGATGGGGAAAGAAGGAGGCCAAGAAAGTGATACTAGTGCAGCGGGAGAAAATGTATGGCAATCAGTAAGCATAGAAAATCCAGAGAAAGTAAGAAAGTGCAAAGAAGGAGGATGGCATTTAGGTGGACTGGTGCCCAAAGATGATGTCGTATTGATTTGCCTGCTGGGAGGGACTGACAGCGCTCATCAGCATCTCATCTCCCGCCCTGCCCCAGTGGGGCGTTCAGCGCAGGAATCCACACTGCAGTGCACACCCAGAGCTGCCGTCCTTCCCTCTCTTTTCTGGCTTTCCCGCATTTAGAAATAATACACAGCAGACATATTGTACACATTTATTTTAGAAAACTGATACAAGTTATAGTTTAAAATAATCCAGACTGTCAATAATCCAGTTTCAGCAACTGCTTTGGTTGCACACTGTGCAAAGTCCATTTTTCTATTTCTTTTACATTGCTATCCCTCCTACTTTCTTTCTGTGTCACCTTCACAGTTTTAACAGCTATGGTCTCATCAGCAGTAGCTGTTATATATTCATAAGAATTTTTGAGAATCCTGAGACCTGAGTGGTTATATAAAATCATGTATTTTAGTCCCAGGGTCTCAGTTTAAGCAAGTGTTTGAGCATGCGAAAATTCTTTACCGTGTCTGATGAGAACGTATGGATGTATGTCAGTACCATCTAGTGGCAGAAGGAGTTGTGGCACTCGGTAGGCTCGCACAGGAAATGCCAGATTTGACTTCAGTAACCAGGATCCTTCAGCAGGAAGTTAGGTGTGGTCTGTAGGTTTTTCTTTAAAAAAAAAAAAAAAAAAAAAAAAAAGAAAAAAAAAAGAAAAAAAAAGGAAAAAGGAAAAGACATGATGGAATTTTAGCTGCAGTCTTCCTTGGTGCCATTCCAAACCCACATAAGTGCAAGATTCTTCACTGGTAATGATTTTTTAATTCTTTCCTGCGGTATTTAAACAGGATTATGCTGTCTTCTTTTTTTTTTTTTTTCCCCTCTATAATAATAAAATCTAACAAGATTCCGCAGCAGGATCACTTTCATTTTCCTCATTAACCCTTCTGTTGCTACTAGTCAGTGCAGCTTACAGCATCAGTTTGCTACAGCCCGTCCATGACAGAATGTACCCAGTGCCTTTGCCCGCAGTGGAGGAGCATGTTCATAGGGAAACCTGCAGGAGTTGGGATGCGTGTGCATCTCTGTGTGGGTGTAAATGGCTGTGTGCATATGGATGAAAAGGAGGTGAAAGCATCTTGTTGCAGTTTATTTAGCAGGCTTCATATATATGAATTTGTTGCAGCTGTGCTGGAGTATGTGTATTTAGCAAGACAGTAAAATAGGATTGTGCTGATTGTATTCCGACTACTGTATCATTTTAATTTGAGAATTGTTTCTTGGTTATATTGTCTTACTCAGAAGTTGTTATTTTTTTAATTGCATTTGCTATAATTTTAATGTGCTTACTCAGGAGAAGGACTTGAGAAAAATTCTTGAAGGCTACAGCGGCGGTCCATTTTATTATTTCAGTTCAAAGTATATGCATTGGGAATATTTTCCACTTGTTGTTTTTAAAAGAGCTGTATGGAGACGTTAAGAAGGGATGGTTCTGCACTTGGTGGTGAAAATTGAGAGAAGTATATACAATTGACATGGTATCAGATGTGAAAGATCTAAGTGCAGTGTGTAATGATTAAAGATAATTTTTGTTTAATTCAGCAATTCCTCCAGTGCACAGTGTGTTGCCTGGCAGGGCATCTGAATACAGGTGCTTGCATGTGAATCTTGTTTCCTGAGCTGGCAGCTCTGCAAAAGTGGCGTATTTGTACCCAAAGAGAAGAAGCATCTCGCATTGCTTTAGCTGGTCCTGCTGACCTTACATGGTAGTAGTGGATTCTAGGAGACATTTGTGGTCCTTATGGCTATGGGGAGGGTCGGTCCAAAGCGTAGCTTTCAGGGTAATTAGCAGGTGAATTGTCTGGAGTCTCACTTCTCAAGACCAAACCAGAAACATTTCAACACTGTTGATTCCTCACACTGAATGTGGTGGAAAATGCCTGCTACTTTATTCACTGGAACGGATAGCATTACCCTTGATAAAGGCAAGAAGATGTTATTGTATTGTATGTGACTTTGTTTATTATACCGTCTCCATTGCTTGTAGCTATTTGTCTTGCTCTAAATTTTTTCTGTGTTTTTTATATTTTTAGCACTTTTTTATGAGAGAGGCTAAACGGTAATTAAGAGGTGCAGGATGAAAAGATGGCACAATCAGTGCTGGTACCACCAGGACCTGAGAGCTTCCGCTATTTCACAAGAGAATCACTTGCAGCTATTGAGCAGCGTATCAATGAAGAAAAAGCTAAAAAATCCAAACAAGAACGCAAAGATGATGATGATGAAGATGGCCCAAAGCCAAATAGTGACTTGGAGGCAGGAAAGACACTACCATTTATTTACGGCGACATACCTCCAGGAATGGTGTCCGAGCCCTTGGAAGACCTGGACCCATATTATATCAATAAAAAAGTGAGTGCGTTGTATATTTCTATCAAACTTTAAGGAGACTAACATACAGGAATACTCTCACAGACAGTATTTCCAGTATTTTGGACTCAGTCTTTATACCTAATACATTCCCTCAGCAGCTGATTTCATTGGCAAAAATCTCACTTGTAAGAACATAAGTTTGTCAAGCTGGTCTGTTGGTAAAGATAGATTTAGGTTTATATTAATATACGTGGCATTTTACTAACATTTGTAACTTGCAGCATTTTACACACAAGACAATTGAAGCAGTAGCACAGGGGTTATCTTTAGAATTATTATTCTATTAATTGCTGTGTCATAGATGTGAAAGGAGCAGATCTGCACTGTGAAACCCATCTCTCGGGTAGCTGGTCACCTCAGCAGCTTCTGGCACTGTCATGTGGAAGGCCTAGGTTGCATTCTCTTGTTGCTGGGAAGTATAGGGAGGTACATAAAGGTAATTTCTCGGGATATGCTGAAGATCATCCTCTTCCATTTTGCACTCCACAGAGGCATCGTATATCTGACTTAGATAGATTGGGTGACAGATTTTTCGTATTCAGATTTATATTGTTCCATAATTGTTACCAAAGAGGAGGTGCTTAAAATATGGACATAAATAAAGACAAGGTAGGAATTCCTCTTGAAGTGTTGACAGAATGTTACATAATTTAAAAAAAAAAATAAAAAATAGAGATGTTCATTAAAAAAATATAAACCCATGTATTTTCTTTTCGTTTAAAGTAACAGCAACCATTGTGGCCAAGCACAAAAGTGCTGAACTTCAGACTTTTGACCAGATGGCCTTGGGTTTCCTCCAGAATTCCTGTCCCTCAGATTTTGGCATCATATGTATTGCACCATCATTATTCTACCAGCAAAGAAGAAATTACCAGTATTTCTTTTTCTGTCTTCATATTTTTTTCTTCTGCTTTCTTTTCTTTCCTGTGGAAATGAGCGAGTGAATAAAAATGGGGGAATTTAAACAAACAAGCAAAACCCACATTACTTCAAACAAAATGGAAGGAAACCCCCAAGAATTGTTAGGAGTCCAACTAAGTAAAAAAATACAAATGAAGATAATTCCTTCAGGAATGAGGTGCATGCATCATCACTAATACCTTGAAAAAATAACAAATAACAGTACAGGCATGCTGCGATAAACTAATGTGATAAACTGAACAGCTTTTAAAAAACTAGTTGTAACTTAGGTGTTCTTTGCAGAATTTCTAGAACATAATTCACGCTATGGAGAATCATGAGTTAAATTTGAAAAAAATATTTTCAATTAAATACTGCATTCTGCTCCCATTACTCAAGTGATTTACTCTGTTGAAGTCTGGAAGGAAGGCAAATGGAATTTGGGTTACAGTGCTGATCCCTTTCCTTCCTACTTTCCCAGTTCTGCAGTAGTAAAAATCTAAATTTGGTGCTGGAAATCCTAAAGTTAGCACGTATATTATTGTGGTTTGGAAACTAGAATAGCAATTCTGCAATTAAGTGTGGACATGAAGTAAAATCCTGCCAAATTGCTTGTTCTTTGTTAAGAAAGCATGGCAGTTGTGTCAATCTTTTTGAAAAGCAGAATAGTTTCTACTAGATGTAAGACTCCAAATTATACATGTGTCACAATGATTTCTCCTATTATTTTTCTTGGTGTCCTTTGCATACCTTTGAACATCCTTGTTTAGGTCAGGCTTTATTTTAATTTTTAAATATGTCTTGATGACTCAGCATCACACAAATGGTGCTTCATCAGAGATTTTGTCAGAGCAAAGGGAACAGAAAACATGAAAAACTCTGATTTGAGTGCCTATTTTCTTGAACTCCAGGAAGGCTAGTAATAGAGTTGAAAAGCAATGGTAGCAAAGTTAGTAAATTACAGATCAATCCTTTCTCCTTTACAATAAATTACTAAAGTATGTCTTGAGAATTAATGTGTATCCGGGAATGCAAATATGTTCAGTTTGGAAGAGATAAAATTTATGAATTCAGGCAGGGGGAGGTATTGTGTTGTCAGGATTTCAGCTGCTGGATTTGGCACACCTGCTCTGAAAGCGGAGCGTGATCTTTACAAGTGCTGCCCTCTGATTGCAGCTGAGGCGGATCATGGCTGCTGGCAGCACTCCAGGTTTGCACAGCTCGTGTCCCCTTTGGGCTTTTTAGGGCTGCCACAATGCTGGCTAGATCCACTTACCTTCAGTGAGCATGAACTTTCACCCATGTGTACAAAGAAGAGGTGATAGAAATTGAGAGGAATTTCCCCAAGTGCATGGATATCCAACCAATTAAAAAACTTACTGCATGTTAAATAAAGGCTTTATTCTTTATTTCCCAGGTTTTAAGAAAACTATGCTTTTAAAAATGTTGGCAGTATGCTTGAGTTATTGCTGAAACTGTGGAGAGACTGTGAAAATACACAGATTATAGAATTCTGTATTAAGTAAAAGTAAAGCTTGACATAAGAAAATAGAATTGCAGGTGTGAAACTCTCACAAGAAATAACTGATTAGGGAAGCAATATGTTGTTCTTTTCTCAGAGTACAGCAAAAACTATCCAGTACATGAGCGTTATGTTGAAAAACTGGTTATTGAACACACTCAATTTCCTTATTTTCATGAAGATCACTCTTGAAATTTAGATCACTTTGTAGTACTATTGTCTTAGTACTTTGATGTGGTAATTAATGCTGGTTGCTTGATTCAGGAAATGTTGAAGTTTTAATGGCTCTCATTCTTTTTTTTCCCAAAGGTACATACTTCAGTGTATATATTATAAGGTACAAAAAGTATGCTCATTCTTCAAATATTAAGCATGTTTGTACCTTATATACCTTTCTTTGTTTGCTAGCTGGCAATATGAGGATTACTTATGATTTCTAAAGAAACTTATTCAAAGGTTTTCATGCAATTATATTTATAGTAATTTGGCTGGATTCCAGTATGTGTGAACTGGACAAGGGGATTGTGATTCTGGGGGATGTGGAAATGGAAGAACAGTTTGACCCAATATGATTAATGACAAAATGAAAATTATTCTGGGTTTGAACTTGTAATTTGTTTGAAACTTGGTATCTTTAAATGCTATTTTTCATTCTGTGTTTCTTTTTTTCAGACCTTTATAGTATTGAATAAAGGGAAGGCAATATTCCGATTCAGTGCCACCTCTGCCCTGTACATGTTAACTCCTTTCAATCCTCTTAGAAAAATAGCTATTAAGATTTTGGTACATTCATATCCTTTTAAAGTGATTAGTCTGAAACTGCAGCGAGTGAGATGGTACTTGGTATTTAAACCATTCTCTGGCACATGTCCCAGGCTCAATATGATCTGTAGTGCTTTGTTAATCTTTTCTCTACTGTTTCTGTCTTCTCTTCTTTTTCTTATTCCCTTTTTACATTTGTGATCATTACTGGGTCTTAATATAGCACTGTCAGAAGCCAGACAACCAGTTGTTGTCCTTTACAATTTATTCCTGTGTCTTCCCCCACCTATTTTTCCTTTCCCTCTTACTTTCCCTATAATCATCACGTTTTTTTCATCTTTTCCCCTCCTCCATGTGTTTCATAAACTGCAGATATATTGCTGAAAATACTTTCAGTTCTTCACTGATACTTTGTGTTAAAAATAAAATCTTTGATCCCAAGTTTGTGCTTGTGTGAACATTTAGTGAAAATACGGTTTCATTATTCCTTTTATGATTCAGATCATGATTGCAGAAGGATAGGTTGATAAAACAGCTTACGTTTCTTGGTTTATTATACATTCTCAGTCCTATATGTATCTCACCTGTCCATTTTATTTCTTGATTGTTATTGCATTATGCACTAGTAATCCTGTAGATGTTTTCATGTCAGTCATCAAGTTGGTTGTGAGATTTCCACCTTGCAGATAGAGAATTACAAAGTTAAATGATCATAATGATTTATCTATTATTTTGTCTTTTTCAGTGTTTTGATAGCTGACTATAGTAGGCATCCCACTGGTCTGATCCCAAATGCTGATATGAGCAATGAGTGCATTGATTTCAGTAAGTCTGCTTACTGAGGAACAAATGCGAATGTTTGCATGCTTACATTTTACAAGAGTCTAACATAAGCACACTGAAAGCAGTTTTGTGTAACACTACATGTAGGGATCCTAAGATCATGTAGAATAAGCATTGAAAGGATTTTTTTCAGACATGCTGTAAAGAAAGTCTGATAATTGCAATGGTTGTTATGTGTTGAGTGTTGTCAATGGGTAGCCTACAAATGACTTCAGAATCAATCATAGCCTGTTTTAAATTTGCTTGCTACAGGTGTCAATACAAATAACTATTTGTCAATTATCTGACACTCTGTAGCATGTCATAGAGCATTATTCAATTATATGGAATAATGGAAGATCATGGGACTGAGGTGGTGATGAAGAGCTAGATACCAAAGTCAGAATGTTAAAAAGATTCTTGAAAATTGTGGGAAGTTGTGTTCTAGTTATTTCTCCACTGATGAAAGCATAGTGAGGATTTGCAACTCTGAGAGGACATTTCATGAAAAAGGATTGTGAAAGCCTGCAAAAAGTATAGGCTTGTGAAACACTCTTATAACACATTATTTTTATGGTATTTAAAATACATTTCTTTATCTTCTACTCTGTTCATATCTGAATTATATCATGAGAAGCTTGATTCTGAATAAAGGATTTGAAATATATTTACTGTGGAGAAAACCCAAAGAATTGTTGAGTGTAATGCCACAGTTGTTTGACAGTTCAGAAGGCAGAGGTATCTACTGTTGCTTGAAGTTTTTTTTTCATTAATGTAGAATTGCAAAGAAAACTTGGTGAGGGGAACCTCACAGGATTTTCCACCCAGCTGTACTAGGACTTCTATTAAGGAGGACGGAGTGAACATGCATTTTAGGTACAGAACCTAAATAAAACTCTCCTCAAAATCAGGCTTTGTCCTCTTTCTAGTTTTAGCTGATGGTGCCATCATGTGGACACTTCGTGCATCATGCGCTTGGTTTTCATTTTGGTGGTTGGATTTTCATCTGTAAGAAGAATATCATCAGTCGTGAGAGTGAAAGGTGGTAGGTCCAGAGCAGTTCTGTTAAAAATCAATGAAGTTATTTAAGGCTTGGACCTATTCTGGAATGGCTTTTAGATTCTTTTTGTGAATATGATGTGTGTTCCTGCCCCTCCAACATTTATTTTGCAAAAGCCTTATATAATATAAAGAAAATAGTAATAAAATAATTATCTCCCTAAAATTTGCTTATGCTCTCTCCTAATGTGCGAGAACTAGTTTTCAATGTATGTATTATAATGATAAGCAAAGATGCTGAAACATGACAAATTTTATGGTGAAACATAAAAGAAGTGAAGAAAATGTATTTTTCTCTGTTTTGCATGCATGAAGTAGATCAGATTTATCTAGATCATCCAAAAAAATGCTTTTTGTGATATTCCACTAAATTAGAATCTACTACTTCAAACTTCCACATTTTTATTCAAAATAAAAAAATCTTCTAAGGTCTTCTCAAAATTAAGTGTTGTTTTTGTTTTAAATATCTCTCAGATTTTCTAATTTTAGTATGTGGTTGTTCTCTTTTAGCTCTAAAGCAGAGACTATGAAAGCTTTAACATATTCAGGGGTTTTCCCTGAATGCTAACAGAGCAGTGGAGGGATAAATAGCTCCTGATGGTGGAAATCTGCCAAAGCAGGGTGTTATTTGATATTCTTTTTATGAGATTTTCTGGCTTACATTCCTTAACTCTTGACCTACATTATTCAGCATGCTTATCATGTGCACTATTTTGACCAACTGTGTATTTATGACCATGAGTAACCCTCCAGACTGGACAAAGAATGTAGAGTAAGTTAAATGGATTTTCTTTGAATAATATTCAGTAATCTAAAATAAACTGCTGTAAACTATTTTATTTTAGGATGGCATCCACTAGCAGCAGATACCTTGTTGGCATATCCTTTCAACAGTTATTTTGATGCTAGTTTCTTCTGTGTAGTATTAAATACATATATTTTACAAAACTTTCTTCATTATAAGTTGTGCAATGCCCATCCACTGTTTGCAATACTAGATGGGGAATGTAAGAAGAGAAGCTAGTCTTCTGAACGTGCAAAAAAAGTGGATTATACGTACTTTCCACTTCATTCTATGTTATGTCTGTGCAAGGGGGCAGGGAAGTACACACTTCCATCTTTATTGCAGTAACCATTACATCTAAAAGGATCATCTGATGGTTGGCTATGATCACCATAGCGCAACTTGCCTTTACCAGAGACAATCTAACAATGGAAAGCTTGTATGAAAAATTAGCTATTAAAAAAAGTGTTTAAGTGGTTGGTTATTCTTCCTGTAGGAAGGGAAAAGGTCCAATATGATGCCAAATACTTGGTGCTGATATACAATTTGTGCATATGTTGTGAGAGCTCCAAGGCTGTAGACCACAGTGTGAAAAACCACTCTTCGTGATGCTTCATTTTTGCATTAGCATTTTATGCTTCTGCTTCTTCTTCATTCTTAACTGCTTTGGATGATATGTACTATTTAATCTTCAGTAATAACAAGTGAAATCATAGGGCTAAGTCAGTAGAGGAATTCTCATTTTTAGTTCAATATGAACATATATGTATTCTGGATGTCTAAAATATAGTAAATATTTATTAATGAAGATAGCTAGCTTGAATATTTCTTCATATCATTATATTGTGCCATTTAGGTGTACAATAGAAGTCCTTCTCATCTGTTGAGTAAAGTTGTGCAGGAAATAAATTTTTGGTTTAGTAATTGAACTGAAAAAATTCACATTGGAAAATTGGTTTCAGATTGGCTCAAATCTGAAAACCAGTTCAAGCCTTTTAAGCAGTTTGATTTGGATTATTTTCCATTAAAGATATAAATAAAACTAATTTTCAAGAGAATAGTTGGAGATAGAAAACTGAAATGACCCAGAATGCCAGAATTAAATATTTTTACATTTTACATTTCAACCACATTTTTTAGTCAAAATGAGTAGCTGACATTTATTGGCATTTGTAGATATTTTGGTTGTTCTTGCACGGGATTTTGCACAAGAAAACACCCATTTCACTCCAGTACTATGTGTGTCTTGTTCAAGGTGAACTGGTGAATACACCTACTCTGTAACAAAACAAGTGAGGGCTGAGGAGGATTGGCACATTGCCAGCTCATGATACTAAACAACGTTTCAGCATAAAAATAACATTGAAGAAAGAAATTTTTAGTCTGGAAGTCATTTCTGATATCCTACCCTAATCTGTGTGTTTTGTTATAACATGAATTCAGATCGGACATAAACATGCACTAATGAAGTAACCGGGAATTTTGCAACTGTCTCATTGTTATAGAGTATAGAATTTGAATTTAAGCTATGGATTGTCATTTAGTGTTATCATAATCCAAATTTGATTCCTGCTTCCTTATGGTATAAATTCTACAGATGTTTAGAGTTTGTTGTAACTTGCATTCCATTCTTATGCCACTTAAAGAAAATGAGAATAAAGCAACTACAGAGCATAATACGTAAGGATAACATGTATGTGTTTCTATAAACTCTGTCTTGCACATTTTCCTCAGATACACATTCACCGGAATTTATACCTTTGAATCACTTATTAAAATTCTTGCAAGGGGCTTCTGTTTAGAAGATTTTACATTTCTGCGAGACCCATGGAACTGGCTCGATTTCACTGTCATTACATTTGCGTAAGTCTTCTACTTTTCTTTTTTTTTTAATCTTTCTGATAGCGTGAAATTAGTGACTAAAAATTGCCTCATATTTTATCAGCCAGAACATTTGGAGCCTGGACTTCCTGCGGTTTCAATATGTTTCTTCTACCTCTTTTACACATTTTAGTATTTCTAACTAAGCATGTGCTGCAGAGGCCAGCATGGTGTGCCAGCCGTTAAGATTGTGAATGCCATCAGCCTGAGCTGTTCATATCCTGTCTTTTCTCTGCATACCAGCATTAAAGGAATTCTTTTGACTTCCAGCTATAAGCTGACCAAATTAGGTTTCAAACATCAAGCCAGTGTGTTTTATTTTGATAAAACTTAATTTTATTCTATGGCCAGAAGAGTATTTATAAAACAGGCCAAATACAGTGAATGGTGAAGAGGTCTTGATCAAAGACCCAAACAAATAGGATAAAATCTGCCTCAATTCTGAGTAACTGTGATTTAATCCTACAGGTATGTAACAGAATTTGTAAACCTAGGCAATGTTTCAGCTCTTCGAACTTTCAGAGTATTGAGAGCTTTGAAAACTATTTCTGTAATTCCAGGTAAGAAGGAGTTGGTGTAAGGTGTTAGGCCCCTCGTATCTCCAACTGTTATTTGTGTGCTGTCATTGTGTTTGTGTGTGAACTCCCCTATTACAGATATGTGACAGAGTTTGTGGACCTGGGCAATGTCTCAGCGTTGAGAACATTCAGAGTTCTCCGAGCTTTGAAAACAATATCAGTCATTCCAGGTGAGAGCTAGGTTAAACACTGAGGCTGACTTTTGTTCCACAAAGGCTGTACTCACGTCTTTAAAGCATACGCCTTGTTTGCTACACACAGTTAACAAAATATAAAAGCAGGAATCAATAAATGTAATTTTATTTAAATTGATTCTTGCTTTTCTTCTATTAGTTGTATTTTCTTTTTTTAAAAAAATCAGCCTTTGAGTTTAACAAATTCTTGCATGAGATATTTGCAGAAAACAGCCTATGTGATTTGCATCTTATGACATCAAGCTTTCCTTTACATGTTTCAAATATAAGTTAATTTTAAGCTTTCATACTGATGCAAATTTTACCATTTATTGCAGGCACTTAATATAGCAACTTAATTCAGTTTTAAGTCATGTATAAAAGGATTGAGCTCTAAAAGATAGCATGGGCCATGCATGGGGTATTGTTTTAAAGATGTCTTTCTTCTCCAAACCATCATCCCTCTTATATTGTAAGAAGACTATTATGAGGATATCATTCAAATATGCACTTATAGTGTCTTTACGATGGGTTTACTAATGCAGAATACTTTTTAAAACGTTCATATAAGAAAGGTTTGGGCAAGAAGCATCAGCAAAAGCAAATGATGCTTTTCTATGTAGGGTTGAGATCTAGCATGAATAATAAAATCACTTGTTTGGGCATAAACAATGTGTTTGGTATTATCTACTTTTTGTTTTTGTACATCACAGAATAAGCATAAACTTACGTCTTTTCGTTCGCCTTCACAAGTAATAAGGCTTTTCTTTAAAATTATTGTATCACCAATATTAGACTCATTTAGTTGTCATTTTGCATGAAATCTTTATCTTGTCAGGAAAAATCACATGATTTGTGTGTGTGTGTTTAGTGTCTGTTTAGCATCATAATAAAAATCTGTTCTCTTTGCAGGCCTAAAGACTATTGTGGGAGCCCTAATTCAGTCTGTGAAGAAGCTCTCGGATGTTATGATCCTGACCGTGTTTTGCCTGAGTGTATTTGCACTAATAGGGCTGCAGCTCTTCATGGGCAACTTGAGGAATAAATGCCTGCAGTGGCCTCCAGACAATTCTACTTTTGAAACAACTGTTATTTCCTACTTTAATAGCTCTATAGGTGAAAATGGTACATTTATTAATACAACAATGACAACGTTTAACTGGGATGAGTACATCGAAGACAGAAGTAAGAGTTAATCATATCATCTACTGCATTGATTTTCTGGAATTTTTTAAAACAGATACAAAAGCATCAATATCTTTCCATTGCAATTAAAATGGTGTAATCTGGCCAAGAGAAAGAAAAGCCATTTTGTGAAGTAAATAAAAGAACAGTCATAATGTAGTTTAATATATTATTGTACTTTGTACCAAAATATCTTTTTACCTTTTCCTGAATACGACTTTTAAAGTAAATCTGCATTGCAGCACAAAGCAATTCTTCAAGCCTCCTGAAATAGTGTGACAGTCCCAATATGGGATCTGAAATTGTATAACTATATTAGTGCAAGATAATGCCCAATATCATAAATCCACTTTTGAACATGGCATGTAAATGCAGCTGCATTGTTTCTTCTGGAACTTGTTGAGTGTCTCTGCACCACACTTGCGTGCACAGCACAGACATGTCTTTAGAAGAGTGCTGGTAATTTCTACCATGCTTCTTATTCTAGTAAAATAAGAACTAGATTCCATATTATGTATCTTTTAATTTGTTGCTTATAGTGGAAAATCAATAAATTAGGATTTTGGTCACCTTTGTACCTCATAATACAGTATTTTCACCATTTTATTTAATAATGTCAGTACTGTGTTAACAAAAAATGTTTTAAAATTCAGATGGAGCTACTCTCAACGTATCTATAGCATATTTCTTTTCTGTCTTTCACAATGGTAAATAGCTTCAGTCTCTCCTATTTATTTTCATGTATTTAGGGATTTAATTTTATAATTAGGCATAATCTCAGTCTTTTTATAAACTCTCTATAAAGGCTTTAAGTGATGATCGTATCCCTGAAAGCCGGGAAACTTCAGTTTAACAGCTGACTGCTTTTGGATCCAAGTCTCGTTGCCTTATAATCTCATATACTTGTCGTCTCAGCACACTTGTATTATAGTATCATAGTTGTCGTCTTGGAGAAGGTTTGGGATGATAACCTATTCTTAAAAACATCTGAAAAGCAGATTCCATTCCATTCCCCTTTAGCTGCTTCTGGTACAACGTCACACAAATAGGAACTTCTTCCTAAATATCTGATCTAGATTTTCCTAATTTGAGATTGACTATAATACTACTTCTCCTGTGGAGTTAGAAATAAGATAATCATAGATGCATTTGCATTAGTCTTCAGGGTATTTTTTAAACTTTTATATTCTTTATTTCTGGTCTTTTCTAAACCAAGCAAACCTATTTTCTGTTTTGCATTTTCTATACCTATTTTCACTTTTTTTTCTTATTTTTTTGGACTCTTCAATTAGTCTGGGAATTTGGTTTTTCTTTTTTGTTTGGATTTTTTTGATGAGATGCTCAAATCTGGTAGTTCCTTCTCTAATAAATGTACAAATTAGAAGTAATTGCCTCATCTGGAATATTCCTATAACACATTTCAAAATTACATAATTTTTATATCAGCATTCTATTGTTGATTCACAGTTAACTTGCAGTTCATGACAGTCACTGCATCTTTTTGCACAGCAGTGGCTGTGGCCAGACCCTGTCTGCTTTGCATTTACGTATTTGATTTTGCCTTGTCAACTGTAGCATTTTCCACTTGTCTTTGTTGAAACAAATCCAATTGCTTTTGGACCAGCTTGTCAGTTTGCAAAGGTCATTCTAAATTTCAATCATCTTCTCTCCTAGCTTAATGTCTTAAGAATACTTGATGCATTTTTTTTTTTTTCTATTATTTCATGTCTTGAGTTGGTAATGAAACTTGTTATGAAAACTATGTATAGCATGGATCCCTGGAAGATCTTCAGAAGGGTGCCCCTATGACACTGGGCCACTGGCAACTGCTCTCTGAGAATCTTGATTTTCAAGTATTTTGTGATGATTCCAGCCAGAACATATCTCCTTTATTTGTTTATGAAAGTGTCATGTAGGACTTGTACTAATGACTGTTGTCCTGTTATTTAGGTTGGCAGGAGACAGGAATAATTTTACATGTGGCATTTTTTTATAAACTCACATTGACTATTTTTATTACTTTATCATTGTCATCTTTGTGTTGAAAAAAATATTATTTAAATGTTTTCCAAAATAGTAGGCTGACAGTTGAGCTGACTGGATAGTTTAACTGGATCCTTTGCTTTCCAGAGGAGGAGCTATGCCACATCAGAATGTGAATTAGGCCCAATTTCAAAAATCCAGCTCGTTGCCTATCTACATCTTTAAACTTTTCAAACTTTTTAAGTAGAGGTTAGATCTCCCACAGTGCATGACTGTGTGAGCACTGGAATGTCTGAAAATCCACTGTTTTCTTACATCTGGTAATAGTTTGCAGATGCATAAGTTAGGCACATAATCTCTCTTTAAGAAAAATAGATTTTATGGTGTGTCTATCATATACTGGTGGTGACAGAACAGAAGCAGTCAAGAGGAACTGTTTGCAGTTCTCTGCTTGTCTCTTTAGCATTAACCCTCAGTTATAATAGTTCAGGCCAGCTAAACTAGTCCATGCCAGCTGGCAGTGAATCTCATGGAACCATCTGCTTCCTGGGAACAGCCAGAACATACCTAATTTTGGCAACTTTAGCTTAATATGCCACCTGACCCAAAAATCTCCACTAGAGATTCCCATTTTACCATAAGAATCCCAAACTAGGAATTGATGGCAAATTGTCTCTCCCTTTCTGCATCAAAGCAGAACAAAGGAAATAATGTGCCAGGGACTTCTAAGACTTCTGTCTCTTTAAATTATATTTTACTTCATTTTGATAGTTTGCCTATTCAACAAATTCTTATAGATACTTAAGTACGTTTCTCTGCTATAAAATTTTGTGTAGTAATTTTCTGTAATGTACAATAGAAGCTTGGTTTTTCCTTCAGCTGCTCAAGTTAAGATCCAGTTTCATGCTGCAAAAATGTCAGTACTTTTCCAAGTAATATTTGAATAAAATGGTATGTAATAAATAGTTATAAATTAATAACACTAAATGGCATATATCAGAATGCATGAACAAAGGCACGGAATTGCCCTCATCCTTTGCCTTGTTTTTCTGGTATTTGTTTACTCATTTGCTGATATATTAATACATAATTTGGTAATCCGCCTATTGCATCTTACTTATTTGGGAAGGTTACTGAGGATTAGCTGTACAACTTCTATTGTATTTTCTAAAGAAAGGCCAACTTCGAGACTCTATGGAAAGTCATTTTTCTGGCAAATCAGTATTTTCTATGCCTTTTTTTTTTCATTCCTAATCATTATGTATTGCAGTTAAACTGTTTGTGGCTCTGCTTATTTATTTAAAGTGTAAAAGCCTGTATCATTGCTCAGTTTCCATTAGATATAAATGAAGTCTTTCTCATCACCTTTTTTTTTTTTTTCATTTCTTTTAAAAAACAGGTCATTTCTACTTCTTGGAAGGACAAAATGATGCTCTGCTGTGTGGCAATAGCTCAGATGCAGGGTAAGAAAATGGTCATCATTTTTCATTATGCATCAATAAAAAATAATTAGCTACTGTGAGAAGGTCAGGTGGTCAACTTCAGTTTCAGCTGTACCGTAGATTTTCAATTACTGATGTTTTGCAATTGAAGCTATACCTAAGTATAACCATCTATGTGATTTGAGTTTACACAGGAACTATCTTCCGCATCTTAGGCTAATTTTGTAAAGGTAACCACGTGAATGTGATGTGCACAAATGTTACTGCCAGCTTGCTGACAAATGTTTATCATCAACCATACCAGTTGACATTCTTCTCTTGTATTGGAGGAGATGTGTTGATATGACAAATTGTGTGGAAGGGTAGATTATTATTAGTTATATTATTAAAGCATTGAAATATCATTAGGAAATTGAATTAAAAGCTGAAAACCAATAGTATATATACTTTTATTTTAGTTATGTAGAATAACATTTTACTTGTTCATAATTTCATTACTAACTGGTACTCCTGAACAATTTTGTGATTTACTATAGCATATCGTAATTTAGAGTAGTTGTTAAAAATAGCATTTCCTCTTCTTTTGTAGTCAATGTCCAGAAGGATATATATGTGTGAAAGCTGGTAGAAACCCCAACTATGGCTACACAAGTTTTGATACATTCAGTTGGGCATTCTTGTCACTGTTTCGATTGATGACTCAGGACTTTTGGGAGAATCTTTACCAGCTGGTGAGGACTTATTAAAATAACAGCACCATCACCAATACCATTATTACATAGTAGTTGCATAGTTATTTTCATTCACGTGTCCCCAAGGCCTTTGGAACAGAAATCATCTTTTATGTCATAAATCTAAGCTGTATGAAACAGTAGGGGCCTTGTTCATGATTTAGGTTCCCATGTGCTACTCAAATACATTATAAGAAATAGCTGCTATTTTATGAAGGGGGTTAAGCGTTATTGTTTCTTTTCACAAATGAGTAAATGAACTTAAGTTGTTAAAGTTTCTTGCCCAAACATGCAGTAAGTAGATGCTAGTTAAATTTTTTTGCAGTCTTGTACAAATTCATTGTCTTTGAAAGGTTATATCTCATCCCTGAACTACACATATCATTAACCTGAACAGGACAGTGATGTTGTCCAGCATAACATTTTGTATACTGCACTGTCTGTGACATTGTAGTTTGGGACTGATGAGACAAGAAGGTAAGATGCTGGTTAGTGGCCCCACTACTGTTAGATGTAAAGGCTTCTATCTAGACATACAGAGGGAGCATCAACTGCTACTACAGATTCTCATTGGTAGAAGTTCTGAAGTATTCAAGCTACAGAATCTTATTTACCTTGACAATAGTAGACATAAAACTTGGATTTTTGCACATGTATCCAGTATGTAATACTATTTGTATGTGGAAAAAGTAACTAAATAATCTTGTGCTAACACAAAGCAATTTCATAATGTATTTTTAGATTATAGCACAGATGCTACCATATTATGCAACAGTATTTAAAAGTCTACTAAAAATGTGTATTATCTCTTTTTCCCCAGACACTCCGTGCTGCTGGGAAAACATACATGATATTTTTTGTTTTGGTGATTTTTCTGGGTTCTTTCTACCTGATTAACTTGATTCTGGCTGTGGTTGCCATGGCCTATGAAGAACAGAATCAAGCAACTATGGAAGAAGCAGAACAGAAAGAAGCAGAATTTCAGCAAATGCTGGAACAGCTGAAAAAGCAACAGGAAGAAGCTCAGGTATCCCTGCGAAGTAAAATTCCTTCTTCCATTCGTGATTATGATTGGATGCTTTATTGTCCACATATGAAGATACTTTTGCTGCCTTACTCCTAATACAATATTACTTCCAATCTTACAAATTCCTTCGTTCTGCAAACAATTTTAATGTTTTTCATTGCACTATTTCTGCTAGCTTGAGATAACCTGTCAATTTATGACCAAAATGATAGCCAAGAAGCTAAAACGGAAATTAACTTTTTTACTGAGAAATTGAACAAGTTGCCCATAGTGCTTATGGAACCACCATCCTTGGAGATAGTCAAAATGGAAATGGTCCTGACTAACAGGTGACCCTGTCTGTGCCGGGGAGTTGGAGACAATGACCTCCAGAGGTTCCTTCCCAATCTCAGCTATTCTGTGATTCTGTAAAATGGAGATGTGTGGGGGAAAAGCCCAGGAATTCTGCTTATTTAATTAACAGAAGCAAAAATTCTATAGGTGCTGTGGGAGAAATCTTTTGCTTCAGCAACATTTGGCTTTTTCTACTCCTTCCCCAGCTCTCACAGCAGAAAGCCATAGTGTTCTAGTTTTAAAGAAAACGGGAAAAAGTGGAGAAACTGGAGGAAACACTTCTGTGGTACAGACATCATGATTACATACTGCTTTGAAATTCCTTTTCAGTTTTTGGAGACTCTGAAATCTTTAATAGGATCATTGATAATTTCTGCTTGGCATGTGGCCACATAGAGCAGAAGTTGAACCATGTCTTCCATGTAAGCACATGAATAAAGTCAGCAACAGGGATTCTTTTGGTTGGTTAGTTGGTTTGTAGGTTTTTTTTTTTACAACAATTTGTAACTAAATGTTAATCAAATGCTCCACAAATGTTTGACACTTCAAACAGCAACTAGACCTCTAATAGCCTGCAGTTCAGTTCAAATCTATGGTTATGATTTGCAAAACAGGGCTAAACAATTTTACACCAGTTCCTTAATAGACTACAGAGTATTCAAAATCCACCAAAATGGTGTAAGAAAGTCTTGCTTCCTCTTAACAGGGTTTTTTCCTGTTGTTTGAGATTCGATTCCTTACTTTTACATAGGTGAAAAATTTATTGCAACGTATTGCTTCAGTTTAAAACAGGTGCCTGGTGACTTGGGCTGCTCTCACCCCTGGTTTATGAAGCAGGGGCAAATTATGGTTCCTGTGCTATTTCACAAATTATACTTATGAAATGCTGGGTTCAGTAAATTGGGATCATTGCTTTTATATCAAAATTGTTATTTTTTAGGAATGACAATAAATTTAAAATAGTGAGTGGTGTATGTTTGTATAAATGTCATAAATTGCATATGTGCTTGTACACATAGGCAGCAGCAGCAGCTGCAGCAGCTGACGCAAGAGATTATAGTGGAGTAGGTGGAATAGGTGGATTCTCCGAAAGTTCTTCTGAGGCATCAAAACTGAGCTCAAAGAGTGCTAAAGAGAGGAGGAATAGAAGAAAGAAAAAAAAGCAAAAAGAACAATCTGAAGGTGACGAGAAGGATGGGGAAGAATTTCACAAATCTGAATCAGAGGACAGCATCAAAAGAAAAGGTTTCCGATTTTCCATTGAGGGGAATAGACTGACATATGAAAAGAGATTCTCTTCGCCACACCAGGTACCATAGTATTATTACCTCTTAAACACCTTTGCTATCTACTCATCATATAAACAAAACCCTGTAAAGTAGTTTGGTCAATTGTTGCAAAAGATACTATAGATTCTTGCATATCTTAATAAAAGTATGACCATGTTAATACTTGCAGCCAAAGATGAAACTGTAAGAATTTGAGAGATTTTGTTTTTATTCTGAATTTATGTGTAAAAAATCAAAATAATGTGTATTAATTAAAATGAGTTGTATTTCAAGTTTCTTAATGAAAATGGACCTGTCTCCCCATCAAGATGGATGTGTTCCACATGATCATGGATCAATGGCTTCAAAATTTGGTGCACACAGACAAAGGAATTTTCTGTTTTAAAAGAGAAAAGTACTAAATTTGGAATGCAAAACACCCAGTAGAAATTGCATAAATGTTCATATGGCATTTGACAAATTAATTGATATGAGACCATTAATTGTGTTATCTTAAAGAAGGTGGAATTATCTGTGGCAATTTGTCCTTGCATGTGTTCTCTTATATTGAAACACTAGTGACTCAGACTGCCATCTGCATCTCCCATCCAGATATTTATTTTATTTGATAATTTTGTTATGTCATCCCTTCTACAGTTTTCAGTGCTCCTCTTCATTTGCCCATCTCGAATTCTCCCCTTAGCACTTCAAGTCTAGATCCCATATCCATTCTATCCTTTTTCTGCCCCTTTGTGTGCCTCAGTATGCTTCTTCCTTTTATTCCCACCCTCTTGATTCTCCCTGGTCTTTATGACTTGCTTTCTCCCTCATTTTTGCTACTACTACTAAACCGATGCCTTCCTTTTAAAGCCTCTTCTATTACTGTGTCTGGAAATCTTGTTTCATCACTAAATACATCATGAGCATCCATATTCTCTTCATGTATTACTTTCTCCAGCTCCCATTCTCCAAGAAGCTCAGAGCTCTTCATCCAATATTTTCGTATTAAGGACTGTCCTCCTTAGACCAGTCTGTGGTGGTAATATAGTGTTTCTAGCTTCCGATTTCTGCCAAGCTAACTCCTCCTTCCACTTACTTCCTAATGTACTTCCTTTTTTAATAGTACTGCATCCTTCCTCCTCCCCAGCCTCCCTTGATCTGCCAACATTTTATGTTGTTACCTGTCTAACTTATCTCTGTAATGCTTCATTGCTGAATTTAGTTAGTTCATGATTCATTCTGTCTCATATAAATTTTCACATGGATATCCATTTACATCAACTTCATGTTGAAAACCTCTCTGATCCCTTAGGTGCATATTGTTGCTTGTGTCCTCATTCAAGCCGCAGCCTTATTCAACTGCAGCTCAATTCGTCCATGTTGTAAGAAATGAAGCATTCCTCATACAACTTTGTTCTCTTATCTTTTCATCTCCAAGTTCATTTACAGCTGTTTACTATGACAGTCTAGCAATCCTCCTGTCTCTGGTTTTCCAGCCCTGGTTCCTTTTCATTCTGGGTTCTAGCCACTAAACAGAAAATCCACTCACTGGTTTTTAATAACCTTTTCCTAGATAAAACTTGGGTTTCTATCTAGTCTTTGACATTTTCTTTGACATTTCACTTGCCTTTAATGTATCTGACCGTTATGTTCTTCTTGAAAACTTATTCTTCCTAACATTCATGATTTCTTCCCCTTTCAATTCTCCTGGTTTAGTTGTGCTTTAGAAGATCCTTTTACCCCTTTGACCGTTTTGTCAGGGATTTCCACAAGGACTTTATCTAGTTCCTTCTCTCTCTTTCTCTTGCCTTTTTTTTTTTTTTTCTTTTAAACTCTGAACCCACAACTGTGAATCATTTTTAACTTGGACCTCTTTCCATGTCCCAATTACTGCTGTATTAGTCAAGAATGTTGTTGCAAAGGGCAATAACCTACCTCATTGCTTTTACCTAATCTGCTAGGAATTGTATCTACCTAAAGATAATTTTTAATACCATAAAACATACTGTGCCTAAAGTTCTTCCCAACCCACCTTGCCTACTCACAGTAAACAAGTCAAGTCCCAGCTTTGACTGACCCATGCCAGCATCCATAACCTCCCGTTAAATTTTCAAACTAGTTTCTTTGAGCTCTTTCTGGTATGCTGCCCCTCATGCTTGGAAGAAGCTCCTGTGAGTTTCCACAGAACACTTCATTGCTTTCCTCAAATCCCTCTTTAAAACTCTCTTTTACCATGCTGCCTACAGAAAGCTTGACAGGGAAGTGACTTCAGGTGAGCTAAGACCACTGTTTATCAAACCCATCGATTTTACCTCCTTGTATTCCCTTCTCTTTTTGTATCCATCTGTTGTGTTACACTTAGATGATAAGTTCTTTGCAGAGTGCCTTTTTGTTCTGCATTTTGCAGTACCCAGAACAATGGGGCTCAGGTCCATAAAGATAAGTTGTAAAAGAGACACAAAGACACTGCTTTGTTATGTATCATCTCTGCTGTTCATAGACGTCTTGGGTGAAGTCAGATGCTAATGCTAATCAGTCAAGAGAATCACTGACATGAATTAAAGTTAAGAACATGTATAATTATTAGAAAGATTAGAGTATTATTTTGACTCTGATCCTGAAAAGATCCTCCCATAGCAGAGCACTTACATGAGTAAACTGATGAAGACATGTGAGACTGTTCATACAAAATTACAGGAATATCTTTGCATATACAGTTAGCTAAGACTGTAAAAAAAACGAAAACAAAACAACAAACCTTATTGTGGCCTATGTGAGTAGTATCTGAAAAAAAAAAAAAAGTATGTTTTTCAAACAGTATTCGGGAGCTACCTCTGTGTGCAGACTGAGTCACAGGAAATTTGCCTAAAATTTTATTTACTCAGCCTGTCAGACCAATGCCAACCTGGGGTAAATAGTGTCTAGATGTGCTTACTCGGTTTATGAACAGTTGGTACTAAACAGGCAGAATGGCAGAGGAAACAATTCTGTCAAGCAGTTTCTTTTACTCTAATTAAACCAATTGATTTCATATATCAAAGTAGTAAAAGAACTAGTCTTTGTCTGTCACTTATGTGCTCTTTGTTTACTATCCAAATGGGAGTGGAGGAGGGGGGCTGAACCAGTTTGTTTTTTTTGTAGATGACCTTACCCTTTAAGACATATTAACACTGTGGCTTTTGCCCCTGTATGATAACATTCTATTTATAAGGATTTTCATGTGATAATCATTGTTTTTATTTGCCTACAGTCTTTGCTGAGCATTCGCGGCTCCCTGTTTTCCCCAAGGCGCAACAGCAGAACAAGTCTTTTCAGCTTCAGAGGTCGAGCAAAGGATGTAGGATCTGAAAATGACTTTGCTGATGATGAGCACAGCACTTTTGAAGACAATGAGAGCAGAAGAGATTCTCTCTTTGTTCCTCATAGACATGGTGAACGGCGCAACAGCAACATAAGTCAGGCCAGCAGGTCATCCAGGACAGTACCTCCACTTCCAGCAAATGGGAAGATGCACAGCACTGTGGATTGCAACGGAGTTGTGTCTTTAGTCGGTGGGCCGCCAGCTCTGACGTCACCTACAGGACAGCTTCTGCCAGAGGTGATGATTGATAAAGCAGCCACTGCTAGCAATGTAAGGAAGTCTGCAATAGCTCAGGCATGATGTCCTTTCCCTGTATCATCAGCCACTGTTTCTACAAAATTTAGTCACTTGGGAATTATTCCCTTTCTGAACAAGCTGTGAATGCTCCTTTCATATATTCCAGTCATAAGCTAAAGTAGAACCTGAAAATATGTGCTAATTTACTGGGAATTAACAGAATAACATAGTAAACTATTGAATAAATGTAGTATATTTAGCCTTATAACCATTGATTCATTATGCTTACTGAAGACTTAACTGGAAGATTCTGTATTTGTATATCAGACAGGATATCATAATGAAAAACCCTATAAATCAGTTATATTTACTTAATGGAATATATTAAATGAGTATTTAATGACCACATAACAAACTTTTGATATGACACTGATAGTACAACTTACATGGGTTGCAATAGTGTTCCTGTCACATAATTATTCTAGGCTTTGGTTGTTCTTTATTTTGAGATGTCAACATTATTAATTTTTGTTTGTTTGTTTGAAGACATGTGCTAGGAAATTCATAATTTATTCTAAATCAAGAGTTATCTTAAGAAAATATACTTGCTTTGTGCTTTTACTGCTGGCTGCATGGGCTGTGCATTTTCACATTTGGAAAAATGCTTCACCACCTAAGTAGAAAGATATTTACAGCAAAGCTCATTGAGAAGCATTGTGGAACTTTTTGTAGTCTAATAAGAGTTTTAAGTCTAAAATCTGTGTTAATGTCTCAGCCCTCTTTCAGCAAAATACTTAAAAACATATTCTTTAAGCACAAGAGCCATCCTACTGATGTATTTGGCTATTTCCTATATACAAAGTTAGGCATACATTAGTCTGTTGCAAAACCACGACATAAATGGAGCATGGTGCAGAAAAGTAGAGTGTTTTAAACCATTATAGTTTTATAACAACTTACAGTGTTAACAGTCGATAGGCTATTTAATCAGTATTTTATTTTCAGGGAACTACTACAGAAACCGACTTAAGAAAGAGGCGGTCTAGTTCTTATCATGTTCCTATGGACTACCTAACAGACCCTAGTGCAAGGCAAAGAGCAATGAGTATAGCCAGCATGCTTACAAACACAATGGAAGGTATGTAACAGAGAATTTTTGTATGATGATGCCATAAAGTGCTATTAAATGTGTGATATTTTAAGGAGTAGTGGTATTTTAAAGCAGCTGTCTCAGCCCAAAGGTTACAAGCAAGATGAGATTTGTACACAGAAGTAGTATTTTTTTTTTTTAAAGATGGACTGATATATTTGGAAAAGCAGTCAAGCTTTCAATACACTAATAGGTTTGAGGTGGAAGCAGCAAAGTTTGAAATTAAATCCAAGCGTGAGTCTCCAGAGAAGTTATGCTTTGCACTAAGAGCTCTTTTTGGATTGCTGAAATGACTAGGCTTCTTGCAGTAGAACAATCTCCCTCTACCAATTCACCAGACATTTTCACAAAAGAATTACCATGTTTTTCTTTCTGTAAGGCTAAATGCAATCAATTTGAATAACAGAATCAAGTAACTACTTGTAAGAAACGGCAAAACATTACTTTGAGGCTTAAATGGCTATGTCCAAAATGGCAAATGGGAAGGTAATAATGAGCAGTTTTGCACATGTGGACCATAACACTATCTAAATAGATGTCTGACTTCACATTTGTTCTAAATGTTTATCTTTCATGAGGAAAATTTTAAATATTTTATTAATTCTATGTATAGAATCATAGAATGGTTTGGGTTGGATGGGACCTTAAAGGTCATCTAGTTCCAACCCCTCTGCCGTGGGCAGGGGCACCTTCCACTAGACCAGGTTGCTCAAAGACCCATCCAACCTGGCCTTGAACACTCCCCAGAGATGGGGCATCCACAGCTTCTCTGGGCAGCTGATTCTAGTGCCTCACCACCCTCACAGTAAAGAATTTCTTCCTAATATCTAACTGAAATCTACCCTCTTTCAGTTTAAAACTGATACTTGTCCTGTCACTGCACTGCCCAATAAAGGGTTCTTCCCCATCTTTCCTGTATGCCCTCTTTAAGTACTGGAAGGCTGCTATAAGGTCTCCCCAGAACCTTCTCTAGGGTAAAACAACCCCAGCTCTCTCAGCCTGCCTCCATGGGAGGGATGCTCCGGCCCTCTGATCATCTTTGTGGCCATCCTCTGGACCTGCTCTGACAGGTCCATGTCCTCCTTATGTTGGAGGCCTCAGAGTTTGACATAGGTCAGCTGTCAGGGGAGCTGAGTAGAGGAGTAGAATCACCTCCCTCAACCTGCTGACCACACTTCTTTTGGTGCAGCCTAGGATGAGACTGGCCTTCTGGGCTGCCAGTGCACATGTTGAGTAATATTCAGTTTTTCATCCACTGATACTCACAAGTCTTTCTCCCCAGGGCTGCTCTTAATCCATTCATCACCCAGCCAGTATGCGAGATTTCTAAGACAAATTTCTATTTTGCATCCCATGTAGCATTTGCTTATGAATGGGTATTTTATCTGTTTAATATTTAGTATTCTTTTTGTATAAAATTTAAAATTTAATTATAATTTCTTTTGACAGACAGTAGCCTTGGTTTTAAAAGGTATACAGTATCAAAACAATTTATCAACAGTACCTTGGAAAACAGCATTTAGGCCTCAAAAAAATACCCAAGTGATACTGCATGAGAGAAATATGTTTAAAATGTTATTTTCACTTTCCTCTCTAGAACTGGAAGAGTCCAGACAGAAATGCCCACCGTGCTGGTATAAATTTGCTAACACTTGCTTGATTTGGGACTGCTGTACTCCCTGGCTGAAAGTCAAACATATTGTAAATTTGATTGTGATGGACCCATTTGTTGATCTGGCCATTACTATCTGCATTGTCCTGAACACGCTGTTCATGGCCATGGAGCACTATCCAATGACAGAACAGTTCAGTGGTGTGCTTTCAGTAGGAAACCTTGTAAGTCTTTCATGATGTACTATGTATGTCAAATGCATTTTTCTTAAATAGTTCTTTGTGACCTATGTACTACATGTGTCTAAAAGAAAATGTTGACTAGATATTTATAGGCTTGGGATAGTTGAAGATAAATTAAAGCTTTACTGAATCCCTCCTTGTTGATATTTGTGGATTTTGCTACTCTTGTTTTATCAAGCAAAAGATAGTAAGATTTATTGAGTTAATATGCATTTTGATTTTTAAAACCTTCAGCTTCTGTCATTAAAGCTGGTTAAAGAATTGATCCAATATTTTTTCTGGGCTGGATGCTCACAAATCATAAGAACTTTCACTTCCATTTCCACACCTGTTCCATTCCTCACTAGCACCTCCAGAGGTGCTGGGTGTTCAAGGAGTTGTATAGGGGAAAGACCCAGTAATTTTGGCACATACACTGCAACTCCACAAGAAAGAGTGAAACGGCATGACAGTGCCTTCCACAGGCCATGCTGAAGAAGAATAATTCTCCTCAACTTTCAGTATAATTTTTTTTCTTAATAACATAATTGTCCCTCTCATGAACTTATTTTTAGCCCTAGAAGCTAAAAGATGTCCCCAGGGCAAATATGAGATCTAGGGAGGAAAAACTGAGCATTAAAATTAGAAGAGATTCTGTGTATCGGTATTTATACGTGCATATTAGCAGTCTAGATAAAAAATATATTTTTCCCATTTACCTCTTTTTCTTTAGAAACCAAACATTGTGATGCGTATGTAAGCTTCAAATCTGAATTTAATTCCTAACCCCAATATATGGCAATATAGAGAAGCTATTGAGATTTAGCATGGACTGCTTGCTGAAGATACAACTTACCAGAAATGGATACCACTAGTTTTATTTTTTTAATATTTTCTCATTTAACTATACTAAGAAACTGTATTTTCCTTGCAGGTGTTTACTGGAATTTTCACAGCAGAAATGTTTCTCAAGATAATTGCCATGGATCCTTATTATTATTTCCAAGAAGGCTGGAATATTTTTGATGGTTTTATTGTGAGTCTTAGTTTAATGGAGCTTGGCCTTGCAAATGTAGAAGGATTATCTGTCCTTCGATCATTCAGATTGGTAAATATACTAAATAAAATAAGTTTCTATTTTACATTTTTGTATTTGTGCATGAATGTTGTGCATTTTTTGTTGGTACTTTAAATATTTGCCTAAGTCAGAATATACTTCGTAAGGACTTACAAAATATGAAATTGCATACGCACTAGATGTCATGTATCTATTATGTCAAGCTTGTTTTACATATCATCTTAATAATGTCTATTTCTTTTTCAAGATATTGTCAACATCAATTCTGTTATTGCAGTGAGTGTGCTTTAAGGATTAACATTTTTTAATAGTAGTATCTCTTAGAGTCTTGTTCTCCATAAATGAGGGAATAAAAAATGCAAGAGCCACAGGTCCTCACTATCTGTGACTGAAGATTAGTAAATCACTTAGTAAATAACAGATTAGTTAATAAAAGTTTATTGACAGTTTTAGCTGGTAGAGTTCCATTACCAGTTGGTTTACGTGGTTCATTTTAGAAGAGAGTAGTTTTAAGATTTTTCTTTCTATAGGGATTTCTCATCACTAGCAGCCTTCTTAGGATCCCCTGCAAGGGTCCGTCACTGTCCAACAGCTTTTCTGGTCGGAAATCACTACAGAATCTCTGTCTGTTGTTAGATGCCTCTATCATAAATAGGAACTTGAAAAACCTTGGTCTTGCTGAAGATTAATGCTTTCCTTTGTCTCTTTTTCTCTGTGTTGTATGACAAACTTTGTAAGACAGATTACGCTTATTTTAAATGACAGAAAATATGTTGTTAAAGATACTTGCAAGCAACTCGTATGCCTGTCATTAACAAATCTAGCTTGTTTCTCTTTTTAGGAAAACCATTTCTTCCATCTCTCGGCCAGTTAAGATGAAAGTGATCTGCAGGTTGTCTATACACTTACAGTCCTGTTAAACTGATCACATTTCACATGTGCTGGTTTACTTTTAGTAATATTATCTTAGAGTTAACAAAAGGAGAAAGGCTGTTTTGTCCAAATTTTCCAACAAGCACTACTTGTTTATAGATACCTAAAGTCAACAAAAGAAGCAAAGTCTGAATTGGAGTCTTTGTGGTAATTGAAATGAGCATAGAGACAGTATTTTTGACTCCTTATGACTTGAATCAGGACTTACAACTGCTGATGTCTAGTATTCTACAAAGAACTGGAAACATAAATTTTGTAACTGAAGTTTCTAAAGGTTAAATGAGATATGATTTAAACACAGGGTAACCAAAATATGAAATTTATAGCAATAATTTTATTACAATTAGTAACATGAATAACTGTATACTATTCTTCTGTTTTTCAGCTTCGAGTTTTCAAACTGGCAAAATCTTGGCCAACTCTAAATATGCTCATTAAGATTATTGGCAACTCAGTGGGGGCTCTGGGGAATCTGACCCTGGTGCTGGCCATCATTGTGTTCATTTTCGCTGTGGTGGGGATGCAGCTGTTTGGGAAAAGCTACAAGGAATGTGTCTGCAAGATCTCCAGTGACTGTGAACTTCCACGTTGGCACATGCATGACTTTTTCCACTCTTTCCTGATTGTATTCCGAGTGCTGTGCGGGGAATGGATAGAAACCATGTGGGACTGCATGGAGGTTGCAGGCCAAACTATGTGCCTTACAGTCTTCATGATGGTCATGGTGATTGGAAACCTAGTGGTACGTAATCAGTAGGGAATTTAAAAATCTATTAGAACATATTTCCTATTTTTTGTGATTTAGGAATCAGGGATGAAGACTGGAGAAGGACTTGAGCAGATCATGTAATTCATTTGCCCTTTCTCTAAATCAGATTCCATTATACCTTGATCATATATGAAAAATGTTTGTCTACCTTTTCTATTAAATCTTCAGTGAGTTTATAGCCTCTCTAGTAAGATCACTGCTGAATTATGCTTATAGCTAAAAATCCCCTTAAAAACCCATCTAATTTAAATAACTTTTCACAGCCAATTAAACTGGCTGGTCTCAACAGTGATGGAAAACAGTTGGTCTTCTTGACTACATTTATATTACTCAAAGGCTTACTGTCTCCACTCTGTCTTCTCTTTCTGAAACAAAATAAGGCTAGCTGTTTATTTTTTTCTCATAGGCAATGATTTCTAAACTACTTATGTCTTTTGCCACGGGCTTCTGGATTCCTCCCAAGCAGCATTTTGGATAAAGACATAAGTACTGAATAACGTGGAATAATTATGCTTCCATGTCTTACACCTAACTTTGCTTGTGATGCATCCCAAAATGATGCATGATGTTTCTGTACCAGCATTGCTTTTCTGAGGCAGCCTATCTGTCCTTTTCTGCAGTACTTCCACCTGGCCAGTTTTCACACCTTCTGCATATGTACTTTTCATTTTTCATAACCAGCATTTCCACACTAGTACTTCAGAATTAAATACCATATTGCTTTTGAATTGTTTCACCAATTTACCGTGGTTATGCCCACTTGTAGTTCTTGCTTTTTGAGTGCTAGCATACTTTCTCTTTTTAGTATCATCCATGAATTTTAAAAATATGCTTATTCACAAGCATAAATATCAAATTTAACCAGAGTAACGTGAGACTCCTGTGGTATACCTCCTAAAATATTCTGCAAGTTTGAACAGGAAGAATTGACAAATATCATTTAAATATGACTTTTAATCAATTTTGCACATAGTCTGTTATCATGACATGTATTCAAAATTTCTCTTGCATGTTTGTTAAATATCATGCAAGAAAGTCTGAAATAATTTCTTAAAACTGAGGCATATCACATCTGTAGCCTCTTTATCTCTTAGCCAGCTTTCCTGCCTAAAGCAAAAATAGACTGAGATGTTCTTGGCAAGTATGTAAGTTTATTATATTCTGAATTAGAGATACTGAAACTATGGTGTTTTGAATGGTAGAAGACTGGAGTCTGCCTGCATTTCCCTCACCTATGAACACTACAGTGGATGCAGCTTGCATAACTTACTAAATTTTGTTGTATCTTGCCTCCTTATGTCATTCTCCATTTTGAGGAGCAGACCTGCACTGCTTCCAGTGTGGAGGATAAAGTCAAGGAACAGCTCAGATTTTCACCTATATGAGTCAAGTTAAACAACCTAAAATTTTTTTTTGCCAAGTTGTAAATAAAATATGGGGGATAGGGATTATGGACCGGAAAAAAATAGCAGGAAGAAGGGTTGAAATAAAGTGCAAACTGTGAAATAAAAATTATATCATTTCAAACAACTGATAATGGAATTACTTTTATGACTTAAAAATAAGAGATCCAGTGTATTTTCTCTTTACTGTCTTCTAGGTACTCAACTTGTTTTTGGCCTTGCTGCTGAGCTCATTCAGTTCAGACAACCTTGCTGCTACTGATGATGATAATGAAATGAACAATCTCCAGATTGCTGTGGCGAGGATTCAGAAGGGAATAGATTATGTGAAAAGAAAAGTGCGTGAATTCATCCAAAAAGCCTTTGTTAGAAAGCAGAAAGTTTTAGATGAAATCAAACCTCTTGAAGATCTAAACAACAAAAAAGACAGCTGTATTTCCAACCACACCATAGTAGAAATAGGTAAAAACCTTGCCTATCTTAAAGAAGGGAATGGAACTACCAGTGGCATAGGAAGCAGCGTGGAAAAATATGTTGTTGATGAAAGTGATTACATGTCATTCATAAACAACCCAAGTCTCACAGTGACAGTACCAATTGCTGTTGGAGAATCAGATTTTGAAAATTTAAATACAGAGGAGTTCAGCAGTGAGTCAGACCTGGAAGAAAGCAAAGAGGTAAGACTGTTTCTATATACTTGGGTGCTTTTCTTTTTTTCCTGAGGTTACTAGTGTTGAATTAAAATCTCTCTTTAATTTCTGTATAATGGTGTATACAAACTTGTAATTATATTTAAGGTAAATTGATGTAAGGTTGTGTGTTTTGAATGAGATGGTAGTACCGTGTTGCATTTACAGTAATAATCAAGATGCGGAAGACAATTTTTTTTTTAATGAATAATTTTTTCTGTTTTATTTCATTAAATCATTAGCAAGAAAATGAACCAACTTAATAGCCCTGGGTACCAGAAGTCTTACAAAATGTGTGGGAGTTGTGCAAGTTTCTCTGTGCTTATTTCATCAGTGCAGTTGATGTACTCCCGGCTGCTTTCTGGAGTGCCTCCTATCAAATTGACAGCTCATTCTAGTGCATTCAGCCTTTTTGATACAGTCAAAATATATCTGGATACATCACAAGTACATTTGAATACTGGACCAGCATCATTAAATGATTTCATATAAATCACTAATAACCCATCTGATAGTAGCGAAACCACTGAATAAGTGAAGTAATGACCTTATGTTAAAAAGTTACAAAGCTTTATATCGCAGTATAAGATCCTTTCATATGGCCATCCATTTTTATTTTCAAAACTTCAAGATACTTGAATTTGTTACCTACTCTGACCATAACAAGATGTAGCTCTTTCTGGCACAATGTGGTGCCAAATGGACAAGTCCAAGATAGCAGTTAGCGAGTTGTTATTGTCTTAACCCAGTGCTCTGTCCTGCCCAGTTGTACATGGCGGAGGCACACCGCCTCACGTGGAGTAAATCTGTGCTCTGCTTAATACCAATGCTAGTTAATTCAGCATTGGCATGGGTATTTTTGAACAGCATAGCATGCTGTGGCGTAGACATAAACTAATACAAAGGTTTTCATAAGTGATTTCCTTGCACATGTAATCTGAGGTTATAAACTTGGTTAAGCTTCTAGTAATTCTCACTCCAAGATCCTTTGTTGTACAGACTGCACCACACACAGTCACATTTTCTTGTTTCTTATCAGAAATCTCTTTATTATTATTTCAAAAACTTTTTTTTTTTTCATATTTTTTGTATTGGTATTTATCTTACTCTTCAAAACCATGACGTGGGTATAGACAAAGCAGAAATTGTAGTGTTTTAACCTTTAATTGTTCTATGTAATGATGAGGGTGATAATATGGAAGTTTCTGGTTTGAATGTAGGATTTTGATTCTATTCCATCTTTCTACATAGGATAAGAAAAGGAGTCTTTTTCACGCATCTTTACACCACACAGGCCTAGTGCATTGTTCTGTCTTTCCACTGTTCTGCTGTTCCATTGTTCTATTTTCCCATTGTTAACTGTTTCAAAGCTTACTGTTGCCAAAGGAGCAGCAAATTCTGCTGCTAATCTGGTCATATTCCAGCTATCAGTGAGATCACGCATAATGACGGCATATGACAGTGATGGCACAAGCTATTTTTCTGTCTTTTTGTAAATCAGATCATTTAGTGGTATAGGCCTGGTCCTTCTGGGATTAGTCTTCTTGCTAATCATGTTCAAGTCCACCTATCACTTTCAGCCTTTTCCCTGCTTTGCAAATAATGAGAGACAGAGGATATAATGAAAGTTTGGAAATACAGTGTTTAAGTTAGGGTTCAGTACTAGGAAACAAAATACTTTGGGTTTCTTCATCACAAAATATTTATTGCTCTCTTGACAGAGTAAGAAATGCCTAACTGTCATTCTGTATTTCTTTGTAAATTTAATATAGTATTTTTATCAGTTTCAAGAGTGCTGTCAGCCTAAACCTGTGGTTATTCATAAAACATTCTAAATGCCTTAATTGGAAATTATGCAGAAGATACAGTTATTTTATTCTGTAGATATGTTGTAACTGGCAAAGATGCTTCAGAGGATATTACTGTATGAATGGCATTAAAGGAAAATCTTCTGACACAGATACAGTCTGAGATTTTGATTTTTAAGTCCCAGTATGATCAGAAATATGTGCTCAGGAAAACCCTCTTCTCTTCACTTCTTACTTTGTGCTCCTACTGACATCAGATTATTTCTGATAATGTTACTGATTCTGATACTGTCACTACTCACGGAAGTAGCAAACCATGTTTTAAATTGTCCTTTTTGTTTCTCCTATGCTTGTTCTTTTTCAAGAGTTATGAAGTTATGTACGTATTAGCCGAAGTTTTATCAAAATAGCTTATAGCTTTGATAATTTTTAATTGGCAACTTCTCTGCAAAAAGTAATTTGGAAGTGAAATTGGACTCTACTAATTTAAACACTATGTTTTATTAAAATTACTGACAAAGAAGTAATTTAAATATTTTCATTAGTGATTATTAGATTAATTAGCTGCTGAAGCCTGTTTTAAAAAGTGTAATCGCAGGACTGTTCCATGCTAGTGAAGTATTCTCCATTTCTTATGCTGAAGCTACAATTGTTGTGCAGAAAATAATTTGTGATTCACTGAACAGTGGTAGCAAAAAAGAACATGCGTTTTGGTAGTTCTCAATGATGAAGGCATCTGTTTTGAGAAAGAAATCTTTCCCTGCTACAAAACCTGTTTATGATTTTTAACAGTTAGTAGTCAGTGGCTAAAATGCAGAAATTGAAATGCTTTGAAATAGGGACCGAAATCTGAATACAAATTCCTTGATCACCAACTTTCTCCCTTTTGCTTCCTTTTGTAACCTGCTCAATCTTTATTTTAGTGCACAGGAGCATTATGTCAGTGGAAGAGGTGGAGGATATACCTTATTCAAAACTATAGGCTGGTGGCTAGCTGGACTGAGTATGACCACAGTGACAACAGTGCATCTGTTTCTTCATTGTGTAATAGGATGGTGTGACTGTTGGCTGTCTTCATTAGTCAAATCTTCCCTTTTCCCAAGGAAGAACTACAACTGGGTTGTTCTACGAGGTGACAAAAATATTGGCTTGAGTTCCTATAGGGAAAATTTTAAAGAAGATTATCCTGCATTTGAGGCGTGAACTCCAGTCATTAAGCTTCCACCATGAAAGAAAGGCTTTCTCCTCCAGATACGATATTTAAAAGACAACAGTGTTCTTCATTGCATTCTCAGAGGCACTTAATCCTGTAAATGTGTGTGTTAATTATGCTTCAGGCACTGCAAACTGCTCAGGTGATAAGATGAAGAAATGCATATTTGGTCAGGAATTGAGCAGTTTTGACTGGTCAAGCCTGAAACTCTTCTGAGCATATTCAGGTCCAAAATTTCTTACTCTTGGCAGAATTTGAAGGTGAAAAATAGAAGGGAAATGTTCACAAATTTCAGGCACCTTAAAGAGAGACACAACAGTTAAGCAGAGACATTGTGAGTGTATTCCTTATTCAAGTGCCTACATTTCAAATAGATTTTAATCAAAAAAAGTGCATTTTTTAATCTTAATCCTAGTTCCTACTCTTCACTAGATAATTCTTATCCACTATGGATTTTGATATAGAGAAGATTGATGGCTTATTAGTCACACGACCAACACTCCTGTCATGAAAATGATCCATAGCAAAAGAAGGTATTTTTTAAATTAAGAAAGTGACTAAAAATGGCTTTTTCTCCAAGACTTGCTCATTTTTGTTATGCCATAATGTGCCTTGCATTTCTGCCTTCTCACGTTTTATCATTTATATGAGTCTGTTGTTGCCAAATCTTGATCTGCCAGTGACTTCCTCACTTATCCCACAAATTAAAAAACTGAAGTTAAAAACGGCCACCAAACCATTCAATTAGCACAAGACAGACAGATGCTAATGAGTGTGTGTCTGTGTGCTTTTGCTCTGCGTATACACGTATTCACGGTGATAAAGGGCAATAAATAATTATCATCCATTAGCAAGTATTAATTAAGTATATTAATGTTTGGTGAATTCTTCATGAAAACATACATCTTTTCCAGTATTTTGATGGAAATGTTAACTAGATTATGGCTTTCTAGAAACCATACATAAAATATTGTACATGTTGGTAGGTGTGAATTTACATGGAATTTTCTAGAAAATTGCCTGAAACCTAAAATGGAATTAATTATAAGAACATTGTGTCCATAGGAGTGGTAGTGGTGGAACACAACATGAAAAGGGAATTAGAGAACAAATCCTAAATAAAACTTTACCATGGAAGTAGGGCCATTAACAAATATGGGGCCACTGTGCTGAGTCTGTTGTCCTATACATATAGGTCCATGGACCTGAGCTGCATTACTGCTATCCAGCGTAGAAACAATAAAGATAATGTTTCCTTTTTAGGTCCTTAAGTACTACAGGGATGGTTTATATAAAAGAATTTGTAGTGCATGTGTAGCTATGTAACAATTAGATTTTTATGCTAAGTGTAACTTCTAAGCTAGAAATTACACCACAATATACCAAGTTACAAGATATTTTTAAATGTTTTGAAAAGTATGGGGTCTCCTAATGCTGTTGCAGACACGTTAATAATGTATATTTTACTTTAAGCAGTATTCGGTGCAAAAAAGCAGAGATGCTGTGTCCTGAACTTCATTTCCTACCATTCTTACTTCTCACAGGAGTAGAACCAAGCTGGATCAGTCAAGCGGGCATCTCTGGTGCCTTTTAGCAAGGCAGAGCATCGTGTCACCAATTTTACACAGGTTACATAAGCAAGTTATACATCTATATGTATATACTACATAATCACTTTTTAATGGATATTGACTGGCCTGCATGCTCTTCAGCTATGATCCTGTCCCATCCATTGCAATGAAGTACCAACATGCACAGCTGCTCTCTGCAGAGTCACGGGACTCGCATCCCAGCATGGTCAGGCAAGATCGGCAGCCCCTGACATTGCTGTCGTTCAGATGCTGTACTTACCATGATATTTTAATAATATTTTGCAGTGCATGCCATGTAACTTCCCAGTCATGATGATAAAGTTTTCAGATTTCTATTTTTGAAGGGTTTTCTTTCCTTTTGAAGGAAGAGAGAATATATAACGTAAACTATGTTTCTCATTAGAAGCTTATATAAGTCTATGTGTAAATTTGATAATGAAAAGCTGCTAGCTGTTTTGGAAAACATTTGTACTATTGTATTTTAGCTTATAATGGAGATAACTTGCAAACTCATGATAGTCTAAGTTTTTCTTTTTCACATTTTTTTTTTTTTTTTTTTTTTTTTTAGAAATGCTGTTCTTTAGTACTTGTATAACATTTAGTTCATTTGGAGGCTAATATGAAGTATTTGAAGCACCATTAAGCATGAAATTCGTTTAATTTCCTCAGTCAAAGCATGTGACCATCATTTGGTTAAAAAAGCTCATACGAAACTGGTATTTGGCTGGTAAAACATTCAGAGATCAGTTCTGCTCTTACTTACACCCACGCTTACGAGTGTAGAGGTGCAAAGAGAAAACTGATAGCAAGATCTGGCCCAAGTCAGTCTTACCATAGCTCTTTAATCTATGCTCACAAATTGACATCTAAACATCTAAAATTATCTGCCCCGAGAAACTTACTTGCATCTTATCAGTAATAAATTTCAGCAGTCTAGTAAATAAGCTACTGATTTTGGACCAAAATGTTCCCAGCTTCAGTATGACTTACATCTCACCTATTAAACATTGCATTAATATATACGACACCATAATTGTATGATGCTGCTTTCAGTTTGGTAAATCAGTGGTGTTAAAATATACTTACTGCATAGATTTTTGTCTTATATTTTGTAAGGAATAATTGATAAGTCATATTTTCATTTAAAAAAAACAATTATTCAAAATCCGGTGATATTCTGAAGAACTTAGGCTTTAGATTGTTTGTGAATCAGTGAGATCATATTGACATATTGTGATTCATAGTGGATACTGTTAAGTTATTAATGCTAATTGGAGTTCACTTAATTAATCTTTATAAGCAGCAGTCCCTTGCGCTATTTCAGAAATATCTTTTCGGTATTGCTTGTGTGAATTAAGGTGCCTTTTAAAATAGCTTCCAATGGAAGTGCTTTTGCAAATATTTCTACTGCTACTTACAACGCTTTTGCTTTCATCCAACATTCTTGCAAATTTTTCATTTGTTAAATGCTCATAAATAAGTAGATCAAAGGAATTATGAATAGCAAAAAAACGCCAAACAAAACAAACCACAAAACAAACCACAAAAAAACCCCAAAGTGGACTATAATTTAAGGATCGTGGTTTTTTGCAATATTTGCAAACAATAATCATCACAGAATTGTTTTGCTGTGATTCACAACAGTCTGTTTTTTTGAACTGACAGAGTTATTATGCCTGACTGTAAAAGCACTAGAAAAGAGTGACATCCAGATTCCGTGTAATTACATAAGTGGAACTACAATGATATTTACCACTTGGTCCATTTTATAGGTGATATAGCTGTACTGAAAAAGACTGGATAATTTTGAATATAATACTGCCATTTATATCACAGAGCATCTCATTTTCATACTGACATCCACACAGCACTGAGAAAACAAAAACAATATGATTTCCATTACCTAACATTTCCACAGGTATTTGGGAGCAAAGGAAATTAAAAACAAAACCAAAATGGTGGCTTCTCTTGGCGCCATCTTCCTGCTTGTGTCTGTTCTGCTCTTTGCTCCTTCAGTCCCTTAAATTACAATTTCAACAGCTATTAGTGGCATCCTGGCCAACCATGAAATTTCAGGTTTTGTTAAAAATGTTAAACCAAGAGCTGTTCAGCTACTCTCAGATAATCGACTTGGAAACAAAGAAAGAAAGAAATGTTGGAAGCTCAGAGTGACCTGGCTGTAAGTGAAGCAGAATTGTATGAATCTATGAGATGTTGTTGATATTCAGAAACTAATTATGTCCAAAAGTTCCTGACCTCGTCTTGGCTGCTGCTTTTTGCAATGCTGCTGTGACAGGCAAGCCGCTTTCTACTTTCAGTTTCTACCTTGAAAGCTTAAACTAAAATCTGTTCCCATACTGTACTTTATCGCTGACTAAAGCATGACTGGCAATGCTATTGGTAGATGTGACATAAAAGATAGATATATATCTATAATAATCAGCATATTGCCGCTTTAGAACCATGTAAGTACTTTATCCCCTTATTGTCTTGTGTGAAAAAGAGATGGAGTATGTACATTCTGAGGTTTTTGAAAAGTAGATTTCTCTGAGAATAATTTCCTTAGCATTCAGAAAAAATCTAGCATCATAACTCTCCAAGAATGTTTAATACTTGACCCTGGAAAATCTCATAATCTGGGTGACTGAATACTTCTGAAACCTAGAACCATGGTATAAAAAAGGCTTTAAAAGGGCTTACTGGTATATCATATATCAAAGATAATATTTGGGTTTGGTGATTATCTTGTTTCTACAGGTTCTTTTTTCTTTTTCTTCCTTCTTCTTCTCTTTTTTTTTTTTTTTTTTTAGCTATATACATGTTAAGTATATAGCGTTGCCTAAATCTAGGTTTTGTAATGCTGGTGAGCAGAGAAGAATTTATCAGGTACAAAGGTAACTTTGAGATATGTTAAGGTAAAGAACAGGGACATATACTACCTACATACCTATCATATCAGGGTCTACAGTTAGGGGTAGTCTATCCAGTTGGATTCCTTACATGTCAACACTGGCAAGTCACAATAAGTGACAATAAGTTTTTCTATGCATCAAAGCATATATGGACAAAACATAATCAGCAATAACATGGTCCATTCCCAGGTGATTTTTGTGTTGAATACATAGAAATCAGTCCCAAATCCCTGGGTCAGCTGCTTTATACCAGAGCAGATGTTTGCTGTGGAAATACCTGACTGTTACTGAAGAGTATTCCTAGCATACTGAACTTAACTGATTTGGTAAAATCTTGAGATGTTGTATCATAAAACCTTCCTAACTCTTTGTAACGCATAGTAAATGTTATAAATATTGTATAGAATGCCATACAATAAATTCAATGTTAAAAATAACAAAGAAACAAACAAAAAAGTAAATAATTATTTCTATGGAAAATTTTTTTTTTTCTTCCCCAAATGATATTGAATTATTACAGATTTAGTTTATTGAATAATTTTTATAATATGCTGCTTTTTATACTGATCAGGTTGGAGCTACATTCATTTATAATAGAACAGCATACTAAGGAAATACTCCGTTACATCAACAACAGAAGAGTAACTGAATTTTCAGTGAGATAAGGCATTTAATGGTTTCAAGTATTCAGCTGCTGTTGATCCAATTTAGGATTTTTCTGTTTAGCTTAATTCCCATGATTAGTGTTACAGATCTTTAAAAGAAGGGAGAAGAAATTTCTAAGATACAACTCACCATATATACTGCCCCACATAAAGAAAGATGGCTTTTCCATGTTCCTCATAATTGACTGCTCTGCTGTATCATTTTCTGCCTTTTCTACCTGATCTTTTTGATCTCTCCTTGTAGTGGATATCTCTAATCTTCCATCTTGAGTTAACTGTTAGTCTTATGCAATTTCAGTAATAGGAATTCATTACCCCTTCTTAAAATAAACGTTTGCTGATTAAACTAACTGCATAATATCTGAGTTACTGAACTCTTCATTTTCCTGTAAAAGAATGGACAGTAGGTCTTTCGAGCGTATGGTTTAACTAGTTCATGTTTTTTGTTTGCTCTGCTACTACTACAGCATTCTGCTAAAAATGCTGTCCAGATCGGAATGATGCAAGCAACATTTTAAGAAAACTCTGCATAATATTAACAGACAGTCACTTCTCAATTTAAAACTTAGTTATTGTATTGTATTGATAACTGTTCATTTATAACACCATATATAAATTTATGTGGAATGTACCTTGTTGTTTATGGTATTTCTGGCCTTTCCTCAAACTGATGATTGACTTCCACTGATGTTTAAATGCTGTTGTCCTTACTTGAGGACTACAGTATTTATCCCATACTTTGCAGTTTCTCCATTTTAGAGGCAGTATTCCACAATGACCAAACTGCTGTGCATTATCTATAAACTGAATATGTTGCCATTAGAAATTTGTAAATAATAGTAACCTGCAGAAAAGTGTGTATCTATATCTTTGCACTTTGGACCTAACCTCATAGATGCTAAAGCTCATGCACAAACATGAGACATGGATATGTAAGCTGGGATTTTCAAAGAAACATAAAAGAAATGGGTGTGCAGATATCACTGAAATTATGTGCGTAATATACCCTACAATAAATGTTTCCATTTGTTTGTGTGGTCTTCCTCTAAAATGTGGGCTCTAGTGTACCGCAGTACACAGAAATCAAAGTTAAGCCTGTGTCTAAATCACAACACGATATATTGTTAGTGTGATTCGATAAAATCAGAGCAGGAGAGAAAGGAATTTATCTTTTTGTTTGAAGAACATTCTTATTATGGTCTGCAAGGTAAAATTCCATTGAAGTCATGGTACTTTCTGTATTCACATACTAATATTGTTTATGTTTCCTTTGCTAAAAACTATATAAACTTCAGAGCTTCTCAAGCATGTTTTAAAGGAATAATGCCTCTAACTTAAGGTCTAAGTGTTAGCAAAGATACATCTTTATGTATTACCGTGGTCCATCTCTTTGTCTAATATTAATTCCCTATAGACTGTATCTGCTTACATCATTCCCTTTATAAAATTAGCTACTTATCAATGCAGCCATTGTACTGATGTTATACTCCACATAGTGATAACATTAGAAGAGTCATAGAATGCCATGATCAAACTACTTTTACTTATTACAGTACTCATATTTGTCTGTTACCAACATAATGTGATGGTGTGAAAGAATAATTTTGAAGATTTGTATTATATTACCAGTATGATTCATTGGTGCAGTATTGTTTTATGACGTAATTGTTTTTAAAGCATTTGTTTTCACTTTAGTCCTCCAAAACCAAAGATTTTGGGGGGCTTTTTTAGTGACTGGACATGTATGTGTACTGTACCAAAGTAATAAGTAGTTTCAAAATGCACAATAAATTCAGAAAATGCATTGGCAAGTGAGAATGCACAATATCAGCTACTGCTCTTAAAGTAATGTGCTGCTCTTTTGGAAAGAAAGAGAATTTAACTATTCTATACAACTCATACCATGTCTTTTCATGTCAATGAAAATGAAAAGTTTATATTCAAACTTCTTAGATTTTACAGACTTGATAAAATAACATTTACTTGAGACATGAAAATACATTTGTGCAGCTTGCTGTTGGTTTGGTCATGATGTTGGAAAATTATTTGTATTAACATACGCTATCTGAAGTGTAATCTAAAATGCAGCCACAATTGGAATAATTAAACAGTACAAAGTGTGGAAGGCACCCATTCCTAATTTACTGAAGTTTAATTTCAGAATTCTTATGTGTGGCTCAGAATAGTAGTCTAATAATTTCAGCAATTCCCTGTATGAAAATATCAAAATATTTTCAATAGGGAAATGCACATGATGTAGTTTCTAATCTTGTGACCTCACCTGTAGTAGAGCAAATTGGCTTTATAGATTGTAGGTAAGAAATTGTTTTAATGTCAGAGCACGGAATACATGTGAAATATTTTGGTATGCATTTCAAATACAAATCTCAATTAAAAATAAATAAAATTGAACAAAATAATTATGTGGGGTTTCATTCACAGAAATTAAATGCATCGAGTTCATCGGAAGGCAGTACAGTTGATATTGGACTACCTCCAGAAGGGGAACAGCCAGAAGCAGAACCTGAAGAATCGCTGGAGCCAGAGGCTTGTTTTACAGAAGGTCAGTGCAAGTTGATTAGATCTAACTGTGTTGATTTAGGCTGGATTCTATTTTTATTCTACATCTAGGAGAAGCCTTGTGTTTATAGTTGTATTTTCTGTTTGTATTAGTAACTCCTTCAGAGGTTCCCTCAGAAATACACTGTTCTCATGCTCCCTCTCTCTCCTTGGAAAGTATTATAAGAGTTACAAAGCTTTAACTTCAAATGTTGAAAATAAAATAGTCAAGTAGGAGATACTTATTTACAAGCACCTATTGCGGTAGTAATGAAATAAGCCTTCTGTTCAATATTTACCTTACACTGACATCTCAACATTTATCATTGCACTTAGGCTGTGTGCGGAGATTCAAATGCTGTCAAGTCAGTGTAGAAGATGGGAAAGGGAAAATCTGGTGGAATCTTAGGAAAACCTGCTATAAGATTGTTGAACACAACTGGTTTGAGACCTTCATTGTCTTCATGATTCTTCTCAGCAGTGGTGCTCTGGTAAATTCAATGTACAACTATTGTGTCTATTTTAAGCAGCAAGCATTTAGAATTACAGTTAATTGTATAGCTGCAGGTAACATATCCGAATTTAATATCCAATTCATAAATGTTCTAAAGTCAACGTATATTCAGCATGTATTGTAGAATACCTAAGAGTTTGCTCGTAAGCTATGAAAAAAAATGGCAAGTTCCAAATGTAGTGTTAATGCAAATAGAAATTAGTTGTATCAGAGTGGTAGTCACATGTCTTCATATTGATTAATATTGTGTTTGGACCCAGCTTTATGAAGAGACTACAGTATGGAGTGAAAGCAAAAGTTGAGCTTGAGGGGAGGATATATGCTTTATCATCATATGTATCTTTCAAATTCTTTCTTTGCTACTATATACCACACTGCAAATTTTGAAGATACTTAATTATGTCTTTAAATATCTTTTTCACAGGCATTTGAAGATATATACATAGAGCAACGTAAAACTATCAAGACTATGCTGGAATATGCTGACAAAGTCTTTACTTATATCTTCATTCTGGAAATGCTTTTAAAATGGGTGGCTTATGGCTTTCAAACCTATTTCACCAATGCGTGGTGCTGGCTGGACTTCCTGATTGTTGATGTATGTATTCTTTTTCACATCCTGTACGACAGGCTCTAAAAATCAGAATATTAAGTTTTCAGGATAAGCTTTCTCTTCTATTCAATGGAAACTCCATTTTAAAACTCTTTTTGTGGTATGGTTTATAATTCTGTTCTGAAAAGAAAAAATATTTAGACATATTTATTACTCTAGTGATGTTTTTTTGATATTCTCTAGTTTTATGACATTGTAATGCTTCCTTGAAATGATGCTTTTTACTATTTTTTCCACCATGTGGAAAGGATGCTATTCATGATCTTCAGTTTTTGAGGTACATGGAATTTAAATATTTCGAAGCAATTTCTTTAAAGGTTTCTAACATTTTAATCAATTCTGTTAGTGTCCTGTCATTCTGTGTAATGTGAAAGGAAAATACTGCTAGAAACTTTCTGTTCCATTATACTATTCTGTACTCTTGCACTTTGCACTGCATCACACAGACAAACTTAAAGATACACTTGGAGAGCTGCAGATGAGCTCCCTTAGAACGGGTTCTCAAGTGATTTTGAAAAGGCTGCACCACCAAGGAGCAGGTGCACCATGTTTGAAGGAGACCTAGAAGTGCATTGCAATTTCAAGTCTACATGCTCAACGATGTATACAGAGTACTGGGTAGTATAAGTGGAAGCCTACAGATCTTTAACCATACAGCAGCCATTCATTTCCCTTTCACCCCCAATAGCCTGACTACATCTGTCTGTGCTAATAGGGCAACTCTCAGTTCCACATATGTCATTCCCATGGAATGCAAGGTAAGAATGTGTCTTGAATCACTTGTTTGCTCATTCCAAAAAGCAGTACAATTCCATAGAAATCTCTGTATCTCCCTAAAACTACAATCATATGACAGACCATGAAGTCTTTACTATACAGAACTTGGAAAACATTATAACTTTTAAATCTGTACTAGCATTGCAGATCCTATGGTAAAACATGACTATATGCACACTTAGTTTTCTGCGATTGAATCTGTACCCTTGTGAAGTATCAGATGACTAAACTACCATGATCAGTGGAGCTTTACAGAGACACCGTGGACAACACTTTACACTCTTATTATATGTTTATTGTATTTATCGACAAATAGTGAATTCTTATTTGATAATCTGTGGTTTAGTTATTTCTGTAAACGTTATAAATAACTGTGTAAGTTTTTCTTGGCAATCTTACCCTGGTACAATTTTTTGCATGGAAAAAATGAATCTCTGATGGATTTTTCAAAATCTTTAGTTGGAGGATTGAGATAATGAAGCAAAAAAATTGGAAATTAATTAGGAGAGAGCAGGAAGGATGAAAGGGAAGGGCATAAAATGGAGGGAAATAGAACATGCTGGGGTTTTTGGTGTTTTGTTTTTATTTTTTTCTTTTCTAGGGCCACTCCTTCCCAATGGCTTACTATAAATACATTTTTAAGGATTACTGATGAAAGATAATTGTATTATTTATTTTACAGCTATTCTAGTTTATTTACTCATCTGCCTGCAGACCAGACCAGCGTTATGCAAGCCAGAAATGATGAAGTGATTAAAGGAGTCACAGGGAATGTAATGAAGTGTGGATATACCTAACAATGAAGCTTCTACCATTGTCTAACAAACAATTGGTTATCAGTCTTGATTAGTCTGGTTAAATCTGAACAGCACTGGTAGCTATGGCTGTTGAATAAGATTTTCTGGACACTAGAAAGTTACATTTGACCAAAGGCCAGGTCTGGATGTGTTTTTTGAGAGCTTTTACATTCTCGTCAAGTTCCGAAGATACCATGGGAAGTCCTCACCTAAACTGACCATTCCAATTCACACAGCTTTTGGGAGTTTTCTTTTTGCATGTGACTTCATTTTTCTTTAAATGCCGCCAAATGTTGACTGGTTTATGTGAATTTAGAAGGCATTTTGATACCATTCTACCAACATGGTTTCGTCAACAGGTACTTAGAATATACTTTAATTCTACTTTGTCTGACACCAAAGATCTTTCTGTATTATAGAGGGATTCCTGGAGAAAGAGGTCCAGCCTTGAATCTTCTTGAGAAGTTCAGGGCACACATCATTCCCACCATATGTATCAAAAGGATATACAGGATGAATGAGCAATATTGCCTTTCTGTTTTTGTGTAGGTCTCTTTGGTTAGCTTAACAGCTAATGCCTTGGGCTACTCAGAACTTGGTGCGATTAAATCCCTTAGGACACTAAGAGCTTTGAGACCTCTAAGAGCCTTGTCGCGATTTGAAGGGATGAGGGTAAGACAAAATGAAAGAATCTGAAGTAATGCATGCATTCACAGAAACAATGCATGCTGAATAATCAATGACAAATCCATGCAGAAATGCTACACTACCATCCTATATATTTTACATTTATCACTAACATATAAGCAAAAGGCTTCATCTGCTTATATGAATTCATGTGTTATTGCACACATTGTTATGCTTACTTAGGCTCCTTGGCCTTTCACCGTATTTCACAGTTTCCTGGAGGCCTCAAGGATTTATCAACTGCATGGATCTATGCAATGTTACTACAAAACTCAATTTATCCCATACAAATAAATCTTGTTATAGTCAGAACAGTTTTAAAAAATGCAATACTTCCTCATAAAAGTGTGTGCACATATGCACACATATATATGCACATGTATTTCATACAAGTATGGAATATCATGCATAGTCTGTCAAATATCTTTTAACCTACTATTCTGTAAATGTTAATTGGAAATTTCTGTTACTATTTAAAATTTTTGTAATGAATTCCTATGTTAATAAGTAAATTGTCAGTGTTAAAATAGCTTCTCTCTTTCGGATTAGAACTACTGCATTCTATTTAAGACAACTTTTCTAGTATATCTAAGATGGAGCTGGTTTTGTGATCCCTGGCCTTACTCAGTTGCTTACTGCTTTCCGTATTGATTTTTAAATGTTGATATATAATCTATAGAGCACTACGCAGCCTGAAAACATATCAGAGACTTTTGGTGACTGAGTTGTGTATATTTGAGATGTTACTATCCCCAGCTGTTGGTTATCACCATATCAGTTACCACAGCTGACGCCCTCAGCTGCCCAGCTGGGCGCTCTCAGTCTGTTCCAGTGCAGAGTCAGGTTGATTAGTTTGGATGCCTTCTTTGGTGCACTGACATGGAGAGAGACCTTATGCATTCTGCTATGACATGAACTCTCTAGAAATGTCTCTCTTAGGGACAGTAGTCAAGAAACTGGAGTTGGGAGATATTTCTAGCTCCAGCCACAAGAAGATATATTATACCTTCAGGGTCCATCTGTCTGCCTTGGACATATTGCCATAGATCTAATCAGCAGATGCACCTGAGCTGAAAGCTCATTACTGTAATTAACAGGTATCCTTGGGTAAGCTCCCTACTGCAATCACTGGTCTTTGGCACCCCAAGTTACAAGCAGATTAGCAAATTTATAAGCTAACTACAAACTGGTGAGCTTCTCAAGAAAATGTGATGTTTCATGTGTGTGGAGAGTAAAAGACTTCAACCAAAAAGCAAAGAGGCTGTTATGAAAGGCTATACATTCAAATAGAAAATACCACTTCTCTTGCCTCCAACAAATTTCTGGAACTCTGCTGAAGCAAATTTGAAAATTTGGGGTGTTTATACCAGACATAAGCCTATCCAAAATTTCAATAGCATCTTGCTAAAAAACACATTAGCTGTTGGTCTTTTGTGATAATGGTTAGCAAAAAAAAAAAAAAACCCAACTGAATACAAAATATTACAAATTTCATATGCACAGTAAATAGCTTAAGCGGTAATTTAGGGCAAGGAAAAACAATCAGTTTGTCATGAAGGTTTATGGGTAATTTTCAACTTCCATGTTGATGTAAACTTTACCTACTGATTTGATCCTGATGTACTAACTGTACCTCTTTGTAAAATATCCAGATAAGGACAAGATTTATCACTTCAGCAAAAGATACAATACAAAACAGTGGATGAAGCTAGATAACTTCAGATGATAAATGTGACCTATATTCTTACTAGTTGGGCAAATAGACATTGAAATGTTCCTATGGATACAATGAATTTTACCTTATTTAAAGTAATTCCTTTCAGGCTTAACATCTTTAAAGATACACTAGCTCAAGTTGGTGAAGAGTTAGTATAAGAAGGTTTTAAGGTCTGATACATGGAAATTCAAGATGTCTGTCACAGCTTAGGAATTTCATTGGTGTTCAACATCTATGAACTGAAAATATGACAATATAGTATGGGTCACCTATTTGCATAGGCCTTAAAATTACTTCAAGTGAGAATAATATTTCCTGTATACAAGTAAGAAATTCCATTCTACACGTCTGAAATGTTTAATCCCCCATACTGTTCTCTAGGATCAGGGCCAGTGCCTGCCCAAACTAATAATGGAAACATTGCCCCTATGGAAAACGTGATGTTTGCCCTGTGTCTTCCCACCACTACTATTGCTAGGGCAAATACACTTTAATTTGCACTTGGGCCTTCATGAAAGTAGCCTGTGGGAGTATAATCTGTCTGCACCCTGTCGCAGGCAGTATCACTCGCTGCTATATGGTGCTAGACACGTACTACCTCTTTCTTCTCACCACTAAACAATGCTTTCAATGTCTTTCTAATGCTTTCTGTACTTTCACTTGCTGTGTTTTCTCACACCCCTACTAGCAATGGAAGCTAGAAGGTGTCTGGATCAGTGTTTTCAGTGATGCTCAACAGTATGTTTTGAGTGTCTTCAAATGATTCACATTACAAACTGGTCCTGCTATAGCTTCAGGACTCAGACTGAAACCAGAGAAAGTAGGTCAGCTGTAGAAATCCAGCAATTAAAGAAAGAATAACATGACTGGACCTGCAGCTCTAGCAGAAAGAACAACAGAATACTCCAGTGTAATGAGACTGAAAGCTTGAGGACAAATATTTTCATTTCATTAACTATCCTGTTATATCCCAATAGTTCTTCCTGATGGATGATATTAGATTTAAGAAATCTGCTTATATTTATAAGTAGAAGAATTAAGATAACTTTAAATAAAAATAATGTAAAAATAAGAACTAATATATATCTAGAAAAAACTCCTGAATTGGGGAAAAAAAATGTTACCACTTCATCCACCATTCTGTGCTTTTATAGAGTCATAGAGTAATTTTCCTTGAAAAGAATCTCATTTGGTCCAGCTCCTAAATTTAATATAACAACAATTTCACTGAAGTCCTGTATGATCTCTAATATTGTCCAAAGTATGTATCACAGCAAAGATGTATTGTTTAGGCAGAACTGGAGCCCTGAAAGTAAAACAAGTATTTCTTTCCTTCAGCCCAAGGCAACTATATGGTACAAACAGTGGTGGTTCAGCACCTACTCTAACATTCAAAGGTTTTATTTTCTATTCTGTAAAATGGCAAGAAATGAAAGGTGATCTACATACATTACTAATTTTATAAGTAATTGATTCTATGGAGCCTGTTAATTGTATAAGAGATATAAATATAATGCCAAATTATTTTACAGACTTAAGCTACATATTTGTATCTCAAGTAGAGACAAATAGAATAGTGTGCTAGAGGATCTGTTGTAGTACCTACATTATACAAACTAAATGAAATATAAATAATCATATCTATTTAATACCTGAAGTCCAGCATTTTTAAAAGAAAATCTTTGTTAGGTTCTAAGGATCTAAATCAATTGTTTTGGCAAAAGTGGCAGCTGTGCTCCATAGGTATTAAGTTTTATATTGTTAGGCTTACAAACAGATTTAAAATAGGAGCTAACTAATTTAGCAGTTCATCAATTTCATCATTAAATAAATCATTCTCATTCATAATGGACCTACTTTCTCCCTAATTTTATTTTCTTTACTATTTTATTTTTATTCCAGCATTTTTTATTATAATTCATCATCATACATGAACTCATTTTCATATTTTTCTTTCCTGAAGCCTAATTTTCCCTAAAATTTATTTGGGAATCAAACTGAGTCTCTTCCTTTGCCAAGTCTTATCTGCCACTTGCCTGAACACTACCAGCTTTTCTGGGTTCAGATACTCAGCTGGTTTCCTGGTTTAAACACGTTTACTTTTCTGAATTTATATATAACCATCCAAATGAACATGCAGACATCCCTGAGTTTTCTTATATTTAAAAGAAGTCTGAAAATTGCTTTCAGTTAAAAATCTGTTCAGCAATGTTGATTTGGACTGTTTATCCAGTAAACATGTAATAGAAAGAGTTTTTTGTGTCACTCATTAGAAATATTGCGGATATAGTTTTGCAGACATACATTTAGTAAATATTCTAAAATGAAGTAATAAATGTTGACATTTTTCTTTTTTTTTTTTTTTTTCATTTTACCTGTCTCTTCTTCTTTTTCCCATTCTTTAAAGCTACCATTTGCTACTGCTTGTATGTTTTTCCATCTAAGCGTCTTGATGTTTTATCTTTCCTCTATACTGCTTTTCTTACATTTACTCTCAACAATTAAGAAAGTGTAATACAAATATTGCATTTAAGAAAGGCTGATGAAGCATTTGTAAGATACCGGTGCCTGTGTTCTTACACAGTCTCTCTTTGGTTTTGTTTGTACTCTAGGTGGTTGTGAATGCCCTTTTAGGAGCAATTCCATCCATCATGAATGTGCTTCTTGTTTGCCTTATATTCTGGCTGATTTTCAGTATCATGGGAGTAAATCTATTTGCTGGAAAATTTTACTACTGTGTTAACACTACAACTGATGAGAGATTTGATATCAGCCAAATCAATAACTATAGTCAATGTGAGGAGCTCATAAAGAACAATGAAACAGCCCGATGGAAGAATGTGAAGGTTAACTTTGATAATGTAGGCCTTGGTTACCTTTCTCTGCTTCAAGTGGTAAGTCACCATTCCTTAATCTCTGTTTCTCTTTTCTATGTCTCTGTTGTTTACTTGTAACAGTAAAAGTAATGTTTCATTGTTTCTTTCATTTAGAAATCTTGTCTTTCACTTCTTGGTTTGCAATTATAAAGTGTGAGAAAAACCTGTGACTCTATAGAAATAATACAATGCTGACTATGAGAAAAAATACGTAATTCAAACCTAATTCACCTTGGATGCATTGAATCTACCTCAAGTAAACCTACTTTGCTCACACACAGAAAGAGACTTTTATATCAGCTATAACTCGTAATTGATGAAAGTTCTTAACTGATGCTGTGTCATCTATAGTCAGATATTAGGATTTGCTTGCAGTTCTCATATATGAATAGAACATAAAATAGAAGGCAAGAGTCACCTATTAGTATTGCACTGTGCTGGTGTTCATGATGAGCGCTAAAGACACTTAGTCTTCAGCTCTTAAACAATGTTTCTGACAAGCCATTTTCCAGGAAAAGCGTGAGGTAAACTCCAGCGTTCTGTTTACAGGCTACATTTAAAGGATGGATGGATATCATGTACGCAGCTGTGGATTCTCGTAATGTAAGTATAGCCCCTTGACTCCATTTATTTTGACTCTATGAGCTCCAAGATTGAAGAATGTAATTTTAACATCTTTCAGAAATAACAGTAAAAATAAGAGAACAAGGAATTATTATAGTCTTGTAGTTAAAGAAAATGGAAATTATAGGAAAAATACAAGAGACAAAGAAAGCAGAGGAACAGTCCTGAAGGATTCCATGTTCTCTATGGTACAGTTAGACCAAAATTCTTCAGTTCCACAGCAGACAGCTATTTCCATGAAATGCCTTTTCTTCCTCTTGTTGTGTGCATTGAGGCATTCTTTACATTTGGAAACAGGAATCGATACACAACGTAGAGATGATTTTTTGTAACACTGATCTTTTTTTTAAAGCTGAGACTTTCACTGTGCTTTGCAAGCTGCCTGATTCCTTTCTTCAGCACACACTTCCTATTCTTAACTCGGCCAGTGCATTTTCTTACCTCTTTGCCTTCCCCTTGCTCCCTTCACAGAATCACAGAATGTTAGGGATCAGAAAGGACCTTGAAAGATCATCTAGTCCAATCCCCCTGCTGGAGCAGGAACACCTAGATGAGGTTGCACAGGAATGTGTCCAGGCAGGTTTTGAATGTCTCCAGAGAAGGAGACTCCACAACCTCCCTGGGCAGCCTGTTCCAATGTTCTGTCACCGTCACTGAGAAGAAGTTTCTTCTCATTTTTAAGTGGAATCTCTTGTGTTCCAGTTTGTACCCACTGCCCCTTGTCCTATCATTGGTTGTCACTGAGAAGAGCCTGGCTCCATCCTCATGACACTCACCCTTTATATATTTGTAGACATTAATGAGGTCACCCCTCAGTCTCCTCCAAGCTAAAGAGACCCAGCTCCCTCAGCCTTTCTTCATAAGGGAGGTGCTCCACTCCCTTAATCATCTTCATGGCTCTGTGCTGGACTCTCCAGCAGTTCCCTGTCCTTGAACTGAGGGGCTCAGGACTGGACACAATATTCCAGGTGTGGTCTCACCAGGGCAGAGTAGAGGGAAAGGAAAACCTCTCTTGACCTGCTAACTGCTCCCCTTCTAATACACCCCAGGTGCAAGTTGTCCTCTAGTTCTAAGTAGACAGCTGAATAAACTATCGTGGTAAAGCTCCAACGTTTTGGTGAGCTACACTCACACTGGGAAGCCTGTTGTAGTATAGCAAATGTGCATAGCTGCACCAAGAGAATATTCTTACTCTAAACAGGGCTTGGATGCCTCTCTTCCGTAATCCAGGGCAGTTTTCTAAGTGAATATAGCAGTGAGAGCTCCACAAACCCACATCTAAGGCTTCTCATGAGATAAACAGAAAATTTTGCAAGTTTACAAGCTGGTGTTTCTGGTTGTCTACAGACTCAGACAGATGGTACCATACTAGTTTAAACCAATTGTGCCTTCGGTATCTATTCTATGCCTATATAGGCCAGTTACATTTTTAAAAAATGAAATATCAACTTTGATAGCAAAGTTCTTTGTCAAGAATTTGACTTCATAGATTGAAGATCATTGGAATGGATATGTGGCAACTTGACCATAAGAAGAAAAGATCAGAGTGACCAAGCTCTGCTCTAAACTTTACCCAGCATATATTTGATTCTATGCACGCAGTTAAACTAAAGCCTAGTTTCTGTGCTTTTTTTGGTAGGTTTTGGATCAGCCTAAGTATGAAGATAACCTGTACATGTATCTTTACTTTGTCATCTTTATCATATTTGGATCATTCTTTACCTTGAACCTTTTCATTGGTGTCATCATAGACAATTTCAACCAGCAGAAAAAGAAGATAAGTACTTCATCATTATTCTGAAAAGAAAGCTAAAAAAATACTTATTTTTGGTCCACACACAATAACTTTATTAATAAAATATTACTTTTCATTTTATGATAAATTAAGATGTGCTCTGCATATTAAATACATTAAATTATTAAAGCTTATTATTTGGCTTGATGAGGATTTGATGGACAAGTGATAACATATGTCTATCCATGGTTAGTAAAATACTCAAAGTCATCTTTGTAAAGATGTGAATTTCAGGCTGGAGTCTATAATAGACTCAAAAAGGCTAACCATTGAAAAGGCTAAATGTAACTATAGAAACTCTTAGCTCTACTGCCTTCATGTCTCCAAGATCAGCAGTGTGGATTTCTGAACTCTAATAACAAACATTGTATTATCTTTATTTGTACTCTCCTTAGCCTTTTTATTTTGTCAACACTGCCTCAAAAGGTGTCAGTGTTTCAGCTGCAGAACTTAACTAAATTATCTGGCTACAAAAAGTGCTATTGGAGCAGGAGAAGTGCTGTTGGATCCGTGTGCTGAAATGGTTTGTGATGGAGAGAAATTGTCTTTTTTTTCTACCCATTCCAGTTAGTAGTTTCAGGATCTCCTCCTTCAAGTTCTGCCCCAGTTGAGCAAAAAGAGTTGTGAAATATGACCATCTGGATATTTACTAATTCTCCTTTGGTATCATAGATATCAGTTCTGAAATTTTGCCAAAATTTACTCTAGAGAAAAAACAAGAGGAGGGGATTAGAATATTTTATTAGTTTGTGCCTCTGAAATAACTGATGGAGTTGAGTAGAACAAAGAAAAAGCACCTCTCCTTCCTCTGTACCTCCCATCTCACCAATGAAATGCAGATGTCTGCCACAAACAATGCAAAAATCATCCTAAACATTGAGTGGAATATGTAAAGCAATTCTTCTATTACCAAAGTACTAATAATCATAATAAAAGGGGATTTTTATCTCTGTCCTACCTTTTCCCACAGATGAGAATGTGAACAAGAGTGATAATTACTATTCAGTGTCTTTGTTTATATGTAATCAATAGAGATACATGATTGTAACCAGTTTTTGTCTTTTTGGTTTACTTTGGAGGTCAAGACATTTTTATGACAGAAGAACAGAAAAAATACTACAACGCAATGAAAAAATTAGGTTCAAAGAAACCACAAAAGCCTATACCTCGACCAGCAGTAAGAATAAAAAGATTTTCTGTTATTTTTATGTTTATTTAAAAATGAGATTGTTTCAGTTATGCTATAGGCTGAATTAAGTTGTAACGTAAAAGACCAAGTGATATAAGAAAAGCCTTATTCATCTGAAATTCAATGTTTTTTTCTCTTTTGTAGTCTAACTATGGAGGACTCTTCCCTTCCCTTTTTCCCTGCCTCATTTTCTCTCCGCTGATGGCAATGACATTTTATGTGGCATTTTTTCAAAACACTAGTTTGATTAAAACCATTAATTGTGGTATATTTGTCAAAATATATGAAAGCCTTAGGGCACAGGCTTTTTCAGTCATGAAGAAAGACTCTGAAAGTGCTGTATAGGGGCAAGTTAGTGTATCATTGCCTGAAAATAAGTCCTTTTTGCCCCTCACATTCCTGTTGCACAGTCCATACAAGGGTTTGCTCTCCTGAGCAAGGGCTACCCTAGCACTGGAGAGCAGTTCTAGCTGGGGCAGAGGGACTCCAGGTCTGCAAGTCTACTTTGGATTGTGGAACCTGCTCAGTGGCCAGTCCAACCACCAGTAAATTCTCTATAGCTTAAAAATGGAAGAAATAGGTTTAAAGTATTTTGGTGGCATGAAGAGCACTGAACTTGGGGCTTGAAAACTTTGCAAGTTTTCTGGGAAATGAAGTGCTATTAACTCTCAGCCCGCTCACACCCTCCTCCCCTCCGCTGCTTTAGGTTTTTTTTCAAATTTTGCTAAGCTAAGCATTCAGTTAATAGTCTGTGTCACAAAAGGTTACAGTGAACTGGTTCAGGCTGGCAAAGTCTCCTTTGCAACTTTAAAAACATGCACCATTTATATTTTGAAGTCATCCCTATAATGCTTATAAGCATAGTAGTTGCATTTCTATTTCATTCGTGTTTACATGTACAAATTGGAAAATTCATACAAATGGAGGACTTCAGCAAAGTCATGAAATTCCCTTCATACTAAATTTAAAAAAATTTCTAGCAATTTTGAAAAAGAAATTTTACCCAATACATATTGTAATGAATCTTTTTCTTTCCTTCCCCAGAACAAATTCCAAGGCATGGTCTTTGATTTTGTAACAAAACAAGCATTTGATATCAGTATCATGATACTTATCTGCCTTAACATGGTTACCATGATGGTAGAAACAGATGATCAAAGTGAAGACATGGAAAACATTTTATATTGGATTAACTTGGTGTTTATTGTACTTTTCACTGGAGAATGTGTCCTGAAATTGATTTCACTTCGCCATTACTACTTCACTATTGGCTGGAATATTTTTGATTTTGTGGTTGTCATTCTCTCCATAGTAGGTAAGAACAATTAATTTTTATGAAATGGCTAATTCTGTGGAAACTGAAAAATTTTTGGCATGTAAAGTCTATGTATATTTTGGTTCAACATTGTCACTAGAAAGTCTGACCACATTTTCTTTTTCTTTTGGCTTCATATTATCCAATAAAATAACAGTATGGTAAGAAATTTTTTAGCAATAACTTTCCTACACTCTCACTTTTTTTTTTAGTTGAAAGTAGATCTTTATTTTGAATTCAATAGAAATTCCTTAGCGTAGAAACAAACCCATACATTAAAGGCAATTTGTGCATAAACTACCAGTGGCAGTTGCAGGAAAAGAGCCCAGCAATCCAAAATCCAAGAACAATATCTGTGTGGGACTGTTGTTAGGCTAGCATGCAAGCACCCCAGACAGGAGCATAAAACCCTCAGCTTAATTCAGAGGTTTGTTTGATCCTGAGAGGATTTATGCCAGAGCTAGAGTGAGCAACCAGAGAAGTAGAGCTGAAGCAGATATAGTAATAAATACATGAGTCCACTCTTTGCTTTATTTAGAGCTGAAAACCTGAAAGAATGTGAGTAAATATTCCGTCATTTAACCTCTTAGAACTCCATAATATGCAAATCAGTTTTGCCATTTTTTATGGAAACAGGATGCAATTATTTTTCTGCTTTGAGGCTCGATTCTTCTACTCCTCAGTGAGTTCTAAGAAGCCTTTTTATTATCAGTTTGTTTATGTTTGGAATTGCTGTGTCATTAATACTAAACTTGCGGTCAGGTTATTTCTTGTGTGATTAAGAAGTTGCAGTTCTCTTCAAACATACATATTTTCTTTGAATACAAAAACCTTGATTACACAACGTTTTAATAATATAATAGTATAAGTATGATCTTTCTTCAGACTAACTGAGATTATTTTTATTACAGTTAAACAGAAAGCTATTCTGGTCTCCACATTTGCTAGTCTACATACACTAGTTATCAGTTTGTGCTAAAAAAGACTGATGTTGTGTATTTGTGTTTCTGTTTGCATACACAGTCATACAACTAATAGTTAGAAATGTCATTGATGCAGTTTTTCACTATTCTGCAAATTACTTCAGAACTTCTATTGGGATTTATGGGTTTTCAAAGCATGCCAAACTGTAAAGGTTTTGTAAAAACAACTAAATGGTTCATTTCTAAAATCTGTTCAAATATCCTATTATTCTAAAGTCCTACAATGTTTGCAGGATAAATCTTCAGCAGTAATTTTTAAATGTAATAGTATTCTTTACTAATTTAACTTGTTTTTCAACAGGTATGTTCTTAGCTGAGATGATTGAGAAATATTTTGTGTCCCCCACACTGTTCAGAGTCATCCGACTTGCCAGAATCGGTCGAATCCTGCGTCTCATTAAAGGCGCTAAGGGAATCCGCACTCTGCTTTTTGCTTTGATGATGTCTCTTCCTGCTCTGTTCAACATTGGTCTGCTGCTGTTCCTGGTCATGTTTATCTATGCGATATTTGGCATGTCCAACTTTGCCTATGTCAAGAGGGAAGTTGGGATTGATGACATGTTCAACTTTGAAACGTTTGGCAACAGCATGATCTGCCTGTTTCAAATCACCACATCTGCTGGCTGGGATGGTTTGCTTGCCCCAATTCTTAACAGTGGGGAGCCGGACTGTGACCCCCATAAAGACCACCCGGGAAGCTCTGTGAAAGGTGACTGCGGCAACCCTTCCGTTGGGATTTTCTTCTTTGTCAGCTACATTATCATCTCATTTCTGGTAGTGGTGAACATGTACATTGCTGTGATTCTGGAGAACTTCAGTGTTGCTACTGAAGAAAGCGCTGAACCCTTGAGCGAGGATGACTTCGAGATGTTCTACGAAGTCTGGGAGAAGTTTGATCCTGATGCAACACAATTCATAGAGTTCAGTAAGCTATCAGATTTTGCAGCCTCCTTAGATCCTCCTCTTCTAATAGCAAAGCCCAACAAAGTCCAGCTTATTGCGATGGATCTGCCCATGGTGAGCGGTGACAGAATTCACTGCCTTGACATCTTGTTTGCTTTCACAAAGCGTGTTTTGGGGGAAAGCGGGGAGATGGACGCCCTCAGAATACAGATGGAAGATCGGTTTATGGCAGCCAATCCTTCTAAAGTCTCCTATGAACCAATTACAACTACATTAAAACGCAAACAGGAGGAAGTATCTGCTGTCATTATTCAGCGTGCTTTCAGACGTCACCTTTTAAGGCAAAAAGTCAAAAAAGTTTCATGTATATTTAATCAGGATAAAGGTAAAGATGAGGATGATCTGCCTGTGAAAGGAGATATGATTATGGATAAACTAAATGAGAACTCTACTCCAGAAAAAACAGATATGACCCCATCCACAACCTCCCCACCATCCTATGATAGCGTAACAAAGCCAGACAAGGATAAGTATGAAAAAGACAAATCAGAAAAAGAAGATAAAGGTAAAGACAGCAGGGAAAGTAAAAAGTAACAGGGAATTCTGTTTGTTATAAACTGTTTACAGCCCAAGAAAGTATGTATTTGTGTCAACAGGACTCCTATAGGAGGTACATGCCAAACTGACAGTTTTTACATATATAAATATATATATAATTATATATATATATATAAAAGGTCAGTGCCTATAACAAGACAGTGACCCCTCGTCATCAAACTGCAACTCTGTGAAACAGGGTAACATCTTGACAGGAGGTTGTTGTTTTTATTACCAGCTGACACTGCTGAAGAGAAGATAAAATGGCCAATCAGACCGTAGGGACCAGTTGAAAAAAAAGGTGCGAACCTATGAATCTCTGTGTTTTAACATGAAACACACAGTACAAAAATTGTATCCACTGCTTGCATTTCAACAGCCACATTTGCCATATTTTTACAAAAATCAGTGTTGGTGAATTTATCATTTTTTAATTCACAGGTTGTTTACTATTATATGTGACTATTTTTGTAAATGGGTTTTATGTTGGGGAAGGGGGTATGAGAACCAGGTGTTCTGCTCTCGAATTCTCTATAATGTACAGACAGAAGTGATCTGCATGAAGGCATGCTGCACTTGTAGTTCATGCATGGAAAAACATGACGTCGCACAACGCAGCAGAGTCTGACTACTTCCATGTTTCAGGGTGGCTTTATATTTTGAGGTGCTTAATAACAGTATCCATCTAGTATCTCATCCAGACAAATCTTAATGTGCCTGTAAAGTCCCATAGAGTCTACAATAATAGAACAGATGTTTTATTTTTTCATAAGTCATTTAACTGTAGTTGACCGAACTCTGCATTACAAAATTTACGGAGGGAAGTAGAGTCCATTTTTAAGTATTCTTCTGTAGGAAACTGCTTACCTGAAATTGGGAAATTGAATTTACCAAAAATCCCCCAAATTTAAGGATTATGAAGTTGTTCTGCTTCACCCTGCAGTATCGTTTAGCCATCTTCTGCTCTCAGCAAGGTTGACATTGTATGCGTTGGTTAAAAAAGTATCGTCTATGTAAATAGTTATTTTATCCTGTGGTGCATGTTTGAGCAAACAAATAATGACCTGTGCACAATATTTATTGCATCAAATATGTACCACAATAAGTGTAGTTTGCAAGCTCTCAACAGCTAATATGAAGTATTCTGTACCATTAGAGATAGTTTGGAAGCTATCACTGATGCATGTTTATCTTGCCTTTGCTGCTGTAATTTTACTCCTTCCACTGTTCAAAGTCTAATATGGGAAGCCATATCTCAGTGGTTAAGTGAAACAAAGTGTTCAATTGGTCATCATTCTTTCACGACATCAAGCAATAGTTTGCAGCTACTTAACAGCTTCTTGCTTTGCATTAAAAATTTTAAGTGACTACTGTACGGTGTATAGTTGGACTGTACAGGATATGTTGCAAACTGCTTAATCTGTTGAAAAATACATGGATAGAATTTTCTAAGAAAATATAAATATTGTAAAAAATACCATTTAATTTTATTTTTCAGCAGTTTGTACATAAAATAAGAAATGAGAATTATCTTCAGGTTGATGTCACTGTCACTTTTGTTACTTTCTATCCATAGCACTTTTTAATTCAAGAACTTCACAAACTAAGAAACAAAGGAAGGAATGGGGTAGCTTTAGGTTTCTGCTTTTTTATTAGTACTGTATTTTTGCACACATTTTAATGTGAGATAAGTTTCAAACTGAGTCCAAAATGCACTTGCTTCCAAATAGATATAACTTGTAATTGAAATGTGGTGGGGAAGATTTGTTTAAAATTCTAGCACTGCCTGCATCAGAAGTCTCAAGGTAGTCTTTTTATTCATGAAATCTTTACCAGTGTTTGTTTACATAGACTGTTCTTATTCTTGTTAATTCATGCTGCACTAGAACTGTTCTAAATATAATATGGGATCCACAATGTTTTGGTTTGTTTATTTTTTTTTTCCACAAGAATTAAATAGCAAACTTGTATAATTGATCACATCAGGACATTTTGTGTTTCTTACACAAGCAAAAATTCAATGTTGACTCCTCCTTTTACAAAAATATTGACTTGTGTGTCGGTGAACTGCATGCAGGAAAATGCTATTACCATAAAGAACAGTAAACCACATTACAGTTGAGCCAAAAGAATAAAGACTTCATTTTTTATTGTATTTAATTGTTCTGTCTTTGTTTCATCACTAAAAACTATTTGCTTTCAAGATGTACTATGAAAATAAAATCTGAATATATAAAATGTTAGAAATAAGGAGCAGTGAATAAAACTCACCATAATAATAGAATTGTGAAAAGTAAAAAATTGAAGTCATATACTTTCAGAAATATTTTAATATTATTTGTTCTTAACACTCTTCAGGTTATTAATCCTATTTAAAACTATTCTACAGTAGGATAATGTTTATGTGTAGATGATGCTTAAACCCCCTTCTCATGTCAGGTATTCTGAGACAACTAGAAAAACAGATGGTAAAGAAACTATCTAGCTATTAAGGCTGCAAACCAGTATGTATAATTTCAATGGTATTTTGCATTTGAAATGAAGAACTATCTTTGTGTTATAAGAAAAAAAAACTTCACAATTTGTGAAATATTCATAATTTATTTATTATCATTTATTATTTTGCTTTAAGACATGAGGGGTAGAAGTCAGCAGAAACTTTGCTGGAAGTTTTGGTAAAGCATCAAATTCATAGGGGCTTTTTAAATCTTAGGGTGCTGAATGGAATTAAAATGTGAAAAATACTGTAAATTTTAAACTTCTCTGGTGAATTTACAGACAATACTTTTCCCTGTCAGGGGCTGGCATGCATGGAAGGGCTGATGCAAGAATGCAGAAGGTAGGTGTAGAACAGGCATTGCAGGAGTGGCAGCCATGGAACTGAGAAGAATTTTGAATTTGGAGGAAAATAAAAGTATTCATTGTGCCAGTCTTGTCATGCAAATTACCTAATCTATTGCCACCTTACAGAGTCCTGCATGAGATGCTTGGAATTACGTTGGAGAATGCCTGGTGTAAAAGTATTTCTTTTCCCCTAGCAGTGCTTCCTATACTTTGAGACACAAAGCAGTGTCCTGAAAAACTGAAGGAAAATAAATTGTCATTAGGCTTTCTTTTGACTGTGACATATGACTATCTTCTCAATGCATTAAAACGAGATTTCATTTCCATTGTTGCACAGTCATCTCTGATCCTTTTAAAAAAACATGCCAGAATTGGTTCTGAATAAAACAGCATTTTTGACACTGAAGGCAGTAGAGCTGAATTTTTAGGTGGCAATCACATTTCAGTGCTCTTTCCAAAAAGAAATTTTCTCTGTTGTAAAGTAATGCCTCAAAGGTAGGATATACTCTCAACAAATTAAAAGCTAAGGAAAATATGCACAAACTCTAATAATCATTGTTGATGTGCAGACTTTTACCTCTGTAGAGTATCAGGAAAACCAGACATACCCATTCAGGGATGTGATGTGGAAGTGCTGGCTTTGGGTGTGGGCTCCACACCGGGAGAAACACTTCCAAATGGAGCAGCTTTTTTCTCTTGAGTTTTCAAGAGATTATTTACTCCAAACAAGATTATTGCTATACCAGTGTAGCAAGCTCTAAGGCCACAGTGTTGCAATTAGATTTTTTACCTCTGCCTATGAGAAGAGTTGCTAGGGTAGGGTCTGAAATACAAAGAGATTAGAGAATCTGAAATTCTGTAATTACGGCTGGATGGTGCATTTTGTGGACGGAAAGGTATTGAAGAAAACGCAGATACATATATTTGTATGAATTAGATCATTTGGAAAGTATTTAATAGGCTTCTTCCAGGGATTTATACTTAACAGAAAACTAGTACAGTTAAAAAAAGCCCACAAAAGAACTCAAACCAGGCAAGCAGATACGTTTTTGCTTGCGTCTCCCTTCTCCCTTTTTTTTTTTCTGTAGCCTTATTAAGAACACCTGCTGACACACTGAAAACCAATTACACACAAGTTTATTCACTACAGCAATCTCCTGCATTTTATCCACTTGGTTACAGCAGGATCCCGGCGTCCCCTCCTTCCCTCCCTCCGCCCCCGCAGCAGTCGGGGCTGAACTGAGGCGTGGGAGAAACAAGCGGTCAAGGAGCCCCGTTAACCTTTCCCTGCGGCTGGTTCCCAAGCCGCAGCGAGCGCTCCCGGAGGCCGGGGCGGCACTGCGCGGGCGGCTTTCCCCGCTTCCTGCCGGGAGGCAGCTGCCGCGGCCCCATCAGCGCCGGCACAGCGCCGCTCCCCGGCCGCTCCGCGCCCGTGCGCCTCGGCCAGCGCCGCCCCATCCTCCGCTGGGCCGGTCGGGCGAGGCGCGGCATGGAGCGGCGGCTGCGGGCTGTCTCCCGGGCGGGCAGGTGGTGAGCGCCCGCTCCAGCCCGGCGGCCGCCGTTTGGCTCAGGACGCGCCCGCGTCTGCAGCCGCCGGGGACAGGTAAGCGGAGAGCGAGGAACGGCGCGCGGCGAGGGCGCCGCGAGCCGGGCGTACCGGGGCGGCTGGCTGCCGGGGGACGCAGCGAGCGCCGGGCGCGAGGCGGGGGCCGCGCGGCGCGTCTGCGGGCGGCCCGGGAAGGCGGCGCGCGGCGGCCCCGGCCCAACGGCTGGCGAGGGCGGCCCCGGCCGTTGGCAGGTGAGGGCGGCGCGAGAGAGCCGGCGGCCTGCGGGAGCCGTGGGGGGTCTCCCCGGCTCGGGAAGCGCCGCGTGCAGGTCTGTCCGCGGGCGGTGGAGGGCCGGGAGACAAGTGTTCCTGGTGGTCGTGTTATTCGTGACTGCCCGCGTAGCACCGGTAACCTCGGCGGTGGCAGGATTAGTTGAAACAACAGTTTTTCACGTGAGGGCCCTTAGGCGCGTTGGGTGTGTGTAACTGCCGAGGAGACTGTGGAGCAAGGGTGCACCCGTTGCTAGCCCAGCAGCCGGGGGTTTCTTTGTGGGGAACAGCACGAACTCCAGTCGTACCAGGGGTTTGTAAATGGTCCAGAGGGAGCAGCTGTGTGGAAATCGAAGGCGTTCCGGATCCTCGCCTGTAAAACTGACCTTCCTGGTGTTTGTGATGCCCGAGGCATACAGGGACGAGGTGAGGTGGCCTGTGATGCCCCTTCAGGGCTGCATGGGTTTTAGCTGTTCCCCAGGGGCTGCAGGTACTGCTCCGCCTCCGGCTGTGCCGAGCGGCTCGGAGCCCCTTGGTGAAGTGCCACGCTGTCCTGTGACAGTGCTGGGTGTAGGGGCTGCGCGGGCATAGCTGGTGTAGCCACAGCTGTCTGCTGGGATAGCGGCATAAATGGGGAATGTTTCATGGGCTTTCTATATACTACGTGGTTCTGGATAAATCCTGTGCTGCTGCAAGATTGTGCTAGTCCTCTTTGAGAAGCTGTATTTGGAACCTGCCTAGCACAGCAAGCTCTGGCTCTGGATGTCACCAGTTGTTTTTTTTTGCCTTCTGGTTTAAGTAGGCGGGAAAAGCAAATTGTTGGCTGGGGGCTGGCACAAACTCATAAAGCTAAACAGGTTGCTTCAGGACATGCTCAGTTTCCCATGTTCTTTCACTTGTACTGGTGAATTGTACCCACCTGATTTTGCAGTGTTCTGAATGAGGATGTATTTTACTAGAGGCAGACTTGTTAACTCAAGTCCACCATAAATGATTGCACATTCACATTTGTCTCCTTTGTTTCATCTGCGTGCAAATTGGAGAATGGTTCTTTTACATAGTATGTGTGGGAAAAAATAAAGCTCTAAGAAGTTTGTAAATTTGGTAAAGTAAATGGTAAAGTAAATAAAGACACAGGAGCACAGGTGCCAGAGGGGCAAACCCTAGGGTGACAAATTCTGTGCTGTTTAGTCTTGTCAGAGGAAAGCAAGCTGTAATAATTGTGATTTCTAAAATAACACTTTTAGAAATTGACCAAAAGGAAAGATCTGCCATTTCTACATGCCTGTTCTTAACTGTGGCATTTAATATATTATTTTTGTGTTTGTTGTGTGATGCATAGTTCAGGCTAGCCCAGCAACATACCTCATTAGTTAAAGGTGACTTACTAAAAATCTCTTCTGTTGTTTAGGACAGAGAATGCAGTAAAAAGTAGGAAAACTAGAGAACTCGGAGATTGTTTCTATTTATCTTTGTTTGTGACTAAGCATCCTATGTTAATATATTTTTAGATATCTTAGATGTAGCTTTTCAGATCTATCTAGCTTTTATGATAAAATAAGCAGAACTTCCTGCAGTGTGTGGTGTAAGTCTGGCTGAACCTAGAGAAATCTAATTGTAAGTTGGGTTAGGTTGCCTCAGATTTCTGGAATATAAACCACTTGAACGTAGGCTGGCTGCTTCTGATACTTCACTCTGTGGGATCCCTTCTTTGTTTAATAGACTGAGCAGTGTTAGCAGCATGCAGTGGTACCTTACTGTGAATTTATCATTGTTTTATGTCTTGTGCCTTACTGTTTAGATTTTGGATTGTCAGGTCGTTCTAATGACAATTTAGAATTATTTTCTGACTTTGTGATTGCATAGCAACGGCTGGTGCAGGGGGAGTGAAAATTAGCAATACGCAACTGCAGGAGGTTGTAATTGGGTTGTTACAACATACATCCAGTATTGTAAATTGTTGCACTTCGTTAACAAATGGCCTTGTAAAGAGGCTACAGATCAGAATACAGCCTGGTTTGGTATTTGTCATGCTGATGGTGCAGTAGAAGTAGCAGCTCATTTTCACCACAGATAGATGATGCAGTGCTCATGTAATACATCAATCTATTTGTTCAAAGTGGAGAACGGGGTGAATGAAGCTGAATTGTGGTTTGGTTTCTTTTCTAAACAGGTAAATATAAAGAGAGTAATCTCCTACAGGCGGTTGATAGTGACTGCTTTAGAGACACAGTGAGCTGGAGGTCCCTGGCAGCAAAGATGTCTGCCTAACAGCTGTATCAGTCTGAGAAAAGCAGAGCATCCGTATTACTGAAATACTTTGACTCATCGAATAAATGCAGTGTTAAATGAAGGACTGGCGTACATACAGGCAAAATTATCTAGAAGGTCAAATATTATAATGCCTTTTTGCTATTTTTAGTATAATTTGTTGTATATTAGCTGTGTTCTTATCTCACAGCCCTTCTGCCTCACCAGTCATCTCTGAGGAAAAGACACTTCTGTTTTTGCGAACTGTAAAAACTTGTCAAATTAATAATGCCATACTATTACTAATATAAAATTTTACCTTGAAAAGTATTGCATGCTTAACTGTTTCACTTTGTTGTAAATTGGTTGACTTCTTGAGAGCAATTTAAATACATTTGCAAGTTTCGCTTTGGTGCCTGTTGCATTTTCCAGGTGAGTACACTCTCCATTGGGAGTGACTTCCACTCCTCTGAATATCCTCAGTTATGTGATGATTTGTCCAAGCATTTTGTGAGACCTGTGCGGTTCTGTGCCAGGGTATGCAGGCTAGGGCAAAAAAGAGAATGGGCATGGGTAACTTGTGGGCAGCTGCCCTAATCTGTGCTCTGGAGAGGGGGATGAAATGAAGAGTTAATCAAAACTAATTGGTTTCAGTGGTTCTACATTCTGTATAATGCCCTGTCTCTGATAAGCAAGTGTTGTTGGAATAGATAAAAAAGTATGTGTTTAAGAACAGATAAAAAAGAATGTATTTCCTAATTAATGGTTCTGCAGAGCTACATGGAACTATGAACCAGTCTGCAGATAAGATTTGTATTCAGTTTCCAAGGTTTGTTTTTGAAGTAGTTTGCCATAATCTGATAATTAAGTAGTTATAATGTTAAAAAATGTATTTTGTTAAAAGAAAAAATTATTATAAAATATGAATTGAGACTGCTTCAACATGCAAAAGCAATTATTGTAGATACAGTTCTGCAAAACTGCTTTCTTCAGGGTTCTTCCCAACTTCATTGTTATGTTACAAATCCACACATCGACCAGAGGTCACATCATTTTACCAGCATTTCTGTGTAGTACTTTTAATGTGGTCTTCTTGAAACATTTTATATCGTATACATATCTGACAGGAAAATAAATCTAGCACCTCTATAAGATTATAATGGGGTGCTGAAAAGGGTATGTTTGATAGCATGAGTTTCATGTTATTACATGGATCCTTTGATCAGCGTGTTGGATTTTTTTTTTCGTGCTTCTGGGAACAGTTTGTATTCAAGTGGGAGTTGCATGACTAGGTTTGATACTGATATTTTTACTTTGCTTTGAAATGTCAATATCTTTCTCAAAGGAATGATAGTCTGTTGTAGTAATCACATGTTGCTGTTTGTTACCTGGGGAGAACAAAGATGCAAAGGGCAAATTGCATGTATAACTAACCTTGAAATATTGTTTTAAACAATTCCATTATAAATCTTGCTTTATACAGTCTATCTTATGCACTATTCATTTTTGTGTGCTTCTTGTCAAATATTTTAGGTTTTGAGTTGTTGTGGGTTTTTTTCTGTGTTATTTTTTTTTTTGATGTGTGTGTGGGGTTTGGTTTTTTTTTTTTTGAAAGATCTTTTTATTGTGCTATGTATAGATGGACTGAACAATGTAAATCGTTAGGGCATTCTTTGTTTTACTGAAAATATGCAAAATATTTGTGGAAGGAGTGTTTTGAAGTAAGATTTGAAGAAGTGTTTCATTTTCAGCTTGAAAATATGCAAGCTTTTTGACGTGAAAACCTGGACTAATGGTAATTTCCCAGCAGACATGTTTCTGTTATAGCCTTGCTATGTCATGACTGGCTTTTTTTTGTGCAGTTCCCATGGCAACAAGGATTTTTGATCTGCAAAGCAGAATACTGTATATGGTTTGAGGGGGTATACATTTTCTTTATTACAGAAGAAATCCTGGTCCATGAAAGCTGATCAGGCATCCTGCTGTCCCCCTGTCCCATCTCTCCCTTAACAATCTTTGTTTTGCCCATAAGATTACCTGTAAATATAAATTCCTATTTGACAAGAATACAGTTACTTGTTCTCATTTTTGACATAGGATAAGAAATGGTGGAAAACTTGTGAAGGCTTACTGTAGTGATAAGCATGGTAAATGTGTCATCTTTCAGGTGAAGCCTTGACAAACGGGGCCATTTTATATGCATATAAATTTTTGTATGTATATATTTGTGAACATTGTATATGTACATAAAAAGTAATGAGAGTTAAAGTTGCTCAGGATTTTCATTGGCTTCTGCTAAAGTTTACTTTGGCTTGGACTTGTTTCCTGGATGCATTCATAATTTTTTTTTTTTTTTTTAAATGGACCTATACATTTTAATGAAAGAAACTTAAAATACAGTGCTTGATTCATCAAGTAAAATTCATCATCAGTTGCAATTATCTTGTGTGGTTTCGTGTGTGTCTGTATCTCTCACATTCTCAGGTGAATACACAGGTGATATGGGATGTAGTTACAGGAGAAGCCTATAATTATGTAACCATGCTTAGGGCATGGGTCATTTTCTGTAAATTAGGTATGTTTGCTGAGGTGGTGATGTTTTTCTAGCTGAGCACTTGTTCCAAAAATATAAGCCAATTGGAATTAGTCAAGTTCCCTCCACACCCCCATTACTTTTTGGGTTTTTTGGGGGAACTGGTAAAAAAAGATAAAATGGGAGTGACGTAGTTACTGAAACAAACAGCATGGGTAAACTAGGCAGTTACTATTTACATTGTAAAAACCTCTGAATAGTACAACTAAGATAGATAATCTTCATGACATGAAAGGCAATGTAGAGATGCATTTAAAGCAAATTTCGAAAGTGAAGTCTGCTGCCAGTGACCTGCTGGTCTTCATGTGGTTTGGGCTGGGAGACCTCTGTCTTCCCCTGCCACTGTCACCACACATACATGTAGGATTATTATGGAATCATGAAGATTAAAAACCACCACATTGATCTCTGCTGCTGAAGCTACTTATCCAAAGACACGCAGTTCTGCTGGAGAAGTACTGTACAGGATATTTCAGTGGTAATAACTTCATCCAAATACCTGTTCGTAAATGATTTTTTCACTAGTGCTGTCATCACCTGTTTGTGTGTGATAGCTATGACAATATAATGTGTATATGAGAGGGAAGCTGAGCTTTGTACCCAGACCTAGGCATGAACACCCTGTATGTATTGAAATGTGCAACAGTCCTGGATTTTTCAAGTGAAGGTAGAGATTTTGAAATGACTGGTGTGGTCTGTGGGGTTGGTTTGTTTGTTTTTTGTCTCTCCCCTGCAGTGGCCTTCTCAGAGGTGGATTAAGCACAGTAAGGTGCACGTAGTTGAGACCTCTGTGTCACCCTTCTCATGAAGATCAGCTTTCAAGTCAATACAGTGCTAATGTTGAAAAAGTGCTTATAGCCTGCAGTGGTGTATCGTTCAGAATGCTGTATGTGACCCTGGAGCATCCTTACATTCAGGAATTCAAGAAAATAAGGGTATGAAAACTGGAATTTTGAAAGTGAGTCTGCAAAGATTTATGGCAACTAATAGCATCTGGCAGTGTACTACATACTACCTCCTTCCCTGCCTCCCAAGCAACCTCAACCCATTTATAAGAGCTTGAAGGTTTATTTTGATACTGTTTTTTTCTGGGTTTGCTTGTAATACTAGGTAGTGCAGTTTTTCACTGACTAATTTGTCCAGTGCTCCCTGAGAATTCAAGAGAAAAGATAGTAACTATAGCTTGGGCTTTATGCTTGAGAACAAGAGTTGTGAGTTGCAACGTCAGATATTTTCCATTGTGTATGGAGAGGATGTGGGGCTGGTGATTCTGCATGAAGCTGGATCAATAGGTCAAACAGATAGCTTCTGTGTCTCTGAGATGCATTAGGAGGAGTGACAATGCGATGACATTATCACTGACCCTAGTCTGTTCTCGGCTATAAATCCTCTGGTTGCAGTCTTCGCTGTTCCTCAGCATGTGCCGTTCACATTTAAGGGCTTTTCAGATAATCTCCATCTGCTACATAATGGAAACAAAACAATTGTGATCTGTGTGGAGCCAGCTGACTCCCTAAGTGGGGATGGAGGCTTGCAAAATACATCTTGTCTTTAAAGAACTTGTTTGTCTGGCTGATCTCATTGACATGCTATGTGCTAGTCACTAGGCTGTCATGGATGAAAAATAAAATGAGGTACTGACTGGGACATACCCGTTTTTTGAGCATGTCAGATGCTGCGTAGCGTGTATTTGTGTTCTCATGTTAGTATACCAGAAATACTGCCCATCCTAATGTCTCTCTAATTGGAAGAAGGGAAAAGCAGCTTGTATGTGAAACATCTCATCAGCATTAAAGTATTTGTAACGTTTATCCTGCATGGGTAATGAGAAGGTAAGCAGCAGGATTTCTTAACTGCAGGTATTCACTAGGTGTCAGTGCATGATCAGACTGATGTTCTCCCTCAGAAGTTCTTTGATTCCTGTACCTCCATTATGAATAGGGATTTTAAAGAAAATTCCTACATTTGTCTCCAGAATATAGCGTGGATTAAATTTAAGAACAGCTAATGATGGGAAGTAATGAATTCGGTATGGTTTTTAGGAGTAGTCTGATAAAAATGCTGATTTAAAAAAATCCAACACATTTTGTGCTTCATAAAGGTAATTTAAAGACTTGGAATAGCCCCTGTGTTGACCATTATCTGGATTTCTTGTCAATAACTGGCATATTACTGATTAAACACTCTACCCGATATTGCTACCTGCCTGGCCAGATTTTAAGACCAATTCTGATCAAGCTTGTCTAAGAACATCTGTAAAAGATAAGAGTAGGAAAACTGTAGAGATTAAAATGGACCATTGTCTAACATATACCTCTCCTTTACACAGATTTACAGAATATAAACACAGCTAACAAGTTCTAAATATAGGAAAGCTTAACTGACTTCCATTGTATATGACTCTCTGACTTTGTGACTCTGAGAATGAAAGCCCATCCTTCAGCTTCAGTTGTCCATTGACTTCGCCAGAACTGTAATCTATTCACAATGATGCAAAAGAGAGCAGATTCTGCCACTGTCTTAAAAATTGTTCCTAACCAAGGGTTAACAATTTATGAGAAATTATTATTTTTGTTTTTAAATGCGACTTCGGGTTTCGTCCAGGACTTCTCATCAGAAGTTGATCTGTCTGAAAAGACAGATCTTTGCTCAGTGACAATATCTTTTATCTTCCATTGTTAGACGTGTCTTAAAATGGGTTTTTGTTTTTTGTGTGGTGGTGGTGGTGGTGTTGTGTTGTTGTTGGGTTTTTTTTGTTTGTTTGTTTTTTTAATAATTCCCCATGCTTGCTTTCTACTGTCCTGCTTTTCATTGCCAGCCGTGACATTCTGTTGGTATGGTTCCTTTGAAGTTCGTGATTCTGCTAAGCATTTTCTTGCAGGCCTGCTGCTGCATTGAAGGTGATTAAAAAGGCATTTGCAACTCAGGAAATCAATTTGGTGGTTCTCTGCAGCAGTAACTTTTAAATTAATACATACAGTGGTTTTAGCATAGAAAATAGAGCTTGTGTCCTTGCAAAATATTCAGAGAGAAATTCAGTCATCCCACATTTCACTGGGGTTACCACCTTGCTGAAATGGATATAGCACAGTAGGATGTCTGAATATCTGAGCTGCTTTAGAGTATAGGCAACTGCATGCACTGAGAATCCAAAGTACTGATCCCTCTTCTGTGGGCGGACTCTTAACAGGATTTTCTCTTTTGCCAATGATAGACATGTACTTGTTTATTGTAGTTGAGAGCATGTCCTAAGAAAGTGAGAGACATGGTTACTGTTCTTTCCTTGGCCTGAACGTGTTCAAATCTATACCTGCATCTTCCAGAAAGGTACCATAATTAACAGGCTATAAAGTAATTTCAGGAACATAGTGCTAAGGAGTGGTCTCTCTTTTCTTTTGGGTGATATTGGATGAAAAGGGGCATAACATTAACCTAATTTTGGGCTATTCAATTGTGTGGAGGGGTATGTGGGCTTTCTCGTTCACAAGTTGTTTTGGAAATAGGGACCAGACTCCTGTTCCTTTCCAAGTGAGTGTTCTAGAAGGCTTTTGCAAATTTGTATGTGAAGATACAGGTGGATTGTTTGCAGAACACTTTTCTTTGGTATGGTTTCACATCACTTGAGGAGTGAATGCATTTTAAATTATCAGCAAAACTATGCACCCATGTTTTGAACTCCACCTTAGCTATGATAGAGCAAAAAGGTAAATAATGACCTTTCTTGTTGCAATGAGCATGACAAACCAAGCACCTTCTGAATTTCTGAAAAGGCAACTGATCTTTCATATAAGTTCTTTAGGGTTTCCCCCACCTTGCTCCCCCCCTCAAAAAAAAAAAAAGTGTGTGTTTGTTTTAACAGTTCTGTTGCTTACAAGCTTTATATTTTTTTTTTTAATTTAACAGCTTAATTTAATGGTGTACTGATAATTTTTAAGATTGAAGATCTTTACCCAGTGCCTATGTTATGTGTAAGTTCTTATCTCTGTTGTGTGTACCATGGTGAATTTTACCTTAAAGAGCTAATTATGGTCTTAAAAAAATACTATAAAAAACTAAATGGAACAGGTAAAGAGTGGCTCCAAGAAAGCACCATTACTGAAAGACTGGTAAATACTGGTTAGTTACGTGTCCTTATGGGCTGGACACGATTTACTCAAATGTTCTCTTTCCCTGTTTTGGTGAGTTGTGCATGTGCAGCACTGAGGATAGGCAATGAGTACTATCAGTGCCTTTCTTAGAAGTGTGCATGGGATAAAGGAGTAGCTCTTTCAATGGCTTCAGGAACTAAATTTTGCACAAGTGTGTTTTAAAATGTAGTAGTTGTATTGGTAGAAATGTAAAGCAACATTAGGGTTTTCTTGACCAGAAATTTGGTTATGAAAAAAATGTTTTATGCTTGTATAATGTACTTGAGGACCATATTCACCATTTGGTCCATTTTCTTTGATAACTGGTTGGCATACAGTTATGCAGAAAATCCAAAATCTGATACAGAAGAACGGTGACTTTCAGATGTTAGTATAGTCTCATGAGCTCTCTATTAAGGTATGTGGACTGATTGTGGGTGATCCCCTCAGTATTAACTGTGCAGGGATAGAAGGGTCCTTTAAAATGAATGCGATCAATATGTGAGGCTGAGGACAGGGTGATTGTAGAATCATGCATGAAGCTGGGCTGGGTGGAGAGAGCAGAAAGGTGTAGGGAAAAACAAAATTAAGCAGACTAGGAGACTGTGCATATGGTTGAAATCAGGATGGTAGCACACAGGGCATAATTTCTCAAATATAAATTAAGCCATTTTTAAATTTTATCCCTTGAAAAATGAGAGATGCCTACAATGCTAACATGGGGCCAGCATCAGATGTTTGGAGGAAGTGTATTTTGGTGTTATCCCTTTCTTAATGTTTTTCTACCTTTCCTGTCTAAATTAGCTGTTTGGCTAACTGCAACATAGCTGTTTAGGCTCAGAATATTCAACTTCCCACATTTATGTATTTGCAAGTTTTATTATGTTGTACCCTCTGCAATGAGGATTTCTGAAAGAACTACTAAAGACTGTCAAAAAAACCCAAAAATATTTATTATATCTGTTTATTATTTAATAAACTTCCAAGAACATTTGAATACACACACATGCACATACAATCTCAAATCAAATTTAAAGCATTTTCTCTAAATGCAGGTTTAGTAACAACATCTGTAGGAATCAGTTAACGTGAGCATTCCATGTAAACTGTGCTTGCTTTTGAATAGGAACTTTGATCCCATGACAGAAATGTAGATATTAAAAACTAATGTTGTAGTTCCTTCATAAATAAATCCCTTATTCATGATCTGGAAAAGAGAGGAGGGAATATATCTTATACTTTCCATGTATGGTCTTTAGTATTTATTAAAGTAATTATTAATAAAATAATTAAAATCTCCAGGCAACCTGGGACATGTGGAAGCATGTTGTTTTTTTTTTTCTTCAGGCATTCTTATGCATAATTGCCAGCTAGGTCAGAACTGGATTGACTTAAAATCAGCATAAAGGTTTCATCAAGTCAGTGCATTAGTAAAGGAAGAAGGAATATAAATAAAAGAAGAAACTCATCTAACCTGCAAAATAAGCAGAAAGAAAAAGAACCCTTATTAATCTTTCAGGTACTCAGCTGTGGTGACTAAGTAAAATCTCATAAGGTGCCTGTCATAGCTGTGAAAAATGGTATTCTTCCCTTAGCTAGCTGTCATTCTGTGTCTGTGTTTCTTCCAAAAGGGGTAATACCTCTCTTTTTTTTTTTTTTTTTTTTTTCTGACAGTGCTGTGCCAGCATTATGCTTCTTACTGGAGCAGATATGGCTGAAAACCAATAATTTTTTTTTACAGCAAATAAAAACTGGATTAGTAAACTTCTTCAGGTTGGCTTAATTTTGTCTTTCAGTCATGAAGTCCACATTAAAAACAAGTTTCTTTTGAACCATAAAGTCTGATGTTTTAGGTTTGTGTACTATAATTTAGTTACAAGAAGTCAATATTTGATTTTGGGGAAGAACTTACTGACTTAGTTGTTGCTATGTAAGTAAGTGAAATTGGAAATAATTTCCATGCTAGAAATCTGCTTTATAAGATAGTTATATATGAATTAATGAAAATCTGTGTCTACTGTCGTACAGGAATTCTTTGCTTACCTTTTCTCTCTTTTGTGTCATGTATTATACCACTTTTGATCTCAGTGAAGGCAGATGACTGTACTCTTGAGTTGATTGAAGGAGCATAAATGGATGTTGGTAAGTGGGTGGGAGTCTCAAGAAGTTGAAATTTATGTAACTTGCATTTCTAAGAGGTGAAAATTAGCCTGCCTTGAATATGTTTCACAATTTTGCCCCGAGATTTGTTCCCAAATGGCACTATTTTCATGGAGGTTTCTAGTTTGATTTTACACAAACTACATATATAAATACACGTATTTAGGGGAAAGGGGAAATTGTTTTGGTTTTGTTTATATAGGAGTAAAGAAAAACTTACCTATTATAACAGAAGTGTTAAGTTCTATTAATGAGTAAAAATGTACGAATGCTGTGGTAAAGTAATCCTATTCTTCTTTCCTGAAGCAATTTTGATTTTCAAACTATAGGGTGAGGTGTTTTCACTGTGCATCACCCATAATTATCCAGCTGCTTCTCCAACCCTGATAGTCATCCCTTAGGCTTCGTTAAATTTAGTCGGTAGGGCATTGTAGCCAATACAACTTGTTGTATGGCTTTTGCATTTTAATACGTTGCTATTTCTGACTGCACAATTCTAGTTTATTCAGAGACTCATGGAAACTGTATCACCCACATCCTATTTGATAGCTTCCCACTATTTAAACTTTGGACTACTGGAATCCTACATGAATTGAGAGATTTCTAAGGCTAGTAGGTGATGGCATCTGTCCCCCATTTGGGAGAAAGAAACCTCAGTTCTCCATTTGTTTGCAGCCATAAGTCATAAATAATTACCTTGCAATGACAGCAGCTTCAAATTGAGGAAACCTTCACGTGGGTTTCATAATCAAACATCAATGGGTTCCAGTTCTTTTGACCAGACAGGATTTTTCCAGGAACCACCCCTGAGTGCACATCAGCAAGTCATACATGGTTCCTTTGTCGCTTTCTTTTTTCTCTGTCAGCGTTTACTCTGCTTCAGGACCATGCTGGCATGTTTCTTAATGACACTGAGCAAAGAGGTAACGATCTCAAATGTCTGCCTGTAGTTTTCTATAAGTATCAAGCTCTGCCAATGTCTTCATTAAGCTGTATGTTAGAGCTGATTTCACACTTGATGGAAGAGATCTAGAGTAACTGGTTTCTAATGAAGAACTATGTGCTCAGCTGTCACACAGTTACATAACTTGAGGTTGGCTGCTGGGAGTCCCATGTTGCATGAATCTCCATGGAGTGCCTCTTCCCCTTTCTGCCTCTCCCCCCCAAAAAAACCCAAAACAACAAAATAAAGGCCCCTAGCAAAAAAACAGATGCAGGACTTAACAACTGAGGATCCTCTTTGATGTAGAACACTGTTGCAAACAATTTTTATTATCAATATAGTGTAAAAGAATTTTACCTCTTTTGTCTTTAAGTAAATCCTTTGTGGTTCTAGGAAGGAAACTGGGATGTGCGCTAAAAAAGCAAGTTTGGACAAAATATGGGATAGAATAAAGGAGAAAGAGGAAAATAATCTGATAAAATAGAACAGCTGCAAATATTTTTTTTTTTTAATTTAAAAAAAGGTAAAAAAGCATAAGACCTATGGAGAAAGATAACTGGACCACTGATAGAGCCTACCAAAGTGGGGGAGTGGAACAATTAGCTCTGCTAAAGGAAGAGGCTCGAAGTAGATATTGTGGGAAGGATTATGTTTAGTTTTACCAGTGTATGTTATGAAATACAATAAATTTGTTTGAGGTTCTAATTATTTACTAAGCTCTGTCAGTTTATCTTTACAATTAGGGTTTTCTAAAGTGTAGGGCAACAAAGATGATTAAGGGAGTGGAGCATCTCCCTTATGAGGAATAGCTGAGGGAGCTGGGTCTCTTTAGTTTGGAGAAGAGGAGACTGAAGGGTGACCTTATTAATGTTTATAAATATATAAAGGGTGAGTGCCATGAGGATGGAGCCAGGCTCTTCTCGGTGGCAAACAATGATAGGACAAGGGGTAATGGGATCAAGCTGGAACATAAGAGGTTCCACTTAAATTTGAGAAGAAACTTCTTCTCAGTGAGGGTGACAGAGCACTGGAACAGGCTGCCCAGGGAGCCGTTCTGGAGACATTCAAAACCTGCCTGGACATGTTCCTGTGCGACCTCACCTAGGCGTTCCTGCTCCAGCAGGGGGATTGGACTAGATGATCTTTTGAGGTCCCTTCCAATCCCAGACATACTGTGATACTGCGAAGTGTTAGGATAAACTTTTCTCCTTTTTTTTTTTTTTTTTCTTTCCCCAGCATCCACCAGTGTGTACTTTAATCATCATCATAACTTGTATTATACTATATCAGTATAATTTTGCTCATCTTTTGTGGGTCTGTGCAGCACTTTTCAAATTTGTGTCTACCATATCTTATCATTAACTCTGGAGTGGGAAGTAAATATCTTGACTGATAAGCCTGGATGTTACAAAGAACCGTGAGTGGCTAGTGAAACCTGAAGTGAGATTGGTTTGTAATGAATCAGCCCAAGTTCGGAACTGACGTCAGCCCTGATGGCACAGCCATAGATTTAGCCAAAGGACTAGGGCAGTCTCGCAGTTTCTGATTTCAACTTACTTACGTTCTTTTATTTTACTCCATCAGTACCATTATATGGGAAAGCACAGTGGATTACTGAGATGTAACTTTTATATACTTTCTAATATTTTGCACTGAAGCTTTTTCAGGAAGAAAGTGATCTTGTAGTATATTATCCTTCATAACAGGATTGCCAAAAGAAGTGTCATTTTTTTTTGTGGAGTTAGAGAAAATTAAAGCAATTACTTTAGTAGCAATAGATGTAATCAGGGAAAGGAGAAATGAAGAAAGTCATTACAGGAATCTTCTTCCTGATGAAGCCTTCTGTTTGTCCAGTGTAATAGCTCTGGAGAGAAAAGAAACAAACACAAAAAAATGGTATGTTGTAAGTAGTATTAAGTATAGAGAAGTTAAAAAAAAAAAGTTTTGAAATAGCCAAATGAATATAAACACACCCACTAATTACTGGAGTCACAGCAGGGGCTAGGTACAAACCTGGATTCAAAAAGGGACCCAGTTTCCCTTTCTCCATCTCTGTGTACATGTGATTAATTAGTCCAATAATAGCACTTTGGAGCTAGAAAGCATTGTGAAGGCTTTGCAGGTGCTGGCTCTGGAGATGAATGATGAGGTTCAGGCTGCATGCCAGGGAGCAGCCAGGGCAGTGGGTGAAGCCAGAAGCTGAGGGCAGCCCAGTAGGACTGAGTGGGTTGGCCTGGGCACGGCCATCAGCCTGAGCCAAGCTTGGTGTCCAGCCTGTAGTGAGCAATAAGTCTGAGGTCCCCGCCTCAGACTCTGGGTCAAGGTGGGGCCTGGCCAGGTCCAGGCATGAATGCAGCAGAGGGGTAGTGTAGCTCAGGCAGGGGCTGGGGGCAAGAGGCCAAATTTCAAAGCAGTGCCCTGGGGAAGGGTGGGCAGGCTCACAGCGGGTCTGCTGCTCCCTTGGCCAATGCCACCAGGTGGGCCCTCTGTAAGTTGGACTTGTGCCAAGGCAGCCAGAGCTCCCCTTCTGGCACATGGGAATGTCCTCAGCCCTCTGACATACTGTAGTAGCAGAAGTGAATTTCATATATTTAAAATTCATTTATCAAGTAAATGGCTTTACTTAATTTTTGATATACAAAGCAGGGAGAATTGCACAAGGGCTGGCTGAATGTTACATAGAATTCTAAAGAAAATGGCAACTGTGGTTTACAGGGATTGCACAGACATCGCTCTGCTGGTGAGGCTTGTGTGTGCAGTGCTTTGTAAAGTGCAGGGGCAACATCAGCCTCCTTAATCATTTTTTGTAGCAAGGCTATTTGTGTTTTATTTGAGAAACACTGGCTGTATTAGGGTTGCTTCATTCTGGGACTGTTTTAGGGGTGTTGGGATTTTTTTTTGTTGTTAATAACCTCCTTTTTTCATAGCAGATTTTGCAAGGTTTTCTGATTTACTTGCGTGCGCTGCTTGTTTCTCTGTGATTAGCTATTCTAATAGTGCTTCAGGGCTGGAAGTGTTGCACCTTCCATCTGTATTGAAAAGATTTTTATTGAATCCAGTTATTAGACTACAATTCTATATGTCTGTGCATCTCCCTCAACAGTCAGGCTGGATGAGAAATGAAGCCTTGGTGCTCAACTTCAAATTTCTTTCTACAGATGAAAAAGTTGAAGATGTCTTCCAGCCACTTACTTACAAGGGCAAAATGTCCATTTAGATTTTCCTTGGTGTTCCTCACTGTTCATTCCCACTAAAGAAAACTGTATTGATTGTCTGGATTTGAAATCCTAATAGTTATTTTAGTTTTTCAGTGCTTGCAGGAATGGATTTCCATTTTTCTGGGCATCTAGGAATAGGTTTCATGTTAAACTGAGGTAATTTGATTAAAAAAAACACCTACTTGTTAAGATAGAATCTGAACGTTATGCACAGAATCCACTGGCAGTTCACTATTACAAGACTGACAGCTAATTTTTTCAGAAGCTAAAACGGCTATTACTTTGCAGTGAAAGTATGCTAATTGGTAGAGTCTTGCTGTGGTTAAAGATCAATAACTTGGTGAAGAGGACAGATGCTCTTATTTAAAGGAATTCACAGTTAATTTTATTGGCAAACCATAGCTGAAGGTTCAAATTTGTAAACACAAAGGTATTTGTCAGCTTCTGCTGTATAATGTTTTTCTTTGAAGGGGAAATCCCGGAGTACAAATGCTTTGATGAGGCAGTAAATGTTATCTTAGCTAAGGCTGAAGACTCACTCTTGATTTTGATTTTAATTAAATTGTCATAGGATAAATCTGATGCTGTTGTCTTGAGCTGAGCTGATACCTGATTTATATGGATATATAGAAAACAAAAATTCCCTAATCTTGGCAAACATTTTTTCAACTAGATTTAAGAGGCTATAATAGACTTACTATACTTGAGGCCCACAAGTTGAAAATTGTTCATGCAGTTGTTTTTTTACATTTGAATTCTTATTTACGTAGAAAGTTTTGTGTAGACAAAGTTCACACAGCACATTGGATTTTGGCTACTATATTATAAAGACAGTAAAATAAATGCACATGCGCTGATTACATGGGTAGAGCTTTACATATGTAGAACTTCAAGAAAAAACATCTGGTAATTATTTCAGGTATTTCATAAATACTGCCTCAAGCAGAAATAAAAGGTGGTGTAGTAGGAAATTACTGGTATCCATCCCTAAATTATTCTAATTTGCACTGAGATTTCAGATTCTTGCTTTTTATGAAAACACCACTGTTTTGATAATTACAAAATTTTTTAAATACATAGCAGCTCATAGTCAGTCTCTAATAATGTATCCAGGCAATAACTATGTTCCTGCAGTTCTTTGCTTGTTTTTTTCCTTATAGAAAGGAGCTAAAAGGGAGAACTGCTATTCACTAGTGGAGCTGAAAGTTATTAATAGACTTAGATTTTTCTTGTCTTTATATTTTATTACTTTTCGGTACAGAGCGTCCTTGCTAATTACTAAGTAGCTCATTAAAGCTGGTTTTTAGATGTGATTTTTGTTTTGTGTTCTCCTTGCTGTTTTCCTATTTTGCCAGCATGCAGATGGGGGTGGGGAGTGGGAACTGAGGGAGAGAGCATGTTCCAGAGCATGCCAGGATGACTTCAGTTATTGGAAGACTGCTGTCTGATGGATGTAGAAAGGGGGAGTAAACCTCTCAGTCTGCACTGACGGAGCTGAAACACAGAAACCCAATTTACAGGTAAGGTGAAAAAAATTCCTGTTCTGAAGAGTTATTCTTGATCCTTGCCACAACATTTATTGGCTGTAAATAATGCATGTGCAAGCATCTTGCTGTTTGTTCCTCATTAATGACTTTGAAGCAGCTTTTCAGGTTATTATTTCTCCTGCCTAGGAGGTTTCAACCGATGTGAGATCTATAGGCGGTGAAATCACAGGCATGCCTGATGCTATCTGACAACTTTCACATGTGACACTATAGGCATTGCGTCTCCTGATGCTGAAGTTGTTCAGTAAGCTGTAGGGAGAGAGGTCTTTTGTATGATGTATTTTGAACAGTGAGTATTTCCACTATATGCTACCAGCTGGAAAATAGTGCTGAAAGATCTAAAAGTATTTTGAGTTTGGATAGGAAAAGGACTTAAACTGCTTCTAAAACTGCATGTGTTTTATTTAGTGTTGAACATACACTAAAATGGCTCCTCAGAGCAACTCTTAAAGGCTTTTTGTGGATTTTTGCATTGTTTTTAGGTTTGTAATAAATTTAGTTTGTAATTTAGTCATGGTATTGTCTTTGTCAAAAAGAGAAAGCATGATGCATATAATTAAATGATGTGTACAAGACAGATAAATCTTGTAGTACTTACAGCAGTTATGTACGAATTTTGATCAACTTGAAATGGCTTGTATGGAAGCTGTTCTGCTGAGTTTACATGCTACCTGCAGCTCTTAGTTCAGAGATGCTGGGGATGGCAAGTAGTAAATAATTTGCTTGGTACAGAAAATAATGCATTTATCGAGCCACGTTATTTGAGCATACAGGACTACAGGCAGAAGTCCTGGCCCCACTGAAAGGATTGGGGATTTTGATATTTGCCTACCTGGGGCAAGGATTTCAATGTGTCGGCTCTCTATTGACTTATTTCTACGTTTTACATGTAGTAAATGATTGTTAAGCTACAGGACCTTGTTTTGCTGGTTTGAAGCAGAAATCTTCTCTGAAATAAACATTGGAATTGTAAATTGTTGCCGGTGTATAGAGGTGTGTGTTTGTGGTGGGGTGTTTTTATATGGTTTTTTGTTTGGGTTTTTGTTTTTAAAGCAATCAGACATTTGTATTACTTCACAATAGTGATGGAAATAGCATCATTATGGGAAGTATTTTGGTTTAGATAATTATATATTTGATGAATTTAACCTCTTGAGTATATGCTGTACCTCCTTTAAGATAATTAGGTAGCCACTGTATATTTCTAATGTGACTTTTTTCTGGAGTTTCTTGAAGTTAATGTATTATTAAAAAATATCCTATAAGCAATTATCAGTATATACGTTTTATGGAAAAGGTTCCTTTTTAAAATAGTATAAAGCAGTTGTTTAATTCCCATTACAGTTGTCCATGTATTTTGAATACTGTATTCTAAATTAATCCATTGATAGAAAATCTGGGAATGTTATCCTGTAAGCAATTAGTTTTTAAGTAATTAATTGTTATTCTTTATACTGCACTGAAAATATAATAATGGGATTATTTAGTTGTCACAGTCCATTTATATAGTACTGAAATAAAGGAAAATATCAGAAGCTTTCTGCTCAGTTTGAGAGTATATAGTCATAAAATACATTTATAAAGCTAAACCACTGGAATTTAGTTTTCATTTAAGTGATGTTATTAAAGAAAACCCGGACAAGGTCAATAAAACTCTGAGTACTACAGAGGACTGGAAGAAGCTTTGTCCTCTGTCTACTTATTTATACACCTTACTGGCTACAAGCATCTGGAGTTTTCTCCTAGCTGTTTCTTCAGTGCATGGAACCTGACATATTTGCTAAACAAGTAGTCAATCAAAAAAATTAATAATTTACAGTTAATGTCAGCAATTCACAAAATTATTCCAAAAGACTGAACTGTATCTTTTTTTTTTTTTTTTTTTTTAATACTGGAATGTGAACACTGCTAAATAATACTACCTGGAAAATAGATGAGTTGCATCCTAACATTTGTTGTTTGTAGGGAATGGATATCTACTTGAAAGCATAAGCACAACTGTTAAATTACAATCTCAAATCTATGTATTCCAGTCACTTTGATTTTTTCTTCATCAAATGAGAAATCTGACTTAAAGCAGCTCCAGTAACAGAGAGGAGTTGATGAAAATGGAGATCTAGTTCCACGTGTATTTAAATTATTCTGTCTCCTTGGAAACACTGCTGCTGCAGATGGATTTGGCTTTTGGTGGCTAAAAATATCTGCCACTTAATAACAACAGCATGAAAGATACTGAATAAAACTAATGTGTTGTCACTAGTTTTAAAGTTCCCTAATGATTCAGGTATTCTGCATGAACTAGAGATTTGCACTTTCTGTCCAGTATTCCCTATCAGCTGATGCCAGCACTCACCAGCTTGCTGGAAATGAGAGAAACTCATTAGCCTGGGTTGCAGACCCTACTAAGAGGGGACCATGTGAGTGGGAGGCAGGGTAGGCGAAGAGTTTGAAAGCAGATAAAGTTGGAAAAAAAAGTTCGTGGTGGTGTTGCAGGTGTGTGTTGTGTAGTATTTGAGAATACAGACTTATATTCTCAGAGAAGTCAAGGGTATGAAGAGTATGCTTAAGCCCTACCTTTCTAAGTTAACAATTTGTAAGTAAAAGGTGGTTTTGTTTTGTTTTTTAATTGAAGAATCTTTAGTGAATGCTTCCATAGCAGTTTTATGTGTAGGTGATTTAAATATCCCACAAACCATCCTAAGTTAAATATTAAATTACCTTCAACAAAAGCCAAAACGTAAATTATTAAAGAGCTCAATATAAACAAGAAATAGCATTGCGTTACTTAGCGTTTTTAAGAAATGTAATCATTTAAAGAATTAGTTCGTTTCAGATAAGAGAGCGTAGGCACTTTTTTTTTTAATTTATACCCTCTACCTATCACAACTTCTTTTGTTGTTAGCTGATATTCGGTATATATGAAAAATACCAAGGCTGTTTTTCTGATCTCTCCATTTCCATTGGATGGCTTCCTGCTTGTGCCCAGAGAACAGAACAAATGGCAGACATTTCCTCAGTGCTGTGTGGAGGGCTAAATGTGCCTCTCTTATTCTTTCTTTTTGTTGGTATATATGTGATTTGTTGTAGCGAGGATGGTTGATTTTTCCATTATGGAATGAGGTATTTTTCCTGTTCTGCAGTGTCTCATAGGTAATATTATAATATTACAAAGTATTGTTACACATCTAATTAATCCTCTGCAAATTAATACTGAAATCCATTTGTAGATGAAAACACAAACACCAAAGGTAATTTAAAGTAAATGTTGAATACTTGCCTTTATTAATTGAAATAGGTAAGAGGAAAGAATCTGGTATCTGTATTTGTATACGAGACTATTTACATGTTAATAAGGCAGATTATTAAATGAATTATAGAAACTTTTTTGTGATGACAATAAAATTTAATGAATAAACCTGGGTTGCTTTATTTTTAAAGACTCCTTTCCTATAGTATGTAATTTAAGATTTCATGGAGAAAATAAGTAAATCTAAACATTGTTTGAGGAAGTAAAGGTGGAAGTAGCATCTGTGTATTTTACAGTGATAGACAAGTTGTACCAATTTGACATGAATCCTTTGATTTCTGGATATAGAAGCAGAAGTTTTCATCTGCTGAAAATAGTAATGAGATAGTTTGTTGCACATTGCCTGTCATTATGTCTAGGTTGGGGAAGATGATGATGATAACGTAGAGACAGTACTGCATTTTTCGTGTGCGTGGTGGGTGTTTTGTGTGGGCTTGTTGTTGGGATTTTTTTTTTTATGTATGTTGGTGTTGTGGAGTGGTTTGGTTTTGTTTTACAAGTTGCAGGCAAATGAGCTGAGGTGTCTGCCAGGCTAGATTTTTCCAGCAATTTTCAGCCTGCTATACAACTAATACCAGACCACGCAGGTGAAGACAGATTATCTTAACAGATTTGTCACTCTCCAAAAAAACCCCAAACTGTCCATTCATCTTGTTTTTAAACTCCTAAAAAGTAGTAAGTCTTTTCTGGGAGCACACATACCAACTTAATTTTTTCTGGGATACAGATACTTCTGTAGTGCAGGTCAAATACATTGCACTGTGTGTGTGTGTGTGTATATATATATATATATGTATATGTATAAGTATGTATAAAATTCAAACAGTGAGATGAAAATCTTTCACAGAGATTTTGGGTGAAGAGATTTTAATTTATGAAATTTCATAATCAAAACTTAAAACCTAGAAGAGAAGTGGCCAATGCCAGGTCTTCAGGAGGTGTGAAGTACTTTGGAAAGTACTTCATGACAAGCCCAGCTAAAAGTGTTCTAGATGACTTGGAGGTTAGGCATTGTGAACCTGAGTTTGTGACCCAGCTTTAGCATGATTTTTTTCCTGAATCTGTTTGCCGCTAGGATTGTGTCATTTATGCAGTTCTTGCTTCAACAAGCTTAGAAAATTGTTCTAAATGAACGACAAGCTCAAACTAAACAGTTTGTGTATACGAATCTCATCTTGACAGGAAAGACCTCTTGCTGAATGTCTCTGAATCCTGTTTTCCCAGGTTGTGCCTTTGTCACTGGAGACTCGAATACTAAGCTCCTGGATGCCTGGTTGTATTATCATTGCATCTTACTCATTTTGCTCACTGGAGAGCGTGCTGAGAGAAGACTTAGGAGAACTAGCCTAGGATTTTCTTCTATTGGCTGAATTATATCAGCATTTCATTTAACTGTTGACATCAGCTGGTGTAGCTAAGAATTGTACTGAGGCATCAGAAGGCTGTTTTGCTACTGCTGTATGCAGGAGTTTTGTATTTGGGTGATGGAGAGGGGCACATTTACATGCTTGGTGAATGTAGGACTTTGGGATGCTTCTGGAGGTTTAAGGGAGCCAGATCCACTACTATTGCATCTGTGCTGCATGTAGAGACAGGAGGTGAGCATATGCCAGCATCCTTTCTGCATTCTAAATTCATTGCCAGTGGAGGTAATTGGCATGCGAGAGTGTACAACAGTGTGTAGGCAATCTAGAGATTAGTGGATTAGTACTCAAGTGCGAAATCAGGAGTGCTATAAAGTGATGGTATGGAAACCCTGCAAAGAGCAGACTTGGTGGATTTGGCTTGCGATGCCAGAACAGATTCCCCAGGTTGAATTGTGCAGCCTTATTTTCCAGGATTTACTTAGTGCTATGGACTTAGCTAGACTGAAGCAAACAGAGAAAGACTTTTCTTAGTTTGTGTCTGTGTAACTTGAACACCATTGTAAGCACAAGTTTATGAGTAAGATTATACTGATCGTATTCCTTGTGCCTATACAGAGCAGTCTCTTAAGTGGAGTTAGCTTGTTATGTGTTTTTAATTTTTACATATTATAGTTGTGAAACTATCAGATCCTACCTCTGGCAAATGTACTTGTGATTAGAGCTGCTAAATACAAAAAAAAGTGTATTGCAAACATTAATTTGAATTCTGAACAGCTGTTTTATTCATGTTCATGTACCTCTGTTGTTCACTGTTTGCAAGCATTCATGCAAATGGATTTTTGTCTGCATTAATGCAGTCCTTTAGATGAATAGTCATTTTCACAAGCAAATGATATTCTTTGTGTGAGTGATGTTGTCTCTATAGATTCTTTTGGGGTTGACTCTTCTCACCCCTCCCCCCACTTAAAACTGTCAGTTACGCAAAGAGCAAAATATTTAAGTGCCATATGTGGAACCAAGCAAACACCTTGGTGTTCACAATGATCTCTGCTGCTGACATGTATTCAGCAGGTAAGAAAAATGTCTTTAAAAAATGAAGCTTTGTTTGCAAGCTTATAAAAGGACCTAAGTTCAAAAAAGAATATTAATCACAACAAATAATCCAAATATCTCTGCTTGTCAGTATGAATATTCATGATTTAACTGTGAAATTATTTGCCAGCTCTCCCTAGCATGTTATAATAAGTGCGCACTGGCCAGTGGGTGGGAGTTGATTGTAATGAGTACTTTGCAGTACTGTTTTATGTGTAGCATCTGTTTTCTGCATCTTCCTGTTCCGTTTGTAGTCATTTACATAGAAGTGTTTCTTCTGAAGTGAATCTGTATTGCTACTACAAATTTTGTCTGAATTTTTCCTTTTGGGACAAGGCAAAATGCAGTGTGACTCATCGGTCAAGTCTTGCCTGCCTTAGTATTTTTATCTTTGTTCTTATTTCCAGATAGGAATTTCTGTCCAGGTAGATTTCATCATGATATGTGATCAGCTTTCAAAAAGGAAGTAGTACAAAATAAGGTTTCATAAATAAATGAAAGAAGCAATTAAATTGATTTTTTTTTTTTTTTTTTTCTCTAAATGCCAGTGTGTTCTCGAACATTTTCTCATTTTTCCTGAGCTTTGGTCAATGACCGATTCCTGTATTAAGTCAATAACTGATTCGTATAGTGAGGTTTTGCTCTAAATAATGAGGACATATAATCTGAGGCAGGGCCCTATTTTATTATTTCATATTGGTTTTGTTATGATTACTGCATACGGTATCACAGAATCACAGAATGTTAGGGGTTGGAAGCGACCTCAAAAGATCATCTAGTCCAATCTCCCTGCTGGAGCAGGAACACCCAGATGAGGTTACACAGGAAGGTGTCCAGGTGGGTTTTGAATGTCTCCAGAGTAGGAGGCTCCACACCCCCCCGGGCAGCCTGTTCCAGTGTTCTGTCACCTTCACTGAGAAGCAGCTTCTTCTCATATTTAAGTGGAACCTCTTGTGTTCCAGTTTGCACCCATTACCCCTTGTCCTACCACTGGTTGTATATTTGTAAACATTAATAAGGTCACCCGTCAGTCTCCTCCAAACTAGAGACCCAGCTCCCTCATCCCTCAGCCTTTCCTCACAAGGGAGATGCCCCACTCCCTTAATCATCTTTGTTGCCCTGCGCTGGACTCTCTCCAGCAGTTGCCTGTCCTTCTGGAACTTCATATGCTTGATGTTTGTCTTCACAAGTATGTCATGTACCTGTTCAATTTCCCACGTGATATGTTGTATGAGCTGTAGACTGTAGTGCTGAGTTTTGTAAAACAGTCATTTATTTGAAGATTTTGACCACAATGAAAACGTCTTTGGATTTGTCTCTGTCACTGCACAGTGGTATGTGTTTGTGGTGTGTGTTTTGTGGTTTGGTTTTGTTGTGGGGTTTTTTGTTTGTTTTGTGTTTGTTTGGGATTTTTTGGTCAATTCCCTATTTCTGTATTGTACCTTCTTGTCTGTTTTATTAGTATGTTTTAGGACTTTTTAAAGCAATAGCTGAGATGGAAGTTGTGAGAAATGTTTTTGCCTTTCCTGACAGTGCCTATCCAGTGTGGTCCTGGTGCTTTTGTTTTGTGGATTATTTTTTGTGTTACTTTTTTCTGTCCATGGCTGTTAGTGAAATGCTAAGGATATGGCAAAGTTAGGTTTTGTAGAGTAAGTTTGGCAGTGTATGTCATGGAGAAGAATATTTTTCTGGGAGCATAGGTAATGAATGCACTGCCACCTATCCCCTCCACTTGCTAATTCTAACATTGCTCTTCTGGGGGTTTTCTCTAGGATTTGGAGGTACTTGCTTTCTAAAGGACTGCTGCAGTGAGATTGTTATAATGGTTTTCTAAAATTTCCAGCCTTTTCAGGTACAAGGTCAAATCAATCCAGCCAGGCTTTTACGTTATTTTACTTTGTAGGTTCCAGGTAGTATTGTGACTGTTTGAAATATATCCCCTGCATTTACATGGGATTTTTGTCTTTTGGTAATAACATGTTGCCTCTGAACTTTTTAACTGTATAGTGCCTGACAATTATCTGGCATCATAGCAAGGCAAAGCTGGTTGCCATGGAGCTTTGAGGACTTGCTTTGCCAGTCAGTGTAACTGCAGCAACTGGTTAAATGATCTCTTTGTGGCAGTAGTTTCTTCAGGGTGGAGGAAAACTAGGAAAGAAAGGAGGAAATATGTGTGGGGGTGTTTAAGATAGGTATATTTTTCTCCCAGCCCACATCCATTGTGTGCTTTTGCTGTGGCAAGTTGCCATTTCTTTGAAGAATCCTTAACTGCGTCAGTCAATTGGTGTTTGACCTAGAGCTCACAACCATCTGTATAGCTGATTTTCCTTGCTTTAATACTATTCCTGCTGCTTCAACTTTGCTTTGCTTTGCTGTGGATTAATGCCACATTAGCATGGTGAGGAGCCTGGCAGAGGGTGATATATCACATCACTGTGTGGGGATTTTTTGTTGTGAAGGATCCATCAACAAACAGGGAAGCTTCCGGTGCCTGCTTGCTGCTCAGTTGTATGAATCAGCAGGATGCTGCTCCAAATCAATCTTAGCTACTAGACAGCTATTTAATAATTATCCAGAAAGGTCTGTTTCTAATTGAACTTTGCAAGCCAACTTTCTCCCTTTTTCACCTGAACTGACAGTTTGATGTAGTAGTACTCTAACTATAGCTGGTGGCTGTTTTTCAGAGTTTGCCTCTGAAAGCTGGACCTCACTGGTATCCTACTGGAAGTCCAAGAATATTGATTTACCACTTAGTGCATTTGTTTTTCTCAGTTATGTGATGTTCTTTAGTTCCATGTAGTTCTATGGACTTTTGTGTACTGGATTCTATGCAGAAATACACTTGCTTATTTTCTTCAGAATATACATATAGCTATAGTACTTCCGTGAGTTTGAGGTTATTCCCATCCTAAATAATGGTACTGTCTTGCATGCCACAAGTGCCTTTTGTGTTAGCAAAATTGTAGTGTAGTTGTGTTACCGTTATGATTCCTGTTATCAGATATGATGTTTATTTATAGTTTTAGTTTCCGTTAATTTACTGAAAATTTGACTTGTGTAAGTCTTTGGTGCCTGGTCCCCCAAACCTGTAGAGTCTTTGGTTCAAATGAGGTTGGATTCAGGTTTCTTTGACTGCAGTTGCTTCAGTTTGATTCCCCAAAATCTGAAATTACTAATTCAGTCATAGCTTTGATGCAGGAAAAAGAACAACAGTTCAATTTGAGTTCTCTGTCCTGGTTCCCTGATTTTGAACTTAGTGAACCTTTAGAGATATCACCAACTTCGTGGCCTCATGGTGATTAGAAATTCGACGGTTGCTTATTCCTGTTGACCTCTTGTCTTTCACTGGGATATATCACATCATCAACAGAGTGCAAAATAATGCTTTTATAAACAGTATCGTGCTGTGTGTCACCACATTTATTATCTCCTAGTTCCTGGAGATGTGGGTCTAAGTCGGGTACTACTGGATGCCTGTGTAAATAAGGCATGGGTTAGATGTATCAGATAGAACGTACCTTGTGCTACTGTGCGCATGTGCCTCTTTCTGAAGAATATTGGCTTATGGAGCAGCAGCTGTTTATACAGATGTTATTCTAAAGGGATCTTCTGCTGATACATAGTGTGTACAAACAGTTTTAGGTTCTCCTTAGTCTATCTGTGTGATAGCTGAGCTCTTGAGTAACGGAAATGTCTCCTTTCCCCTGTGTACTGTTTTCCTGGGAGACTTGATAGCAGAGAGACTAGAGTCAACAAATCTAAGGCAAGTGGTAATGCCGAAATTTTATCGCTATTACTTTGTCAAACAACTTTCTTGATAGTGCTCCTGGAAGAGGTTCAGAAAAAAATTGGGCAACACTGATACTATAATGGATAGCTATGCTTTCTTTGTATTGTGGTGATAAGCAGGTTTTGTGGTATTCCCATACCTCCTGGCTTATCTTGATCAGCTAGCTGAGTGTAGAGCTAAGCGTATGCCACTTCCAAGGATCCTGGGAATCATTTGTTATGGTTCTTTACATAAATATTAATGAAATTGTTTTACTACTACCAGGTTGTGACACATAGTGCAAACAGACTATGCTAAATGCAAGGAAACTTAAAACCTTTTGGTGTAAAAAATATTTGTTTCTGCTACTAACTGTAAGCAGTTTGGTCTTGACACTCTCACTATCTGCAACAACTTTACTGATGTACAAGATGCATGTTAATCATCTAGTTGCTGTGTGGTATACTTGTAGAAGATGTCTGACAAAAAGGCTTTTGTCTGGAAATCACCTCAGGCTATGAAATTAGTTCTTGTGCTCAAAGTCTGCACACTAATGATGGTTGCATCTGTTAGGTTTGCCTTGCAGTGGCAAGACTGAGATTCTTTGGACCTGGAACTTCCTGACTCCTGTAGCCACAATTTCAATGGGCTCAGACATGGATTTGACCTAGGTCTCACTCATATGATAAACTATTTGTCAGCCCATTTCTCACTCTCTTCGCTGTGATGTTTGAGTATAAGCATTTTCTTTCTCGTACTCCAGCTGCTTCTTTACCCTCTTCTGCAGTCAAGCTATAATCCTGTGGTTTTGATATTGCAGGCTGTTGCCATGGAAATAATGGTGATTTCACGATTGAAGTGCTGTAAGCACTGCAGGAGGCAATGCAAAAGGTGGTTGGCAAGAGATACAGCGGGGGGGGGGGGGGGGACAGTTCAGAGGAGTGGTTTCTGAACCTGTTTTTTAGGGGGGTTCTGCCCATTCTCTATTGTGTATTTTCAGTGTGCACATGTATTTTGTTCTTTTCAGCCTTTTTTTTTTTTTTTAATGTGATTTTTTATTAAAGGTTACTCAACAATTTCATGTATTCTTACATTTTTTGCAAAGGTTATTACAAAATATTGTCCTCAAAATAAAAATACCATGTTTTCTTTGCAGCTTATATTAATTCATTTTTTGACAAAAGGGCAAAAGTTGAGATCTAAGCATGGTCTGTTTAAGCCATGTCTTTAGCCTGAAGAAATCCCTTTTGGGGAAGTAGTTTTTTCATAAATAGTAAAGCAAGCTGAGAACACCATGACAGGCATGTACATTTAAAGCTGTCTGTGTGACTGACAGCGTTAAAACTCAGTATATTTATTTAATTTTTAGTGTGCTCTGCATAAGGACAAGTTTGGTACTGAAGATGATCTTACGCAGCATCTGTTCTTAGCATTATGTTGTGATTCCACGTCCATATCGAAATCTTTTCTCTAAATTAGGTCCATAAAGGTAGAAAGAAACTTACTGGAGGAAATCAGCTTTGTTTTAACAAGAATTGAATTGGCAGCTTAACAAGCTAAAGGCCAGTGGCATTCAGAAGAATGATAAGTTTTGATACTGTGTGCTTGAAAGCATCAAACAGCAGCCTTTTTTCCCTAGCTATTTACAGCAACATTCTGCTGATTAGTGCAGTCAGAGGGTAGATATTATCTGCAACTTTCAAATTAAGATCTTAGAATTAATTTTCAGTCTTCGGTAGAATGTAATCAGTAACGATGGTGACAGTGAAGTTTAAGCTTGGGTTGGTTTTTTTTCTTAAAGATAAAATTGTTTCAGCCTATCGGATGCATTAAAATGATCTAGGAATTGCTTTTAAAATATTTTGATCTTTTTCTGCTTGGTGGTCCATAAATGGAGATAAAAAGATCAGCTGTTACATATGAAAGGGAAATAATAAGGAATGTTCAACATGACTGTGGCTTTGTTGGGCAGTGTTATTAGGAAGCCAAGTTCATAAGGATAGGTTCAGTCCCTTGATACTTTACTTGTGTGCATGGATATAGTCTACATGTGTGCCAGTACTCATATCTGAATTTCACAAAAGCTCTGTAAGAAACTTGTGCATAAATTAAAATGACAAAATGAGCCAGAACTGTGTCTGTAGGGCCTGGCCTGAAAAGATGCTAAGTATCTTATGTTCTCAAGTCTAATTTAGAATGTGAGCATTTGATAGTACTGAGTTATATATAAATCAGACCTTTACAATAAATCAAAAGAGACTTTATTTTTTCTGAACTGTATTTTGTAGTAAATACTGATTTTTGTCATGTAATGTTTCTTGGTGCCAAATAACTTTTAAAGTGTTGCATAATGGCACATTTCTACAGAATTATATTGAATTATATTTACTTTATGCTTGCTCCAAATTTGCTGCATAACTGAAATATTTATATTTTTTTATGTGTGAGATTGGTTATAAAAATTTTCTACACTAGTACAATACAGGTAGCATTTACCTTCTGTCTTAAGAAGAAAAGACTGCTCATAAGAAAGTCAGTGAGATGATGAATATACTGATGATAAATATTTTTTTTACTCCTTCCTGGAAAGTTGTTTAAAACTCTTGGCAAGGATCCATTTAGCTACAGGTAGTAGCACCTGATTTATGTACAAACTCCTCCATGATAAATGAAATTGAAGACCTGGACAGCAGGCAGGTGTTTCAGTGCCTTATTGTCTCTGTTCCTGTTACAGGTGCATGTGACAGCATTGCAGTGATGAGTGGAATTTTAAAGAGGAAGTTTGAAGAAGTTGATGGCTCCTCACCTTGTTCCTGTGTGTGGGAATCAGATGATGACATTTCTAGCAGTGAAAGTGCTGACAGCAGAAGTAATGTCCATCCATGCACTTCTGATCATTTTACTCGTAAGTACAAAAGTGGTGTGTCAGGCATGATGCCCCTTTTTATACAAGCTCTTTACTTGGAAGAAGTGTACACTATCTGCTTTTATTTTAAAGCCTTTTTCTGTTTCATTATATTTAAAAGCTGACAGTGTGAGGAAGAACTTATTTCCTCCAGTAGTTGTTGTTTATGTAAAAATTTGTATGTCAAAGTGAGCTTCAGAGGAAACTCCGCTTTTATACTCTATCATTCACATCTAGATAGTGTAAAATGTTTTAAGTATATAGGAGAACATCTTCCCTTTTCACAGTATCCCAGTATGTTTGGGATTGGAAGGGACCTCAAAAAATCATCTAGTCCAATCCCCCTGCTGGAGCAGGAACGCCTAGGTGAGGTCGCACAGGAACATGTCCAGGTGGGTTTTGAATGTCTCCAGAGAAGGAGACTCCACAACCTCCCTGGGCAGCCTGTTCCAGTGCTCTGTCACCCTCACTGAGAAGAAGTTTTTTCTCAAGTTTAAGTGAAACCTCTTGTGTTCCAGCTTGATTCCTTTACCCCTTGTCCTATCATTGTTTGTCACCGAGAAGAGCCTGGCTCCGTCCTCATGGCACTCACCCTTTATATATTTATAAGCATTAATAAGGTCACCCCTCAGTCTCTTCTTCTCCAAGCTAAAGAGACCCAGCTCCCTCAGCCTTTCTTCATAAAGGAGATGCTCCATTCCCTTAGTCATCTTTGTTGCCCCACGCTGGATCCTCTCCAGCAGTTCCCTGTCCTTCTTGAACTGAGGGGCCCAGAACTGGACACAATATTCCAGATGAGGTCTCACCAGGCTGGAGTAGAGGGGAAGGAGGACCTCTCTCGATCTACTAACCACCCCCCTTCTAATACACCCCAGGATGCCATTGGCCTTCCTGGCCACAAGGGCACAGTGCTGGCTCATGGTCATCCTGTTGTCCACCAGGACCCCCAGGTCCCTTTCCCCTACACTGTTCTCTAATATGTAATTTCCCAACCTATACTGGAACCTGGGGTTGTTCCTGCCCAGATGCAGGACTCTACACTTTCCGTTTTGGTTGATGATGTTGGGGAAGAGGGAAAATCAGCTGTAACAAAGCTTGGAGGCCAGGGCTTCTGCTTGACTCTGCTCAGAGTTAAGAGTATCTTGTATGATCTGTGACAGAATAGCTGACCCTCTGCTCATTCATCCTGCCACCTAAGGCAATGCAACCACACAGCCCGCAGTCCTTTTCTTCCAAATACTACAGAAGTAAACAGAGAAGAAATGTGTAATTCTACCTGAGAAGATGTTAAATTCATATTTGATGTCTCCACGCAACACTTGAAGAAGACAAATCATTTTCTCTTCCAACCATCTGAGCATGAGTAGTTAATTTACAGCATATTTTTCTTTTGACTTCTCAGATAAGGTTACTGGTTAATAAACTCACATAATTTGTGGACTCTACATAAAGTCCTATATCTGCAGTAAACCATGTGTATAAATGAGTAGCGGCTTCTGACTATTAGTATGTAGCAACTAGAAGGGTGTCTTTCTCCCCCCTCCCCCCAGATTGTCTGTCTAATAAAGCTAGGCTAGATCTATTTGTGAATTACAGTCAGCAATAGGGTTAGCATAGTTCCTTATGCAGACAGGAAAAAAGTTCCTCAGCTTATGGGACGCTTCTGTACCACCTTCTCTTTGAGTGAACTTTTCAAAAGCACACTGATGACTTGGATGCTCAGCTGAGGGTGGTGGTGAAGGGGTTGTCCTCTGCCACAAGGGGACATCACAGGAGACTAAGCTGGAACCTGTCCTGTCTTTATCCTTCAGCTGAAGGAGGTGGCAGAGTGACTTGCATCAAGTTTGCAGAGAACCACACCGAGGGGAATAGTTGATGCCATTTAAGGAAAAGGTGCCATTCAGAGAGACCTAGGCAGGCTGGTGGAATGGGCTGACAGGATACACATAAAATTTGCCCTATGAGGAGAGGCTGAGGGACCTGACCTTGTTCAGCCTCCAGAAGGGAAAGGCTGTGAGGGGACCCAGTGCTGCCATAGGTACCATGTGATACCTATGAGGAGCTTATGCAGAAGGTAGGCAGGCTCTGCACATTGGTCTGTGGTTGGAGGGTGACAGACAATGGATGTAGATTGAAATGAGAGATGTTCTGACAATGTCATGAGAAACTTTTTATGCTGAGGACAGCCAGGCACTGGGACAGGTTGCCCAGAGAGCCTGTATAGTGTCTGTCCTTGCAGGTTCTCAAGACCTGACTGGCTAAAGCTGTGAGCAGCCTGGTCTGATATCCTAGCTGACCTTGCTTTGAGCAGGAGGTTTGATTAGAGGCCTGCTGAAGTAATTTCCAACCTGAATTATTTTGTGGTTTTATGTGCATCAGAGATTCAGCAAGAGCTGGAGTAGCATAGCTTATTCTTATTCCAGAACTAGGTTCCCTGGCAACCAGAGAGTAGTAGCAGCAACTGTGTGTCCAGAAACAGTTCGTACAGCGCTGTAAAGCCTCAACTAGACTGCATTTGGTCCTGTTCTGATAAATCTGTAAGGAACTTTGTTTTGCTTCATCAATTTACTAGCTCAGGTCTCTGCTAGCTCTAAGATCTATTTGCCACTTTCCACTGCCAATTTTGCATGTACATCCCATGTTCTGATTTGATACTTTCCATTTTGCTCCCTCACCTCTGTGCGTGCAGATGGCAGCCAGTACTGAGTGGTTTTGAGAAGCCTGGTTTTTCTCGAAGCTTCTCGCTGAATTAGAGTGCCGGTGGGAAGAACAAAGACTGGGATGATTTGAGACATAGGTAGATGTGATATGTCCCCTCCTCCTCCCCAGCTCATTACTCTGCTTTGATTGTGTTTGAGTCTCTTGGTGTTGGCTCTTGAAGTCTCCAAATTTAGTGATAGGATTTTCAGCATGGAATTTCTTCTACTTGGCAGTCTGCCACTACCTTTGTATACTGAATAGGCTTCAGGGCATGATGTAGATACATTTATTTTGCTTAGCTTTCATTTGTTTTCCATTTTTATGTGGTTTTTGGGGTTGGAGATTTTTGTTTTTCACTTCCATTGTTTCATTCTTGACAAAGCCGCAACCTATTTGCTTATGTTTCTGTAGGCAATGGCAATATTTTTAAATGCAGCTCAGTCTAGGTAGGTGCTTTTTAAGATTTTTGTGTGTGGGGGGGGAAACCCCAACATCCTAAAACTGCTCTGCTGCAACAGCAACCTTTATAAATCACAAAATAAATAAACCATTTTAAGTGCTTTCATGAAGTAGAAATAAAATAAGATTGAATTTAAGGAGCTTGGTTCTCCATAGTTGAATCTTTTACAATTTAGTGGTGTCAAAACAAAGCCATATCTACTTCTTTTTACAGTGGTGTTTATATAGGGTGGTGAAGAATCAGACCTATAGCCCAATAAAATGTAATATTTCACATAAATTAGCTGAGGAACTTCTGGCTATTTCCTGTTTGTTACCTTAAGAAAATCTGGTAATTCCTATATAAGTTTTACTAGCATCTGTTGTGGTTTTGGAAGTGTATTTTTATATTTTTCTGGGGACAGTGGGTTTATTGAAGTGATTACTGCAACAGATTACTTACTAAAGGTTTTTCAGAACACCTTTAATTGCATATTTTGTATCAGAATTCATTTCTTTTCAATCAGATACTGGTAGTAGTGGTTTTCAGATTCCTGTCTTCTGTTATTTTCTGCCAGTCATCAACTTCTGTAAAATCCAAATGGCAAATGTATTAACAGTCCAAAATCTCTAGATGTCAAATGGAAATCAATAAGAATAGTTGCAAAAACACATATTTGTGTGCGAAAGTTGCTGGGTTGGATTGTATAGTGTTTGAATACAGGGCAAAACAAGAAAACATGCCTTACTTTTGCAGGCAGCTCTATTTTCACTAGCATACATTATACACATAGTAGCAGGCTTTTAGAATATGTAAGACATGTTTGCTCTAGTCTTGTCTGAAATCAATGTCAAAGTCTTTCCTTTTCAGCCCACTTTATGCAGTAATGTTTTTATTCTGTGCGCATGTTGCCTGAAGTCTGGGCTCCTGCTGTGTGCCCAAAGCCACCCTACTGTTCAGAAAAAAATCTAAAAAGATTCATATAAATTCTTCTTACTCTTCTTTATCGGTATATGTGCAGATTCATTGCTTCTCCGATGGACTGCTGAGACACAGAACAGCAATCTAAAAAGTCCTCTATTATACCATGAGCTCCAGTAATACCTGTCAGTACACAGTAATTCTTTATGTAGTGGAATGTAATATTATAACATTATTTTACAAGATGCATGTAGATTAAGACCGTAGTTAATAATTCAACATTTTGCATTAATCTTTATATTTATTTTCCTGTGATAGCATGTTTTATTCAAAAATAAATGTTGGGCATAATCAAATCACTTAAATGATTACAGTAGTGTTATATTGCTTTTCATTTCCTCAGTGGCAGCATGGAAATGAATATGACTGTTTTAGCAAAGAAAGATATGGATCTGTGTGCATGTGTACACATATCTGCATATATTTATAGTTTGAAGAAAACATGAGTGCATATATGTAATTTGAAAAAGCATATATATGTGTGTTTTTGTACAAACTGTTATTTCTTTGGAATTCACCAAATCAGTGAAGTGATTTGCCTTCATTTGAAATGCCAAAAATTAGATCTTAGGAATGCTGAGAACACTGACCAAGAGTCCCTCCCATGGTTTCTCACACACATAATCAAATAACTTCAGTCCCCTTAAGCAGGGAGGCTTATATGGGATGTTCTGGGAACAGTCTGACTGCTGTTAATGTGGCCAATGTGTAAAGCAGGAGTAACAAATACTACTACTGTCCAGACTCCTACTGGATTATTAAAAAACAATAATCATATTTGTTGTTATGGGACTCTGTGCTAGATTTGGGGAACTGCTTGGTTTCCTCGTTAGATTCACTGAATCATTTTCAGCATGAAAACCTGAGCCAGGGGGCATTTTCCGTTATCTTCTTGTTACGTCATGACTGACTTCAGTTTAAACAGTTTCTATGACAACCGTGATTTTTGATTGGTGAAAGATAAAATGCCAACCGATTTTTCTTTTTGGACTGTACAGTATTTTTCCATCAAAGGAGCAGAGTGAAAACATCAAGATGCTTTTTGCTTATTATATTTGAATTGCTGCCTAGATGTGTATAGCTGTTTGTAGCAGACTCCATGTACGCTAATATTTCAGATAGAACAGGTGAGAAAATAGCCCTGTTAATGTTGCGGAAGAACTTTCTGGAAAATTAATGATAATTTGTACTTACAATTTAAGACATTCTTATTTTTCAAATCATATAGATATTTACATGGTGATACTTAAAGAAATGTACTTATCAAGACATGGCTTATAGCAACACACCAGTTGTTTTCTGAGATTCTTTGGCAATTTTTGCGAGTCATCAGCAAAATTATACTTGGGGCCTAATGATGGAAAAAAAGAGAGGGGAAGGAGCACATGACTTGCTGGATTGTAAGAGAACAGAGGGGTCAGAACTCAGAGGTGAATAATTAGTGGTTACTGGGGAATTACAGAGAGGAGCTAATCAAAAGCTGATCAGGGTGGGAAAGTAGCTTGTTGACTATGGCATGTATGAAGGAAAAGAGAGAAGGAGGTGCCCTGAGAGAAGAGGAGCTTGACAAGCAACAGAGTGCTTTTCAGTAAGAACAAGGAAGCGGTGGTAACAGATTTTACTTGGTAAATATGTCAGTTTGCAGAAAGCTCTACAGATTGGCTGGCTCGTAACTGGGAAAAGAGGGACAGCTAATGAACAGAATGAGAATGAACCAGCTTATCAAGATCAAAGGAATTTAATGTTCCAGCAGTTTGCAAATTCTTAGTGAAAGTGACTTATCCTCTGTGACTACGTTGATGTGTGTGGAACATATTTCAAAAACACATTAGAAAATTACTGGGAACTACTGACTGGGATTCTGTAGTGCTTCTGGATCTGTTCTGCGTTTATTAGTTAGAGAAAAGCACCTTGCACTAAGAATGTATGTATAAATCCTGGTCCATATTTAAGAGTATGTACTGTAAGTAGGTCTGGAACCATCTTTTGCAGGCAAATCTGGGATCCCTAGTTCAAAATGATGCTAGCATTATGTATGAAATGATATATGCTGATGGATGACTCTTTAATTTTTAGCAAATCTCACAGAGATGTTGGTTATATTTTGTCTTTGATTTGTGATGCAGAGTAAAAGTTAGATTCACAACTGGAGTAGTCTACCAGGTTGAGTCTTGGCCACTAGTTCTAGACTTTTTCTAGCAGTTGTCTCTAGAACTTATCACAATATGCAAAACAATTTAAATAACTCTGCAGACTAATTTATAGACCTAGAATGTGAAGCTTTTTTTCTCACCTGTGACATGCGCGTGCAGTTTTAGAAACACAAAATCATGATGACCATGGTTTTCTTTATAAAGAGGAATGTACCGAAGCCCATGGTCTTTAAAGCCCTTTGAGAAGTTCTTATTTTCAGCTAACATCTAGCTTGGATTTGAACTAGTCTTACCCAACATATTTTTTTGGAGAAACTGTAAGATTGGGATGTAGATGGGCTTTATTTTGGTAAAGACTTGCTCCATGGTCTTTGGCAAGTAATATCAGAATTCTAAAATGTGTTTCTAAGGGTAAAAACCTTAGATATCTTGAGTACTAAAAGTAGCTGCCCTGCTTTTCAGACATGAAGAAGCATTATGATAACTGTGAAAGCTGTGTGTGGCCTGATATCATTACATTAGCTTCTGTAGGGAGATCATTGAATCAAATTACAAAGGAGGGAAAAAATAATTTTTCTCTTACCAGTTTATAATAAGTAATAGTTTCATTTTTGCCTGAAAAATTTTCTTCATGCTTGCTTTCTAAAGACTGTGCTATCATAACATGAGCTCTTGTACCTAGTTGGAGTGTAACTGCCCCTTCAGCAGCTTTGTTTGAATTTGCTTTGTGCTCTTACAAAGAAGATAAAGCTTCAGACAGACTCTTGCAATATCCTCTCTTTGTATGTAATGCCATGTTTATGTTTAGTGTGTATTCTGCATTTTATACTGGTTTACAGCTTTTACCACCAGTCTTTAAAGATGGTTTTAAAGTGGTTTTGAAATTTAAAGCCAAGTTAGAATTAGTGCTTCTAACAAATTATATTGCCTTACTGTCCATTACTGTAGACTTTATAAGTAATTTGAGTATATAAGTAATTTCAGTATGTACCACCCTCAATACATGAGCCATTGGGGAGTTTTTTCTCCTTGCTGAACACTGCTCAGCTCTTCTTTGTTCTCACAAGCAATTGATTTAGCAGTAGGCACAACTGAGGGGAGTTAACACCAGCAGGACAGTGACGTAAAGGTGTGGATCATCTTTTAGAGGTTCCTTCCATCCAGTGCCTTGTTCCTGCTGGAAAGTTTTTTCCCTATCAGTTGATACTGGCTTCCAAATCTGTTGTTTGTGTTACCATGTTGTAAGAGATCTTAAGTTTTTAGCAGTGATTTGGAAACAGCCTTCTGTGTGGTTTGGGTTTTGGGTGGTTTTGGTTTGGTTGTGTTTGGGTTTTCTGGTTGTGTGTGTTGGTTGTTTCTTATAGACTAGCAGTTGTACTTGCAAATCAGAATTATCAAGCAGTTGTATGTTGGTACTTCGTGGTGAAACTGTACTCATGCTTACAGGAAAAATGCATCTGTATCTTCTTATCTGTGTTTTCAGAATTATCAACCTGCAGTAATCAAGAGTTTCATCTGTTGATTTTTTTTTTTTTTTATTATGTCAACTACATTTTACTAGGACTTTTTGGCCCTATTTGGCCTAGCCTTGGACCTGCTTAAGATGAAAACCTCCATCTGCATAATGAAAATACAGACAAACTTCCTCAGATAATTTACAGTTTTAGAAGACAGCAAGCTTTTTAGAGTGAATGTAGAACTGTAGAGAGGAATGGATCTATGGAAACTGCTGACCTGTGAGCAAAAAATTAAAGAACTTTGAAACATGAGGAAAAAAGGGTATTCTGCCTTCTGGAGCCTGTATTGGCTTATTGGCTTCTTGCTTTCTTCTTCCTCTGGAAACCAGCTTCATCTCCCACGTGTGTTACAGTCTTGCCGTTTGCTGAGATGTCCTGCTGCTCACGGCAGTCCACTGGTGTGCACCAAGCATGAAGTGTATTGAAGATCCTGATCCTTACAGGATTATAAAGAAACAGATTATCAATCCCCTTTAAATACCATAGTGACATTTTCAGCAGCTCCAGCTAGGGGAATATATACAAACTGTTATTTCTTTGGAATTCACCAAATCAGTGAAGTGAAAAAGAGTTACTTTGTTTGTTTTTCTTTTTTCTTTTTTTTTTTCTAAAGCTCTGGTGGAAACCAGGCAGCTTTCTTAAACTTTCTCTGTTCCGTGATACCTTGGTCTGTTTGAATTCCCAGCAATTTTGCTGTGGTGTCTTGTGTTCATCTACCAGTAGTTTTGAGCTTGCAAGAGTTTAAAGCAAGTGAGGGGACATTAATCTTCATTGATATTATTCAAGACTACTGATTATAATTCTTCTGTTCACTAAATATGTAGCATTTTTTGTATTTTGATTGTGTATGTGAATAGTGATGCTAATCAACTGCATTTAAATTGTAGTTGTAATAGCATTTAGACGTGTGGGTAGCATCCAGACCTCAAAGCTTGTATTTCAGAGTTTTCATATCACCTGTAACCAACCCAACAAACCAAAATAATAAAAAAAAACCACACAAAACCAAAGAAAACCACACAGCCAAACAAAAAGCAAGTAGCTGGTTTAGTCTGAGTTCACATAATAGTGAAATGACTGTGTTCTGAAGGGAAAAATCAGTTAGCAGTTGTCAAGTACATTGACTTGTGCTGTTATTTTGCAGGTCACTATCAAAGCCAATTACAGTATTATAGTCTTTTTGTAATGTGGAGTCTTTTGTATTTTACTGAATTCATCATCAATTCTGTATGCCCCAGAGTAAAAGTGGTGAGAAGGGGATTTTCACCATCAGACTTGACTGAAGACTCACTTTCTCCCAAGTGAAGCTTTAACTGTTATCCTTGGCTCCAGCCTTGTTACATGACTGGATTTCACCATGTGCTTGTGTGCAAAACAATATGCCAGCGTGTTAATTCCCACTTGCAATGAATATACTGAATGTCCCAGCACAGAACTCACTTTGTGCTTATCAAAGACAGTTTAACCTAATGAGTGCTTTCTGAACTCCTGTATTACTGACATTCAGTGGGTTGCTCTGTATAAATATTTTTTTCTTATTTGCAACTTCTTGTAAAGTTGATTGTCTCCATTTTGGAGACTCCAGGCTTGAGATGCAGATGAAGAGTAGATTTTTAGTACTGAAAATTAGGTGTTGTGTGTTGCTAAGTAGTTTATCTACATAAGGATATTATTAGAATCATAGAATCATTGTGGCTGGAAGAGACCCTCAAGATCATAGAGTCCAACCATTAATCTAACACTGACACTAAACCATGTCCCTAAGAACCTCATCTATGAATCTTTCAAACGCTTCCAGGGATGGTGACTCAACCACTTCCCTGGGCAGCCTGTTCTAATGCCTGACAACCTTTTCCATGAAGAATTTTTTCCTAATATCCAATCTAAACCTCCTCTGGTGTACTTTGAGGTCATTTCCTCTTGTCCTGTCACTTGCTACTTGGGAGAAGAGACCAACACCCTCCATGCTACAACCTTGTTTCAGGTAGTTGCACAGAGTGATAAGGTCATCCTGAGCCTCCAATTTTTTTGCAGGCTAAACAGCACCAGTTCCCTCAACTGCTCCTCATAAGACTTGTTCTTGAGACCCTTCACTCCAGCACCTCAATGTATTTCTTGTAGTGAGGAGCCCAAAACTGAACACAGGATTCAAGGTGGGGCCTCACCAGCAATGGGTACCGTGGAATGATCACTTCTCTAGTCCTGCTGGCCACGCTATTCCTGATAAAAGCCAGGATGCTGTTGGCCTTTTTGGCCACCTGGGCACACTTCTGGCTCATGTTCACCTGGCAGACAACCAACACCCCTAGATGCTTTTCCTCCAGCTAGCTTTCCAGCCACTTTTCCCTGTTGTGACCCAGATGCAGGACCTGGCACTTGGCCTTGTTAAACCTCATACGATTGGCCTCAGCCCATCGATCCAGCTGGTACAGATCCCTCTCTAGAGCCTTCCTACCCTCCATCAGAACAACATTTCTACCCAATTTGGTGTCATCTGCAAATTTACTGAGGGTGCACTCAATCCCTTAATCCAGATCATTGATAAAGAGATTAAACAGAACTGGCCCCAGTACTGAGCTGTGGGGAACACTGGCCACCAACTGGATTTGACTCCATTTACCCCTACTCTTTGGGCCCTGTTATCCAGCCAGTTTTTTACCCAGCAAAGAGTATGCCAGTCCAAGACAGTTTCTCCAGGACAATGCTGTGGGGATCAGTGTCAAAGGCTTTATTAATGTTTAGGTAGACAACATCAGCAGCCTTTCCCTCATCCACTAAGCAGGTTACCTTGTCATAGAAGGAGACCAGATTAATCAAGCAGAACCTGCCTTTCATAAACCATGCTGACTGGGCCTGATTGCTTCATTGTCCTGTATATGCCATGCGGTGGCACTCAGGATGATCCGTTCCATGACCCTGCCCAGCACTGAGGTCGTGCTGACAGGCTTATAATTCCCTGAATCCTCCTTCCAGCCCTTCTTGTAGATGGGCATCACATTTGCCAACTTGCAGTCAACTGGGACCTCCCCAGTTAGCCAGGACTGCTTATAAATAATTGAAAGTGGCTTGGTGAGCACCTCTGCCAGTTCCCTCAGCACCCTGGGGTGGATCCCATCTGGCCCCATAGACTTGTGCTTGTCTAAGTGGTGTAGTAGGTCACTGACAATTTCCCCTTGGATTCTTTGGGCTTCATTTTGCTCCCCACCCCTGTCTTCTAGTTTAGGGAGGTGTGTACCTGGGGCACAACTGGTCTTACTATTAAAGACTGAGGCAAAGGTGGCATTTATTTCGTACCTCAGCCTTTCCCTTGTTCTCTGTCACTGTTTCCCTCCCTCATCCACTAGAGGGTGGAGATTCTCCTTAGCCCTCCTTTTGTTGCTAATGTATTTATAGAAGCATTTTTTCATGCCTTTTACAGCAGTAGCTAGGCTCAGCTGTAGTTGGGTGTTGGGCTTTCTGATTTTCTCCCTGCATAACTTCACAGCATCCTTGTAGTTCTTCTGAGTTGCCTGCCCCTTCTTCCAAAGGTTACAAATTCTCCTTTTATTCCTGTGTTCCAGCTGAAGCTCTCTGTTCAACCAGATATTAGGGGATGCTTTTGAAAATGTTAAAGCAGGAGTTATGTTTGAAAGTAACCTAATGACAATTGCAAGCACTTCTTTAGCTCTTTCTTATTTTAACTGAGGCATGGCTGTATTTGTACATCACTTACTAGCAAAGAAAGCAGCCATAGGCACAGTGGTCATCTGTAGAGCTATAGTTCAGCAGTGGTTACTATGGAAACTGTAGGTGACCTACATTTTACTGATAAGTGTTAAAGTTTGTGATTTTTATTTTTTTTTTTTTAATGAAGCACACCTATTGATTTCTACTATTGTTTTTCATCCTTTACTCATTGTTTTACTTAAGTAGCATTCTTACTTTTGAGTGTGGAATGAACTCAATACTATTTAAAACTGGTAGAAATTGTTACCTTTGTCATGCCCGATTGTATGTTTTTAGGGAGAAGGTAACGCAACTTAATTACAGTGTGCATTATAATGTATTATTTTTATAGCTACCAGTGTGTGGTCTGTAATGGCTTGTAATGGAAAGGCTCATTCTTGTAAATGTATGTGTTGCACTAACATTATTCATACAGTAGCCTACTGACTTGTAAAGTTACTCAAATTTTTGACTTTTAAGTAAGCATCAAAAATGCTTCTGGCTTTAGTAAATTCAGCTTGTTGTCACCCTTAAGGAAGTGAGAATCTTCTCAAAAATTGAGAATATACTGCAGACACAGAGAAAAGAGCAGCCAGAAGAGAGGACAATGTGTGACACTTGAAATAAAGGTTGAGCTGGCATTTTAAATATTGATTTCTTATAGTGAGGTTAACACAGAAGGGTAAGTGCTGGGCTAGAGTATGTGCCTAATGAAGTCGTCAATTTTGTGATTTGTCTAGAACTTTAATTTATAGATGAGCCAGGTGTCCATTTTCAGAAAATTTTGTTAAAACAGGTTCTCATAGAAATGATTTACTTTTCAGATTTTTTATTTGGGTGGCTTTGTTGGTATTTAGATAAAAACCCTGTTCTAGTTGGAATTGTTTATTGTACTTTGTAGTGTGAATGAATCTTCAGTTTCACAGAAATTAAAGGTGGAAAAGCTGAAATATGGACTTGTTTGGGACTAGACATATTTTTCCACATTACTTTATGGGCCACCCGCTAATTACTGAAACCTTTGCACGTAGCCATCAGTCTCTTATGATGACATTTGGTGGGCCTACTAGAGGCTGAGGTGGGACTGTACAGCTCCATAATTGCCCTTATTTGCAGTGCTTCCTCACTGTTCACATATGTGAGATGATATGCATTCTGCAGTTGATAATGGAACCATGTCCTAATTTCTTGTATATTTCCCACTTTCTCTTCTCTGCCCGCACATCTTTTGTAGCCCTGTTTATTGCTCTGAAGTTCGTATAGCCTGCTCAGTTTGATCTATACTGCGTGGCATGCTACACCCCATTACTTCAGGCGTGTTGTTAGATTAGCTACCAACTCATTTGTTTGCATACCTCAAAAAAAAAAGAAATATTATTTGTTTGTTACCTCCTTACTTGCTCCAGAAAGCTTGAGTTGTATGCACTGTGTATATCTGCCTACACTGTGATACATGAAAACAGCAGCAGTAGTATTGGCAAGAGATATTAATTACTTGTATGATACAGCCTGTACTAAGTGCTTTTGGGAGTTGATCTCGTTTGCCTTCATGATGCAGATTTTGTCACCTAACCTTCCCGTTTCATGATCAATAACTTTGTTTTCCCAAGTTACTTTGATTCTAAAAAAACCTTAAGCATGTCTTAAATTGAGAATGGCACAATAGCAAGCATTGCACCACTGATGCTTAAGATCATAGCAAAAACTGAGTGTAGGAGTTGTATGCCCAGAGATTCATCACCTGTGTGAGAGGAGGATATGAAAATTGCCAGAGGTCTAACTGGAGTCTGTACCAAAGCTGCTTTGTAATTGCGCTGTTATGAACTAGCTGTGAGCACAAAATACCTTCCAGGCTCTACTCTGCTGCTTCTGGCCATAAGCCTATCTCTAGCTGTGCTCAATTGTCAGTACCACAGAAGGTGAAAAATGATCAGTCAAACCACAGAAACCAGATTCTACATTCAGACATGTTGAAATGAATATTCTTTTCTGATCCTCTGCAAGGTGAGCTGAAATACTGAACCAAGATTAGACTTTGATGTTATTTTAAAGCAGCATTTTAAGTGTCAGGGGCCAAAATGGTAAGTGGCACAAACAGGAGTTTCTAATGGCAAAGCCAGAATTGTCACTGGCTTATGACACCAGTCCCTTTTCCCTTTACCATAGCCATGTCCACAAGTGTGCGGTGTGGATCAAATATTTTTTGTGGGGTTTTTTTTGTTGTTTTTATTTCAAAGCCTATATAAAAAAAATGTATTTCAGAAAGATATCAAACCTTGCTTTAAGGACTTCAACAGATGGCAAGTCTGTCACCTGCCTTGGTAAGCAGGATTAATGTTTAATTGTCCTTGCTGTTACTGAGTTTTGTTCTGCTCAGTGGAAGAGAGGTTTTCAGATTCCCTGTTGTGTCAGAGCAGAAGTAGCTCGAGTGTACCAGAAACCAAATGTGCATACTGGCTATGTGCTCATGATGTGCATGATGATTTATACTGAATTCAGGTCTGCTCTTCTGAAATATAAAATATGTTAGAAGTTAGTAATTGTTTGTAGTAATTACATATTTTGGTAAAATAACTTCTGTTGCTTACTCATACATGTGACTCACATGTTGTTTTAACATTTTTTTCTCCCTAATACGGTAATAGTTTTCATTTCAAATAAACTGAATTTTCTGTTTATTCTGTGAGTGTGCGTAAGGCATCACTAATACTTTGATAGCAATTCTAAAAGTGTGTTGGTATAATTTTAACAGTAATGAGACATAAATTTCATTTTTTAAGGACAGACAGGAAATGTCTACAGACTGAAAACATTATTTCAGAGGTCTAAAAATCTCCTGAGAGAAACTGGCATTCTTTGACATCACAAGGTCAGTAGTGCAGCAGCAGTTATTTACATGCATATATCTCTACAGTTATGCAGGCCCAATTTCAACTTTGTGCCATTTGGTGGTACATGATACTTTACATGTCTTTAGAGATTTTTATTATCAATTTTAGAACAACATTAGTAAAAAATTCCAATTTACAGCTGAAAATTTGTTTTAAAATGATTGAAATTAATGCTAAAAGCTATTGGATTGCTATACATCAACAGCTTCCAGTGTAATTAGATTTACACAGGAAAAAATGTTCCTAACTTGTTGCCTGTATTTGTAAATCAGTTAATCTTTGCATATTTGTGTCTTTCTTCACTTGATTGCAAATATATAAACTGTTCAATATTTTGGAAAAGGAAACACAGAAGTTACCTAAAGAGGTGCTTTAAAAGCTTGTGTTTTCTTTGGTCACCTCATAATATGTTTTATTTTTTCCAAAGACTGGAAGCAATGGATATGATTTATTCAGCCACAAAGAGGGAGCAAACACATCTCAAATAGTAAATGTGTTCAGAAAACTGTGTAATCAGTATAGTAGTTTAATAACATCACAAAGTAATTTAAAATGCTTGATAGCAAGAAAAGGATGATAGCATCTCTTCTTGGGTGAGGTGTTAATAATTTCTTGTAAGCTTTGCTCCAATACTGGAAAATGTGTAAAATTGTTATCTTTTAGGTGTTATTGTTAGTAGAATGTTATTTTTAAATGCTATGTGTGCTGATGAAGGGAAAATCAGAAAGCACAACTGTAGTTAACCCTTATCCTGAAGGGTCTGTTTGGATTATGGGTTAACCATGACATGAGTGCAGACATTAAACCTGGCTTTTCATGAGTGACCGTGGGTCTAAATATCGTAGCATGCTGCTTTTGTACAGCATCATGTGGACATGTACATGTAGGGCAATAGTCTGTGACCACAGTTACTGATGTCCTTTTCCTGTTTACCTTGTTGCACGTCTTTATAGCCTGACTCAAATGAATTTCGTATATGATCTCTTTTTACCTTATCTGGATTATCCTTATCACACGTTACTGAAGGCAGTTAGCAGTTGATGCTTTTTCAGTAGCTTAAGCCATATATTATGTCCGATTTTGATTATTGGATGAGTTTCTATAGTGGAGGACGCACACTGCTTAGTGAAGGCTCACTTGGCCCAACTTTCCTTATCTTTAGTACATAAGTGAAGATGAATTCATCAGAATTTTTGCATAATATTCATTTGAGGAAGAGTGACACTTTCAATATAGAAATATTTTTCTTTTACTGTACTCAGTTGATCTGAGGTGTGTTCCTCTTATTTGTGTGCTTATTGTGCAGTAATGTGGAACTATAGTGAAGAAAACCTGGAAAACATTACTGCTGACTTAAGAGGTGCTCCAGTAAGTTAGATGGGTAAATGCTGCAGGAAAACTTTCCAAATTAGCCTTGGTGTTACCATTGTGCTGCTACTGAGTGCAATTAAAAATGTGATTTAGAAAGGTAATATACCAATAGTCCTTTAGTGGCTGCATCAGAGAGGGAGGGTTGTGGGGTGTTTTCAAGTACCAAGTAATTTACATTAAAGCAGACTGAATAGTTCACTGTTCATTTGTGCCCTTCTCTAGACAGATATGATAAATATGTAAAATGTTAGGGAAATCTTCAGACATGTGTTGAGTTTATGTTGCAGTATAATAATAACTTCAACTGTTTGAAATATGGTATATAACTAAATCTTGCAACATAAGGCTTAATCATACAGTTATTCTTGAGAAAAACTTGAAAATGAGACTTAGTATGTACATATTAATGCTGTTATGTGTAACTTTCTTTTCAGGCTTCTGGTGAGTGGGGGGGTTTTTTCCTTTTTTTTTTTTTCCCTTCCCTTCCCTTCCCTTCCCTTCCCTTCCCTTCCCTTCCCTTCCCTTCCCTTCCCTTCCCTTCCCTTCCCTTCCCTTCCCTTCCCTTCCCTTCCCTTCCCTTCCCTTCCCTTCCCTTCCCTTCCCTTCCCTTCCCTTCCCTTCCCTTCCCTTCCCTTCCCTTCCCTTCCCTTCCCTTCCCTTCCCTTCCCTTCCCTTCCCTTCCCTTCCCTTCCCGGGTTTTAGAGATCAGAGGAGGCTTTGCCAGGACTCACTAGCAATGACAAATCTGTAAAGAGGCTTGGCAATAGATGTATAAACTATAGAATCCTTTGCATTGTTCCTCCAGAGCATAACACTGATGATGGCCAAAACCAATGCACTAAGGTCTGTTCTGTCAACAAACTGTAACATAACTTTAACATAACTTTAACATTCATTTTAATTCAAATATTTACTATTTATATAAAATAAAAAATTCTTAAAAGCACATGGTTTAAGAGTAAGGCTCATTTTTGATGGAATGAAGGCTTGTCATTCAGTTGTGTACTTTAATCAAATTTCAGTAAAATAATGTCCTGTCACACTGTTCAGCGTTTTCTTGGTACGAGTAATATTTAGAGCTCAAATGTACTGCAGCGGAACCTATGTCTAACATAACCTCAGTTTACTAGGTAATACTTGCCATTGTCTTGCTTATTGTATTTTACTATTTATTGTTTTGCTGAAAATGGAAATAAGAAAAAAAAATCCTGCAAAACAACCTAAATCAAATGCAAACAGTGGCATTGTTTGTGAAGTGCAGTTGTACATGATACATGCTGTACATGCCCCATGTTCCCATTTTACTCAGAAGATCTGTGTTGCAGAATCAGTGTGTTAAACTTTTGGAGTCACTTGCAACACATTTGCAAAGAAGAAAGATTGTTATTTGTTTCTGTACAGGTAACATCTGAGACAGCCTTACACTTATGGCCAAATCTGTGGGTAAAGAAAATAACCTTAAACAGCCCCCACAGAGGAGCCCCCAATTCTTGTAGCAATGTGTACTCGTAGTCCTCCTGCCTGCTAGTAATGCATAGCCACTGAGTATAGGAATTAATGTTTTCATTCATTGCAATGAATAAATATTTAGGTAAGAAGACCTCCTGTTTTTCTAATTCTCACAAAAATGGATATGAGAAGAGCACGTGATCCTTGACTTACCATGTGATTTGATGAGAATCATAGACTTGTTTAAAAATTGTCTTTTCGCTAAAAAAATTCTTCATTTATTTCAGTAAGCATGAAAATGTGTCAGATTTCTAGAATTATTTTCTTGGATGCCTAAATGTTACTGGACTTGCAAAAGCTGTTAATACAATTGCACCTAAAATTCTGGGTCATCATCAGATGCTGGAACACATTTACTATCTACTACTAATTCCTGATTATGTCTGCTGTCGTAACCCTGCAGTGTGAAGCCAAGCTTTTGTCATATTGTTCTGATTTGAGACATGGAGAAAAGATAAGAACTCCCAGCCCCTTCCTGCTTCTCCCCCTTGTATTCATAATTAGGTTTCTGGACTATGTAACATATCAGTTGAAGTGAGGTTTTTTTTCCAGGCTTTATTTAGTAAATTAATGTAAGTAACCTATCCAATACACGAGATAATAGCATAAATAAATGACATGATAACAGAACAGTTACCTGTTTTTTTTGGATGTTTTTTCTCCTTGCCCTTGCTTTTGTGAAGGGGAATTTTGTTCTATGTGCTTTTTAAACAGCAGGTTAACTGCTGTAGCTAATTCACAGGAATAAGCAAATTCCAAAATGAAGGACAACCTGGGAAAATGAAAAATTTAACCTCAGGTGGGGTCTGCACAGAATTACAATGAGTTTTGCAAAGGCTTTTGTGTTAACCAGTGAAGTTTTAAGTCGCTTTAGATGTGCTTATTCTGCAATTATTTAATGACAGAGTCTGTCAGTTCAAGCATCTTGTCACTTCTGTGCCTTCTTCCTTGCACAGTAGCTGATCTTTTCCATGCTTTGCAGGCACCCCCTCTACAGCCCCTTCCCATGCATTGTCACAACAGTGTCCACTTCATTTCTCTCTGTGGATCTGCCCTCCTCAGAATTGTCACCAGTCATCACAGCCTCAAAAGAGCAAGTGTATTAAGGCATACACTTTGATCCATCAAGCAAAGCCATTTTTCCATTTCAGAAGTGGTTTCTTCTCTCTGTACATTACTGGATTTGAATTTCTTTCAGTTACATCACAGACAAGTGATAGAAATTTCTGCATACCTGTAAGTTGACAAATACAATTTTGCTGAAACAGGTTTTGCCTCTACTATATGTAAGAGGGAGGAATTGCTAGCTGATAACAATTCTACTTCTGGTTGGTTGGTTGGTTTTTTTTCCCCCATGTCCAAACACAAGGTTCCTGTCTACCATGTATCTCCACACTCCAATCTCTGGCTAACAACAAAGGAGAAAAAAAACACCAACCAAACAAAAAAAAAACCCAACCAACCAACCCTCCCACAAAACCAAACAAAAAAAATCCCACTAACAAACAAAAACCAATAAACACAAACAAACCAAACCCAATCTAACCCAACTGTACCTCTTGAAATGACTTTGCATTTACAAGGTCTGAGTGGTGATGGAGGTGAAAAATGTACATATTCAAATCTCAGTCCACTGTCTTAAATGGGGGGGAGTGGAGAGACAGCGTAAATCACTAATTGTGCTGGAGCAGCTCCCCAGATATAGTAACTGTGAAATCTGTAGTAGAAACTTAAGTTGTTTTTTAACCATCTAACTTTGCTCTGTGTTGTATCACAGCATCTGGAACCAGTGGCTAAGATGTTTTAGATGGTGCGGATAAACCCTGGTGAGAGTCACTGCACAAATGCAGTATATACATCCCTTTTAGTGGTGCTGGCTTGATGCTAGCATGTGTGCTCGCTTAGCACAGGAGAGATGTAAGACATGCAGAGATTTACCAAGAGCTATAAATTTCTGAAGGGGATGATCCCTTCTATCACAAATGCAACAGTTTTCTCATGCCAGGATTTATAAAATGGCAGGACAACTGAAAAGAGGGTATTTCATGAACAAATGGTGTAGTCTTATTTTTAAAAAGGGGACATAATTTATTTTTATGTGATGGTTGTCTGCATTTTAATGCATAGTATAATAAAGCCTGAACCCTTCGGCTGAGGTCAGCCCATCTATTAGTGTCTTCTTTCAAGAGTAGTTAAGCATATAAACAAAAATTCTTCTCTTCAAAAATTCTTCTCTTCAACATTTCCAGTAGTTCAGTACAAGAGTTTCTAATCAGAAATCACAATATATGGGGACTTGGAAGATTTATGTAACTATAACTTCCCTCAGAGCACTTGCCTCCCTAGAAGTTAGAAATGCAGAATAAAAAGATAAAAAAGCATTTGTCACATGTTCCATCTCTGAGAACAACTGCTACAAAATTATTCTTGTAGTACTAGGGGCTTGTGTTGTATGTTGTGAGGCTGTGGTTTCCTTTCTGAGAGTTTTGCTCAAATACCAGTATTAGATTAAAAAACCAAATAAAATCATTTACTGGGCATGGCAAACCCTAATATTTAGAAAGTAAAACTGTTTTATATATTCTGTACTTATTAAGTAAGCTATAAAAGTGCATGTGTTGTCCATTTCAGGACTGGGAACCAGTTTAAAAATCCTGAGTAATTCCACTGGAAAATGTGTATATTATGTAGGGAATAAACACTTTCATACTATCTCTACCCTGTTGTCTGTGGGGGTACAGATTTTGTTGCTAATGTGATGTAGTGTTTGAAATGAGACATGGGGACATCAGAGCCTTGTATTCTAAGCTCTAGAGTTTCTTTCCTCTAGGAATTTAAAGAATTAATTAAATAAATCTGGCCATGAGGGATTAAAGCCCTCTTTTAGCAAGGTGCTTAAGTTACATTTGTGCTTAATGAGAATAACTGTGCTTGGACCATTGTTTTTTAATATCTGTTCTCAATCAAATGAGTCATTAAAAATTCAACCATCTAAAATTACCACAGAAAAAATGGTTAAGGATAGTGATGAACAATTTCAAAAAAGTGTATTATTCACACTTAAATATTTTAACAATGTTTCTCCCTACTGTTGTTTCTTCGTCATCATCCATATTATCATTTTGATTGTTTGAAAAGCATTATAGTTCAGTGGTCCACTTTAGTACTTAAGTAAGTCCTAGATGCATTCTTGTTATTTCTAATTCATCAAGAGTGCCCAACAGCTCCTTTATTTTCTTTATAGCAGTCTAATGAGGTCAGAAAGGTCAGAAGAAACCAGCAAGAAAGGTCGGAATGGCTTATGCATGGGTCCTTTTCTGTAGGCTGATATTCAGCACGCTGGGAATGGGTCAGGCTGTACTGTTTGGATTGTGCAGCGAAATGATGACATCACCAATCTGACAAGTAGTCTTCATTATTCTTTCCCACAGAATGTATTTCCCTGACTAGAGCAATTAGTAGGGATTATCTCTGAGAAGAAAACCAAATAACTTGTAGCTGCTTTATGTCTACTAAAATGATGTTAGATGATTAAGATTTCTCCTATCTGAAGAACTTTTTTAATAAATTCAAGTGATAAAATATCACACCATGTAAGAAAAAAAAAACAAAACAAAAACAAAAAAAAAAAAAACACCACACAAAACAAAACACAAAAAACAGTACTTTCCCATTCACTTATTCCTGTTACTTAGAAATAGAATTGTAAAGTTCATATCAGGCCTAAATTTTCAGACTTGCCACTATAATGTTCCTTTATTTTTCAGTTGTTGAAAATAGTGCCAAACAGCTCCTGATTGATTTTCTTCTAATTATTTTTACTTGTTCAATGAGACAGATTGTCTCTAAATGGTGGTCTTGAAGTAAACCCTTTAACGACTGAGAGCACAATTGTGTGATAAGTAACAATAAGATGTTGTTTGAATATTTTTTTTAATATGAAGAAGCTGGGAATGGAATAGTTAAACTGCTTGAGGTCTTACAAAATTACTCATTAAAAATGGCTTTTAGGTTTTTAACTGTTTATGGAAACTGATTTCAGGGCTCTGCCACCAGTCCAGTGCTAGCAGTTAGATAGGTTCTCTATTTTACAATACAGATAAAACTTTTGAAATGTAACCAGTGGTTAAAGTATTAATAATATCTGTGTAGTGAAAATAAGTTATATAACAATTAATAAGTGCTTGGCAGTTTCTTCATAATATTTATTTAATAAGAATGTGTGCTATTTGTTGTTTTTATTCCTACTATTGAATTGTACACAGTCAGGCTGTGGCTTGAGTCCTTGTTGGTTACTCACTGTCTAGTAAAAATTCCTGTACATTGTATTTGACGTTTAATGTACACATGGACCTCTCAATTTTGGCTTTGTTTTCTGAAGATTTGGCTTTGGCTGATGACAGAGTGTTGGATAGAGGGTTCCAGTGCTCCTACCACTAGCAGAGTCACCTCGTTTATATGCTTAGATTGAAGAAAACATGGGATGTGTGGACAGTGAGGAATTTTCATTCCAGTTCCGGTTCAGGCAAGATTTGAATCAACTGTCAGCTTGTTTAGTAGTTTAGGTTTTGGCTTTCCCCATCCCCACCCATAGTAGTCTGAGATTACTTACCAATAATATTTGCACCAAATTCTCTGATTTTTGTGTAGCAACGATACCTTTCATATCTTCCACTTTTTGCTCAGCACACATTACAGTTTGTGATTTTTGCTTCCGAGTTTGCTGGAAGGTTTGGATGCAAGGGAATTGCTTTTTATTACTTTTTCTCTTTTAATGTATAGAATTATGTTCCTAGTAAATGTTGGCAGTCCGTGTCACAGTGTGATATTTTTGGTGTTCTTACTCGTTTACTTTACTCTCTCATTCAGTTACTTTAGGACTTGAGTGCTTTGTTTTCTGCATATATATAACAGATAAAAATGTATTTCCTAGTTCTCAAAGATTTTGGCCCCATCTTCCACAACCCATCTTCAAAAGTTCACTGTATTTAATCTTCTGAAATGTTGGCTTGCCTTTGCTTTTTTCCACTCTTGGTTCTTTTATTCCTCTAATTGCTACTCGGTTTCTGTTTGAAAAAGGTACCTAGTTTTCTCCTTCCCCATCCTACAACTTTCTATACAGTTGTATTTTTAGTGGCCTTTTTAATTCCACCTATGCTTTTTTGGGCTAATAAAAAAAATACATTTATTATGTCTGTGCTAACAATAGATGTATCCCTCTCAGTTTGTACTATGAGTGAGCAGTTTGTTTCTCCTTCAAGGTAGCTAACTGAACTCAGCTGTGAAGCAAAAAAAAATCTTTTGCAGACTTGTTAGAATTTTCTATTGCAAGTATCATTAAGTCCTGGCCTTAACAAATGCTTTCTTACAGTGTTCTCACGTGTATCTAACAACACTTCAAAGGGGATGTTACTTTGACCTGTTGATGCATGTCTTTGTATCCTCTTTAGCATCACACTTAATTTACTGTCATGAATGTGTATTCTTTGCCTCTGCCTCTTGAAATAGAGGCATGTTCTTTCTGTCTTTTCCTCTCTACTTTCATGTCAGTATTCATTAATATTGGTAACTTTTAAAATTTTCAACTCCCATGCTGTTTCTAATGTTTTGAAGCAGTCCCTGCAAAAGTATTTCATTGGGTTTTAAACTCTTTTGTAAAACTCACCTTTATCATAATGTGTATCAATTTTTCAGTTGGCATGTAAAAATAACTGTTATGAGATGACAAATGATATCTCTTTGTTTTCTCTGCAATCCTAGCTCTTTGAATTCACCTTTGTTTCCTGCTTGACATTTAAGATATTTAGCTTCTAAGGCTATATATCAGAGAGCCTTTTAAAGCTATCCATAAGGCTATATATACCTTTAAGGCTGTTAATGCTGTCATTATTGTGGTATGCTAATATAGGGATAACCAGCAGGCAAGCTTTGTGGGTATATTAGTATTTTTTAATTAGATTAACTTTTACAGTTAGAAAAATAGACAGGCTTTTGTGTGTATAAACCCTTTCTCGTGTCCTCAAAGGGTTCAGTTTTCCTAGTCATCTCAGCTTGCCTACTTAAAGATATGCTTTTCTCTGCAAACTCTGCCTCTGTCATTGCTTGACATACTGAATGTCATGACAAGGCTAGCAGCTGTTGATCTGGGTCTGTTCCAGTATGATTAGGAATGTAATTTTTTTAAGAGTTGTTAGCAACTGCAGGAAACGAGTAAGATCAGCACAGAGTATGTACCAATTTGCTGGTTTAAGTATGTTACAAGCTAAATATGACAACTTTTCAGGAATTCTCACAGTCCTGGAGATAATAAGAAAACTGCAGGATATGCAATGCACAGTTATGAACTCATTGCTATTGTAAATGATGTGAAATATGTTTTCTGCATGTAAATAGAGCCACTTCAGTCTCTCAGTCCAAGATATCCAGGGCAGGGAGAATGTCTTTTGCTCTGGAAAAGTAGAATACTTGGCCCTGGCAAATCTTTATACTTCTTGAAATCTTAAATGGCTGAAGTCTGCATTTATGATGCTGTATCTTGGAGACTTACAGAACTACTGCTGACAGCTGACTTAGGGCAGAATGAGAGCAGTTCCAGGGAGGGAGCTAGAGCAGTGGTCAGGTCACTGAAATCTGCCCCTACCAGGAGATAAACGAGACAGTCCGGGCCCTCAGTGTCCTGCTCTGCAGTCACAAAACTGGTGAGTTCCTCTGTGAGCTTGGAGCTGTTGATGTGGTAGAAGTCTGTTAACAGCAAGTGACAGCTGGTGTTGTCAGCTTGCAGCTTTACTCTAAACCGGTAGGTCAGGACAGACACCTCGACTACACTCAATATATCTGACAAGACTAGTATTATCTCCACTTATTGTAGCAGAAATAAACAGGGTCTTCATGTTCCTAAAACAAAAAACGTGACTGAGACAATGTTACTCTTTGTGCTTAAAGATGCTGGGCCAAAGGGATAAATGTGGTTGAGAAACACTTTTGATGCAGGGATGCAAAAAATCACGCTGAGGTTGTAATCTCTTATTTTCTGCAACCTAGGAAACTGTCAGATGATGCAACTTCCTATCAGGTGGTATCAGTGGTCCCTACAGTCCAGGATTTTCTGTGCTGTAAATTGATGAGCCTTAGTCAAAGTATTTGAATATAATATTGGTTGGAAGCCATATTTATTTTTTTAAGCTGGTCACTGGAAAAAAGTGTTGAATAATGATTAAAAAAAAAAAAAAAAAGTCTTTCTTCCACTGAAAGTGCACCAACACAATGTAACAGGCTGAAAAAACTGCAGTCTATACAGACTATAGCCTGACATACTCAACCCACGGCTATTGTACTTCAGTCAGGGTGATAAGTTTGTCCACTTCACACTGTGAACAAAAATCTAACTGTAACATAAGTCCCACAGCTGGTAGGTATTAAGCAGTTTAATTAAAAAAAAAAAAAAAAAAAATTAAATCAAGGTTTCTGAAATGCTCAAAGACATTTGGGCTATAAAAATGCTCTAATGAAAGTCTTTATATTTATTCCTGATGCCTTTTAGGTAAAACTCTTAGATGTAAAACAGACACGTGATTACTGCTTCTACAAAACAACTTCCAAACTTGAGCATGTTGCAGAAAAGTTGATCCTTGCACAGTTTCAGGGCATGTGACTACTGCAGTTATCCTTTGTACTCTCAGAAAGCTAGACACAAAACACAGTGTGTCTTTGAACACTATTTGAAAATTGTGTAATCAAATTGCACCAGCGCATCCTAGAACTGTCCATTAACTTACCAATGTGAATGTGGTTATTTAAATATTGCTAATTGATCTTCTTCCTAAATGAAAGAAATGGCAGTCAGTGTTCCTTAGAAAGCATATTTCTTAATTGGAGGGGTTTACTTTCTGAAGCTTTTAGAACATTAGAATGATATAATAGCAAGTTTGTGATGAAAGCAGAGTGGTTCAGGTTTTAACTTGATTAAAATCTTGTATATATGCTCTGAAATTTATTTTGGATGCTATAATATATGATAGCATTTTTCATTAAATTTTTTTAACACTGATTTTAGGGGAGGTGAAATTGTTGCTGTGATTTTAGGGTATGAGGGAGGGAAATCTCCTGCAAAATACTTTTACTTTCTTCATGTAGTCTGCTGTCATTCAACATATCGGGGAAGAATGTCTTGTGTTGTGTTCTGCTGGTAGAGGAGACTCAACATAAGCAATAAAATTGCCAGTGCTGTGCTGATGTTATCAGTGATGGTGGTACACAAAGAAGTAAATAAAAATTATTTTCACACTCTGTTGGGATACACATAAGGGAAATAAATCAATGCTGGCCAAAGGGAAATGGACAGAGTTATTAAAGAAGAAACAGTTTCCAGGCTTTAAAGGTTATTTGAAACAGTGGAAAGTTACTATACAACCCAGAATTCAGTGTCCTTTTAAGCTTTAAATGACAGATCTAAGTTGGTATATGGGATGTACAAAAGTGGAAAGAAGTGTTGCAGCGGATTCACTTCCTGTGGCATGAGCTCCTAAACTGATGTTTAGCAATTCCAGACACCTTATTTTAGAATTTAGATATCTTTGGGTCTGTAAGCATAAAAGTGCACCATGTATTTTATTCTAAGTACTACATGGAAAATATGTTGTAAGCTGGATGCTTCATAAACTACCAACTGCTATAAAAGGTAAAAAAAAAAAAAAAAGTTTGTTGCTCCTTAGATTTGTCTGTATGTCTATTATATTTTTGTCTCTCCTGCTTGAATTAAAATACTTGTATTTATGGTAGACAGGAACAAATTCAAAGTTCATGAAAATGAAAGATTCATCTTCCAGTGGATGATAAAAACTGAGGAGTTTGTCTGCTCCACCATGGAAGCCATGAAAGCAAGGAGTGAGGCAATGTTGCTGGTTATGGTGGTGCTTTAGAAAGTTCTGTTGACAAGTCCAGTAAGAAAGGATGGTTTGCTTTCTCCTGACTGGATTTTACTGCTGTTTCAACTGCCTCGACTCAGTAAACTTCTTTTTGGTTTACTGTGGTATAAGGGAGACTAGAAGACCTAAATAGTTGGAGAAAACCAGAAAATGCTGACTATACTGCTTGCTTTAAATATCTCTTAATTTTATTTATTTTTTAGCTTTTTGCTGGTCAACAACCAAGTGAAATTTGTAAACTGGAAAATGGTACTATGAGAAAAGGTGCGTTAGTAACCAAGCAAGAGAAAAAGGATGGAATAGGGAGTTTGTCAGTTAATTATAAAGGAAAACCACCTTTGTTTCTTCTGCTTATGTCTTGCAATTTCAAACTGCGCCAAGCATAGCTCTGTGTAGGTCTGAATTACTCCCCGGCGTGGATGATGTTGCCATGTCTGAACTGTCATGGAAACTGGCTGGAGCAAATCTGGCTCATGAGGTACATACAAGACAGCAGAGCCAATCTCTCTTAAACTGTCTGACTTCAAAGTATTTTTTTCTTTTTCCTTTAACAAGATAAGCAGCAGTTTGTTCTTTAAAATAGAACCTTGTTTTATTGGAGAAACTCCATGCTCTGCTGACATTTGGGACCTTGCATAAGGCAAATGATGGCTGTGTCAAGCATCACAACAACACAAAATTAATTGCTTTCATTGGTCACACCATCTAATGCTATATACTTGCTATATACTTCTCAATACCTTAATCTGTGTGCCAAAATTAAGATGTTCTTTGGTTTTGACAGTTAACGAGCAGTTTAGAGAAAGGTTGGGAAAGAAGAAACCTTGTGTGTTTACTATGGAGAAGGTATTTTTCTTTGCATTCTGTAACTCTTCTAATGCATAGTAGAATTCAGTGGTATTGTCTGAAAGGAAGTGCACTTTGCTCTGAGATATCACCAAAAATGAGGTTGTTTTCAAGAGCTGCTGTAGTAAAAATCATTAGTTGTACACCTCATATTATGGGTAAAGAGAATTCACTGTTAAGCTGTGGCTGCTCTATACCACATGATTTAGCAAGTTGCTGCTGGTCAAGGAGACACTTTTCAAGAGTCAGAAAGAAAGGAAACTATACATTGTGTCCTTCAAATTGACACAACAGGGCAAATGTGCCAGATGTAGGAGTAAAGGGTGGCACTGTCAGCCTTACACTGACATGCTAGTGGTCACTGCATGAAGTTTGGAGGTGAGCTTGCTAAGGCGCCAGAAATCAAACCAGCTTCTCACAGGCCTGTCCTTCAGTTATAAGCTGCTTTCTGTGTTGATCTGTTGAGCTGAGGATGTCTTCTCGCCTTTCAAATAGATTTTGTGTTTTCCTGCGTTTCACTGACTAGACTCTTATTTCAAAATATGGTTGTACTTCTTTGTTGAAAATGTCATTTAGGAATGAGTAAGTTTTTAGTATTTGTGTAATACAGGGACCCAAAGTATGTCATTCTTTTTGGCAGGCTATTGAATTCCATCAAGCACCAGTATTTGGAACTGAGTAGTGAATGTGACACTATTTGAAGATAGTTTAGCTATGGCTGTGATGTATCCAGAGAAAGCAAGACATTTGGGGTCAGTGTGAGGAAATTTATTTGATTAAATTATATTTGGTCTGAAAAGAAATATGTAGAATTTATACTGTAAGGTTATCCTACCACAGTGTTACTGACAGTAACTTGAGATAGAGAGCTTTAATTAATATTGCACTGTTTTCTCTCATAGATGTGCATTTTTCAATTCTGTAGAACCTCTTCTGCAATGGTAGAGTTCCATGGGAAGTCTGCAGCTATGCTGCATCCTGAGCTTAAATTAGAGGAGTTTGTGTGGACAGGGTTTATAGATCTAACCAAAGGAGTGATCACAAACCATCTACTATCAAACCTGAAAGCCAGTGCTGAGGCATTTGGAGTTGCTGCTGCTGTAGCTCATAAAATGCAAACTATGCCATGAGAACCTTCCTGTCTCTAAGAGCTGGAGTAGAGCATGTATGGTCCACTGAACACATTTTATAAATCCTGGACTTCAGATATTTTTTGTTACTCGGCTGCAAAAGAGTTTCAGCAGTTTATTTTTCTCAGCTGGTGTGGAAGCTGTTGCATTTCTGGTGTACCTGGAGAAACAGGAGCTCTTGTGTTTTAGTGGAAGGTACGGGATTCAGCCCTTCAAGGCATTGAGTGCAAGTTACTTCCTTTTGTTACATGTAATTGAATGGTGCTGCCCCAGTAATGGTTTTGATTCATGTCTGATTCATCCGACTGTGATAGAGGATGCTGAACAGCAGATGAACAGCTCAATACCTAACAAAACAATTTGGTTATAGAAGGTGGGAACGACTTTAAGTTCAAATCATAGGCTTAGACTGTTTTGCGGTATGTGGCTGGTTTTGGGTGGTTGTTGGTGGGGGGGAGCTGATGTGTTTTTGGTTTTTAATCCTGTGCAAGATCTGTATTTCCCTGCATATAACTTGTGTAAAAGTACTCAGGTTTACATGCATATAGGGTAGAATAAATTAGGCTTTATGTAATTATTCCTTACTAATAATGGAGATGATTTGGAGTCAGAATTTCTTTAGCAGTGCCCTTTTGCCCATACCTTCTGTGGAATGGGAAGGCATAACAATGTTCCTGTGAGTTGCTTTTCCTACAAAGCAGATGTGGGATCTGACAGTTTCCCCTTACCTACAATTTCTCAGCAGGTTCTTGACTTTGTTCTCATTTGGATTCACAAGGAACCTTTCATTTGAGTAGAGAGCCCTCACCTTGATGCCCATGGGAGACCTTGGGTGGAAGAGACTGCTGAGCATTTGCATCCATTGTTCTTCCACTGTTGTTTCAAAGAGAGGTACATTTGGGTTCTTCTGAAGTACTCCTGCCTGTTACAGGAGGCGTACCAGAAAGTATAGTCTCATTTGGAGCTCTTCCTACTATGGAGTGACTAGGGAGGTCTGGGTTCTGGCTACTGTGAAATTCTTGGGTGATCTTTAACTCCTTTCATGGTGACAAAAAGGCACTTTGGTAACAGTATGTTTGGGCAGAAATTCAACAAAATGGCTCCGACAAAGACTACTTTCTATTTAATAAACCCATAAGAAGAGAGTGTGGGTTGTAATATAATTTAGCTACCGAAAAAAGGTCAATCCCAAATTCTGCTATAGAGGATTGAAGCTTCCTTCCCACCGCCCCCTCCCCTGCTAGCCTTGAAGAACTGATTAACGGAGGCTGCCTTTCGTACAACATGAAGACAGCTCGCTGCTATTGTCTCCTGCAGGAACAGCACTTCCCTGCTAACTGGTTTAACTGTATCGTGTCCTTGAGTATGTTTTTCTCTAATGTCCTTTCAGCATTTGAGAAGTGCTCCATGGTGTGTATAATTACAATAGTACTGTTTTCCTGATCAGTTTTTGTTCTTTCCATCTGTCAAACATTTGCTGTTTTGTTTTTTGTTTTTTTTTTTCCCTACTGCTACTGCAGCAAAAATGCCTGCCTTTTGTTTATGTCTTCCTACACTGGCATCGTGACATCATCAATGATATCGCCAGGGGAAAAAAAATATGCATAGCTGTAGCTAAACCAGCTGTTCGTTAGCAACTCATCTAGTCTGCTTTCATTTCTTTTCATTAATGTATATGTGGCAGCATTTCCTGTTTAAGAGATGTAGAAGGTTCTCAGCCACGAACCATCTGCTCGGTCCGTGTCTTTGGGTAGATAAAAATGGTGGCACTTATTCTTGATAATGGAATTATTTAGTAAACAAAATTAATATGAGAGTTTAGTAGATATTCATCACTGGCTTTAGTTATGGGTAGTTCTGAATCCTTTACTACCCATCTTTTATAATTCGGTGCAATCACAAGAACTGTGTATCAACTGCTAGAAAACCTTACTAATACATGATAAGGAAGATTCCGAGAACAATAAAGAATCGGGGAGTTCTGTCACTGATTTGCGTGACGACACACTAAAGTGCATTAATCAGTGTTTGTCATGCTTGTCCCTTCTTCTATGCAAACCAGTGGCAAATCTTGCCCTGACTTCCATAGGACCAGAATAATGCCAACAATGAGCAACAAGCTGTCATTTATTCTAATGAGGGAGATCTTAAGTAGAATAAGTAGGTATTTCATTTGTGGAATGTTAATGAGAAAACAGTTTCTTTTTACCATTTTATATTCTCAAAATGCTATGAATTATTGCAGAGATCACTGAGTTATTGAATAGTTGTATCTTTGCAATGTTAACATTATGGTTAATTATTTGTTCAGTACCAGTTTTTGGGCTGGAGATATTAATTTATCATCACTAATTGCATGTTAAGTGTTTGAAATTAGAATATTCTGGGAATTCACTTTGCAGTACAAGTTAAGCTATCTCCAAATATTCCAAAATGGATCGCTGATACTGATAATGTATCAGTGAAGAAAAACATGAAATAGTTATATTTTTATCTAAGTGCTTCTGTAATTCTGAATGTAGATATTTCACTTATTCCAGTGTAAAATACTTAAGTAAAAATGTTTTAACTATAATAAAATGTTATTCAAAATTTTAATTGTGTTTAAAAAAACACAACAGAACCAAAGCCTAAACCAAACAAACAACACCACCTCAAAAATCTTATCACCAGCTATTATCAAGAAGAGATTAAACTTCATTGTACTATATAATTTGTCATTTGTAGTTGAGACTAATCCTTGCTCAAATGGCCAATTCTTACTCACTTGAGCAGTCTCACTGAAACCAGCAAAACTAATTTTATGATCAAAGATTTCAGGATAAAGCCCTTGACTGATGAGACAAATTTAAGTCAAGGGGCTGCTATTTAGGAACAATTTTATTATTCAGAAGCTCGTCCTTTATGTAAAGGATAAACATTGGCAGATTAAGTGTTGGCAAAATATTATCTCTTCAGAATATTAATTTCAGTGCATGCTGTGTGGAGCAATGCAGACAATGCACAGATTTTGCCCCTCCCAGCAAAAAAAAAAAAAAAAACAAAACAAAAGCCTACTTTTAACAACTCTTGAATTTCTGCTTGAGACTGTGTTACGAGGGAATAATAATAATTAAAAAAAAAAAAAAAAAAAAGTTGAGGGGATTTCCATAATGATTGCTGTCTTAACGAGCTAAAGAAGCTTTAGAATTTGTTATTCCTTCCTCATAGTAAACCTCAGCTGATAAAAATATCTGTAGCCGGTGAAATCAGTGGCATGCCTGGCTTCCTCGGGGAAAACTCCCATGTGATCCCACAGGCAGGCTCAGTGAGCCTGAAGCTGCTCAGCAAGCAGTAGGTAATGAGTCTTTGTGCAGAGCGAAGCTCTTGTGCCTGAACAATAAAGCATATGGTACCAGCAATAAAACACAGGGCTGGGAAACGTAAGAAGATGCTGCTGGAACTAGGAAGACAGTGAATATGTCAAACGTTATAAAATGATGATCAATCTGGTTTGGTTCCTAATTAATAAAAACAGTGCATGGATTGGAAAAACTACTATTTGAACAGGTCAGTTGTTTTATAGCTTCTTCACACACTTCAGTATTTTAAATATAAGCGGGGTTTTTGTTATTTCCTTATTATTATTAAAGCTAGGTTTTTTTTGCATTTTGTAAGGTGGGACTGGAAGGACGTGCATCAATGTGATACCAAGCTAAATGAATTATGTAAGTTCTGTGATCAGATTAATTGTAAAAAATGTTTTTACTATTATTCCTATGCAATTCAAACTTCAATTGTGCATTAAACAATAGACAGGAAGTAAAATTAAATTTATCCTAGATGGATCATTTACCAATATCATAAAACATTTAATAACAGCAATCTATTATTCTGCTATGTATTTGAGACTAATTCTGGGTCTGTGTTTGGTTAAAAATATGACATTGGAGCAGAGCACTTCTTTTTTTCTGCCACATTTTTCTTGTATAATTTTGAAAGTGGTGTTTCATGGGTTTTTTTGATGCAATTGTATACACACAGAAATGATACGTTTAACTCTCTGTATTTATGTCACTAATATTAATGAAAAATGTTCTCCTAGTTCTTAGTTCATTTTTTTTTTTTTCAAACAGCTCCCAAAATTTTTCATGGCCTGTGTTTGTCTTACAGACGATAGACATTTAATTTCTCCTTAGCACATCACATAAAAATTAATAATGCAAAAGTTTTTATCTATACATCTTTTTTTTGTAGTGTTTTTCTTCTCTAGCACTCAGTAATCATGAACTAGATATGCTGGCAATGTCTCGAAAGAAATAGGTCTGCTGATTATCTGTTGATTTTTGGAGAATATTTCAGCATTATGGAGCTGGAGCCCTTGAAAAGCGATTGAGAAATAAAACAGGATGTCATTTTCCTGTGGACTTAAACTGAGAAATGTTCTTTGTAAATACCACTTTGAATAGTTTAGAAACATTTGTTTTGTTCCTTTGTAAATTCGGGTACCAAACCCCAGTGCAGCCCCAGGCACCTGGCGCAGGTTTGGGTAAGTTGCCTGTGGCTGCCGCGGCCGCTGCCGGGCAGGCACCGCGCACTGCTGCTGGGCTCCCCTGTGCTCCCGCCCTGCTCCTGTTGTGTCTGTGCGTGATGCTAATTCACGTGGGTGAGCTGAAACCGGCTCTGCATAAATTTAGACCCATCGCTTCCCCCCGCACTCTCTGCCCTCTTTAATTGGGAAAAGGGAAAAAAGGAAAAGGAAGCCCGGGCTCTGGCTGCAGAGCCAGCGCGGGGTGGGGGGGTGGTGGTGGAAGTGTGGGTCTCCTTGGAAACCGCGACGGGCGTGCTTGCTCTGGCCCGTTTTCGGGTGGGGGACGGCGATACGAGCGGGCGTGGAAAACCACGACCCCGCCCCGCAAGCCTCCCTCCCGGAGGGCTGTGCCCGGCATGCCCCGCGGCGTGGGCGGGACCATGTAAATGAAGGGGCGGAGCGGACGCTGCTCTCGGCTGGCGCTGTCCGCAGGTGCGGGACCGCGGTGCTTGCGCGGGGACCGCGGAAATGTCCCGCTTTGTTGTTCCCCGGCTGGAGCGCTGTGCGGGCGCAGAATGGCTGGGGGCGGACCTTGCGCTTTGCTCGCTCCTTCTCGGGCTCTCCGAGGAGCGGTGCGTATCCGCGCCTTGCTGCATGCTGTGCGGAACAAGAATTAGCCTCGCTCATATCTGTGTGCGGCTTTTCGGCAGGGGGCTGTTTAGCCCACGCTCTTTGAGATTCAGAAATGTGGTGTGTTTTTAAGTGCAAAATTTTCCAGTTATAAGTATTAGTAAAACCCAAGCAAAGGTACTTTACAATCATTGTATTGAACCATTTTTTTCTTATTAAAAGTAATTTCATGTTAAAAACAAACAAACCCAAATCTAGATTGGCATCTCTCTGAAAACAGGCTTGTTTGTGGTTTAGACAATAGATTTGAAATGATGTGTTAAAGTATTTGTTTCATCATACTTCTCATATGTTACTAGCAATCTGTTTAATGGAGAACACTGGTAAAATTCTAGTAACACGTGCAGTATTTACCATCAGATTAGATGAGACACACCAAATGTGTCATTCTATGCTAATTTAAATGAAGAAAATAAAGCAGCATATAGTCATGCAATTATCATCTAATTACTATATTTGTCTAAAATGAGTACAGCAGGTTTTAAGTTTAGATTTATGAGGCAGGTACATACAGTAAGTACGTACATAGAATTAGCAGTGTAACAGAAACAAAAATAGGCACATCCCTGTGGAACAGTATTCCCACTGTTAAAGTGGAATCACAGCTTTGAAATATACCTGCACACAGAAAACGAAGATACAAATGTTTTTTTCTGTGGATCAGGCATTTCATATTCTGAAGCGCTTATAGTATGAAGTTAATTAGTGAACTTTAAATAAAAAAATCCAAAGAGTTCCTGAAGCAAACAGGTGTTCTGTGCTACTGCTGAGTTATGGTAATTCTGAAATACGCTTTTTTCCTCATCTAGACTCCATTGAAACTATGGTTTGTGTAGATGTTTTGTGCTGTAATTTAAATGTTGGATGTTGAGCTCCTTTAAGCATCATAAATAGAACCAAATCTTTTTGCATTCTGATCTCCTGTGTTCCTGAAATTCAGTGTTAATTCTAGTAATTGTAATTTATTTTTAGATCTGAGAAGCCTGAGTGTGGTATGTAATGTTTCAGTCTGTGCATGCAAGGTGTTTAATGTGTATCTTAGATATTTGGTCTCATTTGTTTATTGGAGGGAGGAGTTTACTTTTGTTGCAAAACGCGGTGACTTGGACAGATGCAATCGTTGAATAATAAAATATAAGTTTATTATTAATTGCAGGCATGTAAGTTATGGTTTAGGGTACATAATGGTAAGTGTTTGGAAGTTCATTCTTAAGCTTAAATATTTTCCTCAGAACAGCAATGGATGATTCTGCCATCTAAAACTCCTACTTGCTCTTAAAGGGTACTTACAGTAACTGAACCTTGAAATTTAGGATTTTTTTCTCCATGAACAGGTAGATGGAAGGTTATGCTGAAGCAAGGCAGGTATAATCTTTTGCAAGATTGGTGAAGCTGGCTGAAAGATATATTTACATGTAGTTTGTCAATGTGTGTCTTTGTCCTTGATCTGAATCAGTTGTGATGCTGAGAAAAAAATGGATTATAAATGTGCTCTTCTTTCAGTAAAACATCACCAAACACCATCACATCTTTAAAATATTGATGCTATTTGAGGTCCTACCACTAAGTTTTGATTGCTGTTGCTTTGTTGCTCTTTTTTTGTTTTTTTTTTTTTTTTACCCTGAAAAAGAGATTGAATGTAGATAAAGACAGATATGGCTCATCTACAAATACACACAAGACAAAAATTCTTACTTGGTTGAAACAGCTCTGGGATAAATATCATGGCTTTAATTTCTCCCTCTCAACAAATATGGATACAATATTCTAATAAAACCTGTGAAAATGGGAGTTGTGAATAATTGCTAAGGAAAAAAAATAGAAAATTGTGGGCTCTTTCCTCTTTCAGATTTATGTATAATTCTCTCCAACAACTCCCCTTCCTCTGGTCTTATCTCAGCCCCTCCAAAAAACTTTGCATTTCTAGGACCTCTGCTTCAGTTTTCCATTATGTCATATCTTTTCCACAATGAAACAGGAGAAATAGGAAAAGGAACATAAGTGTGTATCATCATAAAATATGGTGGAAAATCTGCTTGATATGTAAGTTGTCTAAAAGTAAAAATAGGGATAAAAGGAAGCAGAGCTGCTTCAGTTTTTCAGGTTTTCATATGTTCAAATGCAAAAATATAAGCAAAGATACTTATTTAACTTAACATGGAAATGCAATGGACCACTTGCATTTAGGCTTTCTAATGAAAAGATAGGTGGCTTTTGGTTACTACTTGATAAATTATTGCATGAAATACTTAACTTGATGTCCTGATTTGGTTTAGTGCTGGTTGCTATCCTACTCTTTCATAAGCAAATAGGGATTTGCATATTTATTTTATTGTCTAGTGTGAAGTAGGAAATATGAGCTACATGGTATGGAGCCTGACCCTTATCAGTCTTTCTAAGGGATGCGGGCAGCAAGTGGAACACCGTTTACTGATTTAGCTTTGCCATGATGTGTAGTCCTTGGATTTTGATGTGGAAGTGCAATCAAGTGATACTGTTACATAGGGTAAGGCTGCAGAGTAAGTCACTCTCCATGGTAATTGCAGCTTTCATTAGCTTGCTGCCCCCTCAAGGGTAGCGAGAGGAATTTGGGGTCATGCTACATGTATTTGTTTCTTATGGGTAAGTCATTTCTGTGTGTGCTAATAAATAAGTTGTATTTTTTTATCTGTGCTGCAAATCAGAATAAATTGGGCTGTGCTGAGCCCTCCTCTGCTGCAGCTCATCTGATGTCAGTGCTTCAGCTAGCTGGTCTGAAGCTGGCCCAGGGACCATTAGTAGCCTGCAACCAAAGTGCTGTCTGCTGAAAGCAGCAGGAACTGCTGTGGTGTCTCTGCAGCTGCTGTTGCACCACCTCAGCAGCTGGGGAAGGGAAAGCTGACAGACCTGGCAGACCAGCACCAGGGCTCATGGCTTCTCTGCTGGGAGTCGCAGCTGGGAGAGATGGGGGGGGCTGCTTTTTCAAACCCATCTCCTGGGCTGCTTGTGCATGGGGACCAGAGCTCCTCCAGTGCTTCTGGGTGTCTCCCACCTGAGGAGCAGGTGGCTGGTACTGCTGGGAGGATGGAATAGGCTGGCATTGTGGTGACTTCTGGAGGAAGTCAGGTTTTTTTGAACAGGGATCTGAATTTGATAATGAACTTTTTTGTGATTTAAAATGAGTTCTTTATCAGGTTGCCCTGAGAGGTGGTGAATGCCCCATCCCTGGAGACATTCAACGCCAGGCTGGACAGGGCTCTGAGCAACCTGATCTAGTTGAAGATGTCCCTGCTTATGGCACAGGGCCTGGACTAGGTAAGCTTTGAAGGTCTCATCCAACCCAAACTGTTCTATGGCTCTAATTGAACAAAGTCTCCTTTTAATGTAGCACGAATATGTTAAAAAATGTGAAAAAAAAAAAAAATGCTGGAAGCCACAGAATGTGTTTATTCATTGTTTTTAGTGTGGATAACAAATCATAGCCCTGCCTATTTCTGACATGAACTGTGACTGCTGAGCAGGCTATTCTCAAGCAAACATTTTTGTCTTTAAGTGTTTTATTATGGGGGGGCAGGGAAGCCCCATGACTCTGGGGGAACTTGGAGTGCTTGCAGAGCTGCCATTGTTTTGCTCTCTTGTAGTACCAGAGTCTTTATTGAACCATTCACTTTCAGAGTAGCTGAAGGTTTAACTTTGTAACTTTCAATTAAGTTGCTTAGTTGTTTACTACTGTACCCTGCTCACCCACTCTTATTGCTATTTTAACAATAAAATGGAAAAGTGAAAATTTCAGAGTATTAAAATGTTCATCTCTGCTCTCCTGGAAAAGACAGAACAAATAGAATTGATAAGGCAAAATATCATTAAATGTATAAAATAAAAAAATGCCTCAGCTTGCGGGTGGGAGCCCCATACCTTCACAGCAGTGCTTTTCAGAGAGCATAGGGCAGATAATTAATTGTATCCCAGCAGAGTCCTCTGGCCAAGATGTTGTTGAATGGTCACAAGGTGCTTACAAGTCAGGCAATGCTCTGGGAATGGGCTGGCTGCTCAGTTTCTATTTGTCGCTGTCTCCTTGACAAGAGTGCCTTGGGAACTGGATGGGTACATACTTGTTATTAGACTTGCAGTTCTTCTCTCAGCCTCTGGAAGAGTTTTCAGCTTTGAATTACAAAGTGAACTGAAAGGGATTTTCAGACATGTTTATTATGATGTCAAGTCACTATAGCCATAAACTCCAGATTTTCTTTAGTATTATGAAAAAGAGAAGAGAGTCAATGTTCAATTTTAACACAGTCAGGATCTGATTTATGTCAGTCTTGTTGTGGTCTGAAGCTTTACACATTCAGGTTGTGAAAACTCCATATACCCTTCCTTTGTGTGCCTTTGTGTACAGTATGCAAAGGTACACGTGCACATGTAAGGACCTATGTGTAATTTTTGCTGGGAAAAAGTATGATACTACTATTAGAAAGATTTGCTGTAATTCAATATGTGCTTTAAAAATCCTACCTTTCTGAGCTTGTTAATTGTTTAAATTGCTGAGAAGACTACTGGCTTACAGGGAAGTAGTTCATTGATTATGCATGTTTTGCATCTCTTCATAAAAATCAACCATCTCATTCTGTGATACTGTGGTCACTAAATTTGGGAATTTGAAATCTTACTATAGCTGATCTTTTTTGACTGTTTTCTTAAGGAAATTAAGCTTATGCAGTTATGCTTTCTCTGTTGTCCGATATGTCTATCATATTCTCCTTATTAGTTTTTTTAACCTGAGTCAGCTGAATTTGAGAGAAGTAGCAGATCTTCAAGTATTGTACAAACGGATAGTGAGATGGAAAAGAGAGAGACTGTTAGTTCACACAGTGAAAAAAATAAAATTGCACTGTGACTAAATCTCTGATTATCAACCACACAAAGGAATGCTTAAACACCGCAACCGTGGGGAAGACGATTGGTGAACCAACCTCCCTTCTGTGCCTCGGGTAATCCCATCCAGAAAACACAAATCTCTAAAAGAATCAGGTTCTGTTAGTTTCTTAGAATATTTTTTTTTGTAAACTTGAAATTAAATTCTACTTGTATTTTTTCGCTGATAACTGGGTAGCTTGTTTTTACTTTGTGCTGTTCTTAGAAAAGGTGAATTGTCAACACTCTACATATGTGCCAGTGGCGGAAGGAATCTTATCCGTTGCCATGTTGTATAAATGCACTGTTTCCCGCATTCAGTAATTTGTTGTGCATGGTATGGGTTTCTTAGGGGGTAGATTTCCCCATCAGTGTTTATTGTTGAAATAATAATATTGCTGAAAACCTTCATTTTTCTTTTTAAATAAGCATATTGGTTTTCCTGGTTGAATAGATACACCATGTATGATGAAAAGTCAAAAAGCAAATAATAGAAAGAAATATTAATTTTTAGTCTTTTATTTTTAAGTGTCCTTTTTTTGTAGGCCTGAATGCCTACTTAGGACTGCCTTGGGTGTGCATTAAACCTGCAGTTTGTAACGTTATATGTTGGTTGTGCATTGTCTGATTTAGACAGAAACCTTGAATTATTATAGCCATAAAGCTATTCATGAATATAGGACTTCCAAAATATTGCAGTCTTCCAGCAGATATTAATAATTTACGTTTTCCGGTACAAATAGTTTTATTGACTCTATTCTTCAGGGAGAGAGATGTAGTTAAACATATTTTTGCTGATTTTGGCTTCGCTTGAGGCCAAGCCTTGAATGAAGTCATGGTTCTGCTCTTGTGTCATGGAGCTATATTCATGTCAATGGTGGCAACTGAATGTTGGCTCCTGCTGACCAAAATTGTTTTTGTTTATAGAGGTCTGTTTTATACACTCTTCCTCAAATATTTCTGCTAAAGAAAATAATAGATTTTCTGGTAGTTTTGAGCTGATGTTTATTTTCTACCATTTTCTTTCAGTTTCCCAGTATAAAAAGGCCAGAGAGTAACCTATTCGAGAAGTGTTTCGGGCTATCAGAGGTGCTAATCTATAACCAAGGTGCTACCAGTAGTTGTGCTAAATATATGTTTGGTGTCTTAAAAATGTGCAGAGCCCTGTGAAGGTATTGCAGAATTGAGCTATTTATGTTCTTTCTAATTTTAACGTTTATTACAAAGATTAAAACAAGATGTTATGGCAGGTTTTGATGGTTTTGGTGTTTAAAAAAAGAGAAAATAAAAAGAAAAAAAATAAAAAGCCCATCAGCCCCAAATCTTTTGATTCATTGCTTATAAGTTATCAGATGCAAAGAAGCAAGCTCATACTCTTTAAGTTTTAAATTACTTGTTATTGAAGTTGGAAGACCATGATCTGACCACTGTAGTATCACGGGCACCACTTTCCATGTTCTTCCTCACTGGAAACACGGAGACTCCCGGGGCGCCCAGAGCTGTGTCAGTGCTTGCACAGGCACAGGAGATATTCCTGCAGCTGTGCCTTTTCTTGGGTGGATGTAACAAGACAAAGGCAGCGGGTTGGACAAAGTCATCTGCCAAGCTGGAATTTGAATACTGAATTAAGGAAAGTTGAAACAGCCTGGGGAACGTGCTGAGCAGCCTATTGTGTAACACTGCAGCAATACTGAAACGGAAATGGCTGCTGCCTGTGCACAGGATTTGGTGCATAATAAGCTAAGGCCATTTTTCCGTGCTGCCTATGTGATGAATTCTTATTAACAATATTTGTTAAGGTATATTAAACATGTATACATAATTAAACTTTACCAGTGTGTGACAAAAGAAAACCTGTGTTAGACTAACAAGATTTGCAGAGCTAAGCAACGAATAATTGGCAAATAGCATTATTTTTGCCATCGTATGACCCTTTACTGTGTATTTATTTTGATATACAAAGCAACGTATATTTACAATTCAGAGTTGCCTGTTGACGCTAAGAATACATTTCACAGGGTTACTGCAAATGGTGTAAGTGTATTAGGGCAGCATTCTGCTTCACAAATTAGTTCTGCTGAGAATCTGGGTGTATTAATACAGCTGATCTGCTTCTGCTGATCATACTGGCTTGTTCAAAGTGAGCTGAGCTAATGCAAATCCTTAGCTATGTGTTCAGATACACAGCATAGATGTGTATCCCTGCTGCATGGGAACATTCAGCTTCAAGGAAGCTGAATTCAGCACCTGTGGGTATTTTATATCCGCTTTGTTTACCTTCTCCTTTCTAGCTGCCATCCAGTTATCGTGAGAGGACATGGCTTTGCTATTTCATTTATATTTCTCTTAAACAGTGAAGCAAACTTGAAACTTGCTGGTTTTGGATGACAGTCCAACTAATGTAGGAAAAGAAGGTGTTGTAGTTGTTTTTTGTTTGTTTGTTTGTTTGTTTTTCTCTCCAGTTTTATTCCACTGTGCTGTTATTCAGTCCTTACTGTCATTCTCAAAAACTAATATAGTCAAATTTTCATGTGCTCAGGCACATGTTTGATATTTGAGAGAAGTCTCCACTAAAAATTTCAAGTTGTTTCCTTTAAAGTTCTTGGGAGTGAGAGTGTTTTCAAACCACTGTCGTTGCAAGGTTTTTTTAAATTATTATTATTTTTTAACACAGATAAAACAGTTTGTCTCTTTTCATTTTTAAAATATTTTTTGCCAAGTTTAAATATACATGAAGGTATGTATGAAATTTGCAGAGGAGGTGAGAGAAAGTGAGCAAAAAGTGAGAGAATAAGAATAAGCTTTTCATGTTCCCCTTTCTAAAAGAACATATTTAGAGGTCAGAATAACCAGCATAATTGATTCTTGCCAGAGGCAGTATGAATTTATATCTTTACCCTTAACTTGACTTTTAGCCTGTATTTATTTAGCCATTTAAATTGTTGTAACCATTTCTTTTGACCATCCCCTTGGCAATCTCACTGTTCACACTTAACACTTCGCTTCCTCTGCATTTGAAGTCATAATGGCTGGAAATATTTTTGAAAGAAAGCATGTAGGCTACAAATAAATACTGTGTCACTCTAATTCCAAGTGTTAAAATTTCGACAATTAAAGCAAACCTTGTGTAGTATAAGGTATATTTCCTCATAGGGAAGTTCTGGCTAAATATTTAAATTGTAATCTTGACATTATGTTAGCTGCAGTATGCAAACCTAAAATGTTTTAAGGATGTGATGAAGGGTGTTGAGAGAGCAGGGTTGATTTTAAGGTGACCAGAAGATAAATTAAAGCAATCTAGTTGTCTTTTATTGAAGGGGGGGGATCAATGTTCAGAAAAATTATTATGAAAGTGAACAGGCCAAGCTATCATTCCCCCAGAGATCCTGTTATTTAATACATCTGCTTTGTTTTTTTCAAATATTTCCTTTTTAAAGTGTTTGAGAATTGATCAGAATCCTATTGTGTTTGAAGGCAAGGAAAATTACAGTGCCAGTAGAGCTCGTTTACTGATGCAGAGGTCAAGTATGGAGGAGTATGTGTTCCCTAGCAGTGTCGAGATGGCTGTAAAACACACTGTCTTCCAATGGCTCTTTTTGAGCAGAAATACCATTTTTTAATGTAGTAAGGATAGGCTGTGGTCATTGAAGACCTCGGGTCTTTTACTTCTGAGTAAGGTGTCAGGATTAGTCCCTAAGTCACGTCCGCTTTATGAAATAAAAAGCAAGGAAATTAGTTTAGATGCTTCTAAGTGTTTTAATCCCCTGTGTCTGGGTAGTTACCTTCAGTGTGGCACCACAGCTCAGCTGTTTGCTGTGGAAGCTTGCTGTGCTTCGCAGTCACAGCCCAGTGAAGGCTGGCGTTCCTGAAGGCTGGCACATAAACCTTCCTTTTCAAGAACAGAGCATAGGTCACTCTTTGTCTCAGAACATTTTTCTTGTAAAGATCTGGTGCTGGATGGGTTTCCTGTAATTTACACAGTAGTTTAACAGCTGAGGAACTCACTAGGATGCTGGAGAGCTAAATCTGTTGTTCAGTAATTGGTGCCTCTAAGCTATAGCCTAGTGGAGAGCACCCTATTCCTTTGCTTAGGTGGAGGCTGTTTCACTGTACAGAAAATAGTGCCAAGATTCATAGTTCAGAGAAAGTGTGCACAGGTAGCATGCCAGGTGCTGTACTGTATTAATCAGCCTTCAGGTACATAAGCAGTCACTCATGGGCTTGGCCCAGTCTTTCCATCCCTTTTCAGCATGCTCTGCACTCATATTCTGTTTTCCTTTTGTTCTTAGACATCTTGCTTGGAAGAACACCAAGTTTCAGGCTCCCAGGGAGACCTGGACATGAAGTTATTCAGGCATTTCAAATCTCTTAACTTCTGTGTATGTGCAGAATTGGCCTTTATGCTAGGGGAACTTTGAAGTGAGAAAGGGAGACCCTGAAAAAGCTCAGATGCCTTTGAAGAAGGCAGTTTGGTGGCAGATGGGCAGAGCCTTCTAGGAAAGGGGGTTTCATTTGAGGACCACTCAAAGACAAGGGCGTTGGAGTCATTTAAAAGTTACTGGTTTCTCAGCTGACAGCAGCTGTTTCTCAGTCAACACACAGCAATGAACCACTTGTATGTCCCTGTGCCTTTGCAGGGTGTGGACTGAGCAGGGGTAACTGCCACTGGTGGTGGCCATACTGTGTCGTGCGGCAACATGGACCTGTTAAGATGGCCCGTCACACACCCTGCTTTTGTTTTCTTACCCTCGGGAATGTGGCACCAGTTCCCAGAGCAGACTCAAGATGGCTATATCAGGGACCAGTGTTTCCTGCATGTTGCTCTCGAGAGTTGGATACCTTTTAATGGAAATCCATGTCTTGTTCTGGGAATCTGAATATTAATTGAGTGCAGAAGTGTTTTCAGACCTAAGCATATTTTTCTCACTTTCTCTTTCTCGTTCTGGCTGATGAACACTTGAGTTACCTCATTGAAAGTGGAATAGTGTCAACAAGAGGCTGTGCTGCTTTAGGGGCTTTCCCAGAAGCAGCTAAAGGTTGTCCAGCTGTGAGATTTGAGAGTGTAGGCAGTAACAAGCCATGTGCTCTCTGGCAACTGCAGTAGTCAGACAGACCCCTTAGTTTTGCGATGAGTAACGCACTGCTGCAGTTCCATGCAATGATGATGATTAAGGGAGTGGAGCATCTCCCTTATGAGGAAAGGCTGAGGGAGCTGCATCTCTTTAGTTTTGAGAAGAGGAGACTGAGGGGTGACCTTATTAATGTTTATAAATATATAAAGGGTGAGTGTCACGAGGCACTTCTCAGTGACAACCAATGCTAAGACAAGGGGTAATGGGTTCAAACTGGAACACAAAAGATTCCACTTAAATATGAGAAGAAACTTCTTCTCTGTGAGGGTGACAGAACACTGGAACAGGCTGCCTGGGGAGCTTGTGGAGTCTCCTACTCTGGAGACATTCAAAACCCACCTGGACACATTCCTGTGTAGCCTCCTCATCTGGGTGTTCCTGCTCCGGCAGGGGGATTGGACTAGATGATCTTTTGAGTTCCCTTCCAATCCCTAACATTCTGTGAATCTGTCTCTATCATCGTTCCCTTCAAGCACACACCCCCAAATATAAAGGCATTTCCGAATTCCGCACACAATCAGCAGATGGACAGCACCACGTCCCTTGCATTATCATCACTGTTGACAATTGTAGTGGAAATGCCACTATAAACAGCAAGAAGATCTCAGTGACCTCTCTTCGGCTATTCCCCCTTAGTGGGGAGTACCTGTATGTTTGGAGTACTATCTAGTACAGCATGCTGCTAGACACTGGTGCACTTCTGAATTCTGTACTGCCCAAAATATCATAAAAACTGAAACTGCTGTGATCTTGAAGGGTCTGTGGCTGTACTTTCGGGAGATGTGTTTTGTCGTATTTTTTTTTCCACCAATAAACTAATATGAAACTTGTTGCCTCAGGAGAGCAAGTCAAATGAATTGGTAAGAGGCTGTGCACTACCATATAGCGACATTTCAGCCTTGTGCTTAGGGGAAATTGACTGCAAGGATGAGGAAGCAGAGCCACGTATCTGCAGTGGTTGTTGCTGGATTTCTTATTCCATTGGTTTCTGCTGAAGCGTTAAATACCGACTACTGCTGGAGACAGGATATTGAACGTGGTGTAGTTGTGTACGTGCTTCTCAGAGCTTCTGCTTCCAAAGAGCTGAATGAACTCCCTTATTACAAAACTTCTGTTCTAGTCCTTGTAATTAAATAATATAATAAAAATGTTTCATAATTTAGCCGTAATTTCTACTTTTGACTTACAAAGACAAGTTTAAACCTGCTCATAATTCCCTGCTGCTGTGCTTAGGAGCTGGCAGACAATGTAAAATGCTTTGTCAGCAAAGCAAAACAAGTGATTAGAACTAAATTTCTGTTGCACTGGAATGAAACCATTGTATTCTTGCCACCTCCATTCCAGGATTTCCTATAGACAGACTTCAGTGTTTGCTGAACTATTATTTGAAATAGGCCCTTTTTTTAGCTCTCAACTTCATGTTATTTATCCTGTTCTAGCTTCATATCAGGCTAGAAGTTGGTTGCAAACCTCTTCATACTGTCATGTTGTTCTTTCCAGGAAGCAAACTGGTGTTGGGGCTTGAAGGGATCTACAGGTTGTCTAGGAGACATTGAAGCTACTTGGTACTAGAACAACTGTGAGGAAGATACCCGACGATCTACTCAAGTGCTGTGCTTAGAGGGTCAGAACGTAGCAGCTACATCACTGAGACTACCTCTGTGTCAGTTTAAAAGATAAAAAAGTGCAGGCTAAGGACAGCATTCTCTGTTTTCTGCTGCTAAGTGGTAGGGAACAGTTCTTGTCTGCTGTGGCTAAACTGTCAGCCCTCTGCCAAAACCCAGGTGCCCCCATTCAGTCTGCCTGCTGGGAACAGTTCTGGCACCTGTGTTTTCCAGGAGAGTGTGAGGTGGCCTGGGCCAAAACTTTGAAATGTGCTAATTGTTAAACAGTATGGCCAGTACTGGAGTCTCTGCCTTAACCAGGTCTTACTAGTAGCCGTTTAGCCCAGCATATGTTAGCTTCCTGATGGATTTATGTTTTTTTAAACATGCAACCAAACGGTGGTTGGAAGGGTGCTCTGGAGATTATCTAGTCCAGCTTCTGGGTGGAGCACAATGCAGTTGGTTTGGAATTAATGAGTCCTAACGGTAGCTGTAGGGATTGAAAAGGTTCTGTTTCAGAGATTAATGTGTTTTTTGTGTTTTTTGTGTTTTTGTTTGTTTGTTTGTTTTGTTTCGCTCTCCTTGCTTTCAGTGGGATTTGGCAGAACCCTGTCGTAGGTCCATAGCACTAGGTTGTGTGTCCTAGTCAGTCAGCCTAGCATGTCAGCAATCCTAGAGAAACTTTTTGCGTGGGTAAGTATCAGCAGCGCTTGCCTCTGCAGTGCTGCAGGCTGCATGGTGGCAGCTGTGTGTCCTCTGAGCAAGCTCCAGCTGTCCTTGGTCTCTCCTCAATTAGTTAAGGGTACACTTTCTCATTAATCACATGCAAGTCATGTTATATTTCTACCTCTGATGCTAAATTTTTGCTTGAATACTTTGCTTTATAATCTACTCAACCCCAGGAGCATATTGGGCATCTGATTTCTTAATGTAGGAAGGAGAGAGTTTGGGAAGCAATTGGTGTCTCTGGCTGGAGTGGAGAGTTTCTGAATTCGAGGCATTTATTGAGCACTAAATTCGTATATGGTCTTTGTGACTTCGTTGTCTTTTATCTGTCTGTAATATTGGAATTACCAGATGGATTTCTTATAGGGGTGATGTGAACACTGATTAGGTCACATATATTTGGCAATGGGAAGTGTAGTGTTCAGAGTGGTTTCTTCTTATTTAATTTCATCCCTGATTATGAACATTTCTTCCTCCTGTGGCAGCCAAGGGAGGGTGTTTGAAAAGAAACTCCCATTTATTTCCTTGTGGGAAATTTCACAACATAACCTAGAAGTCAGGGATGCTATTGACATCAAAATAGGAAAAATACTTCCTGGAACCAAGGTGTTACCCATTATTCTAGCAAAATAACCATCTCCGTACAATGTCAAGTTAGAGTATGACTTTGCTGTTTTTTTCAGTTCTTGTGTCCTCACTGTTTTCTGATTAATTGTATCTTTTTTCATACTAAATGGTTATTCAAGACTAGAAGTGGCAACTTACTGATACTTCTAATTAAAAATGTCTTTCGATATTATGACTGAATATTCTGCAGTTGGATGTTTCAGTGCCTTGTTGTCTCTGTTCCTGTTACAGGTGCATGTGACAGCATTGCAGCGATGAGTGGAATTTTGAAGAGGAAGTTTGAAGAAGTTGATGGCTCCTCACCTTGTTCCTCTGTTAGGGAATCAGATGATGACATTTCTAGCAGTGAAAGTGCTGACAGCGGTGATAGTGTTAATCCATCCACTTCTAGTCATTTTACTCGTAAGTACTAAAGTTGTGTATCTAAATAATTCTTTCTGTTGCTCAAAATAAATTTTGTGGTTAGATGAATATGATGATTTTAAATTGAACAGGGGATAAAATGGACTTTTTGTGGTATTCAGTTTGTGACTTGCTCAAAACAACTTAGCAAACTTGCACCCTTTTGTCTCCTTGTTAACTGTATAAAGCTATTTGTCATTGTAAAAATTTGAAGTCACTTGGAAGCCCCTGCCTATTTGCTGTTTGAATTATGTAGCTGTTTGTAGTTAACACTGGGAATTGTGCTTGAGGTATTTTAAACAGGTACTGTAGAGAAGGTGTTTTAGGTAAATTTGTTTATTTTCCTCAGATAAGTGTAGTGTAGCTGTCAGCTGTCTGCAGTGTTGTATTGTGAGAGTTCTTCTCTGAAGAAAATAATACACTTTCTTTTATTTGGAATTGAGGAACATGGTGTATAGCCACATTAATGCAATCGCTTCTATTCTTCATGTAGGGGAGGGTATCTCTGTACCAGGCAATGGTTTCATGTACAGATAAGAATTTATTTTGAAGTTAGTAAAGCTAGGTATATTATATGCAGCATATATATGTAGGAAGAATGAATTTATGTCTTATATTTGCAGTTTATGATATTTGGTTTAGGTGGTTTTATAGTTTTAATAGTGAACTTCATGTTTTAAAAAGCAGTGGTTTGCCGCCTTCAACTCTGCTGCACATAGATCTCCCCATTGGAGTCAGTGGCTGTAAAGCTGTTTTCTTAAGACTCTGGGCTAAGGAGTAGGTGATCTTTATAACAGTGTGGTTTAGACTGTGCCTAGAAATCATGTTTGTAGCATGTGAAATGAATGTTCGTATAATGGATTTATTTGCCAAATGCTGCTGTGCAGTTTGAACTAGGATTTGGATGTGAGGGTCCAGATTATCTTGGCTCTAGTATGGAACCCTCCGTTACGCAGGCACAACTTTTCAAATGTGTTTACATGTGACAGTCTTGATGTGGTGTATCATATTTATGATGCAGTACTATTTTACTGAAATGCCACAAAGGAGTAAGTGACCCAGTAAATGTCTTTAGTACTATTAAGAAATAGCTTGGTGGCAATGTCATCTTTTAACTTCTGCACCTGTTTAAGGACCTAGAAAGATGCAGCAGCTTAAATTCCAAGAAATCAATACAGAATCATCCCAGTATTATATAAGGCTGGCTTGGGAAGAAAAGAATTGAACAGGTGGCCTTAGTGCTACATTTGAATAGGCAAATCTCAGGGTCCTCAAGGAGAAGACTTTCAGAGACAGTTTTCTGTGCCACTGAAACGCAGCATATGACATTCTGCCTTGCTCTTACTGTAATGCAGCGTACTTGCAGGAGCTTGATAAAGGTGATAATTTTTATTGGTAAGAAAATAGAGGATGTCAATGCTCAGATGAAGTGTAGAATAGAAAGGGGGTTTGATCCCTACCTAATTATTTGCATCTTGCATCCAGATTCTCTTCCAGCATGCATCATTATTTTGAAACTTTACCAAGGACACTCCATGCTGCACATGATAGGGAAGTCAGATTTGTTAATTTATTGTTAAAATGCTGCAAGTGAGATTTTCCACCTTCTTCTTTCTTAATATTAAAGCATCCCAGTTACTTATATGTGTACACAATCAGCATCTACCAATTGAGCAGTGTTAGAAAAATCACTAGTTAGCCTTAAGCACATCTGCTATATATAAGAGCTACTGCACTAAAAAGGTGAGTCTTAGTGATGATGTATGATAAGAAAAGTTAATATGTGTTTGCAATAAAAATTAATCATGTTGATATTTAAAATGAAATGAGTAAAGATACTTGACAAACACTGAAAGATGTTTCTAACTTGATAACTGACTAGCTCTAGAAAAAACAGGGGTTTGTGAGATTAGATTTTTATTTTGTTTTATCCTCACATTTTTTTGAGTCTGTGTGCACTGATTCCAGAAAGCATGTTTCAAATAGACAACTGCTGAATTTTTTATATGCACAGGATTTGTTTTTATTTTGGTTTGTATCAGTTGGTTGACATCACTTGTGTGTGTGATGTTGGATGCTCTTTGGGCAGGAGCACTTTTCATTGTGTGTACTTCATTTTTTGTTTTTAACTTCTATTTTCTTTAACCTATTATTTGAAAAAAGCATATTTTCAGTTTCAGGAGGTGTTAAAAATGAACTGATCCTACTGAGGTTCTCAGCCCTGTCTTGTCAAAGCAGAATACGTGGAAACTGTCAGTGTTTGTATCTCGTGAGTACAGGTGACTTACAGAGCTACTAAGTGATGCTCACTGGAAAACTACATGCAGATGTGTTGTACAATAATGAAACTGTTAACAGTGTACATTGAAAGGTGCTTTGTTCATTTTTTAAACACAGTAATCTCTCAAAATAAAAGATGGAAGCTTTCCTATGTTGAATATTTGAATCTGCACTTTTAAGTGCATATGGAAAGGAAGAGTTCTGTGAGACTTTTTCAGTAAACAGAGTGAAAAGAGCCAGTGCAGAAAAAAATCTGGCTAGATTCTTTGCTTGTGTTAAATGCGTGAGTACCTCGTTGATGATGGAGGATATCTTTCTAAACCATTTCCTGGCACGTTTTACCATTTCTAGTTTGTGAGACACTGTCAGATCTTGTGTAGTGTCTTCCTTCTGGTCTGTTTTCATATAAGTAAATCTGAAGTTCAGTATAAACTCTCTTTTATTGACTGGAAATGTGCAGGTCGTGGGTGACCTGTAGTCACCACTGAGATCTGTATGTTAGGTCTTTAACTGAGCTTTTGAAAAAGCTTAACGTGGCCCTCTAAGTCTCTCCAATTGACCTGACAAAGAGAGATTTTTTAATCACTTGTAGCTACAGCTCTTTCAGTGCTTCAGCAAGCAGGCAGTTTGCATATAAATCTATCTAGAATAGCTGATGCATCTCAGTATTTACACAACCCTTGAAACAATACGTATTGGGTCTGATAAACAAGAATCTTTGAGCTGTCCTGCTCCATTAGCTTAAGGTCAGTTTAACCCGCCAGCTAATGAGGCACGGAGCTGCTGTGGATCATTCAGGTGCAGCAGAACCACCAGAAGACAGATTTGATCTCAGCAATTAACCCTACACGCTACAGCGTGATGGCAGAAAATACATGATTGAGATGTCCCTGAGGGCTCTCCGTTGTGACTACTACACAGGGATATTTACAGAATTTCTGTAACAATATATTCATTTAAATCAAGACAGCAACAAAAAACCCAAATAAATCCCTAACCTACATTACAGGTGTCGTCTTCTGAGTCAGGAAATGAAATTACAGTCTGTAAAGCATAAGCAAACGCTACCAGGTTCATAACCAAAAAATAAATAAAGGTAGTATTTGGTCAGGTATGTGTGTATATAGATCTGCACATATTTCATTCTCTCATTAAATGGTGATGGAGTATCTTCATTACCACGGGCAGATATAATCCCTGCCATCTTTTTTACTCACTTTTCTCAGTCTATTGAGGTCATTTCAGTTTGATTCAGCAGGCTGTTAGTCACACTACAGATGTACCTCAATAGATGCTAAAGCATATTACTAACTAGTCCACTTACCTGTCCCATTTCACAGCCCCTCCTCCATATCAGAAAGAGAGATGCTCATCCTCAAGTAGCAGTCCAAGCATGCATATGCCATATCAGTCAGGACTAAGAGTATTTATTATATTTTTCTGTAGAGGTTCATGGCATACAGGGTGGGAGCACACCCAATGCCGTTGCAGCTCCTTTAAAGTGCCCCAGTGAGCTAGGGCACCCCGCTGCCACAGCAAGCTGTCTTTGGAATTGCCCTTCAGGATGTCAGTACAGTGCCCTGACAGCTTCTGCATCTGTGTGCTGAGGGACACTGGGTTCTACACTCCAGCTCAGTTGTGGGGGATTCTTCCTGCCTTGTGGAGGTACCTGCCCCTAAATCCTTGATCTGTTTTTCTGATAAAGACAAATATCCAAGTTTAAGTTGCAGAATTGCATGCAATTGAAAGACCTGGGAAGACATCATTAAGTCCTGTCTCTTGCACGTTGGTGCTGGTAAAATCTCCCCATACCACGTGATCACAGATGCACGTCTTAAGAAACATACTTTGAGGAGCTGTGGCTTTCATCTGCTGTTTTAGCTTCAGTGTGGTGTAGCTGAAACTTTCAGATTAATGCCTTTATTGCAAAGGCTTCTCCACCTGCAAAGACAGATGAATCTCCAGCACCAGCTCATCTGATAAGGTGATCTTCACCAACTGGAGGTAGAACCATCACACAGTCTAGTTGCTGTCTTCCATTGGTTGTCTGTGACTTGCCATTGACATTATCACTGTCCAGCAAGGTTGCCCTGCAGACACCTATAATCAGGTCCTGTCGTTCTGCTAATTAAGGTGCTGTCTTTAAGAGTACTGGATGCCTTACGTGCATTATGAATGTGGCTGGTCGGTAAGGGTTCTGAGAATACCCTTTGATCTCTAAATGCTGCCACCATCTTTTGATTTTGTTGTTAAAGATAATGAGGAATTTGAAAATACAAATACATCCTCATTGCACTTTCAATAGGCCCTTAAAAGTACTGTTGGAATATTCTGGAGTCACTTAAATACTGAGATTGCCTCATCTATGTGCCTGTGCAGAGCTTGGAAGAGGGTATCAAATCCTTTGAAATCCTTATGAAGGTCTAGCTTCTCTTAAAATATTTTTATGTGAAGGATGAAGTTTTATTTGGTGTGAGGTCAATAGCACAAGACATTGCATGAGCTTTGAGCTTAAGCTGTGTGTTAATTGCTGGTTAATGATAGAAATGTAAGGGAGTTAGAAGTGGTGATGCTGGTTTATTATGGGAAAACACTTAGAAGATGTAGGTAAATACAGACATTCTTTTTTTTCATGCAATTATTTATATTGCCTGAAACCAGGCTTGGAATTTCCATGTTAATGAGGAGCACATTCTTGTCATTATTTGTCAGTTTACGTTATGAAATGCAAACAGGTTGAGAGATTCTCAGTTTTGATTTTCAAATAAGTCAGATCATCTGGGCAGTAAAAACTAAGAAATGCAAAGAAATTCAGTGTGATGTAGTGCAATATTTTCGTTCAAATACTCATACAGAATGACAGGGCAGGGTATGCCATGGCAAGGTTTTACCTGCTGACTTTCATCTTGAATAATGACTGTTGTAGAGAGAGTTTTTTAAAAACATAAAGAGGGGTTAGGAGGCAGGCTCCCCCTGGTTTTCAGAAGGTTTTGTGCAACTAATTCTATTTCTATATTTTTGCAAAGTTCTCTCCTATAAATTAGCGCATTTCATGTACTATACAAACAGAGAGACAGTGTTTACCTTACATGATATTTTATTGGCTTAGAGAATCAATTTTTTTTGTTGAAGGTGTTCATGACAAAAAAGAGAAGTCAGGACAGCTGAATAAGTAGTTGAATTTGTATCAAATGACTGTTCACAGACGTCACCCACAAGATGGGACAAAGGATTGCCTGTAGTGTCCTAGGAGAATTCAGCAAATACAATTATTATGCACGGGTGTCCTGCAAGGATCCATGGTAGCGGCTTTTCTCATCACACTGTTTGAATCTGGGGCCAAGGTCAGGAATAATCATCTACGAAACAGCAGCTGGCATGTAGAGTAAATGGCGAGGCAGAGAGCAGTTAACCATCTCCACTTCTCCCTGCAGCATGATTATGTTTGCTGAGGAAGTAAAATTAAAGCTTTCACTGAAATTTTAGCAGTAAAATTCCAGCTTTTAGCATGCATCCCAAGAATTTAACATTTCTGTGAGATTGTAGACAAAACTCTGACAGTGAGGTTAAATGTTTAACAAAGTACAAATGAAGAACCTCTCCTATTCTTGTCAAACTTGTCTGTGAACTAGTATTTTTCAAAAACCATTTTAAATGTGACATAAATAAATCTAGCATTAGGCAAGCATTCCCATTAAGCCTCTCCTGTGAGGTGAATTTAGCTGTTGCTTTACCAAAGAGGAAGGTACCTGAAGGATGGAGCAGTGAAATGCTGCTACGGTAGGTGTTGCTGTTCCACAGCGTGGTCCCTGTCCTGTCCAATTTCCAATACTCAATTTACACCAGAGTATGCAGTTCCCTTCAAGACTTCCAGGTTCAAATGTATTTTAGAAAATACTTCCCTGTCCTCAAGTCCACGTATTTCTTTGGGAGGGCATATTGTATGTCACAGCATTTCCTCTTAATGTGGATTTCTAGGCATGTAGGAAAAGTGTTTCTTCATTAAGCGTTTAAAATCTGTAAATTTAAAGTATGGAGACTCTTAGAAAAGCATCTTTTGGGAGGCAATTTGGGGTAGAAAGAGAGATAGGAGACGGAAGTAGTTTCTGGAATATGACCTCTTCCCAGGTTTTTGTTTTCTATGAAAGGTGCGAAGCGAGCTGCTTTTGTAAGTGATGTTCTGACCTGGATTACTGTGATGGATTAGGCTTTGCTGTTCTGTAGTGTTAGACCTGATGAAACACCATGTGGGAAAGTCACGGAGCAGGGGGAAAGTGGTGTTAATCTGTCTTGCCATGGTGGTTTATATGGCGCTAAGAGTATATAAAAAGCAGACAAATGTGTAGTGGAGTATAAGAAAAGCAGCATTTCCTCTTGCCTAAAATAGAGCCTTAGTCCAAAAGGCTGCTTCATACACATTTTTTCCATTGTTTTGAAATTTTCATGTGTTGAAGATATTTCTGCACTGGTGACAATGAATTGCTTTGCCCTCACGGATGCAAGAGCACTACTAATCTGCTGGCTGGCCATATGGTTCACATTTATTTTAATGTGTCTTCAACATCAGGAGAATAGCTGAGACAGCAGAAGAAAATGCTTATGTTTTGGAGTTCAGCCAGAACTGAGATTGTTTATGTTTCATAATCAAAGAACTACCAGTTTTGTCAGGAAAAAATGTTTGAAAAGCATGATGGGTTTAAAATGTCATTCTTATCAGGATTTTGTAAAATTCGGAAGTAGTCTTTGTATTTCCCTGACGAATACAATCACAGTGGGATCTCTTCCCAGGTGGGGGGGTTCAGATTGTTTTGGCCAGAAATGCCCAGAGGGAAATGCTCTGTCTTTCACCAGTGTCACACTGCTGCAGCTGCACAGCCTGGAGAGCAAAAAGAGGATGTTTGAAGGGGAATGAAAAGTGCAGCTGTCTAGTGCATTATGTGTATGTGAGAGCAATTCAGGAAAACTTTGTTTCAGTCTGCCAGCGCCTCATTACTGTTGCTTACCTATTTCATCAGTTATAATTTATTTATGTACAAATGAGACTTGGATGTTTCTCATAACAATACAGTGGACTGCTGGTGTAAATATTTTGGTTTTCTTCTTTGGAGAATTACTTTTCTTGGAATTTGGGAGCTGGGTGGGCCCATGATGACATGGTTACCAAAACATGAGAAATATATTATAAATAAATACAATAAACCTGAATCTGACAAATGTGGAAATAATTGGGGGGGTTGTGTCTTTAATTTTTCATAAGTTCACAAATAGATAAATAACGGTTATGTTCAGGGGAGAGAGCAGAAAATACAGCTTGAGGTGGAAAAGGAAGGGGCACCAGAAGCACCTGCAGAACTTTAGCGCAGCTGTGGCAGGAGGCAGTGGCTGGGGATGTTGGGTGCAGGTGCCACCCACCAGTGTCCTCCCTCTTTGCCCCTGCGCTGGGGCCGTCCTAGCTCGGCTGGTTGCAGAGGGTGGGAGGGCCAGCAAACAGACAGACAGACAGACAGCTCAGCCCTGTCCGCAGGGCTCATTCAGGACCTTTGGGAGGTCTTTTGGGAGGACCTTTTCTAAGAGTCTCCATACTTTAAATTTACAGATTTTAAACGCTTAATGAAGAAACACTTTTCCTACATGCCTAGAAATCCACATTAAGAGGAAATGCTGTGACACACAATATGCCCTCCCAAAGCTGCCGGCTTTCCAGTCAATGCTTTAAAAACACCTTGGTAGGGGGAAGGGACAGGAAAGAAGGGCACACAGTGAGAAGTTAGAGAGCTGCTGATACCGAGCTTTGACTAACTCGTGGAAAATGAGCTAGTAATAAAATTCTTCAGTTTCCCAATAATACATAAAATAAAAAATAAATTTTATTTGCAATATAGAAGGTAAGATGGCTTTGAGCAAACCTGGCCTAGGGGAAGGTGTCCCTGCCCATGGGAGCGGGGTTGGTACTAGATGATCTTGCAAAAAATCTTGTAATTATGAGCCTGTTGGTAGGAATAAGGTGATGGCAAACATTATTTGAAACTAATTAGCAGAAGGACTGGATGGTTTCTTCCATATAACTTCCATATAACTACAACGCTAGCGAGACAATCTCTAACCATAGTGTTCTAGTTACACTGAAATATATTATGATATTATGATACAAATACATTACTAATATATTACAAAAATTACAAATCTGTGTATTGCTACAGCTTTCTTCATGCTTAGCTATTCACATGTTCCTCTAGACATACATATAAGCTTTTCTCCCGTATAAATTGCTTCATTCCTTTTTATATTAGCTGTTGATGAGCAAAGGCCCCTCTTTATTCTCTAACCTCACGTGACTGGAATGGCTCTCATTTTTTTTTTACCTTCTTTGTTGAGGAGTCATTTTCCAAACCCAGAAAATATTTTCTCACTTGCTGTGTTTGGTGGCAGAATTCCAGCAGAGATCAATGCTTTGTACAATGTACTTTAGCCAGGATGAATCTGACAGGGAAGTTTTATTGTCAAACCGCTATTTGTAATATTTGCCCATCTCCCATTAATTGTCATTGTGATGGAGATCTATGTGACACAACAGCCTAAGTGAGAAAGAACAGCAGCCATGGAAGCTATTTTGCAGAACAGTTTTATTTTTTTAAAAATAGTTCTTTTTGTTTTGACAGATGAAATATTACCATTTTAAATTGCAACCATTTTAATAAAAATGATGGTAGTAAAAGTTATGACTTAGTGGCCCACTGCAGGAAATTGTTCTGAACTATGATGTCATTTATCACTTATGCAAACAACCATCATGGTATTTGTTCTATTTTTCTTCTTTCGACAGTTGGTCTCACTGTGTCTAGTAGACCACAGGCTGGCTAAGACAGGTTTACTGAGTCAAGCCTTAGTCTGTGTAATTTGGAGGGGGAGAGGGACTAGGGTTAGGGTAATGTGTAGAAAAAGGTTGTCTTGAATTAGGCAAAGCTTGTTCCATGTCAATGTGCAGTTATTAATAAATCACTGAAATCTCAATTTCTTGAATGACTGCTGAACAATTATATCTATTCTGTTCTACAGTTACTGACTGAAAAAAGACCGTACTGAAATACTGAAAGATGAAGGGCTGTGATTAAAAAAAAAGGTGATATCTGCCATTCTGCAGGTTTCTAGCTCACCATACAGGTGTTCTTTAATTTTGGAAACCTTAAGAGATTAATTGTATGTTCAATAGCCAGAGAAGTGCGTAAACAAGGAATTGTGCTTAAAGAGAAATGGCAGAAATATCATAGGTAGTCATGAAATAAACTGTAACTGCTGTGGATAATGAGGATTGTTGTGAGGGCGAGGGGTTAGTAACTGAGAAAAAGATCAATAAACGCATCCTACTGTGTATGTGTGCAGGCACATGATGGAAAAGATAGCAAAAGGGTAAGCACAAAGAGCAGGTTGTGTTTCCAGGATGGGTTAACCATGCTTGGGTTAAACAATTGTTTGCTATTTCCTTTAATTCTTTTGGTCTTACCTTTAGAAATTTTGTTTACAGACAATCGCCAGTTTCGCCATAAATGGTCTGTGGTGCAGATGACATGTGCTGTGGCTGTTAGTTGGGGTGAAGTGCTGCTTGACGGGCCTGTGCTGCATCCAGGAACAGCCCTGGAGCTGCAGCAGCTGCTTCTGCGTGGCAGGGAGCTGATGATCCCACAGGGCCTGACGTGGCTCCCTCAGGGGGACGCCAGTTGCAAGCAGCTTATTAACTTGGGCTCTGCTCTGCCAAACCCAGAAACGGAGCCACTCAAAAGTCAAATGCCAAAAATCAGCATTTCTGCAGCTGATATTATTTCAGATGAGTAATTCTGGCGGTGCTGTTTGAAGATATCTGTGTCTGAAGACCTTTTTCAGATCTAAGAGATCATTCTGTAGCAGTAATGTTCTTAACAGTATCATCCTTTCTTCTGATAATTGATATATTTTATGCATTCCAGTACTTAAAGTGTCCATCAAAAATATTTAATTCCATATAATCCTGAAACATGGAACTAAAAATTGTATTAATCGTTTAAATACATGAGAATGTAGTATATTTTTCCTTGCATGGAATATATCAGACTTATATATAAATGTGTTAAAGATCACGTGTGATGCATAGGACAGTTTTAGGTGATGATGAATATTCCTGTTTCCTCTGGCATACTCACTTGCCATGAACTGCTAGACCCAAGATGGTGGTGGTAATTTCCAAAAAACACCTAGTTTCTGTTGCCAGTGTGTGTCCAGCAGATGCTCAAACACCACATCTCAGCCTCACAGACGGTGCCTGGAGTCAATATTGCCCTTTTTGTGCAGAACAGATGCCCGTGGCATCCACTGATATCACTTGTTGCTCAGGCAGATGGCATGTAAGCACTTTTTTAAGACTGGACAAGCAAGGAAGCTGTTACTAGATCTCTTCAGGGTAAGTGTGGTGTTTGCACTCTCTTTGGATACATTTTTAGATTACAAGCTTTTGCTTCCTGTGAAAATCTTTGGCACTGGCTCCAAAGAGGCCTGCAAGCCTTGCGGTGCCCCTCATTCTGAAAGGAGCTTGCTAGTTGTGTAATGTTGGTAAATTTTGTCTGGGCATATGTTTGTGCTTTCTGATATATCAGAATATATGTATTTTGTATGTCCTTCTGTCTTAAGCAGTGTCCTTAGCAGTAATTACAACTTATTTGAACATGCTATTTAAGGTACAGTGCATACAAAATAACGTATGTCCCTGACTGTCGGTAAGATGGTCTGAGAATCTAAGTTTTGGTTGGCTTGGAGCAAAAGGACTGAATGAGTTACAGAGCACTTTGTGCCTGGTGTTGGAAAATGTTCAACATTTCCATTCAATATCTAATAACAATTTTTTTGAGATTACATTTAGGCAGCCCTCTGCTCAGAGATTATATGAAGTATAGGAGGGCAAGAACATAGTGCCTTTGTGGTGCCAACCGTACTTCCTTTGTGTCCTTTGTTACTGAGGTGGTTGCAATTCTCCAGTCCCCTCACTGACATACCTAATCTATGTTTTTAGGTAATCAACTAAAATCCTGTAATCTTCGGCTCATCTGTTCTTGTAAACATAATTCTCATAATTATGAATATATTCTGACTACTTCCTAGCAGTAATGCAGAAGAGATGACTATAGAGTTATTCACAGTATTGAGGAAAAATAACACTGCTTCAGGCTTTTATGATTATGTCAGTAGGGCATATTGTCTGTAATTTGGTTACAGGACCATATTTTCTAATATACTTTTTTAAAAATATATTTAGGTAGATTATGCTGGGTTTTGGACTGAATTACTTCATGTAAAAGTTTGGGGCTTTTTCATTTGTGCTGATTAACATTTCACTACATAATAATATTAGAGAATTAACTATGTTTTAATTGTGACAATAAACCAGACCTGTTACAAAACCAGTGCTGAAGACAAAGCACTTCCAAACTCTAGAGACAGTGCAAAGTTAGATGAACAGTCTACATCATGTTGCTCTTACTGCTTTTACAGAATGGTTCCAAGTCTCTCAAGAATGGTCAGACACCTTTTAAATCATTTTGCTACCTGAATTCTGGCAATTAGGTCTTTCATTCACACCTGTCCAATTGTTACCTGTAAACTGCAAAGCAATTAGGAATTAGTCTCAACATCCTATTGTCATTTTGCAGTAAAGCAAGTAAATCAGGCTGCTCATCTTAAAAATCAAATCTCTTTCCCTAATGCTTGTGGGTTTTCTGGTTTGGTTTGTTTTTTTCTCTAAAGGCTCACCACTGTTACCAGTGAGAAACAACAGATCAGTGTTGTTAGAAGGCGTTATTAAATGTCTGTAGAAATGAGAACAACATTTAACAGTTAAAATTTGCCGTTTGTTTTTAAACAAATCCATTTCATATGCTACTGCATATATGTATAAGAAAAACTGAGTACAAGTGGAAGGGAAATCAGAAAATAATGAGACAGGACTAGATTAAATTTCTTGTCAAAATTTGACACATTAGAATATATATATATACACGTATTCAGTGGATAGCAGCAGAAAGGATGAAGGTAAAGAAAAAGGAAGTGGATCTGATTGTTAATTGCATTATTCCAATATTATTCTCCGATTATGGTGGTATGAATTTCTGAGACAGTCTGTAACACTAAAAATATTGCCTTTATAGTTTGTCTAATGCTAATTTATCGCACTTCAGATTACAAGAGATAGGAATCTTTTCTGCCAGTGTGATCCTATGGCTAAAGATGTATTTATGGATCTCTACAGCTAAGCCTTGCTGACGGAATAGTAATGGGTACACAGACCTATGAGAGACAGGGTCTGCTGTTCTCACTGCTGTCATATGCAACGCTGTGTTCCTCACAGGGGTTTGAGGAGGAGCACGTCAGTGGATCACTGTCTTGGAGATGACACTGTGAAAAAAGTTTCTTTTGCTGGGACTTATTTGCTTCCTTGGTAAAAGGATAAAGTATTTTTATAATGTTCTAAATTTCTGTTCTGTTTATTATTATAGCAGTTTATAATGGCTTCTCGGTTTTCGTAGATGGTAAATATTTCTAATGTTATTTCCTCATTTAGACTGCAGACCTCTGAACTTCAGTGTGTACACAGGTGCCATTAAGGTAAATAGAACTACACAAGTGACAAATTTGCTATATGACTGGAAGTTATTCATACTGTAATCTGCATCCGTTCTAGCTTCTTCAATCCTGAAGAGAGAGAAGCGGAAGAGAACAAAAAATGTCCACTTTAACTGTGTTACTGTGTATTACTTCACGAGAAGACAAGGCTTCACCAGTGTTCCCAGCCAAGGAGGAAGCACACTGGGAATGTCCACCCGCCACAACAGTGTGCGCCAGTACACGCTTGGAGAATTTGCGATGGAACAGGAGAGGCTTCACCGAGAGATGTTAAGAGAACACCTAAGGGAGGAAAAACTTAATTCTCTAAAATTAAAGGTAAAAATTTTTCGGGATTTTGATCCTTGCCTTATTTATTTAAACAAGCAGTGTCAGAGCTATATGTGCCCCATGTGTGTATTTTGAACAAAACCATTTCTTTTCCGTCAACTACATTTTCAATCGAAACAACAGCATTTTTATTTCTTTTTTTTTTTTAATTTTACGGAAGACATTCTTGTTTGAAATTTCCAAGCGCTGCTGTAGCTCTCATTGATGTGTACCTCAGAGTGCTTTACAGGGAGGTTGTTTAATTCCTGTTTTCTACAGAGAGGAAAACAAAGGCAGAGAGTAGTGGAAGTTGCTCTTACCAGGGTGTCCAGCAGAAGTTTGGATGTGCCAGGAAGAGAATGAGTCTCCTGAGCCCTTGCACAGTGCCCTGTTAGACAAGGGCATGGTAACATCCTAAGTACAGGAAGTGAAACAGCTTATTTTCTTGACCAACTTGAGCAAATTTAGCAAAAAAGAACAGTAATACTAAACATGTTTTCCTTTTTCAGTGTGCTGATTTATATGATTGTGCGCCTTTAATGTTTCACCAAAGGATATCTGTATTAAAGAAGAAATGTGTCAGACAAATTAACCAGCTGTATCACCTTAACTAGTCAGAACAAATCTTGGCTATGGTTTTGAAGCTGTATTTTTAAATATAGCATAGGAGGGGAAAGAAACTGTTTATTTAGTAGAGGAGAACAGAGGAGGGGACTGTGTTCTTGGAAGTGGCCCTTCTGCCTCTTTAAAAACTGTTGGCAAAATTTCTGTTCTGTTATGTTTTTTATAGTGGTTGAAACACTTCCCATATAATAGCTTGTGTTCTATGTATTTTGGGCTTCTTTTCAGATGAATCTAGTAATTAAAAGTGCACAGTTTTTAGAATTGTAACCAAACTGCTGTGCTCCATAGCCCCTTCTCTTGTGATACTATATCTCTGTTTCAGACACTACTACAGTTTTCCAGAGTAAACTGGCACCCTCCAAGTTGAAGAAATGCCTTTAGCTTATTCCCATAGATAGAACTATCTTCACAAGTTCCATGTCTGAACTCCTGAAGAACTGTGTATGACCCTTACTGTTGTAATTACTTTTTCAGTCTCCTAATTGATTTTTATTTGAATAGCTAAATATATTCTTAAATAGTTCATAAAATTTGAGCTGTCATAATGAAAACAAACATAAAACCACTCAGGGCAAAGGCAAATTAAAGACAGATATTTGGACAGGTTGGAAACCAAAGTGTGTTAGTGACTTATCACTAGAGAGAGATTACACCTCTGAACATTTCGCATCGCAGGATCTTCAGAGCATCAAGTGCAAACTGAGCTGTGTCACTGTAACCAATGACTCTGTGTAGACCCCTTGGCTGACTTCCAGGAATCAGCTCAAAGAGACGAATCCCCAGTGGAGTGAGTAAAGAATAGTAAGGCATGCAAATATTTCACTTTTCCTTTTTATAGCTAGAAAGTAAATAAAGGAAAATCACAGATCCTATTTAGTACTAAAGACTGGATGAGGCTTTTTTGCTTTCATCTGTATAGAGTAGAGCTTGGCTCCTTGAGCTTTCGTAATTCTCCTCTTGGATGGGATGGATCTCCTTTCTTCATTAACTTAACTCCAGGCCAGTCTTTTTTTGGGACATAGACTCTAGTATCTGCTCCTCTTCCAAATACAACACATTCTTTTGTCTCCCCAAACACTTTTTTGAGTGGGTGATAATCTTTCCTTTGACTATTAAGTTACTGCAAAATCTCTTCATAAGTATTCAGTGAATAAGGAAAGCTTGTTTTGCATTCCTCCCTCTGTCCTAATTTTAATTGTTTCCTTTTACCAAATAGAAAAATCCTTTCCCCTACACTTAATTCAGCACTGGTGGGATTCTTTCTTCACTGATTCTCAGCAGTTGATGTGGGAATAGTTTACTGACATGTTCTGAGGCTGGTAAGCTGGCTCCAACGTTTCAATTCAAATATTAAGAAATTGTGGTTAGGTCTTCAGAATCCTGAGAGTGGCTTAAAAATGCTAATATCTTACTAATGTTAAATTTTTTTGCTAGAGTAAAATATTTCTCTTCACTCTAGATCATGTATAAACACATAGGGAACAGAAAACTTCCTTTTTGAACTAGTCCATTAAACTCAGCTTAGTTGATTCCCTGATGATACACTTGAGGTAAAAAAATAAAACCCACTTTCCCTGCCAAAAGGAAACCCAGGACTCACTGAAATAGTGAAGACTCACTGTAAAGCACCGAGCATGTTATGTTTGCTTAAGACAACTGGGCCTTGCTGATTTCCCATTATAGAGATGGAAGAGCAGCTTGGTCATTCGCATGGTTTCTAAATGAACACAAAAACAAAATGATGTAGCATTCCAAGGTGACATCAGCAATTATGATCTTTAATGAAAACTTAATAAGCAGGATTTGGATCAAAGTGATTGTGCATCTGCACAGAAAACTGAAGAAAATGAGAAAACTAGGTAGGGCAAAGTTTGTTCAAAAAGGTTTTTCTATTTTAAAACCATTATGCAAAGAGAAAGTAGCATTTTCAGTGTAGTTTTTAATTTCAGTTTCCCCATTTATTGCATTAGATTAAAATATGCAAGTCTGTAGGTAGAAAGAATTCTGTCTTGTAGAATTTGTTAAAAAAATAGAAACGCAGGAATATATTGGAATTGAGTCTCCATAAGATTGGGTAATATTTATTATTTTACTTGCTAAAAGTGAAGAGCCAAATAAGAAACTCCTTTTAATTAAAAGCCGATCAAGACTTTAAAATAATCTTCAAGTGACTTTAGCCATTTACCACCAACGCTTTGGTGTAAACATGGCTGACAGCGGCATAAACACCTGTTAGCAGCAGAGCGTGAAAACTCTGATGGCAGCCTGGACATAAAAGCCGTCTTGTCAAGAAGGCCCAAGGTAGGCTTTACTACAGCTTGTTGTCGTTTGAGAAAACATTATGAGAAATCACAATAAATTCGCTGGAATAGGCCTTGTTGTTTACTCCTAATGGCTGGCAAAGGTGTCAAAGCTAAATTTTTCACGTTTCACAGAGTTGAAATGAATTTCACCCAAAGACTTCACATTCATTGGCCCTTGCCTTGTTCTGTTGGTATGACATTAACCTTTAGCTTTATGAGAGAAATTTTACTTATCCACATATCAAGTTTAATTCAGATGAGCAATATTATGACCATCAGGATAACTTAATGTTCCCCTGAAGTTCTGTATTAGAAAATGGATCTGATGGTTCTTGATAATCTTCCTCCCTCTGTAGTTACCCAGCTATGCTGAGAAATGTTCAGATAGATAATTCATTTCATTAATTCATTTGTTCTTTGTGTGACAAAATTGAGGAAGAAAGCACAGGAGACAACAAGGAGGTCACCCAGCAAAGGAGTCAGGAACTAAGGTGCTTTGGAATGGCAAACTGCTGTCTAATCCCGCTGGATGCCCAGGCCTGTGACTTCACAGCCTGCTGGATGCGTACGGTGTTCAGCACGGGACGGATTCCATTCCTTAGTGCTCTGCCACTGTGTGGCAAAGCTGTTAAGATTTGCAGGAGGAGGAGCAGAAATGCACGACAGGTTTGGTATGGTGCTATAGTTGACTTTGTAAGCTGAGCAGTTACAGCATTCACCTCATGGGTAAGAGCCCTGAAACATTGTTTTTATTAAATACTAACTGAATAAAATGCTAAAATAGTTACAGAAGCAGGGATTAGTATTCTTCCCCTTCCCCAGTTTCAAATTTAAATTCTGACAGGCAACTGAGTAACAGTGCTGAAGGAGCGGTTTGAGCCTCGTGTATTTCAAACTAGAGCATTCAGAATTCCTAGGTAGGTCATTCACCTATTATATTAAAAAAAAAAAAAATCCATCCTGGATTTGAACATTCAGGTGGAGTTGTATGTACAGTAGAGTATTCCCTCCCACTAGCTTCAGACAGCTAATTCAAGATGTGTTTAATTAGTCTGTGGATATACCTGTCTCTCCCTGTAGATTATACAGAAAAATGATGACTCCAAATGTTGTCTCTCCTACCTTACTGGACTAATACATTGAAATACTCAGCGTAAGTAATCTCTCCATTGCCCCAGGGCCAGGCAGAACTGATTAGGGAACTATTACCCCCTCTTTTCCTAGCCACTGTAGAGTGAAATGAATCATAGAAAACAGAATAAGAAAGCAATCTGAAGGAAGTTTGAGAGGACATTTTGAAAATGCTTGCATTTAAGATAGAGCTAGGAGTATATTCACGTAAAGGGATTTGAATGTTATAGGAATAACAGACATGGTAAGTAAACTGAAACATGAAATAAAATGAAGGCACTAAACTGCAAAGGGTGCAGTTGCAGAGAAAGACTGAGAAAACAGAGCAGAGTTGTGGAAGTGACAGAGTGCATCTGCATGAACTAAATATGGTGCTGAATTGCTAAGAAGAGATGATTACTGATCTCAGGAGAGTTTATCTCTGAGCAGTGTAACGTGTACACATACACCATATGTAAGGGCTACTACTCATGACACTGAGGCTCTTCTTTTTCACAGGGAAGAGTATCACTTTTAACATGGCTGTATAAATGAGGATTTTATTTTCTTTGATTGCCTTACACAGTTGTTATAAACACAAAACTGCACAATGACAAAAAGAGTAATCAGCGAGTTCACCATCGCGTAATTCAGTAATGCCATAAATGACAGTTAGAATCCAAACGATTGTAGAAAAGACAAACTGTTAATTTAAAAGGAAAAATGAAGCAGCTGGGAATATAATAAAAGAAGAAATAGTGGAATGGGTAAGATTCAGAACTGCTTTATTACATATGAGAAACATAGCTAGATAGGCATGACAGGATTTAGTAGCAGAAAAATGAAGAGTTACCTTTACAGTGATAATTGTTAAATGTCTAAACATTGACATGCACAAAAACCAGGCAATGATAGTTATGACTTCAGTAATTTATCTGTATTTAAAACTGGTGTCTAAAAATGTATTTGGGCGAACAGGCCAAGCTGAAACATTCCGCAAGTAAATAAGGCAAAACAGATAAAGAATTTGGCTACAGGTAAGAAACATTCGAATTCCGTTCACTGGGGGCTATTTTTCTGAGGTCACGGTGATGTTAATGCAACTGTTAACGCAAATGCAACTTCAGACTTCACTGGTGTATCATTATCACCTAGTTGCACCATGGTTTTTTTTCACAGAAGTGTGAGACCAGGTGCCTGGTTAGTGTAAGTCAGCAACCTCATCAACTGAGAACATTACACAGAGCAGGGTGAACACTGGGAATCTGGTTTTATTTTTCCATTTTAAGCAGAATTATTTCACAGAACAATAATAAAAGAAAAATAATTTATTATATCACCAAATAAATCATATAACTGCATGTGCTTCTCATTTGCTATGCACTACAATGCTCAATCTGCGTAATTTGAGATTGAGAAAATATATTGTTAGTAGCAAATATCATCTTTCTGAACTGTGTTTTAACAATGGATATTTTTTTGATTCTTAAGCAACTTTATCTGTAGAACTGGCAGATATAACTGGCGAGCTCTACCATGGATGGGAAAATTAACCTTCCTTCAGTGCAGTAATTTTTTCTTTCTTTTCTCCTTGAATATATCCACCCCTTTGTATATGAGCACAGAAGTGTGCTGTCTTATGAAAGTGGCACTGGATGTTTGAGGTTGATGCTCATGGCCATTTAATTTTGAAACAATTTTTGAAGGCTGTGGGAGCTAGACTATACATAGGTAATAATAACAGTGCCAGAATACTTGTATCTACAGAGGCTCAAAAATTCATATCCTTAGGAAAGGAGCAAGAATCTTATCTCAAGAGCCTCCAGAAGAGGTTAACAACTTATTTCCGTTTTACTGAGAGTATTGATTCAGTAACTACCCAGGAATAATCTGGGCTGGTTAGTGAAGTACTTAAGTATATGACAACACAAAGATAAAAGGGTTATTTTTGGGACCAAAGAGGGCTAGGAAGAACTTCAGAAGAGCTGTATGCCTCGGTGCTGGGAAATGCCTTGCAAATAAACATGAAGCAATGTAGGTAGAAAAGGGGAAAATTAAGTGACTTCCAAGCTTAAAATTGTCAACTCAAAAAGCAAATATAGGCATCTTCTCAACTGATGACATGGAAGTATTGCTTTGTGACCTCAGCTGTGCAAACATCAAACAAACTTGTCAGGCTAAAGAGGAACAGGATAGCAAATAGTACATAGACGTTACCATTTTACAAATCTGTGGTGCATTCTAATCTGAAACAGTGTTGGTAGTATAATTACTGTCTCAAAATGGATATTGAATTTCAAAGAGCCTAGAGACAGGAACTAGAATAAATTAAGGCCTCAAAAATTATCTTATGAAACAATACAGAAAAGACTAGAATTTTAGAAAGACACAAGACCTAGCAAACAATGACAAGTGATAAAGAATGTAAGAACAAATAAGAAATTAGAAACGTAGGAAAAAATTAGCTTCATGACAAATATGAAACTAAAAAAGTGTATTTAATTCACATGTTAAATGTGAAAGAACTGCCTTTTCACCCCATCTGTAATCAGGTTCTGGAACTTCGTGGCAGTCATGCAGCACTTTTACATACAGCTTTCCACATTTATAATGCATTACACATATTTACATCTATGGCACATACATATGTGTGAGTATAGTTTAAGGACTTAGTTAATTGTTCTGTGCAACAGATGACAAAGAATGGTACAGTGGAATCCGAAGAAGCCAACACCCTGACACTGGATGACATTTCGGATGATGATATTGATCTAGACAACACTGAAGTAGATGAGTACTTTTTTCTACAACCCCTGCCGACAAAAAAGCGAAGGGCGTTGCTGCGGGCTTCTGGGGTGAAGAAGATTGATGTGGAAGAAAAACACGAGCTGCGGGCCATCCGCCTGTCCAGAGAGGATTGTGGCTGTGACTGCCGTGTGTTCTGTGATCCAGAAACTTGCACTTGCAGTCTTGCAGGCATAAAATGTCAGGTAAACGTCTGTATTATTGTTGTTATTTACCTATCCAGGGGGATGGGGAGGTGGGGTGTGCATGCACGTGTACTTTTTTGTTGTTAAAGTTATAACTACTAGAAGTTAATTATTAATCCATAACACTTGTGGATCTCAAACCAGTTTTTTAAGGCCAAGATTTAAGAGTACAAAGTGTGCAATACAACCAGCTCCTCAAAAATCTATGTTTATTTTATGATTGGGTATTTTTTTGTTCTTTTGTGCAAATAGTCAACTCCTCATACTACTCTTTGGCCTTTATCTAAATATGCAGATGCAGACAACAGAAGAATCAGTAGCCTGCAGATTTCAGTAGGGATATTTCCTTTTATTTTAGAGACAATTCACATACTGTCCAAATGTGAAGTACAATCCAAATTCAATGAGAAACAATAGATGAAACTCTGTGGCACCGTCCATAATTTAAAATGCATGATACGTAAAATGCATGCATGTAGGCAACAAAAAATACATCTGCTAATATAGCAGGTAGTTTTTGCTCTGCAGACTGAAAAGGTAGTTTGCACTGTACATTTACGTAGTGTCCTGTGTACACCTGTAAAAGTCCCAAAATGTTCCCTAAAAGATGTTTCCACTAATTCTCCCGAGTCGCTGTTATGCAGCTAAGTTGATTTCTTCCTGAATGCATTTTTCACTGTCTCTTAAATCCAAGCTAAACTTTCTCTGCTTTTTGAAATAATATAATCTCTTTGCTGTTCCTGCTTTCCTCTTCACATGTGGGAAAGAAGTACTAGATTGTATTACATGGTTCTCCTCTGCATCATATTTTATATTTAGGTATTATAGTGTAGATGAAAATCATAGACCTTAAACTACCTAATCAAACTCTCCATTTTGTGGGTTCAGTCACATTTTTAGAAATTTAAGATGGCTATTATTAGATAAATAAGTTCAGCCCCCAGTGTTTTGAGTGCAAAATGTTGCATCTACAATTGACTGAAATATCTTTTTAATTGTACTTGAGGTTTTATTCCTACTTGCTGCAGTCAGGTGTCCCCACTGGTGACCTTATAGAGGTTTTTATATATAATTCATTTTGTTTCAATAGGTTTATAGTTTCCATGATGTCTACCAAATTTTAAGAGTCTGGTAATGCTTTTGGCCTGGATTTGAGCACAACATGAAGGAAATCTGTAGCAGATCCATAAATAGAAAAACTACCTGTTTTTTGTTCCACTGTATAATGCTTTCACGTATGGAACAGAATCATATTTTTCCTACTCTGGGGCGTTGTTGCATGTATGGGTCCCCTACTGTTCCTGTCATAAGTGCTGAATTCCAGGGCTAACCTTCCAAGTGACTGTTAGCTTTGACTATTCTTACAAGTAGTTCTCACAGTGAATCCTGTTTCGCTGTTGTATTTCTCTAGGCTGCCTAGGTTCTGTCATATCACCAGGCTTATGCTACGTATCATTAATCTGTATTCTTTTTTTTAAAAGGTGGATCGTATGTCTTTTCCATGCGGTTGCACTAAAGAAGGGTGTAGCAATACGGCAGGTAGAATTGAATTTAATCCTATCCGTGTACGGACTCACTTTTTGCACACAATAATGAAACTTGAATTGGAGAAAAACAGAGAGCAGCAAGTTCCGGCACTAAATGGCTGCCACAGTGAGATAAGTGCACACACTAGTTCTATGAGCGCAGGACCCCATCCAGTTGAATATTCAATTGCAGAAAATTTTGAGATTGAAACCGAACCTCCGGCTGCGGTTATGCACCCTCAGGCAGCCGAGGACTTGGACTGCCCGGGGGAAGAGGAGGAAGAGGAAGATGGGAGTAGCTTTTGTAGTGGAGTTACAGATTCTAGCACACAGAGTTTAGCCCCTAGTGAATCAGATGATGATGAAGAGGAAGAGGAAGATGAGGAGGAAGATGATGAGGAAGAAAAAGCAGATGATTTTGTAGAAAGTATGGGCTCCCATGCTGATATGGTGCCTCTTCCTTCTGTCCTTTGCTACTCTGATGGAACTGCTGTGCATGAAAACCATTCTAAAAATGCCTCGTACTATACTAACTCTTCAAATCTGTATTACCAAATAGAGAACCATGTTGCTGGCACTGCTAACCAGGTCGGTGAGACTTACTCAGAAAGGGATGCTGTCAAGAACGGTAGTCTTTCTCTGGTGCCTTACAACATGACTTCCGAACAGTTTGTTGACTACACACGGCAATCAGAGGAAACTTTTAGCAGCCCTCATTATCCTTCTGCAAACCCCTCAGTGATTGTTTGCTGCTCATCTTCTGAAGGAGAGAGCAGTGCTCCATGTAACAGTTTGTACCCTGAGCACAGGCCAAGTCACCCTCAAGTGGAATTCCACTCATACTTGAAAGGTCCTGCTCCAGATGGCTTTGTTTCAGCTTTGAATGGCAACAGTTGTGTACAAGAGCACCCTGCTGAGAATTCACTAAACCTCCCAGAAAAGAGCAGACTGCACGAAGAGTGCATCAAATCACCAGTGGTAGAAACGGTACCTGTTTAATATTAAAATTATTCTAGGACTGACTTTCTGTATTAAAATGCACTCACACTGGATTTCCTAGAATCTTACTTTTTTAAGAGCTAGGCAACACTTGGACTATAGTCAACGTTCCAGACACATTTTGTTTTCTCAAGCTACACTGGCAGTGGTATTGCACAAAAACAGCTCATGTAAAGATTTAAATAAAAATAATCAAACTATCTTTTGATAAAAATAAAACACCTAAGTAAAAAACCACACCCAACATATTTCAAAGTAGCCTACCTATCAAAGTATGTGAAACCTGCCAAGCTATCTGAATCAAAGCTTTGTGTTTTTGATTGTTGGGCCTGTGCAACGTTGTTAAAAATGATACTTTGAAATTATCATGTTTAGAGTCCTAATTTTCAACATACCTGAAAAGATGGTAAGTTTAATGTAAAACTAATTGCTGTACAAAAAAGTTTTAATTGTTCTGTACTGTATGTATTTTATTCATGGTAGTTTAGTACTCATGTTTTGATAAAAATGAACAGCATGTTCATTTGAGCAGAAGATCCATAGTTAGTTACAAAGCGCATGTCCACATTTCATCTGGAGTACCATGTATTTTTCCTTTTTTTCTTAAAAAAAAAAAATACCATTTCTGGTAAATTATCTTGAAATTTCTAGAATGTACTATTTTCTCTTTTACTGTTCTTGACAACCAGAAGAGTCAGAAAGGGGGCGTTTACATCTTCTAGAAAGGTAAAAGGTAGACAATCCTCCATTAAAATTAAAATCAGTGGCATTCGAGAACTAGTATCCCCTCCCCAAAGAAAAATCATCTTGTGTATAATAGCAAACCAATAGCTTAAGCTTGCACAGCACCTTTTTTAGCCCAACAAACATTCAGATACTTATGCACTTTAGTGCCATTTTGCAGTAATGTATTAACTGCGGAAACTGTGAATTATTTTGGAGAAATGCCATAGCTCCAGACTCTGAGGTATACGTAAGATCTTAAAATTCCTTGTAACAAAACCTGTATGTGTTTTCCAAGCCAGTTTATCAATGTCAGTAGGTAATTTATAAAAGCAGAGTCTTGCTGATCAAAGTTTAAATGAAGCATGGAGAAAAACATGGAAGTGTCTAGATTTCCTAAATATTTAGCAGTTTTTATGAAATACGAGACCGGCTTTTGTGGACTTCTGACCGGATCTCAAATTTACATAGCCATTTGGTCTAATGAGGAATGAGCAGATTCAGTGAGAAAACACAGCTTCAGAAATTCTGTATCTGCTAAAGTTTGCAAGCAAAATAGCACATGTGGATATCTGTTACTTTATACGCCATTGTTTTTTTAATGAAAGGGGAATTAAAATACTGTTGTATCTCAACCTTTAATTGATTAGCCAACCTTGCTTTTATCTAAAAAAGGAGGTATAGGAACCTGCTTTTCTCTACACTGATGATTCTGCACTCCTTATTTTTATTTCAAAAGCTATTTTAACATTTCTGGTCTTCTAGTATTGAAATTTTATTTATTATACATCAATTGGGTTGAAATGTAGACCTGTCTTGTTTGACAAAATAAGAATCAGCATCTTAGTTTTTATTTGTGTCAAATCTAGATGGTTAACAGCATGTATGTAAACACAGCATGAATTTTAGCTCTCTAACAGTGACTCTTCTGGTTAGAAGCTCTTTAAAACATGTACAGTACTCCAGTAGAAAAACTGCCCTATTTAAAATATGCTTGAAAAAAAAGTGCCAACTTAATTGTTTTTATATGAAATCTGGGCAAAGTGATTTCTCATTTTTATGCTAAATTAGCAAAATGTTTTTACTCCATGTAGTAGCTGGAAAGGTGGGGTTTTTGTTAATTTACTTGTTTCCATAAGAATTCCTACGTGTTTTATATGAACTGCATTGAAAAGTCCAGTTCTCTAGGGACTGGATTCTGCACTTGCAACATGTTCCATCTCCTGGGAAAATGCAGTGGTGTTGGTTACCTGGCACAGCAGTTCCTTTGCTTCTGCTCCTCTTGGTCACAGAACACTCTAGTCTCTTTCCCTAAAGGCTGAGTAGCCAGGTAAGCACACGTATTCTCCAGTTCCGTATAGCAAATACCCATCTTTATTTTCAAAGAGAAATATATTCATTCATAAATAAGTTCTGCCTCTAAGAATAATATTATTCTATTCAAGACATGGGCAAGTGTAACAAGTCTCTGTGTATACAAGCATCTTGCATTAGCAGCAAGCTGAAATCTGGCACTCAGCACCAGCACCAAAAGCACAAATCCCTTCTACCTGAGCTGGGACAGGAGCTGTGAATCAGTAGCAGCTTTTTAACCTCAGAGGGTGTTAGCTACTGGAGGATCATGCAAACTTTACCAGGGTATTTCTCTCAGGGGAAAGTTAAATGAAATATTTTGTTTCATTAATCACCTCCTTCCTGAGCAATAAGAAATTATTTTCTTGGCCCCTGCGCTTTCACATGAAAAATATCTTTAATAATATTAGCAAGCACAGTAAGTGATTAACTCTATAAAATACATCTCAGCTGGCTTTATAATACTGAGATGATGGTTATTTAATGTTTTCATTGGCACAGGCTTCAAACCCCAGACCTCCTTAATATTAGCATCTGTATAAATTTCCGAATACTTAGATGTATATGTTCCATGCCATTGGGGCATCGGGGTGAACACAGCTATTAATAAATTCTCTACAGCTTGCAGCATAGGATAACCAGCAGTAATAGGGTAGAGACAGCAGTGACTATATAAAAAACTTAGGCAGCACTATTTTCCCTTGCTTAAAATAGCTAATTCCTGGGAGTCACATAGTAAAATGTGCAGAATAAAGATTATGTTGAATAAACATTCCTAACTAGCTGGTGATAATGCAGATAGTAATACCTTTCTTTTGAGCCCGATTGGGAATTTGTGGTCAAGATTTGATCTCAGGATACAAAGTATACCAATCTTGTTTAGTTCTTGCAACAAGTTACAAAGTCAAGTCTGTTTATAATTCACTGAGATTTCCTGGTAGTTGTACTAACAATATCAAAAGGCCTTCCAACAGAGATAAACTCATACTGCAGAAAAAAAAAAACAGAAACCTCTTTTTTCACTATAGGCTAAACCCGTTGCCCAAACAATTCCACACCAGCAAAAACAAAGCTAAGGCCTTTCTAGCATTTGTATGTTGACCAGAGTGGGAAAAAACTGTGAAATCACTAAGATTCCCACCCCTTGATTAGACTTCCCTGTTTTTATTAGAAGAAAAAAAAGTACTTTTCATATAAGGAAAAATAAATCACAGGATGTAAAATGTTTTAATGTTATTTTCTGGGCTAGTATATAATATAACACAAAGTGTCCCATTTCCCAGTTGGTTAATATTCATGTTGAAAACCAGTCCTTTCATTTTGGGTAAGCTTATTTCCACAGGCTAAAAGTATTATGTTATTAAACAGCAGTATCTGCTTCTGTATCGACACAGTATATCATTTGTGGAAATGTTTACTGGTAGCTGTATCAATCAGCTTTATTTCACAAGAATAGCTGGCTACTGATAATCACACTCCTAAAAAGCCAAGTAATAAATTGGTAGTTAGTTTATGATTATCTATGTAGTTCAGAAAAGTGAGTAGTAACAAAAGCATTTCCCTTTTGACCCAGAAGGTCCCTAGAACAGCACCTAAATTGGATGCCATTTTGCCTATAATATGAACTTTGCCTCTCTTGGAGAAAATGCTGTTAAAGTTTAAATATAAAGTTTTAACTTGAGATTAGACATAAAATTTTAACTTTTTTGGCAAAAATTGCAGCAATTGCTATTATTTCCTAAGAGGTGTAACTCATTCCCACAGGAATATCCTTTCAAAAATTAAAAGCTGGTCAGTAATAAGTTTCTAATATTTCTTTCCTTTTCTTGGAAAAAAAAAAAAACCTCTTTGATGAGCTCTACACCATTTAGGTCAGAAAGTTCTGGATTTGTAAAGTTCCTGCTAGTAAATCATAATTTGAGTTGACATATATTAAGGCCATTGATTACACTGTCATAGTAGCCATCACTTGCTATCAAATGGTTTGGTGGGCTCACCAATGTGTCAGCAGAGTCAATTAACAATGCAATCCTGCCTTTTGTCTAAGTTCTGCAGAAATGGCAGGTAGTGTTCAGGCTTGTGTTACTCACGGGATTGCTAAGTGACCCAGGTCCAGTTTCTCATCTTACCTGGGTGTTGTATTTCAGTAAACGTGCTAACAAACTGACCATGTAGCATTCCGTGCCTCACAATCCAGAGAACATAGTCACAAAAACCAGCTAGTGTGTTAAGTGTGTATGCAAACAAGAACATGTATTATGTTTTTTTTTAATATTTCAGTGGTTCCTGACTCTCTGATAGAACTCTGATTCACTGCATAGAGAGTATTGGGCTCGAAGACAGCGGAGACCTGGGGTCTGTTGCTTTGCCTTTGTCCTGCTGTGTCACTTCCATTCTCTGTGCTCTGGTTTGTAAGATACTTGGAGATATTGTTGTAACAAAATAATTCTACAGAACAGGCAAAATAACTTTTTTTTCCTCTTTCTTTCGAATCATAACTAGATTTTGTACTGCAAACTACGTCACTTTTCAATAAAGCCCAGTCCAGCTCAGAGGTGAATAGAAATTTTGTCACTAACATAAACACCGCAAAAGCAAGCTCTCCTTTTCATGGACTGGATTAATGAGCAAAAGTTTAACAATAAATTTCATACTGAAAATTAGAATAAAAGCTGTGTTGAATATACAACATTTACCTGTCGAGTGCTTAACAGTTGAGCAGCAAGATTGTAGTTTGCCTGCGACACAATACTTGGCAGCAAGAGGCAATCTTATTCCCCTGCGTGTTGTCTTCTTTTGCCAGCTGAATTCTCTCAGTTGAAACTCCTTGTGTAGGATGCTCCTGTGGCAAAGCAGGTGCCCTTACTCAGAACTCAAGCAAGAGAGACCCATGATACTGATTTAAAAGGCATTTCCTAAATAAGAAACCCCAGCGGTACAGCTCATGAGTTGTACAAACTCATGTTTATTGTGCCAGTTGTTTCGTTGCCTGAGGCAGCCAGGAACAGGGACAAAAGAGGATGACATGGGAAATCCTTAAGTGTTTAGGGGTGTTACGTTTTCCCACTGGGGCTAATGAGTAATTCTGTCATCTACTTTATTATAGACACAGAACATTTGATGTAAAATACTTAGAAAAACTAGAATTAACTCAGAGAATATATTCTATAGAATTTATTTCTAAAATATTAAAACTGATTACTATTTTTTTAAAATAGTAGAAAGCTACTGTTATTTTCAAAACAGAGTCTACTTCATTAACGTGTCCCTTGGTATGAGACATGTCAACACTTGCCTTTTCAATGTTTCCAAATTTGTTTAACATATTCCTTAATTTTGCTGTTCTCTGTAATTGCTGTCCATATGCAAATTCTTAATTGTCCACTTTCTCCAAGAAGTATGAAATCCAAAGCATGAACATTGTGGAGTGATGAACAAGTGCTATTTAGTTGTAAAGATGTTGGAGTGAACATGCTTGAGTTCTTCATAAGTGCTTCCTGTTGACTGTCTCTTCCCACTCCTAAATCAGAAGCAGCTTTTAATTTTGCTGCTAATAAGGAGGAAAGTTATAACATCCTTGAGGACTTTCTGCTACCGTAGTAGCTGATACCAAGAATTTTACTTTTTATAAGAACATCCAATTCATAAAACATCTGTCTTGCAGCCTTAGTCTTTTCTTTTTTTCTTCCTTCCACCCTCCATCTTAAGAGTCTGGGAAAGGCCTGTTGTACAGTAAGACTTTTCATTAAAATTGAGCACAAGGGCAACTCTAGTATCCTCTGTGCTAGCTATCTTTATTTTGCTGAAAGGGTTCATTTTATTTTTCACTTAACATTAGCGTGTAGATTGGAACTGTGGTGAAAAATAGTCCCCCCATGGGTTCTAAATATGAGAGTCCCGCAGGAATGTCCCCAGGGGCGCTATAGACTCTCCCTTCCCATACACACAAACAAACCTACCCCACGGGCTGCAGAGATGTGATAGGAATCCTCGTCCTCTGAGGGATGTAGATCCACAGGCAGTGTGTCAGTCTTGATACAACACAGCCTCGTACAGGATGAAAATCCAAGACAAGGAGAAGCAGAAAACCATCACCTAGGGGAACAAAAAGTTTCCTTCAAACTACTGTTAGATTTTTTAAAATATTTTTTTTCTAACATAGGTAATAAATAGTACATTAAAAGACCCTTTTATAAAAGGGAAGGGAATTAGATCTTACAAAGGAAAAGTTAAAACGTATACTGCTCTACTGCTGTATAGTCCTTATGGTTAGGATGATACGCACGACACAAGGTCCGCTGACCGATGTCATATCCATGATGCTCTGTATTGCCACTTCTCAGCTGAGAAGATGATAGTACAAAAAAAGTCAGGAGATAAACTTTATTTATTTCCTGAATTATTTTAATTTGGTTCTTAGCAATGACACTTTTGTTTTACTAAGCCATTTTATCAATTAATGTCAAATAGAACCAAGTCAAAAGAAGTTTGCCTGATGTGCACTTCTCTAACTGTGCACTTTTCCAACAAGCCATGAAGACTGGTTTAGCTTTTCTCAACTGGAAAAATGGTGGAAGATATAAATTAACACCACTGTTCTAACAATAAAAGACTTATCCAAAAGCATGGGGTAAAAACTACAAAGCAAAGCAACACCCTAGAAACAATGCTACCGTTTCTTTTCTTTGCCTGTGTCAACTGCAATACCATTTTAGTTAACTCTGCTTCCAGGCACATGTAATATAAAGTGTTTCTTGCATAACAAGAGACACTAAAAGGAAGCAAGAAATAGGCATCCTTTTTATTAGCATTTTAGCTTGGGATTTTCAAATAAGACATTATGGCAGCTAATTCTTCTAGTTTTCTCCATCATAATCTCTTTAAAGACGTTCTTAGGAATGAACTTTTGGGTTGGATTATGGGTGAAGGTCAATCTTGCTGGGCTGCTGGGGGAACACTGCAAAGAATCAGCCATCCATTTGTGAGCCTCTGATACACAGATTGAGAAGGAGTTTTCACCTCTTGAAAAGATTCCATCATCATGTGCTGCTTCTCTTAAAACCAGAAGCAAGCAGGCTGTTTTTTTTCAAACCATTTCACACAAATAACACCACTTCAGTTCTCACAGAACAATGCCCATGTAAACAATGCTTAACAACTGGGCCCTTTTTAATTGACTGATCGTAGGCACTTCTATGGAAATACGTCTGAAGTGTAGTTTGTGAAACATGTTAAAAAAGTGTTTGATGTAAAATAAGTGCTAGACATTTAACAGTGCAAAAATAGTCAAAATCTGTAGATTACAAATCCATTCCTAAGAGCCTCTGCCTGTAATATTGTCTTAGTAAAGTTGATATTTTTAGTTAAATTGCATTCTGGTGTAATAACCTTTTACAAATAAAATTATTAATACAAATGTACTGGTTAATGCCTGTTAGCATAAAACATGGCAATTGGTTATTTTTGTTTGTTTCCATCTACAGCTAATAGATAGCAATTTTGTAAAAAAAAAAAAAAACACAAAATCAACACTTATTACATTTCTTTATGTTTAAAGTGTTTTCCTTGTTTTAACAAGCTATGTAACATTTAGACTGTCTAGTCCAGCCGTCTTTTAGAAGGTTCACCTGTGTGTGTGTATATATATATATATACATATATATATATATATATATATATTTCCCCATAAGAATATAAAATTGCTTTTGAAATTTTTGTTGGCAAGTGGTAAATAATAACACCACGGCATGGATTCAAAAGCGCTTAAGTTGATGGTCTTTCAGACATGTAATCCATTCAAATGGAGCTCGTAAAATTGTGGTGTAATTGCAGACATTTGTTTTAAATTTGTGCATTACTTCTAACCTTACTAATTTTTGAGGAAAATAATTATGTTAAGTACTTAACATAATTTTCCATTACAGATGATCTTGCATACTAAAATTGTGGAGATCTCAACAGTAAAGCATCATATTTAGTTTGACTGTTGCTTTTAAACTGTTTGAAGAAGCAAAGGAAAGTTCATCTTCAAATTTGTACATGGAAATAATTTTAAGCTTCATGAACTACACATTTCCTTAATTTCCTTTCTTTTTTTAAACAACTTGTAACATCAAAGATGCCAAAGGGTAATATAAGCTACAATAATATTCAACAGAACTTAACCTAGACCTTATGTTGTAATAATTTATTCAAATTTACTGTATTCTTCTGTATTTATATTTTCAGTATTTATTATGAATGACATGGAATTTGATGTATCTATTGTGGCTTATTACTGCAGTGTATATATATTACAAAAATGAGCATTTTTAAGTCTTACCATTAGTTTTTTTGTTAATTAGTGGCACTTGTATCGGCTGTATTTTTATTATATATTGTACAATATTGTCCATTTGTTTGCAATGAAGTAAAACAGGTTTCTACGTTACCTCATGGCTGCCAGTGCACTGTGCATCTTATTTCTAGACATTCCTCTTTTTTTCTTTAATTTAATCAGCATATAAATATGTAAGAAATGAACAGAAATGCCTTGTTAGGTATGTCCATTTGCCCTTTAATTATACTACTGCCTGCACTTTTCTTTGGCCAATTGAATAAACTACACAATTAATGTACATCTATCATGGTGAATTTAATAATTGTAGTTCTAAGTTAATGAAAGAATGGTTTTCAACAGCCATTGGAAAAAAAAATTGCAAGAGCTCTCTCTGGTGGACACTTTGCAGTAATGTCACACAACAAATCATTTCAATGGCTACAATGGCATATAAAGCATACCATTACATTTCAGGACAACTGCTTAATTATTTTGAAAACTGCTGATCAACATTGCTTCATTATGAAAATAATTAACAATGACAGTTCCCTGCCATCCTTTTATTCTGATAATTATTAAAATTGAGCTGTACATTTATAAAAGGCAAATTGTCCTTAAGTGTGCTAAATAATTTTTATTTACAGAAACTGATAAATATCAGGTGTTGTTCTCTAGATGATGTTTTTGTTAGGTGTTACACAGAATGGAATAGATGAATGTCTGCTATCAGACTGATTTTTGCATTACTATGAACAACGTGCTGCTATAGAACTTCCTAAGCCATATTGGCACAAAAAATTCCGTAAATCAACTTTCAACACTAGTGTTCTTCTAATTCAAGGCATCACAGTGTCAGCTTAGAAGTAAGACGACAACACTAAAGTTTAGTTAGAAATTAAGCTATGAACAGTACTTACATAATGCTGTACTCACACTAGTGTAACTCAGTGATGACACAAAATCCTCAGGCATGGTGCGCTGGTCAAGTCCCACTGCAGTGGGGCCTCTTGTCCATGGGTGGGAGTGGCCCAGAGCCACAGGCCCTGGAGTCCAAGAACATTTAGGATCTGCTTTGTCCTGCTGGCAGTAAGGCTGAGCTGCCCTTGCCTGCAAACAAGCCTTCCTCAGCAGTTGTGATTACCTTCCTGTATATGTAAGAAAGCATGGCCAGATGGAGGTTAGCACTGATGTTGCTTTTCTGGTAAGCTTCAGTAGTTTACATAGACTATGAATTTTTACATACTGTATATGTAATAGTATTTTTCCCCTCCCTTGATGAGGGAAGGGGGGCAGGGGGAAAGGGAGCATAATATAATTGCTGTAAGTGCTTTAAATTTAAAACAAGGCAATAAAAGAGCCAGAGAACACCCTGCAACAAACTCTGATTTTTCAGCATGCCATTTATTTGAACATTAATGATATCCAGAAGAGCTGTAGGTAATGAGGCACTTAAAGATATTTTTAGTTGGTTTTCAGATACATAATCCAGCATTTAAAATGTTGAAATGTTTCTCCATCTACACATTCCCCAGCACTTAGGTGCTAGTTGCAGTGGTTTCAGGCCTTATTCATACTGACTGAACCCGGATGGAAATTTGACTACATATAGCTGTAGCACTGCTAAGTTTCACCAACCACAAATTCACCTAAGTAGACAATTCTTTCTGCAACTGAGTTGCCAAGAAATTACAAAGCATAATACTGGTTGATACTAGACACACTGGGTTGTATGTCTCTTATACTGCATTTCAGATTGCTGGAGACTTCCACCTTTCTGCTTACTTTGAGCCAAAACCAAAACAAAACAAAAACCAAAAGCTACCAAAAAACTAAGAAAATAAGAGAAATGGAATGGGTGGTAACAGAAGACCAAGGAGGACAGTTCGCTACTTCAGGACCTGAGGTTTTTTTTCCACTTCTCCTCTTTCCTGGACAAATTCTCTTCTCTTTGCTGTTATCCTTTCAGTCACACAGTCCTTAATATTACTGCAGGCATTCCCTTCTCACACCAGACACTACCATATGTACTCCTCCTTCGTGAACCCAAGCTTCAGATATTCCTTCCTGGAAGTTCAACATCTACTAACTTTATCCACTATATTTAAGACATTACTGGCAAGACAGGGTTTACCTTTGGCTGTCTTTAGAGTCTAGGATTATTAGGTACACAAAATTATAACTTAGTACATAAAGTATTCCATTCTGTAGACTTGAAAAAAATACAATGATCATGACTGATTAGGAAGCTGTGAAATGTTTAGTCTTATCTCTACATGATAGCTAGAGTTGGTCATGAAAAATGAGAGAGAAAGAATAATGATTTGTTAAGCATTTTTATGGAGATTGTACTGGCTTTAGAGAACATTCAGTGAAACATCAGTAGAAAGCAGCGTTTCTTGCTAATTCACCATATATGTTTATTAGAAGATATAGATAAGATTTTTAGGATCTGCAGAGCAATCCCACTGTAACTAGGCTAAATAGGGACACTGAGGTCTTGGTACCTTTCACGACTTCAGGAAAGGATCCAGAACCCCACCAAATGCAAAAATCAGGCCAAGGAATCCTGGGGCACCGGAAACAGAGCAGATGGCTGATTGAGTCCAGTTAAGAAAAGAAAAAAGAAAAAAAAAGAAATGGGTATTTTCCAGCAGAAATTTTATGAAAACCAGTCAGAAAAGCAATATCATGAGAATGTAAATTCTAACAAGCCAGAAAAGCCTCAGACTGTTACGTATGTATTAACCTACAGCTGCCAAATCATGTCTGGCTGTCTTACCTTTCATAGGCTCCTATTTTTGCAAAAACAATGCACTTACTTAAGCCTTTGAAATTATGTATATGTCCAGTGGCACCAACATACTGGCTGAGTTCCTAAACAGAGTAAAGGAGGAAACAAGATATTGAGAATCTAAAAATCAGGTTATCTTAGCATTTAAACTGACATAAGCCAGCATGAAAACCAACCTGGTTATAGCAGTGGCTTGGTTTTGCCCTGAAATAGGTGGACAATTAAGATTGCTCATGGTAAAGAGAAGAACGCGGAAAGAGTGATGTCCACTTAAAAGGTGGGAGGTTAAAGGGACTAGCAGGAGAGAGGAATAAAAAGCTAGTGGGATAGTCACATTCAAGAGTAACCACTTGATTCTCTTCCCTCTCAACACACATTGGAGCAGTCTAACAGTAATGACATACTACTAGTAGTAGTTTGTGTCACTGCTTTTGAATTGTGCTGAATCAGCCTATCACACTCATTTAATGGAGACCGTTCTCCAGTCCCCCTGTTGTTTATACTTCAATGAGTTCTACCTGAAATACTGAGAGGATCCTTTTGAAATTCACCAACCCAGAATGGACATGACATCCACATTTTAGGAGATTTTACTTCTGTTTTCTGAGCCTGGGAGCACCAGTGTGTAATTTTAGTCTCTAGATGGAATGCTCTACAGTTTTCAATCTTTGCATCCATGCCCACCAAAAAATGAATGGCACCCAGTCTAGAAAGTGGTATTTCCAATATAGTTTTCCCCCCATCCATTTAGCCCCTTCCTATTCCGATTTTATTTTCCTCTTCTGGCTTCCAATCCCTTGCTAATGCTTTACTTTTGAAAGATTTTATCTTCCTTTAAAAATCATAATCTTCTATTAATTTCTTCCTCAGACTGTGAAGAAACTGCACAAGACATGCTAACGTTATTACTGCTACCCTTTACAGAATGGAAATGGTAGCTTGACTTTGTAGTACATAGGACAGAATCGGATATTGTAAATTTAACTTGAAAAATATACTTTTCAAAACCTTTTAAGAGGGCAACCTAAAGTGAAGAGTTGATGTTTGTCATGCAGCAAAGCTTTTTAAGAAAAAAATCCTTTTTTCTTTTTTCTTTTTTTAACATCGTAGTATTGAACTGTTATTACACTATTGACACAACTGCACTTTTGGACTGTGTATTTTAGCAATTAAATCCCTACTTGAAGAATTCAGGAGGTACATTAAAATACAGAAAAGGAAAGATCACATGTCACTTCCTTGGAACATTTGATAGAAAGTACAATTCTAAAGGAGATCTGTGCACAAAAACTCAAGGGACTGGCTACAGTTCTGGCAACTCAGCCACTGAAAACAATGCCCCTAAATCTCAATATGATGTTATAATCTTGATCAGATACATAAGATTATATAAGGTTAATTCCCAAAATGTGGGAGATTATTCTTTACAAGGAAAGTGTTCCACAAGTTCCTTCAATTTCATGTATTTCTCTGTCAGAGTAATTCAATCTATTTAAAGAAATGTATACAGGAAACCACAAAGTACAGAAAAGTTAGTACTGCATAGTAGAATGTACAATAATTACTCAAGAGAAACATGCTGGTGGAATACATTATGCAAAGGAGAACATCTGCTTCTACCCTCTAAAAAAACCCTGCAAAATAGTTTACTTTTCAGGAAAATTTGAAGACTGATGCTAGAAAAGCACAGAGAAGATGCACAGTAACTAATACTTGACCTGCTTGCAATTTTTCTTACTGCTGCTTTATTGTTACTTTTGAAAAAGGAATTTTTTAAAAACTATGTAATCAATGTTTTAAAAAATATTTTTTAAACCCCCAATCATATTTATAGATATGTGATTGCTCTTCTAAAATTGTATGATACCTATATATTTATATATACACACACATATACGTGCATATTTGGAAGTGTGATACTCAGTGTACAAACAGAAGTTAATTTCAGATCTTCAAACAGAATAGAACAAAAGAAGTCACTTAACATCTTCCTGTGTTTATAGACCTTCCCTTTTTTCCGGCAGGTACTAGGGAGTCCAAATAAGACTGAATTGCTATTGTACTAACTACTGCAAAAATACAAACTAAAATGTCACTCATAGTTTAAAGAACAGAGAGTAAACATATTTAAAAAAAAATATTACGACTATTTGCAATAGTAGCAATGGTTAAAAAGCCTATGTGCAAGTGTCTTATGGATTTTGGACTACTGACCTATGTTAGGCCAGAAAAGAAGTCCCAAAAAATAAAACTATTAAAGACAATTTTAAATCACAGGATAAATTTTCCCCTTCCACAGCTAGAACTGAACACAAAATAAAATAACTAGGTGTCATGCTATACTGATTCTTCAGAGAAAACAGAGTGACAACTGCATATATTGCTACATCTGCTATAATATCATCTTAGATTACCAACTAGAAAAACAAAAAGGACAGAGTGGATCTCCTCTAGCACTGAACTCCTGCTCATTAAGAGATTCCTCCCTGCAAGTGCAAGAGAACCCATGTTTCCTTGCAGTTTAAATTCTATGCGTGTTGAAGGTTACCTCTAAAAAGAAAAACTGCTAATGAGTAGATAAATGATGCTTCATATATGCAAATTCCAATCTGACAAATTTTTAAGAGAAAGAAGTTGCATGAAGAAATCACCCTTTAGTGGTATTAGAAGTAATCTAATGCATTTGCTGTATAACACAAACTGGGAACTAAAAGAACTCAAGTCCTTTTAAACAGTTATGCTAAATACCTTGTCTTCCAGAACAGGTTCCTTGAGCACCTGGTTTCCATTTCATACCAGTGAGTCAACATGGCATAGCTGCTCTCTAGGTAATCTCCCATCTTCTATTTGTATTTGCTGAATTTTCTCATTGACCTGCATCCTGTTTTTTCCTCAATTCATCCAGTTTGTCAAGAGCATTTGTTGCCTTTCCAATACTCATTTGATCTGTGAAAGTAACAAGAATACTTTGTATTCCATTACTGAATTACGGAAATATTTATCACAGGGCACAGCAAATTTTGGTGCAATACCATTCAATACAGCCCTCTGGTTTCCACAGTAGCATTAGTAACCCTTCCCAGTACCGTCTTTTCAACAAGTTATGTCCATACTGTAACAAATTATTTTAAGTCATACGGGTTTAACTTCATACTCACAGGTGCCACCAAAAGCCTTACAGAAGCCAAGACATGACTCAAAGGCATGAATATCAAGCCAGAAAAAGAAATTAGCTTAAGTTAGTGCTACTGACAAATTCTTGCTGGTCTTGCTTATTTTCACCCGTCTTTTAGATAACTTAGAACTAGTGATATGATTTCTTGCTTTTCTTCAGAAGCTGAACTTGTTCATCAGATACTGTTAAAGTGACCGGAGACAGCTGTCTCCCCACATTAGAGAAAAAAAGTCCACATCATCCATCCATCCATCCATCCATCCATCCATCCATCCATCCATCCATCCATCCATCCATCCATCCGCCAGACTCTATAGATAAATTAATAATTATCACACAGATAAATGCTAATACCAGGATAAAAGGACAAACTTAATCTAAATATATTTCATCCTATTAAACCTTTAATACTCACCAATTGAAACTTATTCTCAGCTTTATATGTGATCATGCAGCCAAATACTTCCCTTTGTCTTCACTTCAAAAATTTGAATTTTCTTTCCTTTTGGCAGCCATGACTTTCCTTCATCTCCCTCTTCTTATAAGTACAGTACTGAAAGGAAATACTGAGCATTTCCTAAAATACTAGTACTAGCTGCATTTTTCTAGGTCTGAACTTATTGCTCAACTTTGCCCTGTTATGTGCACCTTTCTTGAGATTCAGATCATTAAATAGTTCATTATTAAGCTGGTTACTATTACACCTCCTATTTTCTTCCATTTGAATAGATATTGCAGATGTTCAGCACAATTCTTTCAATAAACTGCAAAGTCTAAATACCTTTTTACCTGTGATATTTCCCACCCCTGCTTAATAACATCACTGGCACTTCTAGACAACAGTAGGCCTTTTCCTTGCCTTTATTCTGCCATTTCCTTCCCTTCCTAGACATTTATTATTTTAATTTCATAGCCATTTTCCTCCTATATCATAACACATGCAAATGTAAGGTTATTTTCAAACCTCCATAATTTGCATAAACCAATTGAGTCTTGTCCAAATCAAAATATAAAATTTTATTATGAAACAGAGTTTACCTTATTAAAGTGCAATTGTACGTGATGAGAGATGCTTTAAAGGTGGGATGGTCATTACTATTACATTCATACCCTGAAGGAGACATTTTCAAGTAAGTGTACCTCTTTGTTCCTAGAGGACATTTCTTGTGCAGAAGAGTGACCTTCGTTAAAGAAGGCCTGAAATAATCACAGTCAGAAAATGAGCATGATCAGTGATTGCAATGGAAGACTAACTGGAGGGTGCTCAAGAATGGTGCATCCAGTAAAATAAGCAAAGAAAAAGCCAACCATATCTTGGGCTGCATCAACAAGTGCGGCCAGCAGGTTGAAGGAGGCAATTCTGGCTCTCTAGTCTGCTCTCATGAGACCCCACCTGGAGTCCTGTGTCCAGCTCTGGAGCCCTCAGTGCTGGACAGACATGGACCTGTTGGAGAGGGGCCAGAGGAGGCCACAAAAATGATCAGAGGGCTGAACATCTTCTGCATGAGGAAAGGCTGAGAGAGTTGGGGTTGTTCAGCCCAGAGAAGGCTCTGAGAAGACCTTAATGTGGCCTTAAATGTACTTAAATGGGGCTTATAAGAAAGATGAGGACAGATTTTTTTATAGGCCTGTTGTGATAGAACAAGGGGTAATTATTTTAAATTAATATATGGTAGATTTAGACTATATATAAGGAAGACATTTTTTACAATGAGGGTGGTGAAACACTGGCCTAGGTCGCTCAGAGAGGTGGTGGATGCCCCACCACTGGAGACATTCAAGGCCAGGATGGACAGGGCTCTGAGCAACCTGATCTAGTTGAACATGTTCCTGCTCATGGCAGGGGGTTGGACTAGATGACCTTTTGAGGTCCTTTACAACCCAAACTATTCTAGGATTCTATTACATATTTTTAAATAATCAAATGAAGTCTATGTACAAAGTCATAGCTCTACACAATCTATTGAAGTATACTTGTGGATGCTTATAAGAACACAATATTTCATTAAAAGAGCTAGCAGAATAGTTAGCAAGGCCAAGGTCTCACTTGGACTGATTAAACTGAGGTCAGTCTTTGTAAAAGGGGAAGCGTCAAAAAGAAAATTAACATGCAAGTGTTTACACAAGGAATTATGTACAGATAACATTAGAAACCTGTTAGGTAAAAATTGTATCAATCACTACAAGGTAGAAAAAAAGGTGGGTTTAGTAGATAACATCTAATTTAAAAGCAATAATGAACAAAATGCTGAAAAAACATGTTCATGTTAAGCAGCTCAGAAACCTGTTAAAATATAACTGTCATGAATTTTAAAGTTCGTGAAATATAAAAAAAACTATAGAAAGTTTGGGCTAAATAAAAGAAAATTAAAATCAGAATAAGCACATTTTCCATTAAAATAATCACACATACATATTTGAGTGAGAATTATTTTTTTCTTCTACAGAAAAAGAATTGACTTGTTACAAGCTGAGCACGGTGTGGTAGCCTATTTGGCTTGAACCTGAAGAACAAATATCAAATTTTTCAAGTGAGGGAACTTAAAAAAAAATGAGAAAGGTTCACTGAGTAAAGTAAATTATTTTTAAAAAAGTAAATGAAGTCAACCAATTGAGCATAAAAATATAAAGTGTCTTGGTTTTTAGACAGTATCCAATAATTTCTTGTAACTCTACAGAGAAAATTAGTCTTCTTCTGAAGTACCTACAATACATGGACAAACAATATACATATGGTCTTGAAGGTGAAGGAGGACTACAGGATCCATGTATCAGTGGCCAACATATGAAATCTTATCATAGAAATATTGTAAACATTTTTCTTAATTGGGACCTCAGTGATCTTTGGTATAACAGACTCCTATGGAATCTTTGATGACACATTTTATATACAACTTAAATAAGAAGAAAAAGAAACTGTTTAAACATTTTGCATTTAAAGTATGCATCACTTAAAAATGCAGTATACATATATGATCACAGTCTGGAATGGATCTTCTAATAAAATGCTCCTGGCACATAAATATAAAATCTTAATTGTTCTGGCCAAAGATCCACTTCTGGAAGGGGTCTGATGGATTACAGGATGCCAAACTTGGATGTTCTCCATTTCCTGTAAGGCACATATGTAGTGCTGCATTGTACAGAGTTTGATCCTAAAGTGGATAAAAAAGGAGGGGGGAAAAAAAAAAAAAAGTGAACAAACAATGAGCATGCTATGTCCCCCCACTCTTTGATTTTTTCTCCAAGTTCATTGTTATCAAAAAGAGTAAGGCCATACAGCTGGTGCAGGGACTAGCAAATGCATGTGAGTAATATGCAAGTACCAACTTGTTTTGTTACAAATATTTTTTAAAAATTTCCTGAAGATACAAAACATTTAGATTAACTTCCATGTGGTTGTCCAGACATATACACTAAAGCAGGGGTGTCAAACTCATTCTCACAGGCGGGCACATCAGCCTGTTAGTTGCCTTCAAAGGGCTGAATGTTATTTTAGGACTGTATAAATATAACTACTCCTGCATTTATACAGTTCTAAAACTACATTTGGCCCTTTGAAGGCAACCGCCAGGCTGATATGGCCCCCAGTGAAAATGAGTTTGACAGCCCTGCACTAGAGGATATCAACTGGTTTTGTAAGCGACATTTCTACTTCACATTTAAAATAGTGAAATTATCAAGTTTTGGCCTGGTAACTGAAAAGCTGAAATTATCCACATTTTCTTCCCACAAATAAACTTACTCCTTTTTGACTTCAGAATTTTGTTTGAGATTTTCTCTTTTATTGGAAATCGAAATATAATGCATGTCAAATATCACTGATAAGATGCCTATTCGCTCTGCAGTCTAGATACCTTTTGATGCAGCCATTGCTCTTCTCCAACAGCAAAAGTTTTCTGGCCTTTGTAGTGACATTCACGAAGCTGCACAGGTCCTTTAGAAGCATGCAGACAAAGCTCTTTCTGAATGTTATGTCGAATTTCATGGTGTGCAGAATATTCAAAGTACTATTCAAATAATTTTTAAAAATTCAGTAAATAAATACAAACGAGAGCATAAAACTAAATTAACTCTTTGAAATTCCAAAACACAAACAGATTTCGTTAGTCAACAATTTGAGACTACAGAATCAGTTATCTGATTTTTTAGCATACGCACTGTAAATGTGTTTACAAAACTAAAAACATTTTTTTTAATACTAATGCGATTTAGACATACTTAATTGTATAAATTGCAATTGACACTCACTGCATTATGATGCAAGATATCATTGCTTGCTCCTCCAGGAATTTTAAGTGATTCAAGGAGACAAACTGAAGAGTAGAGATGGTTGCATGGAAAACTAATATTTTGGCATTTCTTAAATTTAAATTAAAAAAAAAAAAGTTGCTGAATTTTGGTTTTGTCACATGGAACAACACTGACTGCTGTACATCAGCTTTTGCTGCTTGATATAAAAAGTACATGCTAACAATAGAATGCTGCTATGTTCTCTTGTGAGGTAGTCATCAGAAAAGTAATATAAGCATGTATTTTATGAGTGAATTTTACCATTATTTCCTGGCAGTACAGTACTCTTAAGGGTCAGGAATCCTATGTTATGATTCAGGTCTTAGCAGAGATTTAATTTTAACAAGCTACAGACACAGCTGTCCTTTTATACCTTGCCGGCTACCCTACCATCCTGGCCTCTTCTTTTTCTCTCTCATTAAACAGCATTACATCCTATTACCGCAGTTTCCTGGCTCCATCTGTCAGCCTTCTTCACCATATCTTTCCTTTGACTTTTAAGCCCAGGCTCACTTAGCTCCCTGTGGCTTTCAAGTATCTGTCCAATTGGCTAGCGTCTGCCTCCTCACTCTCTCGGCCTCAATGGGAACAGCACTGAGAAACAAACAGGCATCTCACTCTGAAGTCTCTGTGCCCAATATTACTCCCTGAAATAGGTACTGATGGAAGTGACCTGCTTTGCCACATAGTTCTCAGACATAATACTTTACTCTAAATCTGTTACTCTTACTTAACCTGTTCTGATTTATCTTTTGAACTCCAAAATCTCTGCAAGCCCTGAAAATACAACTCAAAAGCTAGGTTTAAAACTTCAGTGAATTTGGATATTGAGATGGACATGTTCCCAGCCCCAGCATGTTCTAAAAAGGAAGAATGATAAACAACTGATGCATAACTCTGTAGAGTAGGTCCTCTCTTCTAGCCCCCTATGCACAAAGATGACAGCATGAAAAATTTTAATCTACACTGTTAGAGTCTGGCAAAGAATGTAACACAACTGAAAACAAAGTATTATAATGAGAAGGGTTAAGTAAGCAAATATACACATCTTTTCAGCATTACCAGCTCAACCTGTGTTAAAATTGCTGGTATTGAAAGGGATTCAGACTGTTATTTTATGGCAGGAGGATAACCAAAAACTGCAACACTTGAAAGTGCAGTTATAGTACAGTCCATGATAACTTAGAGAGAGATGACAATAGAAGCATACAGCAGATCTCTTAATACAATGTGTTGGTACAGTGCTCTTGCATTAATGACTGTGACAATGCCAATAGGCTAATATAATATTAATCCACAACAGAATAAAAAAAAAAGTTCAATACCGTAAGAAGCTAATGTAACAGGATAGTTGTTAATCTAGACAGCATTCCATCTCCCATAAAAATTGATTAGGAAAACATCAGCTAACTAGGGCTGAGCTTTCACAGTGCCATCAATGTACGGCTTTTAAGACTGAATATTTTATTTAAAAAAATTAATTAGAACTGTATTCTAACAAAAACTTTTAAATATTTGTTGACCTTTAGTTATTAAAGATCAACAGTTAAAAAACTTTATTCCCCAAATAACTCTTTAAGGCAACAGAAAAGCATTCATTTCTGGTCAGGAAAGGAGGTGGCACTTCTATTACTATTACAGTAGTGCCCAAAGGATTTAGCATCTGGTATCTATTGCAAGTCATACTGAAGAAGAAACTGAGCACCGTTGCTGCCTCCAAGAGCTATTCAAAGAGAACTCTTCTTGGATAAATTCAATCATATTATTCACTTGCATTAGCCAGTGCAGGACAGACCACTTTGACCTCACACTATGAGGCTGCAAGCATGATAGGGAAGGTGGCTCAGGCCTGGCCACTTGGTGTCCCATTGGCCGGATTCCCACCAACATCTTCCTTGACAGTGCGAGTCCTGGCAGCAGAGAAAGAAGCAACAGAAGGAAGCATAAGGAAAGGAAGAATTAAGAAGACAACAGTTACAAGAAAGTAGTATGGATAGGATTAAAAGGTTTTGCACAGAAAGGAGCGATCAAGTGAGGCAGAGCAATTGTGTTAGAAATCTGAATCTGCATGCTGAACATAAAATGTTAGAAGTGGGACATGGCATGAAGAGCAGTATGAAATTTTCCTTGAACAACACAGATACAATTCAACTCTTAAAAAAAAGAGAAAAATTGCATATTAAAAATTAGTCCATTTATCTAAAATAAATGAAAAGCTTTAATACGGTAAAGTCACAGCTGAACAGATGATAAAAATCAGGTATCAAATATTTTACCTGATTTCCTCCAAGTCCATGACAAGAATACATAATCAATGGTTTGCCACCATGGTTATTTTCACCAACATCCAGACACATGCGGTTACCTGTGTTTTTTAACTAAAGAAAGGGTATTATGAGAAAAATTTTTAAAAAAAGCTCAGTGGGGATTACAAACAATTACAGTCTCACTAGCATACAAAACTAACCTTTGGCTTAACAATAATTACAGCTGTTAATTTTAACTTTCTGCTATGCTCAAATGTAAAAACCCTGGTCTCTCAGAGTTAATCTTTTCTAACCAAAAGCCTAGTAGCTATGTTATGGCTGTCTCCAGCCACACACTGTGAATTATTAGATCACTGAAATACAAGGTTACTGTTATTCAAATTACAATTTGAACAGATACATACAAAAATACACATAAAATATTCTAAATTGGAGGAAGTGGAAGTGCTAAACTTTGCTAAATATTCATATGCACTACAAGCAAAGAATTATTAGTTGTTTAATATTTTGTTGGTTTTAGCAATGCAATGTCTAAGAAGTTATTTAGCAGAGGAAATGCAATGGTCTTCTAAAAAATGTATGTATAACTATAAACACACATTTTCCTCATCATAAACTGAGAAGTAAACAGCTGTCTAGTTTTCCTCATGAACATGAAGTAAAAATTCGCTCAGACCACTTACTATATAAAGCTAAATTCACCTTGATAGTTCAGGAAATCTCTCACCACTGGCTTAGTACTTTGGTGTCACTTTAAAGTGACTGTTAGTGATGGTCAGAATGTTGCTTATTTTAACAGGTTTCAAGATCCCATTAAGCTAGGCTACTGTTAGTTATTAAGAAGCTTTGCTTAAATTTCATATGACCATTGACAAAGTTATAAAATATTCAAACAGCAAGGTATGCAGAAGAGATTCTTTGTCCAGAGCAGCGACAGAAAACCCTAGAGCTATAGCTAAGGTAGCAAAAAAGATTAGCAAACTTCCTGGATTACAGAAGACTATAGAAAATAATTAAACTTACATATCCAGAAAACAAAGGATTCAGGTCTGGCACATATGCTTCTGGATAAACATTACTGAGATACCAGGTAAAATTTTTACACTGCAGACGCTGCCTTAAATCAAGTCTTTTTGAGATGTCTCCAAATGTTTTCTGTTAGAGGAAGGGAAGTTACGGAAGGATGGAAAAGAAACATGCTAAAATTACTAATAAGGATTTTGTACATATAAAAAACTATCATGTTCTGTATTGCAGTATTAAACAAGTTTTACGCTTCATTTGGTTGTGGGTTTGTGGTTTGGTTTTTTTTAGTACTGTACTACTACGGTTACTCCTGTTTATTTTTCAAGATCATAACATCATTCACTTCTTGCCTTCAGCATTTCAAAGCATGTGCAGAAAACCTGCAACATGGAAAAAACAGTAATATCCTTAGTCCTAAGAGGGTTCTAACACGGTGCCATGAAGTGGGAAAGTACAAACAAGACCATACTGATGACAGCTAGGAAGCTAACTTATCTCACTCAAAAGAGTGAGCTGAAATAAAGAATTAGATTAATTAAACAATTAGCATAATAGTCAGTACAATGCAGAATCTCCCAGACAAAATTCTGTTGCCTACCTGCTATCATGCTTATAAAATTTAATGCTACTAGTAATACAATATTCACAAAAATTTATCACAGAAAGGGAGGAAAAACAGCTTCTTGAAGAAAAGTCTATATACTATCTGGTTTGAAAAACCAAAGTTCCAGAAAACCTGCAAAAATTAATAAACCAACACCCACACCCCCCAAATTTAACTTAAGCTTTCAAATATCATTGAATAAGCTTTTTCCTGCAGCTAAAGAGCAACAAAACCTGCTTTTTAAGTAATAATACTAAGCAACTTGCGACTAATGAGACATTGTATTTCTCACTCCAAGTTAGTTTGCATTTTATGTGCTCAGTAACTTTTTTCATGCTCTTCTGGCAGTTGCAGTAGCTATTCAATGCAAACAAGCCAGGATTTAAGAGAATGTATGAAAAAAACCTACCAATCGAAAAAACCCCACCACACAAAACACCATCACCACCAGACACTAAAGGTTTTCATGCTTCTTGGTGCTACAGCATTAAGAAACTGAACTCTGCCTTTTCATTAAAATATCTGGAATCTTTACATACTTTGTCAGTAAATAACTTTTGCTCACCAAAACTTTCAACGCAGCAAGTGTGATTTCTAATACCACCACCACCACCTACTTGTTTCACAATTTTTGCTGCCTCTGTGTTTCTTCGGTAAAATATTTCTTTATATTCATCCATCCAGACTTCTGCAAGGCGGACTTGATTACGTGTGATCACTTGTGTACCTTTTGGGAAAGTATGAGGACTCTTGCTGCGAAAGACATGGCCAACAACAGAGCAAGGCATGATCTCCAACTGTCCACCACATTGCCACACCTAATAATAACATTTTTGTGTAAGTGCACTGCAATTAGAATTAAGGGAGTGGAAAAAAATTCAGCAATGTTAATGTTCACCAGAAAAACACCCAAACCACTAGCAAGAGTGCATATATCAGGCATAACATAAGTGAATTTCCTAATCAGGTAAACCCTGGAAATATACATTTCAGTTATTGAATCTAAATACATTTTAAAAAAAGAAAAAAAAATCAGTTCAGTGATCATATTTGTAGTTTACTTCATAGGTCATTAGTAATTCATTTTCCATGTTCTAGTTGGCTGATTCAGCAAGGAACTGAAAATATCATACTAATTTATCCTCAAAAATCCTGTCCACTTTCAGTATAGAGACAGCTGATAAGTAAGTAGCTAAACTTACTCTGAAAGACATTTCTATATTTTCACCTCCCCATATTTCCATTTCTTCATCGTAGCTTCCAATGTGTTCAAAGTAGTCTTTTGATATTGAAAAGAGACCTCCAGCAAAAGTAGGTGTTCTGCAAAAAGAGAAATTTACTGAGGAAGACAGAATTCAAATAGGTAGGCTTTAAAAAATACAGATGTAAAAAAACCGTTCTAAACATGTTCTAGGAAGTTTCCAGGTATTTGTCAGTGTTTCACTACATTGATACATTTTCTTGGCATAGATAATACTTCAGTTAAATCTGCCCACATTGAGTCTCATTTGACAGTTTTATTGTTATTTATTATCAACCAGTTTAGACTAATGACCACTGGTATAAAAAGACAGCACCAGGAAAAATAACATATTTTTCCTGTATGGAGGATATCAAGCAAAGTTATTACTCCTCCAAGCCAGTAACCCATCCAAGACCCAAGCACATACAATTATCATCAAACACACCACTGTAACGGTCTAGTATTTTGGTGTTTCTGAACTTTTGTTGTCATCCTTTCGAGGATGATGAATGGGGAGCCAGAATCTCTGGTACCGTCTCTGAAAATAATTGTTTATAATCCTCTTCTCCCCACTCCCTCCCGATGAAAAAAATTATATCAAAATTCCTTATTATGTTCCTAGTGCATGTAGAAAAAAGATAATGCAGAACAATTACTGTCTTAAGGAGGTTATATTTCTGTGAAATTTTAAAAATTAAAATGTGGTTCTTAAAGAAAATATTACAAAAACTATTTAAGACTTCTGATCAAAATCATCTGAAGAATTAGTTCATTTACAAACTGCTGCTCATAAAAAAAACCTGAATTATTTAAAATATTATTCAAATTATGTTTACCTAATCGGATAGGTTTCATCTTTTCTTCTTTTATTCTCATGTTTAGGTAGAGACTCCCATCCAAATGACAAACTCCAATCAAAATTTCCTCTGTTGTGGCCATGCCCATAAGGAGATGGTTTAGTGAATTCAAAAGTATTGAGATCTATAGAAGCAATATCAGGGCTTACAACAGCAACCGGGTTCTCAGCTATTCTTGCCAATAATGGCTCTAACCAGCCATAAAAGCATTCACCTATGGAGGAAATGGGAACAAGCACTGAACTTCTACTTGTCTATAAAGTAGCACACAGCAACTATTTTAACATGCCCACGGCAAGCCAATATGCACTGCTTTTAAATAGCATTTGCTAATTATACTTTCAATAATGTAAAACTGGAAATAGGAATATATATAAATAGCAATAGGAAATATATATAAAATAGGCAATATGAAAGATGATCCATTGCTAATGTCCATGATTCATAAAAACCCTGCAATGTTAAATCAATGACAACAGTGTTATAAACCAGACAGTCACAGGTTACACTTACAATGAGCATCCAGAAAGGTCAGGGTCTCTCCTGTTGCTACGGAAGCTCCCAACAACCGTGCAGTGATTAGACCTTTTCTTTCCTTTTGACGGACTACTTTAACTATTTGAAATTGTTTCACATATTCATCTAGTTTATCATGCAAGTATTCTAGAAAGAGAAATCAATTTCAGGATATTCAGTGTATATCAATGCCACTGCTTAGAATTTTACATTATAAACTAACAGGATAAACAGTTCACACTAATCCCAGGAACGACCTCAACATCAAAGCCATAAAAAATTCCTGACTGTTAAATATTATTTTTAGGGGCTGAGTTTTTTGGGTGTGGGGGTGTAGGAAGAGGTGACTAGCAGGGAACAGATGATGGAATACTACAAATATTCTAAAAGAGAAAGGTTGTGCCAGTGCATCTCTTCTGCACTATCAACAGTTTGAGTATCAATTCAACATCCATTTTCAGAGCAAACAGATCACGTACTTACTTACTCAAGTTATCCGCAGAACATGCACATTTTTTCCTTAATGACGGCACATTTTACAGTTTTCAAGTGCTATAGTATTTACAACAGCAGCAGAAGTTATATAGAACTCTTTAAATGTGCAAAATTTGAGCAACAACCCCACATCCCTCATTAAATATCCCATATCATCTTCCTTCCTCTGCCCATTCTTAGTATTAAACTGTGCAAACAAGCATACTTTATAACAAAGTGTGACAGTGTACTAAATACAGACTTGCAAAAAGTGTAAATAAATTAATATAAGCGTGTATGTATAGACATGTCTATCCAAAGTTAAGCATATAAAGTTTTTTGAACTTGCATTTGTGATCACACTCAGTATACATTCAATTACTTTTGGCAGTCAACTTGAGTATCGAAGATTTTTTTTTTCCATTAATAACTTCACTTTCTAGGAAACACATTTCCCTTCATATTGATGAAATTAATTTGCATAAAGACAATCACTATGATAAAATGCAAACTGGTACAAGCCTTGGCCAATTTATCCTTGGATACTTTGTTCTATAAACTGTAATTGTTTTGAAGCACAAATTACAGATCTACTTGTCATGCAACCAGTTATGCAGTTTAAGCAGCATTAGAATTAGAATAATCAGAAATAGGGTTTAAAAATTCTTTAGAGGACAAGAATTCCATATTTGTCTACCTTATTAAAAAAAAAAAAAAAAAGATGGGGGAGAACTAATTTCTAGAAAAATAAATCAACAAAACCACTTAGAACACTTTATACATGTTAACGGTCATAGTGATATCCTCTTTTAACAAATTTATTTGCAATTCCAACATGCCTTAAATTAATATATATATATATATCATCACATCAGAAGAAAATAGAAAGGCTTCTTACCATCTACACTGGCATCATCCACCAAAATAATCTCCTTTAGTAGTATGGCAGGAGAGGTATACATCACGCTGTGAACAGTTCTGAGCAGAGTGGACCATGCTTCATTATGAAAAACTATTATAATACTTGTGGTTGGCAATGGCGGGCAACGCTTAAACTTTTGTTCAATACATCTACAGATTAGAAAGTGTTAACTATTAGAAAATGGACAAAAACTTTTGACCAAAACTCTTAAAAGAAACCCTCTTCTCATACCCTGTAAGTATGGACATTAAATATTTTAGCTTCTCCACTTTCTGTCCCAGTTTTGGAGCACAGAGGCAGGTACTGCAATTGAAGAAGCTGTACAAAATATTTTTTTTTAAATATGACAAAAAAGAATTCCACTTGAACAACTGACTTAGTTCTGCTGCTACATCACAAACGTTTGAGTATGTTTCATAGAGCACTCAAGTCTCCTCAAAAAAACATGCTATTATATTGAGAGCGACAGATACTGAGCTGCAAAATTAGACTTTCAGTCACTATTACTGTTGAAATACAAAAATACAACAAAGAATATTTATTAGAAGAATGCAGAGTTTTCAATGAAAAATAGGACAGATCTAATTCAGAACTTCAAAATCTTGTAGAAATAACATATAATCCTTATGGCAAAATATCCCATTCAAGGGATACAATTTTAAACCCCCAGTTCCTCAAGGCTGATGTAGTCTGAACAGAACTTTAAATCCAATTGCAAGACAAGTTGACATGTCAACACTTCTGTATTCATAAGCTGCTTGCTTACTGTTTATTGCCTGTCACATTTAGAGACTGGAACACTCCCTAGGGTAATTACCACAGCCATGGCCTCTACAAAATAGGCAAAAACCCAGCAGTTATGCTCTAGCAAAGGTTATTGTGAGCGGCACCACGTGTAAGGTGATATTCATACCGCCAGCAGCAGCCCAGTAAGGTTAGTCACTTCTGACACAGACAGCTGAGAACACATAATCTGGCTGTGACCGAGACTGCTCATAATCAAAACTCATTCTGCGCAACTCCTACAGTCTTCATTAATAAAGTTTATCAGTATAACAAGGCTCATGAGATGTTCAATTGCCTTCTTCGATAGTTTACAATTACTAATTTATTAAACTATGCTGGTGGTTTTATTAATGCTGAATACTTAAAAAAATAAAGGGGGGGGAGAAACGGTCTTCAAATTCAAAAAGAGTTTAAACCGCATTTTTAGTTTTCTTCTAAGTAAAACTTAGCAGGCTTCCAGAAAGTTACTCAGAAATTGCAGCTTTAAGGCAAAAGTATAAAACTTTACTTAAATATGGTTACTTTGAATTCAAAACTATGACAGAAGTGAAACTTTCTAAACATTCTTGGCTTCCGCACAGTGGATCATTAAGTACAGTCACTCATTATTTACAACTAGCAGACTTTCCTAAACTATCACCTAATGCTGAACTCAAATCACTTTGCAGTCTGCATTTCTGGCAAGTTTCTCAACTGTCAGGACATACACATTTCAACATACTCAGGAGGTCGAGTGTCTGGTCCAAGATCTCGGTGTAAAGAAATCCTGTCACTTGCAAATGCATTAAAGCAGTGCTTTTCTTCTCCACGCTGTTTTTCTTTCTGTTCTTCTGAATTTAAGCTGATGGTTTTAAATGCTTTACCAGAAGCTCCAGGAGAATTAGGATCTTGAAGAGGTCGATCTAGAAAGGGTTTTAGTTCCACTGCAGTATAGTGTCCTGGCAAACAGCGGCCTTCTCCAGGAACCTTAGTTTGCCTAAAAGGTGCTTTTATCTGCATTTTTGGATTTGCACCTTTGATATTGTTCATAGCATTTAACATGAGACCTAATACATGACTTTTCTTTCCAACAACTGGCTCGATTTGTGTTTCATCTTTAAAATCTTGAACACCCACTTCTCTTTGCAATAAAAATAAAAATACCAGAAAGACAATCACAATAATGCTAAACTTCCAAAGTTTCCAGTGAAAAAATAGTTTTTTGAATAGTTTAGGTGTCTTTTTCAAAGCCATTCTAGTTTTAAAAATTTGTCACCAGACAAAAGTTTTGTGAATTATGTTCTCCAAATAGGTCACAGCATTTCTTGAAATTATAAGACCTGTAAATTAAAACAAAAAGCATACATTTCAACATCTAGTATGTTCAACAATATAAGACCACAATAAATTAATAGACAGAAATTAATTCACAACTCCCAACTGTCATATATGATGTGGCCGTCACTTAAGGTGTAATTTTAGGACTGTATAAATGTAACTACTTCTAGTTCTATACAGTCCTAAAATTACATTTGGCCCTTTGAAGGCAACTGCCAGGCCGATATGGCCACTGATGAAAATGAGTTTGACAGCCCTGACTTAAAGATAGGTCAAATCTATCTATAAGATACCCAAGATACACTCTGCCTGTTTGTTTGGGTTTTGTTTGTTTGTTTGTAGTTTTTGTGTGTGTGTGGTTTTGTTTGGTTGGTTTTGGCTTGGATTTTTTTGTATGTTTACTTGGGTTTTGTTTTGTTGTTGTTTTTCAAATATACTTTAAATAGAAGAACGAGAAAGCAGGCATATCACTAAGAATAAAACAATATTTTTACACAATGTCACTACTTCAGATTAATTTTCTTCCAAATCTTGATCATAAAGTTGTTTTAAATTGAGAAAGGTGTTGTTTTAAATCTTCTAGAAGCAGTGAATTTTAGTTGAATAATGAGACAGAAGGAAAAGACATGGAATCAATACAGTAAGTTCAAGTTGCATGTAAGAAAGATGCACATTAAAAAGTGAACTATAAAGTTAGCAAGGACTTCTCAATCAACTCATTTCAATAATACTGACATTTCTAATATCTAAAAAAAAATTCCATTTCAAGATTAGACTGAAGTAATCAGACTTCCAAGTGGGAAAATTTTGCATTAATTTAGTTGTCTAGTATACGTATTCAATGCAGATCTAATACATGTAATTTGAAGTAGGTTACTTTAGCCCGAGGATCAAGTCATCAGCCTTTTTCACTCATTTGTACTGCATTTTCTGGCATGTGCTGCTGTAGCTCATCAAGAGAACATGTCAAAGAGCTCTCCTCTTTCTGGAACTCTGCCACTATTTTTTTCACAGATAAGCAATTATTCAGTAGTTTTCAAGATGGGCAACTATGAAAAACATTTGAGTACTACCAGAATCCAAGTGATTTGAATTAAATTCTGTCTGCAAAATTGGCACTTTACAAAAAGGGTAAAAATAGCAACCATTTTGAACTTAAAACACAGCTTTATTTTTGTGCAAGTTGCATGTACGTGAACTGAGAAAAGAAATAAGCAGCATCTAGATAAAAGCCACAGTTCATTTCCACTTGCTAACTACCGACCACAGAATTACAAAAAACTACTTTTTTGTTTCATCTTTTAAAATACGAATAGCTTCTGTAGTTATTAATTGGAATAACATATACCCAGGAAGAGATACAGAAAACAGAAAAAACCTCACCTAGTTTCCTTTAAGAACTTGCAGGATAAATTAAGCATCTGGACTAGTTCACATTATTATTTATGTCAAAGCTTATGTCATCTTTTTATAATAAACCCATACATTCAAACCACAGTAGTTTTATCATAGAAATATTGCTGTGAGAGTGCAGATGGGAAGCTCATTACAGCATTACCATATAAATACTAAAAGGTACCAAAAATGTGCTTCACAAGGCTTCAAAAATTTCCAAGAAAACACATTAAAAAAGAATCTCCATGCCACTTCCGTCTCGCACATTATTTTCCCACTTTTCTCTAGCGCTGAAAAATTTGTACTACAATACTGGTACTTAGACACTGCAAGACTGAGAACAAAAACTTTCTTTCCTGCTTAAAAGATCGCAACCAATTTAACAATCTGCCCGATTAAAAAAATGCCTTGTTTCCTCACAATGTCTGGTGGGTTGATGTTGGCTGGCTGCCAGATGCACCACCCAGCCAGGACAGTGAGATCACTTTCCAATTACTGTTGCAGGGAAAACAGAGTAGGATGGTGAGAAACAAAGACAAAACTATAAACCAGCTTCCCAGGTTCAACTTGACTCCTTCATTCCCAACTCTTCTTTCTCCAAAGTGATCTGCCAGGATCTTGCTCCTGCATGGGCTCTCCATGGGCTGCAGCTTCCTTCAGGGAATATCCACATGCCCCGGCATGGAGTCCTGCACAGGCTGCAGAGAAATACTTTCCATGGGCTGCAGGGAAATATCTGTTTTGATGTCTGCAACACCTCCTGCACTCCTTCTACACTGACCTTGGTTTCTGCAGGGTAGTTTCTCTCACATTTTTTTCCTCTGTCACAGCTGCTGTGCAGCATTTTTTACCCTTTCTTAAATACATCATCACTGAGGCACCACCTGCTATGCTGGGTGGCTCAGCTTTGGCCAGCAGTGGGTCCATTTTAGAGCTGGCTGGAACCAGCTGTGTCCAGCACAGGTGCAGCCCCTGGTCTCTTCTCACAGCGGTCACCCCTGCAGTTATCCCTGCCTCGCAGTCTTGCCATGTAAATGCAATATGAAATGTAAAACACTAAGCACAGATAGAAGTCAGCACCCAGCAAGGAGGCACTAACTTGTAGAACTACCATTGCTGAATCTGCAAGGGCTGTGCCCAAGTCTACAGCTTCTGCAGCCTGTAACCAGAATGTTTTCATAACACCATAAAAAATTGCATTACTCTTTCTTAGTGCACCATGCACAAGCACATATGATATTAGTAAATCTTAAAGCTTAGGAATCAATAAAACAAACAAACCCCAGATAAACAAACCTCAAACCCCAAACAAAAAAAGTATATCTTTTTTATATATATATTTGAGAGAGCTGGCAACTTCTTTATCTCACAGGCAGTCATGAGGCACAGTCAATCAGAAGACACCTGGAGAGGGGGGCTGGCTGATTTGTGTCCAAACACTGCTGCCCTCAAATTTATTTTATATCACTAAACAAGCAACAATGTTGTCCAACTTCTCTGGGCCTCTTCCTCTCAGTAAGGAGACTTAAATTTGTCTGTTGCAAGAGAAAGGTAATTAATGAACATAATGGTATAAGATAAGTTGTGAAAAGACGGGTTAAAGTTAATTCTACATAGCAACATTGACTGTTTTACACTGAAATTATGCTGAAATTTGAGAACTTAATCAGTATTTGAGTCAAATATTTATGTCTGTCTCTTCTTGTTTTAATAAGCTGGCATGAGACGACTCAGGGTAGAAAAATTACATGGTATGGCTATATATCAGTTATCCACTTTAGTACCACAGAAATCTTTTAACTAATTTAACTACTTCAGAGAGCTATAAGTTGCAGTTGTCAGATTTCCACTGTCCATCTTCAGCATTTCAATTAATTCAGCAATGTTTACTTATGCTAAGCTCACTATGCCATAACGTTCTTTTCTAGTTTTATGTTTACTACATGAAGTTCAGCTTCACTGTCTCCAGCAACAAAAAGCAGAAACAGACCAGAAAGCAAAGATTTCTTCCACAGAGTTTTAGCACATACTTCGGACTTCTGCTGCTGCTGGCTTTGATGCTGACACACTGACCTATTCTTCACAAAAGGTCAAAAGTCCCTATGGACATTTAACCAAAAACTTAAACTAAATTACCATTAATTTTATTTGGGATTATTTCCTGCACAAATTGAGCATATACAAATCCTTAGTATATTCATCATCAACACAATAGTCAAGATATATACAAACTAAAATAATGAAAATCTATAATCCATCCAGAATATTTCTTGCACTACCTGTGTTTCACATACATCTGTCTTCTGAAATATAATTCATTAAAGACCATAATAAGCAGATCTAATGAGCAAACAAGAACATAGAGTAATTTATTTAGCATTTGGTTTCCTATGTAACTATATTCATTTTTATCTGTAATACACTCTGACAACATATTTCCTTGCATTGGATACAAGTGTCTTAGCTGCTCAGGTCTAAAGCAGACCAGGCTGCCATAACACACAGGTGAAATGTGTCTGTCCCTCGAAATTAAAACACAATTCACCTGAGTCGGGTAGGTCATGCAAGCAGAGCAACACAACCCCATGTGGACCAGCACACTCCAGCACACATGGCAGCATGCTGCGCACAGAAACAAGTGCAAGTGCTCTTTCTTTGTTAAAGAAACTATCAAGTGACAGCCTTGGGATATTATTTGCAGCAGAAATGAAGTGGACAAACACAGGCTTGTTTGCCACAAATGTACAGCAAGCTCTTTGATACAGACAAATGCTGAGTGTAGTTTTATTGAAAAAATCTTATTGAAATATAGCTTACAATAAGGGAAGAGCTCTTCGTCACATAAAATAGCAGTTTTCAGAACACAGACTACATTGTCCAAAGAACTTTTGTTATGAAAGCTGTATCTCTTCCTTAGGGCTTTTACCAGGATAATTTTGTGGTCAAAAAAATAATCCTTATTTCCCACAAATGCCTCACGCATTTTTATGGCATAGCAATGTCAGTAAGCACAGAACAAGCTACTATTCCATCCTCCAGGACACACTGAAGAAATATGTGGTATGGTTAAACTCCCCGAGGTGGCTGTTTAGCAAAGTGTTTCATCTTCTACTCATTAGTGTTATTTTCACTAATAGTAGTCTGGATTCTTATGGCACTTGGAAGTAATTAGCCTTAAATACCAGAAGCTGGAATTTAGGGAGGGTTGTGGGGTTTTATTTTTTTTGTTTGTTTGTTTGTTTTTTAAAAGAAGAAAATAACCAGAAAACCAATATGTACCACAAAAGTCTTCTAAAAAGTGACAAAAAACAGCTGCCACACTACTTCAAACCACATCAGATGAGTAGTGTGTGAATTCAATACACGGTCTATGTTACATTATGCCACCCACTAACTAACTCTGATGTCAGACTGCAAATACTCTGGCTTACAAGAAAGCCTCACTACAGTAGCCAACATGTAGACAACTCTGACTTTTTGTTACCTTGGTCTGAAAAACACTGTAGGCAATCATTTAGAAAAAAAAAAAAAGTCAAGATAACCCAAATCAGCAGAAATTCTTCCAGACCATGCCAGTAGGAGAAATTTCTTGGGGTCAATAACAACAATATATTTGATCTCATTTATTTAAACAAAACTGTCTTAAAATTAACTTTTCTAAAATTTGAATTATATATAGGCTTCTAATGTTTCCTGAGAATGTTGCTTATGGAACATAAAAATAAAGAAATAAAACCACTGAATATAAAATTAAAAACACTTAAGAAAAAAGTTAAAAAGAGAAAAATAGGAAAATATTATAATCATTAAGAATGACTAATCACAACTATTTAACTACACAACCATGTTTCACCCTTAATGTTATTTCTTCAGTAACTCCAGGTAATCAGGAACATTCAAAAGCACTTCAGAACTTCGGGAAAATGAAAACAGTTACTTCAGTTTACCAAACTATGCTACTGTATACAAGAATACTAGCACTTGGCTTCAATAAAGGAACAAACTATATAATGAAACGTACATAAGTTAAAAATTAAGGCTTCACATGAAAAGGAGACACAGAATCACCTGGCCAGTTTCTATCTCTACAGTCGTAACAAAAGACACTTCCCTAACTGTTCCCCTAAGAATTCCCACTGAATACATTCCTAGCTGGGGCACACATGCCTAAAAGAAATAGAGATTCACAAACCCCAGACACTGTTCCTCTGGGTACATTCTTTGAAGCTCAGCCAGTGGAAATGTGGTTCTACTCCTGAAAAAAAGTGAGTTGTAAGAGGAATACTGAACTTATTCAGTTCCTGAGTCTTAGTTTTAGAAACATTACGAGCATAGGTTATTCTAGCAAACACTGGACGTAATCTACCCCAGTGACTATTACAGAAATATCAGAAACTGTAACTAGATGATAACGCAACAGGCTGAAGTAATTCAGAGCAGCAGAAGCCCAGAACACCTAACCAGAATACAACTTTGCAAACTATCTTGTTCAGCAGTTTCTTTGAAAAAATAAATACAACACCCCTGCCCTCATGTATTCTGAAGGAAGTGCTTCAAAAAACTCTTTCAAAATAAGCAGTAACACTATTTTTCTACAGCAAAGCACTGTACATGATAGGCAGAAATAGATAGTCCCTGTGACAATAGATATTATATTAAATGTATATATTAACCATATACTGTAAAAATTATTTAAGGTTTATTTTTACAGTCTAGAGACTATAAATATGCACTTATCTCAAATTTAAATTTCACTCAACTCTGCAGCTTCCCTTTTTTGTTGGCCAGATTGGTTTGGGCCTCTCTTAAAATCATTTTATACGGTCCCTAAAAATGCTATGTTGACAAGTGAGCACCATAGCAGCTGTAAAGTGCTGTTTTAATTTAGCATCTGATTTTCACTTAAGCACCAGAAAATAATCTCTGGATCATAACCAAGGGAATCTTCATGATTGTAGTAATGTTTGTAAGATAACAAAACCATTTAAGTATTAAAAGCATAGGGCTTGAAATCAGTTTTACAGCCTAATTGGCCTTAAACTTTTAAGTTGTTTAAATGACTTGTGTAAAGCAAAGCAACTCTCATCACTGACTCATGGAGATTTACAGAGGTTTATTGGGGCAGTGACTGCTAAACTAATCTTTGTCAGAATCTCCCAAAGGTGTCTTCACTTTCCTCCTCTCCCCACTTCACTGGTTCTCTTCCCACTACATTTCATGGCTGAATAACCTTACCTAGTAACAAATAGTCACTTGACTATAGAATTTAATTACTAAGTCACTGTCAGTAGTTTTGCAACATGACTTCTCTGTTTGTAAGCAGAACTCTTTCCTATAGCACACGATATCAGCAAATCTTAGGCAAAATCAGACAAAAGGAAGACAGCAAGTGAAAAAAATCTTGCCTTACACAGGTGGACACAATCTAGCACTTCATGGTCTAGAAACCTGAAGAATTTTCAAATCTTCTAGAAGATCTGGACAGAAATTAGCAGATTAGCACTCATCAGTGCTGGCAGGCACCTGATCAGCAAATCATATTATGAACGTGATTCTCTACATTGATTCAAAAGAAAGGAATAGATATAAACTCTCAGAACAGACAGACCAGGCAACAAATTTATGCAAAGCAAAAAGGAATGTAGTGAAGCAACACAGTTTGTCACCTACAACTGTAGACTTTGGGGAAATGTCACAGATAGGGTAATTATATCTTATTCCTATTTTTATGTAAATCAAGATTACCCAGGCTGATGCTGGAATTGTCGCACCCCCCCCCCCCCCCCCCCCCAAAAAAAAGGGACAAAGTTAAATGGTAACAGCAGTTACAAGGAGGAAAAGTGATGGTCTGCTCCCTCCCACAGTGCAACAAAACCAGTAATTTTGGCTCTCTGTAACCAACTCAAATTTACTTTGCTATGTGATGGAGAAGCCTTGAGATGATAGTAGCAGATGCCAAACTGACCAGCCCACTGAGCAAACCTAGTTAAAAAAAGAAACCAAAAGCCATAAATTGGCTGCTCTGTCTCAGTCTTTAATTCTGTCGCTTGGCTCAGCAGAATAACACTACCTTTAGTCAAGACTAAACACATCAATATAATTCATATTTTTTTAAACAAAAGACGTATTGTTACAGAAAACTAATATGTAAAACACTACTGAGCTGCATGTATAAAATGCATATTTCCAGTATATTTTATTTAACCAATAAAAACATTAATACTTCTTTATACAAGCATATTTTATACAAAGTTAAAAAAAAACAACACACCTCTATGAAACTATGGCTACGTTACAATTAATTTTTCCTGTCAGCTCTCCAGAGCCACGAAAATATGTCAGTACTATCATCTACTGTGTAGAACTAAGACTAACAAACTGATGGAGAAAAGTGACAATCTAGTAACTTAAAAGTACTTCATATAGGATTAAATATACCAGCAGAAGCTGGCAACGTACACAAAGAAACGATCACCCTGCTGTTATCAAATCAATGAGGTTCTGTGGACAAATACTTGGGTGGGATCGGTACGTGTCAAGAGACACCTCCTTCAGTCAACACTTTTGGTCCGGACAGTGCGCTCGGCCGGCGGCCAGCACTTCCCGGAGCGCCGTTCGCCCAGCTGCCGGGCAGCAGCGCCCTTCTCCGCAGCGCCGGCCCCGTCCCGCGTTAGCCCGGAGCGGGGGAACCGGAGGGGACGGTGCGTGGGGCGCGTGAGAACGCGCACGGCCGGCGGGAGCGCGTGCGAGGGCTGTGTGAGGGGGACCCCGCGGGCAGGCCCCGGCCCCGCGTGTCACGCCTACCCCCCCCCGTTGTGCCCCGCGCGCAGCCGGGCGGCGGACGGTGACCGGAGGGGCCAGGACCCCTGGCTAAGCGGGAGCGGAGCCGCGCGGGGGCTCCCGAGGCCAGCGAGCTGCCCCCGCCCGCGCCCGCCGCACTCACCTGGTCCCGCGGGAGAAGCCCGAGGCGCGGCCCGCGCGCAGTGCCCTCCGCCGCACAGGCCCGGCCGCGAGGCCGCCCACGGCGCGAGGAGGCTGCTGCCGGGCGCGCGGCTGTGGCTTCCGCTCAGCGGCCGCCAGGTGCGCGCGGGCGGGCGGGCGGCCCTGCGCCTGCGCGTGGCCCCGCCCTCACCTGGCGCCCAGGTGCGCGAGGCAGCTGCCGGCGGCGCGCCGCGGGGTGCGCGGAGAGCGGGACTCGGGACGCACAGGGGCGCGCGGGTCTGCCCGCGAGCTGAGGAGCGCGGGCGCGCTCGGAGCGCAGCGCCGCGTCTCCCTCTTCAGCTCCTGCCCCCCAAGGAAAGCGCAGTTTTCAGACAATTACACAGCGCGCACCAGCGGGGCACGGCCAGCCGTGTGCGCTGTCACATCCAAACCACAGATTGCAGTTTAAGCATCCCAGCAGGGTGCTGTGACTTTTTCTTCAGTCACCTAAGGGTTATGCCGTGTAAGATGGGGTTGACCAAGCACTCCCAGCTCACGTTGCTGGGAAACAGAACACAAAATCCCTTAGAGGTGAGATCAGAGGTTGAGAGAAAGGATATCACACTGAGTTCCCTTCCTTCACAACGCTGAGGTTCCCAGAGAGACAGATATAAAACCACTTTTTTATAAAAGCACAGTTTAACTTTGGGGAGGGAAAAAAAAAAAAAAATCAGCACTAACCAGACAAAGCTCGCTCCTAACTTCCCTTAATATAGCACAGTTTCTCTCTTTCTTCCTCCTTTCAAATGGAAGTCGCACAACTACAGCCTCAGCCGTGACCTCGGTTGATTTCTTTCAGTTGCTGAGCAGCAGATGGGTAAATTTGCTCAGCAAATATACAGTGAGTTCACAGTAATTATACTGATTCGACAGCAGTGATAAAAATGCTAATACCTGTATTTCATAATGGAATTCATCTTCCTCAGGAACACTTAATGAAGATTTAGACCAGAATTAATCGTAATCCATGTGTTCTGGTATTTCTAGCATGTTAAAATCCTTCCTTGTGCCTTTAAAAGTTGAGGCCTGAGCTGTACCAAGTACTTACATCACTTTATACACGCAGAGCCAATATGCAACTTTTTGTAGCACAAAATTCAAGTAAGGCAAGTTTCTAGCATGAACATTGTAAAAGCTGCTATTTTCCAGAATAAAGCCTGCATTAACAGTTATACTGATTCCTAAAAAAACCCCACCAAAACCAACAACAACTTCAGAACATGATTTAGACCACTCACTTGGCTCCTCTTCTAGCAAGCATCATGTCACATAATTACCAAACCAAGCTTAAGCAGAGATAAAAGCATGTAACTTTTGCAGTAGCAGTCTAATTCTAAACAATTTAAGGCAGGTCAATGTTTCAAGAAAATGGTTTGAATTTCACTGCAAGATGAAGCAAGAGATAAAACCACAGAGTGAATGAAGCTAGAAATGAAAATCACAGTTGTAAGGAGCCTAAAGTGACAAAATAGTGATCTTACTTTAAAAAGTGACAGAGTCACTGATGGAGAAGTACTTGATAGTGACATTTCTCCTTAATTTCTTTTCCTGGTTTTTTCCTGTTCAGTGTTGTGTAAGGAACACACTATCGAGTTCTTTATGATCAGCTTCCTAAGAGCCAAAATCCACCCCCACTATCGAGCCTCCCCTGAAATGTCTCCTGGATCACTTTCAAAGATAGTTCAATCAGAAAATTTTAAATTCTGTAACACCATAATCTCTGTTTAAGCTACTATGTTTATAAAGCTAATTACTCATCTAACAGCTACCAAGATTTAAGGTTTAGGCTACTAAACCTTAAATCAGTTGCCTGATTCATGAGCCTTTCTAAAAATTGTTCTAGCCACTTTTGAGAAATTCCTCGTGATAGTCAAACCTGCTCCAAAAAGAGGAGAAAATCCTGCAAACTACTTTTACTCCAAGAGTCTTGCTAGTTCAGTTATTTGAGTAGTTATTTTACTTAATGATACATTCTCAGCCATCTTTCTAGTATTGGTACAAATCTGAAAAAAAAACACAGTACGGATTTAAAACAGAAGTATTATTGAGTACACTGTTACAAAAAATGTTTACATATCCTCTAGAAGATATTCTAGCATTCTGTACCTACAGGGGAAAGGGAAGAAGAGAGGAGAGGAAGAGACACCTCTGGCTTATGTTGCTATAGCTACGAGATGCTTGAGTGCGATCGGTACGTGTTGATGATTTTCATTTTCAATGAATGAATCAATAGAAACTGCAGCTTCACTCTCCTCTTTTATTCACCAAGGCAAATCTGGAAGATGGGTTGCTAAGCAACACCACACTAAAGACTGCAGCCTTTGAAATCAGCATTACTGACTTCCCTCCGCCCCAGGAGTCTCTTCCATTCAAAACCATTTATTAAGAAATTGGCTTAAAAAAAAAAAAAAAAAAAAGCTCTAGCAGAACATGCATTTTTAAAATAATCTGTAAAGGCAGAAGGAAAGCTGAAATTAACACTCTCCATTGCCTGGAGTAAAGAGAAGTGAAACAAAGCCCTGCCATTCTTTGTGCAGGGAAAGTAAACAAATATTTAGTAAGGACAGGAAAACTGAAACTGGTTTATATAAACCAAAATGGGAAGGCCATTTATTTCTTCTGGAAATACTATATTAGATGCAAGATTTTCTCTAAAGGACTATTTATAGCCACTTTTTTTTAATTGAAATGCAAAGATGTGCCTCACTTGCACTCTCTCTTTGAAGGCCTCATCTATAAAAAGCCACCAGTGGCTAGATATGCTCAAGATGGTTAATAGGAATTCAGAAATCTTTTACCTGCACCATATACAAACAAAGCTCTTCACCAAAATTTCACCATGAAAAGCTCAGTCTCAGTTCAACTTCTATCAATTAATTTCTGTATCTTATAATTGCCATGACCTAATCTGTTACCCATCTTTTGAAAGAGTAATGCCCATCTTATGTTCATTATAAAACCAAAATAAAGCAGATGTAGATGCAGATTAGTTTTTCCTTTTTTGAAAACATCTTGCATATATTGATATAAAGCCACTTATTTTTATTCTGAACTTCAGCTAAATGTTATTCCAATGCTACTACGGAAGCAAAATCACATAGATCCTGTGTCAATGGGGCAGCATACAAAGAACTCCTGTTTTACTGGAAACTGCCTTGGAAAGGCCTGTGTACTAACGCAATTTTAGAAGTGGAACAACAAGAAACTAAAACAGCATAGTTAAAGAATTCATAGTGTACTGACCCCTAGAGCCCAGGTCCCTTATACTTCCCCCCAATCTCAGCATCTTCCAGATGCTTCCATATTTCTCATTCCACTCTTATATCATTGTTTTTTCCCCAGTCTCCTAAATCTTCCTCCCCAGAGCTCTGTCACACTGCACAACCTGCAGGCAAAACCCAGGGAGCCTGTAATGTGCCCAGTATGGTTATGGACCCACCAACTGCCAGTGCTCAAACACACAGGATAAGGCTACAGCGTAAGTTTCAAGGTTCCCTAGGGAAGGAGAGGCCACTTACTTGGATCTTTTCTCAATTCTAATATTCATACAAAACTTGTAGAAGTGTTACAGTCCTGATGTACATCTATGAATTTTAGTTCAGCTGACCAACAGCTCAAAATTTACTGGAATGCAGAGCCTGGAAGCCACCAGTAGGCAGCATCATTGCATAAACGATGCACATCAATCTACTTAGGAAACAAGGCTATAAAGTTACCCAAGATACAGCACCCAGCTATTCATAAGCAAGACTAGATATGATTGTAAACAGGCTCCCTTTTGTAGGCTTAACATTCAGCTGTTGTAAAAAAAATAAACCCAAAAACCAAAATAAAGTCACTTTACATCATGTCAACATGAAAAGCTAAAATTGCCTAAGGAAACTGAAATTGGTTATTTAAGAAAGTTAATCACTAGTATTAAAAATTCTCTTTTCATGCCAAAGCATTACTTTTCTAGTCAAATACATACAAAATCAAGTGCTGTTTGAAAACCAAATACAGCAGTGTAACAGCGGTTTTTGTTAGGCATTTGTTTTTTTCAGTAAGCCTGCATCGACAGAAAGCCTGATCCTTCATTTACGACACGTTATTGCTCCCTTAAACATCCACAGATTTATTTTCTATGTGTGAAAAGATCATGATCCCCTGTAATCAAAACCATTTACCCAGAAAGGTGTTTTATATGGATTAAAGAAAGTGACTGCTAACTTCTGCACATATGACTGCACTGTCAACACATACAATGTTTAAAGACGAAACACTCCAAATTAAAGGTGTTATACATTTCTCTTAATGGAAACCTGACAGGTAGATAATAGAAAGCATGAGTGGAAAATCAATTCAAACACAATTTCTTTCAGGGCTACAGATTTTTCATTAAAATAATCCATATGTCTAGTATAATTAAATATATTCACAATACTTTTGTGCTGGTATGGTCTTTGTCAATCCAGTATTTAATTCATAGTTTCGGAAGTCAGATTAAACAAACAAGTCCCATAAGCGATACCAAAAAAAAAAAAAAAAAAAAAAAAAGTCATGTTCTTAGTGATGCACGGGCCTTGTCGAGTATTTCCTTTTTGATCTTCGGATAGTTCGGATGTACTTCAAGGACCTGTCAAAAGACAAAACAACCCAAGAGTTCTGTGTCTAAAAGGAAAGAATATTTCTTTGGTTATCCCCCTCATCACTGAGTTTACACATTCAGAACTAAAATAACAATATGACAGGTTTGTTTTAAGAATGCATACATATTTAACTGTGCTAGAGACTACCACCTTCAGAGGTCAAGAACAGCTTTATCAAAGACACCTTTCTTCCCTTGCACACTGGCCTGTCACCTTGGTGCGAAAGACTCAGGGGTCAAGGGCTAAAGCTTCTGGGTGGCTTGAAACACCTGCAGCCAGCACAGTGACCCCAGAAGACATTTCCAAGGTTTTAAGTACATTTGCTCTGCCATGATAAACTGCTTTTATGTTTTCACTCCCTCAGGCTCTTTCTTATCCTTCCATTAAATTTGTCCTTTCTAGTTATCTTTATTTCCCCCCAAAAGAACAAATATAATTGATTTCATTATTGATAATAATAATTATTATTAATTCATAGTGTTCACTCTGCTTCTGCAATAGTAGCCCTTCCTCTTATTCCGCATCTGCTCTATTTATGTTAGGACCATACAAAGACAACACTGGAAGTTACTTTCTAACAGTGTGACTGATACTATGATTTGATTAAGTTCTTCAGCCACACTTCCCTATGGATTTACCAAGCTGCAACCAGAAGGCCAAAAGAAGGTGCCGCTATTTGAATATGCTGTCACATACGATAGCCAGTCACTTTACCTCTTATTTACCCAGTGGCCAAGGAGCTCAGGATAAAGCAGATTATGTAAAGGATATACAATTTAATCAAACTTCGGAAACTTTCTGACATTAAGCCATGTATTTTAGAAATTTAAACTCAACAAAAAAAAGGATCATTAAGTAAAAGAATGCTGCTACCATAGACAGAGTATTAAGTACATCTACAAATTCTACCTTATGACAAACATCGATTGCATCAACATATCTCTTTCCTTTCAGGTAATTGAAAGCCAGCTTGTAACCTGTACATAAAAGAGGGGGAAAAAGGTGACAATTTCAGTTTTTGTATTGAATAATGAAAATATCACATTCAAATTAATTTTGGTCACTGCATCTTTCTATAGTTAGTATATTTGTTTCCTACTATTCTCTCATATAAGCCTGTAGAGATCAAAATCGCTACTGAAAATCACCTCAAGAACTAAGCAAAAGTCCTTTACACACTGATAGCTAATATGTGAATCAAAGGGAGACATTATTCTGGAGAGCATGTGTTACTCCAGAGAATACATCATGGTTGTCCTCTTTCAATTACTATGGTAACCCACAGAGCTTCTTACTGTGACCTACAATACACTGTCCCTCTCTAAAGGCAGTTCCATTATCAAAGGACAAAAGAAGGAAAAAATAATCAGGATAGCAATAACAAACTAGGGAATTAAAAAGAGACCACAAAGTATGTATTTTTGAGGGGCCACAAGCATAGCTCAAAACCTGGAACAGAATTTGTGGAACACACCAGCCTTCAGACCTAGAGACAGACTCCAGGTATTGAGTAAGAAAAGGCATTTTATTCTATGTATAGGGTTCATAAAAGTTTTCCTACACCAAAACAGTCTAAAAATGAGACAGCTTAGCATAGGCTTCAATTAACTATCCACATTGGAACTTGAATTGTATCCCAAATTTCCAGTTAAGCACCTTTATTAAACTGGATATAGCTAAAGACATTTACATAATTTATTTTTTCAATCCTTACACATGTATATAAAACCTTATCCATATAAGTAGATAATCTGTCTGATTATCAAAATGAAATAATTAAATCAATGATCTGCCACCATCAGCTATATATTGGGTATTATAAAAAATTCTCTACCATAGACAGTACATACTGCATTACTATAAATACATTCTTAAAAATTAATACTGTACACTTAAGGACAAAGTTGTTCAGAAAGAGCAAACTAAAACTGTTTCAGACCAAACCTTGTACTAAAACAGTATGCAGAAACTTCAGAAGAATCATAAAGCTGCTACCTCTGGTCACGGGGGCTTTCCAAGTGACTGTTAAATACACCTTTGTATATCTGTGTGTTTTACATGAAGAAAACCAGTAATACTCTATCTCTGTGGAAAATTAAAAGCAGTCTTTTCAGCAAAGGGTAGCTGTTCCATTCCTATTGCAGTGCATGAAATCATACATATAGCTTCTATATACATGCCTATTGTCGGATTTGTTTGGTTTCCGTATTTCCAGGCCATCTCATAATTTATTGCTGCATCCTTATATGCTTGTTCCTTTTCCATTATGTATCCCATGTATTCGTAAGCTTTGCAGCATGACTGCAAAATATAAATATTCATTCACAATTTTACTTAGGAAAGCTTATATATAATAATACCAACAGCTTAATTCTTAAATACTTCAAATCTGTGCAAGTGGAAAGCATAAGTGATATTTGTACTAACTTTGATGACAAGTTAGTCTTAACACGTCTGTAATACAAATCAGTTATATGGAATTCTGCACAGCGACTTCTTAAGTTACTCTGAGTCAAGTAGAGAGTTCATCACCGAAGACACTGCAACTACTCTTAAAAATGTTTAAAGCCTCCAGGAACACTGTAGATGCCCCTCTCAGTTAATCTAATAGCCATACATCAGCCGCATGTCAAGACCAGCCGGAAATCATTTTATCTTCCACAAATATTGCTTCACTTTTTCTTAAAAAGGTATTTTCACAGCCTTATTTTTGGAAACAGTTTTGCATTGTGATTTTCCATTTAAAGCTGAAGACAGACCCAAATATCCTGAAGAAAACAGAAACCATTAAACATTTCATTTTGTATAACTCCAAGCAGCAAGCTATAAGCATCCAAAAACTATTCAGCACTAGATGAAAATATTAGCTTTGCTTATGTTACACTTACATGAAAATCAATTTAACGCTGTAAAAGTTAATATGAAAGATACACTAATTCATACAGAAATCTTACACTTCATACAAAAAGTGGAAAAAAAAAATTCAAAAATAAGCAAAACTAATTACCAGCTGGCCTTACTGTGAACAGCTTATATTATCATGCTGCCAATAGGTCCAATATTTTCAAGAGAAAACTGAAGATTCTCTAAAAATGTGCACCTGGTTTACATAGGCAGAGTAAAGAAATTCTGAGATACAAATTACATTCCATCTTCACTATTTCCAATTAGGTTTCTAAAATCTACAGATGAGAAGCTTTCAAATCACAGCATGCTGGGGTAAGTAGTATGGGAATGCCTGGAAGATAAAAATACACTCCTCCTCTCATTTGTGATAAACAAAAAGATGAAAATCAAGAAGAGCAATCAGTAAGAAATCCTAATTTCATAGAAGTAATGTGCTCACTGGGATCTTACTAACCAAACCTAAGTCTTTTAAAATCAAAACAAACCCATATTACAAGATAAGAGACTTCTATGAAGTTTTCACTCACCATATTTACTTAAATTGTATATACAGATCCACATCATTCAATTCTCACTGCTAAAAAAAGAAACCTAAAAACTAATTAATCACAATAACATGTTTTCTCAATCTAATAAAATCTTCCAGATTGCAGAATACCATGCAAAATATTGTGTTGTGAATTAACAAGATATTCTAAAGATCTAAAATATTCAGCATCTCTTTGCACAGTACAATTCCTGCTTAGCTGCTCTGCTTCCATGTTGGAGAAAAGTCAGTATTTTTACTGTGCTATTTTGTTAAGGAACTGGAGTTGGAGACTTGTAATTTGCCATCCTCATTACTATAAAGCAGAGCTTGTTTATCCAAGTCTTTCATATGTCTCAGACTCTTTAGAAATTGTTACTTGGTAGGATAACATAGGCTATGTTTTCAGAGCTGCTTGGGAATTTCTGAGAAGTGTCATTTGTGGTAGACACCTGCTCAACAGAGCATCTATTTCAAGGTATGTTTTATTTTGGAAGATGACTCATGTTTATCCTCCACTTGGATAGATTTTGCAGCTTCTCTTGGCATCTGGACAAGTGTGTAACTGACCTCGCGGGAGACTTTTTTTCTCAACTAAATTCAAACTTATTTTCTGTAAAAATGAAATTGAGTATATCCTATTTTAAGAGGCATCTCTGCAGAAACACATCAAGAGCTGTTATAGCTGCCTCTTCATTTTATATTTAGAAATAAAGAGTACAAGTTCAAAAAAAGTTAACTTCTCAAGGAGATAGCAGAAATATGACTTAAAAATGAACTTTAGCTTTCATACTGGTAAATTTGGAAAAAGAAATACACAGCATCAGGTCCTTTCCTAAACAAAAATCTGTGTACTAAAAACAGTATCTTGAACCTGCAGCACAGGTATCTATTGGATATGCTTCATGTGAAGGGAAGTATATAGATGGAAAAAATGTGACAGCAAAAATGTACAAATTGAAAAATAAGCACAAGACCTAGGATCTGTGCCTGTTCCTATAGTCAAAGCAGAGTTTGCCTGCTCAGAAACCCTGAGGTAAAAACATCAGAGCTTGTCCCCAGACAAACTATCAGACAGTATCTTCACAAGAGGATTAATACTAGTATCAAAAAAAAATATCCTTTATAGTAGCAGGCTTATGAACATGAATGTTTGAAAACACACTTTAAGACATTAAGATAATATCTCTTAATAAATGGAGCAAGTATCCAAAATTTATATGGCTACATTTTCAACAGGTTTGTCAGACTCAGTAAAATGCCTCTCTGACTTTCCATACACACCTTAAGCTTCTACTGTCACCACAGCTAAAACCTGCATAACTTTTTATAGAACATGAATAAAAATGACTAAGCAGCATTCACAGGTTTGTTTACTGCGCTCCAGTGTAAAGTTGCTGGTTTCTTGGCTTCATTTGCTCTGCTTTTCCTTCAGTGAGATACCAGGCAATTGGAAAAAGAAATACATCTCAAAAATCACGTTTCAGAGAAAACCCAAACATTTACATTAATTAAAAAAAGAAGTTTACTAAGGTTACTTTCAATGTGCACTCACCCTGTTCTGACGAAGGCATCGTTTTAATAATTCACCTGCCATATCATATTTTGCAGATTGAATATATATATCTGCAAGCAGAAGCCAACTCTTTTCAAACTCCTCTGCATCAATTGGATTCCAGTTCATTTTTGAAATCCGTTTTAACTGATTTCTGGCTCGTGGAGTCTGTTTCAAGATCATGTAGGCTGTGGCCATTCCCAAAAGTGCTGGTATATGATCCTTCTGCAGCAAAAAGAATAGTGACTGCTTGGTGCTTTTTTATTTTGCTTTTAACGGTTTTTTGAAATTAGACTCTCACCAGCTACGTGAAAACTAAACCAAATGCTAAATCTCAGTAAATATAGAATATCAACTCTTACGAACATGTTTTCCATCTATTGCTATGATCATTTCTGTAAGACTAATAATGATAAACACCACACCGAATAACTAAGAGGCTGAATACAAGTTTGGGGTCAAAACAATTTTCTTTGGGCTCAGAAAACACTGAAAGCATCCACAGGTGTTTCAACTCGACAAGAAACATTCTGATACCACTGAGATCTAGCCTTTTGATAAACAAATAAATACAGATAGAAACTGAACTCAGTTGAAGTTACAATACAAGTGGTATTTTCTGCTTTTAGAACTGCCTGTCAAATGTCAATAACAGGGACACCAATTTCTATTATTAGGTGTACAGATCCTGAAAATGCATGTCCAAACTGCCTGTTATCCAAAAGCTACGTAAAACAAACAGGATTCTTAAAAGCCACTGCTTTATGCAAGAGCCTCGAGCAAGCAGTGAGAAGTGCAGGAGCAAGTGTGATCTTTAAAATCCTGTCTTTATCAGTAAAGAGTATAGATAAGAACAGGGCTCATATCCCAAACCTGCTTGCTAAATGCAGAGAGTAATTCTACCAGCAGATAACTTAAAAGCTTCTTTCTCCCCCTCAATGTTCCTGGCTCACTATCAGTATTCTGCCTCTTTGTAGGGTTGTGCTGTAAATCGCCTTGCCATAGTGCATTAAAAATAAAACAAAAACAAAAAACAATCCACCAAAAAACCTTCTTCCGCATAATGATCAACTCATCCCACCTCTTCCTCAATAGTCACACCTAGCATGGATCAATAACCTTTGAGGAGATTAACACTGTATATTTTATGTGACCCTGGAGAGAAGACTAGATAGACTGGAGCATTTTTCCTGCTGGAACTGTGTCACCAGATGAAAAACATTCAATATTCACAGGACCTCAGATCAATTCTGAGCAGGACTGGGAAGCCAGTACTGGAGGCAGAGGGACACCTTGTTTGTGATCCTCTAAACTGCCTTACACACAAGATGAGCATCAGTGTACTCAACTCAGTCAAGGAGCAGTGTAGCACACAGTTAATGGTAGTAGTAACTGAAATATTTCTTGGCATTCTGATGGACTAAATGTGTCTACACGTGCTTAAATAAAATCTGTTGAAAGGTGCTGGTAACAAGAGTGTCTCTTCTTAATGCTAAAGCTACTGACTAAAAGTAGCTATAAAATAATGAAGATTTCCATCATAAGGATGAATTTTAAGCAGACGGATAATCTTGCCCTGGAATCTAAGTTCCATCAAATTGCCATGAAGTACACGAAGGCAGCTTATATTTGGTTTTGCTTACAGAATGAAGGTACTGGATAGACTTATATCATCAGACATGCTGGTGGCAAGACTGGGAATTAAAAAGCAAACCCAGCAACTCAAACCAAATAGTCTATTCACATTGCAGTAATTGGCAATATTAGCATTTAGAGTTATAAATTTGCAATCCAACTGAAAACTTCTAGAAGGTGTTATTTCAGCATGTTATTACAGCCCCTATTCCTGAATGTAACTGTGAGACTAGTTAAAAAATGTGCAGTCAGTATGAAAGAGAATAGTGAGGAAATGAGACAGGTTACTAACCTCAGCCACTACTATTTCAGTGAAAGTGTTCAATGCTCGTTCAACACTTGATTTTTGTTTGGTTGCCATGAGACAATAATTTTCCATGATTCGTAGTTGAATGTGACCCTGAATGGTCTGAGGCTTGAGTTCCTTCAGAAGATTTTCTGCTGTTTTTACAGCCAACTGCACAGACTGCTGCTTCTCTTTTGAATTACTGTTAACAGAAAGAAAGTGTTTGTAAAAGCTTATTTTTTTTAATATACACCAAATTAATTACAAGTTGGTACCAATTTCATGATAAACACATGTCATTTTGGCTCTGCTATACAGGCATTCTACATTCATTCTCTTCTGTAACAACAGTAGATCCAACCAAACAAGCTATTTTTAACACTGCAAGTGACCCGGATTCCCGATAACATCATCTATATTTTCTGCTTGTGACTGACCTATTACAGTCTAGGATGGTCTCTCACAATATAGTAAGTTGAATATTCAAAGCATTAGATGGACTCAAAGTTCTAGGAATTTAAGTTAGCACACATTATTAAGGGGCAGCAGAGGAAGGGGATGGCAGAAAAACCCAAGCAATATTTACTTCATTCACTTACCCTATGTCAGCATCCAGACTTTCAAAGACTTCACCACCCACAGTTTCATTATCTGGGTTCAAACAAATCTCAATCATGTTGTAGATTGCGTTCTGTCCCCAGTCACTGTCCTTTCGGGCTTTATTAAAATGCCGCAGTGCATCATTCGGTTCACCTGTATACCTAAACAGATAATTAAAATATTTAAAGCTGGGCAAATAAAATTTCCTGTCCCAGCTCCCAAAAAGAAACCCAAGTATTTAAAAACAGATGATACACTTGCACACACCAATAATGCAAAGATTGAACAGCACGCATACTATTGCAAGGAACCTGCTTTTGCAGAGTAAAAACAGCCTGATAAATTCTAAAATTTGAAACTAACCCTATATTATCAAACCAGCAAGAATATCCATTTTAACAGCAGAAAATATGAAAGGTGTATGTGAGACAGATAAAATAGCTTAATTTTAAAGAGAAGCTCATTTGAAAGTATTTCAGAAAAGAAAATGAGACCTTTCCTAAAATCCTAGCACGTCAACTAATTAGGAAATTAGTGCTTTATTACATATCACACTATATGTAGCACCTTTGAACGATGACAAGAAAGTTAATTTAAATATGTACCACATAATCAAATAAACCTTATCTTAATTATAATTGCAAGTACCAAAGATACAGTCCTTTGCAGTAGTGAAATCCTGGTTCAAGCTTTGTTCTGGAAGAATGCTTTTCAGCCATTAAAAGAAATCTTGGGACCTCTTCTAGTTTCCCAGCTCTTCTTAACAGATCAATTAATCGCGAGAGGGTTGCATAGTTATCTAAATACACAAATAATTAGGACATTGTAATTCTAGTTATTTGCTGTATTAATTTCTTAAGAAATAAAGAGCTTGCACCTTGTGGTTTTCACATACAAAAATGATATATGGTGTAATACATAAGGCATATTACATAATAACCACAGATACAAAAATGAAGATATCAAGTGATACTTGCAATACTTATTAAAAAAAAAAAATGTATAAAGGAAAATATAATTGTACTTAACTTTCCAAAGTACTCAAACAAAAGTATTTGCTGCACTCTCACAACTTCTTGCACAAGCTTCACTAGAAAGCTTTACATTTACTACAGTACTATTTTAACAGATTTTAGTACCTTTTTCTCTCTGTTTGTAATTTGCAAATTGCTAAAAGCAACTTATTCCTGTCTGACACAAGTTTCCTTTATCTATATTAAACTAAAATGCTAGCTTTGTGTTCATGCACTTGATACCTTAAACACAGGAGAAAGTGCTTTACAGTTACAAGTAAATAACACCCCAGCTATATTTTGCTTGAGGTAAACGATGCACATTACACTGCAGCAAATTACTGTATCTATGATAAATAATTTTCCCATCTTCCCCTACAATCACTTCATGTTTTTGGTTTTAGTATCCACTGCATTATAAATAGCACATTTCTTTTTAATCATACAAAGTATTTTTTTCAATTTCTATTCCTCTCTCTCATTAGAACTACGTGTCATACAGAATTAAAAATATCACTGCTGAATATTCACCTGGCTTGCGTTCTAAGAGCTGCTGGAAATGAAAGACAGCTTGTTCATAATCTTGCTTCCTGAACATGAGATCAGCCATCATCTACAATATCGACCGATTTAGAAAAAACAAAATAAAATATTTCAGATTGCGGTTTATAATTAATTCTAGTTCTTCAAAGCACGGAGCGGAAACTACAACTTTAGAGTTCTGCAGGAATTGCACAAGTTGTAAATTGTGTTGGGTTTTTCATTACTCCCTAGAAAATAAACACTGTCTATATACAGACAGACAGGATAATAATGAGCAGGAACAGGGTCATATCTCAATTTTTCACTTAATGTAGCAATTAAAGAAGCATAAACCACTTCAATGTACTTTTCAAATATTTTGGTTTTCCTTGTATAGTTTTACTCCTAATTTTATTTCCAATAAATGCAGATTAAACATATAGAAAAGCAAATTTAGTTTAAAATTAGGAGGAAAGAAAGACCATAGCCCACCTCAGCCATGGAAGTAAAACAAATTATTTCATTTCAGCTTTTCTCCTCTGAGAAGTAACTAATAAAGAATAGATTTAATAACATATATTAAGAGTGCCATTACCCCTCTCCTTGCACAATACTAGGATAAATTCCAGATGTTAGACTGCAGTGAGAACATAAATTATTTCCATTTTAAAATCATTTTGCTCCTAATATGTTAAAGCAAAAGCTGCTCAATCTACTGAACTGTCTTCTAAACCAGGAAGTATACAGAGAATCTGTAGCTGTGATTAAAAATTGTTTAGGAATATGATCAACTATGATCGTATAAGGATGTAAAACCACCTTAAGTACACAATTCTTTCCTTCTGAAAGCTTTTTTTGATAGTTGCCTTAATATTACTGTGCTGGAAAAAAAACTTCTTCCCTGACCATCAGTGAATTGTTAATAGAAGATGCATTAACCCATGCTTTAATCCATTTTACAAGTATTACTTTTTCCTCCACTAGTGCTTTTAAAGACACATTTTTGCATTAAGATAGAATGAAGGCTATGATTGCTAGAAACTTCATATTGAATCATTATCCCACATAAACAGAAAAACATCATCTTGCACTTTGTTGTACTGCATTTTTCACATATTTTTGAAATCGGAAGCTGAAGGCTCTCTTAAAAATAGTATTTTATTGATCCATTGCATTGCAGACACACAAACCTCAAACTTCTGATACAGGATGGGTATAACAGCACATACCATTGTTGCTGCTTCATTATCTTGGTCATTCTTCAGTAGTAAGGAACACTGATGTTGACAGGCATCAGTATCATCTTGTGCAAGATATAAACGTGCAAGTTCCAACATTGCCTGTAGATTAAAATACATGTAATCAAAGATGAAGAAAGCTGGTTCAGCTCTACAAGTATTAACCTGAGATTTCAGAGCCTCAGGGAAAATTTCTTTCTTTTGTAAGCAGAGAGCTTTCTGTGCTGTTTCCTATGGGTTCTTGGTCAAGTAATATAATTCATTTTCATTCCCTCACCTTTAAAACAGATAAAACTTTTCTTCAGAGGCTTATTCTGAAGTTACATTGAAAACAGAGCCACTCAGATAGCATTGTTCTGAAGACTTCAATACTTTGGTAAGAATAATTTTCATCAATTGGTTTTGGAGTATAAGCAAATTCCAGAAGAAACAGTTTTCTTATTTCCATTTCCAAACCTACCACATTAAGACTCTGTGTGGATCCATTTCTGAGAAGCAATCGCAGAATAAATATTAAACTGAAATGTACATAAACATGCATCCTTAAGGCTGAAGTCCGAGCACAGTGATTGTGATTTAAATGCCACAGAAAAGTTGATAAATGCAATAGTTACCACAGATTTAATCGAGTTCCCATTAAAGAAAACAAGCCAATCACAAAGTAAAATTAGCAGTAGGCAAACAGTAAGCAATGTCACTCCTGTTTAGTTTTAAATGGTGTTTTGATTTTGTTTTTGAAAGGGAGGCATTTATAATTGCATCTCAAGTCTCTCTCTGGTTACACTTGCGAAAGGCACTTCTGAATCAAAACAGAGTTTCAAACATCCTGTTCAGGATCTGAAGGCTATTTGCATAATATTTAAAAACTGTTTTCTTCTTATTTAGATATTCAAGCATATACTAAACAATTCTGAAACAGAAAGGCAGGTGGGTAAGCATTGAAATGAAATTGAGATAGCAGGCATGTAAGAATTTTAATTATGAAAGTTTTCTTCAAGCCACTGTTCTTACATGCGTAACACAGTGGAAGACAAAAAAGCAGCCTGCTAGTTATGGAACACCTCCTGCCTTGGGCAAGGCAGAGAAGAATGCCAGTTAAACTGGACTTCTTGACTAGGCTCCAGTGACCCAAAGTGGGCTCTAAATTTTCAGCTCCGACCCAAAAACCAATGATACTGTGAAACGTGCTTGGTGCAGCCTGTGATCCGCTTCAAGTCTGCATCTGGAAAATGCATTGCCTCTTACCTGGTCAGAAAAATGAGGCGGGGCATTACGTACCAGATTTAACTACATCAAACAAAACAACACAACACAAAACCCTTACAATATTGACTGTAATCTCTTCTGTTTAGCTAAATAATTTCTTTAATGCAACATTTAAAATCTGGTTTGGGTTACTTTGGCTAGATTATGGGAAATTTTGTTCTGATAAAACAAGGTACAGGCAGCTTCAAAGGAATTTCCAGCACCTCCGTATGTAATTTTAAGGAAAGTAAACTCTGTGAAGACATTGAGAGATAGATGGGTGTATAACAGCTCAAGTCTGTATTTCGTAATCTAAAAGAATTCAATTCCAACCTTGTAGCAATGTTTTCATAAAGGAAGGGAAGAAAATAAGTTCAAATCTACTGAAATTATAGTAGAGTAAGGTGACTCATTTATACTAGTTGTGGGTAACCAAAAGTATTTTGCTTTCAGTACTCTAAGCAGGGAACAAATTCTGACTCACAAATTCACTTAGATTGTCTAAGATGTAAATGTATTCTGTATTGCTAGCAAAGTAGGATTAAAGCAAAAATCGCCAGTAAGTGCATCTCACAGAGATAGTCAGTACAAACATCACTGCACAGCATATCTTGTAACACTGGGAATATCTCAGTAGTATGATTTTAGCCAGAATTGAAGGGAAATGCCATGCCGGTATTTCAGTATTGATGTGAAAGAAAAAAAAGCTTAAGGCTTTGATACTGAATTACTGTGATGCCATAGCACAAAAGCCATCGCTGTACCTGTACTATGACAGGCAGTCTCCTCACTTTTAATAGTAGAATGGGGTAGTTACCCTTCTTTTAAGATTTTAAGGATGTTTTTGTTCCTCTCCCAATTTATTTTTCTTCTCCACCATTCTTACAGGATGCCTTGAGGAAAGCCTGTCTTAAAGATGCTGAAGTTGTAGCTTTAGTAAGGACCTTCTTAAAATCACAACACATGAGCTCAAGTATTAAAACCAGGTGATGTGCTGATAATTTAGCAGCTAGTGAATCTGATAGCTGTGCAATAAGAAGCGGCAAGATAAGAAGTCTTCACATACACCTAAATATACAACAGACTTACGCTAGAAAATAATGGAAATTTGACAAAAAAAAGATTTTTATTTTAATCTAAAAAACGCACTAAAGCTGACACTTAATTTTGGTGCTCATTACAAATTCCCTAGCATTTTGCTTTTCCCTCTCTTATCTCTAAAACCTGGGGCTGTGAAAGGAGGAAGAGTGGATAAAAATAAAGTCACCAGCATTTATCAAGAGGCAAACTTGTGAGAAAGAGGCAGTGTAGAGAAGAGAGAAGCAGCGCAATAACCACTGCTCAACAACAGCAATGTTTTGTGACTAAATTCAGAATCCTATCAAGTCTGAATAAAAGTATGAAACTACTAAAGCAAATACAGAAGAGACAGAAATTATCTGAACTGACTGAAATCACTGGTTCTTCATTCCAGAAGACAAGCAACAAGCAAGACTGAAACAATCTCCATTATTACCATGTCACACCTTACCACGTCCGCAACTGGTACACAACAGGCTGACTACATAATCTAAGGGCCAACTCAGAGCCCGCGCAGACCACCACTTGAATCAGCAGTTTATGTAAGAGGCAGAAATTAGCAATACATACAAATATTTTATCATAAGAAGCAATGAAGGGGAGAAAGTTCAAGGCTCTGTCCATATCATAAAGCAGAAATAATTGCAAATATACTTCCACACTGTGGATAATTAGCAAAATACATTCCTAGATATCAAAACTTAATGGAAAAACTGCAAAATACTCAGAGGGAGAACTGACCTTGTTATCGGTTTCACAGTGTACAAGAGCTTCTTTGTAAAATTGAATTGCTTTTTCATAGTTTCGCTGGGCTGTAGAATGTTTTGCAATCTCAGCACAAATCTCAGCTGCTAACTTTTTCTGTGCAGGAACTGCATCCAGCTGTTCTATCTGAGCCCGTTTAAGCACTCTGGCTTGTAGTTCTCTAGCCTAGGCGGGGGAAAGGAGCGAATAGTCCAAAATTTTCTGAGACATGAACTCTATATTATGTACTTTAAAGTAATGCAATTAAATTTTTAAAAGGTTCTATAAGCACACTATGTATTTTATAGGTGAAAACACCCAAATAATAAAAAAGCAGGAAAAAATGTCTCCACTATAAAAAACATCCATGAAGAGAAGCAAAACAAAACAATCCCCAATATCTCCCCCTCAACAACCTGTCTCAAACTGCCTTGCTTCCCCAAAATTCACATTAAAAACATGCAGAAAACCAACCTAATGTTCAACATTTTCAAGAAGATGGAAAGCCAGTACGCTTTTTCTAACACACTCCTTATGACAACTGCATGCCAATCCAATAATGTATAATCTACACTGTATAGAACATAATTTTGACATAAACATACATGTGTTGTTTTGTGAAACATAAGAAACCAGACATTAAAGCAAAAAGCTGGGGAAGGATCCAGTTTACCCCTAGTATACTTTAAGAAAAGTGTGGTACAAACAAGCTCCATACACAAATGAAGGCACGTATGAATGCACGCTTCCAGTAAAAGCCTGAATTTTGATCTAAAATTCAGATAACACCGCTCACAAAAAGTTTAGTCTTTGTAACCACTTACGCTCTTTACATTTTGCACCAGTCACCGGTGCTTTATCCCTACCATGTATGCATTTTCCTCATTCACAAAAATATTATTGTTAGAATCTTGAATAAAAGTGAAACCAGGGATAAAAGTGAGGATGTGGCAAGCTTTCATAGAGTTTTTTGTTCTCCCCTTTACCTGTTGCAGTGAAACAACAGCTTCATCAATCATCTTCATTTTGCTGTAAATTTTTGCCAGAAGCACCTGGTAACGTGCATCTTCCATCAGAGAAGACAATTCGTTAACTGTAAGAATTACATTAAACAAACGTGATTCCTGTAAGAACGGATCCTGGTAAAGCCAAAGTAAGGTGAAGCTTTCTACATACTCCAGGAAGAGCTGATGTGAAAACTTCACATCTTGATCTTATGTATTTAGGATTGTGATTTGACTCATGTTTTTAGTGGGCAGAGCAAACATTACAACCTACAAACAGTGAAATTCAAGGCCAAAGACTTTGAAAAGATGTTTTCCTCAAAAGGGAAAAGAATCAGGTATTCTCTTGACTGAGTTACCTGGGTTTTCTCCCACTGGAGCGAGGATTCTAATTCAAGTCCCTCAGACAGAGTTCAATATTGTCCCCAGTTCTTTGACCTAGAAATGAACTAGTGACCATTCCAAATACCCAGTAATACCAAGAAGCCTCGCTTGATTCCCCAAGGATACTCAAAATCCTCAAGAGCACCTGTTGTTTGTCCCAATGAAAATGGCAAGGTATAATTAAGCAACTCTATCAAGCTGCTTTAGAGCCCCCAAAATAACACAGAAACACTGTCTAGTCTATTTGCATTCTCAAAAACATGAGAGAAAAGCTTTTGATTTAAGCAGACAGGAAATAAAGCCACTCCTGACATTTCTTGTCTAAATACACCTCAAAGCTAATGAAAAACATCCACATTGTTTCCATGGGTGCTACTGTATAGCCAAAAAGCATAAGACTGTTTGATGAAATTTCTAGTCAGACCTTAAACTACCTTTCTTTTGCTAGAGTCTGGAACTGACACGAAAAGTTACTTTAATTAAATATGCCAGTGTCTACTCAAAAAGCAGCAAGCCCCTTTTGAATAATGGTTAAAATATATATGCATAAAATATTTGAAGAATACAAGCTCTCCCTTGCTTGTGTTCATTTTAATCTATTGACAAAGTGGTATGTTGAACACAGTTCCACATTAAAAACATACGTCACTAAAATTCATGTTTTATCTTTAAGAAAATTAGAAAAATAAAAGTATGTTGAGCTATGCTCTATCAGCACACTGTCTTCAAAGGGCTCTAACCGTGACAAGCTATTCTAAATCGGCAATTAGGCCATGTAGCCAACCTCATAAGATTATTCCCTCTAGTACATTTCCTACATTTCATTTTTCTTCCACAAATGAAGGATATTTAACATTTCTAAAAAAACAGACTGAACTGTTCAATAATCTTCCTAATCAGCCAATGAGAAACATTTTCTTTTCATGTAGAGAATGCTTGTGTATCAAATACATACAAAAGAGGTGCTGGCTTATGTACTTTTTGCTTCATTTTAAGATGGAAGAGAAGATTTTAAAGTACATGGGGAAAACTGTATTTACTGCTAATTTATCTTTCCACACTAGGAGATCTTGTCTTGAGTGTGATTGTTACATTAGCCAGATCCTCCAAAGCTTAACCGAGACAGGAATAGAACATTGAATTGAAGGATTTTGTTCAGTAAATAAGAAAGAAAAGCAACATTTCCCTGCACAACATGAAAGACCAGTAAAATAGCAACAGAAGAAAAACTTATAGAAGGGACTAGTAATAAGACTTGATAATACTGTTTCTGTATTGAGATAGCCACAAAAGTTAACAAATATGATTAAACCATTACAAAAAGATTCCTTAAGAGCATAGCTCAAACTAAACACCTTAAAACTTCTTCATTGCCTTTTAACAAAAACAAGGAAAAAAAATCTAAAAGGTTTAGCTGTGTTAGTGCATATTCCTATAAAGTAAAAGAGAGGTCTTCAACCAGTTCAGTCTCTTTGCTCTGAGGACACTGGGTAGAATTCACCAGCTAAATCACCATTCCCTCACAGCAGGAATGACTTATATATACTTGCTCAGTTCAGAAACTGATCATTTGTTAACCACAGAACAGAAAAATATTTGCATGTGTAGAGCTCTGCTGTTGTATTTACTGATTTCATCTATCACAGATGTTCCAAGTTTAAAAGTCCTGGCAAAAGCACTTTTAAATATAAGTTGAGTTTATTTTAGAGTGCATTTCTCATTTATCACTTGTCTCTTACTTTTTACTGGTAAAAAGTAGTTTATGTGGAACTTGTTTATTCCTTAGATTCATGCAGAAAAGACAAGCAACAGTATAAATTGTATGTTTTGCTGTAAACTAGTAATATTCCTACCAGGCTTATGATCTAAAGCTTGCTGAAGTACTTTTGCTGCCTTTTCATACTGCTTCAGTTTCATTAAAAGCTCAGCCAAATCATAGCAAAGGAAATTCTGTTGACCGCTTCTCAATGCAGCTTCATAGTAACTGATTGCCTAAAAGGAAGAAACAAAAAAAATCCGCATGTTAAAGACAAATCTTAAAGACAACCACCTTACTACTCAGGTATTTAATGACACGCTACCTAGAGTTCTCTCCACTTTCCTCTCTTTTCTTGTAACCAAGTCATTTCTAATAAATACTATATTAAAAATGTTATTTAGTTGCAAGTTCAGGCTTCCAAAATGTAATGCCAAATTAAAGCCAGAGCCCACATTTTGATAAACATGCATTCACATAGCCTAACCCCATCATTACATTTTATCTTTGACAGGATCGCTACCAATTAAACTACATTTTCATTAGCTGCTGAAGTTGTATAATTCCAGTCCCTCTCTATTGTATACAAAGGACAAATATTTTCCCAAAGTCTACCTGCAAAACCTGAAGACGAAAGATGTTTAAAAATACCAACTAAGCATAATCTAATAAAAAGGAGTCTTCTCTCTTTGCATTTTTAAACATAAAAACTGAAAATCATATCAATTAAAATCTCAAATATTTACTCAAGAAAAAAAAAATGCAATAATAGTTTATTGATCCAGAACATTGCTAAGTTTAAAAAAGCCACTCCAAAATAACAACTTATATAGTGTTTGAATAGAATGTTATGTCTTTAAGCCAAGGGAAAAATGAGAACTGAAATGATGTTGAGAAGTTAAGTTTCCAAAGTGAATTTGAAATACTTTTATTAACTTTTATTTTTTAAAATAGAACATACTTAAACATGCTTGTGCAAGGGCCACAGAGTTGACCGACCAGATATTTTGAAGGGGATCTACAAACTTAACTCCTGGATATTGATTTTGTTTAGCACTTTAAAGTGAAACGCTTCTTCTACCCAACCTGAAAACAAAGTCAGGCAAAGCCTGATGTTGACAATAATGGACACAATACTTTCTTAGCCTAATACAGTAATTATAGAATACCTTCGAATAGTTATGCGTTTTGATTAGGGCTTTTCCAATTTTACTTGCTAAAGCCAGATCTTTCGGGTCTTTCTTCAAGGCCTGCTCATAGACTTCTATGGCTTCATCAGGCTTGAACAGTAAAAGATAAAAACACAGCAGTGCAGGATTAAGATAAAACATGTATGAAGGAAACAAAACCTGTTAAAACCTCCAGGAATGACTACAAAGTACTACTGGTTAATAAACTGCAATATTTCTGAGGGAAGAATGCTAACTATGAAATTGCAGGAAGCATAAAGCCCACGCAAATTTACATTTCCATGCTAAAACAGAATGTGGAGAGAACTTGGCAAACAAATAAGTTTGAATCAACCTGATTCTTTTTCCACTTAAATTTCTCTACTAATATTTTCACTATTTAACAAACTTATTACTGTCTTGGATGACCATCCAGTTCTCTCCTCTAGCCATATTATAGCCAATCTAAACAAATTCCCTTTTGCTTTATAATTCTTGATTAAGGAGAAAACTACACACCAACATTAATAAGTAAGCAACAATTCATCACCTACAGATCCCCAAACTAGTAATCTAAACTATCAGTTACGCATCCTAACCCAAACTCTCCTTTCAAAATATTAATTCAAATATATATCATTTAAATTCCTATGTCCACCTGACTACATTGTCTTCTACAAACACTGAATAACATTTCCATTTCATAAAAAAAAGCAAAGCACATTAAAATTGTATAGGAATTCAATAATTTAATTTTTTTAAAAAAACTTATAACATGAGAACTGCTACCTAGAATTATTCTAAGCTTTAGAATCTTTCTGAACATCTCCAACTTCTTTCTGAATTTAATTTAGCTCTCACTTCAGATTTTTGTTAGTCCTACGGGTCAGTGTACTTCTCTCCTTCGCTTCCATCCAATCAGTTATTAGAATACATAAATTTTCTTAATTTAGAATAGTCACGTTGTAGCCAGCAAGGAGGGAGGGGTGTGTGGGTGGGTGGGGGAGGGGGGGGGGGGTGTGGGGGGTGTGTTGTTACATCCTAAAGTAAGAGTCAGCATGCTACATTGTCTCAACTTGCCAAAGTCAACAAATGACTCAATCATTCCATTCGTTGCTAGCAAGCACTTACCTCTTGAATATTCATGTATGCATCACCAAGAAGAAGAAAAGTATGAGCACTTGGCAGTTTTTCTACTAGGTCTCTGGAAAGAGAAGACAGACCTTTGCTCAGTATTTAACATGTCAATACTGGTTACCTAAACAACAACAAATGGGGCAAAAATAAAACAAATCCAAGATATCTTTCCAAAACAGGACTTATAACTTCTGTTTCAAATGTCACAACACTTACTCAAATGAATTCATCATGTCACTAAATATTTCTGATGTATTGTATTAGAAAGGGAAAATGCGCTCACCATGCTACCATTAAAAATCTATAAAAATACACCACCCCCCACCCCACAAACTTTTACCTATAGCAGCCAGCATATAACTTCTTATCTTTCCTGTACTGAAGATAAATATCTGCCATTTTTTCTTTAGCTTGTACAAAGTAAGGTTGTTCAGGTGTAATATGTCGAAGCATAGTCAAGGCTTGTTCAACATCTGCTTGAGAAATTGCCAGATCTGCATTTGCAATCATGACTCTTAGCTCCTCAGGAGTTCCAGAAAATTCATTAATGGCTTCTTGCAGTATTATAGCAGCTTCATGCTGCAAATAACAAAACCAACAGAACTGTCATTGAACAGTCAAATATAAAGACATCATAAGAAAATGAATTTCTGGGGGCATTACACAAACCAGCCAAAAAAACCACCAAAAACCCCAAACCATGCTATTCATTTCTTTTGCTAAAACTTTTAAAATGCTTTTTCCTCTTGATTTTGTAAATAAAATTTATGATATGCACCATCAGAAAAAGTTTTCATGAGAAAGCAACTTTTTGTTGCATATATACAAGGAGATACTCAAAATTCAACCGGAAAATGCCTTCAGCACCTTGCTCTCACAGGTCCAGCCTTGAGCAGGATGACCTCCAGAGGTCGCCTCCAGCTACACGATCACGTGGCTTCTCTTATATTCTTATATGTATGTAGTGTCCTGCTGTTTATTAAAGACAGAGCTGATGGCAAGGATGCTGCTACACAATCCAAAAATATTTCTAATAGCATTCCAATAGCAAAACAGGAATCTACATGTCAACAAATGAACACCAACAGTATCTCCTCCTCAAAACTAAAAGGTGTTTTGTAGACTCCGAATTGATCACCTGCAAGTAGATTTTTTTCTCTGTACAATTTAAGGTACAAGCTGTCCAGTCAGATATTAACACCTCTGAAATTTTACCAAGCCAGTCCTCTTGGTAAAAGAGTTGATGGTTTTCTATTCTGAACTAATGAGGACAGACACTTTCTGTGAAATTGTTTTCAGGTGTGTATTACACCTTAACCAGTTTGCCATCTTACCAGTTCTCCATTCAAACGATGAGCTTCTGCTAACTCCAGGAAGATAGACACACGGTCCCCTGCATCAATTTCAATTTTTGTCCCTTTACTTTTTGAGGAAGCTGTAGGTTTTCTCATACCAGGCAAATTCTTCGCCATCTGTAAGGTCTTAATAGCTTCTGATAATTCTCCCATCTTCTTCTGGGTTTGGGCCTTAATTAAGTGATAAACAGGATGTTCTCTCACCTAAAAAAAAAAAAAAATAATGAGATAAAGAGTTCTGAAATTCTATTTTACACATAATATTCAAACTTCCTGAGAGAAGATTTTTTTTTTAATATTGACCTTGGTTCCTTCTTTCCTCCAAATATATCCTGTTTCAGTGTCCATACTTTACTTACGAAAATATTAGAATTTTCAAAGTGTATGCAAGCTACTAATTAAGTTGGATTTTAAATAAAAAAGAAAACCTATGACGTAAGATGAGACTTTGGGATAGAAAAACATTCATTACAGCATTATTTGAAACTAGACTGAATTTTAAAGGATTCTGAGTGTCCCCCACACTGCTGTATGCACACTTCATTAGGCTATTAATTAAAACAAGTATACAATCATTATTTGGCACAAGTCCTGCCTGCCACTTCTCCACCTTCTTAAAATACACTTCACACGAAAAGGAAACGTCAATAGAATGGCAATGGACTTGTGTACAAGGTTGTGAGCACCTCAGTGTCTCCTTAACCAGGCAGTTAATCTTCAGGTTTCTTGCATCACTTGGAACAGGAAGCAAGATGAGAGCACACTTGCAAGGAAATGGTAGTTTGTCACTTTTCAGCTAAGCCCTGTCAAGAGACCTAGCACAACTCAGACCTAATTAGTGCTCTGTAGAGAGTGTTCCCAACTCAGTGTTAATCATGAAGTTCTACTGATGTCAACAAATTAAAAATCCCATACTTCAAGGTATTAGCCCCAGGAAATAAAACTGGTGAGGACCACTGCAAAGCAGTGAAAGTTGTCTAGTACAGTGCTTAATTTACCAAATTCGCTCCTTAAGGGACAGAAAAGATGGAGAAAGATGTGACATTAATGGAAAAGTGCATAGAACATGGCTAGATTTTTAACACTTAGACCACTTAAAGCAGCATGAATCACCAAGAGGTAACTATAAACCCCTTCTGATGCCCTCATACATCTGTGCCTATCTTCATTAGCAACTGTACATCTGTGCAAAAAGTCCACAAACAACACTGGATCACTCCTCAAGTCCTTCTATGTTGGCTTTTAAAGATTTGCAAGGTTAGTGTGGAACTACAAGTTCTCTTTATAACATGTTTTTAATATTTATGTAAGGATTTGAGAAAAAGCTAACATTTCTTCCTTTTGTATTTCAAAGCAATTTCAGCATGTTGTAATAAGGTGTTAGTTTTGTTCTTACGGTCATTCCTTTGATAAATATTCAGACATCATGTTTATATAAACATTTAGATATCAAATTTGTACTGGAAGAGTCATAAAAAGTTCCGTTTCAAAGTCAGTTTATACAAAAACATTCAAGTTCAGACAATTGAATAAATAAAATGGTTTCATTCTTTTGTCCAGCTCACCTCGAAATTGTAGCTCAGACAAAGTTCCAAGGACTGAGAACACAGTTTAGTATTGTTTTGAGCTAAATAGACCTGGGCCATCAGTAAGTGCGCATCTGCGTAAGAGGGGTTCCTTTCAAGACAGTAATGTAGATTACTATGGGCTGCTTCAATATCCCCTAGGAAGGTAAAACAGGGAAAGTTAAAAAAATAGTTGATATGAAATACAGAGGTTAAATATAGAGCTTTTACTAATTATTCACCAATTTTATAACTTGTGTTTTTTTAAAATAAGCATTTAGTGAATAAACTTACATACAAAGTACTATATGGCTATTAAACAAAAGCAAAACCAGGTCAAAGGGAAGATATTTTCCCATTGTTCTATCTGTAAATCATTCAGTAAGTGATCATTTTTGGAAGCAATAAATTTTAAAAATACCAAATGTATGTGTTTAATATATGCTCACACAAACTACAAAAAAGGCAGTGCAAATATTCTTCCCTTAGCTGTAATGCAGTGTTCTGCAGAGAAAGAAAAACATTCATTATGATTTAAAAGTGTGAAATTATTTTTTTATATTAAAAAAACTACAGAGGTAGATAGCTAACCATTCACAAAACTATTACCTGACAAGTACTTCACTTTTGCAATTAAAAAGATGGCTTGTTGAAGACCAGGCACAGTTTTTACCACAGTTTCAAGAACACAAGCACAGTGCTTGAGAAGTGGTGAAGGAGACTGCCCAGGTCTTGCAGGCTAGGAGGTAAAAAACAAAACAAAACAAAAACACAACACTTCAGTTAACAGGTTTTGGACTTAGATTTCATTTTAAGTCTGAGCTTCACTCAAAACTCAAATGAGCAACAGCAAAGCATTGTTGGTTTTATTCAGCCCAAAAAGCTGAAAGCTGTCATTGTGAGGAAATGTTAAAATGCATTTTAAATGTAAGGGGGCAACTTTTTTATATCAGCTGGAACACAAGACAGCCTCATAGATTTTAAGGATGATAAAACACTTCAGATCTGACACAGGCTGAAGAGTTGATCCATAAACATTTGGCAACATACTCCGATAATCCATGCCAACTCATCCGACCCAATGGTAACATGAACTAAATTTCAAGAGAGTTGAAGTTGGAATGAATGACCAGAAGGATGAGAAGAAGACATTCTAGTGCTGTCCCTCCTACCCTCAGTTTCACCTCACAGAATGTATCCTTACTGCTAGCAACAAACTGAAAATAGCAGCTGAGAAAAAGCTACTTACATGTAAACTGCTAGTACAGTGTGCCACACTTCAGTAGCTCACTATCAGAAACACTGGTCACTTCCCTTTATTATTTTAACTAGTTGCTAACTGTTATATATATATATAAAAAAGGCAACCTAGAGATCCTTTTGTTGAAAGCTAACATTTCCACAGGACCTATGCCCTGGGGAAGCAGCAATCCTCCACTCCCAAACTGGCAGCCTCCAGCACCTGGCAGAACTCCTCACCTTCTACTGCCACAAACTCCTTTTTGCACTAAAGGGATAACGACAGTTTAGGAAAAGCCTGTCTTCTCTGTTACAAATGTTTCTATAAACAATAGTTCAGGAAAAACAGTTTTCATTCCAAATTAAAAACCATCATTGCCACTAAGTACTTCTGGAGTATACCCCAGGGAAACCTTCAGACAAGATGCTATGTCGTAGAATGACACTTGTTATTTATCTCCATCTGTGACATGCAATTGTCACTGCTTCTGATGTTTTAGACTTTTAAACATTACCATTTCATTACAGATGGTAGGACAGATTATAACAATGGAAAACTACATGTTTGCCTGTTACATTTTAAAACTGTACAAATATTTATGGGAATGTTCTGTAATTAGACTAGAATATGACAGGATAACACAAGTCATCTCCCAGCTGTTTCAGAAAGATGGTTTATTTAAGGAAGACACTAAAGAAACTTTAAATGTGTTTCTTCTGCTTTAGAGATGTCAGGTGCCCATTCAATTTATTAAGTTCTACATGCCTTTGTTGCCAAAAGTAGCACAAGAAAATTCAGTCACAGAAAATGACCCATCTAAATACGTGAGATTTACTTTGGAATTAGTTATAAAATTTTTTAAAAGTAGATTTTTACCAACACACAAAAGAGACTGAGACAAAGAAAGAATATATGTGTATTGAAAAGATATCCTGAGCTGATAAAAATATTTCCAGAATAGGACCATCAGCGTGAACATCCTAGTTTCATATCGAGATAGCTCTATTCACTGTATTGTTACAGTCTTCCTGATCAAGAGATGCTAAAAAGAGCATAAATACACACAAGTGCACTAAGCAAATATCCCAAGTTTCCTCAGGTTTTATTATTGCAACTTTCTCACTTCACCAAAAAAAAAAAATATTTTCATAGTTATTTTGACTAAATAGTGGTATGATGTTTTAAAACATGCTTTACTTCAAATAAATTCACATTTTAAGATGGAAAATTCAGTCAATTTTTGCTTCATGATTAACTGATCCCAGAATTAAAACCAAGAATATTTTCCGTTTTCAGGCAGACATGATATACAGCTGCTTACCTGTGCTGGGCAAAAAACAAGATATTCACTAATGATTTCTAGCAAGAAATCAGGGTTTAGTTTTTCAAAATATTCCACACTAAGAGGAAAGCCATGCAAAGCTGAAAAGTGAATATCCAGAACGTCATTCAATAAGGCAATAACTTCTTCTTGTCTCTTATGTTTTTTCATAGCTAGGACTGCACGCAAGAAAGACAATTCCTACAGAATTAAAAAGAAAAAAAGAAATAAAACATTCTCCATATTCCAGATATGTTCCTCTGTTACCAATACTACATAATTATTCACGTTAGCCATTTTTTCTTTATATTTAGGAATTATGTAAGACATTTAACATGTTCACTGACAATGACGTTGATGACTTTATCAATGGATTCCTTTAATTTGTGCAAGAAGCTCTAATTTTTTCTGAGCTCACGATCTTGAAAATAATTAATATTCCTCCCTTCCTAACATTTCAAACTTATTGTCAGAGATAAAGCACTGCAGGAAGGCAATGATGCTTTTGCTCTGCAAGCAAACAGCCTCATGTTACAAAGTTAAGCAAGATGTGAACTTAGATTGACAGGAGGAAAAACTGAAATTCAGATTTAATGGTGCTCCATTACGAATGCTCTGCTCAAGTGTCTGAAATACAGAACATGAAGCAGGCAGTGGACCAGAACTGAGATTGTAATCAAAGTACTTTAATAAAGAAAGATGTTTCCTACCCCAGATTTCCCAATGGATTGTTGAATTTCATTAAGAAACTCCAACTGCTGCTCTGCATCTTCTAATTTGCCTTGTATTAGCTGACAACGGATAATTCCTGTAACATATTTAAACATTTTATTGCAGATTTGTCTTCCTGGTCAAGCACATGCTTTGGTTTCCAGAATTAACTTTTTCTCTCATTAGCCTCTTCATAGAGTGGTGGTATGGGAAGAAAGAATAGATCAAGACTTATGGCAATGCAGATTTTATGTACTTAGAAACACCTAGGATAGATGATACGTGATCCTCTAATATACGCAATGCTATAAAGCAGTTTCAGGAGATGATCTCATCCCTTATATTACAAAGTTTAAAACCAAATCTTAACTGGATCTAGACTGAGTACAAGCATCATAAAGTTTGGCTTCTGAATTCAGAACAAGATGCAAAATGAAAAAACAAACAAACAAACATGCACACACCCAACTACACAGATGAATGACTCCTTCCCTCTAAATTTACTATTTGAAGTTTCAGATTACAAGGCAATGGCATAGTCAGCAACAAAGAATGCAGGGGAAAAAATGTGTGAAGCACGTATGCCATATTTACTCTCCATTTTCTTGACAGCAATTGGACTTTATCAAACGCATCTTTTTTGTTTCAAAGAATGCAATATATACATCAAAAGTCTCATGTGTTTTGACTTGATCATGTTTGCCAACCTAATTTAGACATGTATGTAGTCATGGGCAGCTTGTTCTATCAACCACCCTCGAATTTTTTATTTTTGTAGTGCCTAAAAATTCTCTAGCTCTTAGGCACTACAGAAATAAAATAATAATAATTTTAAAATACAGCTACATCTCCATCCTTGCTGTTACTTTGAGAGTTCTAATTTAAAAAAGTAAAGTTTCACTTTTCAAAAGGAAGACCAAAAGACATATTCAGTGAGGAGAAACTTGCTACAAGGAAGACAGTATAACATGAATGAGGAAGCACTATCCAATGCTCCTGCTCTAATACTTCTAGATTTTCCTAATAGCAGCAGTAGAAAAGCTTGATCAAGAAAACATCATCTGTGTTTCAAGATCACTAAAAGAACAGACAAAAGTTAAAAAACTTACCAGTTAGAGCAGAAAAGCTTGTTTCATCAAGTGTAATAGCAGTCTCATACCATTTTAAAGCTTCTTTCACTTTTCCTTGTAAAATCATTTGGTAGCCAAGTTCAGTAGCAAATTCTGCGTTGTCAGATGCCAAATCAGCTGCTCTTTCAACTAAGGTTTGTGTGTGTTGAAGGATGAGTTGGTTCCGGCCACACTAATGGGAAGAATAATCATTGAAGTTTTTCTTATTTCTCAAATTCACTTGGAAAAACACATTGAAAATTGCTGTAGCAGTGGAGACAACAACATCTCATAAGACTAATACAATCTGTAAGTAATTCTATAAAATTGTGACATTCAAGTGTGTGGGATTCAAACAAATATACAATACCATACAATAAGCTGATAGTTGCTTTGAATACCTCCTTCGAATGATTCTGATAAATACAAAGATTAAAGAAACACTCAGTTTCAAGGCTATGTGATTAACCTGGTCAGTAAAAACATTTTTGAAATTAGATAGCTTAAGTACTGTAATTTATACTGAAAGTAAAACTTAAAAAATGTAGTTAGCAAAGGCTACCCAAGGTAATCTATTTCAATCATCTGCAAACTTATACTTTTTAGTATATATTTAACATCTGTCTACCAGAAAATAAAACAAAAATAGCATATATAGATAGTTGTATGCTGCTTAAGAAAAAAAGCATACTCACTGTTCTAGTGAACGCTAAAGCCATTTTACAGAAGAGCTGCGCATTGTGTGGTTCTAACCTCTCCAGTGCTTTAATGAGGTCTCCCAGTCTTGCTGAAGCCTTGGAGAAAAAGGAATAACATTGTAGGTAATAGAAAGAATTAACAGATTAGGACAATTGAAGTTTTCACTAAAAACTAGTCACATATTTTAATACGCAATGACAGCTTGCAAGTTAAAGTTAAAAGTTTTCAGGGCTAAGAGTCAGATTTATTTTGGAGTTCCTAGCAAAATGCTTTGGAACAGCTTTACTGGACAGCTTTACTAAATTGGAGTCTGCAATTGTTACGGTTTCTGCATATTTCCTATGTGCATAAGTAAGACTTAAATTTGACTAGAAATAAAATAATGACTAAAGAGTTCTTTGCAATAACTGAAAATGTGTTAACCTAACATATCTTTTCCTCTAGAACTTGAAAAAACACTGAAAAGACTTGACTCCTGCTAAGTCTCCACTGAAATTATACCAGCATTTTTACATAATGAGAAAGAGATATTTAAAAATATTTAATGATTTTTTGTGACAATTTAGTTGGTTTATTTTAAAATTTCTTGAAAAATGGCACAGACAACATATGTACAAAATACATGCATATGTCCCTGTGCAGAAAAGGATCTTGAGAGTAGAAGGAAAAGTCAGAGAATTCTTTGAGCTAAAAAAAACCCCAGTAACAGTCAAAAAAAAAAGTGAACAGGTTATACAACCCAACATGGCAGACCAAGTGGCTATGACCCCCTTCCAAAAAATTATCACTACAAAACATAATTATTTCCCTTATTTCAATTAATAAAATACTTAAATGAATGGAAGACTTATCATAACTAAATGCTGTTTTGATAAATTCATAAAGCAATAAGAGCTTGCTTTGATGATTCAAAGTAACATGATGCAATTAATTCTCCAGAAGAGACTTCTGTTTGTCTTGACTCCCACTTTCTGGAACGATGGAGGAAAAAATTTATGTTTCCCTTGGCATCCAGAAAACACCCTGACAATAAGCTAGAGCAGCCTTTTGAGTCAGAATAAGTGAATATGCATCCTCCTGCACAAGAGTGTGGCATGCGACCAAAGTATATGAGTTGAAGACAAAGACAGTGCATATAGCATCTAGTCCCTACAAAGGCTCTGTTATGCTCAGTCTGCTAATAAAAAGACTCACCTCAGATATATTTCCTTCCCTGCACAGATAATGCAGAGCCTCCATTCTTATGGCTTCTAAATTGAAGGCATCTTTCTGCAATAGTCTAAAGCCAAACAAAAAGTGAAAGTAAAGAAACCAAAACAAAACCTTTGCTCAATCATCTGTTTTATCCTAAGAGGGAAACAAAATAACTTGTATCACACAGTCACTTTAAGTTTTAGCTCTCAACTGAAAGCACAGCTTTGTTACTTCTTGCCTGTCTCTGAAAGGTACTCTTCCAGCCAAAATGGATTCACATATTGATGTAGCATCATCACAGAATTGCAAGGCTTGACTCTAATAAAACTTAGATTTAACTAACTCAAATTCATTTAAAAAACAGTGGAAACCTATCTACTTTTGTTTCAAAGTCTTCTTACAGTGTAAACGCGGCAAGAATACAATTAGCGGTGTGCTACTTCATACTCAACCTGTGTGCCGTTACAACTGCCTGCTCCCAGTCCTGCAGGGCTAGTTGTAGCTTCATTTTCTTTATGAAAGCAGGAATGAAGTTTGGAAAGTTTGCAATTATCTGGTTCACAGTTTCCAGAGCTCCTGAATAATTCTGTCGGACCTCAAAATACTGTGTCTAATGGAAGGAAGAGAAGTCACATCAAAAGCCTGTACACTCACATAGGTTCTTTCATACAGAAACTAGGAAAAAGAGGTAGTGAGAGAAAAATATTTCTTTAAGTAATAGTTTTACTTCAGCGTCAACCACAACTAGAGACACTGCAACAATCAAACAGCATAAGATGTTTTGTAAAACCTGTTGTTCGGTGGGCACTCTATAACAACGGTAAATGCAGCATTTCCAAGCTACTAGTCGGTTACAAGCAAGAAAAAGACATGTAGATGAAGAGAAAAATTGTCATATTAGATTTCAAATAACATTGCATAAAGCATCTCACAGTTTTAGGCTATTGAACACAACTTGCAGATTAAACATTTTTTTCAAGCCCTGAGGTGTGTACCATCTACCCACACTCAGTAAGGCACTGTTGTTGTTGCCAGAATGAACAATTTTTAAATTGTAAAGCAATTTACAAAGTCGTCCAAATGCAATACTGCTTCAGAAGTGTCAGGTATCACAGTTTCATATGAATTTGAGTAGAAATCAACTTAGGGCTTAAATTTTCTATTTTGCTTTGATGCTTAAAATTTCCATATCATATTACGGGTAACTGTGTGCCTGACATTTTATTTCCTATTTTTGCAATAGGAATAGTGCAAACATAGTAGTTTCTGAGAGATAATTTCTTAAGCCGCGGCCAGAGAGCTGTCTAAAATCTAATTGCAGTAACTAAATTTGAGATGTACTGGTAATTGAGCTAACAGTCCACACACAGCCAAGCACACATGCCAAACCAAATGCCATTGTGCACGCTCTCCCGAACTTTAGCTTTCTTATTTGCATTGAACAATTATTCTCCGCATGTAGCTTTAGAATATTAAACAAACATTATATTAATGAGTAACAATGGCTGTGATATAAACAAGTAGCATACCCTGAAACAAAAATGTGTACAGAAAACAATTAATACCATTCCTTTAATGTAATATAATCAAGACAAACACTTGAAATGGACTAAAGACAATTAAAAAAGTGTTAACAATATTCACAGATGATCACACTACAGTGTTTAACTACTACTGGTTTTTTTGCCATGGCACACAGCAATTCTGTAATGTGGTGTAATGTAGGTGGTCCCACAGAAAAAGGAAGAGATCACACATACTTGTAAACTTTCAGGTGATTTGAAACCTCATTTCTTACATACAAACACATGAATAAATACAGTTTTACTTGTGTACATAGTAAAATCATAACCTCAATATATATTTAGACAGACCGTATTTAATCTATATCAATCTTTTTTACATTGGGGTCTAATGGACCCTAAAGTATCATCTGGTAGCTAATTTTTTTCCAAGAAAAAAAAAGAAAAAAAAAAGCGTATCATTTTAACATACTTAAAAGAAATACACTAGTGCAGGAAGAACCAGCTACAGTTAGTTTAAAAAAAAAAAAAAAAAAAAGAAGGAAATTGTATTTAGTGATGCAATAAACCACTGCAGCAATGTTTAATACTATAGAAAAGTAATAATACAATAAGAATGCCCTGGAAAGTCATAATTATGTATATAGTAACAGCCACAGTGTACCATCACTGCAGCCCCTGCATGTCCCTTTGTTTTACTCCAGAAGGAACGTGAGAAGTCTTACCTCAGCTATTTCTTAAAATTAAATACAAAGTATTTAAAATGGGCTGCCTACCACAGGAAACAGCAGTGACAGCATATTTATATTGTGCTGGTAATCAATTTATGTGATAAGCTTCATTTTTGCTAAAACCTAGTGTTTTTCTCTGAAGAAAAAGAATATGACTGAGCCATATTTCTAGTCCTTGGACAAGCTCACTTACAGACAACCATTCTCAGCATCTATCACTCTACAAGGCTAATATGACATTTAGGAAGTGTTCAAATCATGAAGTAAACATACTTTACCAAGCAGAGCAAAAACATCATTGCCTTCCTGCAGTGCTTCATCAAAGTATTTCACAGCTTTTTTAATGTGAGTTTCTTTCCCGCAGGTGACATCAAGCCACGCTTTCAAAATCAAACCCTGTAAAGAAAATATAAATTGAAATTCTTCACTAACTAGGTAGTAAAAAATAATGTACACTAGATACAGTGGTAAAGAGAAATAACCTAAAAATAAAGTAAGACTTAAAGTATCCATTTTTAGCTAATTAAAATACATATTTCAAATGATACCCAGTCTACAGAATAACCTCAAATATTAGTAATTTGTGCCAGCATTAAACAAATAATATATTTTCTTGCAGGATTAAAAAAAAAAACAAAAAACAAAACAACAGTGGACCAGGACGATTCTAACATGCTCAGCAGACAGAACAAAACCTCACGGGTTTGCATGAAATAGTAAGAATATTTTCTGCAAACATGTCTGCAGAATATTTTCTTAAGATGTTGTTTAGATAGACACAGAGAAACACATGGGGTGCTGAAACAGGAGAAAAGCTTTTTTTCTGCTACTGTCTGTTAAAAAGAAATACCTGTATGTGAAGGGAAAGATCTGAAGTTTCAACAGTATTTAAAAAAAAAAAAAAGTACTTCTAACTTTTAATAGGTGAAATCTGTCTTTTCATTGAAGTAACTGTTGCTTATAATTAATGAATGTTATTTTTCTTATGTGTTCCAGACATACAATGACATACCTTAAGTAAATCAAATGTATTTTGAAGTGCTGGATTATTTAACCAAATTATAATTGGCATCAAAGCAAAAATTCAAACTATAAAATATCAATAGCTCTTTTGTAACATAAAATTAAAGAAGCGAGTCATATTTAAGACTCAAAGGTTAGTAGAAGAGCCATATTTTGTAATGGCTAACAATCAGGGTCATGAATTCATACACATATCAGGGTTGAATTCATACACTCAAGTATTTAAAAAAAACAATGGGGGGTATTTTACTTCTATACGAGGAGTACATAAGGTATCTTATCAAAATGAACTCTATACACTAAGCAAATCACATTCCATCAAGTTTAAGCACCCCAAACACCTCCCAAAAACATTGCTATATACAACACTTATATAGACTTCAAAATAAATTACATTTGGTAAAACCCTAGGCAAATTTTCTCTTTAACAGCTGCTGAAAATTATAATCCTTAATCCTCTGGCTATTTTTGAATCTTTGGATTCAAAACAGATTTCTCCCTCTAGTGCAAGAATCACACTTAGTTTTTTGGTAGGAATTATGATGCTCAGTATCAAGTAGCAAAATTGGCATAACTACATATTATTTCCATTGGTCAATGCGGACCTCTCATTTATTACATGAAAATGAATACTGAGCAGACAAAAACAAATCATTATGTGAATTCTACTTTGGCCTATCAAATGAATTTATGAGATCAAGAAAGTGTTGACACACAAAACAGTTAATTAAAACTTCTGAACAGTACTGGTGCAATAAGCCTAGCTTCACAGTATACGTGGTCCTATTAATATTTTACACAGGAAAAAAAGTTACCTCTTTGCTACCACCAGAAACTTTGATCATTCTATCAACATATTCCCGGGCTTTGTCCTCACGACCAAGATGCCACAAAAATAAGCCAGCAAAGTACAGAGCCTGCTGTCCTGCTGTTTTACGTTGCTCCTTCAGTTTTGCATCCAGCTCTACAACAGCTTCTCGATCTGAAAGGGTTTTGTTCAGAGCTTTTGTTGATCACATCTCAAAATATTACACATGAGCAGCATGTAAGCCAAGGGCTTCCAAAGCAAACATTGTCTCATGTATTATACATTGAGAAACACAGAGGCAATCTGGTACAGAAATTAAAGACTTAAGAGAGTTCCTATCAACATGGTAATTTGTGCAATAATCCTGCAGTTTGTTAAACCTTAGATTTGTAGCTGAGATTACTGCCACATAAATGGAAACGGGACAATAACATTTATACCAGTGTCTGCCAAATAAGTAAAAAGTTAAGTATAGAGCACCCTAAAATGCTGAATACAAGATGATTTAGCTCCAGTATCCCTGGAAAATGTGTGATGCATTTCTTAACACTAAAATTTATTTTCTTACATTCTCATTGTTACTGTCAGTTGCTCTCATCAGGTTAATCCCCTATAGAAATTTACTTTGGTGCATGGGACTTACTGCCAAATATTTTCTTTCACCTTCCTTTATTTCTGGTCCTCTTTTAGGAGCCATTAAAAGCAAATGTTTGACTCTTACTCCCGTGACTTTGTCAGAGTCTTGAAATGCATGATAATTTTGCTGCCCTACAGTATTAATCCTCAGGGACTCAATTAAGAGCGATGTCACTAGTCAGAGCTGTTTCAAATCATACCACTTAACGAAACTGTCAGTAACAGTTATAAATCTGCACAGCCAGGAAGATACCATGGCAATAGTTTAATCACAACTCAGTTTATCTGATAAACCAATTCTTAACCAATTATTTTCTCCCTTTGTAAGAACAAGGTAACTTGAAAGATAGAAATGGTGTGGCTTTAATGACTTCTTACATTGCACTTCTGCTCAAAAGGATCAATATCAGACAAGAGTGAACAACAATCACAAGAAGCACGATTCGGCTCTTTCCGCCCCCCCCCAAAAAAGATTTTCCATCATGGTGGGCAAGTCCATTTTTTTAGTGTTTTATTTTAACACTCAGTCTTACTCTTCACAGTTCTGTGTTTTGGTATTTTTCTTTACAATTGTAATAAGTGTCACTCAATTCAGTCCTAGATACTATCTCAAATGCAAAGCTGGAGTATACCTTTTTAAATTAGGCAGAATTAGTCTATAGCTCTCAGATCTTCAAACACAGCTGTTTAAAACACGAAGCAATATTGTTTTAACAAGCATACCTGGATTAGGGCTCTTTTTATGGGCATAAATCAGAGCCATTAATGTGCAAAGTGACACCTCCTGTTTGTTTTTAATAGACTCCAACTGTCGAATGCCATCTTGGATGTCCCCTAGTGAAGACAAGTGCAGAATAGGCTTTAACATTTTTCAAGACAGAGAACATCTGTATCAGATCTCAATACAACTTAAATTGTCCCATTTTTTCTTTTGTGTTTTTGATAACACTTCCTTTATAACTTCCTTCATTATTCACACATCCATTTTCACTTGTTTATGCACGCCTTTCAAACACCCACAAGAAAGAAAAAAATCATCTCAATGCAGAGAACTTGAAAAGAATTATGTGCTAGTTCTGTCAACTGCCATAAAGATGAAAATCATCTTCATTATTTGTCTCATACAGGGCACCAAGCAGGCCTTGTTGCTTCTGTTTCTTTACATAGCCAGGATTGTCTTATTCGTCTGGATCTTCTGAACATCAAAAGAAGAGGCACTATCTTGAAAAATAGGACTGTATAATTATAAAAAGTCAGGCAGCTTAGGAACAGATACAACACCTCAAATGCTTTCAAATCCTTTCCAGCCCCTGCCTCAGTCCTCCCCCACTTTGGGTTACTTGCTAGTATTCTGTGACATCCTTGAAATACAGATTTAGCTAAATAAACTTCTCAAACCAATTTTATGTATACAAATATCCTCCCAATAGGCATCAGCTGCCAGCTCATTTGAGGCAGATGGATACAACAAAGTTAGATACAGCTGCATTGAAAGGAAGAGATATTACCTGGAACAAGAAAATGTATCTTTGTGATACAATGCAATGGGCATTTGGGTAGGGCTCAAATTCCCTTCAAAAACCTCCTTATTTCTCACTTCATCATTATGCAGTCTAGATCAGTTCCATTCAAGCTGGCAGTGGGGATTACAGATAATGAAACAATAGTAATCTTCTCAACATGGTAAACTCCATAACATCACTTTCTTTCTGTATAGGAGACTAAGGACAATTTTGTGAGGCAGGGGAGCGCAGCGCTTCGGAGCGGGGCTCCGGGCCAGCTCCCACCACCGACCCCAGCCCCCGTTACCTGCCCTCAGGGCGCCGTAGGCCCGGTAGAACAGGAACACCGGGTGGCTGCCCAGCCGCCTCAGCGCCTCCTCCGCCGCCGCCCGGAGGTGCTGGAAGAGGCCTTCTTGGCAGTAGTAGTTGAGCAGCGCCTGCGGGAGAGGCGGGCACCGCTCACTGCTGAGAACGCTTCACTCCGGGACGGCCGAAGGCAGCGCCGACCGCCCCGGACCGGCCCCGCCTGGCCGCTCGCCCTCCTCCCCCAGGCTCCACCGCCCCCTCCTGCGGCTCGTCCCCCTCCCACACGCCGCTCCCACACCCGCGGAGAGGCCCGGGGCGGGAGAGCCCGGCGGCAGCGCCCACCTGTTGCCCCTCGGCGTCCATCGTTGCTACCCGGCGCCGCTGAGGGGCCTCCGGAAGGGCGGTGGAGAGCCCGGCAGCACGCTGCCATTGGCTGGCCAGCTGCAGCGCCCACAGCCATTGGCTTGGAGGAAAGGAGGCGGGAGAAACACGGGAAGAAAAACTTGTTGCAAACGCCGGAACGTGTATGACAACCTATTGGGCTCCAGGGAGATGGGGGCGGGGCCACCCGGATGCGAGGTCCCGAAACATTGGTGCGAGCGGGCGGTGCTGGCTGGGGCGCGTGGCGCCCCCTGTCGGCGGGGCCTGGCGGTTCCGTTGGCCTTCCCTCGGGTGCGTCAGTGACTGGGGGCTGCGTGCGAACCGTGAGAATTTGTTTTCTCTTCTTGCTGTTTTTTGGCTGGATGTACGACTAAGCGGCCCACACTCCATGTGTTTCATTTTGTATCTCAATACTGAGCACTTCAGGTTACGTGAAGCTTGATTGTAGAAATTAAAGAGCAGTGGGGTAAAAGCAAATACATAAAGTCCTTCCTTCCTCCCCGCCTTTCTGCCTGCCTCCCTTCTCTTCCCTCCTTTCTTCCCTTCTTCCCTCCCTCCCTCCAGGTGAAAGCAATCTCAGTCATCATTTCTAGGCACCAGAAACAAGAAGCCATTGCCAAGTGACGTTGCTCCAGAAGGGCTGTGTCGTTGGTCCCACATGGAAAGCACCAATAACACCATTTAGCACAAGAAGACAAACCCATCCCGCGCTGGACAAGCAGGTGAAGCTGACTCTGCCGGCCAAGAGCACTCAGAACATCCTGACAAACCCACCGCACGGGGCACTTTGTTGCACACCTCCCATCCACGGGACAAAGAGGCAACGCAAAAGCTGAGGTATTTTTTTCTTGTTGGCCAAGATAATCCTCAAAATTTCCTGTTATGTTCAAGTGAAGCTTTACCTGTTCTGAAGTAACTTTTTGGCTTCTGTAACACTGAAAACCTAAAACAGATGTGAGAAACAAGTATTTTTGCATGGTCATGACCTGTGATCTATAATGACAGTGGCGTGGTTCTCATCTATGTTAAAATTACTTCCTTGAAAAAACAAAGTGCATAGAATATTAAAAAATATTCTTCAATTTACTACCGTATTTTTGAAGCAGTCTATTACTCCTATCAGTTTGTGGACAATTTACAGACTTTTTAAGCTTACCTTTTAAGAGCAGGCACAGACAAATTGCTTATAAACTGGTTTTATACGAAGTTCAGTATTCACCTCTGAGTGTTTTCTTTGGAAGTTGTAGAGGAATGCACGTGAGCATATAAAATGAACGTTTTCAGAAATTCACTGAAGCAGTTATCAGGAATAACCGACAGACCCACTTCCCAGCTGCATTTGCGTTTTTCCGCGTCAGTATCCACAAATGATAGCTTCTGGGAATGTGGTGGTTCCGAGAAAAATTGCTGAGGAAAAGTGCAATGGTTATTCGCTCCAATGCCAATTCACCGTTTTCAGAAATACAAGATGTTCTGTAGCCTATCGGTGAAGAGTAAGTAGCAAAAATAAACTGGTTCTCATAATCCAAGTTGGGGAATGTATATAGTACATTTTCAATGCTCATCTTTTTTCTTGTTAATCTCTTGCATGCTCCATTCTCGTTCCTGGGAACACTCTGAGCCTCCTGGGACACGCTCTGGACAGCTGTGGTGTCGGACAGCCGAGTGTCCCACTGCACGGAGCTGCTGCACGGACTCCGGGCAGTGCTACTGCTACTCACCGAATCGTCATGTGCAGCGTCCGACGTGCACTGAAGTAGAAACTCCTGGTTGGTGACTAACGAGCAAGTCCCAAGGACTTGCTTACATGGAAGAACGGCACGGCTGGCTGTAAAGGTTTTCAGTATCCTCTCATTCTGTGGTTTTAAAAGCATACCTTTTTATATTCAAGACAGATAATAAAGACAAAAGGAACATACAATAAAAAAATGTAATCTTTATTATTTTGGCGCATTAATAATGTTGTTTAGCATCAGTTAGGGTAATAGTAGCATTTTCCTGCATGCAGTTCACTAATACAGTATTAGTCAATAATTTTAATAAAAGTAATCTATATTTAATTTTCCTGTGTAAGAAACATAAAATGTCCTGATGTGTTGGATTATACAATTTTGCTACTTTCTCTTTGTGAAAAAATATTGTGGACCCAAGATAACATTAGTTCTAGTGCAGCATGAATAAAAAAAAACTATGTGAGTAAATATGAGAAAAAATTAAGGACTTTGTGAAACAAAGGTTGTATCTGAAAACTAATGATGCAGGCACTGCTTAGACATTCAATTTGAACTTTACACCATTTCCCAACTGCAAAAAACAAATGATGAACTTATTTCACAGAATGTATTGATATGTTTGCAAGTATTGTAAAAGATCAGAACATACAGCTATCCCTTGTTTTAGTTATCTTGTTCTCTGGAGTTCTTGTGTGAAAAGGTGCTATGGACAGAAAGTAATAAAATGGTGTGACATCAACTTGAAGATAAAATTCAGTTCTTGGTTTATGTACATAATGCTGAAAAATAAAATAAAATGATTTTTACAGTATTTATATTTGCTTATAAAATTCTAACATTATTTTCAACAGGTTTAGTAGTTTTCAACATGACTGTACAGTTTGGATATACACTATATGCTTCTCACTGAAAACTAAAAAATGTAAAATAAATAAGCTCCTAAATAGCTGCAAAATATTGCTTAATGGTATGGTGAAATGAGGTCTTGTTGAGTAGTTTATTTCATTTAGCTCTGATGTATGGCTTCCCATATTTAAGAATCCTGGACAGTCAAAGGAACAGAAGCATAGGCAATATAAACATGCACTGATAGCATCCAAACTATCTATAATGGTAGATAATAGGTAATTTTACCCGTTGAACACTTGCACACTACACTTATTGTGGTACATATTTGATGCAATAAATGTGCTTAGGTCATTATCTGTTTGCTCAAACATGCACCACAGGTTAAAAATTACTATTTACATAGCAGAGGGCTTTTCTTTAACATGTACAACAACCACCTTACTGAGAGCTGAAGATGGCTAAACAATACTGCAGGATAAAGCAGAACAACTGGATCAAGGGCTCCTTTTGATCATTTTGGAGGGTTGAGGCAGATTCATTTAGTATTTGTATGCAGAAATGCACGTGACAAAGACAAAATCTATGACTCCAGAGCTAGAAGGAAGTTTGCACTTTCTGAAACTTAATGGTCTGTGCAAAAAATAAACTGTCTCTACTGTTGCTGTGAGTTATAGGGGACTTTACAGGCATTTCAAGACTTGTTTGGGCATGATACAACATGAGTACAGTAATTAAGCACCTCAATATCTCTTATGCCTTTCCAGAAACACTGCGCTAAAAAAATCTGTTGTTCTGTCTGACTTAATGTTATTTTCATGCATGATCTCTAAGTGCAGCATGCCTTCATGCAAAACATTTCTGTGTGTATATTAGTTGGGTATTAGAACACAGGTGCCTTGTACCTGTAAAGACGTACTTCGTCCCTGCCCCAACAGAAGCCCCGTTTACAAAAATAGTCACATGTAATAAACAACATATGAATAAAAATAAGATGAACCCACTAACACAGGTTTTGTAAAAATATGATGTGTGTGGCAGTTGAAATGCAAACAGTGGATACAGTTACTGTATTGTTTTATGCTAAACACACAACAGCGTGGTTTGCACCCCTTTTCGCTGGTCCCTACAGTCTGAGTAGCCATTTTGTGTCTCCTCTTCAGCAGTGTCAGCTGGTAGTGAGAACAGTAACCTCCTGTCAAGGTTGTTTCCCCATATCACAGTCACAGTCACAGTCACTGACGAGGGGTCACTGTCTTTAAATAGGCACTGACCTTTAATGTACAGTATATTTGTAAAAATTGTCAGTTTGGCATAGACCTCCAGCAGGAGTCCTGTTGACACAAACACATGATCCTTACAGGCTGTGAACTGTTTTGTACATAGATGATTTTGCTTGCTATTTGCTTTTATTTCTGAACGTCTTTCCCTTCCTTTTCATGCTTTTCTTTGACTGGCCTTGTTACACGATCATAAGAAGGTGGACAAAGTGCTGTTGATGCGGTTACATCAGTTTTCTCTGTAAATGAGTTTTCATTTAACTTGTCAAGAAGGATTTCATCCTTCACACCCAGACCAGCCCCTCCTTCAGTTTTGTTTTTGTTATAGATAAAGGAAGCTTGTTTTACTGTTCGTTTTAAAAGGTGACGTCTATAAGCCCGTTGAATAATGACAGCAGATACTTCCTCCTGTTTTCGTTTTAATGTAGTTGTAATTGGTTCATAGGAAGCTTTTGAAGGATTGGATGCCATAAACCGATCTTCCATCTGTATTCTGAGGGCGTCCATCTCCCCGCTTTCCCCCAAAACACGCTTTGTGAAAGCAAACAAGATGTCAAGGCAGTGAATTCTGTCACCGCTCACCATGGGCAGATCCATCGCAATAAGCTGGACTTTGTTGGGTTTGGGTAGATGAAGAGGAGGCTCAAGTGCTGCTGCAAAATCAGACAGTTTCTCAAATTCCATAAATTGTGTTGCATCAGGATCAAACTTCTCCCAGACTTCGTAGAACATCTCGAAGTCATCCTCGCTCAAGGGTTCAGCGCTTTCTTCAGTAGCAACACCAAAGTTCTCCAGAATCACAGCAATGTACATGTTCACCACTACCAGAAATGAGATGATAATGTAGCTGACAAAGAAGAAAATCCCAACGGAAGGGTTGCCGCAGTCACCTTTCACAGAGCTTCCCGGATGAGCTTTATGGGGGTCACAGTCCGGCTCCCCACTGTTAAGAATTGGGGCAAGCAAACCATCCCAGCCAGCAGATGTGGTGATTTGAAACAGGCAGATCATGCTGTTGCCAAACGTTTCAAAGTTGAACATGTCATCTATACCAGCTTCCCTCTTGACATAGGCAAAGTTGGACATGCCAAATATCGCATAGATAAACATGACCAGGAACAGCAGCAGACCAATGTTGAACAGAGCAGGAAGAGACATCATCAAAGCAAAAAGCAGAGTGCGGATTCCCTTAGCGCCTTTAATGAGACGCAGGATTCGACCGATTCTGGCAAGTCGGATGACTCTGAACAGTGTGGGGGACACAAAATATTTCTCAATCATCTCAGCTAAGAACATACCTAAAACAGAAAAAGAAGAAAAAACAACATACGTTGCCTCTTAATATCATAGCAGAAATTTAGAAAAATCATTTGAAAATCGGTGGTTCTATGTTGCAATTAAAGATATTCTCTAGATTCCACTTGCATTAATTCTGTTATACCAGTTATACTTAATTTCTGCAGGTGCAATGTATTTTGAATGATCATAACAGTTTTGATGGTTGGATTAGGTAAATTAGACAAAATGAAATGCTGCATGACTTAGTTGTAAACCTTGCGATGGCAAAAGCTAACCATATAGCTCTATTTGAGTAAAAGTTCACCTTACATTTATTTTACCTTCTTTTTAGTTTAATAAACAAGACTTACCTACTATTGAGAGAATAACAACTACAAAATCAAAAATGTTCCACCCTATAGTGAAGTAGTAATGGCGAAGTGAAATTAATTTCAGGACACATTCTCCAGTGAAAAGGACAATGAACACCAGGTTTATCCAGTATAAAATATTTTCCATTTCTTTACTCTGGTCATCAGTTTCTACCATCATGGTAACCATGTTAAGACAAATAAGAATCATGATGCTGATGTCAAATACTTGTTGTGTCACAAAATCAAAGACCATGCCTTGGAATTTGTTCTGAGGAGAAAAGAAAAGAAGAAACATCCAATACAGCTGTAATTGTTTTCCTGCAAGAAGAAAGTAGAAAAATACATGCAGTAAGGCCAGTGAGACTTCAATAGAAATGTAACTAGTGACCTTAAGTAGAGTAGTCATATTAAAATGAATATAACAGCTAAGTTTGGCCTCCTTTGTTTGTATATTCATACATAAAACAATTGCAAAGGAAAAATATTTTACTGTGTTTTCATTTTCCATTTTTGCTGACTGGTACACTAGTTAATGATAATTTTCACATGGGTATATTTCTGCTCTCTATATATCAATAAAAATTGAACTGTTCATAAATAGCTATTAGTTTGATGTATATAAATTATTTTACCCCTGGTCTTGGTATAGGTTTTTGTGGTTTTTTGGATCCCAGCTTTTTCATTGCATTGTAATATTTCTTCTGCTCTTCTGTCATAAATATGTCTTGACCTCCAAAGTAAAAACATGAAATCAGAACTGGTTATAACCACATTTATATGCAGTGTTGAAAAAATCTCTTAAAAGAAACGTGATGTGTTTATTTAATTATTTCAGGAAAATCAGGCTTGCTGAATTGGGGAAAACCTCTTAGCTATCAGATGCAGCTGTCTGAAATCTAAGCATTTAGTCCAGAAGTTGTCTGGACTTCCAGTACTGCATTTCACAAAAAAACCAGAAACGCAGCATTCTTCTGCAGTAATATTCCTTGAGCTGCAAGAAAACCTTTTCAGTACCTCTTTTATTTTATAGGAAGAGATACAGTAAACAGCATCTGAGATAAGCTCAAGTAGTCTGGGCTGCTCAGTACAGTCACTTCTGAACTGCAATTTTAATGCAAAAAAGGAAGCAGACAAACTCGAGTTTTCTGTGCATGAATGTGTTAGTGCTTTACGTATCTCTAATTTAGCAATCACAACAGTAGCATTGGGAGTCAAAGTCTTCGAGATTTTTGAGAGATGGATTATCAGACTTTGGAGAACACAGCCAAAGACTGAAGCACTCTCAATACTGTTAACAGCAAAATGGTCTTTTATCTCGTTTAGTTTTCATGTTCAATGAAGTTCTGATTAGCCAAAGCCAGAACTGGCCTTTGGAGTCTGACAGGGAAGATAAAGAGAGAATTATAGGTCTTTCATGGCAACCTAACCAAAATCCACTGCCCATAATAGCTTTCTCATAGAGACAGCTTGAATGAAAACTCATCAGACTGTGCATACGTCTTGAAGTAAATTTTTCCTGGATAAAAGACACTTGCAGACATCTGATTCTACAGAATGTCTACAAAGACATAGGACTTGGATGCAGCCCTTTTGTGGATGTTTGGGAAGCCTGAAGAGATGGGAATGGATACACCATACACTGGACAGGCTCCCTAATCATATTCCTCTAGGCCTTAAGCATGTATGGCTTCCAAAAATCTTACTTAGCTTCTCTCATTAGTAACATAGACCCACAGGAAGACCACTAAGGTAAAATTACTCCAGTAATTCATAGCTGCTTTTGTCCTTTAGCTTTCATTACCTCCTCTATTTACAGAAAATAGTTTTAAAGATGAGCATCTGATACTCAGACCACCTATACCAGTGAGATTATCTACATCTACACAATGAAACAATTAAGAAAGGCCATGAGATAGCTACAAACTGCTTCTGTTCTGTATAATTTCAGATCATTTAGTGGCAAAAAACTTGAACACTGGGATCATTAAAGCAGCATCTGTAGTAGTGTGATGAAAGAATGCTTTATTTTTCATAACCAGGTAGCTATTTTGTGTGTGTGTGTGCTGAGAGAATCACTACAAATCATCAAAAAAATCAATACATTAGAAATGCTTTAATGTACAGGCCTAAGTTAGGCATTTGATCATGTAAGGAGATTTCATGCAGTTTAGGCATGGAAAAGCAGATGACTTGAGGAAGACTAAACTGGACATTGAATGCAGAAGGGTCTGTGATGTTAATACATACTACATCTTGATAAGATTTTATATGCTAATATATTTCAGCTTTTTCAATTTGGAACACACCTTGTGTTTATATCCCATATGTCATGCACTTGCAAAAAAATGCAATATTTTAGAATATCTTTAGAAGAGAAATGAAACAATACTTATCTTCTTTTTTTGCTGATTGAAGTTATCAATAATGACACCAATGAACAGGTTAAGGGTGAAAAAAGAACCAAAAATGATAAAGATGACAAAATACAAATACATGTACAGGTTGTCTTCATACTTGGGTTGCTGCAATATCTAAGGACAAAAAAAAAAGAAAGTGAAAGGTCTCACATGATTATTTCAACTGAACAAGTGGCAACCTACGGCAAAATATCCTTAACATATTTTGTCTAGACAATACTCCTGTCATCTATTTCAATGTATTTTGTCTATTCCATCTATTACTGACAACATCTGACAGTTTTCCACAATTTGTTACAGCAGAATTTCATATTAGTTAATTTAATTTTGTTTCATTGTATTGTATGAATATTGGTTTTTGAAGATACAGAAATACACATTTGTTGATAGATTGAACTCAAGAAAGAAAAAAAAAAAGATAATTTAGAAACATCTGCAGTACTTACATCTCTTGAGTCAATAGCTGCATACATAATATCCATCCAGCCTTTAAATGTAGCCTGTAAACAGTACACACCTGTTTAAGCATAGAGCTTGAAGACAATTCATGTAATTATTTCAGCAACTGAGTACAGCACCAGAGATAATTAGCATAACATGAGGTTTTAGATAATTTTGTCTCTCTTTTTTCACAGCTGCTCATCGGACACATTGCTGTGCATTCCCGTTGTCTCTATATGAACACTTTAAGCAGTAAGTGTAATTAACTTATTTCTAAATAATTATCACAAATGATAGAATGCAGTATCTAAATGTCCAACAAATCTTGTCAAACTGCAAAGGCTACATATAGCTAGGAAATAGCTTTATGGAACTGAGTTGCTACCACTGAAGACTGATATGGAGTCCCTCTCAAATCAGTCAGAAAGGTGGCAACCAAAGGGAAGCAGAACTTTGATCAGCTCAGAAAAGGTATTTTCCTATCAATCACAATTCTAATTTTTCTCTACTTCAAAAGACTTTACCTGATTTAGGAATTCTATTTTCACTGTAAATATATTGTATTGTGTTTTACAGAGGTTAGATCCATCAGATATGTTCTGAAATAAACTGGTAAGAAAAAGATGTGTTTTATGTGGATCAAAGATTTAACAAGCCTCATAGGTGGCAGTATTTACTGAACTTTTATAGCTATTTCCTCTGCCCAAAATCCATAAATTATTATATTTGACAGAGAGGTGTAGATTGCCTTATCTGAGCTCAAAACAGAAAGCAATTTCCTCTGTTGTAGAAGTAAGTTATTTTGACTAGGCAACACCTCCAAGTAGATATCACTCAGTTTTTAATCCAGTTGCGCCCAGAATAAAACAAAGAAGTGAAATAGTTCCTGGCCATTTAATTCCTATTATAATTCTGCTAAACAAGGCTGCAAAACATCAGTTTCTTCATATTCCTTGCCACAGAGATCAGCTGCAGAAACAAGTTGAGAATGGAACACGCTTCATCTGTGGTTATTTCTGTATCTCCATCATCTTCAGGCTTCATTTCTAGTGGAGGTTTCAAAAAGGCTTTGCTTATGCCGCATACAAAGGAGTTGGCATTGTCCTGAAGTGAACTTAAAGGAAAAAAGGTCCCCTGAACTTCTGAGACAGTGGAATACTAAAAAGACCTGATTATCCTGAGATGCAAATCCAGTTTGCAACAACTTTCACATCTTGGGGCCAACACAGAAAATACTAAATTCTAGCAACTTACAGTATGGTTGTGAAATCAAAGTGTAGTATCAGAGGACCAATAAATCTGAAACAAGTAGAAGTCTCAGCTGAAGAATTTAAAGGGGAATATTTGCACTGCAAGGGATTAGGAGAGGTAGGATCAGCTTTATTTATCTAATTCTTAATGTATGTTTAAGCTGTTCTCAAAGACTTTAATGATGGACACTCCACAACCTCATAAAAATATATATTCCATCCCTCATCTTGATTTTTTCCTGATATCTAAATCCTTCTGTTGCTGTTTAAGAGTGTCACTTGTCATAATCGTTACATACCTGGAGAACTGAGTACTAATCATTCTTTGTGTAGCACCTTTTACTTATTTGGAAACTGTTGCTGCCTTTCTTCATTAGGCTGTGATCACTGTTCCTTCAGTTTTCCACGTAGATTCTGTTTTCCAGAACTCTGGTCATTCTCATTATTTTCCTCTGAGCTCTCTTCCACTAGTTCATCTCTTGAAATGGTAACCAAATCTGGACTCAGTATTTCCGCTGAGGTCTTAGAAGGTCTAAATAAGGCAGGATGACTATTTCATGTCTTACAGGCGCTATTTTTGTTTCTGTCTTGATACCTTATTTGCATTTTTTGGAATGTCATAACTTAGGTTGAAATCAGCATTTCAACCTGTAACACTAAATGCAAATAATGGACATACTTTTACATCAGAAAGATGATACAAAGGATGGCTCTTCTGCAAAGTGTGTGCTGTTGCCTCAGATTCAGACGCATGATGATCCTTGCATATCATCCTCCAGGCAAGGTGGAATTATTGGTTTTTGTAAATTTATTGGTGTACCCTAGACTGATTAGACTGAATGGAAAAAAAATCCCAGACTAATTTAAAAATATTAAGCTTCACCATCATCAGTAAAGGACTCCATTATAAAGAGACAGTTCCTTTCTGCTAGTGCTAGGAAAAAGAGCTGAAGAACTGAGCTGCTTGTTGTTATAATTAAAAAGGAAAATTGAAGAGTATGGGGGGGTGGAAAATATAACATTCTACTATCTTGCAATTCAAAATATCTAAAGTAAAATACCTGTTTTCCACAATTAATTTAACAAAACAATAAGATAACACCATTCTTGAAGAAATAAAGTAAAAAATCCCCAAACCTAATTAAAATTAAGTAATTGCAAGAATAAAAATGTTCCCTCATCATACTATTTGTTTTATTCTAAATCTCTTCTGAAAATCGGTAGGAATCAGTGAATACAACCATCACTATGCAAACCCCTTTACACCAGTTAAGAACTTATCTGCAAGTAAACGGATTCTTAATTCCCAAAGCAGAAGCATCAGTTCAGTAGGAGAACTTGTAATTTTTTAATACGTTGATTGAACAATAGCAAACAATGGAACTGGAGGTTCAGTGTCAAGGCATCGCATTTGGTGAAAGAATGTTATTTCTACTGCATTCAGTAGAAGCTTAGGCCTGGTCATGTTAGACTTAAATTTTATCTGCAATACACCTTCTTTAACAGAAATAAGGTAGTAATTGGGCATTTGAGCATAAAGAATAGAAAATAAGACAGAAATATTACTAAGAGATCAAATTCTTAGTTTCCTTTTTGTATACTCAAATATATTGTATACTCTCAGTGACACAAAATCAGGAGTAATTAATTGATTTCAAAGATTACAACAGTGTAACTGAAACTGGCATCTGTTCCAAATGTTGTTTTCCCCAAAGAAATTTGAAAGACATATATTCAAATGCAGATTCAAATGTAGTTAGAAAAACCAACAAAACAAAAATCTCCCAATCTACTGTTGTTAAAAGTACATAGACTTTTTTCACTGATTAATAATTTCTGATGGACCTGTAAGTAATGCTGGAGTTTCACCAGTCCATTGCTTTACCAGAAATAACCACCAGGAAGATTGACATTCCCTTTTGGAGATCCAATAGCAACTTGCTTTTAAGATACTAACCTGCTGGAACTTCGGAGCCATCCTAATCTTATAGCCCTAGAATTCAGCTTCTGATATTTTACCCTACACTTGATAAAATGTGTTTTCTTATTTATATTGGTAACAGAAGAATAATATAACATTGTGCTTTGAGACCCACTGGTTCTCCACATTTTATCCCTGTAAGCAGGATATATGCTTATCAGCAGGATAAAAGCAGGTCTGCGGGATATTTACTTACCAAAGAATCCAAACACTAGGTTTAAGTTAAAAAGGCGTAAGGCCATAAAATTATCAGGGCAGATGCCACATCTCTCTGTGTACATCAGCCTCTTCCTCTTCAATCACTGATGTATGCAAACTGTGAAAGGAATTTCTGCAGCAGATCTGTCTCCGCTTTGATGCTTTTTTCTTTACGGACAGAGAAACACTCAAGCAAGTTCAGACCGAGAAAGGAAAAAATAAGTTTGTAGATCCATGTAGACCAACATGAGCTACGCTGGATCACAGAAGAAAAAAATTCTTATAGAGAGAATATGTACTTATGGGACCAATGGCATGAATATTTACACTCCAGCTTCAAATTATGCAAGAATTTTGGAAAATAGTCTCAGATCAACAATGTCTATAAAACTTGGTTATATCAATGGCATATACTGTTAGCCTGTATTTTGGGGCAGAAAGAATTGTAACGCTGCTATCAATACTAAAGATTTTCCACACACACATACCTCCCCAAAAGAAAAAAAATACAATATGCAAACCAAAAATTAGTTTGTGTTCTTTTCTTAGGTCCCTCATTCCTCATCACCCCCAAGGAACCTCAAGAGCCTCTCAGAGAGTTCTTTTTGATAAAAAAAGCCACTGCCACACATTTCCAATCTATTTTTTGAGACTAGAATATTTCTTTCAAAAATTATCCCACTTCTTTTGAGTATTTCTGTGTGAAATATCCGTTTCTATGTCACTCTTAAAAATGAGATTTTTTTTTCCCTGTGATGATTAGACTCATCTACTACTAGTAAAGTCTTTTCATGATTCAAAAAATAAATTGTTCATGAGACTCATTTGTGTCTTTCCCAGAATAATAAGGTCCTCAGTGCTAGGGTCTGGAGGTGTTTTGGCTTGTTCTTTTTCTTTTCCATGAAATTGGCACTACTTCCAGTAGTGGTCACTCCAGACAGAAAACCTCAGTGATGCAGAAAAATATTTATGTTGTGTTACAGAAAAGCTGAAGGGAATTACAATACTCTTCGACTGGCTCAAAGGGCATAAGTAAGAGGGGGAAATCGAGAATGGAAGTAATACTGGAATGTAAGAGGCAGCTTTCTGTAATCAGTTTCTAGCTTCCTGAAAAAGGAACTTTGTATCTGTAATTCATCCATTGATACTTATCACTGAGTTTGTCCATAGAAAAATGTCATTCACCTCTATGGGTTTTTTTTTCTCAGATCTGCTACAACCTGAACGAAAGTCTGTCCTTGAGGTTGTTCAGTAGACTTTTCAACTAATCATGAAGATGTCAACAGAAGGCCATTAATGTTCAGCTTGCGAGCAGAGAAGGCATATTCACTTGCAAGCACGAGTTTTATTCCAGTTTTTCAGGCTTAATACCTTATTTTGGGCCAAATACTCAAGTTTCAATAACTTAATCTTTGTTTCTGACATAATAATGGATACCTCTAATTAATTCTTAGTATTTACTCATCTTTTCTCTTACTACAAGCTGATTAGCAAAGGTAGGAAAATCTAGGGTTATGACATACCTGTTCACTTCTAATGTTCATCTGAACACGATGTTCTAGATTCTCATCAAAAGTGCTTTGTATATCAAATTGAACATCACCTTAAAAATATCTTCGATTGAGAAAGTGATGTAAGAATCTCAGACATTTTTGAATTGTGGCCTTTCTTGTGTTCTTGAACATGAAAAAAATATAGATTCTGCATATTTTAAAGCACTAGCTGAAAATCAAGGTGATACTTTGCTTTCTCTGGCCGAGGGCTTTTATAAGTCCGTAACTGCAAAATCACTACCAGCAGCTTACTTACCAAACCCTAAAAGATGTGGAGCCAAGTGTCTGTTTTATGGAATGACAGAAGTGCCCATTTTTCTGGTATGTGAAACAAAAAAGTGTGTTCATGTTTTTACAAGCATTTTAGTAATACAGAAAAAATAAGTGGTCTCATCACTGACATTCTACTCACACACACAAAAAATCGATGCATGAGGAAGCCTTTGATATCAGTGCAAAATCTCTATGTTGTAGATACTGCAAAAATAACTGGCTTGTCCTCCCATAAGAGCTAGCATCCCCCTTGGTAGGTTTAGATTAATTTTTCCTTTGGAAACATAGAAAAAATTGGCAAATTTCTCCCAATTTGCCTCCCAGAACAATCCAATAATTTAAGGAACTAAGTCTTACTGTAAGAAATATTTGTTAATTTCAGTGAAGATGCAATGAGCTATGCATAGCCGGGACACTGAAATATGTATGACTGCAAGTAGCTGAGTGGGGTGATTGTGGCCACAAAACCAGGAAAAAATGTACCTGGTGTTATTCCTGTCCCAGAGTAGTCTGGGTTACTACTGGAAGAGGCATTGCAAGCCACTTGGAAAGAGTGATTTTGCTGATGTCTCATTTCTCTTGAACATGCGTAATAAAGCATTCTGCCTCCCTGGCCCCAAGGGCAATTATAGATCAGTGGATTTCAAAAATAAGACAGAGTAAATAAATATTTAAAGTCTTTCTACTACAATCTAATTTTTTAATCAAAATCAAATTCTGTTCAGTAGTTTATTTTTTTAATACTGCTGGTTCCTGCTCTTTCCTGATGTGACAGTAAATACTTAATCAGAATGAAATGTATATTGTCAGAGTTATCAGTCACACAGGTGAGATGCTGTATTAGCCAGGGAAGGCAGTTCACAATGCTCGGAACTCTGCGCAGGACCATCTCGGTACCACTGCATCATGTTACTGAAAACTAAGATTTTGCAGAATTACACAGTAACCTCAAAAAAACCATAGAGGTTGCTGAATGCATACAACACAGGTTAGAGTCCAGTGTTTTCTTGAGTAGAGCTGGGTCAAATTGTTAGCTAATCCAAAATCTAAAGACAGTGTTCTCAGGACACAATTTTGATAGGGAAGGCATAACCTTATAGTATCTTTCTGCATATATTCCTTTTTTTCTTCTCTCAGTTTTTACCAAATAAAGTCCACTAGGTGCTTATGCACAGAAATGGCAGGGAAAATATTTCATAGACTGCAGTACCTAATGATATTTTTCTTTTCCTATTTCTCTTCTGAATGAGAAATTGCTTCTTTGATCCCATAAGTCTGCACTGAGATGGGATTTCCGACCTGGAATTCTTCTCTGTGACTTATTCACACCGACCAGATTTTTGGTTTTCAGCAACAGCCAAGCTTAAAGTATTCAGACAGCTGAATACCATGCCTGGGTGCTTCTAGAAACTTTTAAAGTTAGAAGGGTCTAGAGGACTAAAGGAGCTATAAATGGGAAGAACAGCAATTGTTCTGTCAGATGTCCTAGAAACTCTGTATTCTTCTTTGTAGGCTCTACTTGCTGCTTACTACAAAAAGAGTAACCCGTTATCAGTGCAGCGGTAATACTAAATTACAGATAAAAATCATCAGGCATATCTGTTTTCTGTCTTTTTTGCTTGCATTGCTTTTCACTATTACGTATAAACAATGAGAGGTATATAAAAAGTGATAAAGAGTGATCACTTACTACTTGAAGTAAAGAAAGATACCCAAATCCTACATTATCAAAGTTTACTTTCACGTTTTTCCATCGGGCACTTTGATTGTTTTTTATGAGTTCCTCGCACTGACTAAAATTGTTGATTTGGTCGACTTCAAACCTTTCATCAGTTGTGGTGTTAACACAGTAGTAGAACTTCCCAGCAAACAGATTTACTCCCATGATGCTGAAAATTAGCCAGAATATAAGACAAACGAGAAGCACGTTCATGATGGATGGAATTGCTCCTAAAAGGGCATTCACAACCACCTAGTACACAAATACAGGGGAAAAAAGAAAAGAGTGTAAGAATATTTACAGCAGTAAAGGCTTGTATACTGTTTTACCAATGTTTAATAAAAGGTTGTTCAGAAACTAATACTGTAAGTGTTAAAGCAGTACATTAATAACTGTAGCATTGCACTGTTCATTTAAATGTTCAACATTAGAACACATGATAAAAGGAAAATAAGTGAGAAGATTAAAATAATGAAAAGAAAAACAAGAGAAGACCTGGTGGTAGAAAGATGAAGCCTGACACTGATATGTTCTATATAAAAAAAGACAAATGTGTTAAATAAAAATACAGACATAATAAAATTCTAAAAATGCATCAAATTATGTTTGAAATGTTTAAAGAAAAATGGCAACCTATAGATTTGTTCAACATAGCTTTGAAATTTAAGCTGAAAACATAAATGCCATGAATCTAGAAACTAAGCTCTACATTAAAAGGATTATGCAGGAATTAAATACATATCTTTATTGCCTTTTTGTTCCATGCAGATTATAACAAAGATTAATTTCTTTGTATAGAAAAGCAAGACAGTTTTGCAATATGTGCCTACTTGAATCAACATAATTTATTTCAAGCTCCAGTCTTATTGTTTCATGTATTGCATTTAAGTCAGTAATACCCTTCATTTATCTAAAGAAGGACATATATCAAGGGCATATTTAAGGGTTTTGATTTTGCATTTTAAATTACTTTTGTCCAGTTGCCTTCTCATCCACTTGCAGGCAAGATGTCAATAATTACTTAAGTAGATAAAAAGTGTATTTTTCTGATATATACAGTTAATTAATCACGTGTCTGTCAGAGCTATCAAAGCTTTTGTGATATTTGTTTGGCTAATAGCTCAGCAATCATTTCTCCTTAAGTATCCAATACCAGGTCTCATTTAAAAGTTATATTTTAAATTTTACTTTTTTTCTTTGTGAAACTTTTAGGACCTTGTAGGAAGGTAAAAGAAAATATACAGTAGGGCTCTGATTCCAGGTAATCCAGCAGCTGCAGTAAGACAGGAAAGGACTGGCATGGATACTTGGGGTATATTAAGGCATCATAGTCCATCTTTGTTTCCTTCTTTCTGCAACACAGAAGGATCTTTCCCACTACCAACATAATTCTGAGCAAGCTCAATCTTACTACCTGTATTTCACAGCCTCTTGAAGGCCTTTGGAACCCGAGTATTGTCTCAGCACCCTTCTCCTCCCAAATGTTATGGCCAGGAATTAGGACCTGTTTAGAGATCTTAGGTAGAAATGTTATTTCAGGGCATGTTTTCTTCTCATTTAGAGGGCCTCCTGCATTGACAGAGAGTACAAATGGGACCTTTCTGTAACTGAAAAGTCTCCCTATCTTTTATTAAACCAAGATTTTTTTTTTAAATTAGCTTTTCTTGGCAGCTTCTTGAGATTTATACTATAGAAAATGTGAAGGTGATGTATGCATAAGATAGCCATTAAAAAAATGTTTAAAAGGCTAACAAGGTCCCAGTAATATTCTGAACGTCGGAAACCATTTTCAAAGGAGTGAGGGAAATGGTTTTTTACTATCATATGAGGAAAAGAAAACTGTTACTACTTAAATTGATGAAACTGAGGGCAACATAATAATTAGGAATGCAATGATTCTGGAACTTATTCCAAGTCTGACCTGATCTATGAAATTGTATTATGCTATTGCTGCTTTGAAATTCTAGGCCAGCTAGTGCTTGTCTTTTTTTTTTTTCCTTCACCCATAAAAATGTGTTATACTGATTGAATTCCTCCATTTAATCTTGGTAAAAAGCCTGAAAATAAAGATGCCAGGAAAGAAAGATGGGAATTTAGGCCTGCAACTTAAATAAATTAAGGTTACTTGTGCTCACATGAAGAATGGTTTTGCATTAATTGAGTGCCTGTAGCAGTTACCTTTTTAGCAATTCTGAGATCCATTGGACCACAGCACAGATCCAGAACAGGCAGCAGAATACTAACAGTTAAAGTAATTGTTACAACAATGATGAATTGATAATAGTTGTAGAAAGAAAGATTTCTACAAAATGCCATCAGTGCATCTCACATCTTTAGATGAACAGGCAATGCAGTCTCACTGCTGAGACTGCCAAAAGATCAGCCACGTCCTCTTGAACAAGAAGTGACAGGTTCCAGCAACTGTTCCAACAACGGTTCCAACAACTTATCTCATGTAGGTCCCTGAAAACCCATCAAATGGTAACAATTTTTGGTCATTACTGACCTGGCCTGGATGCGAACTGGTGACCTAGAGATGAAAGGCTCTGTATCCTATTACCAACCCCTTGAGCTATCCAGTCCCCCTGGAAGGTTTTTTAAGAAAAGAAGAAAAGAAAATTAAAACTTTTAGAAGTTGTTTTCTGCTTGCATTTTGTTTTTGTTTGATTTTTCATATTGTTTTTATCCAACCAGTGTTAAGCCTTTGACCTACCATACTTATAATGTAAAACTGCATTTCTATGTGCTGGTCAGATGGTCGGCTGACTGACAGTCTACCTGAGGACGAAGTCTTTAATTTCTTCAACATACACAGTTGAAGGCAATTGCTTTATCGATGGACAGAATGCTTTTTTCCATTTACTTTTTTGGTATTTGTTTTGGGAATAGCTGAGGTATATGACGATAACCAGGACATTATCTCACATAATATATATCCAAGATAGCACCCATACATACATATACAACACCTACTCACATAAGTTACAGCAAATGGACACAAAAAAGTGAGAACCAATTGAAAAGTGAACTGAATGCAACCGAAAAAATAAAAAAGATCAGCTTTTGCTACCAGAGCTGTGCATGTGTATAGAATGAGGGTTGTGCAAAATACCAGCTTATCACTGCTATATGAGTAGAATATAAGGAAGCTTTACTAGATTCAGCCTTGCTGTGGGACACATCTGAAATACATCATGAGATATAAATTTATTATATTTTCCCACATCAAAACAGTTTCAATAGATCCTGGCACCTCAGCAGCCACAGGCTTTCCAGGAATTCCTACACTGGACCTCACTAACGGATACATCAGGGCCTCCTAAAATCTGGAAACAAAACAAAACCAACCTTCAGTAGTACTTAGCCAATTTTTCCATAACTTTCACATCTTCTCTGAAGAAGTTCCAAACTCTGTCCCTGGTGCAAATGAGGAGGAAGTTACCAGCTTGGGGATGGAAAGGGAGATTTATGTCAGGAACATCCCTGCTACTTAAAATGGCAAAGTACTTTATTTGCCTCCACTTTGGAAGTTTTCATTTTAATAATTTTAGGCTTAAACAGGAAAAGTTTCTCAAAGATTTGATATGCTAGATCTCACATCAGAGTCCTTCGAAGGGGTCCATCAAAGGCTATAGAGGTTATTCAACTGTTACCTCATATTTTTTTCTGCATGTGCATTCTCAGGTAAGGTTCACAAGCACAGAAAAGCCAAATAGTTTTAACTTCACCAGGACCTTTATGGATGAAATCAAACCTTGTCTTCTATGCATGCTCTATGGCCCTAACAAGCATAAGACATGTTCCTACTGTACTCAGTTCCGTGTTAACTGGAAAAGCCTGAGAAAGCCTTCAGGAACTTCAAGGACAGGACCAAATGTCCAAAAAAAGGAATAGTGTATTTCTCTTTAAGTGACTGTCAGCATAGTCACACAGTTGTAGACTTCAGATCATGCTCGTTACAAGAAGCCATCCATCTCTCTCTTATCAGTACAAAGACTAAAGAGCCAGTAGTTTAAAGACAGCAGCATGCAGATGGAGTTTGACAACAGCTTATGTAGCATAAGCTGCATTAGAGCAAAACAGGAAAATTCATTCCTGACTCAAATGAAACACTAACACTGCCTTGGTCAGGATTTGAGAGTACGTGTTGCCTTGTCTTGAACAAGTATGAGGTAAGAACATCTGCCATAAGATTATGAATCTTCTGTGCCCAACTGGCCCAAGTCCAGATGTACACAAAAGGAATTTGCACTGAAAGATGAAGGAGGGAGCAAGTGGCCATTGTTTCAGATTCTTGGTAAACAACAGAGGTACAATCCATGAATGGACAGGAATGGAGGCTCAGGTGACATACATGAACTGAGTTTAGCATGTTCTCATAATGAAGAACTTTGACGACATCACACAAGAAAAGCTAGAAATGCTGAAAGCACACTGACTTGACCAGATGGTGGGTGTCAGCTAAAAGACAGGTGTATTCTCTCTTAAACTGTGGAGGAGTTGGGGCAAGGGAGGAAAAGACATAAAGAATACAGTAACTTTCCCAGTCAGGGCATCAAAAGAGCATCTGAGAGAGACTGTGAGGAAAGCCCATACCAGAATCAAAAAGATTAGCACTATTTAATAGACCAAGGCAAGAAATCATGGGAATAAACCTCTGCCTTGAGAATTATAATCCCTGGCTCTTTGCATTCATGAGTCAGCATCCACGAGAGAGCCAGTGCATCAGCAGATTTCTTTCTGTTATGGCAGAGTAAGCATACCAGTGGACCTTCACCGACCAAGTACCAGCACAGTGAGATGAGCTGTCCAGCATCTGGAATTCAATGTATGGCTCCCCTTCATGTACTTTTAACTGGTAGCTTTTCCACTATCGCTGGATCCCCTATCACATGTATACTATATGTTTTATAGTTTACCCATCATGAAGCATGGACACATGTTCCTATCAGACCACTCAGAAATATATAATAGGAACTTCTCCATATGCAAATAACAGTTTTTTCCAAAGACTGGTGCATAAAAAAATAGACAGATGTTCATAAAGTAACATGCAATCAAAAAATTGTTATGCAAACTAAATTTAAGAGAGATGTGCACCAATTCTGCTCTTTATGTCCATGTGAGAGGAAGACCCCTACATCAAAAAGAAACAAACAAACAAACCAACTCCACCCCCCACAAGCCCCTCGATTTTGCTAACTGCACAGCAAAACCAAATTCAAAATGTCAATTGCCTTATTCACAAAACCTTTTGAAAGGTAATGTGAAATGCAAGGGTAGGAAGTATAGAGCAAAAGGTTCCCAAGAATTCTTTAAAGTACCTTCCCCCCAAGATACTTAAACAGCTCCTCAGTCTCCAGGGATTAAATTCACCTCATAATTATATCTATGAAGAATGGGGAAAGTCTCGCAGACTCTCTCTTAGTAAGCTTTTCACACTTTAGGGATCATAGCTGGCTTCAAGTTTATGAGATGGCAGTTTCTGACATTTCACTACAAAGCTCTATACATAAAGATAATTCGGAACCTTGTAGATATGCAGTGTGATGTAAAACACGAGACTAGATTTCCAGAAGAGAAGTACCTTAAGAAACATGCAATTCCTTCAATTTTCTCATTTGGTTTGTCAGGTAAAAAGAGGAAATGCTTGGACCTGCAGAGTAATCAGTGGTGATAAAGTCTTAATCAACAGAAAAAAATCTCAGCAAATAGTATTTTCATTGGTTATGAGATCATCCACCAGTGCAGTGATGAAACTTGCTACTATCTAGGTTTGTGCAAAGATTAACAAGGGTGAAGGGGAGCTTAAATATTTAAATAATTCAGACTAAAACTGTTAAATCCTTAAAATAATTCAGTTGGAAGACGTCCAGCTTATGATAACTACCTGAGTTCATTTTCATCGCAAAAGCATTCTGTGACACTGAGATAATGATCAGCAATGTGCTCTCCCTCAGTAAAGTGTAAACAATCTCTAACAAAATACAGAGTTTGCCTTAATGCCATATACATACATGTAATTTATTCTTCACTACATGATCTATGAATATGTAAGCCCAGAATTACATAATGTTTTGAAAAACATTTAGAAAAGTTAGAAGCAAACGAAAAAATAAAACTGGAATACTATTCTAGCAAACTAATGCTTACCCTTAATTCAGCATCACTACAAAGTAGCAAGTAGAAAGTTTGTAAATTATGATAATGAGCAAAGATATTATTTAAATAGAGAAAAATGTGTAAAAGGTCGTTTCATGAAAGAAATGAAAGCAATTTGTCAGTGTTAGAACTGGCATGAGAAGCACCTTGCATATGAAACAATTCAAAAACAAATGAGCATTTAAGACAAGATTTATGATAAGGTTTTTGATTTTTGAGTAAAATGAAGACTGTACTGGGAATACAGGATGAAGATTATTAGAAAACTACCATTTAAAGCAGCAATTGTAAAGAAAAATTTGGACTTTACTGAGAGTCTGCAAAGAGAAGATAGGCAGATGGAAAGAATCAGAGACCTGACAAGGAGGTACAGCTTAATGCTAACAGTTATGAACAAATGAAGTTGCAGAAAGAGAGGAAAGATCTCAGAGGAAAAGAAAATCACTCCCTGCAGCCCTTTCTACTTTTTCTTCCTTCATCGTTACTGTACAAGTGCAGCTGACTGAAGAACATTTCTACTAAATAATTTTATCTTCAAAGAAAATACTTCCTCAAACACTTATTACGCAAACTATTTTTACAAGACTTGGTGCTGGAAAAATTTCATGCTATTGGGTGATGAGTTTATATCTTGGAAAGCTAGAACTGTTAGCAGGGAGGTTCAACTAGATGATCTCAGGAGGTCACTTCTAACCTCAACAATTCTACAGATCTGTCCTAGCTCTTATAAGAAAATATAACTTGTTTAAAGTACCAACAAAAGCATTTCTTATTCATGTAGCAGTCAATTCAAAGCAAGCTACACTGTTGGATTTAACCAAATACTGGAGTTCCCAAAGCAGGTTTGGTTCTGTTTCTCACCAGAAATCAAGTATACAACAACACAGAAGAAAAGACATAATTTAAAATACTGTATGATGAAATACAATAATTATCTGCTAAGCAATAAATTACAGGGCTGCATTTGTTTGAGAAGACCTGGTAAATATTGTAAATACACATGAGTATGAAAACAGAGTGATTATTTCCTGTGGGATCAATATCTTTGAATTTCACCGGAGGCAGTAAAAAACAAAAACCAAAAAAACTCCCCACACCTGTTTTGCTCTTTCTGTTGCATAAAAGAAATCTTATTGACCTTTATTGACCAGGAAAGATATTACAAAAATAATACTGCTATTGGCATTTTATAAAAATCACAAAAATAGTTTCAAACACAGGCCAAAGATGACTGAATTCAGATTCAATAAAGGATATGTTATATGGTGTCTCATGTTATTTATACACACCTGGAGTGATTTGCTTAACGTAAAATGTAGGGTGTTAAAAATTATGCAAAAATTTAAATTGCAATTATATAAATATCTATAGATGTGACTATTCAGATCATAGTGTTTTGGTGTGTGCTTAATGTATTACAAGTAATGTTCAAAACTTTCTATAAGATGTTTTTGAATGTATGTAACTATAAATTGAGTAACAGAGTAAAGCACAGACCTTTCCAAAACAATACAAAAGCCAGATTCAAATTTTTAAAGAAAGCCATTTTTTATCTTGGTTCAAAAAGCATCTGAAAATCTAAAAATAGCTGAGGTACCTTCCTCATGCAAGAACTCAGCACTAAATAATAACACTGATTTTATCAAAAGTTTTCATGTTATTTCTCTAACATCAGAAATTTCAAAGGATTTCCAAATATTTAAAGCAGTTAAGAAAGGCGTGTAGGGTGAAGAGTTTTTGCTCCTAGGGGATCTCAAACAAGATTGTTTCTACTTCTAACCCTAAATACACAATGTAGTGGTCAGTCACACTGCAATCAGTAAGGGTAGAAAAGGGGGAAATACTGTACCCATAATACAGATAAGGGGAGGAACCTGTGGTCCACCCCATCCAAGCTGAAGAAAGGTTATCCTATATGAAATAGAAATATATAGCCTGTTATTAGTTGTGAATCTGTAATGACAGACACTTGATGTAATGTTTTATAACTCAATCATATGAGAAATGTCTCTTTCCTACTGATGAAGTTTGGAGTACTCTTGAAAATGCCTCATTATCACTTTCTTGGTTAAATTTTAGAGGATATTTAGGACATCAAATACTCTAATTTAATTTTAGAAGTTATGAAATTGGACTGGAAATTTGAAATACAGTAAATGTTTAAAGCCATCAGCCAGAAATATGCATAAGGCATGCAAAACTGAAAGTGCAAGTGGATTTCAGATTGTTTGCTGCCTTCTACTATTTCTCTAATAAATAAATCAAGCACGGCATGACATGCTTTATTTTGTGGAATTAGACACAAATGCATGCTTTATTGTCACTTAATTCTCTATCTCAGCAAAGCAATGTATACTCAGTATTCTACATTTACAAGTAGCATACCAATTCAGAACTAGTGCAAAAGCATTATATTGCAAGTACTAAAAAAGCTAAACAAAAAGCAATGGGTATATTCAAATCTCAGTTTGCAGATATTTCTGCTCAGTACATACACTAATTGAGATGAGAATATAAACCCCAAGACAGAAGTTTAAATTGAATTAAAGCAATCCTTTACTTTGCCTTCCAGCATCTGTGTGGAGTTGGGTTTGAGATTCGCTTTAGAAAGTATTGTAATTTCTCAGAATTCAATATACTAGCTGATATTTTAAATGCCTTCAATATGGCAAAATTCACTTTTTGCTCAAGGCAAGCACAAGCTATGAACTACTTGTACACTATTTTGGTGCAAGTGATTAATATATCTTATATTCGCTTTGGAAATAGAATTTATCCCATTTATGAAACAGCATCATTACAAAATTAAGTTGTAACTACAGAGTATAACTGCAGACTTTTAAGAATATAACTTTAAAAGTGAAGTATGTTTCATATTTAGGGTTAACAAAATAGTTATTTGTATTTATTGACTATGTAAAATGCTGTATTCTTCTAATTCAACAGATTGGTAAACGTATTTAAGAAAAAGAACACTTTAAAGTAGCTGAGAACTTAGCAGATAGTTTCACAAAATGTTGCAGAGCTTTTTACATACAGAGACTTCTGTGGAATACATATGATCTCTTATATTTTCAAGACAAAAACTGCACAGTTTTATACATGGGAGTAAACATGGATATTATAAATACATGCTGAATAAAAACTCAGCTTGTTTTGTTGTAGTACCATGTAGGTATAGGCAATGTAAGAAAGCAAAGAGGGTTGATTTATTTTTACATTCTGCTGGCAGATAAAAGAATCTGTGTTAAAGGATTTGTATGAAATGAACTCAGTTTCTGAGAAGACTGTAATTTGACTAGAGTCTTATTGTGAGCTGAGCTGGTCAATTATTTGGTATTTGAACCTTTTTACTGTTCGTGAGTCATTCATCAAGTAATGCTACTATCTGTCAATGAGCTGTTGTGAGTACTTGCCAAGTGCTTTGGAAAATCCATTTTCAGAAATACATGTAACTGATAGCAAGCAGAGGGCCTATACAGTTGGCCAGTCAAATTTGCTAAGCAACTGGAATTAGGTACTTCATTGATTGTCATGAACATTGGAGGACGGAGCTGAAACTTTTTTTCTGCTTTTCTAGACTTGTCTGTGATTCCTGTACAGTAAGGTGCTCGTGAATTATTCATGTTGAGTATCTGAAAATCTATCATATGATTTGGCTTCTGGCATAGTTTCATAGTTATTCAGTGAGAAATAAGGGAAAGCAGTAAATAGATTTCAAATAACAGGTACTTTTCTCTGAGCATGAATATCCTAAATCTTTTAAGTGGAAAATTTACTAAGGCAATTACGTAAGGATAAAGAAAAATGGAATAAAACATTTGGCAACCGATTTTGACATTATCTTTCTCGAAATGATCCGTTTTTTCCAACATCATCTAAAGAGCTGTATTTCTTATCCCTGTTTCACTTCTGTACTGGTCTCACAGTCCTCCTGCAGCTGACCAGAACATTATTAAAAAAGTAAAGCTGACAGCAATTTCCCAACATTTATCTGTATAAAACCACATGTATCTGAATGTTCATGAACAGTAAGTACAAAGAAAGACAAAGAGAAAATGGCTAAATCAAATAGTAATTCCAAACTGAAATGAAAATTCATACATTCTGTAGTACTTGACCAGCTCGTACCCTGCTGAATATCAATTAAAAAATTTCAAATGATGAGAAGACTGTTAAAAGTCAATTTGCTATATGAAACTGAAATTCATTAATCTAGTAATCACTGGTTAGCAACTTTTTTTTTCTGATGCATTCTGAAGTAGAGATATGTAGCCTGATGAAAACAATTTAAGGAACAGAATTCTAAGCCTCCATTTGACTTGATTAAGCTTAGATTTGTACCTTAAGGTTGTTCAGACAGTATATTCCAGGCTATTCCACTGGTTTCTAATTGTCTTGAAATTCATAGTTTCCTCTGTTTTTTCCAGGAAGTAGCAAAAAGCATTCTCTTAAAACATATTTCAATGACATGCATATAGAGTTAGTTTGTATTCAGTGGCTTTAAGGAACAGAAGGTATAAACAAATGAAAAAAATAAGTTAAAATGCTTTATCGAGTGAGATGAATAGTAAGCAGGGCCTCCATGTTACTGAATAAGAAAGAAATAACCATATATATATATATATACTGTATTGAATAGAGATTTGTTGAAATAAGAAAAGCATTTACCTTACAAAAAGAATTTCATAAAGACATCAAATAACTTGATTTGTTTTTAAAGTCAGCCAAACTCAGAAATAGACATAAACCACTAGCAGGTATGAATATATCTCTAGTACCATCTAGTAAAATTCAGTGGGGTTAGACCAAAGATGGTTCATCAAATATGAAGAAAAATGAAGGATTTCAACTGGCAACAGAAAATATATGTATTAACTAATGCTAAATTAGATTCCTGTATAAATATTGTGATAGGCTTATCAGTAAACAATTAATAAAATCTTATTACATTTTATTCATTATTGTCTGCTGAAAGAGTTCATAGTTGGTAATTTCAAAACCTTGTATGGAAAACTCCTGAGATTGGCTAGAAAGTAAAGTAACCTTAATGAACGTAACTTCTATGCAATACTGCATATGGATTTAGGCGAATTGATGAAGCTTTTTGCTTATCTGTTAGTAAAAGATATGCAGTAGATAAAAAGATAGTGCAGCCTTTCTGCATGGACTTGTCATTCCTTATTCTGCATGCATGGATTCTTTCTATGCATGCATAGTTTCAGATTCTTTCATGTTGTCTTACCCTCATGCCTTCAAATCGTGACAAAGCTCTTAGAGGTCTCAAAGCTCTTAGTGTCCTAAGGGACTTAATGGCACCAAGTTCAGAGTAACCCAATGCATTTGCTGTTAAGCTAACCAAAGAGACCTATATGAAAACAGGAAAGTAAAAATTATTATATTGTACATACTGCTTTACATATCATAGATGTGAGATATAAACTTCCTTACAATAATCTAATTTTGGACCACTTTCTTCTGGAAAAAGAAGTCTTCTAAATTTAAAAAAAAAAAAAAAAGTAATATGAAAGAAGAGTAGGACAGGTGAATAAACAAAAATTTCAGAAGGTAACAATACCTGGAAACTTTAATACTTTTGAATTTCGTATTTTGCTAGTGATTTGAGGGAATTTAAAACCAGATAAAGCAAATTAAATTAATCTCTCAATTTTACAAATTTAGGTATTGCTGTCACTTTTTCTTTGTTTTACAATGTTGCTACAGCTGGATCAGTAGTTATAGCTGATAATGCCCATTTGATTGTCTGCAACTGAAAGGGAAATAACTGAACCATCGAAGCCTCTTTTGAATTAACAGATGGGTCATAGAGCAATAGTGCTCCTCTGGAAATTGGTGGAAAGGATTCATTTTTCTGTATTCAGTTTCACTGACTAATCCTGTTGCCTGACTGCTGAATTTATGTGCTCTACAGGCTGGCATTAACCTGGATTATGCCATTTCTTGAAGACCTTCTAAGAACAGTTCCATAGGCAACAGGTGTAATGAAGTCTCATATCCACAGGCATTTATGTATTCTATGTCCCTACATTACCTCAGTGAGAAGAAAACATGTTCTCTACATTTTCCTTGGCTCCTGTCCAAAAGAATACCTTCTGTTTTCTTCCCATTTCCCCTAGATGCTCCTTCATCACTCTGTTCCAATGCTTCACATAGTTACTCAGCCAAAAATAGCACAATGATCTCATGTGCTCTTTCGTTATAAATAACAATGCATCAGGTAAAGATAATTCTAGTACAGTGCTCTTTATGAACCATATTTAAAAACAAGCAGTATGTGTGAAATCTTGAGCTTTTGAAAGTTCAGTTATTTTGTACTTGTCAGTCCTGAGCTCTAGCAAGCCACAAAACTAGGTCCTTCTGAAAACTGAATTTCTTTCTCCAGTACATTCATCATAACACTGAAAACTTTCAAGCTGCCATAATCTAAAGACAACTTAAAGAAAATAGGCAGGTTTGTAAATCCAGGATTTAATCATGAGCTGGTTCAGACACTTGAATGGGTGTTATACCTTCACACAAAGAAGTATTCAAATTTACACATTCATAAGATGGGTGCTCGGGATATTATGATTTAAATAAGGTCAAATTTTAGTGAAAGTGAGTTTAGAAAAGGAACCAGTGCTTCTGCTTGCATGTTTGTTCAAGCTTTTTCGTTATAGGTGTCACTTAGGTACCCACTTTGAGAAGAATTTAGATATTAAAGAATGAAAGTGTTCTCTAAGGAGAGGGGTCTTTGTAAGAGTACTATGTTTGAATGTGATTATCTGTAGCTGTATATGTGAAGCTGAAACCTAGATATATTTCATCCATAACATATACCAATCCAAACGGATGAAGGCACCAGTCACAAAACAAACATAGAGAAAATGAACTGCTTTGGTTAGCCCTTGTAGGCTGGGAACACATTCAGAAACTGTTGGATTTTCAGCAATTATTTGGGTCAATAACTACTTACAAAGTTTACCTTTTACCTATTCAATGTCTGCTTCTAAATCACTGAAACCAAGACAAAACGCATCTTAATTCTAAAGTTGAGCTTGTTTAATATTTGTTTTTGAGATAAGTTTTATCAGAAATTTCTATCTTAAAAAAACAGGAACTGTTGTGCCTTTGTAACTACGTAAACATAGCATGTTAGTTGCACACACATAACTTCATAGACTGCAGAAACAGTATGTGTTTCTGCACATTGAAGGTTTTCTCAAGGGGGCCTTCTTAGGACACTACTTGCATTAATTGCATTAATTATTAAAGTAATTGCATTAATACATCAAGAAATGGCCTCCCCCATTTCACAGCGCGGCAAAGTTATAACTATTAGATCACCCTTGAGGAGAAGATTATTGAGCCTGATTTCAAGCACAGCTGTGAAGATTGCAAGTTCAGTAATATCCATTGGACTTTTAATACTAAGTAAGCCACATCACAAATGCTACAGATACCTCTTGCATTCCTTGTAGAACCCTAATTCAGACATATGCGTAAAGTTGTGGACTTTTGTGATGTTCATTCTCTTGCCAGATGCGTTTTAATTGAGATGAGAGTTTGATGTCTGGTGGACCCATCTAAAAGCTGGATGCAACACAGATCACAGCAAGGGGGAGAGAGATCTGAAGGTGGGAATGAGCTGCCAGGAGCAGAACTACCTCTTTCAACAACAGTGCTGGGCGAAACACTTTAACTGTTTGTGGGGATACGATGTGAGCTTCTTTTGTTAGCAGGAGATCTGCTAAGATCTTCCAGTCTTTCTTAACTCTGTGGTATAGGAAGGCAGTGTTATAAGTGAAAAGTGAAAGACAGATAAAGATGGTATTTTTTCTATCTACCTTACTTTTTAAACTGAAAAGTAAACTAGAGCAAGAAATTAGAAAAACAAAATAAGAACAATAAAAACAAAACAAACAAAACAGATAAAGTAGGAGAGATACTACATACATCAACAATCAGGAAGTCCAGCCAGCACCAGGCATTAGTAAAGTATGTTTGATAGCCATAGGCCACCCACTTCAGCAGCATTTCCAGAATGAAGATGTAGGTGAAAACCTTGTCAGCATATTCCAGCATGGTCTTGATAGTTTTGCGCTGTTCAATATATATGTCTTCAAAAGCCTATGGGTAAACACATACAAAAATATTTGTTTTTCCTTTTTGTAACTTTGTCACTGCACATACTTCATGTCGTAACCAAAAACCAAACAAATACAACAAAAAAGGAAAGAATCTTTCTTCACAGAAAAGCATAGGAGTGCCATATCTATCTGATGTCTCCTTTTCTGCTCAGTATATACCTGTTTTTCCCCTATGAAAGTGTATTTTCCAGCTCATGGGAAGCAGAAATTACAGTGCAACCACTTCAATGGTCAGAGATTTTTTAAAAAAATTATTTATTGCTGATGGCAAATTATTCTTCTCAGATAATTTTGGGTACTGACAAAGAACACTGATTTTGCAGAGTGAGCTGCAAATTCAGCCTGAACTGAATTCTACTGAGGTCATTTGGTTTGTACATAGGTAGATCCATTTTCAAAATCCAGAGCCATAGCTGTAAAGTTTTCAGGACAATGACAATACAATTGCTCTTATGTTTTTAAGTCCTGTTGCTTTTTGAAAATTTTAAGTAACAAATCATAAACCAAGTTCTTTCTTCCTTAAAAGAATATTTATTTCTCTAAATCAAATACCTGCTTTATTACTCAGCTTCTATGAGATACACACGTTTTCTGAGATCCTTGCAATGTTATTTACATTTTTTGTGTGTCTTCATTTTTAAACATTTGAAAAAACATACAGATTCTGCTTTTTAGAAATTCTTGCTGTCCTCGAAGACATTTCCCCTTTAATTGTTTTTCAATTTTAATAATGCTTGTATTTCTTACAGAGAACAATTGATTTTTATTTTTTTTTAATTGAAAGAACAGCAATGATCTGATAGTTTGTAAAGACTTGGATATTCATTGATATCAACATTCATTTTTACCCAGTTTGAATTCCTTCACATCTGTCAGTTCAAATGATTAGTGTTTGTCTATCAATCATTGAATTAACATCTGTGTATCAGTAATTTGGGACAGTTAGATGAGGCACTATGATATCTGACACTTCTGTACACACTAACAACTCTGTTGCACAAAAGCGGGAGGCCACACACCGTTTCCTTCTTACAGCTGGGAAGACAGCAGTGGCTAAACCAGCGGGGCTCTGGGCAGCTAGGACCACGTCTGCTCTCAGCCAGAATGGCCCTACGGAGGGGATTTGCTGGCAGCCTACCTGCGCCTACGTCTGCCTGCTTATTCTTGCCTGCACCTGCCTGATTTCCTGGCTGTAGTGACAGTGAGACTTGCCTGAGGCATGGTCTTGGGGTGAACATTGGGATACAGCGCTGGCAGGTCCAGACGGACCTTTTCACTACCACAAAGGAAGCTGAAGGCAGAGCGGGATCTCACATCTCCAAGGGACTGGGCTAATCCCTGGTCTCTAAAACATTTTCACAACATAAATGTTTTGTGGATGACACATGAGTGTGAGATGCTAATACTGTGGCATCTCATATCAGACTTCTCCTAAACATAATAATGGAATTTCACCTTTATCAGATCTCCTGCCAGTACTTTTCTCTCATTTAAATTCTTGTCACTGAAGGCTTCCTCCACTTGGTAGCATGAACCAAAACTAAATAGATGTGAGTCTTTTGCTATTTTGAGGGGTTTAAATCACAGGAAACATGTCACATGGTGTTGAGTAAAAGTTGCTTATTTGATGGTTGTGTTGATATTATTAGGCCAAACAAAAGCAGAATAATTCTTAAAGATTTAACTGAAACTAATGACAAGTATAATAATAAACTACTAACCAGTAATGGTATTTTAAAATGTTGGGAGTGGTATAAAGAGATTATGATACAATTTAGCAAGACAATTTTATTATGATTATGATTACTTAAGAAATTTACCAAAGGATAATTGCGACTACCTAAGGTATATGCTAGCTATACACTATGTTATCTGAGGGCAATTTATTGTTATCGATTCATATCATGGTTGGCTTCTTTTTGTTTTTCCTCACATACTTGTTAACCTTAAAGCAAATTCATGTTTTTAAAGATATCCCTTTAGTCTATGTGAGTATGAGTCAGCAGAAGCTGAATTAGAAGCTTAAACAGATTTGTAGAAGGGAATAATTACACACAGTCTTCTTTCTTTCATGTTCTAGTACATAACATTGATAAGACTGTATAAACCATCTCTGGCTCCTGCAAGGCATTGAAAGCCACAACACTTCCACACTCTTTTTTTTTTTTCATCAGTGACAGCTGTTTTCCCTGAGTTGGATCAGTGAATACCAGTAAAACCAGAGAGCAAACTCAAATAACAAAATCAAATATGTCCTCTTCTTCACATGTTGTCCCTTTCCCTGCTTCACGAGTACCACTCACTTTAGCAAAGGAGTTAAGCTCTCTCAGATCAGCTTGTCTGCTGTTTTTTCAACATATTGTTGAGAAGAGACTTTTTCTACCACTCTTTCAAAGGCCTGACTAAAATATAGTCCTGCCATTTCAACTGTGTGTTCTTTCTGGTGGAGAAAACAAAATTAAAACTGTTTGAAGACCAAACTTATCAGAAATTTTCTGGCAACATTGTGTCACCATTCATCTTCTACTTACCAGAGCTCCACTACTGAGGAGAATCATAAAGACAATGAAAGTCTCAAACCAGTTGTGTTCGACAATCCTGAAGCAGGTTTTTCTAAGGTTCCACCACTGCTTTCCTCTCCCTTCTTCTATACTTACTTGACAGCACTTGAACCTTCGTACACACCCTTTAAAAAAAGGGTATTGGGGGGGGAGGGAGGAGGGAAAGAAAGAGATTTTGTTGAATTGCGTTAATTTTGGATATGCATTCTGTTAGTGATACAATGCTACCTTTCCAGAAGCAGTGCTATTTAGTAAAAACCCAGTAGATTTTCACCCAGATGACCTTGTTTTTCTCCAACACAAAAAAAATTTAACACTGAGGCAACCGGAATTTATGATCAAATGAACTCGTGAAAAGAAAGTATTTTTCATTCATCAAGAAGTGAGTGCTCAATACAGGGCACACAAAAAATTAGAAGTATATGGAACTTGAAGCAAAATTACAAAATAAAAAGTATGAGTAAAACCATACAAACTCATCAAATACATAGTAGGTTTATGTAGTAATATATGGACAAGTATTATTAAATTTTATTCTCACTCTTGGGGGGATACTAAATTCAGACAATGTTGTGTTCATTGTATGAAAAAATTCTAAGCCTCATATCTGAGTTCTGAGCTTTTCAGTATTGGCTAACTTGTGGCCTTAATTTGTTTAAGCTTTTATGATTTAGCTGCTAACTTGATTTTATTTCTTCTTTCACTTAGGTAGAAAAATACTAGTAACCAATAATGGTATTTTCTTTGCCAAATCCAAGTCTGTTACAGTACTACTTCTTACTAGTTCATTGTAAATTTCTAAATAAATGTCTATTATCAGATCCAGAAATAACCCAACCCCAGCACCGAGTGTAGCATTTTTTTTCCAAACTCTAAATCTAATTTTTGCTTACAGATACAAAAAATTACATTTGTATCCTTATGTTACTGTTTTAAACCTATTCCTTTCGCCAATTCCTTTACATGCACACATCCATAAAGTTTCTAACATGGAAATGCTTTTGCAAATAAAGTTTATGACCAGATTCTTGTTTTATTGAGTTCTGTAAAAGGGGCAATAGGAGGAAGCATGAAAGACAAATGAGTCCAACAGGTGAGACTGTTCTTGCCCCAGGTGGCACACAAAGGCTCTTTCTTCTCTTTTGCCAACTTGTGGAAGGTTCCTTTAGCATTTTGCACAAAATGCAGTTTTTATTTACCGCTCAACAGCTATTTCATTAATGCACACTTTATAAAGCACTTTGATAGATATCTATGAAGAGTAGTGTGTTATTTTATTATCTAGGAAACTGTAACTAAACTCAGGGAGCACAGTATTTTGTACTAAAATAAAACTTGCAGTTATATATTTTTCTTATTTTAAAAATAACTATAACTTTCCGATAAAATGTTTTATTAATTGCTTGTCTGATACATAGTATAATTGTGGTATCAGTACCCATAAGGTAAATTATGGTCTAAAAGTACTATCACTAATAATTGTAGTTTAAACATTAACAAGAGAGTAAATAAATAAATAAATAAATATTCTTAGTTTAAATAGGTAATTATTCTGCATTTCATGAATAAGTATTAGCAGTATTTTAGTTCCAAACACCTTCTGTGAAGCAGGCCTCTGGTTCCTGGGCTTCTTCAGGTTCAGCTTCTGGTTGCTCTTCTGCAGGAAGTCCAATATCAACTGTGCTACCTTCAGATGAACTAGACGTATTTAACTTCTGTAAAGGAAAAAAAAAGCATCACAAATACACAGTAAATATTTTTAAGGCAAATATCAGTTGTTTTCACAATAAGGAAGTACTTCTGCCATGTTTTTAAATGCTTGAGTATTCAACATAACTAAATTGCTGATAAACATATGTGAAATAGGTACAATCATTTGGTTTCCTCCTACACTGTATGGATCTATTAACTAGAAGGTGTATTAAGCTTTAAACTGAAAAGTATGAATGGTGATGTTAAGGCTGCAAAGTTTTATGACCACTACTAGCTGTAAGTGGCAATGATCTCTTGATCATCATAGAAATAATGAAGCTCAAGTATATATGCAGGAATCCATAGTGAACACTGAAAAGCAGGTAAGAGCCTAAATATATGAGGTGTGACCTCAGAGCAGAAAAGGCTGTGCTTTAAAGGTCAGCAAGTCCAGATTAAAAGTGCTGAATGTCTACCTCGGAGTGAAGCAGAAGCTGCGTACAATAAGGCCGCGGTAGTTTAAAGATGGCACATAAAACATCAGATTGTGCTGTATAACCTAATCAAATTTTCAATTTGATTCATGCTCATCAACATGATGACCATAAAGAGAGAGCAGTGAAAGGTGGAGAGTAAATATTAAAAAACTGAATACACTTAAGCTAATCCTATCCTAAAAATTCTCTAAGTGTTGTAACATGTAGCTGGCACCTGGCTACAATCCAGCTGGTTGGTAATGTAGCTAAAGATTGGGTAAAAGTTGTGAAGGAAACATATTTAAGGATGTAGGGGTAAAGAAAATAATGGAATAAATTCAATACATGCTCATCAATGCTAAGCTGCAGCAGTCTTTGATATTGAGGACAAAAAACTCCCCAAACCCTAACAACAAAACACTTACTAAAACATTGCCAGTCCATTCTTCAATAACAATTCCAGAACTCATTGACATTGAGTTGCATGGCACCTAATAAAATCTGTAGTATTTTAAGTAGCCTGGTTTTAGTTAATTTCATCTTGTGGTGAATATAGATAGATTAGGAGAATGATGTTTCACCTTTATCAGAAAAATGAGTTGATGTATCCAGTTTCAGGCTCTGTCATTATTTGTCGCAAGAGCCAATTTATAAATGTTATTTTCCAAATTACATTACAGAGTTGCCTCTCATATTTTTACAAAAATATTGTATACTTGTAGTAATTAAATTTTCACAAATTGTCCTTTGCAGAACAATTTACCATTTTTCAAAATAATTTTGAAAAGACTTTTCAAAACTTTTCCACAGCTTTTTCATTTTTGGAAAAAAAGCCCTGTAATTTTATTTCTATATTTTGTTCTAAGAAGCAGATTTTCTGTAATATTACTGTTAGCTACTATTTGCACACTAAAATTAAGATCTTCGAAATTAACCGTCTATTTTATGATATTAAGACGATTAATCTGTTACTTTGCTAAGGGAGAAAAGAGTACTCAGCAGAAAAACAAAGGAAACCAGACCAATTACCGAACCAACCTCCTCCTGAACACCGCCAGAGGGAGGGGGAACTTTCAGAGCTGACCCAATCAGCAAGAAGGGATCCAGCCCTGTAAAACTCCAGGAATGGTGCTGAAAAGCTCAGGATAGTCTGAAGCTACCTGGAACTCACCTGTTGGTGCCCTCTGGCCTGAGACGTAGAGAACCCACACAGCCTTTCCTAAGTGGCTTCTCATCAAAAGCTCAGCTAATTCAAAGCCTCTGCTGTTCTGGTGTTTATAATTTCTTTTCTACAATCCCATTATACTAACAGTCAATATAAAATAAGGACTTGGTCTCAAATCCAAAACAGCACTGCTGGATGGATCTTCATGGAAAACAAGATAACAGACCTGCTCTTTCAGAAGCTTCTGGAGAAGGTCAGAAATGCCATAGTACTTTCTCGATGGGATAAAAGGTAACCCTGGCCATGCAGTAGCAGCACATTTACAGATAGCTTCCTAAGTTGAATCTGTTGCCCACTGATCAGTCATAAACCAGCCCGTGTCACTCCATTGGTCTGCCTGCCCTATGATGGGTTGGACCGGACTGGCCAGTGTTTAAGGTAGTTGTGGGGAGAGTAGGTGACCATTGTTTTTCTCCAATGGCTCTTTCATTAAATCATATGAATCATAGAATACCAGGTTGGAAGGGTCCACAAGGATTGTCTGGAAATGTTGTTCTATTCAGAAATTCTTCTTGCTGGGGCAAGTTCTTTATGTGCTCCAATACATTCCCGTAACCCCTATTGTTGCAGCAGTTCAGAGGCTTGAGTCAAAGCCAACTTATAAGAATTTTGGCTAATATTTAACAGGAAAAGAAATATCAATGATTCAGACACTAATCGGAAATGGGAACAACACTGTCTCTGAAAGAGGTTGCCATGAGGAGAGGTTGTTTGGTACGCGTTTGCTTTCCTGGGGGAGGAACCAATGACTGCACTTAGCTTAACACTGGCTTTTGGTGGGAACACTAGAGGGCTTACACACACTGCAGTGACTGCAGCACAGAATTCAACTGGCCTAAAATCAGGTGTCTGAAGTACTGCTAGTAATACAACAGGAGGGGGAAAAGATTATCTGTCCCACAAAGAACTCGGATTGTTACCAGAACAGACACTAGCTAGTTTACGGCTGAAGTCCTTCAAGTCAGAAAACCAGTTTTGTTAAGTGTCTGGAAATATAATTTTTTTATTTGATTAAAATGTCAACAAACTAAGTCACTGAGGGTATAGCTGTTTTGCAAATCATGTTATCAAATAAATTTAAATCTTTTGTTAAAATAGTCACAGACAAACAGTCATGTAAAGGAACAGTTATAGCCTTAATATGTTTTTTTTTATAAATAAAGTTCTCAACAAGGCTTTATATCTACATCCTGCTTTGGCATTCCCTTAGCAACATGAGATATTTCAGTCTGTTGATACTATTTTTTAGTTTCAACAGCTAAGTGAATTGGAAGTATATGGAAGAGTCTATGGTTAAAACATTTATGGGAATCTAGGTCTAGAAGAGTGACAATTTTAAAATCTAAAAGAATTCCAGTGTCTAAAGGAAATACATAAACTATCTCTATGTTTTCTGATATATAACTGCTCACAAAACAATCCCATAGAGGGGGATTTTTTGAGTGGCAGAGAGAAGTTGCACGGCACTCCTCATGGGACCTTTGCTACAGGAGGCAAACAAAAGTTTCTGTGCTCAGGCACTGCCCTGCTCTACCAGTTGTTGCAACTACCACATGGATCATAAACAGTTCTTGTGGATTAGTTTGGTCTCCCATTGCCTGGCCTCTTCTCTCCTCTTGGAGACTGTAATATTTAACCCTTTCTTACACTTTTGTTCATGAAGAATAAAACCCTTCTTTATAGACTCATTTATGCATATGTACAAAGAAGGATAAAAATAACAAATGATCAAGAACTGAATACACTGGCTTATGCTGAAAAAAAAGAAAGACAGTCAACAGATCAGAGACATGCGCAAAATATCTAAATACCTCTTTGCTTTCTTCCAGGTCTGATTCACTACTAAATTCCTCTGTGTTTAGATTTTCAAAGTCGGATTCACCCAATGCAATGGGCACTGTCACAGTGAGGCTTGGGTTGTTTATGAATGACATGTAATCACTTTCATCAATTATGTATTTTTCCACACTGCTGCCTGTGCCTATGCCACTAGTTGTTCCATTTGCATCTCTAATATAGTCATGGTCCTTGCTTAGTTCCACGGTAGTATGGTTAGAAATACAGCTATTTTTGTTGTTCAAATCTTCAAGTGGTTTGATTTCATCTAAAGCTTTTTGTTTCTTAACAAAAGCTTTTTGGATAAATTCACGTGCTTTTCTTTTTACATAATCTATGCCTTTCTGCATTCTTGCTACAGCAATTTGCAGATTATTCATTTCATTGTCATCATCTGTCACAGCAAGGTTGTCCGCACTAAATGAGCTCAAGAGCAAGGCCAAAAATAGGTTCAGTACCTGCAGAAAGAGAAAAAAAAAGGACGTTCTAGACTTTATCCCAACAAACAACATTTAGTTTATTAAAAATTGTCATATTAGTGATATCAAAGACTACAATCCCAATAATTCACCATAACCAAAGAAAGACACCCTCAAAAGTTTTAACTTCTCCATAAAAACCTGAGCTTTTTTCATTTTGCTTAGGTCCTGTTCACCATTCAAAAATATTCCTACAACTGAATAATATCTGTAAATGTGTTTTTAAATCCCCACAGTATATAAATATTTAGGTGCAAAGTCTAAAAAATCCAAAACCAGAGATGGCAGATTTGCTATTAAGCATCATTAAAAAGTTTAATTTATCCATCACACAGCAGACATTAGATTATTTAGGTGACTAATCCAATGGGATAAATAATAAAGAAATCCACAGCAAATGGTTTATAAAGAGCCCATACACTAAAATTATTTGAAGCACAAAATATTTACAAAGAGCAAGAATACAAATCAAGAATGTGACTAAGTGCTCACTCTAACATTCTTAGGATTTTGATATTGCAGAACACTTTGTTCTCAATCCAAAAAACCTCTTAAGCTTAACTTTAAGCATTGCTTGAATCCACCTGCTTAAGTGCTTCATTGAAGCAGGGCCAGAGCACTTAGCTGAGTTCAGGATTGAGCACACTCTATTGCCAAATAATTTTTTGCTAATGCTTTGATTACGTACCACTAGGTTTCCAATCACCATGACCATCATGAAGACAGTAAGGCACATGGCTTGGCCAGCAACCTCCATGCAGTCCCACATTGTTTCTATCCACTCTCCACACAACACTCGAAATACGATCAAAAAAGAGTGAAAAAAATCTTGCATGTGCCAACGTGGAAGCACACAGTCACTTGCGATTTTGCAGACACATTCCTTGTAGTTTTTCCCGAACAGCTGCATCCCCACCACAGCGAAAATGAACACAATGATGGCCAGCACCAGGGTCAGATTCCCCAGAGCTCCCACCGAGTTGCCAATAATTTTTATGAGCATATTTAGTGTTGGCCAAGACTTTGCCAATTTGAAAACTCGCAGCTAGAATAAAAGAAGAATATCGTTAGGACATCCAGCAAGAAAGACACAAAAGATATTTTAAAGTAAACTTGTGGGAGGATATCACTGCAAAATATGTCCTGAGTATGACTGTTCAGAGGAAATCCTCTTGTCTAAAGCATGAAAAAGGAAGGTTCACTCAAGAACATTTGGTGAAGTTAGAGCTTGAGATTCTCAAAGCAGAATTCTTACTGAAGAAGCTACTGGCCATATTAGATGGAATTAAAAATCTAGGGTTCATCTGTTAGAATCATCTGGACCACTTTTCTACTGATATTTATAGAGCAGATCTATTCCTGTGATGCTAACCAGAGAGAACACAATACCTCTAGGGAGTTGATTTGTTTCTGCATAACAGGGTGTTTACAGTGTTTAAAGTGTGCATATAGAATAAATACATTGGAAGTAGGCCCAGGACACCCACTGCTATCTATTTGTCAGGATGTCTATCAATTTCCATTGAAGACAGTAAGATACCACAAGTAACAAGGATTTAAAAGAGATATCAGGGTATCATGGCAAAAATCAAGCAAATTTTTAAGGCAAAAAAAAAAAAATTAATGAAGCCCCACTAAAACTCAGTGCAATTGATGTATATTTACCAGTCTGAAGGATCGAAGAACGGAGAGCCCTTCCACATCTGCAAGACCAAGCTCAACCAAGCTAAGGGTCACAATAAAACCATCAAAAATATTCCAGCCTTCCTGGAAATAATAGTAAGGATCCATTGCAATGACCTTGAGAAACATTTCTGCTGTGAAGATTCCAGTGAAGACCTGAATTCAAAATGCAGTTGTGAAATTCCATTGTGAAATATAATGTTACAGATTTAGCTCTTGTCTAAGTTTTTAATTCAAGCTACATATCTGCAATGTCTTATTCATGTACTGGACAAACAATATCCCAAATTTAATTTTTACAACATAAAATGGAATGCTTTCCAAGAAATTACATGGTAAGACATCTTTCTTGATATTCTAGGTACAATATAACAGCAGCATGAATGAGGCCAAATCTAAGACTCTAGAGAGGCAGATCCTTTGCTGGTATAACCTGCTGTAATCCCCTTCAGTTGAGCAGAGGTAGGATTATTTATACCAGATGGGGATCAACTGAGATACAACTATCTGCTGAAGCCGAGGAACTTCGACCTGGCTGTTGCCAGTAAGTTCAGTGAAGTTGACTGGCTCAATCATTTAAACATTGGGAATAAATGAGCATTTAAGACTATATTTTAAACATGATATTGCTGGTAATGCTTTCTCATAATGGGCTGCTATGCTGAATGAAGTAGGACTCATATTTAGGAGTCAGCAAGGCAGTGATGCCGTGCAGCTTTGAGAGAAGTCTTAGAAGAATTTCCTGTAGGATATGCCTCCGTTAAAGACTGCCTGAGCCCTGGTCTGAAATGTTGGTGTTTGGGTTTTGATAACCCATTTTCAAGCAAGCTGGACATATAATGGGACAGCTGAAGACAATCATCTAACTGGGATAATCAGGAGATGGACAAGAAGAGTCTGACTTGCTATGCCTAGGAACTAAAAAGCTCAAAATAGATTTTATTACAGTCTTTAAATACATTCCAGATATGAAAACCAGAGACGCAAAGGTTACTGTTTTTTAAGCTACAGGACTAGAACCACTGAGTAAGAGGTAGAAAGGAACTAATACATTTTGAAATGCTGACTTAGGTTCCTAATAATCAGGACGGTGAGGTTCTCAAGGAGCTTTAAAGTGGAACTACTGGAGCAGATAACCCTGACAGCCTCTAGACTGCAGAAGGGGTTATGTCAGGGAGCCAAAGTCTGGAAGATCGTGGTGCTTATAGCCAGGTTCTTTCACACTCCCTTTGTAGTCAGATGTACAGCAAGATTCATATGGCATTTTCTTGGTTGCAAAAAAAATATGTGTAATGCTACAAAACAAGATGTTACATTTTACAATGAAACTCAGTTTCCCTTATTTGAAGTATCTTAAAACCAGCATTTATCTACTAATTCTCCCTTCTGACTCCTGTAGCTATCTACATGATCTGAGATATTGTGTTCCTCATTACAAAACAAGGTTTATTAAAAATCTCATAATAAGAAAAAGTCTTAAAATAACAAAGTAGGACTGCAGCTGCAGATACATCTATATGATCAAACCTGTCAGTTCAAAAGCACCAAAGCTACAAAAAATTAACTCCTGAATTCTTTAATAATTTATCTTTTTGAAGTAGAAGGGAGAAAATATAGTTGACATCATGAGGAAAATATATCTTACTAATTATCTGATGATAAAAAATATGAAAACTATAACAGGGAAAAGTACTGCAGGACAGTTTTTGTAGCACATACATAGAGCACATAAAGAAAACAATCCACATATCCACAGAAAATTCTAGAAATATTTTTTAAAAGGCTCTTTTAGCTCTTCTAAACCTGTGCTCAGGAAACAGAGCAATTAAAACCACATTCATAATTTAAAGATTTGTATTGTATTGATTGTAAAAGTGACACTACATTTATTTGCATTGTGTCTTTTTCGTAGTAATGCATTTCTTCGTTTAGTAGTTAGACAAATCAACTTCTGTTTAAGATGGACTCTACTTAATGTAGTGTTGGTGCCATTTAAAAAAAAAAATTATTTGGCTTAGCAGAACACTGCAATATATTGATTTTACAGTATCCTAAGTTACATGAGCCAAGGTAGACAGTGAAATTTCCAAAAATATTCAGATAGAGTAATATCTGGAGGCCAATAAACATCCAATAAATCTACTTTCTAAAGAGGTAAAAAGAGAAAGAAGAAGAAAAAAAGCTATTAAAGCTCCTTCTTTCAGTTATTTCAGTGCCAACAGACTTACCAGATTTCCAACTGAAAGTACGTTATTGAATTCATCGGTCATCGGATAATGTTCCATAGCCATAAAGAGTGTATTTAAAACAATGCAAATTGTTATAGCCAGGTCAACAAATGGGTCCATTACCACTAAGTTGACGATATGTTTGACTTTTAACCAATGTGGACTGCAGTCCCAGATCAAGAAAATATTTGCAAATTTATACCAACATGGTGGGCATTTCTGTCTTGATTCTTCAAGTTCTGTGGGTAAAGAAAATTCATACAGGTAACTAGGTGATTGCTCTAACATTCCTCAATCTTGTATGAATTGTATCAGCCAAGATGTCAATCTAAACTGGTACCGACTAACCTCTATAAATATGCCATTTATACCTTTTTAAAGGACTTCTCAATAAAGTCTTTAAAAACTGTTATCAATCGAATGAATTTATTTTGTTCAAAGCTTATCTATCAAGCACAAATTCTTTGTATTGTAATCACTATTCTGATCAATATAAATTTATGCATTGATTTGTAAGATATATTTCATTATTCGTTGATTACACTTCAGCCTGCTTCTCCCACTTACTGTTCTCTTATGTAAAATTTTTTATTTTGAAATTTGTGGCATTTACGTAAAATTTTTTAATATAACTTTCATTCCTAGTTCAAGAAAAAAACAAGTTTTTATCAGCTAGAATAGCACTTCTTTAAAGAGTAACTGAAGGAATATAACCGCTAAAAATATGCATATATTTTAACAACGGTTGCATATATTTGAAAAATGTTCAGTGGCCTTTTTGTGTCCAATAATATATCGTTAATTAATATGCATAAGCATCCACTCAGTTATGACCATCAAACATAACTCTCTAGTCCTGATGACCACATGAGGTAGACAGTGGCAAAACAATGAGATAGAAACAGTTACTTATGTAATAACTTTAATGCTTACTTGTGTAATAACCTTAATGAATAAAGCTCTGAGTTTACTGATAAATATGTGTCAGTTTGTGGGATGCTATCTGTTCATTAATCTATTTTAAATCAGTTCTTAAACTTCAAAACTTACTGAAGTCCATTCCAAAAAAATGTATTAAATACTAAGTGATGCGCAGCACCCACCTTCCACAGTGTTTGTGAGAATACTGGCAATACTCATGGCTCTTTCCCTTAAAGCTGGATCTTCAAGTAAGTCCATAGAAACGTGTAAAGAACCCGATATTCTCTTCCTCATTTCTGTTTCTGTAGTGGTGCCCTATACAGAAAACAAGAGTGGGTGAGACCACCTTGGAATAATAAGATAAGCAAAGATTATATAGAACCCTGTTATTAATGTTGTAGCTTGGACACGTGCTTCATGCACTTCAATTTTTATCATGTCAGACTTTTATCACTTTTCAGTATCTTTTAAATAATTTTAAAGTATATGATGCAATAGTTTCCTACTGTTAAGACTGAGAGCTTATTTACTTAACTTCTGCATTTTCTTCAAGCTATAAAAAAGGATTTAAACAAATGTAAAAGGATTGATTTCAAAATATTGTATAAAATCTTTGCAAACTGTAAGTTTTTTCCTTGCTCCTGCTGACAGAGTATTCTGCGGTTTGTGATAGAATAGTCTTTTCCCCTAGGCAAACTGCAGCAAGTAAGAAAAGTCTGACTTCCTCATGCTTCCTCATGCTAGTATCTTATTAGTAATTTAGTAATGTGAGCAGAAAACTTAAAACTAAGCAATAAATCTTTTTCAGACATCATCTCTTAGGTTGTGTGTGGTAGAAGAGTGGCAGCAATATGGTCTGTTCACACAGACATCTGTATTTTTGTATGTTTTGAAATGTGGTAATCCAATAGCTATTTGTTATCTACACTACAGAACTCCACTAGCAACAGATGGAAAATACATAGGAATGAGAAACAAATGATAATAAAGAATTGATAACTTCCTTATATTTTTAACAGGGCTGATAAGGAAGAATGTTTTCAAAATTAACTGATAACACTAATGTTGATGAAGTGGTAATAGCAGCATCATATTGATTGCAGTTATATGTTAACACTTTTGTATACTATTTTCAATTGCATAGTAACTATGATTTGGCAGACGATAGCCAGATGGACCTTTAGATCAGCAAAAGTAAAATAGAGTACAGGAATATAGTAAAGCATCGTGCTTTTATAAATGTGTAAGTAAGTTAATATTTTATTACTTGGAGACTGGAAATTGCATTTTTAGTTATGAGAATATTTGTAAGCAAATGCTTAGGCTGCAAAACTATCTTAGCTGTTTTATTTATTAAAGATTTTACAAGATGCAGAAGCATTCACAGCTTGACCAACCAGGAAGCATTGCCAAGGGTTCCATTCTGTAGAAAACACTGGCTGGTGCACTAAGAAAAGGCCACGATGCCTAAGCTATTTAAAACTTTCTTACATTGTCATCAGTAGCTGGTTTATCTATTATCACCTCTGGCAGAAGCTGTCCAACAGGTGATGTAGGAACAGATGGTCCACCAACCAGGGAAACCACCCCATTGCAATCCACAGTGCTGTGCATCTTCCCATTCACTGGAAACACTGCCAGCATCCTGGATGACCTACTGGCCTGACTAATGTTACTGTTGCGCCGTTCACTGTGCCTGCGTGGCACAAAAAGAGAATCTCTTCTGCTATCATTGTCTTCAAAAGTGCTGTGCTCATCATCAGCAAAGTCATTTTCCGATCCAACATCCTTTGCTCTGCCTCTGAAGCTGAAAAGACTTGTTCTGCTGTTGCGCCTCGGAGAAAATAGAGAGCCGCGAATGCTCAGCAAAGACTGCAGGCAAACAAAATTTGTGATTATTAGCTGAAACCTTCACATTTTGCACTGTTATTAGGATAGCAGAGGGGTTTTTTTCTTATACGAGAGTCAATATTTTTCCCAGAAACTAAATGCTTCTGTGAAGTTGTTGTATTTCATTATATTTATATTTTGCAGATAGAAATGCTGTTCAGTGATTCTTAAGACAAAAGCAATTATGAGCACTCCTTTCTCCTAACGTCAGTTAGAGTTGCTGAGTGGAGTAGTTGCACAACACTTCAAAAAAGGGAGTCTATACGTGCACATTCCTTCATGTATGCAGTATCCTGTTTATATTGAACCAACCTCCAAACACTGAAGCAGGAGGAAAATACAAGGCTATCATAATGGAAAAAATACTATAGCATTTTAATAAGTCTACATAATATATAATCACACACACACCCCCCGCCCCATGGAATCAAACAGAGAATATTTTAGGATGTTTTTAAACAATCCTGTTATAAGAATAGAGATATGAAGTTACATTTAATTCTCTGTGGTTTTTTACACAACAATCTCGCAACTACAGCACTTTCTCTCAAGCACTAGCAACAATAATAAAGTTTAATGAATATCTCTGTGTTTCCTTTCTTTAGGCAGCAGGGTCATATTACAGTACCAGGAAGACTAAAGTAGTTTTCTAACAGCCTATAATGCTTTAAATGTAAGCTGCTACTAAAAATAACTATATACAATACCTGATGTGGAGAAGAATACTTCTTTTCATATGTCAGTCTATTGCCTTCAATAGATAATCGAAAACCTTTCCTTCTGATGCTGTCTTCTGATTCAGACTTGTGAAATTCATCTTCATCTTTTTCCTCCCCTCCAGATTGTTCTTTTTGTTTTCTTTTTTTCCTTCTATTTCTCCTCTCTTTTGCACTCTTTGAGCTCAATTTTGATGCCTCTGAGGAACTTTCTGAGAGCCCTCCTGCTTCTCCCCCAGCACTGGGCTCCCTGGACTCTGCGGATGCTGTTGCTGCTGCTGCTGCTACCGCTGCTGCCTGCCATATGCAGAATGAATTTGTGTCACTGAGCAAACCATGACATCGTGGTTTTTATAAATTTACTTATGCAGAATTTCTAGTCCAAATGCCCTGGATCTTAACACTTTTTTTTTTTCCATAGGATATCCCCTCTCTAGATTTTTTCTGATTTTTGTTATTCAATTGACTCAAAATCTGTGTTGGTCATAGTATTCTTCTATATTTCATGACTAACTTCTAAATGCAGAAGTCTAACAGACAGTAGGGTAAGAAAAACATAATGAATAATTGATACCTAGTTTTGAATATTCCTTCTTGATTATGGCTGGGTTGTTCACAGGACAACGTCTTTAGTGCAGATCAGAAAAACCTCTGAGCTAGCTCTGTTGAAAGCCCAACAGGGTAGTTTTATAACTCCAAATTTAGAAAGCAGAGGGTGAATACCTTTGGTAAAATTACATCCATACACTTTAGCATTACTACACCATAAATTATACCTGAGCTGCTTCTTGTTGCTTCTTCAGTTGTTCCAGCATCTGTTGAAATTCTGCCTCTTTCTGTTCTGCTTCTTCCATGGTTGCTTGATTCTGTTCTTCATAGGCCATGGCAACCACAGCCAGAATCAAGTTGATCAGGTAGAAAGAACCAAGAAAAATTACAAGAACAAAAAATATCATGTATGTCTTCCCAGCAGCACGGAGCGTCTGGAAATAAGAATACATATATAAGCAAGAATAGGTGAACAAAAGTTTTGGTTTTCATACTGTTAAAATTAAGATTACATAAGAAAATTGATTTTAGGCCTCTTGTATTACTGGTAAAGAAACGGTTCGGTTATTTTTAATTAAAAATTCTCACCAATTGATAAAGATTTTCCCAGAAGTCTTGAGTCATCAAGCGAAATAGTGACAGGAAAGCCCAGCTGAAAGTGTCAAAACTTGTGTAGCCATAATTGGGGTTTCTACCAGCTTTCACGCATGTATATCCTTCTGGGCACTGCCTACAAAGACAAACTGAATGTTACCTAACATAGTTATTTTGAGATTATCACCTCAAATGTCCAGGACAAGATTAGGATTAAAAAGTGGATTTTTCTTTAGTTAATCAGAGTAGAAATAATAGTAGTTGTGATTTTTAATAGAAAATTACTTTAAAGCATGCTGGAAAAATTAAGTAGGAAAGGCACATAAATAATTAGGGTTACAAGTTTAATCTAAGCTTCTGAAACATAATATTCCAAATATATTAATTTTGTAACAATAATGTAAATGTCAGTGTTTTCTGTTCTCTCAACCTGCTAGTACTCATATGTGCAGGTGGAACTGCAAAATTACACATTTTCCAGCTGTTCCATCTGTTACTCCTCACTGGTGCAGGCAGGGGCTGCACCAATACCAAACTACTGATTCATTTGTGCAAAGACTAAGCTTGTTTAACCAATCCACTCAGCACTGTCCAGGAACCCAAATTCTCAGTCCAAAGTAAAATCCTAGTATTTCTATGTAAAAGAAAGTGGTCAATTAAAATATAGTCCCCCCTTCAACTGCACAGCTAAAGAACATGGATCTCATTTGTACATGGTGTAATAATATGGCGAAATTGGGTCTTACCCGGCATCAGAACTATTTCCACAAAGCAGAGCATCACTTTGCCCTTCCAGAAAATAAAAATGACCTGTTTGAGAAAGAAGTTTTAAAAAATTATAAAATGTGGAATATGAAGGTTTTCCTACAGCTCTAGGTGATTTCAAATGCAATTTTAAACTAGCAGGATGTTTTTTTCAGCAGGAACATAACTTTAGAGTGAATGACAATATGAATTGCAGCAAGTGCCATCACTCACTGCACTTACTGTTAAACTGCAAAAATACACTTAAATTCCTGTCAAATGCTGCTGGATGTAGATGAAATGTACAATTCTCCCTTCAGTCTGATCACTGAAACTTGTGAAATTATATTGTACAGTTACTTATTATAATAATTAAATTGTATCTGAAAAAAATATATTGATAATATATTAGTATTGCCGAGGGCTCCAGTTTGCCACTTACAAACACTTGTGGGAGTTATCTAACATGTGACCTCTGCAAAAAGCCACCAGCTGCCAATGGCTCTGACTATTACAAGTGCGTGCACGTTGCAAGTAGTCCACTGACTGATGTGAATGCCCTGGTGTACATCTAAATTTAACTCAAGACAGAATTACTGCAACAGTCATGGACTTGTGTAGGTAGGATTTTAGGAGTATATGATGAAATTATTGATCATCTTAGCAAAGAGAAATTGGGTAAATTCCACCAAATCACCCTGTAGACAACCATTCCATATTCTGTATAGTGATCCTGTATTTAAAGGACATTTTAGATGGTTTAAACAACAAAGACATTGACCTCTGTGTTCTTAGAAAAATAAAGAGACGATGTGTAAAACGTTGTGCTTATTAAGATTCACTTTGACCATATCCTTAAGTGCTTTCCTTTTTCCCCTCAAAGCAGATGCCTACAGTTGCTAAATTCTTGACTTTGGGAGAATTATCACAGGAGGAACTTCCTCCTGCAGTAATGATCTCCCATTTAGTCACAGGCTTAAGGACGCAATTTACACAGGGTCAGACCACATAGCCCAGTACCCCATTTCTGATGGAGACCAAAAGCATTGCCTCAGGATATCTGTAAGGACAGGGCAGGAACATGATGATACTCTCCATAGCACCTCCTCAGCTTCCAATTCTTCTGAAGCACAGCAGCTTTGGAGTTAAGGTGGTACTTTTTAGCCTTCCTGAGAAGACTTAAATCCCACATTGGATTTATTTTCCATTGAACTGACTTGTTAGATTACCCTTAAAATGACCTCATTTGAAATGCTACCAGTGCAGCTCTGTTTAACCGTGGCTGTAGCTGTGCTGGCTGTGCAGCCCAACCAGGGCTACTACAGAAGCTGATGAATTCCCCGTCTGAGGAGGTGTCAGAAGATACTGGCTCAGCTCATTGCTTTGCTGCAGGAGGGACACGGTGCCCCAGCCAGCTGCATCTTTCCATCCTGTGAGTGAAATTCACCATCCAGTAAAGTTAGGTTCTGAGCTGTATGTAGACCTTGTTCTGACACTCTGTGAAGGACTCAATTTCAGTGTCTAGTGCTAACACCTGCATCTTACAGGGTACAATATTCTGTACTCTGCAAAGTGCACAACACTACATGCGGCTGCTGTCATTTTGGGCTGGTGTGCATTGCAGAACTGCATTCTGCTGAAACACAGCTCTAAGTGGTAAAGGTAGCTGACATGATGCTGACTGCAGCTGACCCCTATGAAGCAAATCTTATTCTGCAGTATGTCAGCTAATCATGATTAAAACATGCTGGAACATAGCAGCTGGTTGCTAAGAATGCAAACCTGACTTGATACAGTTTCCATGGAGCAGTCACTCATAATCAGTACTGCATCAGCTGAGCTGAACTGCTAAAATAGGGTCTGCATCCAAGTTCTGTGGTTCAGACAAGATGTGCCCTGTAAGCACACTGTACCAGCCAGCTCCACAGGAAATAATAGCCACCTGGGCTTTCTCTGGGTTTCCTGATACAACTGTGACAAATGGCCAAAATATTATCATGAAACGAAAATTTTTGTAACAATGCCAGCTGAGGGGTATAAACATGTGTCCCTAACTAGATGCAAAACTCTGAACTGTATTTTATTAAAGTAATGTGAAAAGTCCCTCAGTACCTCAAATGTTTAGCTCCCTTTTATTTGATTAGGGAATAGGAAATAATCCCTGGTAGGTGAGCAATTTACTCCAAAAGAAGTTACCATTGTTTGGATATACCTAGGGTAATGACTAAGGATAATTGTTTCACAGAATAGATTGTAAGATGTTATTTCCTAGAACAAAATGCCTTGTGGCAAGCTTGCCAAGATAAACTTTAACTTCTCTAGCATGAATTTTATCAGATTTGCTGTGCTAGGGGAAAAAAAAAAAAAAAAAAAAAAAGGAGAATGCTCAACTCATTAATGCCAGAAGTGCTTATATAAGATTTCTCTAAATGGTATTTCAAAAATTAGCTCAGTGGCAAAACTAGGTCTTATATGCCTTTTTCTGCACAGTATACACAACTATTGGCACAAAAACTTGTATAATTCCTAAAAAAGACAGTGACATTGCACTGCTCTGAGCTCCAGGTAAGTCTCTTTTAATTGCCCTATGGCATAGCTGGTTTAAGAAGCATTTCTGCATCCTGTCTGCCCACGTGGAAGAAGAGAGCAGGAAGCTGTGAGAAGATAATTTCTCTCTTTGAAACTGCTGGTAAGCAAGGACAAGCTTATTAACTTCATAGTAAGACTCATAATATCATTATAAATTTCATAATACATACGAAATCCTGTGTAAATATACCAAACGGTAAAGTAGCCTTTCAATAAAGTATTTTTCTGTAACTAATTCAATTCAGATTGGTTTTTCAGTGGCTTCAGCTCTTCTTTAAATCAAATGAAATCAGAGCCTGAGTTTATGGATTCTTGGTTAAAAAGCAGAAAATTAAGCTTGACCTTAAAGTCCAGGTCCTTCATTTAGAGACTTTGTTTAGACTTGGTTATACCCTGTGGCATAGGATCTCCATGAATTCATATGTTCAAGTGGGTTTCACAAAAAGATTACATCTTGATTTAAGAAATTAGAATGGAAATCCATCAGAGTCATTGATCAGCTATGTGATCACAGTTAGAAGCTGTCTTTATTTGAAAACTGTCTGGCTTGGACTTGCAGCTATTGAACCTGTTATATCGTTGCCTGCTAGATCAAAGACATGTCTATGATGAAATTTCTTTTCCCCGTGAGGTTTTTCTCAACTGTGATCAAATCACCCCTTAAACCTTCTCTTTGATATGCTAAGTAGGTTGAGTTCCTGGTCTATCTTGGTATAAAGCATGTTTTCCAACCCTTTAATCATTCTGCTCTTTTTTTGAACATCCTCCAGTTTTTCAACATTCTATCTAAATTGAACTTTATATAGTATTCCAGTAGCAGCTGCAGCAGTGCTAAATACAGGGGTAACATTGCCTTCCTGGTCAATTATTTATGTGAACAGGATACTATTTAGCTTTTTGGCTGCAGTGTTTTAGCATTAATTTGTCAGAGTCCTGGCTGCTCCACAGTGCCTTAGGTGCCTTAGCCTCAGCCTCTCTATTGCTAAGGGCTTTCCAATTGCATCTATATATCCTGCCTCTCAGTTGCAGCTCTGCAACCTTTCACGTAAACTGCTGTCGCAGTATTTTTCAGAGCCTCTGCGGCACCATTTTTCCTTTGTTGTCCTGCTGTTTTTCACATTGCGGTTATTCTCATGACATTACACCTGCAAACACACGATTGTTGCAGCAGACAGGCATGGGAAGCAATTGTCTTTGGTGCGAGATTCACCCCTCTTCCTTCCCCTTTTTCCTACTCCTTGCTTGTAGCTTTTTGTTTATATTAGGCAGCCTAATAACGCACATGCACAAGCTTAAAAACCAACCAGCCCATGCAGCACCCACCCTGATCAAAGTGCACTCAAATTAGTGCGAATAGCACTGTAGGCAGGGACAACCTGTGGGGAGTTTGAGGAGATGCTAATGAAAAATACATGGCTGCTATTGGAAATGTAGTATGGAGTTTTCCCTTTTCCCTTCCCTTCAATTTCTCTCTCTCCCCTTTAGTTCTCATTTTTCTCCAAAAGTTACTTTCCTTGTTAGAGATGCTGTATGCCATCAACTACAGTCTATCAGTCTATGCACGTGAACTTGTCTGAACATGAATTATGCAGCACTGATTTTTAAGATGGGGAGCTTAGGTTTGTAACCTCACATTTAACTGTACTGGAATGCATTTCTTTATCTATTCTCAGTTTGCCAGACTGCTCTGTCTCAGCAAAACTGGTTGGAAAATCATACTTTGGGAAATTATCAAAATGGAAAGATGCTTCTGAGCAATCTTTGAGATTGCTCCTGTTCAAGGTTTTAACTAATCTAGATGACAGAAGAATGCTTACCAAGTTTGCAGATGATACTGATCTGATAAGGGTGATGGTGAGTTTGAGGAAACAATTACAATTTAAAATATCCAGTATAGCTGGAGAGATGCTCTGAAAAAATAAGGTGCTGTTCAGGCTGGAACAATAAACTGTGCAAATACCAAGTGGGAACTCAACAAGGTAAAAGGCTATAAAAGATTCAGAAGGCAGACAGACCACAATCTGAACAGGATTTAACAATGTTACAGTTGTAAACAACAGCAAATCCTAGCCTAGGATATCTAAAACAGAAGTAGAAGTTACTATGCCACCACATAATCCTTCTTCTCTACTTAGTATGCCTCCTATGGAGGAGAAATGCCTCGATGTGAGTTCTGCCCTTCAAGAAGGACTTTTACAGACAAGAAGGGATCCAGATGAGAGATCAAGATCCAGAAAATAAATTGTAGGAAGAAAAGGTTAACTATCTGGGTTGCTTGGTGTACGAAAAGACGACTGAAAGAGCAGGGCATGGCAACATAAGAACAGGCTCTAAATACCTCAGAGATCAGTGATTTATGATAGGAAATAATTTGGTTTTTATGCCTGTTGTGAAGTTGATAAGAACAATAAGCTTAAATTGCAGCAGGAAAATTTGTTAGACCTTAAAAAATCCTTTCTAATAATAAGGATAGTGGAGCACAAGAATGGATAGACAATGCAAATACCAAGGACTCCATCACTGGAGTCCTCACTGAACGTCAGAAGTCTCTGACATCTGTGAGAAATGACATTGCAGTCTGTTGCTGATATTGCTTCGGAGTACGGGAATAGAAAATGCCTAAGATTATTAACCAATTTTAAGAACGCCTTTGGACCTCTTTCTGTTTTAGAGATGTGGATTTGGCAGAGGGAGCTGACAAAAAGACCTGTATCAAGTAGAGAGACCATGTTCCTTGCTCCCTGTTCCATGCCAGCCTTTGGAGTAATCTATGAGAGAGAGAAAAGACTTCTCCTGCTCCATCTTAACTACATGTATCATCTGTTCTCCTCCTTATTTCTAGGAAATGGGTCAGCCACAAATCACTTCAGTAAGAATTATGCTGACAATACTTACTTTCATCTTCAATGTACCCCTTCCAGTCAAACGGAGTCACTGTTGAATTAAACAATGTACCATTTTCACCTATGGAGCTGTTCAGCTGGGAAGTAATATTTGTTTCCAGAGTAAAATTTTCTGGAGGCCACTGCAGGCATTTATTCCTCAAGTTGCCCATGAAGAGCTGCAGCCCTATTAGTGCAAATACACTCAGACAAAACACGGTCAGGATCATAACATCCGAGAGCTTCTTCACAGACTGAATTAGGGCTCCCACAATAGTCTTCAAGCCTGCAAATGCAAATAAATTTTTATTCCAATGTTCACAACTTTTTAAAAGCGTAAAAATAACAGTGTCTCCCAGTGAAGTTCTAGATTTCATGCAGAAGCCCAAATAAATGATTATAATGTCTGTGAAATAACATTTTTGTGAAGAGATTTTTCACTTGTGAAAATGAATAAATAGCTGAATTTATGTTCATTTGAAACTGTGAATGGAATGAGTTGCATATATTTCAAAACACTTGTTTTAATGCTAAAACAAGTGACTTTTTAAAATTCATGCTGTACATGAATCTCACATAAAAGTCTTCTTTCTTTGTATTTGTCAATATCTCTTGCCCCAAACCTTTGCTACTATCAGTTTTATAACATACTAGATTTAGAAGACAGTAGTAAAAAGCCTGTTCAACAACAAATGGGGTTAAAAATTAATGCTATAAAACTGGAGACGGTTTGGAAAAACATAGAATGTTAAGATAATAAATCCCCCATGCAATGCCCATGCTACACTTTATTATCTTATTCCTTCATCTTCTTACTAAATCAACATTTCAAACAGTTCTGTTTTTTAGACACAAATATTCACCAACATATACCACACAACATCATGTAGGTAAGATACACATGGGTAAGAAAACTTCGGGGTTACTGATATTCATTGAATGTGGAGAAGAAAGCTTGACATCATACGATGCGAACCACACACACTGTGTACTGCAATGTCTCATGCAAGAATCTGTTAAACGCAAAGGCTGATTTCAAAAAGAAAGAGCTCATGTTAAAAAGCAATGAATCAGAGATTTCAGTGAACTCTAATATCTTCCGATTCCTGCTTTTTTGTGGAAAGAAATAAGATTTATGTTTAAAAAATATGAATTCCATTTCAGTGAATTAAAGTCAGCCTCAGTGTTTAACCTAGCTCTCACCTGGAATGACTGATATTGTTTTCAAAGCTCGGAGAACTCTGAATGTTCTCAACGCTGAGACATTGCCCAGGTCCACAAACTCTGTCACATATCTGTAATAGGGGAGTTCACACACAAACACAATGACAGGATAAAAAGGAACAGTTGGGAGGTACAAGGGGCCTAACACCTTACACCAACTACTTCTTACCTGGAATTACAGAAATAGTTTTCAAAGCTCTCAATACTCTGAAAGTTCGAAGAGCTGAAACATTGCCTAGGTTTACAAATTCTGTTACATACCTGTAGGATTAAATCACAGTTATTCAGAATTTAGGCAAAGTTTATGCTACTTACTTGGGTCTTTCATCAAGACCGATTTGGTGTTCTTAGCAAGAAATTAAATAGCAACAGTCAGAGGTTTACCTTTCACTGCAGTTTGCCTTGCATTTATATGCTTTCAGAGCCTTCAGTTAAATTAAATGTCTCTGAAGTGAATCGTAGTGATTTAACTTTGAAAGCCTAAAATTTATCTAGACTAGATTGGTAAGTTTGGAGAATGAAGTCAAAGGGACGCTCCTTTTCTGCTCAGAGAAAAAAATGCAGGACATGAAATTAGCCGTTCTAATACTAGCTGTACTAATGGCTTCTGCAGTATTTATGTTTACATCAAAGTATGCATATTAGAATGTGAAAACTGTTTTAGATAAAAGTAAATCCATACAATAATTTCCATTAAATGAAATTGATATGTATTGATACTAATTTCATGCCCTTTTTGCCCTTCGCTTTCAAAGAAAAAACATAAAACAAAAACTTACGCAAAGGTAATGACAGTGAAATCAAGCCAGTTCCATGGATCTCGAAGAAAAGTAAAATCTTCTAAGCAAAAGCCCCTTGCAATGATTTTTATGAGTGACTCAAATGTGTAAATTCCAGTGAACGTATACCTGGAAAATATAGAAAAACTTAATCAAAATAAGTAGCAACATTTTACATTGGTATTGTGATAGAAACGAGATGATCAAATGAAAGAGTTTTTTATTTCAAAACTTGAAAACAAATGCAGTAAATAAGCATTATACTTATCCTATACCCTTGTGTATTTGCATGCTTTAATTGTGACATGCTGTTGAAGTACAGCAGCCCTGACATTGTACATAAATCAAAATAAATATGTCCATCAAATAAATGAAATATATTAAAATTCATTGGTGACACTCAATTTAAAAGTATGCAACACCAGATCCATTACTTTTAACCAAGTAAGCCATGAGCATAAGTTACTGGATACTGTCTGAATCCCTAAAATCTAAACCATCTAGTATTAACTCTAAAAAGGGAAGAACGCAAGCATGCACTGCATTCTCACTTAAGGAATACTTTTGCTTACGTGCTGTCCTTAACTGATGTGTACAAATAGATGACCACAGTTCTGCTATTAATGTAGTGGTATAAAGGAGGGGTGAAAACATTGGGAGGAGGTAAAAACCATTAGAACGAGAGAACACTAGTGGAATCTCAGTAGAATAATATCTGTAAACTACTTCCAATTTTTTCTACCCAATCATTCTACTAGAAGGAGATGTAAATCATTATTCAACATTTCTACATAGTTTAGAGAGGAAACAGTAGAAGTGGCTCATGGCAGCTCCTGCCAGCACACACGAGTGCAGTTACTGACATGCTGACTCTCAGAGGAACACTCCAAGATATCTTCAAATAACATAAGCAACTTACTCTACATTCTTTGTCCAGTCCGGAGGGTTACTCATGGTCATAAATACACAGTTGGTCAAAATAGTGCACATGATAAGCATGCTGAATAATGTAGATACAGTTAAGGAAAACCCAATAATAATTAATAGAATATCACGTCAGCCATATATCTTAAGTAGAGAAAAATATTGCCGCTTACATGAATCTTTTAGACTTTGGTAAACATTGCACATATATTTTGCTTAACCTAGTAGTTTTCACTTTATCACATTAAACTTTAAAATTAGTCTTGATTTGCTGATGTTCTGGTGTTGATTTATTGATGTCCTCGTGTTTTGTTTTCAGCTGGAACTGAAAGGTGAAGGAAGAGGTTCTCACATGTCTGGGAGGTAATGTGAGCTGAGGAACAGCGAAAACCAAAATAACTTGCAAAAGAATACTGTTTTACTGAAATACCTGATACAACTGAATAAGTGTTAGTCTTTTAACTTCTGCAGTTCTGGTATTAAACTCAACAGCTGGCATATCCAAGTTTAAAAATGTTTATCCTGTTCACTATGAGTCAGAGCTGTAGAGAAAGCACACACCACCCCAGCACCCAGCACAGCCAGTCTGCCAAAAACAGAACACAACACAGAATACTGGTTTTAATTACTGAAGTGACTGTATTCCATGTTTCCCTGTCACTAGCTTAGCAGTACATACTTCAGTCAGCGAAACAGAAATCCATACGAAGCTCAGAGATTAGAGTAATTTTCCAATATCATTTTGGGGCTCTCTCAAAACACGTTAGCAGCAAAAGGAGCATCCCTTGTTCTACCAATGCTATCAGTTCAAAATGAATCAATAGTACCTTGAAAAGCATGAAAAACTGGTGAAGATCAGAATGAAAGTGTATTTAGAGTTCCAGCAAGGAACACTTAGGGATTCTGGGACTGTGAAACCCAGACTAACAGCTCAAAGGGCCTTGTGGTAGGGAGGTGGGACAGGCCACAGGGGCTTTGATACACTAAAAGTGGTGTTCTTGGTTTACAAGAACGCTGGCTCTACGAACAGCATGATCCTCTTTTGTGGCAATAAAGTAAAATAAATTGTTCAAAATTTGGAAATATTGAAATAACCAAACTAGACCAATACCTGACTTAAAATGGCCACATGATGGCAGCAAAAATTAAGAACCACTACACCTTTATGCCAAATAGTTAATCCAACTCTTAACTTTTCCTCTAGTCATCTCTCTAAATGATGCCTTAATTAAAAATAGTTGCATCAACACAACTGTCAAAGAAGCTACCTTAAACACAAGAAAGCCATTTACAGATAAACTTGCGTATAAGAGCCCAGGACCTTTTTTCTTTTTTCTTTCTTCTTTCTTTTTTCTTTTTCTTTTTTCCCCCTTCCTTTTTTTTTTTTTTTTTTTTCTTTTTTTTTTTAATCAAGTAGCTCGGATTTTGTTGGTTTGGATATATTTTTATGCCATGGGCAAAACCCATCCCCCCAAAAAAACCAATCCTTCACTCTAGGTGAAGGAGGAATAGGAGAAGTAACATACCATAAACTTTTTAGAAACTTGGTGCAAATGTTAAGATCATCATTTACAGCTGCTGAATTATTTAAATGAGCATATATTTTCAAGTAAACATTTAAATCACATGGAAGGATTTAGCTGCCTGATTCCCATAGATAGGTGGATGACCTTTGTTTAACTGCCTGACCAAGCAGTGAATGTTATGATATCTTTCATTAAGTGACTGAACTTGTTTTGAAGATCATGTTGCCATACAAGCCCTGTACAGTAAAAATCATGGTTCAGTGGCTTAGAATAAATTATTAGAATGCCTTACAATGCTTGTCCTCATGGTCCACTGATGGATCTAAAGAGTCTGACTAATAGAGTTGGAAAATTTCTCTAAAGAAAGAGAATGCATTTTGGAAGTTGAAACACCAAAAACTGCAGCTTCAGTGGTCTCACAGAACAGTCAAAGAAGTGGAAAGTCCTCTTAGGAGAGCTGAGGTTTTACCCCCCTGCAGTGCATGACATGTTTACAGCTAGGTATCATCCATAACAAAGGTCACAGGTAGACCCTTGCACATTGCTCACTCTGTACATAATTTGCCACCTCTATGGGTTGCATGGCCAAAGTGCTGTTCATTCTCAAAGGGAGCAGGTGTTCAATGAGGGCTCACATACTTTGAAATCTGAACTCCGGCCATTCCCTTATAGGAATTTCAAACGTAACTGCCACATTCAATGTCTGTGCCTCTCTTCCTTCTTCTCTCACATTTTATGTTCTATAATAATTAAACTGTACACATAGGTAAACAATTCTGTTGTGTGGTGACTTCTTCATGGAAAGGTACGAGCTACTGTCTTGTTCATGCTCTTCCCCCATAGGCAAGCAGAAGGGTTGGAGGCACTGTACAGCATCAAGCTAATCCAGAGTGTTTTATCGCCTGTGTGGACTTGGTGGAAGATGAAGGTTGGAAAAAACAAAACTATGCTAACTGGTTTCACAGATACCTGTTGGCAGTCAGGCCACACTGAGTAACACTGTAATTTCAGCTTCCAAAGGCTACCATGGGGTACTTAGGAGGTACCACATTTTCTCTAGAGCAGCTCCCTGTTCCTTTGCAACATTCCTTGCACTCTGCAGCTCCATCCACTGCCACCTCCCTTCTTTTGTGTGCTCTACACCCCACCTATTCTCACCTCTTTATCCTTTCCTATTAATTGCCAAAGTGTGCCCATCTTCCATCACTCTTGTGTTGCCTCCTCAGTTCCACACTCTACCTTAACTCGAGTCAAGCAGGCAAAACGGGGAAAAACAAAAGGCAGGACACCAGGAAGTGAGTCAGCAGAGCATGAGAGAGAAATTCATGCTGTTACCAGTTCCTGTATTAGGACAGGTACCGGCAGTGAGGAAGAACAATTGCAGGGAAGGTCTCTGAGCACTGGGAAGAGACACACACTGTTTCTTTGCAGGAGGAGCAACATCTGACCACGGGTCTGGGCACATATGACCACAGCACCCTATGCAGAGGTTTGGAGGATTTGGAGGACATGCTGATGAAGGATTTCCAATGAACATGCCAATTTCACTGCGCTCAACACACACAGCTTTCACACTGACAGGGAAAGGCACAGTTCTGTCACAAAATCCAACATGCCAAACACACACCCCAAAATGTGAAGGCAGCAGAGCTTATCAGCAAAAGTCAGAGGATTATTGAAAATAATGAGCAACATTACCTCATTCTCCTTATAGGTGGCTAATCTTGCACAAGCAGCTGAAATCTAAAGTGCATTTGGAACATATTACATGGTTCTTAGTTAAACATATACATATTCGCAGTGTTTGTACTATACAGAATTAAAACAGCAAAACCAAAACAAACCAAATACTATACATCTATTATTATGTTTAAGAAAAACTAAATGAAAAACTAAAACACCCTACATCTATACATAAGATAAAAATATCCCATCCCGTAGTTGGCTGGCTGGAAAATAAATTAGTCCATCTAGTGAAAGGAAACCTCCTCCTATAATGGAGCTAAATTGCGTGATCACACAGTTAATAGATAGAAGAAAGAATATTGGAATTGAATATTGTTTATTAGCGTTGCTTTTGTTCTGACTGCCATCAAGACCAGCTGAATTCTCTTTGAACACAATTAGGAGGAACTTAAAAGCAAAACCAAACTCTGTAATCAGTACACCAGTAAAAAACATTACTCACAACTAGGACAGTTGCAGGGTTGGAAGTTATTGTAAATTAAGAGTTTACAAGTTGAATGCTGAGCACTCATTAGATGCTTCAATCTGACAGTGTTTGGCTGTATTCTCTCACCATCACCACCACTGTGTCTGTAGGTCTCCATTAGGCCCTTTAGCTACTGTCCACCATCACTCCCCGGCTCCTCCTCAGACACCTTCCTCCCCTTCTCTCGCTGCTTTAACTTCCAGGGAGCTCAGAGGAAAAGGTTTTCTGGGTCTGCAGCAATCAGCCTTGTTTCTTGCTTTTTCCAAAGACCTAGAAGATTCTTACAGCAGTCTCTAATAATAAGGCTTCTACCTTTGACTAACTGTTCAATGTTTAAAAATCTTACTATCACATTGAAGTTTTCATTTGGTGACCACTTTTCCCAGTCCTGGGGGTCTGCAAGAAAGGTGCTCCAAAACCTCACCCGCTAGAAATTCCCATCAACCTGTCATGACCATCAGGCACCAATCCCACATGCCAGTCTAAAACTTTACCTTTTGTACCATCCCGTCAGTTTTGTTGCCGCAATCTTTCCACCACCTGCACATACAGATGCTTTGCAAACCACTTTCAGGACTCCTGCCTACGCTTTCTGGCAACGTATTAAATTTGCCAGAGGCTTATGGTGCAGCTGGGCAGGTTTGGGAATGTGCTATTCAGCATGCATGACACAGGCTCCCAGGCATGCTGCTGCAACAGTCTATAAAGTGGGTCTTGAGGATGGCCTAAATGACAATATAAGTACACCCCCAAGCCAGCTATTCCTGAGCAGTTGCATATGCATTTAATAGCTTGCAAACCTGAGAGCTCTTCTGGACTTCTTGAGCACAAACTGCATTAAAAACCAAAACAAAAACCACGAACACAGTAATTATTTCATTTAATAGACTTCACAGAGAAAAAAAAAAAAAAAAGAAAAAAATATGGGACGCAATAAATTTCAATGTTAAAAGAAATCTGAAAAAACTTGCGAAAAATTGATTAAGATGGATTCTTAAATCTATCTGCAGTTTTGTACAACAGAAGTATTGAAATTCATCAGAATAGCTAAAAGTGCATCAATATGATATATACATATTCTATAGAATATATAAAGTCTTACCACAAGTCTTTCCCTGTAAAATAAAAATTAACAGCTTATGAAAACCTTTACTTACAATGAAATAGTTATGAGTTTTCTTACTTTCAGTGTGTAACATTATGAACCACCATTGCAAAAGGATATGAATGTACCAAAATTTTAATAGCTATTTTCCTAAGAGGATTGAAGGGAGTTAAAATGTACAGGGCAGAGGTGGCACTGAATCGGAAGATTGCCTTCCCTTTATTCAATACTATAAAGGTCTGAAAAAGAGAAACACAAAACATTTTATATTTTATAAGTACTTATTCACTGTATTAATAGATGCTAATTTTTAAACTGTTCATAGTGACCAATCATGAAAAGGTAACTTTTTAAATAGCTAATACATAAAAAACATGACGCCTTTAAAAAAAAAAGATTATTCCCAGTACCTACCTGATGTAACTTACATGAAAATATAATTTTAGACATCAAACACTCAATTTATTTATGTTTTTATAATAGTACTTCATTTAACAACCTCAGTATAGCAACATGATACAGTTACATGTGTTTCTTGTAAAAAAAAAAAAAAAAGGTGCAGAAATTATTAACTATAACTATAATTTCTGTTTGAATACCATAAGCAGGGAAACCTTACCTGTGGATGTAATTAGTGTTTGTAAGAGAAGTCCTTATAGAAACTGATTTAACAGAGTACCCATTTTAAAAATTTTTTGATTATTCTAGTCTGTTTCTTGGTCTTTGTGCTAAGGAAAGACAGAAATAGCAGTAACACATATAGCCATGATTAGGTAGATCTCTGAGGATTGTGGGCATCTGAACATACCTAACCAGAGGAGCAAGAGATATATTCCAGATGACCTCCCTGGACAATTGTGCTTCGCAGGTGTGAAACTTTCCCAGAACATACACGTTAAATTTAAATTTGAACTGCTAAAGATCCTATCAAACTTAGAGAAACTCAAAGGCAAGCAAGCTGTACTTCAGACAACTGTAGAAGACTGTGGGCTGAAAGTCTATTTTTCTCAAATAAATGGTATAAGATTAAACCCTACAAACCCTAAAAACATTTATTTGCTTCTACTATAGGCCGTCCTGGCTGCAACAGCATTAACAGTAGAGCACAGGACATGAGGACTGCCATGTTTCTTTGTGGCACTAAGGTGCTCTTCAAATGCAAGACCAATCAGAAACTAATGAAAAACACTGTAGAAGGAAAGCTCCCTAACTCAGAAGAAAGCTGCATGCAATGGAAGGGATGATGCAAGGATTATAGCCTAAATTCACACTGAATTAAAAGTACTAAAGAATTTGCCCAAGAGAAATGTTCAAAATTGCTTTTTGTTTGTTTGTTTGTTTTGTCAGAGTTGTATATTTTATAAATAAGCTATGATAAAGCCTTCTTATTTTTCATTACGTTCCTGATGAAGTGAACTGTGAACCAGAATGCCAGCCTCTTCTGGTGTCCATGACATCAAGCATTGCTTCAAGAACGTAAGCAAGGCTATTTCTGGGAAGGTTGGCAGACAGAGAAAATATGACTAGGAGGTTCAAGAAGGATGATTCTTCAGTCTTGCTACATTTGGGAAGCATACTACCCGTGGACCATGAAGAAGTGACACAAACCTAGCAGCACCCATGAGGTGGAGAGAGATATGGAGATGAAGGTTTCCACCAGTCTGTGACAGGTACTGAGCACTGAAGGCAGAGGAGGAGCAGGAACTGAGCTCTGAAGAAAAGCTGTCCCAGTCCCAACTCACTTGCTGGCTTCTTCCCTGAGCTGTCTCCCTGTCACAGCTCTACATGGCACATCTTCTGACATAGACCAAACCCCCTAACAATAAGGCACATTAGTAGTGAGACTTTATATTGTCTTGAGTACAGACTCAAGGAATGGTATAAGGTATGTATTTCATACCCCTGCTTCTGCACAGAAATGGAGAAACTGCACATGAAATTGAGGACAGTGGGATAAAGCCTGAGCTAATGCTTCCAAATCACACTTCCAGTTATGGATTACAGACAACAGCAACATTCAAAACATAACTACAAAAGACCTGACCTTAAATGAAGCTTTAATTTGAAATACTGAAGCAACCAAGCAGATGAAGGGGGAAGGCGAGTTTCCCCTCGCAGCCCCCAGGACTCACAGCACAGAAGCCTCCAGCTCACCCTCTGGGCTTCTGTAGCTATGAGGTAGTTGACAAAATACATTAAAAATCACACTCCCTACTAACTCTGTCTCTAAGACTACACCACCTACTTTTAGTCAACCTACATTTTTTTAAGAATCTTCAAACACAAGCATATTAAACATACACCTCTTTTCTAACATGCCTTATGGAAAATAACAGCACACTGGCACCACTCCAGTTTCAGTTGGAGGCTGCTGCTATTTTCTCTGTTCTACTTTTGCTGCCCTGTATAAGCAGAACCAACAAGACATAAATTCCCTACCTCAGTTTTAATTTTTCACTCAGAGCATGTTTGTGACTGGAGCCTTCAGAATGATTTTATTGGTCCTCTGACTTCTAAACTTAAACATGCACTAAAATTGTATCTTATCTCTGAAGAAGAATTTTCATCCCAAAATACAGATAACAGCTGATATCCATTCCCTGTGCAAGCTACCCTCCCTGGTAAGCCTGCTATATCTCACTCCAGTCTCAGCCCTGATGCAAGCCAGTGTGTAGGCAGTGTGGATGAACATGAAGTATTGTACCCAAAGCTGTCAGGATAAAGTAGACATACACTAAACAACTAAACACTAAATAAATTCTAGAAACACTAAATAAATTTAGAAACACTAAATAAATTCTAAACAAGTTGTAACGTTAGTGTATGTGAAGGATTAAGTACATTTTTCAGGGCTTAGGTTTTATAAAATGCTTTAATCATTTTATAAAGACAGAAAACGTGCTCACACTTGAAGTATTCCAAATTCAAAGAAATCACTAAAGAGAAGTCCCTGATTTGCTGCTATTGCATCTGTAACCTGGATTCCAGTTTCATAAGTTCTGCCATATTTGATACAAACCCAGGACCTGCATTCTTAACAGGGCAAAGAAGGAGGAGTATTTTGAGAAGATTCAGCTAAGAGGGAAGTAGAGTCCACTCCGAACAAAGACACAGATTCCAAGAACCTCTTGGGACAAAGAGTTCCCAAAACCTTATTTCTCCTCTCCTTCCTCCCGGTGAGCTCTAACTGTAGTTTCTGGAAGGCTACATTTAGCAGGCTGACTGGTACTCCATTGCATTTCCACTTCATACAGTTAAATAAACACCATCTAAAACCTCATAGGACCTTCTGAAAGACAAGAGGTGACTTATTGCTGAGCTGGGTTTGTAGCTTCTCAAGAAAAGCCCCAGGGGCAGCTAGAACAGACTCATGTCTGTGGTGGATGGACCTGACTCCCGCCCAGCCAAACCAGCAGCAGTTTGGTACACACTCCAAAGAACCCTAACCACACATCTGTGACAAAACCATATTGAAAGCTGGCATTTCTTATTTTCGTGGTTATCTTTTGAAACCATGTTTTCTAGCAAGACCTTAATTTTTTGCTTTGCTAGAACTCTCCATTTCTCTCACTTTCACATATCAAAGGTATCTAAAATCACTAGTGAATTCACCTTTTCTGATGTAACTAAATTAAGTAAAGCAATTTTACAAAATACTTTTCATTTCTGCAGCCCAAGATAAGTCTGGGAATCCCAGGAGCTAGTGGTTTGTTCAGACTGGGGACTGATATTGCCCAGTGCCAGGACAAAAGGATGAACCTTTTCTGACAGACATCATTCAACATCCTTCTGGAAAGAAGCAGGGCATAGAGTGGCAATCAACAATGTTATATCTATATTATAGCAGAAGAAAAGTGAAGTAAGACCCATTTAGTTCCACTTATTCTTTCCCTCCTCTTTAAAGTAGAAGCCTAGGTTCAAGAGAAAACAGCCAGCCCTTAAAGTGTGAAACCAAGTGGACCAGATTTTGATCCATGCCTGAAGGTCAGGATCTTAGGGGGTTCCAGCTGATCCTTTGTCTACAAACAGTGATGTGAACCTCCTTGATCCTTTGTGATGGCAGCTTGAGCATGAACAGGCAGTGACTATTATACTGGGGACACACAGATTCGCACTTACACAGAAGTGGAATGCAAAAAAATGAGTTAAGTCCAAGTTCATTTTTACTCAATTTTGGATTAAAAAGGGCATTGCAACCATGTAGGATGCTAAACTTCACAGTTCTAAAGATCAGCATTATTGATCACCACAGTGAGCAGCATTTCATTATAGTAAAATCATAAGAATATAAGAAAAGGTATTGTATTGTACTGTATCATATCGTATTACATTATAATAAAATAATGACATTCCAAGGGTATAGTTGCTGGCTATCTGTGATACTGTGTAAATCACAATACTGTCAGGTGTGTAAATTTGCTATAATGTTCTGTTCTGTCATCAAACAGAAGTTGTCAATTTTTTTCCTTTGCCTTTCAACTTCATATTAATATCGGGCATGATTCTGTTCACTTTGGTTGTAGGTTTTGCATGGAATCACAGTTACAAAACCATAAAACTAGCATATCTCTCTGTTTTTATTTATTTTAACAGGTTTGCCCATTTTTAACTTTCCATCTCAGGATTTGACTACAAAGGTCCAGGATAAGCTGTGGGCAGGTAGGGATATAACTACATGTGATTTTGTATGATAAACAGACACAATTAGTACAGAACTCTATGAGGCCTGCTTTTATAGAAGTGCATCTTTTATCTTTATGACAGTAGAATTAGGATTTGAAGATAAATCTTCATATGTTGTGAATGTCAGATAAAGTTCTTTCAGAGGCATCATATAATAAAGATAAAAATATTTTTCTTTCACATAGTACTTTCTTATCAAAATCAGACTCATACATCACATGAGTTACAAGCAAGCTAAAAGACACTTAGAACACAGCACTTTGTGAAAATCACAATAACTCCTGTCTCGATATTTAAAGAGTTTTCATAATCACAGTATGTAATGATTAAAGTATCACCAAAGCTAGCTATCACTATAAACAGTGAATCTTTTCTGCTCTATATGGGCTGTGCAACAGAATCATCCTGAAAATATTCCCAGAATGATTTGATGTCAGTTCCACTAGAAAATGTAAAATCAGTTTTACACTCTCTTTATGATATTTTCTGCTTATCCATATATTCCTCTATTGATTCCATAAATCTCTGAAGAATTTTCCACCAAAGGAGATTTCTGAGAACAAAATGTGCTATGCATTGGTTCATGCTGTCAATTTTAAATCTGAAGAACGTTAGAAAAAGTGTGGTATGTTGGTGTACTCAGTTTCAATATATCTTCACTTTTTTAAAGTTTGCAAAGTATGTAATCCATTATGTATACACATATTTGTATAGATGTTATATATTGCTTATAATCAAAGACAACATACCGTTTCTGCTTTGATAGGAATGTTCCTTTGATATAAATTCAGTTATATCAAAGGAATAACTTCTTATGTAATTAAAAGGAAGAAAGTGTAGTAAATATTAAGGATGATGGATTCTGTCCTGTACTATAAAGGACAGTAGGCACTTGGCTGATGCTTTGGAGAACAGTGAATAAAAGCCTAGATTTTCACACTAGTTATTTATACCCTGCTATATCCATTGTACAATGATATTATACAATCAGTCTAATGTTACATTTATTGCCAATTTAATTAATTTAATGTTAAAAATAATATTACTGCAAAATTCCTCCTCTTCAAAGCAGGAGAACCAGAGTACAAAGAACATGAGAGAGTGAACGTGTTCTAAAAACAAACATTAGCTAAACCAACATTTTATAACTAGAAGATATTAAACGTTCATTTATCAACTTTCTCACAGGTAGAATGTATATGCATCAAACATTTTTGGCTTTTGCTGTATAGCTAGTCCTCTTAGCAATGCTCAACTGTTTCCACATTATTAGAATTACATTTTCCTACATGGTTGCCAATTAACAGATTGAAGTAACAGACTATATAACCCATCGCATGGCAGTGAAATGAACATGACCAAGCACTCCAAATGCTTGCATATGAACAGAATTGATAATAGACTTACTTTTTTATTGATGTAGTATGGGTCCATGTCTTCCAAGGGCTCAGACACCATTCCAGGAGGTATGTCGCCGTATATAAATGGAAGCGTTTTTCCTGCCTCCAAATCACTGTTTGGTTTTGGCCCGTTTTCATCATCATCTTTACGATCTTGTTTAGAATTCTTAGCTTTTTCTGCAGCAATGCGTTGTTCAATAGCTGCAAGAGACTCTCTAGTGAAGTATTGGAAGCTGTCTGGTCCGGGTGGTACAAGCACTGGCTGCTCCATCTTTTCATCCTGCACATTTTAATTACCATTTATTCTTCTGCATAGGAAAATACTAAAAGAAAGCAGAAAATAAACACGGTAAAATCACCAAGTAAGGAAGATATAACATTTATTTTGAGTGCTTTTCTTTATGCTATGTTGTAACATTCAAATACACAATATTGAAAATTACGTAAAGAAAAAGAAAATAAGCAGCTTAGTCAGTGATGTGGCCTTTGTAAGAGGCACTTGTATGGTTCTTATGCTAGTTACGGAAACTGCAATAATTTCTCAACTCTAGGACTATAATGGTCTTCTAGTCCAAATAAGTAAAATCATGACACTTAAGAACAATCACATATATTCTTTCCTTATAACTTTAATTATCTTAAAATCACTTCACATTCCTCTGGCATCAGTCAGGATTATCTTGGTAACTATAAATTGCACAAATCATCAGACTTAATGCAGAAATGTCCCTTTAGTTCAGTAAGAGTATCATAAAACAAGCAGTGTAGAATCAAAATTTCTATTAAAAAACCAAAACCCAACTCTGGATATTAAGAAGTAAGATTAATTCCAAGTAAGTTTTTGTACAGGTATTCTAGATAATAAGAAGAACAATTGCCTATTTTTATTTAACTCTTACTATATATCTGGTTCTGTAATTAGATAATTCTGAAACTATTCTAATACACATATTTATCTGTATATTGGAACTGAAAAACAAACCAAACAAGGAAAAAAAAAAAGTTCTGTTAAAACTAGGGATCTGTCGACTTTCATGCTGCCGAACAACATTCTGACCACATCAGACATACAGATTATATGTGTATTTGGGCACTCAATAGTGCATATATTTCTCATGCCTGTACATAAAGAGATATTTGCAGTCTCCACCCTTTACTGGGGCCCTAGCAAAATGATCAGTCAGGAGACTTAAGGCTAAATGCAGGTCAATACCCCTTGAAATAAACTAGAGATATGGAATCACAGAGAAGTAAGAACACAATAGATGGCTGGGTTGAAACATATGAAAACAAATAAAAAGGTCACAAACAAAGCAAGGAATTACAGAAAGAAGATTAATAAGATGAGAAAAATACAGCAAAAAAATTGAAAGAATAGATCATAAATGAATGTAGAAAAAATTAGGGGAGAACGTGACCAATGTGAAAGGAAAAGATAGGAAAACTGGAAGATTAGCAGTATAAAAATGTAGAGGTGAAAACAAAGAAAACAGAAAAGCAGACAGAAGAACCAAATACTGGGAAAGGAATAGGAATGGAAGCAAATACAGATATCGTTAAACTTTCCATTAAGAAAAAGTCAAAAAGCGAAATAAGAAATTAGATAAGAAATAAAGGGAGAAAAGAGAGAAACATGGCTGGGAAATGAAAGAGAAGGTCACTGGTATACATTAAGTAATAAACCCCAAATCCTCTAGAGCAAGGATTTGGGGTTTATTACTTAATTTATATTAGTAGGAGTAGTTACATCTACACAGTCCTAAAATTACATTCAGACCTTTGAAGGCAACTGCGTGGCTGATATGGCCCCCAGTGAAAATGAGTTTGATACTGCTACTCTAGATCATCAATGCCAGCCAGGGTTAGCACAAACATCTTAATCACACTGATGCATTGAGTAGTGCTATACAGTGGATAAAATAAGAAAGAAGCGTCAAAGTACTTATGGGCTCTATTACCCCAATTTTCTTGATTTCTCAGAAAAAACAAACAAACGAAAAAAAACCCAAACAAAAAAAAGTCACCTGCATGTATTGAATGATCAACCACAATCAGAAGAATGCCTTCCAAAGAATTAAGGTGGAAAACTTATCACTGTAAAAAATTAAAGGGAGCTAATCTCCTACCAAAATATGAAGTATTGACCCATGCAAAGCATCGACTCATGCCAAAAACAGTTCTCTAAAGCTTTCCCATCTTTCTGATCCTGAAAGGAATCAGAATCATCCCGTTCTCTCTCTCCAGTAGGGGGAAAAGGGATATAAGAAAGTGTACCTCAGCCAACAAGGATTTAGAATCTTCTCTTCCTAAACACAGAGAATCATCCTCTAGGCTTCCCCCAGCTCTCCATTTTGTGGTTTGGTTTACTGCTGGGAACTGACTCTTCAGCCTCTTAACTACTGAACAGTTATAATCTCATAGTTTGTACACTCTGAAATTATTTTTTAATGTTCAACCACACCTTGTGGATACTGAGAAAGAAGCAAAAAAACCTATTAGCCACACCACTGATCTTGGCTGATCCTCAAACCGATCCCTGTTAAGTGGCACCCCCATTTGGGAACCAGCTCTCATACTAAGCCACTATTCGAACACTGTGAGAGGCATAGCTGCAGGTGGGTACAACTTACTCCGTGGGCTTCAAGAAGATACAGAGACTCAAGAGACAGTGAGCTCCTTCTCCTCTCCTCTCTTCTCCTTCTCCTTAGGTATAATCTCCACGGGCACCAGCAAATGAGGCTATATAGCCATGTCTGCCTTTCTCTCTCCTCCTCCCTGTGGACCAAGGAGGCTGGTTTTCCCCTTTGCCATTTTTCCTTTGAAAATTCTGTTCATTGTCCAAAACCCCCACCGTACAGGGCACTCCGTGTTCCCAGCCATGGTGGCCAGCGAGGGTACAGCAAGCCAGAGTAGTCTGGGCACAGCAGGAGGGAGGTGCTGGAGGGTAGCAAGGGCAGTCTCATGTTTTGAAGAGGAAGGAAATAGAAAGCGAGCAAAGCTGAGCTCTGAAGCCCTCTGGTGCTCTGTCAGGATCACCTTCTCGCTCAGCAGACTGTCCCCAGCTGGCACGCAGAGCAAGGAGCTAAGCCTGCAGGTGCACAGAAACAACCTACTTCACAGCCATTAGCCAGGCTGCAAAAACATTTCATTCAGCTACTGTGTTTACACAGTGAATTTAAAACCAGCAAATGCCATAGACTTTTCTAATAATACCTGTATTTTTTTTTTTTTCTGTAGAAAGGAACATTACATTTTTTTTCTATAATTAGTCCTAGAATATTCTCAGGTCTGCCAAATGTACGTGAAGCTAGCCATATATACACCTTTAGATGTACCTAGAACCAAGCAGGCTGTACTTAACAAAATGCTTTAGGAGACTTTGAGAAGATTAAATACTTTTTATCCTCTGCTTAATAGATTAGAGGATGATATTCTAGATACATTTTCCTTCATGCATTTCCACGATTATGTCTTCAGAATTGCAAATAGAAGTCTTTTATAAATTTAAAAGTCAGTATTAAATACATGCAGAATTCACTACAATCTTAATCCCAAATCACTTTTATCTGTCATATCACAGTGGTTAACTAAAAGGTCTGTATTTCCTTCACTATACTGGATTAATTTATTCTCACTTATCTGTTGGGGATGGATAATGATTGATACTAGGCCAGTTAATCAACTGATATCCTTCTGATTTCTATCAAGTGATTTATTAAATATTAATTGAATAACTACCGAATGCTTATATGATCCAAATTGACTTAGCTCATTGTTTTGGTTGGTTGTTTGTGGTTTGTTTGTTGGCTGTTTAGGGTTTTTTGTTTTATTTTGTTTTGTTTGGTTGGATTGTTTTCTTTAGCATAGCACTGGTAATTCAACAAAGGAAAGAATATAAGTATACACTAAATATAGATTTCTCGCTAAGTTCTTACTTTCCTTCTGGAGTGAATGAGATTTTTTTTTCCCTTTTTCATCTCCAATTGTGTCTGAGTGACTTTCTTATGAGCAGCATATCAGAATAAATATGCTCTAGAAAATAACTAGACAATAATTTATGTTCTTCACTTTTGTAGGCAAAAGCTTGCATATGTATGCCTCCCTGTTCCACTTTCTCAATTTGGTGAAAGGCCATCCAAGACTAGATTTGTACACTGCTACATGACACAATCTGAGATAGTGCAGCTCTGGTTTGCTGGATGTGAATGTGCATCCAAGATAAAGTGGAAAGATGAGTTCAGAATGGAATGCACATGAATATTTCAACAAATACATGGCACATTGTTTTGCACTGCTACTTGCAGAAATAACTACTCACAGGACTTTTCTTTATATACATAACAAAATATTTGTTACACTTGGTGATGGAAGAAATAAGTAATCTCTCACCACTACTAGAAAATAAAAATGACACTAAATCAAATTACAAAATCACAGAATGGTTGGGGTTAGAACTGACCTCTGGAGATCAGTCCAACCCACCTGCTAAAGCAGGGTCACCCAGAGCAGATCACACAGGAAGGTGTCCAGGCAGGTTTGAATGTCTCCAGAGCAAGAGACTCCGCAATCTTTCTGGGCAGCCTGTTCCAGTGCTCTGGCCCCCTCAAGGTAAAGAAGTTTCTCCTCATATTCAGATGGAACCTCCTGTGCCTCAGTCTGTGCCTGTTGCCTCACAATCCTACTGTTTGGCACCACTGAAAGGAGTCTGGTCCCATCCCCTTGACACCCACACTTGAGATATTTATAAACATTGATGAGAAACCCATCTCAGCCGTCTCTTTTCCAGGCTCAACAGACCCAGCTCTCTCAGTCTATCCTCATAAGAAAGGTGTTCCAGACCCCTAATCATCTTCGTAGCCCACCACTGGACTCCCTCCAATAGTTCCTTGTCCTTCTTAAACTGGAGAGCCCAGAACTGGACACAGTGCTCCAAGTGCAGCCTCAACAGGGCAGAGTAGAGGGGGAGGACAACCTCCCTCAGCCTGCTGGTCACACTCTTCTTGATGCACCCCAGGATACTGTTGGCCTTCTTGGCCACAAGGGCACATTGTTGATTCAATATTGAGAAATTAGCAAATGAAACTGCACCGTTTTCACTGTCTGGTTAATCTCCCTTTGAATTTCAGGAAGACACCCTTAAATGTCTGCACAGACTGCTGTTTCCTTGTACTTTCAAGTGCTGTGAAACTGATGGCTAAGGGAAAACTCAGGCAAGAGAATTCTGCTAGAATAAGCAGAATTTAATCTTTGCCCTTCACTTTGCCCTTGTCCTGTGACACACATTATGTTTTTGCTTTTGGCATAAACTAACGAATCAGTTCTATTAAAAATCATGCATTTTACTATTTTTAAGAAGCATCAGAGTAGTAAACAATAGCACTAAAATTTTGAAGTGTTCTAGATGCAATGATGCAACTCTGGTAACTTCATTTTTATACAGAAACTAAGTGTTAATGAGGTTATCAGTGATGCGCACAGGGAATATCATCTGACTGTGCAACTAATAAACCACAGCTACTACAAAATAAAGATAAATCAATGAATCTACATGTAAGCTCACAGAGGCCAAATCTCTGTGTTATATCACTTCTCATTGTTTATTGGCACAGTTTCTCATAATTTTTGATTTATCAACAATTTATTATTACTCTTGTCTTTAAAGTAAAGAATAAATATAAATTACCTTCCTCAAAGCGTGGATTTGTGGAAGGAGAGGAAGGTATGGCCAACTACTGTGGTTTTGTTTGTCAGGGCTTAGCTAAGGAAAACCCCCTGTTTCCTTCTTCACGGAACCTTGCCTTTATCTGGCCTGTTCATCTCTATTTTAGGGCTACTCCAAGTAGCAAAAGTAGGCAGGATATCCAAAACAACAGACTTAGCAGAAGACATCAGATTAGAATATTAGGACTATGCAACTTCTTAAGACTCCCTGTAGCTCATATATAAAATTAAATTTAATTTTAATGGACAGCTTTATAAGGGGAACGTCCATATTACCAGACTGATATTAGGATTCTCCCTTATCTTTTTTCACCAGTGTCTTGATGTTACCTCTTGGCAGGGATAACGCAGATCAGGGGACACGGACTTGCTTGCATTGGCTAACTATATTTATTTAATGCACATTCATTTTAATTAAAGGGTAGGTACATTAATACTGAACATATCAGAATAGGGTACATATATATGCACTGAGCTATAAATGAATTACCTGAAATACTGGAAGCAACCAAAGAGTATATACTAGCTCAAGTCTAGATATTTCCACTGCCTAAGCTGATACACAAGCAAGGTTACTGGCACAGGGACTCCCAGAAAGGGAGGGATGAAGGAAGAGATGACTAATTTGCCAGAGTTGCAAATAGGCGTGGGTAGCTATGCGATTTAGGAAGGCGGTTTAGTGCCCGAGTCAGGGCTGCTCAACAGCCAGAAAGCAGAACAGACAGAGACAGGAAATATAGTTGATGTCTCTGATATCCACACTGCTGTATAATTGCTTAGCTTACATCTCATTACATGAGTATCTGTGCTAAACTCCCTCATCAGCTCCAGGGAATTCAAGGCCATATTTTCCAACGATCAGCAAAACTCTTACACTACCACGGGCAACAGACCATCTGATGCCTCTGCGCAGCGCTCTGCCATCACTATGCAGGAATGAAATCAAGATTAATGGGGTAGAAAAAATAGAAGAAAACATGAACTTCGCATCTTAATGGTAAGCCTTCATTTGGGAAGGCAATCCTGGCTTCTCATCCCTGCTCCTGGAGCTATTTCTCTATTATATCTAACAAATTCACTTAAGAAGAGTTGGTTGAAAGTCGCTAGAGGTGTATTCATAGCTGAGAACAAAAAAAATTATTAATAGAGGGTTTAGTTCTAGTTTTCCTTCCCAATTAATTTCTTCAATTCTGGAAGAAAATACAAGCCTCAGTTTTGAAAAATAAAACAAAATAAAACAAGCCAGCTCTCTCCAAACAAAATAATTAACCAAGCAAAACCCCCATGCTTGGAAAACAAGAATGCTCCCCGTGAGCTATCTGTACGAGGAGCTGTTGTCTGCGGCACTCAAAGCAGACTTCTGTGTAGCTGCAGCCTTTGTCCCCCTAATACTTGGATTCTCAGTTCTATCCTTGCTTCTTGGTTACAGTAAATCAGAAGACCACATGATGTGGACACAGAATTGTATTCAACACTATTATTTAAATATATTTATATCTGCATTGTTGAGACGCCTCATTACATTTTTAAATTTACTAATGCATGTCTAAACCAAAATATAGCTACTATGTTCTGCTTTAGACTAAAAATAAATAGCCTGCATCTGCTTGCTGCTTTGCTAGCTTAATTCCATTAACTGCAACCAAGTAATTTCTATTTCAGCAAGCTGCAAAAACCAAAACCAGTTATGCAGTTCCATAGGAAGAAAAAAATATTTTAAAGGGACAAGCCACAATGCATCTGCAGTACTACTTCATCTGAGTAAATATATTTAATAGGTTAGAAATACTGGACTGCTACCAAGCTGAATGAATTCCATGCTTACTGTGTTCCTGCAGTGTATCTTGTGCAGCAAATGACTGCAGTACAGAACAGCAGTCTTTCTGCTTTCTTTCATTTGATCAGAGCGGGTATCCATTCTATTCGCAATCTACATTACTAATTCAAGATTAATTTTCTCAAGCAATGTCTGAAACATCTGTTTCCATTTGCCTTAGCAAACATAATAGCACCTTTTGTTGGTTGAAAAAATAAACAAAGCAATGCAGGCTATGCAGGGTAAATTATACAATGCTACTGATTCATTTTACATTAAGGTAAAATTTAATTTAAGACAAGGTTTAGGTTCTTGTTTTGGCATATTAGCACACTTGGGAAACAAGAAATAAAAGCTGATGGAAAACAGATTACTCCATACCCTTGAATGATGCAGAGCTAACAAGCTCAAAGACATCTCCGTACTCAAAAATGTTACTAATTTACCATCTTAGTGGGCTACTTAACCCCATTTACAGCATTCTGGTACTTGCTGTCTTCATGTGGTTAACAGAAGGGCCAGTCTGACATCATAACCAGAAGTCTTGAAGATGTAAAGGCAAAAGTATTTAAATTTTTCAAAACTCTCTGTCAGTTTTAGTTATGTGTGTATTTTTCTTGCAAACAGAACAGCAGGCACTGATTTCACTCGAGGTTCCTGAGTCAAGGAAGAGGATGGAGGGGACAACAGGAACCTATTTAACACACAAGATAATGGGAAAAAAAAACACAACTGCAATTAAGGAAACCAAAAGAATTGCTGGTTTGCAAGCAAAATGATGGGACTGCTATGAAGTGATTAAAAAACAAAAACCCCAACAACAAAATCACCACAACTGTAGAAACTTGTAAATACTTTTTGTACTGCACAGGAAACCCTTACACTGCATGAAGGGCAGAAGAGTTGAGTTTCAGCTTTCTTTAATTAAATATTAGAAACCACTCTTGATACTTCATCACCTTGCATTCACTGGGGAGCGCTCCAGGGATGTTTCAGCACATGCCTGTGCATAGCGCAGAGAGGAGGCAGGAACAGCCCCGCAGCTCTGTTTTACATGCAGGGTATTACACACTAAGTCAGTGCAGTGCAGCACCCAAAGTGAGAGATTCATCTCACAAATCATCTTTGAAAGGACGGAGTGGTCAAGGAATTGGAAATACTCAAATGACAAAGCAGCTCTACAGCCCATGAGCTACATGTGAATCAAGTGTTTGTTAAAATACTTTCTATGCTATATGTTAATGTCATGTCACATGTGACATACAACACATGCCTGTAAACACATGGCATTTATTGCTATTTATGTGGGCAAGGCAATGTATCCTTTTTTACCGGCCACTTCTGATCCTGCTAGGGCTAGACGTCCACAGTTCTCCCTGCATGTCGCTCTGCAGTTCTGTGATTCTGAACTCATAAATGAGCAATCATTTTTACCAACAGTAAGAGGATTCTGCCATTTCCTAGTAGACTGCTTCCAACTTATTAATAATTTTGACAAGAATATGTGAGAAAAGGCTTATTTCTAGGAGATTAACAATTTCTCTTTGCAGAAGCATAATTAGTATCTGTTCTTGCAGATCCAACTTTATTTAAGCTCATAAACTATTTATATATACAGATATTAATAGCTCTCAAAATTTCATACAACGAATATAAAAACTCACATCACTGCTGTAAAGAAACTTCTTCCAAAACACAGGCCTGGTCAAAACATGACTCTCACTTATTTCCAAATTAGTGTTGAACTGATTTTCAACAAAATCTGAATTAACAATGGTAATCCAATGTCATTTTGGAAAGTTCTCATTAAACGGACCTTCACAAGGCCACCATCTCTCAATCTGTGTCCAAGCATGGCTGGACATGACAGTAGTCTAGAGACCTGACAGTGCTCAAGACCTGGCACCTTATGCCCTAGAAGTAGTATAGTTGCACAGTTAATTTACTGTATTGAGTATCAGATAAAGTAATTTCCACTAACATCCAAGAATTACTGCTGCTACTAATCAAGCAAGCAAGCACATTAGAGCTGTTTTCCACATCTCTTCTTTCTTTTGTGATTGAGGTGATGTACCCCGTGTAGGTTACACATTGCCTTGGTAAGTCCCTCTGGCACATCTCCTAGGCACAGACTGCCTTTCCTACAAATGGCACCTATGGTTCAACAACCATCCTAGAATTCCAGCACCAGTACATACTCACAGACTCATCATGTCTTAACAGATTCATCCCAAAGCTTCATACTTCTCACACTGATGTGCAGCTGAAGCATGTGATCCAGAAAAGCAGCATTTAAAGCAAATGACACAGAGACTTTGCAGAAGTCCTTTATATGGTCATGCTTTCCTCTGAACAGAGTAAAATACGTAAACCCAAAGGTAAAAGTAATAGACCACTCCTCCATTACTACTTCTCTGAATTTCTCAGAAACGCCTAGCTTAACCTTCGGGATTTGTCCTGAGTCATTTCAGTTGTCTCTCACTTGAGGATTTTCTCAAAATGAGAACCACTTGCTTTTACCACTCTCAGCTTCTGCATCAGGAGACCACCTGGTCATCCCCATCAGCTCATCAAAATCCATCCATTAATTTGCTGTTTGGTTATCATCCCGTTTCACAGAATGAGTTTGCTTGGTCAGCTCCCATTGACAAACATGCCACCTGTGATCCTGTGTTTACATCTTAGTTGTTTTACAGAAGCCACGTTAAGACCAAGGCTACAGATCAGATTTGCTTTCTGCTTACACTGTTTCCCTGTGGAGCATCATGGAAGCTGGGGGTGACCCAGCTGGGAAGCCTGAAGAAAGACTTGCTAAAAATGAGTGAAACGTGGATGACATTAAAAGGTGCATTGACACCCTGTGTGGATGGGTCACAGGCATATTTACCTGCTCCATCCATCCATCTCTGTGCCTGTGATATTCCACACAGCTGACACTGGGCAGAGGTAAGGTCCCATGTTCACTGCCAGAACACGTTTAGCGATTTGCAAGAAGCCTGAACTCAGACTGATTGTCTTGGTGAGCACTGGTGTCCACCTAGAGTTTCACATAGATACTTCATAACTTGTAAGAGCATTTTGTGTAGACATGGAACATCTTAGCCCAGAAAGCATGATTTAAAACATAATATTAGTAATTATAAGGGTTTAGCCATAAAAACAAGAAAGTATCTCAGAATAATAATCTGTAATGTATAATTCCAAACGATCACAGTTGGATTTAAGAGACCCAGCTCGACTTGGCTTTGTATATTAAAGATGCCCCACTCATTCCTCAAGACTTATTTCAGCATTTTTTTAAATTCTCATTTATGTCCTCCAGTGTTTAGCTTGGTTTGAGATCTAAAAGTTCTTACATGATACTCATGGTATTTTCAGTCACATAAAGAGGAAAAATATTTTGAAAATTCCTAGAAGCAATGAAATAGTGTTTGCTACTAAACAGTTCACCACAAGCAGCAGCAACAGCATCTGGTGCCTCTGGCACACCCTTCGAGCAATGCCTTAGGGTAAAAAGCTTCAGATTTGCAAAGAAAGGCAGAGCCTGGGAATTAGTATTTCTGCAGAAGCAGTGGTTTGAAAGTCACTGACTGAAGACTGTTAGCCACACTGACTTTGATCTAAAAGCAAAGATGTCACTTTTTTTTTTTTTTTTTTAAGTGCTGGTGAGTTTCTAGTCATTTAATATTTTATATTCTAAGCCTACAATACATTTTCAGGATGTTAACTTGATTTTTGAAAAATAGTAATGTAAATATATAATAAATAATCCAGTCAAAAGCTAAAAGTGCTAAAACTACAGACTACGAAATCTATGGGTATTGGGATTTGGGAGTTTTCTGGGTTTTTTAATCCTGTGGTTGGTCAAGAAGAAAAATTAGAGAAATGCGCTTCTTTAAAATAAATAAGAATCTATTATGTGCACAGACTTTAAATGTTCAGCAGCCCAAAACATTTTAAAATTAATGAACTTAATGCTACTAAGTGTACTGAGAAAGCAGACAAAATGTATATTGCAGGTAATAACAAATTTAAAAAATATAAGAACTAAGGGAATATCACTGGATAGCATGTGATATTTTAAAACAAAAAAATTGTGAAATATATCTATAGACTTTTAAATAGTATAAATTATAACAAATTTTGCAGAAACACACTCACTCATTCAAACTCGGAGTCACTTCTAGTACCTTCCTGAGGCCCAGATCACAGAATCACAGAATGTTAGGGACTGGAAGGGACCTCAATCAACTACTAAAAAGCATGCTGCATTTACTTTAGCAAATCAGGTACTGAACTATGTGGCTAAAATATAACTGTAGGGTGCATTTATTAATTATTTTGCAATGAAGCCATTCTCAAATACAGGTACAGAAATAGAAAAAGGAAAGCGGCTTGAGATCTGCAGTTCCTACAAACATCAGTCAGTGACATCAAATGTGCAGTTACACTGTATTAATGAAGCTAATGAAGTAACAAAATATTTAATAATTTTAAAGGCTTCTATCTTGCACTCTATCTTGAATTGAAATCGACAGATTACAAGGTCTGACTCATATGAATCTGTTCATGGGGATCCACCTGTAAGATGAGAACTCAAATAGGAGCAGCAACATGGTACAGTGGAGACTGCAGCAAACACTGGCAGATCTGACTAATGGCAAACCACATCTCTCTCAAGCTCAGCTCCGCTGATGGGGAAATAACAGCTTAACCAATCCTTTAACCAAGGATTTGAAATTGGTGATTAAAATACTTTGAGCTATTCTTCTCATTCAAAACCACACATTTGTCTTTTTAATGACTGAAGGTACTCTTGCATTTGTGATTTTAACTGCTTCTTGCTGTTCTGAATTGTCATTTTAAACGTTGTAATAGAGGTTAAAGTGTTTTGGAACGCTTTTTCTAAATAGTAATTTTTAGTTTATACTAGGGAGTTATAATGCCTTCTGGTATTTTAGCACTAGGTATCCAGGGAAATATCTAAAATAGTTTGAAAATAAATGATAAGATTAGTCATTTTTGTCCCATAGCTCTTTACTCTGCCAATAGCACAGCTGGTGTGAAAGCCAGTTCTAGACCTACTAGATGTGAGAAAGCTTCAACCAGTCAAACTCCCAGAGTCAGGTATTGATTTACAACACACCCAGCTGAGAAACAATGCAGAGTGACATTCCTCAGCACGTCACTCTTCTTGTCTGATCAATACTTCTGAAGACAGGGCACCATTTCCTACCAGACTCAAAGCTGAATGATGTTTCTCAGGCATCATATATATAACCTAGATGCATTTGTATAGCCAAACTTACAGTCAGAGGCCTAAGTAGGAAACTTTATTTTCTAAAACTGCTTGTGAATGCACTTGAGAGAGGGCACAATGACAGAAATAAATGCACTGCGTAAAGAATATCCAGTTATGAAAAGCAAGTCTTTAGTATGTGAACAATGAACATTGTCAGAGAAGAAATCAATGCAATGTGTAGGTCATGGCTCTAAGGAATCAAAGGACATGCACAATTAAGAAGCTTAGAAATGATCATGTTACACTGATTATGAGGACTCAATATTTTTAAGTGGAAATGATTTCAAACAAAACTTCATTTGTTTTTGAGGAAAAAGCCTATGAAAAATATAGATACAAAGAATTTTCATGGCTAACCAATTTTGAGTAGGAGTTGGTTTGTTATGCTTGATTACCCAGTTTTCAGTATTTATTACTGTTAAAATTCTTGGTTTTCCCTACAATTTAAAATTGCATCATCATTTATGTTTGTCATGTTACAGATGCACACTTGATTCCAGTGGAGCTGTTCTCAAAACATGCTATTGACTTGATTCATACATGTGAGTTTTATTCCCTAATGGATATATTTTATTTATATCTTGAAGAAGAATTCTGATTTGTGCTAGGTTAAAATGTCATTTCAGCTGAAACTCTTGTCTTACCTTAATGTAGAGGCACACTAACCTGGAGGAATACTTCCCTTTAGTTTTCTTTTACATACTGAAATTTTACCAGCTGGCTTTCACGTGTGCTAAAAAGATGCAGTCCCTTTTTCTGAGCATATTTTGCTACTTCAGTGCTGTCAGACTAATGCATAGAGAAGAAATATGAATGAGATATATTTGTATTAAGAAATTAATAAAAGTACTATTGCAAATCATGTAAATATACATATATTCAACTATCCATCATTCAATAATTAATTATTTAAAAAATTCTAGATTATATATATTATAAATTCATTATAACGAAGGTCATCTTTAGTGACTTATAGTGCAAATTATTTCTCATACGTTAAGTTGTGGGACAGTGAAATGCTTTTTACGTTATGACATGTAATGCCATAGAGCATATAATGTCATTGGAAAAAATTGCAAAGTGGGAAAGGTTGAGGGTGGGGGAGGATCTGGGAAAAGTAATTTTAAAAGAGTATTAAAAATTTCATCAAAATTTTTGCTTTGCCTTCCTCTCTTCTTACTTTTCTTGCTCAAACTTTTTTCCTCATTAATTCTTTTCACCTTTCTAGCAAGCCCATGAGGGTTTGAATCGAACATTGTCCTAAGCAGTGAGATGGAAGTGTGCTCCCTCCCTGTCTGCCTGCTCCAGCCCTCCCAGGCAGCTGGGCTTGCTGGAACCAGAGTGCTAGAGGGGGGCGCTTTAGGCTGGGCAGGATCAGGGCTGAGTTTTCAGGTATGTGGTTGTGAAATGTGGCTTATTGCTGGGCTGGGTGGTGAGGGAGTTCTTGGGTTAACTAAAGGTTGACTGTAGAAGCTTGGAGCAAGCCAGCAAGCACGGAGAGGTGAATGTATCCAAAATATTCCCAAACCAAAAAAGGTCAAGATCAAAACTGTTGCCATTGCAAAAGACAGTTGAAGAGAGATGAGAGTGTAGAGCACAAGGCATTTTTTTCAGTGAGAACACAGTGATCTGATGCATAACAGATGGTCAAAGCATAAGACTCTGAGTAGGTACCTTAGCGACTATGTTCCCTAAGAAGGAATGGCCTCAGTCAAAATGTGCGATAAATTACAGTATCAAATCTTAAGATGCCTGTTATGAAATGAGCACATAGATTTATCACTAGCAATATGAAATGTTAAGATTCTCTTTAATTTTACTACCTATTTTTCTCAGGCTACCTCTGTACTATATTTGACACTAAGCAGCCAAAACTGCGTTCTGTCACAAGCTGCTCCTGAGGCAATAGGAACCTGTCCACATTTTCCCTTATACTTACATCGTATGTTGGTTGGAGCAGTGATCCACTTTCTCTCTGTGTTTGAACAACACATAGAGACTAGGGTCCTCAATTCACTACAGAAACCCCCACCTGTTATAGGCATACAAAAATACCCATATGTATGCAAAGCAATGGGTCGTGTTGGGCACAAACTAGAATAGAACCATTTGCGGGTAAGAATCTAGAATTTACGAGGTGTTGAAGTTCAAGATTGTGTACTTTAGAGCAGTAATAAGAAAGAACACTTTCAGAACTAGACCCTGACAGAGCCAGAAAGCAGGAAGTTTTTAAGAAACATGTTCCTGAAAATTCCAGAAGCAAAAATATGCCCTACAACACTGAAATACAGTATTTTAACTGAGACAACACATCAAAATATATATTTAAAAAATCTTGTTTTAATCACCCAAATCAGTTAATAATTACTGCTTCAGGAAAGCCACCTGAATGAGAAGCATTACACAGAGAAAATCAGACCTGCAGACCGCTAAAGTGAAGGGAAAATTGCTTACTGTCTGGATTTCAGTATAATGCTAATCACAGTGTCACTATCCACAGCCACTATTTAGCCATCTTTGCAATATTTTCTCACATAAAAGAGAGCAAATGACCCATATATCATATGTGGAATTTATCTGAACAGACAGCTAAAGGCATAAAGCCATGCTTTCCCAAACGCTAAGCAATCAAGAATTCACACAGAAGTCGATATGAAATTCTTGTCACTCTGTTCTGGGACACATTATTTTTTGCCTGAACACCTAAATATAGACTGAAATACATACTCTTAGGCCTATCTTATGAAATTCCAGCCACATATCACAGTCAATCCCACTTTAGTAACAGGAGAGGAAAAATAAACTATTGCCAAAACTGACCAGTTGCCTGCATTTCAGAATCCTACAAAGCATAGGACCCTGAGAAATAAACGTCACTGCTGAGATGCCCAAAGAAACATTATGTGCAAAGAGGTCAAAGAAAAAGGGAGACAAAATTTTGAATAAAACACTGTTATGACTATTAGTTAAATAGTACTTAATGTTCTGAAGACAGATTTGTTTCAGAACAGAGCAATAGCTGTTAAAAATAAAATTGAAGGTTTACTACTCCCCTGTATTTTTAAAAAATTATTCATTCTTCCTCAGCTTTTTTAAAAAATTATTTTTCCCCAAGAAACTCAATGTTAGCTATTGTCTCTGAATTAGGCGTGCAGACAGAAGAGAGGGGGTACTCTATCAGCTACTTCGCTTTCTCTCGTTGGCATGTCTCATAATTTATCCTTCTCTACTCTCGAGCAATATGAATTTTTGTTTCTCCCAGCAGAGCAACTAGTGTTGCAAAAAAGTGTTTTCAAAAAATAATTCCAAAATAAAAACCTAAACCTATTATTTGAGTGAAAGTAATCTTCAGTTCGAATTCTACTTAAAAGGGACTCAAATTAATTAAGAGGTTTTTTGTAATCTCATTGCACATGTACATCAATGAAGTTGTAAGCTTGTCTACTATATGTTCCACTCATAAAATATGACCGTGCTTTCACTTCAGGGCAGGTACAGTGCTCATACCTGGTGATGCAAGACTGCCTCTATGTTAGCATTTCCAAATTTTCTATTTATATTTCTATTAATAGACATATTTTATAATTTTCTATATATTATATATATTTTTTAAATTATATTTCTATTTATATTAGCAGTTTTTGTATTTTGCTGCATAGTTGCTCCTTAATATAGGCTTGTAACATCCTCCACCCTGTGCTCCTAGGATGTGGCTTTGTTTTACAGAATCACAGACAGGCTGAGGTGGAAAGGCACTTCTGGAGTTCAGCTTTTGTATTAGAATAAATATATTTTGCAAAACTTTCTCAAGTATCTCTAGGCCACCTGAGTGTAAATTCCAATTGTATAAAATGGTGCAGGCAGTTTTGTATTTGCCCATCAAAAAGGAAACAGTAAACCAGACAAAAATATGCTGAAATAACATCTGGCAAGTCTTCCTCATCTGGGTGTGTCAGTAAATACAGTTTTACAATGCTCTCCAGTCCCAGACAACAGCACTATGGAGTAAAGTATATTATTTTGAAGCAGATTTTAAGTATATCTGATACGTCTTCCTTTTATCAGACCCTATATATTTCTTGTCCATTGTTTGTTAAACAAAATGATTTTAGTCTGCCATTAAATAGGAATATATTTTTAATGACTCACGTACACTGGTTTTCATGTAAGTATTCCAAATTATTACAAAGATATAAAACAAGTTTTTCTTTTAATTAAATCCAGTTTGGCACCACCTGATTTAGCAGGATATTTTCTAAATTGGTCTTGCATTTCTTTTAAGTATTGATTCACAATCTTCTATACTACAATTTAATTTTTTTAATTAGCATTAAAGTCAAACAGTCTATCTGAAGGTGTGTCCCTCCATAACATTGACTTTCATGGAAGAAAAATAAGCTATACATTTCAAATTTATTTTTCCCAGTTATAAACTGTTATTGTAGGACACTCAAGACATTATTGTGCTGTTTCCTTTGCCATTGTTAATCCAAAAGTTAAAAAAATATATATTTACTCAACATATTATTCCAGTTTGTGAATTTATTTAGCTTATTCTAAAGCCCTATTCCAGTTTGTGAATTTATTTAGCTTATTCTAAAGCCCTACTCTTATAAAAAAACCTGCACAATAAAATTTCATTACTTTTTTCTAGGTAATTTCATTACGTATATGTTTATATGAACAACATTTATTTTACTTACTCAGTCGCTTAGAAGCCAATGCACTAATTGATGGTATAAAATCCTGCTGTATCTGGGGACACAATCACCTCTTGTCAAAAAAGCTGACCATGGCACAGTTTTCACTTGTTTCAGTTAGTAGTTTCCCAAGCAGTTTGGGGACATGACTCAAGGGTGAGCTCACATGGGAAGGCACAGCCTCAGGACAGGGGACATACAGGACAAGACCCTCTGAAGACACTGAGTATCTCAGTGCCACTTAGTCTTGGCATAGATGGAGACAAAATGACTAAGAAAAATGTTACTGTAATACATAAATCCTTTTACTGGGACTGCAAATCTTGTTTCAGACATAATATTTTATTATTTCAGAGTATTATATCTGTAATAAATTTTTTTTAGACAATATGAAGTCCTGAAAACATAGTAAAAAGGGTCACCCTTTCTGTTCTATCTCCTCCGTGTGTGTATACAGAGAAAATAAGTTGAGCTGAAGGTAAAAATGTTCAAATGTGAGATTTCTAGATAATATTTGAATCACATAGTTAATGTTTAAGAAAAAATATTTTAAAAACTATTGGATAACTTCTTTTTCAATTAAGCACGGTTAACGTAGCCAGTATGGCGCTCTGAAAAGTTGTCTGTTTCTATCCATCACTGCACATTTCATGTGATATGTCTGGCATTATTTAGGCTTTCATTTCAGAAAATGAATGTATCAGATTGTGTTTCTCAGCTGTGAAAAATACTGAATATTAACATAAAATATAGAACATTGAAATGGCTCTGGAACACTCACTTTAACCAGCTTTTGAAGTGTTGTACTTCTCTGCTGAAGATAAACTACCAATTTAAAAATGCTTTTTAATTAAATGTATGGTATTCTCCTGATAGTAAGAGTCAATCAGATTTTTCAAATATCCTTTCCTACTCCTTTTATTCGCATACTCACTAAGGTTAGTAAAGCCTATTTAATCTAAAGAAACACCACAAAATTAGATAACTTTTTAGGACATGTTTTCTGCTCTTTACAACAATACATTTGGTGTTGCAGACTGTATATTTATCAAGACATACATAGAATATACTGTAGAATAAATGTCTTGAGGAGAGGCTTATATACTTTAAGAAAATCCTACTGAAGATAGTTTCTAGAGGGCCTATTTTGGACCCTATATAATTGATTACATACTTTTCTTTAAGTCTGTTGTACCTCAGTTATCTACTTCTTTTTGTAGACTCGCAGAAAAATTGGTTTGGAAACAATTATCAGAGGCCACCCAGTTCATCTTCCTGTCCAAGGCAAAATTGCTATACCTATTATATTTCCCAAGAGATGTTTCATCTAACCCCTTCCTACAGATCTTCAGGACAAAATATTCCCTGATACTCTATTGCCACTCTTCACTATCATTTGTCTTACAAAGTTTTTTCCATGTATCTCATCTGGATAAGCCCATTTCTTCAGTCTTCCTGTTCCATCCACTAGGAACATAAAGAGCAGAATTCATCTTCAGCATCAGCTGCTAATGATCCACCCGCCTCTTCCCTTCTGTTTTCACTTCTAGACTTGCTCCAGGAATCCTGCAAAGACACTGAAAGAGCCCTGCTGGGACATTCCTAGGAGGAGCACCTATCACCTCCCTCAGAAGTATCTTGGTCATGAATTCCTGCTGGCAAATTCCTACAATAATGTGCAACAAAACAGATAGATGCTTTAGATCATTTAAGAAAATGAAAGATCTCGCTCTAAAGTAAACACCATTGAAGAGTAAGTAGAATATGGAATCCAGGGAGGAATGAGAGGATGGAAGTACTGCAGGCAAATACATCTGGAACACAGTCAAGTGACTGGCTTAAAATGCACTTAAATAACCATGCATTTGAAAGCATCCTCCAGATACATTACTTCAGTTGAAAAGTACTGTAGCCGCTGCTTAGTTTTGTCATCTTTGACCAATACCACTATTAAATACGGCTTGTTTGAATCACTCAAGGCTTTACATTTATTCCTAAGCTTTTCTTTCTGACTTTGACAGGATTTGGCTTTTTGTTTGTTTTTGTTTTGTTTTACCAGGAGGATGATCTTCAGTGTTTTGAACTGTATTATGAAGTAATTCTAAAGAGCCAATGCTGGAAGCAAATCAGAGAATCTGTTTAAGGAGTAGGAGAAAGATGAAAAAGATTGATCTGCGTGTTTACAAGGTACTAAAATAAATTACCAAGATAGAAGGCATGAGATGGGATAAAGCTTGAAAGCATAAACTGAGCTGAATGTTTCTGAAGCCAAAAATAGAAGGGTTATGTCCTCTTTTTTTTTTTAATAGATGTGTGAAAAAAAAATAGATAAAATTAATAAAAATAAGAATGGAAACACTTTAACATAAAGCCCTGGAAAGATGGCCAGAGATGCTTGGGATACTGCTGAGACAAAAAGCAATGGAAACCTGTGTTCAGAAAAAGCAACATAATGAGAATTTCCTAACACAAAGAGGAAGGAGAGGGCCTTCCAGGGCTGATAAATGCAAATAGTAAACAGAATTGTGGCTCACTCAGAAATCCATTTTCTTCAAGTGATATTTAGTATGGCAGGGAAGGGTCGTACTCAAAATTTTGGTAATAAGTGCAAAAAAAAAATCAACTATTTTTGTCAGAGCTAGATAGCTCTGTGAAAGGGACCTGCAGGCACACACTGGTGGAAATGCAAGAGACAGAACTTAGGACACAGTAATCACCAAGAGACAGGAAGCCTGAAAACAGTGAACAGCCATGTATTCGGTAAGAGATCACAGTGATTCTTTAAATAAATAGTACTAATATTCAGTAAAAAGAGATCAGCCCGTTTTCCAGAAATTGGACTAACCTCACTATGGAAAGGGCAATCATTTCTGAGTCTATACATTTGTCATTTACCTAATTACTCCACCCACACCAGACTTTCAGTTGTTTCTATCCAACTTGTGTTTGTTTTTATGGATAGGATTCTACAGAGAACAAACCTACATCTAGAAAAAAAATGGAAGTAATATGTGCCAGAACTACTGAGTTTTGGGAACAAACATCTGAAGAACTTCCATGTTACTCCCCATCTCCCTACAAGATTAGATTCAGTCAGAAACATGAGTTGTAGCTTTTAATGGTTAAAATTTACTCAAAGGTTCCTTTTTTTTTTTTCCGATTTTAGAATGTTTCAGATTTATGATGGTTTTCTCTTTGAGCAATTTGATCTCTTAAGTGCTCTAAAACATTATGCTAAAAAAAGCCTAATGGTCTTCTTGTTCCAGTATGTCTTACTGACAGCACATTTTGTTTCTCAGTTTACAAGTGTGAATATATATTGTTCAATTTTTAATTTAGTTTGCCTTCTGTTGTATTCATTTTGGCATCAACAGAAAGTCTACAGGACAAATATGGGTCTCTTACTCTTGTGGAATCCCCCTGCCTCCTATATATATCTGCTGTCTCCAGCAGAGAAAAAGAAGGTAGAATATGTTCCTACTACTGGAAGAGAATCAACAAATCTCTTCATGATGTTTAGCCCAAAAGACCAAACATGTTTTCCCACAGGTGAGTTGGTAATGGAGTTCAGAAAACTAATACAATAAAAGACATTCATCCCAAAGAGCATCACAGTTCTAAATACATATACACAGAAATTAGTTCAAGCTTTTTGCCCCTTTTCAAAAGAAATTTGCAAAGAACTATCCACTTCTAATTACTGACAGAATATTTCTCACAACTAAGAGAAGGAAAACATTCTTCTTTAATCTCAGTTCTTCAATATCAGATAGACAAAAATGATAGCAAAAAAATCAGTAAAATACCATTTAAGAGACAAAATATAATGCTAAGCTTTGTGATTTTGTCCCCTAAATATATTTGCTTCTGTCATTAATGCATCGAACTCTTACAGCAGAATTCACATGTTGGAAGGATGTGGTGTGACATGGACAGTAGCAGTGATGCCAGGCTTAAAAGTCAACAAGCAGCTGTCCTTTAAAGCACTTGGCATTGGGATAGTACATTGAAGTGTCATTTCATAGACACTCTAAAGGTCTTCTAGTCCCAGACCACCTTCGTTTTAAAAACTAAATAATATGTCATTTATTTTAGTTTCCAAATATCTCAGTTGTTGACATTTACAACTTCTGAAACTTCAAAGCAAGTTTAGATTATGACAATTTCAATGCAGATTTCAGTGATAAATAATAAAGCACCCTTGCCCCGACATAAAGTATTGTTGCAAACAACTGATGAGATATATGATTCGATTATATACATTCATCTATATAATTTTCCTGTAAGTCATTATGGTCAGACTTTTGAAATGATTTCTTTCTGGTACAAGATATTATGCAAATTGCTGCTGTTTTCCTAGAATTTCTGTAGAATTGTACTGATTATACTAAGCTTTATGCAATAAAAATTTGCCATCCCTTGAGACAGGCTAAATGTCTTACTTCCACACCCCCACACCACCCCCCACCATTGATACCCTCTTTAAAATAATGAAAACTTTCTGTGACTACCTGGCAAATGAGGACAATCAGTTTAAGGCTGCCTGTCACTGATTTGCTTTCTTAAGTCTAAATACTTCAGCAGATATTCAAGATCACACAAACCAGGCTCAACAGAATAAACCAACAGGGTGTCAGTCTTGACAGCAATCATCCTGTTATTGTTTCACATTAGATTCGCAGAGTAATTTTTAGCACAGTCTTTTTTCCTTTGTACTTTAGCTTAACATATCACTCAAGCCTAAAAAATACAACAGAAAAGTACGTGCATTTCAAGAATACAACACTAATATCAGATGATGTAGCTCAGGAGTTTGACACCATTGCTACAAAATAAGCATTTCTGGAATAAGTACAATTGAATCAATTTTCATCAGGACAGAAAACACCGATCCATTTTCAAATACTGCGGAATGATCAACAACTTTTTCCAAGCGGGGACGAAGGGCGGCTGGGTTGAACAGACAGCCCAATCCCAGATAAATTAGTTCAGTGGGAGTCTTTTAAGCACATACCTCAGACAAGCAGCAGAGAAGAAATCCATTTTAGAAAAGATGCTGAAAGAGCTCGATGTCCACCTGGCAAATTTCTTGTGCTGTTTGAAAAAGCAAGACGGTTCAGATGAACCGAGTTACATCTACAGTATTACAACCAGGCCTGATCAGTATAAACCAAAGTAAGAGCTTCTAGCAGTGTACCTGATCAGAAAAACTAAGGGCACAGGGAGACGGGGAGAGCGGGAAAAAGAGCCTTTTCTTCCTTAAGTAAACCTCAAACATTTGCGTGAAGCATTTGGCCTTAAAGCAGAGCTTCTCTATGGGAAGAAAAGCTGAACACTCCTGCAATGCTAGTATATCAACTGCAACATTACTTGCTTTAGCCCTTAATATGTTTTCCATGTGAAGGAACAATGTGATCTCTGTTGACTTCTGAACAGTTCAGAGGAAAAACCTTGAATAATAATTTCAGCATGATCCCCCGAAACTGGCAAACACCCAAAAATAAAAGGCCAATGAGATCCATCTTGTAACAAAATGCTGTGCTGCCAAAAAGACCCAACTGCAGATTTGGAAACATTTTTAAAAAATAGGAGAATTGGATTTTCTCCTTAATTATATGCTTCACGATAACTACCAATCAAGCATGACAAAATGATTTTTAAAAGTGGCGGGGGGGGCACCCCATGTGGACAGCTAACAAATTAACTAAGGTCTGAGACTTAACATCTTGCTGTCTTACCTGATAAAATATGAATTTCAAATGTATTATGAGGGGGAAAAAAACCACAACAAAAGCAAAACAAAACAAACAAAAAAAAAACCACAGAACCTCATAGATAGTGATGATGAAATGCTCGAAATGTTAAATGTTCACTAATAAACTTTTTCAGGTTCCTAGCTCCAAAAGATTACCAAGTACTTATAAATACCTGCATTCTCAATGCGAAGCAAAAAACAAACAAAACAACAAAATCAACCCACAAACAAACAAAAAAAGCCCACAAAAACCTCTGCAGTATCGTCTCTGCTTCTCTGCTGCATTCTCTGCTTCCTGTTCTGAGGCTCTCTCTATGGTACCTAACACAAATCAGCAAATAGCAGGCAAAAAGAAATAGAGAGCGGGGCGGGAAACGCGGGAAATGGGAGGCGGAGAGAGACAGAGAGGAAGGTGAAGAAAGAAAAAAAGGGAGAAGGAAAAAAAAATATACTGAGCCATCGCCTTAACGGACAGCCCCATCTACCGGCAAACGAAACCAACCAGCTGTAAAGGTTTGCAAGAGATTCCGACTTACACGGGTCTGAAAACCTATAGCCGCATGCTCCTTCAGCAAGAACAAAGGGCAGGGGTTGTTCTGAGTACATGTCCTTATCCAAAAAATGTTCATTAATTTTCATTCTTTTCTGTTAATTATTTGTCTCTGAAACATGAGAAGGAAACACTTTGGGTAAAGGTGGAAGGTGGTCTGTTACGAAAGCACAAGAAAACCTTTCTAGGTCAGCCCTTGCATGTCACAAGCAAACGCTACCTGTCCTCTGTCTTGTTTTAAACCTCCCTGCTGAGCGCTGGTGGTAGATTCAATATCTTCAGTCATGGGATCAATAAAAGAAAAAAAATGTCCTGTGCCAGAGTCATGTGACGTGTCCATCTATTACAGACTGCGCTGCCAATCACGCAGCCTGGTACACGACTGCCACGTCAGAGCTATACAGTCCTGTGTTCAGATGACAGCTGCACAGCCAAATCTGGAACTTGGACAAAAAATGCTCCTTATTAAAATTCAGACTGCTAAGTAACAGTATCTGCTAATCCAGCAAACTCCAGCTGCATTGGACCAGCCTCAGTTTGAGCTAAATCGGACAGCATTATGTATTTCCTGTTTTGCTTTCTTGACAAAAGAAAAGGAAAAAGAAGCAGAACTGGGATGTGCATCAGCGAACACTTTTGAAACCCCTTCTTTCAGTCACGCCGAGGGGAGTGGGCAAAGTACTGCAGGAAAGGGAGGGTGCAGTGACTTGGAAGGTGAGAGATGCAACGAAGAAGGGCCAAAAATAATATTGCATTTCTTTCATGGTGTAATACAATTTTGGCAAGTAAAGACAAAAGAAAATAAACCTAATTAATACCTGTAAGCAATAAGGCTGTCATCTGTGATATAACTGATCCTTCACATATTAGTCAGCGATTCAGTGACCCCGGGCAGCTATAATGAGTTTGATCCCCTAGAGTCAATTCCAGTACTGTTCTGATCTTTAATATTTTACATAACAAAGTTTTTGACTGCTTAAATTTTTGCTTGAATCCCAGCTATGTGAAACCAAATTTCTCCACCTCCCAGTGTTGGCCTTACATGTTTGGCCCTTCACAACAAGCACTTGGAGCCTCTCAGCAGAATACCTACTAGTCAAGCATTTATCAATGCTTGTTCTAACACTGAAATCTAATCTCATAAATTTTTTCTTTGCAAATACTACAGTGATTAAAAGAACACAGCAATCAACCTTATGACACTAAATATTTAGTTAAAACACACCATAATATAACCAAATACTAAGACCCAAATACTATCCTACAAAGGGCAAGACCAGGTTGAATACAACCACGCAATCTGTCTCCTTTGAACGTGCCTGGACACGGATTTAGAAAGGCTTCACATGTGGTCACGTTTCGCTGCTGCCATGATTGCCAGTTTCGAATCCAGCTTTTCTGCTGGCACTACTGGTCAGCTGCTCAGTAGCTCAGATAGCTCCTCACCACCCAAATGTACTTCAGTTCTCTGACCTTGAGGTAGAAAGAGCTGTAAACCCTTATCTTATTATTATCAGCTGGTAACACACTCTTTAACTGTTTGATTCTTATTTAGGTATAATTGTAGAAACTGGGTTATCTTTTTTTCATACATTTGCAAAGTTCTTCAGGGCCATAAAGAACACTTGCAGGTAACAAATTACTTTGTTGTACTAGTAGCACCTCTGACTCAGAATCATCCTTAAGATTTTAAATACTAAACAGATGTCCAGATACAATTGCTGATGCCAACTGATCATTCCCTCATGAAGGATGTTTCTGGAAATGATGAATTGTCTGGTGTTTACAAACACAGATTTATCACTAGGTTGAAAGGCAGAATGTTTACTCCTCAGCTTGAAGTTCTAATGAGTTCCTGTAGTCTTTGCTACAGTCTGGGCGTGTTTGACATTTTATAGGTATAGTTCCTTTAAAATATTGCATTTTGAAATGCAATAAACACCACAAAATAAAACAATAAACTAAGAATCTGGATAGCTTGAACAATAAACACTGGGTAGTAAATATCTGTGAGATACCTCAGGTGCCTACAGTTTTCATCCTGAACATAACACTGACCACACTAAATTTCCCCCCAGCTCAGACATAATTTTAATGCATTACGAAAGCATAAAGTTTCCAATAGTCCTAAAACATCCTTCAGTAAGCATCAGTTGAGGTGCAGCATAGGATGTTTAATGACCACTGACTTTGTTAATGATACTTGGAGATTTCTAAAGTACTGAAAGCTTTTTTTTAAAGCACCCTTTCTCATGGCTCAATTTTCATGTCACACTGGCATAACCAGATGCTCAAGTTCAGGTCCACCAGCTTAAGTGTCAGGAAAACTGATAGGATTTGTGGTTATCTTAACAAGCTCTTTTGGTGGCTCCTTGAACCAGACTGCCATCTGATATACAGTCTCGGAAAGAAGACTTTATCAACACAATAGCAGCTTCTTCCCAACTGCTAAGGGGCCAAATCCCTTGAATTCTGCAGAAAACAACAATAATTATGAAAAAGTATAGATTTCTCAACCACAGCTACTCCAATTCTGAGATGAAGTGAAAGTTAGTAAATAACACATGGTCTCTCCTCTTCCCCCAGAATTCCAACTTGTCTTTTTTGCTGTCTCTAAACAAATAGGACACTGCTAATAGCTCATAAAATAATTACCAAACACAAGCAAGTCCGGGATAGTCATGGCATTTACTTTGGAAATTTCTGATCACTTCTTCCTGCAGGGATGATGACAACTCTCATCCTGAGTGCCCAAGGAGCAGACATCTGAATGGGCCTGGGCTGAAGCAACCCTCCAACAGGCCCAAAGGAAAGCACCTCCATGCCCTGCACAGCAGGGACACAGTTGCCAGGCAAACGCCCTTTGCAGCCTTGAGCTTGCAGTTTTGTAGACTTCAGATTCTGCAGACCTGGTAAGTTTGCATTAATGGAGATTTGTGGTTCACTTGCCCTCACACGGATTTTGACCACTTCTGCTCTTGGCTCTGCCTCAGGAATTACTTTGCAAATATTTAAGAGCACTGATGAAGAACAGCCCAGCATATTTTTTGCTCAAGTGTCACAAACTGCCCATCCTTAGTGATAACCAAGCACTAGGAACTTCTGTTTTTCTTCAGCACATGACAGGATTAATTTGGAAGTCCTTCTCTTGTGATCCTCTGCAACACAGTTCCCTTTCTGAAAGCAACCTATAGTGAACTCCAGCTGAAGAAAAAGAGAATGTAGCTCTTTTTATCACTATTCTCTTTCAGCATTTGCAATGCAACTATTACAGTTCGTACAATCTAGAGAAACCTTTAAAATTAACTTTTTGATGTTTGGATGTTCAGCCATGGCAGTAAGCCATGAAAGCAACAACACAGAAGAGTGTTTTTTATATACACAATGAATAAAGTGTTAACAGCAACTTGTATACACATTTTTTTAATGACAGTGTCTGAGGTACATTTAATTTATCAAAACATGAAGAAATCTCCTATGATGCTTTAAAGTATCACTTTGTAGTGTTCCAAGAATGAATTCTGAGAATTGCAGTGGGTGTGAAAAACAGGTGATGGAGTATATGTATATCTAATATGTAAGGAATGAGCCCTCCAATATCCTCCATGGATAAGCAGGTGAACTTGATAATCCCGGGCGCTTTTTGTCTTTCTAAATTTGTGAATCAATCATACTGCAGTCACAGAAGAGCTATACAAGCAGTTAAGGATGGAAAAACATCATCATGGAAAACCAGGACCTGGAAAAATGACGTGGACTGTAGCAACACAGAAGATTGCATCAAACCAGGTTCAATGAAAAGCAGGGAAAACCTCTGAATAAGAAGAAAAATAACTTTTTGCACAAGGAATAGAGTATATCTACCAGCTTCTAAACAGGTATCTTCTAAACATTTGGAATGTTTCTGTGTACTAGATGCAAATAAAAGTTGGCAGTTCTGGATAATCAAAGATCTGCATTTGTGAGAGCCCAGACTTACCTGGAAAGCTTGTGAATTGTACTATGACACTCTTCCATTTAGATGATACATGAAGTTAAACTAAAACACAGATGTTTGAAGCCTTTCTTTTTCAATTTAGCACTAACTTAGCACATGACTGTAATCACAAAATATACCTCTACTACTCAATTAAAATGGGATGATAAAATCTGAAATATAAATATCTTTACAGAAACTAATAGTCTAATGTATACTCCTATGCTTTGCTAATGTTATGGATTACAAAAACTGGTTTCACTACTGTTTATGCTAAACACATTATTCTAAAAATAATGTTGCTCACACACTTCTATACTGTTTCCATGCTCCTCGGTTTTAGTGACATTTCCATGGCTATGAAGAGAGCTGAGAAACTCCCTTTCAGGATAGAAAACTCTAGCACTGGGAAGAAAAGTGAAGAGAAAAGTTTGTCAGAAACTCAAGCTGCTTATTGTGATGTGAGGGAATATATAGAATACCGAAAGCAAGCTACTGAGGTAGCCATGGATTAGACAATTCCAGTAAACCACAGAAAAATACCAGGAGGAGGCACTGACCACTAATGGTCAATATCCTGCACTGTAGTGGATTCAAAACATACCTTGAAGCTCAGATTCAATTTCTCAGACCCAACGTGATAGACCAGAGTATAAGAAAGATAAATACACACAGGAAACACCATTTTCTAACACTTTGTATCCCACTGAAGCATCTGCACCTTGCTATGCTGAGAGTGCTGTGCATGCCCTGCTATGAACCATGATGCAATAAAACTAAAAATAACACTTCCAGAGAATGATCATACATTTAAAGACAATAAGTCTTCTTTTAAGTCATTATTCTAATTGAATAGATATGCTATTAATACTCCTTAAGCCTGTAAGAAAATACCTCAAGCACCCACACTTGAGATTGGAAGGAACACAGTGTATGCATATATGAGAGCACAACTATTTTAGAACACTTCAGGCAACAAGAAGCAAAGAATCTGAAGTACTTCATTACAATAATTCATGGTACCTAGCAGTTTTGTTCTAAGTTCTATACTATGCTATTATTTTAAGAGTTTGTTTGCAAGACGTACTTCTGTATTTCGAAGTATAAAATTGTGTGTTAAAATATTATACAATGTAATACACTGCATGGCAACAGGGGTGTTGTCAAGATACCAAAAAATGAGTTACATTTTCTTGAACCTAACTTCTCTCACAATGTAATAAATGAGTAAGGTAAGACCCTGATGAAGAGACAAGTAACTGCTTGACAGTTCTTTTCAAGAGAAAAAGAGCTTTTAAAGATGATAAGAAAATGATGCAACTATTTACCTCACAAACAAGTGTTGAAATTAAATTCTAGCAGTTATTTCTAGAATGGTGTGAAGAACTTCTAGTTTCTAGTGAGGGAAAAAAACCCACAATTACAGGATTTCCACTCTTTGCATCAAAATTAGTTTTAATCTGATATTAACACATAATCTTTTATTAATATTCAATGTTATTTTGATTTAAGAAAGGGACCTCGCTATTTAAAGTGAGCAGTTACTTATTAGACACGAAAATTCTGTAAATGCCATATTGTCAATAGACAATAGTTTTGCATTTTTAATTTTCTGTTTTGACACTCATTAACATAATTCAATAGAAACATCACTATTTTTAAGTTAATATATTAAATGAAATCTTGGTAGTAAGCTGTTAAATATAACTCATTCATACAATGCTGACCAAAGTCGCTCTCAGTTATTTTGCTATTCCTATATTTTGGAATTCATTAATGTACCTTAAATTTCTATTACCAACTGCTGCCTCCCAGGCAGTAGATGCTACAGTACCATGAAAGGGGAAAAAAAAACCCCGAAAAGTTGCTGTCCAAGGTACTGTACATAAACATAAGTTTTCTAATTAATCTCTCAAAATATTAAAAAATTTACTATATAATAACTGTCCCTAACAAGCAGGCTAGCCTTGCTGAATTCCCCTACATGATGCTGCAGTATCAGTGTTATGCTGTTACTTTCCAGGGCCTCTTCTGCTGCATTCCAGTATAATCAGATGTTCCAGCACCTGACAATACGTATAATTTGTTTAAGGACGAACCTGTTCTATGTTTTGTCACAGACTGATTTGTCAGCAGGGTGGAAATACAAAAAAAAAATCTTTCCATTCTACATACTGCATGAAAAAAAAGCTATGCTGTAATATAAATCTAGCTAACACGTACTGTTCTGGCATTCTGCAGAGCAGTCACTAAATACAATTTTATCTGCAGTATTCACCTTGCATATTTCAGAAGCATAGAGATTCACGCATTCATGCAGTAAATAGCAAAGAGTATCCTGGATTTAACTGCTACTTCAAAAAATAACTGAAGAGTTCACTACAATTAAATACAATTGCTAAAATTTTGCTCTGTTTAGTAAAGGAAGCATATTTGTAATCTGCAAGGCTAAAACAATGCAACAGCCAGGAACTGCAGTAAACCTCTCAGAGCTAATAGCTATATCCAATAATGCTTTCCCACACCACCTTCAAGCAAATGCACTTCATTCACTGCTTAATCATTCAAATTAACAATAATCCCCATACGGTTAGAAAAGATGTTTGTTAAACAAACCCAATTTATGATTTATTTATTTGTAAAGCATCTTAAAGCTGAGATGCCTAGAAGAACTACTACTCTGTTCATTCAATCATGCTGACAGAGCTGGTTTCACCTAGCAAATTCTCTCTGCAATTCACAGCATGGCTGACAGCTATCTGCATAGAAAAATAGCACAGTAACCACTTAAATAATGCAAAAATGTTTACCCAAGGAGATGTAGCAAAGATCAGGATCCAGCTTCCAGACCCCATGAAGCATGAAGCTGAGGAAGCAATCCACCAGCTTGCTCAGGCCAGCAGTGTCTCTCCTACACTTGACCTAGACTGCCTTACATAATGAGGAATCAGTGCTGTATCCTGTGCGGAGGAGCAAGCTGAATGTCATCACTGGCAGAAGTAGGGAGAACTGGCAGCAGGCAGGCTGGTAGTTAGCATGGAGATCACGAAGTCTGCTTTCCCTGGGTGTTCTGGGAGAAAACATAAGAACAGCTCAGAAGTGCTGGTGTCATTCCTCCCCTGAAACGAATGACCGGAAGGAGTGAGGGTGTTACGAATATGAGGCAGCCAGCCAGGGCTAAAGCTGCATCTGCACCTACTGTCAAGGTAGCAGAACTCCCGCCACTCTTTATCTAGAGGACTGCACAGCTACAGTGAACAGGAGAGCAACTGCAAGGCAAAGTAAGGAAGGAGAGACACAGACAGCTGCTGCATACGTTTCTCTATATGTTACTCATTGTGGTAAGTAGAAGAAAAGCAACGGTATAAAACAAAATACCAGGATTAACTTCCAAAGGGAAGTGCTATTCCCTTAAGTAAATCTTACTGCATGCAACTAAATTTCTAGAAAAATAACCATTTGTTACCTGTTTTACCTGGTTTTACAGAGATTAAAGTGCTTGTATTACAGTAATTTTGATATTTTCAAGAAAATGCTGGGTAAGATGCATTCCTGGTTGTGAAGATGTTTACAGGCATTTCTTGTATTTCTTTGGTATTTTTTGGAGAGAAGCTCTGGAATATTTCTCAGTTTATTATTGTTTTGGTTATATTAACACTTCCTTTGTGGAGGGCACTAGAGAAGAAACAAGTATCCAGGGTTAGCCAGCAGCTAGAAACCTACACAGCCTTGTTGTTTACAAAAACCAGCTTTACATTAATTTAAATCACTGCATATAACTTGTATTCCATATTTTATTTGAATACTTGAATAGCAAGTAAAGAGCCTTACTGATAATGCACATATAAAGTATGCTTGAATTAGTATTTTGAGTGATATAGTTTCTCCTTAGAAAAGAAAGCCAAGGTTTCACTAAGATAGGGCATCTTAAGTTTTCTAGTTATATGAGAGACAGTTTGATTAGGCATGATCAAGAGTAATGCAACTGGACACAAATACTTAATGTCAGAGATCAGCATCATTTGATAATGAATACAGAAAAGGAGAGATAAAGAAAATATAATTTAGTCATATTTAATGCTCCATTTTATGAAAGTACTTCTATATTTGATGTCCCTTCTTGTTTAAATTACATGGGTTTGGGTGAGTGAGTGAAATAATGGACATAATTTTCCATACAGCTCTGAAACTTGCCAAGTTAAAATCCTGGGCTGCATTAAAGAGGAAAGAACTCAGCAATAGGATTGCCGCAACACCAAAAGACAGGTCACTAAACTCACTGAAAGTTTTAGTATCAATGTAGGACATTGGCTGGGTTCTATAGAAGTCAGCTTAGGTACAGAGACTATTACACTTAGTCACGCCTTTAGCAGAATAAAGTTGATTTGAGCTCTGATCTCAAATGGGAAAATCAAGGTGAAGGTGAAAGGAGCATACGTAATCCAGTTTTCATTTACAAAATCTACTGAAATTATTATTTCTCTTTTATCAGTAAGCGTAAAATGACCTTTCTAACAAATTTGATCAGGTTAAAAAAATATACTTGAGATTTTTTAAATGTTTTCCTAGTTGGATATACTAGCTGTGAGTCTAAAGTATAATGTGGAGACAAAAAATAATGCAAGGGAAATATCATTTGAGAATGATTTTTAAACAATTATTGCTGGTTTTGAAGTCAGTAACATTCAATCAGTGCAATTTATTTGTACCACATCAGCAAATAATATTAAACATAACTGCATTTATTCTTTCACTTATTGGTGTTGACTGTTAATGAGGAGTCCCTAATAAAACTTGATATAATTTATACGTACCAGCCTCTACTTTCGGTGTTTCAAGTGTTAAATAAGAGTATTTTCTTACATGAAAACTATTTACATGCTGGACCCTGGTTAATCAAGAGCTGAAAATACGACCACCGGCTATGAGAGCAAACAATGACAGTTTAATTAGGGTGCTAAAAGTTGGTGATTCTGTTGATCACAGCACTCAAAAGCATCAAAGCAGCCAAACTATTCATCTAAAGCCAGCTCAGATGCCCCCACAGCCACAGCCTCGCCACAGTTAATACAATACCAGGATAATCTGCCTACAGATAACCAATGTTGACTGCATCAGGTAGAAAAATGAAGTTTGTAGGTAAGCTATAGGTAAACCAACCCAACACACAGAAATTGAGTAGAAAATGCTGCCTAAATGAATAGAATAGCAAACTTGACTGTCAGCATTGCAAAGGCAAGACACTGTTTGATGTAACAGTTCAGGCTAACTTGTCTAAATTTGATACAGCTGATTCCATCTTTGGGCAAAATTATGAACTAGATATTCCTTCAAAGCTTTTCCAGTCTTCTTTTCTATGATATTGCCTATAAATCGTATGTTCGATCACAGAACAATGACTGCCTCATTATACTCTTTTGTCACGAGGATAAGTAAATACAAAGCAATCATTTGTAAACATTAAGTTATTGTCATTCAGAATATGCCTGCAAGCCACGGTTTCTGTCTGGGGTGTAAAAAATGTTCACTTTTCTTGGGAATTAGCCAACTTATACTCTTCCATCGAGACACAAAACTTTTTGGTTTACAATAATTCTTATAACCATTTTTGCTCTAGATGAACTCAGTTTGATCTGCTGGCAAATCAAGGCTATCCTAACACAAATTGATAAAGAAACTGCCAACATGTAGGATGCTTAGTGAAAGACGGTTTCTGAGCTAGCTGCACTGATAATGCGAGTAGTAGAGTCTAATGCTTGACAGTGGTAAGAAAAGAAGTCAAGTTTCTAGGGTTCTCCATTACCAAATTAATTATTCTGATGCCCCAGCAGTTAAAATATTTCTGTCAAACTAAATAAACACAGTTTTTAAATAAATGTATTATTTTGCAAATGACTGTACAATGAAGCTGCTCATTAGAAAAGAAGAATGGGCTAGAATACCCCTCATGTAAGGACAGAGATGAAAACATGAATGTTTGAGAGTTTAATATCAGGAGTACAAAACAATCTAGACTCTTGCTGTACTTGTCTTATAAAGATAATGCTAGTGACGTTTCACAGAAGACTGTAAGTCTAAGAAACAAGTTGTGGATTTTTTCTTTTATGAAAAATTTGGTGGTAGAAATTAAGAATGTTTATCACCAAATTTTCCTTACTGGCTGAGTTTGACGTCCACAAGGTTCTTTCTATTCCATGCTCAAACGAAGGCTGCAGTATCTCATAGACATTACTCCTGCCAAGAATCTTGAGGAGGATCTTTTTTAGACACCTTGCTCTTAAGGTGCCTTGCACATAAATAAATCATTACTTGAGGTTTGCTCATACTAAGATAGACTCCATTTGGGATTTTATGAAACATTAAAATGCTCCAGTATCACTGACAAGAGAGACGTCTACAACATCTTTAGGTGCAGGTTTTTGTTTTTTTTCATCCTCTCTGACCTTGCTTTCTGGTCTTGAAATAATTTCTCCCTTGTGTTCCTGAACAACTTTCACAAGCGATTCATGCTGAAATGTGTAAACAGTGGCTCAAAGTCGCATTTAGACCTGATATCATGGGGCAAGGGGTTTCCACATACAAGTCCTTTACACAACTCTCTCTGAAGACTTTGGCCATTTCTATTTGGCCATGTGCTACTTCTGTTAGCAAAACCAATAAAAGCATAGCTCATATCTCCTTTTTGAAAAAGGCAGCGTCAGCTTTTGATTTTGAGTATTATCTGACAACTCAAGACCTGAATTTACTCTACACGTATTTTTTTACTGTTTGACCCAGTCACATCACCACACATTGGAGGGCTAGAGAAAGAGGAAGATTTTTCTCCTTTAGTTGACTAGACTTCCTGGAGTGTCTGACTGACACCAATATTCAAACAGGCTAAAGTACAACTCTAAATATTCATTTATTCTTAGATAATACCTTACCAATCTTGCAACTGCATTCAAGAGCACTCTAGAAAGTAGTGATATTTCCAAATGTATTAAATTCTATGTTTCATATGTAACATGTGTCAATGTTTTCAACTTTCCTTTCCTTAGTATTCTACACATTTACAAGAAGGTCCCTGATTTTCCTCCAAATGCTCAAGTATTTCAGCAGTGATAAGCGAACACTGAATTCCCAAGTTCAGTGCAGTCTCCTTAGACAGGCATCACTAATTTTGGAATTTCGTGAACGCATGCAGTGTCTGAATATTTAACATTATACATTATCCTAGAAAATAACTGAAAAATTATAACCCAAATAAGTGTAAAAACTTTCTACAATTAAAATATGAACACTGAGTAGGTCAAGGTTACAGCAATCTTAATATTCATGGACTATTCTTTGACTTCTCTTTGATATCTTTTCCTCTGCAATAAAACTAGCTATGGTAGCCTTTTTAATTCCTTTCCCAGATTTTTTGTAAGATTTATAGGTCTGCCTATTATACCTCTGAGAGTGCCTATAAACTGATTTCCCAAAGCCACTATTTTTGTACTTATCTCCTAAAAAAGCCCATCTGCTTTTTGCATATTAATGCTAAAAGAGAATAGCAAAAATAGGAGAGAAGAAGAAGTGAAAATTGAAAAGCAATTAATTAAGCATTCAATAAATATTCCTATTTATTTTGGGTAATGAATGATCTTTATCAACTGAAAATAATCAGTACTGGCCAGCTTTTTTGTTGAATTTTCTTCTGTTGATTATTCCAGGATGTTGAAATTAGATTATCAATTTTTTTAGTAGCTCCCTAAACTAGTTCTTACAAGCTGAAGAGCAAAGAACAATACACACAGGTCTGGAGACTACGTTGCTTAAATTGTAAGTCGTCCATGAAAACTCCTCCAGAAATTGCAGTACCTTGAACTCCAAGCCATGAGATATTGATGCCTAAAAACAATGTCAGGCAGAGCAGATGTATGGTTCAGCATAACAAATGTACCATTAGCACTAAAAGCATAAGAGCATAAGGCACCTTTCTTTTCCCCTCTCCCCGCCCCCCCCCCAAACCCTCCTAAACAGCGCGTGGCAAGCATCATTTGTGATATTGATTCCACACAGAGAACTGTATAATGCAACATTCTGAAAGACCTACTGCAATGAACAAATTCACAGACTGATCATGCCCTCTAACAACATGTGAAGATGCAATCAGTACTGACTTTGAGCTAAAAGGTGTACATTCATCACTTCAATTTCATTCTGAATCCAAGTAGCTTGTTTTTGTCTTCCTTCAGTTGACATGGGACCTGGACCTGTCAAACAAATTACATTTAATCCTCATTAGGTTTTAATTTCTTTTCAATTCCTTGAAATGTCTATACTTCTGAAAAAAAAAAAAAAAAAGTCAGATTTAGTTCTTAATAGAAAAGTGATATTGCTTGTATTTGGTTTTGCCAGAAATTTCAGAAATAGGTTTAATAACTGCAGGGTAACAAAGGTGTGGCTGAGCTGTTAAATGCTTTCAAAAGATCTATTTGACTCCCATCAAAGAAAATGTTCCAGCTCCTGCTAACTGTTCCTCTTGTTTCCATCATTTGGATGCTTCCAGGAAATAACACAGATTCTCTCTGGTCTCTTGCTTTCCTTCCCAAGAGGTTCCTAGTCACTTGGGCATAGCTTAAAATACAAGAGCTCACACTTGCCTAAAAAAGAAGCCTGTGTCTCTGGCAAGTTTTCAGGTCTCTAGCATCTGCAGCTCTTTTCCATAGAGGACTTACTAAGCAGTAATCAAAGCTTTTCAGACTATGTATTCCACATTCAGACTTTGGACTTGCACACTACAAGCACTCAAAACCAAGAGACAGCATAGCCTTCACAATCTCCAGAGATTTAAATGCAGCTGATGCACAGGTCTAGGTCAGAGCATGCCTCTGTCTTCAGTTCTCCTCCACCAACCCAAAGATAAAGACTAGTAAGAACGAGACAAATCTTTTAGTTCAATACTTTTTACCTAAATGCGGAACTTGCATTCAGTGCTGAGAGACACAGTGTTCCAGCACACCAGATCTTCTAAATTTTCTTTGTAAGTTGAGGGTAGACCCTTGCAGAGCAGGAGGGTTCAGAGTGCTGCCAGTTATATTCTGCAGCTCCCAGGTTCTGAGGTTCTCCAGTCCAGTCCTTGGCTGACTGATACGCAGTGTATTATTTATTTATATAGCAAGATGCATACTTGCCAACATTATTCACATTCTTAGGTTTGCATACACATTTCACTTACAGTTTAAGTGATCCCATGTCTAATGTTGAGCGTAGAAGCATGACATATAAGCCTTAAAAAATATTTGAGCACTATCTCATCTAAACAACATTCAGGAACTCCTAGAATGCCACCTTCTTCAAACATTCCTTTTACCTGTCAGAATAAGTTTTTATTTGGCCACTATTAACTGATCTTTCCTTTAAATAAACTCTCTACTAAAAACAATTAACAAGACAAAAGAGAGATAAAACTGTGTTATTTTTGAAAACATACTTTTTTTTTTTTTGCTTATCATGCTCATCTTTTTGACGCAGCAAAAAGATGTGAGCAAGCAAACTGAATGTCCTTGTAAGCCACCATGGCTTGCTGTCAGGCAGAGTAAAAAAAAAAGTAACTGTAAACTGACCAAAGCAGTGATAAAATGCCTTATCTTTTAAAGATATTAGCCCTTCATGTTGATATCTTTTGTTATGATTTCACCGTGCAAAGCAGTGAGATCTCACAAAAATCTGTTGCAGAAGTTCTCCTTTCCTTAATCACTCTTAGTGAGTCATTCTTCAAGATTCAGCTATAGCCATACTCAAATCACTAAGTTGTTAGAGATCAATTAGGGAAAATACTTTTTCCTATTTTTTCAGGTCACCTCAGATGAATTCAGCAAATTCTATTCTTTATGGCACTTTAATGAAGCAAAATTCTTTACTTCAGCAAATTTACATCAACAGTTTTTCATTTTTACTGAAAGCTGTGACGTGACCTTGAGAAAGACCCATCTTCATTTTTCAGTCCCGTACAGTGCAGTATTGGGATGCCTATCACAGTTGTGTCGGAGAACACGTTCCTCCCACAACCAATATCTCAATTTATGTCAACTTTGAATCACTGCTTTGCAAAATGCAGGTTGCTGTCTCCTTGTGTCCAACAGTGGACCTGCAAAGGTCAAGCAATACAAATCAATCCATTTTCCTGTCTAAGGACAACTGGCTGAAGCCAGCTGACAGCTCCAGGTCTAAATAGAGTCATCTGGGAAAGAGACTGAGCTCTCTTTCACAGGAGATGTGAAGATTCCTATGGTACTCAAATAGAAACATTAATAGGACTTTCTGTCTATAACCACAGCTCTGTGGTCTCAAACCTTCCTTTGGGATTTCTATTTTGATTCACCAGCTTCCTGGAAACAGTGGGTTTTCCACAGAACTTTCCATACCCCTTCCTGCACGACTAAGAGAACAGGATCAAGTAATTTTTCAATCATCCATTTTTAACATAGGACTTCTGTGAGGACACTAACTATATAACTGCTGCTCCCCTAATGCTAAGCGTAAGCAGGGTTCCTCTGATATTGGTTGTGGGGCTATATCAATATTTTCCTTCTACACGCTCTGCCCCAACTTTTGTTACTCCGAGTCTGCTAGAGTAGCAATGTCAGCCTAGAATTGAAACAGTATGGTACAACCTGCCTTTGTCTAGAGCTAGTCTTAAACATTTTCAATAGCAATACAGAAAAGAATACTAATCCCTGATGACTTTACTCAGTTGCAGCCCCTTTCAGGAAGGGAAGTGATTTTAAGCAAAAAAAGCTGAAAAATATAAGCAGTATTGTTTCATAGTATTAATAGTTCGGACCTCATGGGCTAGAATGCTTAGTCCGAGCTTCACTCCAGTAGATGTAGCCCAGTTACTCCTCTGATGAAACCAAAATTTATTTATTTTGGTTGAAATATGGCAGAGATTAAATAATTGGGTGACAAAGGGCACAGAATGAAGAGAAATGCTGCAAATGACACTAGAGAGAAGTTGTTGCTCGGTGAAATGTATCAAGATGCTCTGTGGTGTGGAAGAGAGGAAGGGAAAAGCCTTTTAAAACCTTTTTCTGCTGATCTGAACTGTAGGCCAAGCCCAACAACCACTTTAAAGTCAAGTTCATGAGGAAGGTACAGCTGGTTCATTCCCAGTTGTCTTTCAGACTACAGGTATATTCCAGAAACTATCTACTCCCTAGTGGCTAATTTATATTGTCTCAAAGCAATTCAGAGTGGAAAAAAAAAAAAAAATAAAAAGAATACAGTTGACTAATTTATGCATCAGGGAGAAGTTCTTTCATGACTTCTAAAGGACATAATTTGATTATAATAATCTTAAAGCAGAACTGTCCTTACTATTCGTAAGAAAATACTGTTTTAAGGTGAAGGGAAAAGAGGAATTGCTAAGTTAACAAATTCCAAGATGGAAGTAAACAGTTTCAATCCAATTTTTTCTGAATCTGAATTAAAGGCCCAGGCTAGTTCTATGTCCACCGCCTTTTGTATTAGCTGTTCAAACACTTATTTCCAATAAACTGTATTTTACAAGGTGAACTTCTCTACTATCAACTGCTAGTTGTTAGATAATATTATTCCATTGCCAGACATGCTGGGAAGTCCCAGTAGTATCTTCTCCAACAGTCAAAAGAGCTTCTTTATTTTTCTCTTCAGCAAGTTCATAAGCTGAGTTCTTCAAGCCTGGTTTAAATCTCATTGCCAGTCCTTAAAATCTCTCCCACAAACTGTTAGTATAATGTCAAAACCTTTATTGAACTAAAGGCAGAATACCCCAAAGAAACCTGATCAGTGCAACACATTGCAACTCACAGCACGCTCATGTCCCTCCTACTCACAGCTCCCCATTCCAGTCATCACAGCATCACATAGACCTTATTTCCCATACCACTGACTTTGAGCTTGTTTGGGCTTTTAAATTTTTAACTTTTGTTTTAATTGAAAATGAACTTTCTTATCCTGTAGTATGATGTCCCGATTGTTGTACCTTGTATTTGACTATCTTCAAACATAGTGTTTTCAACTCAATTTTTTAAGACTACCCAGCCTGCTCTGAAATAGCAACCTTGTTAACGTTCTTCTTTTTTCACGTCATCTGCAAACTTTACTACCAAAAACCTTTCAGTATTGTCTGCATAAATGACAAAAATTCTGATTACACCAAATAACTAACTTATTCATAGAAGGTCCTTCCTAGAAATAATACCACTCCGTTACATCTCCCCATTAGTAATATTTTTTAAATCTATCAGCACAGGTTGTAGCCCACCTAATGTATTCGCTATTACTTCTAAATCAAGTAAGCATTTAATGAATACATGATATTTAGTGCCTTAGAAAAAAAAAAATCCCTACTATGTTTCTGCATTTGCGTTTTTAAATATATCTATGATCTTGTCAAAAAAAAGGGAATAATTGGACAAGATTTATCTTTGTGCTGATTTCCATAATTACCACGTTAGCCTCTAATTTCTTTGTTGCTCAAGTCCAAAATTTTCACGATTTTACTTGAAACTGACATCCATGTAACTAATCAATAGTTCTTCAAAATGTCATTTCTAGTGTTATAAATTTGGAGTAAGATTGGCATTCATCCAGTGTTCTGAATGTCACATTTTCTGAGGCTTGCTGTTAGCTGTGCTAACAATAAGGAATATTACTGTTCATCAAGCCTTCACTGATTAATCTCATTTATTGTAACTTTTAATACACAGTAATAAAATGTATTCTATGTCTGATATGTCAAGAGACAGCATTGAAAATACCAAAGATAAAATTACGTATTGTTTCTCTCCTTTTATTCTCATTAATGCTAAAGATCTGATGCTCATATGCCTTTCTTCTGCTGTTCCAGTAAAATGCAATTTACCCTCTGCAGTCACAAGGGCTACTGTTAGTGCTGTGAATACTGAGTGTCTATTCACATGTTTACCTTTGGACCATACTGAAAATTCTCACAAAATACTCTGAGGCTCTCAAACATACAGCTTTATAGAGACAAACTTTGGGGGGTCATACCACTGCCTGTGCTCACTGCATGCCAACACATTAAGAATGCTATAACTGCCTGAAGTGAAATATGCCAGTTTCTTAACATGACAATAGTAGGAAAGCATTTTCTGTATTTTTAGCAATCTTTTAACTGAGATTCGAAATGGAAAATACGAAGCAGCAGCAGGCCTGCACAAGTCATAACATGGCTAAGACGTGACTTTGAAAACTTGGAGTTAAATGATTCTCTACTCTTCAAGTTGTATTTGTGTTGCTATTTTGTTAATGTTTCAAATTTTAAAAATTTTCATTACACTAATTTTTTGAACAGAAGAGTTTTTTTTCTGATCTGTCTAACTTTGGGAACAAATATGCAAAGGTATTGTTCTGGATCTATTACAAATGCTTGAAAACTAAATGTTTCGAACATTGCCACCATAGCAGTAGACAGTGAAGTTTGTCAACGCAGTTGAATTGTAATTGAGGCGGGTTTTGGTAAACACAAGTAGCTGCAGAAGAGCAGCAAGTCTGTTTTGTTTTGCTTTTTTTTTAATTTCCCGAAGTCTAACACACAGCCAGGGGGTGCCACAAAAATGCCCCAAACCATGTTGTAAAACTACTCACAACAGTATAAAAGGTGGTTGTCTTTCTTATTTGGCATCACACTACAGAGCACAGTTCCTCTAACAACTTAAGATGCACCAGTAATGTTTACCTTGATTCAAATGCCTATCTGCCTTGCTTTGCATACTTTATATCCAACAGGAGCCTGAAGTCTTAGAATCACCATTTTCTTTGGCTAGGAATAGCCACTAGAATACATTAAGGAACATTTTCAAGGTTCCCCCAGCATGCTCCCAGAAGTATCTTCCTCCTATTCCCAAATATCTTTGCAGTCTATCTCCTAGAAATATGTAACTATTAGAGAAAGGGGATTCACACAACCTCTGGATGAACAGTGAATAATAGACAACTTGATGCAGGTTTTTGTGGCACTAAGAATTCATTGTTTCTACAGATTGGGATTTCTTGCCTGCAGAGACAAGAAGCTCTGCATAGCTATTGTGTGCCAGGAGCTATTGATCTTAATTTTTTATTGAACAGAACCAGGAGGGAGTTCAAATAATTATAGACATAAAATGTGATAATCTCCCAAAGGATCTTAAGCTTGTAATAATAACAAGAAAAATAATTACCAAAGACAGTTTAGATAATTTTCAACCAAAATCTTGCAATCAAAGTGCAGAACAAGTTATTAAATTTGTGAAAGAAAAAAAAAATATTTAAAGAGATAATAAAACCTTGAGTCTAAAACATTATCTGGCCTATTGGAACATGAGTGGGGAAAAATTATATTCCCCAAATAAATCAGTTAAAAAACCACCCAGAATAAATAGCATATATAATATGGTAGGAAATATTAACATTTAAACTGTTGTTGTATTATTTTTGGTAAATTAAAATTATTGAGTTCGTTATTAAAATAGACAGTTACATAAGACTATGTATGACTTTTTCTGTATGGGTATAGCTGAGTTTCCATTTGTGTTCCAAAGGTTTTGCTACTGAAGTGCTAACTGCTTCTTGAGGTATTCCCACTGTGCACCTGTATGAAGCTGCCTAGTGATACTGCTGTATTCAGCTTTCTGCACTGCACTTGCAGGCTGAAGTCTGAAGCCATTACAAGCACGGCTTTTATATTATTATTATTTTCTACAATTTGGCAGAAAAACCCTATGATTTTCAGTAATGAAAGTGAATGAAATATGCTTGCTTATATTAACAATTCTTTTAACCAGTACAGCTGGGTACCTACTATGTTTGGGAGCAGACATTCCAAATTGAACAATTATTCCTTTTTTTCAAGGCATTATCAAATAATAAGCTTTTGCTCTTTTTTTTTTTTGCCTTTTTTTTTTTTTCTCATGTGACAGGTACATCTAGATAGGCATTTCTCTGTCGCTCTGTGCTTACACGTTTGGGATTATAAAGCCTGATTTCCCTGCAGATGCTGTAGTACAGGAACACAGGAGCTGAGGAATCATTTCTACGACCTTACTTCTTAGTGTTTCCTTGCCTGTACCCAAATGATTTGGAGATACAACCTGTCTAAGCCATACCCAGATAACACAGCATAGGAGATACACTGGGAGTTGGAACTCTCTTGATCATGAGAAATAAGAACTGATCAGAAACACAGAAATTTTGTGCAGCTGCAATAAAGGCCCATGCATGTGCTTCTGTATAGGAGTGTCTACAGCAGAGCATATATGTGCAAGCTGTTTTATTTAGCATAATAACCTCTTCATCTTTCAAATGTGCCTGGTATCTATATTTCTATTTTAAAGAAGACTGAAACATTACATATTCCAGCAATTTCAGAATCAAAGCAGTTTCAGATCTTAGCTATTAGTATTCAAAATCTCAGTCAGCAAATATAAAGTAATTAGGTTGATGGACGATCATGCCCAAATGTGTTTTCTCCAACCATTTCGATATATAAGTATTAGTGGAATTTAAAAACATTTTCCTGTGTTGGAATAAAGCCTAAGCCTAATTCTACAAGTTGCCACATTTTAAAGAATGCAAAATTCTTTTTTTCCCAGTACTCTGTAGGTGTTGATTGGCTTTCAGTGCTCTGTCTAAATGGTTACAACTAAAGTAAGACTCATTTCCCTCACTTTCCATTTACGGTGGTCAGACGGTATCCAGAATGGTTACTTTTAAAACTGATGACACAGTCATGAGCTTCAAGCACGGAGAACACATTCAATTATCTGTGTTTCTGCATTACATTGAAGTTGCCTTTAGCATTCAGTATCTAAGCTAGTTTTGCTTAAATTTGCTGATAAGTGTCTGAAATATCGACCCTAGATCTGTCATTTGCTTCTCTGGCCTATTCTAATGCACTTTCTGAATTTATTTTTTTTTCTCTCATCAGTTGATCACCTCCCGTTAGCCACATTTGGTAAGGAGCTATACTTGGATCAGCTGGGTATTCCTCCTGGCCTAGTCTTTAAAACACATTAATTTGGACCACAGTGCAAAGTATACAATTACATTTGCAATACTTTTAGATCATTTAGATTATGGATATTTAGACTTGAATACCTCTCTGTAAGAGGGTCTGAATGTTACAGAAAGGGCTGTAATGTCAGTGAAGATTATCTTGTATCCTGAACTGAAAAGTGAAATCATAGTGAGCTGAATGGCTGTGTCTTATATTTTTCTGAATTGTGCTTACCCAATTCCAGCTGCTACTGGCATCGGTAGGTCTTCCATTTGGGAATTCTATGACTGGATGATGACTAGGCAGCTCTGACTTAACAGAAGGAATAAGGTACCAACAGGAAAAAGATTTAGAACAGGGTTCATGGAGTATCTGTTTGGCTAAAACTTATCTTGAGCTGCCCTAAGTTCCTATACACTGAACAGGAGGAAGCTGAGCAGCTCCAAACACCTACCATCCCTCTTAGAAGACAATCCCCCTTTTCTGCAACCAGCGCTCTCACAATCCTGAAAAGCTCCAGGCACTGGCTCACCAGGTTCATGTTGGTGAGACCTGTAGGCAGCCAAACCAGTGGTCTCTGACTCATTTGCTCTGACCTGGTGTGTCAACTGCCCTCCCGTTAGTAGACCCCAGACCACATCCAATGCTCCCCTATTTTTCTTTTCTCATTATAATCTGCTGCCCAATTAAAACAACAGATTCATAGACCAGCTTACTACAAGTAAAACATACAGTATTCAGAAACTATTGCAGAGATGCTTTGTGTTTATCATTATTTGATCACGTTTTTTTTTCTTTAATCTCCTTTCAGAATAATATTTCTCTCTTACTCTACATGCTTCAGGCCACCCACTTCCTCTCACCTGTTTTTCCCTTCCATTTTATACTTTCTTTTTAGTTACAAAGTTCCCCCTCAGCCACCCACATGTTAATGTTTAGCACTTTGTTACTAGTTATGAAGCTTTCCAAAAACGGGCAACTATGCTTGGGATTCTGGAATGAATAGGACAGAACCAGTATAACATAAAAAAATAATCTGTGTTGTACTAATTCTTAAGTGAGAGTAAAACACTTACAAATAAAATAATATGCATTGTATTTATAATATGCAGGGTACTGTCTGTATTTTGTTTCTTCAAGAGAATGCTACCTTTTTTAACCTATTGATTCCATTTCCCCCGCCCAGCCAAATCAGAAAACTCTCTGCCTAATGAAGAAGGGAACACAGACTAGTCAGAGGCTTTCCCAAGTAATATTATGCCTTTCCTGCTATTCAGTATGCATCAGCTCTGGCTTGCCTGGCCATCCAGACATTTGTTCTTTCTCCTCCTGAGGAGATTAACATGAAATTTGATAGCTTTCGAATATGGTTTGAAACCTCAAATAAGAAATAAGAGCAGTTGGGACCAATTGTTCAGAACAGTGAAATCTGTCACGCTGCATATAACCAAGTACGGTCTGACAGTTCTTTCACTCTGAACCGGGTAATGTGAAAGTCAGTAAAGAAATGTTATGTAACCTGCCTTGAAGCCCATATTATCTGAGTTTGAGAGGATTCGAACACAACACAAAGAAAACTGTATTTGTTGTATAGGAGAGAAAAAAAAAGAAAAAAAAAGAAAAAAAAAAAAAAGAGTTGGTTCTGCTTATCTTCTAAAGTAAGCTCCTCCGGGCAGGGACTGTATCTTTGTACTTTTTACAATATCGAGTGTGCTGTAAGCACTTAACAATTAATAATGAATAGTAAGTAAATGCAAAGCTTGTGAGAGGTGCCAGCCTGATGTCTCTGGAGAATTCTCCTGTCTGTACAGAGAACAGGCAGAGCAGCAATGCAGGCTTGTTTACACTGCCCCCCAACTCACTAGTGCATTTCACACAGGCTGCTGTCAATCGTAATTGCTCACCACCACTAAAATCCTAGAGAGATTTAGACTACTGGCTTAATATTCTAAAGCTAGAAGTATGGGTTATAACTTATTGTCAATCACTGAAATTAAGTAGCATCCTTTATTTTTAACTGGAGTAACACTACTGCAGTAATTGAGAGTTTTGTTAGGTGCATTAAAAAATATTGCAAGTAGGATTAGAGGAACAGCTATTTGCCAGATGTCTGTTTATGTGCCATAGTAAGTGAGTTAAAAGTAACTTGTTTGCTTTTTAGCCCTGTAATTTTTATTTTAGTTAGCATGTCTCGTCATTTTCTGAAATGCTGAGGAACACAGCCATAGTACAACTGGTGGTAGGTAAATTCTTAGGTGATATCTAATCAACCTCTTTGAATTTCCCTCTAAAATACTGGTATGAAATGCTTTTCAAAGAAAACTTGAACAAAGTAGAAAAATAATTAATTCAGCATTCTACTTACTAGTAATTCTTTGGATGGCAGTCAGGAGACAGGAGGACCTTCTTTATGCTGTGCAGAATTAAAAAACAAAGAAAACCCGACTATTTCACCTGAAATAGTTTCCTTGTCTACATCATTCCACAGAACAAGTAGTTTATCTTCACATCAGTTAATTAGCAAAGCAACAGCAAATCAGCTTATATCCGTTACAGCTACCAAAACACAGTCGTTCTCATTATCCAGTAACAGGAAAAAAGGGAGTAGCAAGGTAGCACTCTGTAAAGGTACCCGTGTGCTTTCGCATTGATTTCAGGACAAGGCTGGTGTTGAGGCAGGGTAAATAACGCCAATCTGACTGAAACAAACTCCTGCAGACCTATTCTTGCACGGCTGTGCACTCCAGGCATAATGGGTTCGGGCACAGAAGGGTACAAATGCATTTAAGTCTAACTGTGTCACCAAATGTTGAAGGCACATGGTTTGCCTAGACACTCTGGCTTTTAGGAAAAGATGTTGCACTAATTGCTACAACCCCACTCCATAGCTGGCTCTTCTAGAGAAGAAGCCCTTTTTGGTAACAAAGTCATCTTCGGCTCATAGGCCCTCTGAAGCCTGCATGCCTCCCTGCCCATTTGGCAGGTAGAAATGAACGCCCCTACAGCTGATTTGTGATGTTGTTTTTTTAATTATCAATAAAATAAGGTTCAAAGTAATATCTGTCTGCTCTGTTAACATGCTGATACCTTCACATTTGGCTCAATAATCATGTAGCAACCACAGTACTGAATGTGCTCACCCACTACACCCGCCATCAGCCTGCAGTTTTCTTGCTACCATTTTTGGATATTCCTCAAGTTACCATGCACTAGCATTTCATTTGATGGTACATATAATCAGTCCTCTGATTTTGTCCTGAAAAAAACTCAACAAAATGCAACTAATACGCATACATCTACCATTCACCTTGAAATAACAAATTCACAGGCACTATTCTCTACTCCCTTTCTACTCCCCAAAATACTGTGACAGTGAATATAAGCTTTTTTTTTTTCTTTGAATTCTGAAGTTCATTAGTTGATTAATTTACATTCCACACTTGGAACAAAACCCACAAAAGCCAAAGAGTCACTACCAATCCGTTCCTACAAACATAGTCAATAGCACGAGCAGGCTTTTTATTATTTGTTACAGTAACATAGACTCTTCCCTGAATCTGTAGAGTGAAGAAGACATAATCTTAGCCAGTTCATACCTCTGGACTTCATAGTGTTAATTTACGCTCATACGCCTCTAAGGAACCAAGAGATTATTGAATATTTCCATATTCTCTTAAAGGCATAATCAAAATCAGCGGATTTCTGAGAGCACAAACTGCAAAAGGCTGCTGTCCTAACCTCACCTGCAAAGTGCTGCAGCGCAGCAGAAATTCCCCCCTGCTCAGCAAGGCTGCTGCAGAATTAATCCAGACTCTCTCCATTTTAGCCCCCAAAATCCCAGTACATGTACAGAGCTTGGCATCCAAGTGATTTATTTTTTCCATTTTATGAGCATTCATGGAGACACAGGTGAGATCTAATTTTAAAGCCTTCAGTCTGATTTTTTTGCCATGGCCAGGAATCTTGGCAGAGACTCAAAAGATGAGAGTGGATGACTCCATTCATAGGGGAGTACTGCTTTGATTAAGTCCTTTAAAGCTAGGAAAATATAGTTTTATTCTCTTAGTAGTTTAAGAGGCATATGTAATCACTAGATAAATGTTTGAATTTGGTTAATCAATTATTTTCAGAGGTATGACTTAGATATACCAGAAACAATGGTTATTCACAGTATCACAGTATGTTTGGGATTGGAAGGGACCTCAAAAGATCATCTAGTCCAATCCCCCTGCTGGAGCAGGAACACCTAGGTGAGGTCGCACAGGAACATGTCCAGGCGGGTTTTGAATGTCTCCAGAGAAGGAGACTCCACAACCTCCCTGGGCAGCCTGTTCCAGTGCTCTGTTACCCTTACTGAGAAGAAGTTTTTTCTCAAATTTAAGTGGAACCTCTTGTGTTCCAGCTTGATCCCGTTACCCCTTGTCCTATCATTGTTTGCCACTGAGAAGAGCCTGGCTCCATCCTCATGGCACTCACCCTTTATATATTTATAAACATTAATGAGGTCCCCCCTTAGTCTCCTCTTCTCCAAACTAAAGAGACCCAGCTCCCTCAGCCTTTCTTCATAAGGGAGATGCTCCACTCCCTTAATCATCTTTGTTGCCCTACGCTGGACCCTCTCCAGCAGTTCCCTGTCCTTCTGGAACTGAGGGGCCCAGAACTGGACACAATATTCCAGATGTGGTCTCACCAGGGCGGAGTAGAGGGGCAGGAGAACCTCTCTCGATCTACTAACCACCCTTCTAATACACCCCAGGATGCCATTGGCCTTCCTGGCCACAAGGGCACAGTGCTGGCTCATGGTTATCCTGTTGTCCACCAGGACCCCCAGGTCCCTTTCCCCTACACTGCTCTCTAATATGTAATTTCCCAACCTATACTGGAACCTGGGGTTGTTCCTGCCCAGATGCAGGACTCTACACTTTCCCTTGTTAAATTTCATCAGGTTATTCCCCGCCCAACTCTCCAGCCTGTCCAGCTCTCACTGGATGGCACACAGCCTTCTGGTGTGTCAGCCACCCCTCCCAGCTTAGTTGTCATCAGCAAACTTGCTGATAGTACACTCTATTCCCTCGTCTAAATCGTTAATGAATATATTGAATAATACTGGCCCCAGCACTGACCCCTGAGGCACTCCACTAGATACTGGCCTCCAACTAGACTCCGCACCATTGACTACCACTCTCTGGCTTCTCTCCTTAAGCCAGTTTGCAACCCACCTCACTACTCTATTGGCTAGACCACACCTCCTCAACTTAGCTGTGAGGGTGCTGTGGGAGACTGTGTCAAAGGCTTTACTGAAGTCAAGGTAGACCACATCCACCGCTTTGCCATCATCCATTCAAAGAAGTGAATTGACGCATGTTCTTTCTCAAAAGGTTTATTGCTGGTAAAAGCTGAATTTCTTAAATTTAATGATTGATAAGGAATTTGTGAGATAACTCTATCAGGTTGACTTAAAAAAATCACCACCTGGGAATCCTTGCATTCAGCTTAGGTACAATCTGCTTTCTGATGGTGTGACTTGGGTTGGTGAACGGAGGTGGCCAAAGTGACAAAAAGCCATTAGAGGTAGGGTGGCAATACGCTAAAAACATCTCATGGGACATTATGTCTTCATATTACTATCTGTCCTGTCAAACATTAAAAAAGAATTAAAAAAAAGAAAAAATCCCTGATTTTGACTCTAAATACCTTAAGAACAATTAGTGTAGAAATTTTTTTTGAAAATCAACTGCATAGTAAAAAAACATCAACTCAGCCTATTTTTAATAAAAAAGTCATGGAAATAGTTCGCTTCATAAAAAGATCTCTGGAATTCTTTAATTGAATAAAACTCAAAATCTCTTCTGATCCCTGGAAAACACGGCTATGGCAAAGAGAGTTATGCATGACGCACTTCCAAGTTATGCAAATCCTAAAGAGGAAATCACACTAATCCCCAGATTCAATGCATTCTTCACTAATAACTTCTTACGCATGCTCAAAATCCAGAAATAAACCCAACCTAACACTTTTTTTTTTTTTAAAGAAGTCTAATATTCACAGATCATCATGGAATAAATAATACAAGAAGACACAAACAAAATATGAAAGTCAACTTGAAAGTGAAGGTAAATTCACTGAATGGATGATATCTTACCCCTGGCCCTGGATTTATACAACTGCCACATGCCAAAGGTATCACATTGCTTATCTGTGGTAGCTGCTCTCAGACATTTTGTAGCTGAGTCACGATGATGAGTTCTGCTCCCACCTCACTAGGTCACTGCCTCTGCTTCAAGCCACCCACCCTGCTGCCATCTCACCATCCCTGCCAAGGTACCTTTTCATGTCAGACAAAAATACAGTTGTACGTACTACAACTGAGTAACAGATGAAGTTCCTCTGCTTGGAACTGGAGCAAAGCCCTCTTCTTTTAAAATGGAAGTAGCCTGTGTTGGCTTTCTCTATAACCCTCTAAGTATTCACTCTCAGAAACCAGTGTTTCTGGAAACTGGAGTAGCACTATGTATTATTTATGGACTGCATTGTAGTCATAGTTTCATCTAATTGTTTATAGCAAGATTCAGTAAGGAGACGTGACTCCTAAGAAGGGCTATAAAGGATCCAGCTTTAAAAATCATCAGTCGGAAGAGTAAGTGAAGTTGATCAGCTACACATCTTCTATTTCTCTCAAAGGCAGAAGAAATAACTAGCTGATAAAATCAGCAGCTACAGTTTCCATAGATATCTTCTTGGGTTCTTTTGTGGTTTGGTTTTGAGTTAGGTTTTTGTTTGTTTGTCTTGCAATGACATCAGTTTATATCTTAGAAATTATAGTAGAGATAAATAATTCAGGAAAACAGAAAAATATAACACACCATATTAATTGATGTTTAATCTACAAGTCAGCTAGCATTTGCACAGAGGTAAAGACAGCATAGCGCTGGATTTTGAATAGCATGCAGCAAGCCATGCTCCTGGGAATCATGGAATCAGAGGCTGGTGAGGCAGGTTAACTCACGACACCCAGCTCCTGGCTTCTGAGCTGTGCTCCCTGGGAGCTTCACATCTTGGCAAAATCCTCACTGCTTTAAGAGGAAGCACCCTCTGGAGCCCACTGAGTTTCTCCTACTGGATTTAACTAGTAACTGGGTTCCATTCTAAATAAAAGAGCTCAAAAGAAATTAATCATATACCAATTTCTAACCAAATAGAATTTTGATAAATATTCACTTTGTTGATACGAAAAATTTCTACTTTCACAAAATGAATTTAATACCCAAAGTGAAGTTCAATTAAGATAAAAATGGAATTTTCATCCATATTACGAAAGAGAAAAGCTACCAATTTTAGTTAGCAAATTTCTTGGTTTTAAGAACAGACTATGTCAGGGTAGACAGCATTGTACACTGAACACACACAGGTTTGGGGTTGACCAACATTAAGCATAGGATACCACAGTGTCTGAATCCTGATTTTTAATTCTCATAATATAGGTGGTTTCTTGTTTAATTTGGAATTTTGTTTCTCTTCTAGGAGGGAAGGAAACCATCAAGGCTCTAGTGTGACAGAGCACCAAGAGAAATCCAAAGCCATAGTTTCACAAATATCAATTAGCACAAAAAGGCATTGCTGCTGCTGTCCAAATCCCTCTGTCTACCACAAGCATTTGTGCGGCCATATTGTGAACTGAACAGGGAAACTATCTAGGTTAAAGATAAACATTTTTCATTCTCACTCAGTTTTTAGTTCTCCAATCTAGTCTGTTGTAGCACAACACAAATGGTTGTGCTAACCTGGGGAAAAAGGAAGGGCAGGGCTGCTTCTTTCACTTGTGTTGCCAGCTTATGGCAGTCAAATATATTTGTGAAACTATGGCCTAATTTAGACCTTCTACTTGACACTTAGTAAGGATGAGACACTTTCAGAGATGTCAGCTGTCAGAAGTGCTACTGAAACAAAAATCATAGTGAGTCACCAGCACCAGATCTTACTCACCAAAGAGTTCTCAAGAATTTTAAGGAGGCAAAGAGAAAGCCACAGATACATAAAATATACCCACTTAAATGAAATTATGATTGTATGATAGCCAGCTTTATAAAAGTTATGACTGTCAGTATTAGTCATACTATATTCACACTGAATGAGGAAATACAAGATTAATATATTACATTTCAAGGAAGGAAACTGGAATACTGGAAAATAATTTTATGTAAGTCTATAAAATAAGAGAATAATTTTGCATTAATAATATGCAAGGAATGACATTTTCTTCCTAAATCACTCAACTTCAGGAAAAGTCACTTATTTGGTAAGATTTGACTTCTCTGTGTTCCATTCACTGTCTAGCAGCTGTGTAAATGTCTCTTATGTAAACCCTGAACACTAAAAGTACCTAACAGCACTGTAACAAATTCTTTTCTGAAACACTTTGACAAGGCTTTCCCATAATACCTTTCACAACTGCGTTGTGAAAGAACTGCCAAATTGACAGCGTATCCTAGCAGATTTCTCAAGCCACTTATAATATTCTTCAGTTATACCGGAATATAAATGTCCCCATATTTTTATCTGCTTTGATAGGCCAGAACAAGTTTCTAAAAGTATTAAGGGACAGTGCTGATAAAACCAATGAGGTGACCCAACTGCTCTCGTTTGCGGTGTGCTGAAAAGACAGAATTTTCTACCTGCTTGGTAACTACCATAACTTGTCTAGTGCATCTTCAGTGACCAGACTGGGAAGAATCGGAAAGCAGTAGATTGGTCAGTAAGCAGTAGATTGGTCAGTCTCTCAGCCAGGGAGTCAGCTAAGCTTTAGTTCACCTTTGTAACACATTTGGTAGCTTGTTGTCATTAAAGGCACCCTAAATTTTCTCACCACTGAAATGGCTAGCATCTGGTGAACCCCAAGAAAGGCTTTCCAGACCAGTACCTCAGTTGTGCTCAGAAAGACTAGAAATTTGGACTAGATTTTTTTTTTAATATACTTGGTGCTGTATAGATTTGCAAGATTTTAGAAAATCTTTAGGCAGTATAAGAAAACTTCTAAAGTGTTAGAGAAGGCTGTAGCTGAAATTGTCTTGACATTTAACTATACTCTTGAAACTGTTAAGAAAATGCAGTCAAACCCAAAGAAACTCTCAAAAGATCGTGAATAAATCAGATCCTTTCCAAAAGTCCTTATCACTTTCATCAGATGGGATAAGTTTTAAAAGGATAGAACCAACTTATCTACATGAAAAAATAAAGTACAAGCAGGAAGTAAGCTGGTTATCAGTTTCTAAGTATGAACTATTTTCTGCTTACAGCTTAAGGAGACATTTTAAGGTAGTATTTTTGTTATGTTTCAAAGTTTTAAAAAATCACTTCTGGAGCGTCTTCTACTCCCATAAGGGAGGGCTGAGTACCGCAAATCTGCTTTTCAAAGAATACCTAAACAAAGCTATAGTTTTATGTGGCTTAAAGTTATAAAACTGAAAAGACTTCAACTTGTCTCTAATTTATGTTTCTAAATGTCTTTTTTCTTCATTCTTTAACTTTTCTTCTAATTGCTGCAGAAGTCTGTTTGCTAACGAGGTTACCTACCACCATTTGCTGGTGCTGTCACATGTGAAATAACTGCTACAGCTGATCCAATTACTCTTCAGCTCCACTGTCTGAACCATCTGCTGCAACCTTCCTGCTTGAAAGGCAACTCTTTTCTCTTCCAGACTGGGAACAGAACAGGAAGGAGAAGAGATGGAGACTGCATTATACTCTAGTAGAGTTCCCTAAAGTCAGGAGGGAAAAGAACCTATGGCTAAAGGAACGAGTGTAGGCTCTCAGATATAGCATTAAATAGGTGCTACATGAATAGGTGCTACATGAATTTTGAAATTGTTAACATTTTTTTTCAACTGTTAGACATATATTTAAAAATTTTAAATTTTATTTAAAAAAAATGCAGTAATTCTTTAACTGTAGAGAGGAGTAGTATCAGAATTGAGGAAGACTGAAAACTTAATCAAATTTAATCCATTGTTATGTTCAATTACACTTGGCCTTCTAATACATTTTTTCACTGGACTTAATATTCTAAAACCAAAACCTGGGGACTAAGAAGGAACTTGGGTATCTGAAACAGGATTTGAACTGCAGCATCCAATAGTATACTAATTCCCACTTTCTCCAGAAACAGACTACTCATTGAGTGCTACAGCTTTTTCAAATCCCTTGTTCAACCAAAGGAACATGCATTTGAAATTTGCATTTGTAGTGACAAAAGCAAAACAGATTCACTTGTGCCAAAACAACTATTTCTAATTGTACCCTGCTGCAGCTTTTTCTCCCTTCCATGTTCTTTGGTACAATCTTTTAGAGTGCATCCACTTCCAATTAACTACTGAAACAGATTATATAAAAATAACCTTTCAGAAATATCTGCACCATAACTTCCTTTCCTGTCATCAGTTATTCTATGTACCTTTTGAAATTTCCTGCGTTTGAAGCTCTCCTTATAAGGGGTAGAATTCAATTGTGAAATAAAGGCTTTAATCCTAAAATACAAGTAGAAAAGTAATGTTAATATTTCATTGTGTTTTCTCCACATCTGCCAGTAATTACTATCCTTTCAACACAAACATTCTCAACTCCTTGTTCTCTTAATTTTCACTAAAAAGTAAGAAAATTCTAAAAGATTGTTGCAACACAGCAAATAAAATTTCAAGTAAATGCTTTTCAAATAAAAAAGGAAGCAAGAGCAGTAAAGCTGTTGAGTTCACAGTGCTCTTGAGCATCACTCCCAAAATTGCTTTGTTTCTTGGATCTACATGCAGCTCCAGGTAGAGCCTATCAGGGACCTGCATTTATCTGCCCACCCATTCATCACCACATAAATCACATCCTATTTCCAATCTTATACAGATAGAACATGAGCAGCTGCTTTCCATCTATATAAATAAATACACTAGTATTTGCAGCAATGCTGCATGAGCCTTTATACATCACATTTGACAGACATCAAGTCTACCAGGAAGTTAAGAGAAAGGTTACAGGGATTCGCAATACCTATTATTGGAGAGAGTATTTTAACTTTTTGCCTGCCTCAGACCATGAACATGATCATCATTGGCATAGTCTAGTTTGCCTTATGTGATGGATGCAGAGGCAGGATTGACTAAACATAATGTACAGACATTCATGCAAGTGTCGATGCAGAATATGGACATAAAACTACAGTATATTTTGGTAATCAAAAAGTATCACAACAGGGGTATGGTATCTGCAAGCATGACATATTTATAAAGCAATACTGCAAACAGCATGTAATTTTCCGACCATTTTTGAACATGAAGGTTACAGATACTGAAAACAGCTTATTATATTCTGTTTCAGATACACATTTTCTGAAAAACGTGAGGGTTTTTTTTAATCAACTGTCAGATTCTACAAAGATTATTATCAGGATTGCTGTTAAAGAGAAAATAACATGCTTTTAAGACAATAGAAAATGCAAGTGCAGAGCATGTCTGGCACTGCTGGGTTTGATTGTTGTAAATTGTTTATGAATTGTCATTCCTTATTTTCATCAAAAGCTTTTCTTGCAGCAGAGAAGTGTGCTTCAGCATGCAATTTTCCCTCTCTGGAATGCTGAGAATATGCCGCAGTTACTTCGCTTGGGTTACACTGCAGTATTTTTTTTTTAAAGGCAAGCACCAGAATATGCCTGTTCCACTGGGCAACAGCTCCCACTGATCAGGAAGGAAAAAGAAAATCTGCGAAGTAGCACAGACTGCATGCTGCCCCACAAAACCTAGCTCTGCTCAGAGAATGAGAGATGTGTACCATCCTCCACTGAAAATGATGTTGCTAATGCAGAGGTTTGTGAACCATTAAATATTCCTACACTACAGATATTTCAGATTATTTCTCCTAATGCATTATAAAGCTAGCTAAGCCTTTCTGAGTATATTCTACAGAATGAGTATCCTATGAATTTTCTATGTGCAAAAAAAATTACATTTTTAATAAAACTTCATATTATTTATAACTGTTTGCCATGAAAATGAGATATACTCTCATACGCGACTTTTACAAGGCTGGGGCTGATTCGTAGGTGCACTGTGGAATTAAATGAATAATGCCTATTTAAAAACGTAAAGCTAAATCCATCTGTGGAATTTCTCAGTGCATCAACACCCTTCAGTTATATTTTAGTAAGCTCAGGCAAGTGTGGCAGTTCTTAACCAATGTGGTGGCAGCTCTGGATATAGGGCCACCTGCCCTACAGACCCCAAATAAAAAAATTGCTGATCCAGTCACAGAAGTATTATCAACAAAGCTATCTTTACACTACAAGCCAAATTACCATGTTGTAGCTTCATTAGTTCACTAGAACAAAACACATAAAAAATCTATACATTCTCTGGAAAGCTATAAGCTATCCCCTGCATCTGTGACTGCAATTTCTATTTCTGGATTCTATCTGTGGCTGAAGACACCAGGCACAGTCCCAGGATCATCTGGTGGGTGCTTGTGCCCTCCACTGGCTGCAGCCAGGCTTCACTACTCTTCAAAATCCTCAGCTAACAGCTAGAGAAGAGATGCTTTTACTGAATCTGACTTATTTATGGTACGCAACAACATACCTTCCTGCTTAAATATAACACAGACAACCTCCAGGACATATTTCACACCTCTTTCCAAAAAAACCCAAGTGAGCAATATTCTATCTTTTCCCTCTGTCAACTTTCCCTTTTATAATTTTTCAATCCAAGTAATTTTGTGTGCTGGATGCAGAAGTCTTGTCTTTAAAAGTGAAACAGAGTTCTGTTATGGAGTTGAGCAAGGCCAGCAGTTTAAATAACCAGATCTTTTCGCCTTTTCTGTCCCAATATAGTTTCGGTTTTAGGTGTTTTGTTTTTTGCGGGGGGGAGGTGGGAGGGAAGATCGATGGCACCTTCATAAAACAAAACATATTTACATTCTTGGGTGGGTAAAAGAGAGTAAACAAAGGCTCAATTCCGAGAAAATTTTAAGAGAGCTTTGCTTATTAATTTTCCATTCTCTGTGAACTGGGACAGTAAAAGAGTGCCATGTCCTCCTGTTCTAGGAATTTTGCTTAATGCTTTGCATAATGATATGTGACTGACCCATTATGCTGAAACATCTGTCTTCTGTCAACATTAAAACATGTATATATTTTATACCTCGAGGTTAAGGATGAAGTCCTTCCATAAAGTCAGTGGAACAATTTCTAAGAAATATAAAAGGATACAATTTTATTCAAATATATACTGTTGAAATCTGCAAATATATTACGCTTTTTGTGAAGGACTAAGAAGTTTAGAATTTGAGTAAATAAAAATTGAGAGTGACTTCAATAGAATTATGTTTTCAATGAACATAATTTTAACGATGACAAATTTTATAGGGTAAAATGATTTTATAAGTGACCTCATATACTTCTGTGCATGACCAAATTAGTTGAAAAATTGTTCCATACAAATTTCTTACTTATTCCACCTAGAATTTTTAAGTTAACTACATACCTATCCATCCTTCACTTAAAAATTTGTCCTTTAAACAGCAATTCAAGAGTATGATCAAGATTTTTTTAAAGCATTTACATTATGTTTTTGTGTAATTATTGTTAGCAACTAAGATACTAAACCAGTAACTGTTCAAGATTTAAAACAAACAAAAAAGTTTTAATTCAAATCAGATAGTTACTAAAACCATATACATTGTCCTTCAAAGTACAGCATACTTAAGGTTTGGTTTTTTTTTTTTCTGTTAGCTATATTCACCCAAGTATACAATAGCTGCTCTGCACAACAGAAATGAAAATGGAAAAACAAGCATTAATCACTCCAGGCACAGGTCCACCTGCCTGTGCTTTACCCCATATCCTGCCACCTGTAGGCTGTGACCTCTTGCCAGAGCCCACATCGAACTGCGTCCAGGCATCAGCTGCCTGCAGACAGCTTTGGGGCGCCGCTAACACCTCTAACAGGTCTTTTTCCCTTCTCTTGGAAAGGATGGGATTCTTGAAGGGGAATGGGATTAAAGGGACTCTGTTATCTCCCTGTGGGGCTATTCCGTCAACAGATCCCAGACCGCCCACCCCAGGGTGATCAGTGTCTGCTCGACCTGCTGCTCAGCAACAATGTGGATACAGCCTTTATTGGACTTGGCCACCAGAGGATGCCACTGGGCCTCTTCCTGGGCAACTCACAAAAATCTGACAAAACCAAAGCTGGAATGCAATTCTTTTCTGAATTCTAGAAAAACGTCCCTGGTCAGGACAACATAAGCATTTCATTTCATCTAGATGGTGACAAGTTGACATTGATCTAAGTCATCAAGCAACATATGATCTAGAGGTCTAAAACCCATTGCCTTGTTTCTAAAGTTCCCCCTTAATTTTGCCAACCATTACTTGGTAATCTGTATAAACTTCATACAATAAAAACACAAAGACTAAAACAAGTACATTAAAAGGTTATCTTTATTCCTTTGGGTTGTTAGCAATGTAGTTATTTTTTGGTAAAACAACTTCCTGCATGCAGTTCATCAGTACAGTATGAGCCAATAGTTTCTACAAAAGCAGGAGCCCATCTATATTCTAGTTCTTTTTTAAGAAATGCAAGGTATTCCACTGTCCATTGCACAAGTTCACTATTCATTCTCACAAAGAAAAATTTTTAATAACAAAATATATTTAAAGCACTTCTACTACAGTATGAATCAACAAGAAAAGCAGATTATGTGTGAGACTAACATGCAGGAAAAGCAATGTTTCTATGACTAAGATGACCCTGACAACTCACAGACAGGATTATAATTTCAAAAGAAACCCTTCTATCTTGTTTCCCATACAAAGACCTACCAATTGATCAGAAAAAGAACTGTACTGTCCATTTCTCTTAAAATTATTCCTAATTAAAATACGCTTAATATAATTAGCAGAAAGTTGCAATTACCAATTCACTTTGTATCTAAGGTTTCCCAACGTTGTCACAGATAGACACCAACAAAAATTACTACCAACATGAAGTTATGTGTAGTTTCCTATAAGAAGTATAAAATGTTATAAAATAAAACTGTTTTCAAAATAACAAGAATAGGTCAATAGATATATATTATAAACTTTTTTTTTCTAGCCCTAATTTTAAGCAATATATTTGCCCTGTGTAGTCTGGATATTTACTGCATACTTACTGATTACAAAACTCAAACAAAATAATATCTATAATAGCAGCAAACTATTGCTTACTGGTATGAGGAAGGATGGTCTCGTCGAACAGTTTTATTCTTTTTACCACTCACATGTCTTCCCATCTTAGCCTTTAATAGCTGTAGGATAATAGCAGCAAGCATGCATCAGTCAAAGCTTCCCAATTACGTGGAGTATTACAGAATATATCATATTATCTACTGAAATGTTATCGGCTATACATACTAGGGTACGTATTAGATGCAATAAATATAGTACTTAGGTCATTGCTTCTTTGTTCAAACAGGCACCACTGCATAAAACAATTGATTAAATAACAGAGGATAGTTTACTTCCATAAATAGTGTCAGCCTTGATGATAAAAAGTCATCTAAATCACAATGCAGGACAAAACTGACTTCAGTATCTCCTTTTGGTCACCCCAGCTTCCAGTGCAGATTGCATTACCTGCAGCAGAAAGCTGACTAAAGTGCCATTGGGGGTCAAAACCATCTCTGATGTTCACATTTTGTGTCTCTGGCATGACCCATCCCTCCAAAGCATGGAAATTTTAGCCTGAGGTATACATTAAGGTAGGATTTGTACCAAAAGGTACTTTGCTATCAATTTATTCGTGTAGCTTTGATTATTCTCCTAAGTGTGATACATTCATGTGAAATAAGAAGTGTAGAAACAAACTTTGGAAGGAAGTATGCAAGTGACTCACGAAATTACAGGGTCTACAGCTAAAACAAGCAAAAAGACTAATTTCAGTAATTCCCTGTAGGCACACTTTGGCATTTGTAGCTTTTCTGTGAAAAGAACTGTTTAAATCTCTCAGGAATTATGAGATACCTTTGACTTTGAAAGTAAGTATGTTTAATAGTTTCACATTTTTCAAAACAGGAGTTGAGTGTGTAGCATCGCTTATTTAAACCACTATATCTGAAATGGACTGTATAATAAATTAAGAATTACTAAAAAGTATTAAACAGAAGTATATTAAAACCAAAAAACTAAACTACCAACCTCTTTTCTGTGAAAGTTATCCCCTTGATTTATTTTCTGATAAATTCTCTATCTACTCTGTTCTTTTTTTTTTATCATTTGTTGTTGATTTCCTCTAGATCCTGAGGTTCAATAACCTAGAATCTTTTTTTCTGCTTTTAGAAGTGGCTTGAAGAGAACTACGTTCCCATTATGCCATAATTACATATTCCTGACATCTGCATTCCTCTGCAAGAGTATTTAGTTTTTCTCAGCAGAATTGCAAATAGCAGTATGTGCATTAAAGCAAATGAGATCGCAAAAAAACCTGACACACATGGAGCATCCATAGGAGATGAAATGTACACACTTATTCCACAAAAATACAGACTTATTAAGACTGTTAGTTCTGCAATCCATTACGGGTTCCTACAGGCCAAGTAGAAATTTTGTGTCCCCTCTCCATTAGTGCCAGCTGATGACAAAAACTATTCCTCTGGCAAAGTTGTTTCCCTGTTACAGAGAGAGTTTGGTAGAGAAGGGTCATTGTCTTGGTACAGGCACTGACTGTAGCAGCAGGTAAATATGTAAAAACTCGTAATTTTGGCATAATCCTCCAATAAGAGTGCTATTGATAAAAATTTTATCTTCTCAGGCTTGTGAAGATTCATCATGGACAACCTCTTTGTCTCTTTTACTTTTTGTTTCCTTTTCTGTCTTTCCCCTTGTCTTCTTTTTCTGATTTGTCATCTTCATATTTTTCTTTTTCTGGTTTTGTTACACTATCATAAGAAGGTGGAGATGTGGTAGATGCAGACATATCCATTGGAGATGAGTTTTCACTTAAGTTACCAACAATCATATCTTTCTTCATAAGCAGATCAACGCCATCTTTCCGATACATAAATGAAAGTTTCTTTACTGACTGCCTTAAAAGATGACGCCTATAGGCACGCTGAATGATGACAGCAGACACTTGCTCCTGTTTTCGTTTTAACGTAGTTGTAATCGGTTCATAGGAGACTTTGGAAGGATTGGCTGCCATAAACCGATCTTCCATCTGTATTCTCAGGGCATCCATCTCATCACTGTCCCCCAAAACATGCTTTGTGAAGGCAAACAAGATGTCAAGGCAGTGAATTCTGTCACCACTTACCATGGGCAGATCCATCGCAATAAGTTGAATTGTGTTCGGTTTTGGTATATTAAGAGGAGGATCCAGAGAAGCTGCAAAATCAGATAATTTGCTATATTCTATGAACTGTGTTGCATCTGGATCATATTTTTCCCAAACCTCATAGAACATCTCGAAGTCATCCTCGCTCAAGGGTTCAGCGCTTTCTTCAGTAGCAACACCAAAGTTCTCCAGAATCACAGCAATGTACATGTTCACCACTACCAGAAATGAGATGATAATGTAGCTGACAAAGAAGAAAATCCCAACGGAAGGGTTGCCGCAGTCACCTTTCACAGAGCTTCCCGGATGAGTTTTGTTAGGGTTACAGTCCGGCTCCCCACTGTTAAGAATTGGGGCAAGCAATCCATCCCAGCCAGCAGATGTGGTGATTTGAAACAGGCAGATCATGCTGTTGCCAAACGTTTCAAAGTTGAACATGTCATCTATACCAGCTTCCCTCTTGACATAGGCAAAGTTGTACATGCCAAATATCGCATAGATAAACATGACCAGGAACAGCAGCAGACCAATGTTGAACAGAGCAGGAAGAGACATCATCAAAGCAAAAAGCAGAGTGCGGATTCCCTTAGCGCCTTTAATGAGACGCAGGATTCGACCGATTCTGGCAAGTCGGATGACTCTGAACAGTGTGGGGGAAACAAAGTACTTTTCAATCACTTCAGCTAGAAACATACCTGTCAAACATAAAAATAAGATTAAAAGGGTTAACATCACAGATTACATTTTTCACAAAAAAAGTATAAAGAACATCTCTATCTGTGTAATTAGTGGAAACTATAATTGGAGATTAATTTTATCTGCTATGGGTAATTTTAGATTTTCCCATAGCTCTTAGGGAAAAAATGTATTAATGTAGAATTAAGAAAGTTCATACTCTAAAGTATGATTTTCATTTCTTAAACAATCAGAAGAAATTAAAGTTTACTATTTCTTCTATTTTGCAAAATTTGACAGAGATAAAGCATTGAATACATCTTACTATATTTCCTTTTGAATGTAAGGATTTCTTACCTACTATTGAGAGAATAACAACCACAAAATCAAAAACATTCCAGCCAATGGTGAAGTAATAATAACGGAGCGAGAACATTTTGAAGACACATTCTCCAGTGAAAAGGACAACAAAGACCAAGTTAATCCAGTATAAAATATTTTGCGTAAGTTCACCCTGGTCATCTGTTTCTATCATCATGGTGACCATGTTAAGACAGATGAGAACCATAATAGTGATGTCAAACGCTTGCTTTGTTACAACATCAAACACCAGACCTTGCAGTTTGTTCTGAGGGGAGAAAAAAGAAAAGGTGATAGTATCTTGTATGTAATGAACACCCCTTTCCTCTCTCCCATTTCCTTCCTCCTACCCCGAAATAGGCAACCAAGCAAAAGGTTGAACAATCTAAGAAAAGCACTGTCCAGTAACTTCCTTATTGGCCAGCTCTAAGAATTCCCCTCAGAACCCAACAGGTTTCTATTTCCTCAGATTCTTTGATTCTCTACTTCCTTGGGCATAACAAATACCAGAGATTTTTCCTGCAGAACAGAATTATGTACATGTTTTAATTCAGAATGAAGGACTAACTTGAGTTAGGCCTAAACCACTTTAGAGTTAAGAGAGAAACTTTTTTTATAGTTAAAGTACTGCTGCCATTTCTTCCCAAATGCAGATGACAGAAGAATGGAACACATGCTTACCGTTGGTCTAGGTATAGGTTTCTGTGGTTTCTTGGACCCCAGCTTCTTCATTGCATTGTAGTATTTCTTTTGTTCTTCTGTCATGAAAATGTCTTGACCTCCAAGGTAAAATAGGAAAAATAAAACCGATTACAATGCATTAATTCACAGCATTGCAGAACATGTTTTTTATGAACAATGTATTAATTCTTGTACATTGTTACCAAAACATAATAAATTTATAAAAGATTGTTAAAATATCTGACAATTCTTGACAGAAAAATAAAACAAATTAAGTAACAGAGAAAAAACGCAGAACTTTTGTTATTTTAAAAAATACGTAACTGATTAATTCAATTAAATAGGTACAAAACCCCCATAGATACTTATACATTTAAATCACAAACTCCACACTGTAAATCACTCTACCAGAAATATAAAAGCTGCAAAGGTAGAAAGATTCACTGAGTGCTGATTTGCCCTCAGGGAAACCATATAAGGAAAAATTAGTGATGTGACTTTTCAGGATGCATGTTTTATCATGCAAGTACCGGTATCTCAGTTCAGATTTTTCTTTTTGCCACAATAGTACTTCTACAGTGCATGTGAAGCTTCATTATCCTCCTACGTTGTATGGAAATCATCAGAAGCGTGGGATTACTCTACAGTTTCTTGCATAAATAAGAGGGCAGCAGTCAAGTAAAAGGGTGTCTAGACTGGTATGTGTAATACACATATGGAAATACTTGTCAGAAATAAAATTTATATGGACAAGTAACTGCTTTTTTTTTTTTTTTTTTCCCATACATTTGTTTTTAAGTACATTCCAGGAATGCATAATGCCAAAGCACTGGCATTTGGAAAAGAATTTTGGAGTCATAGGTGATTCTGTGACTTTGTCAAATGCAGCATCGATCTTATGGAGAAAGTAACAACAAATGCGGACGAAGATGTGTTTGAGTCTTTCAGCTGTGGTGACACATAGACAAAGATTTTGAAGTCAAGAGAGATCTTGCTTAGCACACTCAGCCCACAAGCCAAACATTCAAGTCAAATTCAGTTCTTAGAGAGTAAGAGTTTTAGGAGAATAACAAAAAATTAATTTGCTGATTATGGCAGAAATGTGATGTGACTCTGTCAGGATATTTTATCCAGTAAAAAAAAATTTAAAAGGTGTAGAGGAACAGGCATTGAACTGGGGATTTCTTCTGATGCCTCACTGATGTAATGGCTGTCAAGAGTGAACAAGCCATCATTGTCTCAGCGTGCTGTCCACAGGGAGCAGTCTCGAGGTACACCTTATATGCTTTTGAGGACTGTAGTGGTTTGGAATTTGACAGCTAATGGAACATTTTTTTCCCATGGAAACTAAAGTAATAGAAGTAAGACACACATAGGGACGAAAGAAATGCACACAGTTTAACTACACAGGGACAGTACAGCGTGGCATCAGGTCTTTCCCATTCATTGCCCAAAATGAAGAGATCTCAGTGATGTGAAGGCAGAATAAAGATAAGAAAAATACTGCGAGGTAGCCACAGACTGCATGATCTGCATATTTCTGTGAGTAAGGGTGCATCTATAAATTCAAAGGCAGGTGACTAATACTTGCTAATTTGCTACACAGACCTGAAAAATAGCACATACATAGAATTTTCCCCAGCCTAACTGTAGTCCTTTGTCACACCTGCAGTATTCTACTTTCCTGGAGACAGTTACAACAGCCACAAATGTACAAGGGGTGTATACCACACTCCCAGAAAAAGCCCTTAGGCAGGAATGCGTCTCTGCCTTTTAAATCATGACTACAGTAGACAGTGTCTGCCATTCTTGACACAATACAGTGTTCATTTGAATCACAGAAATTATTTCAGTTGGAAAAAAAAAATATTATCCCTATATACATTTGCAGACTGCTCAATAACAATGAAGCATTATGAAAATGAAACATGTGATACTTATCTTCTTTTTTTGTTGGTTGAAGTTATCTATGATGACACCAATGAATAAGTTTAGGGTGAAAAATGATCCAAAGATGATAAAGGCAACAAAGTAAATATACATGTACAGGTTGTACTCATACTTCGGCTGTTTCCCTGTCTATGTAACAGAAAAACAGCAATACATAAAAAATAACAGTTAAGACAAATTATAGAATACTGAGCAGAAACAGCAGTTCCATCCAGCTGAACAGTGACTCCTTGGCAAGGGGGAAAACCAGCTGTTCTAGAGCACATTTGCCTAATCTTTGAACTTGAGAGTCTATTTAAGCAGGTGTCTGTAACTGCACACCTGCCACTCCTCCCCTTACTATCTACCAGTTCCCCTCTAATGACATTTGATGATTCATGTAATTCCTATAAAATTTGACAGCAGCGTGCTCAAAAACAATTCAGTTCCTATGGACTTTATACAAATCAGGAGCTGGATTAGAGGACACATGCAAAATAAATACTGACATTAACAGAAAAACAGGCAAAATTCAGCCATTTTATTTTTAGAGATCGCCACAATCTGCAGCTCTGTATTAGCTACTGCAGGTCTTGTGATCTGATCATTGTGGTTATTTCTGGAGACACAGGAAAAACCTACTTCCTAATCTGTACAATCTCAGTGACATAAATTAACAGGAAAACAGATTTCATTTTTTTTTAATTTATTTACAGATGATTTACTAAATTAGTAATACTTTATGCAGATTTACTGATATAATTATTTTATCTATTAAAAGTATATGCACTGAACTACTTTACAGTGCATAGATATATACAGAATATTTATTCAAGGTTTTACATTTTTATTCTGTATATTTTACTTTATTTCAACTGCCATTCAAGAAGCATTACATCAATCTTACGTTTGTTTTCACTCAGTAAATTTTATATTGCACTTACTTCTCTAGAATCAACTGCAGCATACATGATCAGCATCCATCCTTTAAACGTCGCCTAAAACCAAAGTTTGTTAATATTTTCGATCAAAGTTCCAGTTTTGTTAACGTTCTAAATAAAATACTATCTTCTGCAATGTATTTGTACCCACAAAAATAAAGATGAATATTAAAAGTCTGGTAAGACACAAGAAAGTATTCACAGAATGTAATTTATTGTGGAATAATTCTCCCTAATATTTAAACACTGAATAAATTCTAATCTTCATGCAAATTCATATAAACTCTATGTGGGATGAGTTGCAATCAGTATCTGAACATAACAGACTGCAATTTATAACAAGGCTCTAAGTTGCTGACTACCAAAAAACGGGAGGAGGAGTCCAAAATCAGCCACCATGGGTTGGCGTTTTTCAGACAGAATATGCAAAGAGTCCTAGAAGAAACTCCAGAAGACAAGTAGTCCCAAGAAATCTTAAGAAAATAATAGAATCATAGCATGGTTTGGCGCCAAAAGAACCTTTAGAGATGATCTAGTTCAACCCGTCTGCCATGGACAGGGACATCTTTCATTACATCACACACTTCCAATGGTAGCACATCCACAGCTTCTCCAGGCAACCTATTCTAGTGACTCACCACCTTATTGTTAAAACAAACAAAGAAAAATTCTTCCTAATATCCAATCTAAATCTACACTCATACAGTTTAAAAGTGTTGCCCCTTGTCCTGTCACATTATAGGCCTTGGTAAAAATTTTCTCATTGTCTTTCTTCTAAGCCCCTTTTATATATTGAAAGGCCACAATGAGGTCCCCCTGGAGCTTTCTCTTCTCCAGGTTGAACAACCTCAATCCAGCCAGTTCCTCAGCTTTCCATCAAACCTATTCCTGTGAGCTATGATATTAAGTAAAAACAAGATATGAATGGTATGTTTACTGAAAACATTACATAGCTGGACCATTCCATGCAAGAGATGTTACAAAAGCCACAAGCACTGGTGGTGCTTGTGGTGATTTATGCAATTGCCTAGTACTATTTAGCAATAGCTGTTACTCCCCAGAACAATCAGATAGTAGCCTGCTAGCACAATACTAACTACTAAATACTACCAGTTGTAGCATTTTAAAGACAGAATAATTACCAAGTGCTCACTCGATTAGTGAATTCTGCAGCTGCTCATCTGGAGTTTAAATACAAACTAGAAATTACCTTCAAAAAAACCCACTTGAAATAGACAATGACTGGAGTAGGACTCACAAGAATAATAAAATGGGAAAGAAGAGAAAGGAAAAGTGAATTGAAAATATTTTTCTATATCAATAGTTGGCTTTCTTTTCATTTGAAGATCAGTTGAGCTCTTGAATGCATCTGTCAGACTGCCATTGTAAAAAACTAAGTCAAAATGCCTTAACAGATCAAGAAAATAAAAGAAAATTAATCCTAGCTACCCTTCAAAATTTTTTTTTCATTTTTAATTTTAACTAGGTACTGTATTTCTGTAGAACTCAAGAAGGTATTAGCAGTTGGGTGCAAAGGAACTTTATATCTATCTGGCCATAAAACGTAGCAGATTTTTACCATAAGCAATCTTATTAGTTTCATGGAACACAATTATAAAATCAATCTCATATCCATTCATTTATTCCAAAACAACACTGAAAAAAAATTGAATTAAATGTTACTGCTATAAAGCTTAATACTGGAAAAACAGTTTATGAAAATTTAAACACTTACTACTTGAAGCAGGGAAAGATAACCAGCTCCAACATTATCAAAATTCACCTTCACATTTTGCCAACGGACATCTGTAGCAGTGATGATAAGATTTTCACACATAGTTACATTATTGACTTTCTCTGGTGGGAATGGCTCACCAGTTGTGGTATTGACACAGTGATAGAACTTGCCAGCAAACAAATTTACTCCCATAATGCTGAAAATTAGCCAGAATGTAAGACAAACCAGAAGTACATTCATAATGGATGGGATTGCTCCAGTAAGAGCATTCACAACCACCTAGGAGAAAAACACAGGAAAAAGAAAATTAAAAACAGTATATATGGCAGTAAGAAGATTATTTGCTTTCCAAATACAGCAAAAGATATAATGTAAACCATTAAAATACATTGAATAACGCCAACAGAAAAGGAATAATACATGTAATACAATCAAACATGCTACCATTGGCCTTGAAAACAGACATGCAGTTTGGTATTCCTCCGTGATTTCATAATTAGGCATAATTTTATGGATTTGTTTTACACATTGCTGCTTTTTTTTTCCTTACCCTCATGCCTTCAAAGCGTGACAAAGCTCTCAGAGGTCTCAAAGCTCTTAGAGTTCGGAGGGATTTAATTGCACTGAGTTCTGAGAAACCAAGGGCAGTAGCTACTAAGCTAACCAAGGAGACCTAGAGCAAAAAACAAAACAGAACTGTGTTTGTTTTTTTTTTTTTTTTAAATACAGTCTTACAATACAAATATAGTTCCTAGAGGAAAAAAATTTTGATCTGGATATCAGGAAAAAAATTCATAAGGATCTTAAGCTTCTAGCAGAAGAACAAGAAGAACAAAAAATGTATGTGTGTGTATATATATATATATAAATATATATATATAAAACCTGAATACAACGTTGCGTGTGTATTTCAGTACAGTTTAAACAAACAGACCTTAATGTCTGGAACTTTCATCACAAAGTGCTAGTTAGAACAAGGCACATTAAACCTATTCAAAATGAAGGGCAATTTGGGTAAAACTAATTTGAATAAAAGCTCATCTTCCAAATAAACTCAGACAAAGCCTGAAAGGTACTGAAAACCTAATCCCATTCTACATGACGTTACAATAGTAAACAGTGCTGTACTACAGATGCATTATTACAATAATAATATAACGTGAGCCAGCAGCATTTGCTTCTGCTAACGCACACTTAGAATAATTCACATAGTAGCAGACACATGAACCAGGAATTTGTAGGCCATCACTTTTTGTTTTCCTCAATCCTTTTTACTCCAATTGCTGTCCCCTTTCCCCCAACCCCTCTTATTTTGCTCCCTCCCCAATTTGCTGATATCATTCTCCCCTGCAGTTCTGTGCCAGTCATTCATCGCGCCCAGGATCAACTGTCCTATCTCAACCCTATGTGCTCACTTAAAGTTCTCTTTCCTTTCTGTGTCTGCTTCCTCCTTGGTCTCTGCCACCAACTCCAGAAAGTCCAACCAGCTAATAGTCCTCACTAAGTGGTTGGGACCCAGCACAGTAAAACACAGAACACATGGAGTCAATAACAGCATAAAGGAAGATTTTTACTGAATAATTACAGTGGAATCTTATTCACCAGTATGTCTGTTCTTTTAAGCCCAATTAATACATGTATATGTATATATACACAATGCAGAATATGTATCAGATTGGTGTTACATAAAAGGACCTGCTTAAACAACAGAAATAAGCTACTCAGGAAAGTATAATACCTACATCAACAATCAAGAAGTCCATCCAGCACCAAGCGTTAGTGAAATAAGTTTGAAAACCATAGGCCACCCATTTTAGCACCATTTCCAGAATAAAGATGTAAGTGAAGATTTTATCAGCATAGTCCAGTACAGTTTTTATAGTCTTGCGCTGCTCAATATATATATCTTCAAAAGCCTGTAAAAATGGGCTGCATATATCAGATACTCATAGGTCTTTGCAAACTACACATTAAACCAAAAGAACCAAATTAAAAATGGCAAAGTAAAATCACCTTCAACTTTAGATGTTTTAACTTGAAGAGACAGCATTAGCAGAGATTACAATTGCATTTGTTCTGAGTTTTAGGGTTTATCATTGCTTGATAATAGAATTACAATAAAATGACTGAAGTTGCCAAAAATGTTTTTAGAAATTTCAATAATAGTCAACACAGAATTACAATTTGTCACCCTGAAAAGCCCAGTTAGGCTCAGTCAGAATGCAGTCTCCCAATTATAATAAATTCAGCTAACAAAACTGAATAATGAGCTACAGTGACCAAATATTATGTTGCTGATGATTGCTGAATTCCAATATTGGGCGTTGGTGGCAAGACTTTGGTGGCTGGAGGCTGCAGGGGTGGCCGCTGTGAGAAGAGGCCAGGGGCTGTTCTGTGCCAGTTCCACAATGGACCCACCACAGGGAGCTGAGCCCATCAGTGAAGGTTGTGATGCCTCTGCGAAAACATGTTGAACAAAGGGCAAAACGCTGCATGGCAGTGTGAGGACTGAAGAAAAAATTGGGAAAAACTACTCTGCAAACATCAAGGTCAGAGAAGAAAAAAGGGACATGGTGTTTCAGGTGCCGGAGCAGAGGGCAGACAATTGAATAATTGTTCCAGCTATTGCATACAATTAATTTAGCTTGATTTTTATAATTTCTTAAACAAGAATCTTAGTGTAAGCCTTTTCATAAGCACTATCACACACACATATCACCTTGTATTCAGCAAAAAATTCATCTGCAGAGTGTTATTTGACAGCAGAATTTTAATGACTTCTTTTATATGCATTACCCAAAATATTCTGGGAATTTAGTTCCAAGGTCTCTTTCAAGCCAACTTTGTATTTTTTCCTCAATGAACAGGTTCATAATCCTACCTTTGACAAAACATTTTTATAGGTACTGTTTCTATGGGTGTATGCTCTACCTACCAGAGCACCACTGCTGAGAAGAATCATGAAGACAATGAATGTTTCAAACCAGTTGTGTTCTACTATCTTGTAGCATGTTTTTCGAAGGTTCCACCAGATTCTTCCTTTTGTGGTGTCCGTACTTCCTTTACAGCATTTAAACTTCCGTATACAGCCTAATAACACAACGACAAACTGTTATATGGTAGAATTGTCATTAGACAAAATCACTCTTAATTAGCTCCTGTTTAATGTGGAAGTTGGTACTTGAAATTACTGCGTCCTACTTTAACCATCCGTACCTTCTTGATTTGATACTTTGGATGTAGGAAAGCTTGCATGTACACAATTCTTCTACTACCCTGATGCTACATCAAGCTTAGAATCAAAAGGAGACATCTAATTGATCTCATTTTCATTTATAAACACGTTTTTTAAAATTATTTTCCATTTATATAAAGATAATCAGAGAACATATGAGAATTGTCAGGGAGCAGAAACATAGTAGCTTTCACACAAAGTAGTTCAAGAGTACAGCAGCTTCTTTTAGAAGTACTTTCGCGTCTCAACTAAGGTTCTAATAAATCACACAGATGTGAACATCCTTTATTTTGTTATACCAAAGAATGACCTCTGCTTCAAGGGCTGACTAAGGACACCTCTTTCATGAGATAAACAACTGATTTAACTGGAAACTGTGAGAGCTTTTCCATGTGGTACAGACTCGTAACAACCATCCACAGAGTTCTGCCCCACTGTGCAGAGCTCCCTACCTCACAGCACAGAATCTGCCTGGCTAACAGTAGTCCCCTGATTTCTTTATATATGATTAACCACGTAGAAACACAGTCAAGTTTGAACCCTTTTAATGGGTCCCAAAGGCAGCATTATAGTATTCCCGTGTGTCATTAAGTTCATATGTTACAAATAAGTTACGCTATATGTCATCAACTCAAATAAAACAGCTACCAACACGAAGAGCATGACTGACTTTAACTAGTCAAAATGCCTACATTATGGAAAAAATAATCTTATGCTCAAGGATTGATAGACATCACATAAGGATAAGGAAGAACTGTAATGTACCATATTATTTGAGAAGTGTAATTTTTATTTAATCAAGAGCTTGATGTATTCAATATAGCCTCACATTACAAAATATTTTTTTTAAAGACGACTAAAATAATATTTCAAAGGACAAGAGACCTAGCCTAAGTCAATGGTGTCTTCCTAATAGTAAATCAAAAAGCATGGATAGGATTGAAGAGTTAAGCCTGGGACATATTTTGTTTTGAATTATTTTAATAATAAGTTAAAAGAAAGTAAAATCTGTAATATCACAAAATGGGAACGACATTCCTAAACAGTAAATTTCAGCAGTCCCCTAAAGGATACAGCTGTTCAGAACTAAAATAAATGGAAACCGCTAAGGATGTGCAAGTATGCTGTTCAAACTTCTTTACTTGAATAAAAACATTATATTTATGCACACCCTCCCTCCATTAATGGTGTCATGTCAAGATAATTACTCTGTTGTTTGAGTTGTACTTTTCAAGATCTGAATCATCCACTCAATTGCTTTCTAGTCCTGTGAAGGGACCATGGGTAATCACATGATTCTGGTTTGAATTTCTTAGTGGAGCACACCTGGTGTAGGATTTGGTCTTGCAGATTTCACTACCAAGAATGTAATTTTCATCAATAGGATTCCTAATTGCTGAGAATCAGTTTACAGTATTGTGCCTAGTGCTTATTTAGCAATATTATAAATGATCACATACACACATATACAACTTTCTATCCACAAATGGCTCCATGGACTTCTGTACAATTACCTACAACAGGCAAAATTATCTATATCATAAGTCTTGACAAACTGGGATCCAGGACTGCTGTAGCAAATAGCTTCCTTGAACTGCCAATGCTTGTTACAAACAACTGAAACGGAATTGCTAACCCACTATTTTATTTCCATACCTTCTGTAAAGCATGCCTGTAGCTCTGAGTCTTTTTCTGGTTCAGATTCAGCTTTTTCTTCTCCAAAGAGAGCTAAATTAACTGTACTTCCTTCAGATGAGCTAGGAAAATTTAGCTTCTGAAAATAGAATTCAATAACTGTTATACTTTATTAATATTTATATTTTTAGAGTTGTAATTATCTTCAAGCATGCAACACTGTGTGCAAGTAATAATAAGAACAATATTTGTCACCAGAAATACACACAAACATCCACATTTAGCAGTCAATGCTGTTGAAATGTGCATAAATCACCCACTTTTTACCCAGAGATTACAAGGCATATTTTGTCCTAAATACAGCACTGTGTTATCATTCATCAAAGTTAACAACTACCAAGTAGATTTTCTGATACATATTCTATTTATTTTGTTTTCTACTATTATTTTCCTACTATAATTTCTCTTGCTATATTTTAGACAAACACTATTCAAGTTATATGGTATGCTTTAAGATGACATATGTTAGTAGCTACTTCCATTAGAGCAGTCTCCTCAACCCAATGACAGTAAATTCTGGCAATAAAAAAAAAACTTTAAATTGTGAACTGTCAGGGTATACTGGCCAATGGAGAAAATGTAGTAGATTTTTAAGGAAGATTTTAATTCAGTGCCCATTATTTATAATACAGAGGAAATAAATTATCGGTTATTTTTTTACCGGCATCTTCAACATCAGTGTGATGCAAGATAACCACTTCAGGCATATACTACAATTTATAATAAAATTTGGTTACATTTGAACACAGACAATTCAGTTACTTTTCATTTTAAGATCATTCTTATGATCTAGATTGGAAACTGTCAAAGTAAAATCAGGATTGAAGCCTTGTTTCAGACGTGTATTTGAACACTACCCTCAACTCATTCATAAAACAAATTAAGCCCGCCCTGTCTTAACCCATAATTGTAACTACTGTGTTAACACCTTTTCTGTTTTTGATATATACGGTTAAGCTTCAAAAAGGAAAAAGTATGATAAAATACATTTCAACTGGCATTAATTTGCATTCTTTTTTGCGAATGCACATATGTTTTACACTGTGCATTCTGAAACTACCCATTACTCTGGTACACATATCTGTACAGTTAACACCCAGAAAGAAAGGATATTTTTTAATCATTAAAATTATGTAAGTCACATTAGCATTACAAAAGTTACTAATAAAAGAATAAGCCTTAATTTATTTTTTATTTTGTAATCTGCATGTGTATTACAAAAAAATCAATAGTCTGGACATTTTAAAGGAAGATATGGTGTCCTGTACACTTGATCTGAGTACCAAACTAAGTCAGAGTAGTTTTGGTCACAGCATCCACTGACATCTTACAGTCTTATTATCCAGAAGTACACAACATCAGTAATGAATTCACACAACCACATGTCTGTAGGGAATGATGTAAGCACACTTTGTAAAACAGCTTCGGTTCCGTAGAAATAACCATTTTTGTTAATTTAGCTAGATTTGCATGATTAAGAGGCATCCAAGACATAAAAGCAGACAACTTACAGGCACTATCGAATCAAGCTATCTTTAGACCTCAACTGAGAAATGTGAAAGGACAAAATTATTTTAGGTATCAAACAATTATTTTTGCCATATGTGTGAAAGAAGAGAGAGACAATTTAGTAAGAAAAAGTAACCCAGTGTTCTGCATTAACTTCTATTAAAAATGATTCAGTAATATTGCCTACTTTGCTGCTACTTTAGAAACTGTTTATCTGGAATAGAACCCCCAAATTACTCATATGTAATGTAAACACCTCTTTTCATTTTTAGTAGCATTAATTTAAAAATACCAATATTCACAGCAAACAGCTTTTCCCATTACTACTCCTACTGAACCCGAGGAAAGCACTATATGCCTCCATCATTGTATTAATATGCTGCTTTCATCATTCCATGACATAGTTTATATGTTGCAACATGTTGCAGCAGTGGTGGGTAAACTGAAATAATGAATTGAATTATAAAACAAATTACTATTTTAAAAAAATATATTTTTTAGGAGTAAGGAAGTTTTGCATCATATTGCTAATAAAAATTAAAACCAACATGAAGTACACTAGGTCATTTCAACTGTAAGCTACTTAGTACACTGTTTGAGCAGATGACATGAACACAACTGAACTAATACAGATTTTTATGAATTAACAACATTAAAAGATGAACAACCAGGAACGGAAAAGAAACAGAAAAGAATCAATGTGTTTATAACATGAAGTTTTATATCTAATTTAATAAATGGTAGAAGAATTAGCCTGGTTCCCTCTTTCTTCTAAAAACATCATAGGATATAGTCTTGCTCCTGAAGAGTTACAGATTTAAACATTGTTTCTCTTTTTCATGTGAGGTGCTCATATTTTTCACTACGATGAAGGTATCAAACAACAATAAAAACAGATGGTAAAAAACATTATGCATAGAAGAATTTCCTATTCTAATTCAGTTAGTTTCTTTACTACGTATGAAGTTCACAGAGATCTAACTGATTTTGTGAATCACTCCAAGAACAAGACTTCTAGGAAAGACAGAAATGTTCATCCTTCACCTCCCAGGGCACTGAGCTGCTTTTCAAAGTTCACCAAACTGCAGTAAGAAGCTCCCTTTTGTATACACTCAGCACTGGACTGAATGGCACAACTCATACTCAAAAGCTGACAATCTGCCTTGACATCTGCAAATCAGCAGCTAAACATTTTTGTTAGAGAGAATTGCCTCAAAATAGTACCTGTTTTCTTTTTCACTGTTGGCAGTAAAAAGCTATTCGGACTTTGAATAGATTAACTTTTTCAATACAAGTATCTAATGTACTATTGCAAGGTCAAAATTTGGAGCTCATGATCCTTTTTCTGAAGGACTCAAGGTACAATGGCACAAATACTTGCAAGAATAGTGTTACTGCTACAAATCATCCCACTGAAGCCACTTAGGATTGCTTGAGGTAATTAGTCGAGAATCAATGTTTAGTGAGCATCATCTAAAAAATAATAAATGAAAGTGTATACAAAATCACAGGTAATGACTTTAAGGGAAAATTCATAATAAGAACTAATTAGAAGTAGGTCACTGAGTATTCACATGATGCAACCTACTGTGCATTCAACTTCTAAGTCATTCACATTTTGATATGCAAATAGTAAAGGAAAATCTGATGCTTCCTGAACTCCAAAGCACATACCAGCAATACAGCTGACAATACAAGGAATAAAAGGGAAACATTGCCTTGTGTTATTTAGAACAAAACACCCACAAAGAAACAAAAAAACAAAGGAAGACTGTGCTGCATATTCTCATCTTCTCACTCACTGAAGATATCTCTCTCTTCTCTTTCTAATTTAAGCAGACTGAGTCCATTTTTACTGGAGGAGGAGTTAAAGTAACCACAGTAAAATGTGAAAGATGATTATTGGTAACAGCGCTTTGGAGAGTATGTTCAGGAATCTCTTAGAAAAGAGGATCAGAAAATATTACTAAATAGAAATGCAACAGAAAACCTCAGCACACCTGCATTATGTCACTTATATTCCATCAATTGAATATTTTCCTGCTTAATCAGATCTATTTTCAGCAGGAAATGCTTCTTCAAGAAAAACAACCTCATTTTTCCATTTAGTTTCAACTATTAATTAAAACAACAGAAAGGACAAAAAGCACATATTTTTTCAGCCATCATTACTGCATCAGCTTGACTTCTCACTGAGTATGGTACTCTTCAGTATAAACACAGTAGGTGAAGTCACTTCTACTGGGATCTTTTTATTGTCCTTTTCTGAAAAGAGTAAATATGTCTATAAATAAGTTTTACAAATTATTTACCTTTTAAAGAAAGCAAAAGTATTGTCCATAGAACGTACTTAGTTTTTTTCACCAAACTAAACCCAAACCTTACCTCTCCTGGTCTACATAACTTAAAAAATAAAAAAAAGGCACACATATATATATATTTTTTTTTAAAAAAGAACTGCCTTATCATGCAAGGAAGCTCACAGTAAGACAACGTGAGATCCAAATGAAAAAAAAGGTTTTCAGTCAAATGATTACAAGCCCTGGGTTACTATTTTGCATGCTGTTCTATGTCTGTCCAGTCATGACGGCAGAACTTGAAGCAGTAGCAGTGTCACACAAACAATCTCCACCAAATCAAAATCATTCCCCCAAAGTTAGCGCCAGCAGGATGGGATACCACCACATTCTACTTTCCCCTACTTAAGTACCTCTTCTAAAATGGGTTGGAAAAATCCTTACAAAGATGTTTTTCCATTCCATCTTTCTGAATAGCTTGCAGACCCCCTGGGCACAGAAGTGAGACCTGAAATATTTCCAGTACATAATTCAGTGTAAAAGAATACATGAAAGATAATGCAGGATTCCACAACAAAACCACATGGGCAAAACTTGTATTTACCCTTAATAGCAAGGAAAGGTACTGCCCAATTATGCAGAAGAGATCATGAAGAATAATAGCCTGGTACAACTGAGGTTTTTTTTACAGTTGTGGAGGTTCCTGACTTTAGAGGTTTGAGAGGATGCCAGTTCCTTTTTTATTTTTAACAATTGTCTTAATTTTAGCCTTACTCTGTCTTTCTCTATTTTTTATTTCTTTCTTGCCTGAACTTTCTAATTTGTATCACTTTAAAACACCCAGATATATTTAGACATTAACACAGAATCCTATAGAATCAAATTTTCACTTGAAATTGTGTTTTATGCCTGTCTTTCTAAAAGTCAAGCAAATGGATCAAGTTCACAAATAAACAATTATTGATGATGAAGATCAAAACTGACAAACGATTCTCTAACTTCCAGTCTTACAGATATACACAAACTTCATGAGTAGAATGTAACTAAATTATTAATTTATATTCCAAAGGACTATGCATATGTATAAAAAACATGTTTGTTTCCAGGCATGTATCCTTCACCTTATATTTTAGCTTCTCTCATATGAGAAAACTTGAATGTAAATTACAAAAACATTGTCAACAAACATGAAACAATTTATATCAAAAGATACAAACATGTTAGCACACAAGTAATTGTATATATGCAATATTATGAAGTCATTTTTCAAATGACCATGATCAGACAATGTTCATAAACACATTACAGCTAAAAATGTGGTTCAACAGATGAACAGAAAATTTCAAGTGAAGATTACCTTTCCATTTTCAGAAAATTGTAGCCTCTTAACCTCTCTTAAACTTGAACAGTCATGATGCTTAAGGTCCAGTTAACAATAAAAAATCCCTACAAAGCATGCAGGTTATGCCATGGCAGTAGTACAGAAAATACTAAAGATGTAACAAGGAGAGAGGAACATGTTCGGGTTGCCCTCAACCATGCTGTGACGTGAGTCATGGGACTCAGCTTACAGAGCACTGTGCGTGTTTCCACCACATTGCAACGGATGGGGAAAAATATATTGTAGCTGGGTAGCATGCAGGCCAATCAATCTCAAAAATGATCATATATGTATGATTTGTTTAGGTAACCTGTGTAAACATGCTGACACGTTGCTCTGCCTGGTTAAAAAGCACCAGATCTGCATTCTTGACTGATCCAGCTTGATTTTACTCCTGTGAGAAGTAAGAATGGTACGCAATGAAGTTAAAACATGGTACCCTTTGGGCTGAGTTCTAGAAACAGCAGAAGTATGGATTCCTACTTATATAAATATGTGTTTACTAGATATATCACACATTCGCAAAACATAACATTTACAGTTGTTGATTAGATATGCGCAATTAGATATCCAAAGACATACTGAAATAGGTAAAATTAGCAGAATATCTGATGCTTATAGCTGTATATACGTCTTGGTTCTGAACTTTAAAAAGCAACCAACCAAAAAAATAAAAAGCCACAACAAAAAACCCCAAAAAACCACACACACACAAAAAAAAACCACCCCAAACCAAAACCAAACCAACAAACAAAAACACCCACACCACAAAAGAAACAAAACCCTCTCCAATGCCCTACTCCAAAGAAAACAACCCCAAACCAAGCCCACAGAGACAGATACAGCCACAATATGTATATTAAAGCCTTCATCATCCTACACCTCTAAAAAATGAGAAATACGTTCTCCCTTGTACCTAATTTTCAAGGTTGTTCCTGGTCTTCGCTAGATGCCAAGTATGTAACTAGGATACACTTTCAGAAAGAAGCCACAGGCAAAGCAAAACAAATCAATCATATCAGACTGAATACGAAAACTTCTGGGTAAGCAATTTTTCCCAGCTTTTTTAACTGCATGACTTAAAAGAAAAAAAAATAAAAAATAATTAAAAAAAAGTTTCAAATACTTTAATCACAGAATCATAGAATCATTTTGGTTGCAAAAGATCTTTAAGATCATCGAGTCCAACTATTAACCTGACACTGTCAAGTCCAACCCTGTAGGCAAGAACCTCATGTAAGCACCTTTTAAACAGCTCCAGAGGTGGTGACACAACCGCTTCCCCGTGCAGCCTGTTCTATTGCCTGTCAACCCTTTTAGTTATGAAGTTTTTCCTAAAGACACATTATGGATTACAACAGATAAATAACAACATAAAAATGAAAACCCCATGCCTAGCAATAAACCTCAGATTTCCTCAAGTACCTCAAATCTATCTTTTACTACATGAGATTGGTATAAATCAAACCTCACTTCTTGCCAAAGACCTCTCAAAGGCTCATCAAATAATGTAGCTATCTAATAACCTCAATACAAACTGCTTCCATTTAAAGGGAAAGTCTGAAAAAACTGAAATAACCTACAAAATGAAAGACAATTTCAATACTATGAACTACTGTATGTGATTTTTTTAATTGATAGTTCACGTATCTCCTCTGTCTTTCAAGTATGTCAATCCTTAGCCACCTTTTCCAAATTTGAGTGGATTAAAATTAATTCTAGATTGTAGTATCTCATAAACAGCTAATGCTGATGTTTGATCTTCAATATCAGAGGTGAGAAGGCATAGATTTTGTTACCTAATTCTTAAACATAAAATAGTGAAGAACTGGGTGTCTTCAATTGCTGGATAATTTCCAGGTAAGGGCTAGATTTAACAGAGTTATCAGAGCAAATTACCTGGATTCATCAGATATTCCTTCCACAAACCCAAGTTTTATTAAAACACACTAAGAAGGCCAGTATCCTTTATTCAGATTAATAACATTTAAAAGATGTAGCAGCTGTTCAGCAGACATTATAGCTTCCTTAGAAAGTACAGCTAATACTTTAAAACAAATTATGAACATTATTTGCTTTGAAGAGGCCTCTTAGTAACTGTCATGGTTTTGGCTGGGATAGAGTTAATTTTCTTCCTAGAAGCTGGTATAGTCCTGTGTTTTGGATTTAAGCCAGAACAAAGGTGACAACACACTGATGTTTTTGTTGTTGCTAAGCAATGTCTATAAGTCAAGGCCTTCTCAGCCAGGAGGCTGGAGATATACAAGCAGCCAGGAAGGGGCAGAGCCAGGCCAGCTGACCTCAATGGGCCAAAGGGATATTCCACACCACCGAACATCACGCTCAGTATATAAACTAGGGAAAAGTGAATTGTGGGACCGCTGCTTGGGAACTGGCTGGGTATCAGTTCAGTGAGTGGTGAGCAACTGCACTGCGCATCACATCTTCTATGTATTGGTTTATTATTATCTTTACTATAATTTTTATTTTCCCTTTCTGTCCTATTAAACTTTCGTTATCCTAACCCACAAGGTTTACTTTTTTGTTGTTGTTCCTGATTCTCTCCCCCACCCCACCAAAAAGGTGGGGTAGTGAGTAAAAAGCTGTGTGGTGGCTAGCTGCCTGTCAGGTTAAACCACAACGGTAATCTAAGGTCTTCTTAACTGAGAGGTCAACATAATATATGGAGTAACAGAAACTCCAAAACACAGATGAAACAAATCAAGTGTCAGGAAATGAGCTGCTGAAATAACAAATAAGTGTAATATTATTGAACACTGCACTCTACAATAAAAGAAACACTTAAAGAGCCACCTTATTACACCTTCCAAATTTGGTTTAACTGCAGTTCACTGGAACAAACTTATTTTCTAAAATTTAGAAAGAATATGGGCAAATTCCAGTTCAAAACAACCAAAAACCTAAAAAGCCCACAACCAATCAAATGAAAATACCCCAAAAGGAAATAAAAGAATCCAGACAAACCAACCCAGGTTGAAATACAGCAGTCTGCAAAAGTAGTGACATTCCACTAATGAACTTGTGTCTTCAGGTACCAATGGAGTTGATACGAGACAGACTCTGCACTGGAGCCACAGCACAGCAATCTGACTTTTCAAAGTTCTCTCAGGATCCCACTGAAATCCATGATTTTGCTTCTGCCCTCAGTCTGCAGCTGCTAACAAATAACCACTTTCGTAAAGCTGGCTCAGTTTAAGGTCAGGCAGTTGACTTCGAAGTGACTGGTTCAAACAAACTCTCACAAACAAGCAACAAATTAATATTTTTTCATTCAGTAATTGTACGTTTTTTTATTATTTTTAGTTGACATATTCACCTTATAATACTGACATTGTTCCCTTGGCTTTCCCATTTCATTTTAACTTCAGGACTTGAAAACTGCTGTTACTGCTCTCATTAGCCTGAGTTAGCACCTCTGCTAGATTATCTGCAGAATTCAGTGAGCTTTAAAAATCAAATGCAAAGGGTATTTATATTCTTTATTAATATCTCCTCTAACGTTTTAAAATAGTAGTTTATTTTTATCCTTACTTCATGGGAATATTATTATTATTATATAAAAAGCCCTCATGTATTTTGTTTCTGTTTTGTTCTGTACATATATGCTAGTTTGTCTATGCAACTAAAAATTAGAAAAGCTTGTTTTCAAAGCCCTTTATACGTGGGTTCATATATGTTTTATACAGTTCTGCCAGGATTTCCTACTCTCTTTAGCTCCATTTCCCCACTTCATTCACTCTCAGTACAGTCCAACAATCTTAAATCACAAACACTCCCTATTTCTAAGCAGAAAGAGCCATACTATGTAACAATACAAATACACAAAACATAAAAATATTTAAATCTTACCTCCTTGCTTTCCTCCAATTCTGAGTCACTGCTAAACTCTTCTGTATTTGGATGTTCAAAATCAGATTCTCCAACAGCTATTGGGACTGTAACAGTAAGGCTTGGGTTGTTTATGAATGACGTATAATCACTGCCACCTATAACAGTGGCCATTCCATTCTCATTTTTATGGTAATTTGTATCTATCCTTATTTCAGCAATGGTACAGTTGGAAATGCAATGGTCTCTCTCACCATTCAACTGATCTGTTGCTGTTCTTTGATTTATAACGGCTTGTTTCTTCCCAAAAGACTTCCGGACACATTCACCTGCTTTTTTCTTTACATAATCTATTCCCTTCTGAATTCTTGCAACAGCAATCTGTAAGTTATTCATTTCATTATCATCCTCTGTAGGAGAAAGGCTGTCTGAACTAAATGAACTCAGCAGCAAGGCCAGAAAAAGGTTCAATACCTTAAAAAAAAAAAAGACAATACAGCTGAAAGCTGAATTTTCTTAATTTTTCATTCACATGCTGTTTCTGTCACCCATTATGAAACCCGTGAAGAACATAGTATCTGATTCCAGAATTATATACAGTAAAGGAAATCATGAAACATAAGTAAACTAAACAAAGTGTGTTTTAAGCATAACACCTGCCCTATACCCCAATGCAGTTGTTTGGTTTGGTTTGGGTTTTTTTGTGGTTTTGCATTGTTGCATGACCATGAAGACACTTGTAAATTCTTTTTCTGCTCGTGTTTGTAGAAGGTCAGAAATGAATGATTCTTTGGCACTGACTGAACAGATCCAACATGTTTACTTCTCTGGCACAGTGAAACACTCTGCAACAGAATATCTGTGTAGCTGATCTCTGCAGAAAACAGCTTGCTTAAATGCTGGTCCAAACTCACACAAATATTTTGCTTTATGTGACTTTAAAAAAGTGATGTATACTCCATCTCCTAACCTCAAGTCATGCTCTTTCCACGGCAAGACAAAACATGGAATAGATCCCAGTTATACAAGCCCAGAGCTTACCAGGAGCTCAAATGGTATAAGGACAGACAAAGCAGCAGAGTACCAGTTCTTAAAGCCTTCAGATCAGCTCTTTCGTGCAGCTTTGAAGGCAACAGGGTAAAACTATGTGTTGGGAACACTGAAAGTAACTGGATAACAGAGCCCTGAACATACAGCAGGGATTGTCTACTCATGTAAGAAATTATTCTGGAGCTATGGTATAAAATCAGAATATAGTAAACACTGGAAAAATTCAGAGAGATGGATACTTCGTTCTACAAAGTTCTATCTTCTGCTTTAGAAAACTATTTAAGGAGAGTGTTTTGTTTGGTCAACTGATTTCACAGTTCTCTTTATTATAAGACACTAGATTTGTAGAAAATCCTGGCGCAAATGGCTGTGCTACTAGTAGCATGACTGGTTTAGAGATAATTAGCTTGTTCACATTGTTAGAAATTTTAGTCCTAAAGAATGCCTCCAGGATGGCAAATTTAAAATCTCTTTTGCTACTAACAGTTACCTAAAGAAAAGATGCAGAATAATAGAGGAAGATTTAGTAGGCAATGAGAAAAGCAGAGCAAAAGGTGGAGCAATGTGGGTCTCAAATACTGGTGAGTTAATAAATATGAAGAATATTTTAAAAGACAAATTTATACACAACAATGTACAAACTGGTACAGATCTGATGCTTTCCTGTGAAAAAAAAAAAAAGATATAACACAGACCACTTATAGAAGTGTCTGTAAAAAGTACTTACAAAATATGAAGCAAAAAGGTGAAGAGTTGAAAAAGAGCATGAAGTATTTGGATGTTTTTTCTGCTGAACTGCTGCTTTCCAATTCAAGTTTCTGTACCCCATTTGTATAAAAAGTTGGCTAAGTTGGCTGTCAAGCAAGCAGGGCTCAAAATGACTTAAATTTCAGAATCTAAGAATGTCAAAGCCTTCTTTTAGGTAGGAGATAGCAGAAGTAAAATCAAATTAAACAAATATGTGATTGAAAGTGATGCTTCAATCAGTTAGGGAGAAAAGGCCCTGCTGCGCCCTCTTCCGCAAACAGCAAACTCCCATCCTGGGAGTGTAACGCTCGGGGTGCCTTTGTTCTTCTCTCTCCCTCTCTCTAGGAAACTAGGAGAAGTCCACAAAAACGTGAACACACAATGCTTCTCTCTCACCCATATCCTCTGAATTGTACTCTGGACCCCTGAGGGGGCCCATCCTCCAAGCTGAGGACTTTACATAGGATCGGAAATCTAACAAACAGAAAACTCTATATCAGAACCCATACTAGTAATACATTCAAAATGATTAAAAATATATGTAAAGAAAATATTTGATAATGCTTGACAAGTTCATTACTGGTTCTGTTACTATTCTCTCTCTAAACAATTTCTCAGATTATTTTGGCTACATACCACTAGGTTTCCAATCACCATGACCATCATGAAGACAATAAGGCACATAGTTTGGCCTGCAACCTCCATGCAGTCCCACATGGTTTCTATCCATTCCCCGCACAGCACTCGGAATACAATCAGGAAAGAGTGGAAAAAGTCATTCATGTGCCAACGTGGAAGTTCACAGTCACTGGAGATCTTGCAGACACATTCCTTGTAGCTTTTCCCAAACAGCTGCATCCCCACCACAGCGAAAATGAACACAATGATGGCCAGCACCAGGGTCAGATTCCCCAGAGCCCCCACTGAGTTGCCAATAATCTTAATGAGCATATTTAGAGTTGGCCAAGATTTTGCCAGTTTGAAAACTCGCAACTGAAAAACAAAAACAGAGACATTATTTGCAGTAGCTACAAAAACGCTATAGAAATCAACAGATAATGAACTAGTCACTCTCAGCCATATCAAAAAGAAGAAACTTCAGCATGATGCCAACAACCATCCCTTACACAGAAACAGAAGTTTTGTAAAATCCACACTTTTAAAACATAATACATTTTAAATTTGCTCTTTTTTTTGTGTGTGGCATATATGTATACTTTTCTATATAAAAGAAATAGCACACTGGTTCAAAGTGTCAACATTCATTTATCATTTTTTAAATAGAAATATTTATCTAATAAAGTAAAGCATTACTTTCCCCCCCCAAGATGGAAGAGAAAAATCAATCTTTTTTAATTTGCAACATGAATTTTGTAATTCTGGCATTAAAAAACCCACTTCTAGTCTTTTTACAATTTCCAGATATGGAAATAGACCAAAGGCTACAAATGTTTTACTTATTTATATACCTCAATATTCACTAAATAGGTTGTACACTTCACTGTGCTTTACCCATCCATGTAAAAACAATTACAATAAAATTACAGCCCCTTCCCTTGAAAAAATACTTAGTTGTTTCTGAACCATAAAATGGCACACACTGTTCAGTATTAACATGTAATTTTGTAAAGGATGTTTGCAGAGATAGCCTGTGACAATTAGGAAAAAATGTAAAACTAAAAAGTGTCTTATTTACATGAGTACACTTAAAATACAAATACAACACATCAGCAGGTATATTATTATCACTAATTTATTTACCAATCTGAATGATCGGAGAACGGACAATCCATCCACATTAGAGAGAAAAAGTTCCACCAAACTAAGGACAACTATGAAACTATCAAAAATATTCCAGCCAACTTGGAAATAATAAAAAGGATGCATGGCAATTATCTTGAGAACCATTTCTGCTGCGAAAACTCCAGTAAAAACCTGAAGGAATAACATTTATTGTTACTTTATAGGTAAGTATGAAGAAGTTGAACCAGCAGAGAAAGAACAACTTAAGAAGTATGAACCCTCTTACAGCAGGATGTAGGTCAGGAATATTATCACAAGTTGAACCTCAAGAAAAGGTAAGTGGCAACATCCAAATGAACTGTACTATAACTCTGTTAACTTGTTTCCTCCTTGTATCTGCCATTCATCTAATTAAAGGAAATTTCCTCAGCACGATAATGACAGTTGCTCTTGCTACAATGGAAGCTGCTTTAATAAAGATGTTTGGAAAAACATGAGTTGGTCATAAATTGAAGAGTGGCTGTTAAATGAAGCCTTTGCGAGAACTTACAGATCCAGTAAGCTTGTCTTCTCTTCCTAGCTGCCAAAAAAAAAAAAAAGGCCAATTCTGCTGAGGCTTATGTTTGAAGTACAATTCATTTCTGCTTTTGAATGCCTCTGATGCCTTCTGGAGCAGAAGGCAAACAAAGTCATTGAAAAGGGAGTAAATTAATTGTATTTACTGTAGATGTATGACCACCAGTATCTACAGAATGGAATATTTTTTTATCTTTTTCTAGACAGACGAACAAACTTCAAAAACAATCAGGACCATCTGACAGTCTACACGGTCCAAAAAGCAGGAAACCAACTGCTGAAACTATACCTGTATTATTGTGGTATTTTAGCTGACTGGGAGTAAACGCAAATTCTTATCAGCACAAAGGAACACACACAGAGCTCAAAATAAGATTAATATTAAGCTACTTTATTACACATGAAAGGAAAAAAATGGTTGTGTCTTCTGGGCTAAACACGCAGGCATGATCACAGCTCTGTGACAGCTATTGATCCTCACCTATTCATCTTCCCTGTCTTCCTCCTCAAATACATCCTACATCTATTTTAAACAGCAACATGATTATCGTCCACAGACAATGAAAGACTACAGGTTAAGGTAAAGGCTCTGAACTATGTCTGTATCGGCTAAAATATCAGCATAAAATTAAAGTGTTGACACATTAACAACTCTGGACTTAAACCTGAATACATTCCAAACATGTACCAGAATTTCATATATTCTAATAACCAAATGGTTTTATTGTATTGCTACATCATAATCACCAGAATTAGCACTTAGAATAAGCATAGGTTAAGGAATATAGCAGATAATATTATCTGTGTTATTGCCATTATAAAAGAAACAAACAAACCACCTCAAACCCAAACAACAGACTGCATCCACTAGGGAATAAAACCCAAAGTTTCAACGGACACTCTTGGAATAAGTCACACATGCTTTGCCTTCAAAATTGTTATGGACCAACCAAAGCAACATTCTTTATGGAAATACAAAAATAACAGTGCAAAATAATAATCCAAAATGGCATCAAACTCTTCTTGTGTTACCAGTGATACTTATAGTAGAAAGGATATAACTTGGCTCCTACTTTTTTTTTCTTTTTCGGTAATACTGAACAAAAACAAGTCCGATTTCTTTCTGTTTTGTGTCAATCAAATTCTGGTTGTTAAAAACTATTTGCAGAAATTTTACTATAGAAATTGAACTCTTAATTACCACATATCTCAAACAGTATTTTCTATTCTTAGTACAATTAAATGCTTAACATTAATCTTATGGGATAACAATAATAAAAAAACAAACAACAAAACCAAACCAAACAAACAACAACAAACAACAACAAACAACAACCAACAAAAACCAATAAAAGTAATTCAATTTCAAAGAGAAAACAGGTTCCAGGTGTATCAAATCATATAGCTTGATGGACTTACCTGATTTCCTATTTTAAGTACATTAGTGAAATTATCAGTCATTGGATAATGTTCCATGGCCATAAACAGTGTGTTTAAAACTATGCAAACAGTTACAGCCAGATCAACAAATGGATCCATTACAATAAATTCAACCACTTTCTTTACTTTTAACCAGGGCTCCCAACAATTCCAAATTAGGAAAGTGTGGGCAAACTTATACCAGCAAGGTGGACATTTTTGCCTGGATTCTTCAAGTTCTGTGAAGAAAATAAATGTATAGTGAACATGGAGAAAGTGAAGATAATTTTTTCAGGTTTTAGTCTTTATCCCTGGAAACATTAAGGATGTTTGGGGGAACCTCCTCAGCTTTCCAGGAATTTAACTTATTGCTGACCAAAAAGTTTTTACAAGACTAGAAGAAAAATCTCAAGAGTTTTGAGCTAACAATTGAAAAAGCGGCCTGTTTTTAAGATCACGCAATCCTGTTTAAAAAAATAAAACAAAACTATTTATGCTTACATTTAAGGATAGTTTTCTCAGTAAAACTTCCAACTTCACAGCCCTCTCAAATGTCTAGTTATTTATTTGCAGGAAAAATAAGATTAATTCACCATGAACAGTTTTTTTGAAAATTATTCAGGCTTTTTCAAGAATTTCACTAGTAATAATTTCACTGTTCCAACTAATCCTAATACAAATTTCCTTCTCCTTCTTAACTAAGGACTGGTTTTTAATTTTCAGTAACATTTTTTCTGGAAAATTTATGGCAAGGCATTCTTCCAATAACTGTACTGCTGAACATGAATAACTAGTATAAAACAGCTACACATTATCTATTTTAATTACAACGTGTTTCTAAGCCTGCTCATCAGATTCCTTCATTTCTTTTTTCAGTATGTATGTGCACTTTTGTTCTATCATTTAGCTTACACATTTGCAATGGCTACATATCTTTTGTCTTCTGTATTTGCGCTGTGATACAATACCTTCAAGAAAATCTAGGACTATGTCAAGAAAGTTCATGTATCTGCAGTCATAACACACCTTCCATTGTATTTGTGATAATCCCAGCTATACTCATGGCTCTTTCCCTTAAATTGGGATCCTCCAGCAACTCCATTGGTATTTGATATGAACTTGTACGCCTCTTTTTTATTTCTATTTCTGTAGTAGTGCTCTATTAAAAAAAAAAAAAAAAAAAATAGACACAAAGAAATTTTGGAGGAGGCCATAACCAAGGAAACAAACTAAGACTGTTGCAACACTGGAATCAGAAAAGTTCCCAGTTGTATACTTCACCAATACTTCACTTCCCAACTAGTTTAGTTAGAAAATACTTATAATATGTGATTTATGCCAGGAAGTTTGCTGCAATAACAATTATTTTCTAACAGTAATTTTTGTAGATTGGCCTTGACTTCTATACCCATCCAGAACTAATTTAAAGTATATCTTTTACACTGAAAAGCTATCATCTCTGATTTTTTAATGAATTTCAACAGAAGCAACAAAAGAAGTCTGAGTTAACTGACCCAAAACCGAAATGATTTTTAAGTATTTAATCATTTTATAAAAAAAAAAAAAAAAAAAAAAAAAATGAAAGCTGTGTTATATCATTGAACACACCTCAGTTATAAAGAAGTTTTGAAGTTTTGAATGTATGAGCATAGATACATTTTTTTTAAAGTAAATTAAATAAATAGATGAAAATGAAATTATAATAAACTGCAAGAAGATTACAACTGTAAGGAATCTGGCTGATGTTCTTTCAGATTCCAGGTTTCTAGGAAAAAACATGCAATGGATCCCCCTGCTCCATTGCTAAAGACTGAGGGGAAAGGGTAAACCGACCCGAGGAAGAAATAGATGAACTTGCATGTTTGTTTGGTTGGTTTTTTTAATTATACCCTGATTCTAGGCAGTAAGAAACTCAGGTCATCTCTGAGACCCAGGAGAAAAAAAAGCTTTTAGAGCTTCTAAAATGTCAACATAATCTTAAAGGCTATGCTACATTTGCATGATACTAAATATAGGAGAGGTGTGGGGGTGGCAAGCAGAACCAGAAGATTTCTGATAGAGAATTAGAAAACACATTTAAAGGGAGGTTGAAACCATTAAGAAAAAAATATCAAACAAACATAATAATATGCAGAATGTTTAAAAAGCTGAGCACCCTATTTTGGGTTCTAAAACAAATTCAGCAATGGAACATTACTGATTGGATTCACCATGCAGGTGTATGCATGTCATTGATCTGCAAGTATATAAAAACATGCTACTTTGTTCTCTTTTATTTTCATGCTTCAACCTCTCACTTTGCAGTGAATCACCGTAAACCCATTTCATTACAGTAAGATATGCAAAAGCATTTACAATTTCTCAACCATTTTCAAAACATTTGATTCCATTGAAACATTGTCTGGGGCAATAAATAAAGATCATGAAACCTGGAGTAATTTAAAACTTTCTTACATTGTCATCAGTTGTCGGTTTATCTATTATCACCTCTGGCAGAAGCTGTCCTGTAGGTGACAACAGACCTGGTGGTCTGTTTATTAAGGAAACCACCCCATTGCAATCCACAGTGCTGTGCATCTTCCCGTTCACTGGAAAAACTGCCATCCTTCTTGATGACCTACTGGCCTGACTAATGTTACTGTTCCGCCGTTCACCATGTCTGTGCGGCAAAAAGAGAGAACCTCTTCTGCTCCCATTATCCTCAAATGTGCTGTGCTCATCATCAGCAAAGTCATTTTCAGATCCCATCTTTCTTCCGTATTCCCTAAAACTGAAAAGACTTGTTCTACTACTACGTCTGGGAGAAAACAGGGAGCCATGAACACTCAGTAGAGACTGCAAAGGAAACAAACAAAATGACCAATTGAAGATTTTAAATACATAAAATGCATGTCTATGTATTAAAAAAACAATAATTTGTATTCCCCAGGAATCTGTCAGTGTTATTGTTAATACAGTGCCTTAGGTAGATATCAGACTAGAGATGAGAGTCATCTGAATGGCTAAATTTGCCATATAACTTAAGTATTAGAGAGAAAAAAAAAATGAACATGTATAAGGCCATAGTAGTTTCACTGTATTAAAGAGAAAAATCAAGACTTCTAGAAATTCTAACGATCCACATAGATAATCTTAAAATATACTACTATCCTTAGTCTTCTACATTGATACTTTCTACTTAAATTTTCCTTTTATGAATTAAAGAGAGACTTCCATTTCAAATTAACTAGGAAAATGTAACGCTGCTGTGCTTGTTAAGACCCACCAGATCCTAAACAATAAAATGAGAGAGATCAAAACACTTGTTCAGGTACACTCTAGAAAATAATACCAACAGTAAGTTGATATTTAAAATAACGCAACATGATTTTTTTCTTGGTTGTCTTACTTTACAAACTTGCAGTGAAGTTTGTAATGTATTACAGTTATCTCATAAACCCCCAAAATGACAACTGAACCATTCACAGTACCTGGTGGGGTGATGTGAATGGCTTCCCATAAGCAAGTCTGTTCCCATCAAAAGAAAAATGGAAACCTTTCCTTCTGATACTCCCATCTGATTCGGATTTTGGAAGCTTTTCATCCTTCATGTCATCGTCTTCTCCAGAGAGCTCCCTCTGTCTTCTTTTCTTCCTTCTATTTCTCCTTTCTTTGGCACTTTTTGAGCTAAGCTTGGATGCTTCTGAAGAGCTATCTGAGGGTCCACCAATCCCACTCTCACCGCTGTACTCAGTCATCTCTACTGCAGCTGCTGCTATTGCCTGTCACAGCAATTATTTAATGTGATGCTTAACAAATCACATTTTCAAAAGAAAGCTAGAGACCTTGATCCTAAGACTTAAACCAAATTGCTTCTAGATGTGTGACAAAAGCCTAGAGGGATTTGTGCAAAACTTTAAATGGAATTCTGTAATGAGTTAAAATAAAATATCAGTTATGAAAGTTGCCAGTTCTATTTTGCATCTATATCATGGAGTCAGCCTGCACTGTATACAGTGTTCTGCCCCAAAATTCAGTAGAAAATACATGAAAATAAAAAAAAATAGTTAGAGTGAATGCAACTGCAAATGAAAGAGCTAAACAGGGTCATACTTCAGCCTGTATTAATTTAGTAAACTAATTTAAACTGTTATTGTACGTAACAGCTTCCTTAAGCTGCTCTTAGGAAAAAATACTGGGGTACTACTTTCCGTCTTTCATTCACCAGTGATAATACAAGTGGCAAAAATCAGTCAGAAACTTATGGATAAAAATATTTTAAACTCTAATCAAGGCTTGACAAGTATTTCACAAGTATAGCAATTATTTCTAAAATGACGATTGGAAATTTTATGATAAAAAGGTTATTACATACTACCTCTAGATAGGAAATACTTAATTTAAAACTATTATTCTGATTTGGGAAGTACTTTTTGTTCTCAGTTCAGAAATTCATTAACACTTCAGACATCGTACATTTTAAAACCAATAAGAAGCCATAGCCAAAGCAGTCTATAGTACTTGTGAGGCATGTAAAAGAATGGATTTTTAAAATATATATTAATTTAATTATTTGGTTTGTTTCCAACAAATAGCATGCAAAGGAATATACTAAAGCTCAAATTCTTGTTAGAAAATACCTGAGCTTCTTCTTGCTGCTTCCTCAGCTGTTCGAGCATCTGCTGCAAGTCTGCCTCCTTCTGTTCTGCCTCAACCATAGTTGCTTGATTTTGTTCTTCATAGGCCATGGCAACCACAGCCAAAATCAAGTTAATCAAATAGAAGGAACCCAGAAAAATGACCAGAACAAAAAATATCATGTATGTTTTGCCAACAGCTCGTAGCGTCTATAGGAGAAGAAGAAAAATGAGCCATGTGGTGAAAACATGCATGAAGTGCTTATGAACTGCAAAACTACTGAATTTGAAAAGTGAAGAACTACTGTTGAGTTCTTCTTCCTTCTGTAGTAAGATCATACAAGCTTTCAGAATTACAAAGTAATCAAAATAAGGGTAGCACTCATGTATGAGAAGGATCATGCTGCTTCGAGACAATCCTCTTTATACCTAATACTCTTCAAAAGGATATGGGATCACAGCAATTAATGTAAATCACATATCATAGGTTGGATGCTTAGTATGCTCAGCAGGCATTAGCAGGCCTTCTCCTTGAATTAATCAAAAGAATTCAAGATGGTACAATTGATTAAACAACTAAAAAATAATATTTATTATCATTAACAGATTTTCACATACCATATAACAAAAAACTATGGTAAGAAAAGTAATATAAATCAAGACGTGTACTTGATGATCAAAAATAGGATACAAGGTAAAGAAATTAAGATACAGATTTTGCTGTCACAGTATTTTTGCAATTTAAACACAATATTAAAGTTTTTTAAAAATAAGATATTTTATCATAAGGCACAAAATGAAATATACACTGTAAAAATTAAAGGATCAAAAAACCTCATGTGTCTCTTCAAAAACCATGTGAGATTCTGGAAATAGTGCCCATGTCTGCTCAATTCTGCAACTGAATTGAGCAGTGGACGTGATCCACCATGATCTACCTTAACTTCAGTGAGGCATTTGACAAAGTCTCCCACAGCATCCTCACAACTAAACTGAGGGAGTGCAGTCTGGATGATCGGGTAGTGAGGTAGACTGCGAACTGGCTGAAGGAAAGAAGCCAGAGAGTCGTGGTCAATGGTGCAGAGTCTAGTTGGAGGCCTGTATCTGGTGGAGTGCCTCAGGGGTCAGTACTGGGGCCTATACTATTCAATATATTCATCAATGATTTGGACAAGGGTATAGAGTGTACTATCAACAAGTCTGCTGATGACACCAAGCTGGGAGGAGTGGCTGACACGCCAGAAGGCTGTGCTGCCGCCATCCAGTGAGACCTGGACAGGCTGGAGAGTTGGGCAGGGAAAAATTGAATGAAATATAACAAGGGAAAGTCTAGAGTCTTGCATCTGGGTAGAAACAACCCCAGGTTCCAGTATGAGTTGGGGAATGACATATTAGAGAGCAGTGTAGGGGAAAGGGACCTGGGGGTCCTGGTGGACAGCAGGATGACCATGAGCCAGCACTGTGCCGGGAAGGCCAATTGCATCTGGGGGTGTATTAGAAGGGGGGTGGTCAGTACGTGAAGAGAGGTTCTCCATCCCCTCTACTCTGCCCTGGTGAGACCACATCTGGAATATTGTGTCCAGTTGTGGCCCCTCAGTTCCAGAAGGACAGGGAATTGCTGGAGAGAGTCCAGCACAGGGCAATAAAGATGATTAAGGGAGTGGAGCATCTCCCTTATGAGGAAAGGCTGAGGGAGCTGTGGCTCTTTAGCTTGAAGGAGACTGAGGGGTGACCTCATTAATGTTTACAGATATATAAAGGGTGAGTGTCACGAGGATGGAGCCAGGCTCTTCTCGGTGACAACCAATGATAGGACAAGGGGTAATGGGTTCAAACTGGAACACAAGAGGTTCCACTTAAATTTGAAAAGAAACTTCTTCTCAGTAAGGGTGACAGAACACTGGAACAGGCTGCCCAGGGAGGTTGTGGAGTCTCCTCCTCTGGAGACATTCAAAACCTGCCTGGATGCCTTCCTGTGTAACCTCATCTGGGTGTTCCTGCTCCAGCAGGGGGATTGGACTAGAGGATCTTTCAAGGTCCCTTCCAATACCTAACATTCTGTGATTCTGTGAATTTGCTTCCTTTCATACTGTTCATTTTCATTTGCTAACAATAGCAATGGTATGTAATATAAATACAATTGGCCTTTCCATGTTTGATTTGGGGCCAGTAAGACGCTAACCACAATTTTTACTACACACTCACCTGCTGATAAAGGGTTTCCCACGAGTCTTGTGTCATCAGTCGAAATAGTGACAAGAATGCCCAACTGAATGTGTCAAAGCTTGTATATCCATAGTTGGGGTTTCTACCAGCTTTTACACAGATAAACTCTTCTGGACATTTACTAGGAGGAAAAAAAAAAAGTAATGCAATGCATCTAAAAATTGTTTTAAAATTATTGTATCTTGAGCATCTAATGAAGGTTCATTAGATCTAATCTATGAAGGGTGCTGCTATTTGTGATTTACAACATTTTAAAAAGTAGTTAGTAGTTAGGAAATAAAGAGTGTTTTAAAAAAAGCCAGAAAAGAGCAAATAAATAAATGAAAAATCTTTCTTCCAAACTTTTTTCACCATTATTCATAAAGTGAAACCTATTCCCAACAGTTCAGTTATTACCTCTGCATATACCTCTTCAATGGAAATAATATGTTTACTTAACACAAAGATTCCATAAGGTGAATACTTCCGTGCAAATAAAAAGGAAGTCAGTATACATATGCTGAATTTTGTCTGTCAGCTGGCATAGCAGATTGTTTTGTTTTTTAAGGTTTGTGAATTATTCAAGCCAAATTAACAAATCCTACCAATTTCTTAACAGCGAATAAACATCATACTAATACTTTTATCTCCAAAAACTGTACATATCAGATAGGTGATCCAATCCTGATATCAAATGCAGGCACAATGTTTCAGTTATGATTCCATTCTTGAAGGGTAGATGAGGTTCTTGCCTACAAAACCTCCACAGAAAGACACTAGAAAGATTTATTTTCATATATATGCACGTGTAAATTAGAGCTGTATTTACACACACACATAAAATTATATGATAGTTATTAATATACATACACAAAATGTTTACAAAAAAGAAGATACATCTTTTTTAAACATATAACCAACCAAAACCAAGGGGTGAACTGATAAATCATTAGAATATAGAATAATGTGATTTTATTAAAAAAAACCGTCACAAAGAGAGAGCAAGACAGTGCCATGCATGCAGTCCACAGATAAAAGAATCCTGAAGATGTCTTCCCAAAAGCTGGTCATCAGCCCCAGTGCCCCATGCATATTCTAGAGAAGAGAAATGGCACAAAACCCACGATAAAGTGTGCCCTTAAGTCACTGATAATGCAACAGCTACCTGCTCAAATGGAACTGTCTCGTTACATGAGTGTTTTTAAAAGGAATTTATAGCTAAGTATTTTCTCATTTAACATTTTTACTCATTCAAGCGTTTACTCACTATGAACCATGACCACATATCATTTATTGTGAAGTTAGGTAGCTAAGTTAGCTTTTTAAGTTTAGAGTGATATTTTTAACGGTTTCTTTTAGACAGTTAGTATGTAATTTTCAGTGTAACTTACCCTGCATCTGAGCTGTTGCCACAAAGCAAGTAATCTTTTTGTCCTTCTAGGCGATAGAAATGACCTAAAGAAAATATAGGAAGTGACATGATTATAAGTTGAAGGAATTTTTTGAGTTTTCCTTGGTTTTTTTTTTGTTTGTTTGTTTGTGAGGTTTGGGAGGGGTCGTTAGGGAGTTGGTTTACTTTTGGGGTTTTTTTGTGAGGATGAACCTATGTTCAAGATATCATGGTTTGAATGCTCATAATCTCTTATTCATGTTTTCCCAATAATGGGTTCAAATACTGGCACTTCCACAAAGGTAAGTAAAGTTGCAAAATTAAAGAATAACAGAAAAACACAATGTAAAAACAAAATCCTAGAATAATTATTAGAAGAACATAAGTTGGCTATATTCTCTTCTTGAGCCATAGCAAACTGAATATCCTTCCAAAATCTCAATAACCGAGAGAAAGTATAAAGCTTAAAACACCCCCTCTTATTCAGTAGGTAGACTGTAATGAGACAATTAAAACCTATCTTTTTAAAAATGGAACTATTTACAATGGCTGGCTAACAGTTTTGAAGTCAGAGCAACATTGGCTAGCACATCTTGTGACTGAAAACATGTAGGTAGAATTTAAAATGAAGACCTATGTATATTAATACCAATGGCAACTTGTAAAAGCTGCTGTACTATAAACAACTTAACAGAATTTTTATTTTAATTATAAGATGGTAGCCTTTGGAAATAAACGAATAGAATTTGTTATTAATGATTAACAACTGTGCTGTTCTAAAAAAAAAAAAAAAAAAAAAAAAAAGAAAGAAAAGACTACAGATTAAAAGACAAATTGGGGAAGAAGGTGACATGCCTGAGGACAGACCCCATTCAGAGGGACCTAGGCAAGCTGGTGGAATGTGCTGACAAGAAACACATAAAATTGGGCTGTACCTGAGAAGGAAGAGCCCCTTGCAATGGCACAGCCTGGGAGCTGTCTGGCTAGGGAGCCGCTCTGCAGAAAAGGCATTGGGGTCTCGGCAGACAGGCAGGGAGGTGAAGGTGAGCCAGCAGTGTGCCCTGGCAGCCAGGAAGGGCAGCAGCAGCCTCCTGGGCTGCATGAAGAGAAGCACAGCCAGCAGAGCAAGGGAAGCAACTGTCCCGCTCAGCTCAGCACTCCTTAGACTGTACCTAGAATATCATAGCCAGGTTTGGCTCCCAGAACGCAAGAAAGACATTGATGAAGGGAACAAGTTCAACAGAGGGTAACCAAGATGATGAGAGGGCTAAAGCACTTGCCCTTGGAGGAAGGCAAGCTGTGAGGGTAGTTGGTAGAAAGCATCCAGCAACTACAAGGAGGTTATTAACAGGACAGAAACAGGTTCTTCTCACTGGTGTTTGGCAGCAGAATGGCAGAGAACGGGCACAATTTGAAACAAGAGAGGTTCCAACCGGATATAAAGAAAAACTTTTCACCATGAGGATAGCCAGACACCAAAATCTGGAAAACAGACAGATATGGAAAAAATTTATCCCAACTAACCTAATCTTCAGTCATACTCAATTAATATTCTTAATGTACCTTTCAAGCTGACAAATCGCTCTGGCTTTCACAGGGTAAAATACTATTGCAGTATTTAAATCATCAGAAACAGCCCATGGGATGAAGAATATGTGAAGACAGGAGGATTCTAAACTGAACACCTAAAGCAAACCTAGTGATGCCAAAATCCTACCATTCAAGAACAGTACTTATACAATGTTAGAAAAATTATAATCCTATTACACTTCCATAATATCTTCAGAGCTGGCCAAAAGTCTAAGTGTTCAGATCCTGATCAAAATGCCAGGTGTCAGTACTTCGACATGTGGATACAAGACTTGAAAAGTGGATCTGGCCTTGATCCTAAATAAATGAACCCACACAGATGTTAAGAAAAGCCACTAGAGGGTATCACACTCAGCCACAGCTGACCAGCATATGATATGCTGGAAGAGATCTCAGGAGGAGCCACAACTGAGCCTAGTGCAATTGTAATACAACTGACACATACAAATGATTAAGAACAGGTTCTACAGAAAGGAGGAATGCAAACACAACTAGATGGAACTGCTTTGTCTGCATCAGCACTCTGTAGTGACTCCCAGTAAATTCAACAGTTGTAGCATAGGAAGCAACTGACATTCTGGAAGATTTGAGTTCTGTCTTTTACGTTTAGACTGCTACTTAGTGGGAAATGGAAACAGAGAATTTATATACTGTATTTGAAGAGAGAATTCACAAGTATTTTATAGCATATAAGCTATCAGACAAAATTGTCCACAAAGCTGATAGATAGCACTATCACCACTCCCTTTTTGTGTCCCTTCTTAGGCAAATAGTCAAAATGACAGATCGCACATAAAATGTCAATAGAGTCACAGAACTTCCAGAACTTTAACCATTCGGAAATATAGAAAGAAAACCTGAAAACACAGAAAACAGCAGAGATGTTAAGGTGCATTTTAAAGTAAGGACTGAAATATGACTCAACAAAACTCAGCCTGTAACAACTGTATTTTCTTCTACTTTTGGGTCACTGAGGAGGAAAGCCAGCATCTATTATTCTACCAATTTCTTTTTCCTTAAATACTACTACTTTTACAATTAATTCCTAAGCAATACCCTGTAAATCCACTTCCAACACAAACATAACAATCAATCACATTTTTGGCAATCGGAAGTTGTTATAGTATATCTCATAGTTTATTGTGCATTACACCTTCACCAGAGCTATCACTTAAAATGAAACAGTAATTTCTCTGTGGGTTTATATACAAAAATTTTAGCAAGTTATAACAGTACTTCTTACTTTCATTCTCGATGTATGCAGCCCAATCAAACACCGTACCATTAAAGTACGGAGTTATGTATTTTTCAAAAGATGTTGAATTTTCTGATGGCCATAACAAGCATTTATTCTTCAAATTTCCCATGAATAGTTGCAGTCCTATTAGTGCAAATACACTCAGGCAAAACACAGTCAGGATCATAACATCTGAGAGCTTCTTCACAGACTGAATTAGGGCTCCAACGATAGTTTTCAAGCCTGCAAACAGAGACAGATTTTTATTATAATATTAAATATTTACCTAAGCCAAAATGAATGTGAACTACTCCAACACACTTAAATATCATGCAAGCTTCACGAAAATAGCCTTAAAATATTTCCCAAAGCAAAAATCTACCAATAAGTCTCTTAATTCCTGACAAATTAATTTGAAAATATTAATGGGAATGAATGGTACACATTCCAAAGCACCTGCTCCTCAAATGAAAAAGTAACTTTTTATTCATGCTCTCTATACATATAAAGCACATGTAAAGAAAATAGTTGATTTTATTTTCTTCTTGATGCATCTTGCTCCAAACCTTTGCCAGTGTTCCATTCCAATACACAATGTACTAGTTCTATAACAGCAAACAAAACCAGAACACAATTGCATTGTAGCAGAAATGTTAAGGATTGCATTCAATTGCATCCTGTTCAACTGGAGGTTGGGTTTGGTGAAGACAGGCATCTTAAGGTAAAAAATTCATCATGCAGTTCCCATGCTACCCTCATTTTCTTATTCCTTTTCCTTTGTCAGTGATTCAAATTTCACAACGGAGTGAAATTTTCAATCCCAATGTCTTCAATAAAGAGTAACATTCACATTAGCAAGAGAAAAATGAAAATAATTAATTTTGATCCTTAAAGTGGGAGAGAAAATTTGACATCATATAGTGGAAATATACACAGGCTATTTAATTCGATTTCTCATGCAAGAATGTATTAAACACTGATGCGGAGTGTTTTAGAGAATTAGAAAAAGGAATCTAATTGAAGTTAAGACTAAAACCTTGATGCTTCTGTTAAAAATAGGAGTTCAGCTTCTGTGGAATTTCAGTCAGCCTCAGTGTTTAACCTAGCTCTCACCTGGAATGACTGATATTGTTTTCAAAGCTCGGAGAACTCTGAATGTTCTCAACGCTGAGACATTGCCCAGGTCCACAAACTCTGTCACATATCTGTAGTGAGGGATTCCACACACAAACACAATGACAGCACACACAGAATTAAACAGAGGTTATGTAGAACGCCTACCATTTTACACAGTTACCTCTTACCTGGGATTACAGAAATAGTTTTCAAAGCTCTCAATACTCTGAAAGTTCGAAGAGCTGAAACATTGCCTAGGTTTACAAATTCTGTTATATACCTGTAGGATTAAATCACAGTTATTCAGAATTAAGGTAGAGTGTATATGACTTACCTGGACCTGTAATCCAGACTATTTTTCTTTTTGGAAAGGTCAACTTTACATGACAGACTTACATTCATATGTTCCTGTTTCAATTAAGTTTTCCCTAAGAAATACACCCTTAAGTATTTTCACTGAATATAAATAAAAAATGAAATGGATTTCTGTGATTTTATTGTTTAAATACTACTTAAAATTGATCATTCAGTGACAGTTTTTCTTTCATAATGTGGAACAGTCCACTAATTCTGTTGTGTGCTACAGTAGTGTAAAATATTAAAATGGAAAAATCTGAAACAATTCAACTACTATTAATTTTAAATAAGCTAAGATAACTCAAACAAATCATTACAGGTTAAAAAAAATTCTAACTCATATTTTCCTTAAAAAAATATTATATACTTACGCAAAGGAAATGACGACAAAATCAAGCCAGTTCCAGGGGTCACGAAGGCAAGTAAAATCATTTATACAGAAGCCTCTTGCAAGGATTTTTACCAAAAATTCAAAAGTATAAATTCCGGTGAAAGTGTACCTATGAGAAAACATAAAAGCAGAAGTTAAAGGTTGTCATTCAATGACACAACATCACAAGTATAATGGAAAATCATTCAAAGCAAGTGATCAGTACATGCACTGTACGAGCAGTAACAAACTCATATAACTATGACTGTTTTCCCACCATTCTTCTGTAAGATAATCGGATATATTCATTTATTTGTCTGAAACATATTTTTGCAGTTTCTAGCATCTAAGATTTTGAAATTTGGGCACAAATAACAATAATCATGACTAACATGAAGAAAATATTTTAGCTCAAATAAAAATTTCAACAAGGTTGCCATGTCAGAAGTAAAATCCATAAGTAAGTGAAACCTAGTGCTTACTTAAGTCAGTTGGTAGCCAACCAGGTAGACTTAAGAATGTCTAAAAATAATCCTCAACGGAGGAGTTTTCTTTAAAGATAGTGTGTTGCATTTCTAGATTTTGTTACACAAAATGAAAGTGCTTCATAAGGCTACAGAAACATCTTCCACACTGCAAATCAGCAGTTTCAAGTTGAGTGGTTTCTTGTTTGTTTTTTGTTTTTAATAAAAATGCTGAAGGAACATCTCAAGAGGGATAATGCATAAAAACATGACTTGTATAAACATTCTGAACAAGAATATTAATCAGAGTTTTGCTCAAAGAGAAAGGTTAACAATATCAGAGCTTTTCTCCTCCCTAGAGCTTGCAGGTCTGTGCTGTTCTGAGTTGCAGCTGGGATCAAACTCCAGGCTAGAAAAAGAATACTGGTAATACACACAAGGGTAAGTAAAACTACATGGTCTAGCTCTTAATTTAGCTTTTCATTTTTCAACCGCTTACTTATACTTACTCTACATTCTTTGTCCAGTCTGGAAGGTTAGTCCATGTCATAAACACACAGTTTGTCAAAATAGTGAGCATAATGAGCATGCTGAACAATGTTGACCGTAGTTAAGGAATACACTCTTTTTTTATGCTGAATTTGCATCATACAAAACACAAGGATTTGACCAGGCTATAGAATACTGACAACATATATGATACAGTTCCCCAACACTAGCAAGGTAATAAATAATGCAAGATGTTGCACAATAACGCTAGCTATACTACTGCCTGTCATCTAGGCACACATCTCTTCCTCTGAATCTAACCAGAGGGTTGAAGTGACAAATCTTAGCTCTGATTCATTTTGAGAGAAAGAATTAAGGGCAGGAACACATTTAAACACTAAACAAAAAAACCTCCACTATTATCAAATGCTAAAAGAGACCAGTAATCATTTTTAACAAACCACGTGAAAAGGATATGAATGAACCAAAATCTTAATAGCTATTCTTCTAACGATATTGAAAGGAGATAAAAGGTACAAGGCAGGTGTGGCGCTGAACCTGAAGATTGTCTTCCCCTTATTCAATACTATAAACGTCTTAAAGAAAAAACAGAGGGGTGGGGGAAGGAGGAAATAGGAAATTAAGGATACATGGTAACAAACTTGTCATCAATAGAGGCTGCACTTACACAGATACAAGTAGCCAAATTTATTTTCAGCAGAATTATCCAAGCAAGTATCAGCCTCTACATTTTCACGAGCAATGAAAACTGAACACCATACAGTCTTTGTGCTCTTAAACAAAATCTGCATTTCAGCATTTTCCAGGATTATAATTAACAATTTGTCATTTTTAAACATTAAAAATTAATCCAGCTATGTTACTTGCACTTTAGATGAAAGCTGGCAATGAGAAACAAAGCACCTAGTTAACCGTTTTTGGACATTTAGGAGCAACTCTTTAACCGTTTCAGCACTTTAAAACTGCTTCTGAGGTGAGACATCCTTGGCTTTTAAAGGCTTTACTGCCTTTATTGCCTGTGCAGTCATCATTAGTACCATTTAATACAACCATTTGGGATTTTGACTAGGAGACACAATGAAACTGTCATCTAATGAAATCTTAATTCAATCTACATCTTATTACTATTCTCCCAAAAGGCTTCTTTTCAGAAATAAGCAGATTTTAACACTGAATGTTTTTGTTTTCTAATAATATTCTGTTTTAGAAGAAACAGATTTGAGAGTAGCAACCATGAAGTTGAAACAACAAAAACTAAAGTAACTAAAAAAAAATACATTTGATTATTAGTTTTCAACATTCTGTACTAGAAAAAAACAAACACTGCTTTAACTTAGTTGCTTCTTACAGCGACAATATAGCTCTTAGGTCACTTACTTACATGCAAGATATCAATCTCTCTAATATCCAGTTCTTCATTTCAAAAAGCTGTTCTATGTTTTCAATTCAACAAGCATTTTATTGATTTACACAGTAAAATAACCACTCATTGCTTATTTTGGATTGCCTTGTTAATGTAAACTCAGTTGTGCTTTCATTCTGAACATCATTCCACTTCTCATGCCTACATTAAAACACCTTCGTCTGGACCTGCCAAAGTCATCACCCTTGCTCTTTCCTCATTTTGTTATCATTGTATCTAAAAAAGAATCTGAGTCACATTAGAGTACAGAAATATAAATTTAGATTTTGTCTTCAGGTCTATATAGGGCCTAAAACATAGACCCAATATTGAAACACAAAGTACACTGTTCTAGCCTTGACTAGCATACAAACTCACATTTGTAAGTGATATAAGCTGTTACCGATCCACAGAAATCACATGAAGTTGGCAGTATGCGATAATAGTAATTTTTTTAACTTATGTCCCTCCCTAGTCAAATAGAGTTTAACATTTAACAAGTATTTCTATGAGATTTCAAGGAATGTTTGACCAATTATCATTTTGGCAGATGACTGAACAAGCACTTTGTCCAAAGACTACCCTCCTGAACTAGACCTCAGGTACTGTCTGTTTGCTATACAACCCAGAAACACAGTAGCCAGACACAGAGGAAGTTTTCAAGTGCTTAAGTATTCACTCAGGTTTGAAGAGATTAAAGGACATCTCATGCAAAATCCACTAACTCAAAATATCATAAGTAAACCTCAGACATTAGAAGAAAAGCTCTTTTTTCATTAAAAAAAAAAAAAAAAAAGGTAACTTAAAACACTCTTAATATAAAACACTTACTTTTTTATTGATATAATATGGATCCAGGTCCTCCAGGGGTTCAGACACCATTCCTGGAGGAATATCACCATAAATAAATGGCAGTGTCTTTCCTGCCTCCAAGTCACTACTTGGCTTTGGGTGATATTCTTCATGACCACCATCATCTTTATGCTCGTCTTTGTGACAATGAGCTGCTTCATCGGCAATACGTTTTTCAATAGCTGCAAGAGATTCCTTGGTGAAATGGAAGAAGCTGTCAGATCCTGGTGGTACCAGCATTGCCCGTGCCATCTTTTCATTCTGCAAATTTTAAATGCTTTTACACTCTTGTGCAAGAAGATCCTAGGAGAACAGGAGAAAAAAAAGAAACAGAAAATAGAGGGCAACAGCAACAAAAATCTCCAAATTTCTTCTGCCTCTTCTAATTCAAAAGCACTGTAGTAAGAGGTATTTGAACATTGTCAGATCCTTAATAGGAAATTAGCTACCTTTGTTTTCCTAAAGTAATGACATGGCAAACAGACGTGAGTTATGAGGTAAAGAAAAAAAACTGAAAGGTTAAAAAAAAGATAAAAAGATCAAATTTGCATGCCGTTTGTCAACTCAGGTTAATACAAACCTCACAAGGAAAAACTTTCTCTCTTTCCCAAGCCTAAACAATAAGTTAAAGTAGACCTTATTGTGAAAAAGTAAGAAATGTGTTAACACAGCTATGTACTGCAGTCAGTGGTTACAAGTTCTACCATATGGAGTTATACATTAAATTGGCACAGTAGCTTAAAAAAAACCTTGCAACTTATGTTACAAAAGTAAAAAGAAAAAATATGTTCTTTCTATAACTCTTCATTTCTGATGGCAACACTACTCCATCTGGTGGCTTACACTATACTTGCTAAACTGAAGTACATATTATACTATTAGACAGATAGTACATAAATGTATGGTATATTTAAAGCCAGGTGCACAAGTAGAAAGCAACTGAAGTTTAGTCTTTATCTTTCTGGGTTTTCTGACTAGCATTTTCCTGATTTTTAATTGTAACTTTGGTGGTGCTACAGTCGATAATTAAGGAAGTTACGATAGATGAAGGGTTTTAATTTATAGAAAAAACCACAGCATACTGTCCCCAAAGTTACAGCACTCTCCCTGAGGTCAGATATATTTTCAAGACCTAAAATCAATAAACCAGTTAAATTACAACAAACAATAACTTTACAACAGATCTTTCTAGGCTTCCATTTTCTACAGTGAGAGCGGAGTTAACACTCACAGGTGCAATATCTTCAGAACAAACCAATGTTATGGACAGAGACAAAATGGAATCCAGTCCCACTTGCTGACATGCGTAAGGGCCGGGGCCTTTGCAGACCCTGGTGGGCTGGCGGATTCCCAGCCAACTGCTCCTCACTCCCATGCCTCAAAAGGAGCTTGGTGGGGAGAATGAAGCACAAAAGCACATGCATCAAGATAAAGACAGGGAGATCGCTTACCAGTTACTGTCATGGGCAAAGCAGACTCAACTTGAGGAAAAATAATTTATTGACAACTAAAATAGATTTGGATGGTGAAAAACAAATGCAAAACCTAGAAGAATTTCCTGCACCTTTTTTCCAGGCTCAAGTTCACTCCTTCATTCTCAACCCTTATACCCCCTCCCTTCCCGCACGGCCCAGGGAGGACGGGGACCAGGGGGCTGGGGTCAGACAGTGGCTGTTCCCCTGTGCTGCCCCTTCTTCCTCACACGTTTCCCCTGCTCCAGCACTGATCCCCCCCCAGAGGCTACAGCGTTTCAGGATAAGACTGCTCCAATGTGGGCTCTCCACATACCACATCTCCTTCAAGGAGTATCCAGTGTGGTGTCCACCACAGGCTGCAGCGTGGGTATCTGCTCCATCCCGCTCTCCACAGGCTGCAGGCAATACCCGCTCCACGACGGCCTGTCCCACAGGATTCCAAGCAATCTCTGCTCCAGCACCTGGAGCTCCCCCTGCCCCTGCTTCCTTTTTGACCTTGGCATTCGCACGGCTGTGTCTTGCACCTTTTTCCTCACACGGACATGGGACTTTTTGCCGTTTCTTGCATGTGTTTTCCCACAGGCGCCACCATCTTGGCGGAGGGGCCGTGCAGTGCTGCTGGAACAGTCTGGAACTGGCTGGAACCGGCCGTGTCCGGCACACGACAGCCCCAGCCTCTCCCCACAGAGGCCCCTGCAGCCCCTCCACAAACGGGCCACCAGGACAGAAATATCAGAAATACCGCAAATATATCAGAAATACCGTAAATAGTAGTCAGGAGGCTGTGAGGCTTAATTCCCAAGAGGACAAAAAAACTTGCAACGGATTTACATGACTTGCTCCATTTGCTATGGGCTTCTGTCACCAAAAATGCTGCAGACTGAGCTTGTTCTACCCAGGAAGTGAGATTTGGCTGAAGACATAATTTTTTTTCTGATCACAGTGTTAGCTCAACAGTGAGGGTGTGCTGGGAGGGAATGAAGTGTAACAGCACCAAAGTCAATCAACACATGATACCATGAATCCAAGAATTCTGCCTCTTCTAGGTCAACTTTTAGGTAACTTTTAGGTCAACTTAAAAAAATGTAAAAATTCCTCAACTAATGTTAAGTCTTCCAGCAGAAACTAATTTCTCATGGACACACAACCTAACGTTCCACAAGCCATCCCTTCATCAAAAGCAGCCACTCCAGGGTGTTCACAGACTTCAGATCCCTGCTTTTTCAGCTGAGCTACAACAGCTTCTGAGTCCTTAGCAAATACTCTTTACCATGATAAAAGACTCAAAATGGGTCTTTGCACAGGCTAGTAAAGAGATGAGAAATTTCCTAATAAATAGCTATAAAAAAACGACATTTTTCACATCAGCCACAAAACACTTTAGGAGAACAGAGAAATGTTTTTTTATGTGGAACAGAAAGCCCAAGAATGCCAAGTCTTTCAATACTTATTAAAGAATGAAGAATTTCATCCATGCCATCTTAAAGTGATTTGCCATTCTTAAATGAAAGGTTTGACTGTTGTTTGGCCTTCTCCAGCAAATACTTCTCAAACCTGCAGATCTGCCCAGCCATGCTCGGGCTGCAAACCAGCCGTGTCTCAAAGGTACTTTTCCTTCAGAAGCTGGATGACATCTGTGGCTCTAAATACCGAGGGAATATGCACCAGTAAAAAGGGAGAGGGATCTGTCTTACAAGGAAGGACACCAGGATCCTTTTCCATAAGCTTCATTTTCACCTAAGAGCTAAAGTAAGTAATGCAAGTATTATTAGGTACCCTTAGGTCATTTATTTAGCTTACAGCTCTGTTTTGGTTTTTTTTTTTTTTCAGGAATAAAATAGGGGGTTTTCATTACTTGGATAAAGTCTTTACAAAATTTTAAAATTAGTTTTCTAGCCAATTTTGTGAACTAAATGTTCATGACTGTTTATTTTACCAAATGCCACTAAGGCCTCACAGCAGTTTTTCTGAGTTGTTACAGATGTTATCTGAACAAAACCTAATCTTTCTGCTTGCATGTTCATATTCCACTGGTTTATTCAGCCAGGCTTAAGTGGTATCCTTAGGGCTGAGATGAACTCCGGTATTTCTCTCTAGAGACACCATAGCCAATGACCGCAGCACATCTCTCAGTGTTATCATAAAAAGGTTCTTTTCCAATACATAACAGGAATCTCTTCTATTAATGATTTACCCTAGCAGGCAAATCACAACCCACACTTGGAATAAAGCCCATACCTATTAAACACATCTCGAATTACAGTTCAGTGACTATATTTTCTTGTCATGACTTTTTTTAAAGTACTGCAAATACATAAACTCTGTAGCAATGTAGAGTAAACTGATGCCACTTATATCACTATCTCATGAAAATCATTTTATCCAATAAAGAAATGGATTGAAAAAAAAATTATGAAGACTGATGGATTGGTTTAATTACTTCAATTTTCCTCTCTTTTCTGCAGTCTTGATGGGTTCTGTATTACCAACTAAGAGGTATAACAAATCAAATTAGAAAACAGGAAAGAACGTGTATCCTGAAGGAAGTGACACCTCTTTCCCCCAAGAACTTTAAAAAGGTCTTTCTGAAAGCTTCCACCACCACAGCCCCAAAAAAAGAACTATTTTCTCAGCTCACTATTAAAAAATACGCTCCTAACCCAACATGGCTATATTGTGCATGTAAGCCTGAATGGAGACTCTTTCCATCAAACAGGGCAGAAAAAGCAAGTTATAAATCAAAAGCTACAGACAACTGCTGCCACTGACTGTCTAGTAACACAGCACTAGAAGGAAACTCCTGGATCCAAGAACCAGCTAGTAATGTAAACATGGATATATTCTTATTGAATGTGGTTGAATGAGCAAGAATAATTTTTAAACGCTCTGCATCAGGGTCATATTTATGTCATTTCAGAAAAACTATGACCCTTTTATTACTACATTTTCTATATTTGACATGTGAACAGATTGCTGCTCCACCAAACTGTTGTTTTCTATAGGACTGCAGAAAAAGTTTATTTTAACATTTGCAAAAAATAATGGTCAAGTTTAGACTGAAACCATACAGCAATGAACCCTCAATACCAAGGAATTGTGTATATAGCGTATTTTTCAGGGTTGGAAACAATATATCTGCTCTTACTACTGTGTATTCCATAACATAATGATGAATTTTTACAATATGATTTTTCAATGTTCTCTGTACTATGGCACTTTTCATACTGCTATTTGAATAACTTGAATAAAGTTTTCAGCATACTAAAGAAGCCTGGTAAAATTACCAGGTCTCAATAACCATATAAGTCTCACATGTATGAAAACTAATTAAAACTAAGAAGCTACCACCATGACAGCGAGCTGAAGATGTATGGTGAAATTCAGTTAGGTAAATGTTTAAATTCGATAAGTCACAAGCAAACCTACACATATTTTCTTTGCTACGCTCTTTTTTGTGCATGTGTGTATATAATATAATACGACATTTTTCAGGGATCTTGAATTTCACTAGCTAAATCAAGACTTACATTATTAACTACTACATTGTGGTTATTCAATGATGCAGCCTTAAAACTGTGACATTTTCTACAGAAAATAAGCTGTTTTTATCCCTCCTACTTAAATATTACTGTTCTGTGATTGTTTGTAAAACACGAAGCAGGATAACACACAAATCCAGAAAGTTCTTAGGCAAATGGGTTAATCTAGAAAGCATCTGCTCTCATAAACAATTAACAATCCAGTATTCTTCCTTCTTTCAAATAATTTCCTGTCTAGATGCTAACAGTACATACACTCTGTGTCCACTTATAATACTAAACATCAATGAGAACAAAAACATTTCTGAATTATTCTGAAACTAAATAAATTAAACCTAAAGTACATTTTGCCCCGACACTTCTCAGTGCAAGACTGTGGCAATACAATAGGACCAAGTGGGACTCACTTTGAACGAAAGATTTTGCCATGTCCTTCATTTATCATTTGTTTCTTTTTTCTCTATAGCTTGTTCATTAAAATCATTTTAAAGACTAAAACAAATGCTTATGGAAGACAGACTGAATATCTGTTCAGTTCTAGGGATTCGGCTTCTTATATGCAACTCACTTTACATGACCTGTGTCTTTTCCAAAGTTGTTCCAAACAAGCTATTTTCAATTGAATAACCTCTGATTTCAAGTTGTGAATTTATAGTAATACGCAGAAGATGCCTGAAAAATACTAACATTGCAGGAAAGAAAAATGTTTTAAAGGTAGAGAATGATACAGCCAATCTTAAAAAAGAAAAAAATTCTAATATAAGTCCATTTTTAGACTCTGCAACCACTGAGGCAAACTGATCTGCCTCTTTCCTTTATGTCAGAAAATGTATTCAAGCAAGTGCAGATTCACGAAATTCAGTCCTCACAAACAAGCAATCCAATCACTGGTGTATCAAACCGAAAATCTGGAATAGCTCTAACACATAGCAAATACAAAACGGTGAAAGTTTTTTTCTCTGTTGGCAACACAATGAAAACCATTGAAAACCAGGATTCACATTGTCAGAAATGTGACATGCACATATTTTTATTCTAGCAAGTATGATATTTCTGTCATTTATCTGAGTGACTACCATGAAATTTTTTCAGACCACAGAAATACTTCTCAAAATCTCAAGACCCTGCTTCTAGTTAGGTCCAAATAGGTCATGTAGCCAAGTCCCTGGATAAGAATCCTAACTTAAATCTTCCTCATACCATTAATTCCTTTTACAATCTAAAGTCAAGCTTATATCAGATTTGCTCCTACACTAAGGCTGTTCTTCACTTCAGTAGCCCATCAGCCACTGGTGCTTCCTACTTTCATGTACTGACAGTAAAAATTCTCATCTCTCACATTTTCACATGGTGATATGAGTTCAGTGAACCTTTTCTTTAAGTCAAATAAATTATACCAGTCATTGAAACTTATTTTCACATTTTTTCTGTTTATGTTATTTTATGGGACAGATTTACTTTCGTAAATCCTGGTGTTCAGTCTTGCAAGGTTTCATTATCAATATGTTGCATTTTTTTCTCCTCAGTTCTCCAGATTCTGCCTTCAATTTGCTGACATATTTTTGTGTCATTAAGCCAGCTTATGGTAAAATAAGACTTGATGTCGTTTTCAACACAGAGCAATGATAATGTATGTTGGGTGAGCTTTGCTCCAAAACACTTCTGGTTTATGACACTAATGATGATGACATCGGGTTACTTAAATTGTGACCTTTACAATTTCAGATAACTCTTCTCTGTAAATCCATAGCAAAGACAACTGCCAAAGTTTTTAAATACTGTCTATGGATTTAAATGAGCATGCATCTAACTCCTTGTTCTGATGCTTAAAAGATAAACAGAAAAATTAAATATCTCCATGCGTATCACACTACACTGTAGCTGCTTAGAGATTAAGCTATGAAACAATTATCTGTATATGTATTTTCAAATAACCATGGCGCTTGCACAGTGTAACACAGTTTCCTTGTATTCATTAGAGAAAAGAGCATAAAGGAAAAACAATTATCATACAGGATAAATGGATTTTCTTCACACGGAGTACTTATTACCCAATAATTGTTTTCAGTTACAAAACTAAATAAACCACTTAAACTTGCTTTAGCTATAGGAACTAGCTATAGGATGTAACTGCCAGATTCTTCAAATGATAATCCAAAATATATCCTATCCAGAAATTGTACAGACTTGATCTTGTATCATTTAAATCCTGTACACTTTTGCAGCAAGTTAGTGAAAACACAGTGAAAAAGAACTTTTATTTTTGTACAACAGAGAAAATGAAGTTTTAGAAAAGGCAGGCTTAGTAGGATGTTTAAAAGGAAATTTAAAACAGTTCTCCAGGTGGGTGTCTGTTTCAAATTTAAATGATGGGATAAGAATGTTTAAAAAATAAATAAATAAATTAAAAAAATTTTTTTTTAGAACTACTTACTCTGGTCTCACAGAATAAGATATCAAAGGTACAGGAAAAAAAGAATATCAATGACAACATTGCAAGCTACTTTTCAGAGTTAGATTTCTCTTGCATTACAGATCTGCTGCAGTGATTCCAAAAGCCAATAACACTTTCAGAAAAGAAGGAAGTACTACAGTACTTCTAGATTAAGTTTTCAGAAGCAGATTTCACCTGCACCGAATGAATGCCAGCTGAAAAAGAAAAGCACATTTCCTTGAAAGAAAACTGTGAATAAAAGAATTGCCACAACAGGCAGAAGTATTGATTTAAAATGTTCTGCCTACACAAAATCCAGATACTCACAGAATTCTTACAGACAGCAGTCATGGCATCATCGCCAGCACTTGTGCTCACTTCACTTTTTTTTCCCCCCCCATACGCAATTCTAACAAAGCTGTGTGGTCCTTAGCAGGACTCTGATCCACAGAATGAAAAATTAATATTCACATACAAGTACAAAGAAATCGAGAAATTCCACTATTAGAAATGCAAAAAATATTTCTTTCAAGTTCACAAGTTCATTTATTATCTGCCAAATGGTACATTACAACTTAAGACCCAGAATTTGGTCCAAGTTCTTAAGTCAATAATTCTTATTCGATTTAGCATATATATGAGAACTGAAGCTTTTAACATAATATCTAAAACTGATTATGCAGATTCTCCTTTCACAATGGACCATTTATTGGAAGGTGCTGAGCTACTTAGCTTTCTTGCACAGAAGAAGAATAAGACCAATTGTATATGGCATTATGTTACATGACTAATGTTAAATTTATTTTATCCAAAGCCACGCACAACTTCCATTAACATATGAAGAAGATTAAAATAAACCTCAATGTTTAAAGTGGTTAAGGTCTCCCCAACAGTCTTTGTCATCAAGAATGAACATTTACAAAGAAAATACATTTGCAAATTATAAACTTGGAGACAATAAGCAACTTCTTTTCTAAACTAATGGGAGAACGATAACTTCTACAAGAAGTGAATTTGCTTTGTATTACAGTTCCATATAAACCAGGATAATATATTTTAACATATTAAGTGACGTGCTTAGAGAAGGACATGTTAAATGAAAAGCAGAGGCATTTTTCCATGCATAAAATGCAAACTTCCTGCAAAATACAACGGACACGACGACAAGATACATAACGTTTGGACTAACATCTACATTCTGTCGAGAGAAGCCTCATTGCAAAACCACAGCCATGATACTTCTCTATGTTAAATATCTTCATGTTGAGTTCAAAATCCAACATAGTTTTAAGGTTGTGTGTAAACTGTGGTTGTTGCCAGTGATCTTTTACACTACTGTTTCATAAAATGAAAATCAAAGGAAAAACTAACAAAACCAACCCAAACACAGAACCAGCATGACTACCTACCTAGCAATGAAGTGGAAAACACTCTGTTTAAGACTGAACCATTAATGAATAAGTCAGAAGCTTTTCCCAAAACCTGAAAAAAGCTGAGCATCAGAAATCCCCCGGCATCGGTGAACCTTACAGTACATGAGCAACCTGCACAAAGTTACCTGGAGAAGAGCAGGGTTACACTGCAACCAAAGACAACAAGCCAGTCAAACTGAAGATGTTCTGAAATATTTCCACTTCACCAAAAGCTTTAATTCTGTCGATGTGTATCTACAAACAATGGCAATTCAATTGTTTTAAACAGCTCGGACAAATGGAACATACATTTCTTCTTCTATATCTTGTATATAGAAATTTCTATACATTCTTACAGGAAGGAATTTTCTGGTCTCATAGTAAAATGCAGCAGTATCTGAAACAACAAATCTGGTGATCTCTGAAGCCAAACAATTATTACTACACAAGAAGTTTATGACTTCCCACTTAGCGATATTATTTCCCCTGACACAAGTCACTGCCTTAAATTACCCTTATTCTGCTTTTCTACAGAGACAGAAGCAGAGAATTTTTTGCCTCCAGCAGCTAGAACTTCGTATCTATATAACACAAGCAAGCTAGGAACTAATTATCTGTCAAACCAAATACATGATCTACCCGAAATTTTAAATGACTTGACCTTCTAAATGAGTCTTCCCTGAGAGAGAAGAATTCAACATTAAGTAAACAGAGGAGGATGAGTTAGGTCATAGTGCACACCATGTCAGCAAACATGTTGCAGCAAATGGAGAAGACGAACCTGTCTCAGCTACCTGCATTCATTCCTTAAAAAAAAAAAAAGGCATTGTAAGTTAATCCATATGATACAGTAGTGTAACGAAAGCCTGGCAAGACCATTACATCAAACATAGTATGAGTTTTCAATAACCTATTTTGTTGATTTTATTTTCTTTGTTATGCAGTGGTACTGCTAATGGCCATTTCTTTTTATGATTAAATGTATTTTTCCATTAATAATCAAAACTTTATTGGGGTCCACAAATCTGACCATGTTCCTCACAATATGAATTGTCATCATACTAATATCTACAGAGCTCTGCCTGTGACCCTAGAAGACAACCTAAATGTACTGATTGTCCTTTCTTACCAATTGTTAAATAAAAAGTCATTACACAGGAGGAGCTGCACATACCAAATCAAAGCAAAATGCCTCCAATAAATTAGTTATTCCAATAAGGGTGCTATTTGAGAAAGAATTCTTCAAGGCATACGGCTGAGCCTCTGCACTGGCACCTGAGGGAACCCTCGTGTCCAACAGAACTGCTGTCAGTAATCAATAGGATACACCAAGATGAACCTGGTTTTTTGAAGGCAGCTCTTTGGATTTTGTGAAATTTATTAGTTTTCAGGAAGGAGGCTAATTCTTGGAATCAGTCAAAAGACCCAAGACATTCACTAGAGGAATAACTTACACCAAGCTTTTGACAGAAAATTAGACAACCCAACAACACTTTCAGATTCAGTTCTCTCTCGCAAATAGATAATCTTCCCTTTAAAGATGTTTTCAGTGTGGGTTAAAGGACTTAGGGCTGGGAAGAAGGAGAGAAACTGAGAGTTTCTTTCACCTTTTTATAGCTAGGTACTGGAATTTTCACAGTGAATCCATAGCTGATCCATCAAAATACATCCTCTGAAAGGTTATTTACTATCCAGAGAGACTGCTTCGGCAGCTAATCAGAACTGCTCCACAATTTGTTCAGACCTCACAATTTAGTATTAATGAATTATTAATACAGTAATAAATAAATTACATCCACACAATATTACAAAGTACCTAAGAACTATGTACAGCAAAGAAACTGCACACATCCATGTACATGGGATTTTTCATTAGTTTGGCTCCTATAAGCATGGAATTGAGAAGTCATCTGTCAATCCACATACATCAGAATGCTCCATGTAAATTACTCACAGTTTGTACATGATACTCAGACGTTGCAGAAACATCTCCAAGAGATTTATTCCAACAAGAGGAGGTGTAGCACTTGCTACAATTTTTTTAGACTTTAGACTGTTACGTGGTTCAAAGTTTTGTTTTAATCATTCTGATAAATTTACTGTAAAATTGATTTAAAAAAACCAATTTTCTTGAGTGCCTTACCTCTATCAGATTAAAGTTAATGTATTAGGATCCCTCTGACTGACTGTACCAACACCATCTTTACATCAATTAAACTTCCATTAATGCAGAAAGTATTACTGTGAATTACAATCACTTTTGTGAAAGTCAGAAAACACTGAATTTGGCTTTTCCACACAGGGAAAATGTATGCCATGTCTAAAGCAGATGATTCAGTTTATTGCAATTGCAGGTACTGATTTAAAAAAAAAAAAAAAAAAAGCCCATTTCTGATAAAATTGTTGGTATTTATAATCAGTTATGTAAAATAAGATTACAGAAATAAGAGAAAAAAACAGTTAGGGAGGCACCTTTGGAAGTCAGATAGTCCAAACTCCAGCTCAAAACTAACATCACTAACATAAGTCAGAACTGCAAAGCAACAGCAATAAATGATGTCAAACCAGCACAGCTCCCAAAAGAACTGCAGCTGAAAGCTTCGCTCCTGAACAATGAAGATGAATTAGGAACTGAAAGGGAACAGGATCTTTAAGCTACCACAAATCATAATTTAAAAAATGGAAGAATTTTTTTATATTAGGAAAGTTTTCTTGAACAATAATAAAATTTTTAAAAAGGCAGAGAAAAATGTAGCAAAAACTAACAAGACCCAAGTTAATAACATACTACAGAACCCAAACCTATGCTTCACTAGATTTGAAAAGGTAAAAAATAATGTTCTCAAATTCTTAAAATGTACATGGACAACGCTTCTATCAGAAATCTCAAAACTTTGTTTCCTTTAGGCCATAGGAGCAAAGCACATATCTACCTATAACATAAAATACGTTTCCCATTAACTGAAAACTGCCAAAATTTCGAAGCAATCTTTGAGTTTATTTGCTACTATGGATAACATTGTTACGACATAATGCACATGATGGGATTTTTATTAGGTGTTCTTAATGATTATTTTAAAACTCAGTAATTTGGTTGTGCTTTGATTTTCCATGTAGTAAATGAAGGAGTTATTTAAAATTACCAGAGAGCAGAACCAAACAGACATATCATTTGAAAGATTTTAGAAAGCAAATGTGGTTTGTTACGAGCCTTATAGCGTGCAAACACCTATTGGGTCAGGTTTTCTTCCTCAAATGTTGGAAAAGGTATTCTTTTCTTTTTGCAAATAAGAGAACACAGGAGACAAAGGGGCAGAGGTGGTGCGGGGGGGGAAGGAACTACCTCCCCCCCGCCAAGAAAACACAGAGAAGGTGAAAACTGGCTACAGAATGTAGGAGACATAACGCAAGGAACACAGCCAGAGCCCTTCCAGTTCCTCATTCTGGTCAGACAGGCTCCCTATACCTCACTTAATGGGCTCATTAGTGTAATCTGAGTCTACATTTTGTGCCTGTCTAATTTCCTAGCGAGGCTCAGCTGCTGTTCTGCAAATGGATACAAGCTGGGGGTGATTGGCAAAACCTGGCTTGGGTTAGAATGATACAGAGGCAAAATTCCCAAATCCAATTTATGTGTTTACGCAAACACCCTGAAAATGGAAAATTGCATCAGCATACGTCACCACAGAGATGTATGACAGGATGTTCTGCTTGAAAAGGTTCATCTGTCAGGTTCAAAAAGGATTTAGCACCTCCAGTCTATTATTGAATTTTTACATGTATCAGAAAAAAAATGTTTACTCATGACATCCATTAAAAAGCCACAGAAGCAGAATAAGCCTGTAAAATTGAGATGAGAGTTCAATATCAATTATTCCTTTCAGTTCAACAGCCTAAAATGCAGTGCTGCTGCTGTCAACCACATTGGCAAAGTTCACTATCTGCTTCCCAATGAACACGAGATCATGAGAAGGAAAGAGAAAATATGCTACGATACTTGACACCAGGATGGGAAATCACAGGAGATAAAGACTGAAGTAGACATGTAAGAGAAACTTCATTCTCACAACAAAGCCTTGCTAACCTACTTGCAGCTGACAGTTCTGCTCACAGGAATGAGACTTCTTGGACACTTAACATCACTGCTCATATTGCATCCAGTCCCTATATAGAAAGCTTTACTTTATAAATATTTGAACCTAAAACAACAACAACAAAATAAACAAAAACCAACACAAACAAAACCCTGCAGAACAAATGCTGTTTTTAATGCCACTTTTTAATGAACCGTCAGCAAGAAAATATTACATACTTTAAGATTTAGATTATTTTGTCCACTTTCCACAGCATTTTACTATTACTGACGATATACATAGAAAAAAAAAAACACCAAACAAATCAGTTACATTCAACTCCAGCTTTACTGTCAAAAAGCAATATGATCTACAAACAAAAATACAGTAAAATACAAGGGAATGAATCCTGTAATCTGCATAATGTCCTAACCAATTCAGTTAATACAGCACAGTAATAGTAAAGATTACTAACATTTGTCTACATTTCTGTGAGTTTACAAAATGCACTACTTTTTCTAAATACAAACACTAATGTAAGATCGTGCCTTCTCTTTGACACTGTAGCTGCAGAATACCCCTGGGAATGCCCATCCAGCAAAGGTGCCAGGAGAGTACAGACAAATGAGAAGGTGTTAGAGATACAAAGAAACTCCTCTGGCTGAGGCAGAAAATATACACAGGAAACATACACATGGTAGCTAAACAGCAATGTAGAAACATGCAGAACATGGTAACAGATTACAAACAGCACAGCAGTTAGCAGACATCACATAATGAGAGGAAGCATTGATGGCCTTTTTCCTTATGTCAAATTTAACACACACAAAAAAAGAAAAACAGGCACCTTTGTTGTCATTATTTTTAAGTAAAGAGCTAGGAGGCATTTCCTTTATTTTCCTACACTGACTGCCAGACCTATTTCACTGCAAAATTGCTTTCTACCACAAATGACAAAAGGAAAAAGATCATAAAAGAAACTTGGAGAACAGATTTCTTGAATCTGAAGTGTTAGAAAATGTCGTGGTGAGAACAGGATGATAACCACAGGTCTCTTTCATAATCAAATAAGCCCTACATTTGTTAAACTTCAGCTGTTTGGCTCAGTTTTGTTCAGGGATGTAATTATTTTTAAAATATTTTTTTCCTTATGACCACTGAGTATTTTCTGTACAAAATGTTAATTCACTTAGTCTTTATCAGTCATTTTCAGACATTCATGTGATCACAAGCCAGAAGAATGGAACTTCAAGGCAGCTTTGGCAGTAATTTTCTCTGGTGCTTGAATCCCAAAGTCTTTATATTTTCTAAAATATTAGTATTTGTCCTCCCTCATCCCTTGTTCTTCCTGGCTTTTTATTGTGAGACAGGACTGCATTAAAATTTATCCGACAGTAAAATCATTTGGCAAGAATACATCAGGAAACCTTTCTCCACTTGCACAAAACCATACAAAACCCACACCACTGAAGACTCTAAAGGACAGCTGGAAACACGTCCTCACCTTTCAATTTACTTATTAACACGCTTTTGGAAAAAGAAAAAAAAAAAAAAGCTGTTCTAGATTTTGTAAACAACAATTATGGACAACAAAAAAGTAAGCAGATTAGTAAATTATTCTAAAACAAAACCTCGAGTTAATAGTACCCTAACACCTACATTGGAAATTATGAACAAATAGATACGACAATATCCTCTAAAAGAAAAAATTTGCTGAATGATAAATGATAAAGGAAATTCAGATCTGAAGCAATAATTTAGTTTCATAATTATTCTCTTTCCACTGGAAATGTTTTGCCCTCCACATTTAAATGCAGAGTTTCAAAATGAATGTTGCACTTGCTGATATCAATTGCCAGCTGAAATATGAATAAGAAGTAGCAGTAAAACGCTATCCTGGACTGCTAAAAAATATTGAAATATTAAGTTATTAATGAAGCGCTACTATTGATAATATTAGAATCAAACTAGGGAAATACATTCTGCAACCAGTCTACCTGATTCAGACTCCAATTTAAAGGAAGTCACTGCTATGTGCAATGAGAAACAATGTTCAGCAACTAAGTGTAAGAGACTCTTGAAGACCAGTGAGAAATGATCTTGATAATCTGTAGACAAAGTAAATTTAGTGTTCTGGTGCAATGCACTCTTCTGGTCACTGACAACATAAAATAATTCCAAATATTTATTTTTTTTTTACCTCATACTAGGACAAGAGATACCATATTTTCCCAAATATGCTCAAAAATGCAATGATTAAGATGAAGCAAAGTTGATAGTTTTATTGACCTAGCCTTGATAAATTCTGAAATATTCAAAGTGTTTGCAATTATTGTACCACCTGCATGACTTAAAATCAATCAATCAATCTGCCAAGTTCACACTGTATTATCAGGGTGTGCCACTTGGTAGAAAAAAATAAACACAGAAACATGTCTGCCAGTAATGGCTCTTCAGAAGTTATAGAACCATCTACTGGCTTGGAATCACCCACTTCCCCTGCTTTGAACCCAGTGATTCACAAATCTTCAGAACAAGCCCGCCCAGACACCTGGCACCTTCAAAACTCAGGTTGGATGCAGCGAGAGATGTCCCTGCCCGCCTGCGCTGCCAGGCCTGGCTGGCCCTGCCTCCAACACAGAGAGGTAAATACCCTTCTGATCATCACACACGCAAAGCACTTCAGAGAGCCCCACTTTTATTAACACAGCGTGATCAGCGAAAAAAACATCCAAATTGATTTCCATGATAGCTATCAGTGTTTGTTCATTATCAAATCTAGAACCATTAGGAACACATCCGGAAATAACATCTGTGAATCATTTACTTTGCAGCACAAAGCAGCAGATGAACATGGGCAACCCAATTCTTCCAACTCAGATTTGCAACTGAAAAAGAAGCCTGCATCATAGCACCCCTTTAAAAAAAAGATTATTCAGAGGAACATAAAATGATATTCCAAGTAAAGGATTACTGGTAAGGTGACAGATAGCTCATTCCATAATACTAGATCAAATTTATTTTTCATGCATTTTTGTCATTTTAAGGGAGGCTCTGGAATCACCCTAAGACAAATACACAACTGAATGAAAGGGTCTCGCTATAAAATCTGGAGTAAATGCAGAGTAAAACAAGCAACTCCAGGGCTTTTTTTGCAATATTTGAAGGAATGAGAAGGGCTTCAGAGGCCATGCCTCATCCCCAACCCCCACATCAAAGCTGGGAGAGCAGAAGGTAAACTGCATATACACAAAAACTCTTAGAAGGATTTAAACATGAAATTTAAAGAAAACTATTAAAAACCATCATAATATGCTTTTTTGTGCAAAAACATTCTTCAAATAAAATACTTGTATTATAAACAGATTTTAAGATCTCATGCATCTGTGGAGATTTTAAACACACACTTCAGAAGGTTCAGCAACATAGCATTTGCCATCATGCATCCCGACGCTGAAGTATTCAATTTTTGGCTAAAGCCTCCTGCATTCATTAACGTTCCTCAACTTATACGCACATTCATAATTTCCATATGCAGAAGAAAATAAACAGTGTTAAATTCAGAATGGGAAGTGTCAAAACTCAACCCCACATCTCTGTTGCCCCAGTGGGTTGAATACATCTTTTTAGATAGCCATGTAAAAATGAATGAACGACAACAACAAACACCACCCAAAAAAACACAAGGAAATGTAATTTGGTACGTGGACTAATCTATTGTTCCTTGATGTTGGCACGCAATGTTTCCTAATATGCATGCAGTATTATATATTGTTCCCTAGAAACATGGGAGTCTTTGCCCCAAAGCGCTACCTTGCTGCAGAAGACAGTGATTATATTGCACAACTACATCATAATTTAAACAGAATTGCAAGACATTCACAGAAAACATTTATTTTAAAAGCACTATATAAAAATGCAGCATTTAGTTTAAAATATATATATATATATATATATATATAATTTCCTTTTTTAACTTATTTCACCACTGTTTCTTTTTCAGACTCCCCTGTCCAAAAAAGCAGCTGTTTCAGACCACACTACCAGAGCCACTGTACTTAATCAGCACTGCGGAACGACTCTCAGCTTCAAAACCTTCCATGTTCCTTCCTTCCTAGTCATACAATAGGAATAAATAATTTAATCAAGTATTCATCAGGAGACGGGAACAGCCTATTAGTCTGTGCCTGCAATCCTCCCCCCTCGCTTCCTTGCATCTCTTAAAACTCCAGACAAGGTAGAAGTGTACATCTTTCTTTTTATCTGTGTATTTTATAGCTTGGCTAAAAAAACATCTCTACAACCTTAAGAAAAAAAGAAATTTACGATTATCTTCAAATTCACACACAGCCTTCTAACATTAGAAACGAGTAAAGAACCAGTATAAACAGAATGTTACAATTTTTTGAAAAGAACCAGAAAATTCATACTGCATAAGAAACCAGAAATGGCAGTAAAACAATAACACTTTTAGAAAATCAGTCACCAGAGCACTCCTCAGTCCCCCAAATTAAACACCCATCTCCTTCTGAAAGATGCCTATGAGCTCACATCCCTGTAATGCAAAACCATGAAAAAGGCAGTGGGGTTTGGGTCTCCCTCATTTGTCAGTGACACATGAACATTTCTTAAATTACTTACAAAGTACCAACCCACTGCCATTTGACATACTCATCCGAAGATGGGAGGAACATTGTCCTCAATATGACTACCAGGGGTAGATTCTAAACAGAAAAACTTAAAGATCATCATTATTTATTATTTCCATTTCAGCTGGACTAGAATCCTTGAAACAACAAATACAAATGGAGTAGCAACTACTGCCCTTGTCAGACAAGATTTACCACTTCTGGAGCTTTTAATAAATGTTTTAGCAATATAAAGCTTAAGAAAGAGATATCAGTACTGCTCTCAAACATACAATCCACCAGTGCTTGACCCTAGAAATGATGGTATTTGGTTAAAAGAATGGGAGTTGCTGTTCTGAGGCTTAAAATGCTTGATGCTGTTTGCCTTCTGTTTCTTCTGTCTCTGTGATTCGGTTACCACACCGTCAACCATTTTCCAAAAAAAAACAAAACCAACATTCATCACTCCTGTGATGCTCTAAATTAATTAATTAATTAATTAATCCCCACCCACCAAGAAAAAGAAAAAAAAACACGAGAAACTCTTCATAGTGCCTCAACAAAGTCCATTTCAAGCTTCTGGGCTTCCATAAATTATCATCTCAAATATATCCATGCCTATATTTCATGAGAACAGAATGTGTCTTATCCCTAAACAGAAAACCACTGTAATTATTTAGAAATAAAATACATGCAGATACTTTTGATCACAAGTGCAGATCATCACAAATCCAACCTCTGTTTACTTAGTGCAGCAAAGCCTCTGGAAGTCACAGTTTTATTCCTTTTCATCATCCATGAGGTATTATGTCATCACTACATCAAAGGCAAGAACTCTGCTTGGATTCAGTGAAAGGACAAAGATGCAGGAAGATGAAAATAAAATATGCCTCTAGGGACTGGGAGACGGAAGGAGAGTGAAGGAAAGGAAGACAAAATAAGTGCTCATGGCTATTTGGTGCTCCAGACAAATAGACTCTCCTTTCATTCAATTTATGAAATCTAATTAACAAAATAATATCTTTTTAAGCCACAGAAACTGCTACAAAACATCATTAAATATCATATCTGAAATATCATTGAGTATTAACCACAAGTATCTATACCCTGGAAGCTTTAAATCATGTCTTCTCTGTGACAGTCTTCGTTTTACAAAAAAGAAGTGAAAATTGATAAATCACCAGAATGACATACAATATATTTAAGTGTTTAAGATTATAAAGGTAAAAACCATAACAATTTTCATTGTTTTCACTTACGTATACGTTCTCTAGAAGTCCTTCAAGGTGTCACTCTAATTCTGAAATATCTTTTCCCATTTAAACGGGGGGTCATGTTATTAATAAAGTGAATAACTTGAGAGTAAGTGGAAATCTCTTTTATTAAAAAGAGACGCATCCTCTTTTCAACATGGGAAAATATAATAAATCCTTATTAAAAATACATCAGTTAGCCTGCAAACAGAAAAATAAGCTTCCAAGAATTAGGATCTATTATTGAATCCAAATATAAATAACATATTTTTCATAATAAATGTGGTATAAAATATAGGGCTCAAAATCATCTAACATGACAGTCCACTATGTCATGCAGTTATGTCCTCTGAAATCTCATGCACAGGCTACAGAAGAAACACAGGCTGTGTTGATCAAGAATTTTGAATCCAGCAGTGAGAGGACTGACTGCAGGTAGAGGTCAAGCAAAACACTATCGGATATCCTCTAAGACAGGCCATGAGATCAACAGAAGTTTAACACAACCCGTCACCACCACTGCTCTACACAAAAGCTGGAGTCCCGAGACTGGGATAGGAGAGAAGAAAAAATACATTACACCACAAACACTGGTGTCTCCTGCCCAGTAAGTAGCTCTATTCCTGGATGAGATCCCTCTGACTGTGCTAAACCTGAGGTGGCCAACCACAGTCTCAAGGCTGGGGAAACGTGCAGCTCCCAGGCAGCAGGTAGCAAAGCAGCCTCCAATGGATTCAGCAATCATTTCCTCACTGGCTGGCCAGCTGCTCAGAAGGCACATTCTCACTATTACGAAGTATTTGCATGATAGTTGATCAAGCCAGACAGCCAACAAGCATACACGCATTCATTAAGCATTAATGTACTAGAAACAAAAAGCTCCTTCCTGGCTGCTATCCCACCAAGTATCAAACATTTCCTCTACACGTGCAGCTAAAAGGCCCGCATGAGAGCTGCACAATGCTGTCCAACCTGGGAGGGCAACCATCGGTCTGGAGGCAGCAGCATGAGAGTAAGTCAGAAGGGAAGGGTGGAGACACAAAAGTGGCTAAGGTAAGAAAGATTAAGTGTGAAATAGTCAAGAATTACTAACAGAATGAAGTGAAATGCAGCAAATGCAGCTTTTATATAATCTGTAACAGCCTATCCACTGATCTAGAAGTTATTTATACACAGTAAAAACACTGGGGCAAAGCACTTCTCAGGGATGTTGTAAATATCCCAACACATACCTTATACATTAAGGAAACCTGGAGACATATTAGTAAACACAGTAGGATTTCAAATTGCATACTTAAGGCACAAAAAAAACCCCTTGTCAATGACATTGTAGCAAGGTAAAGCATTGTAAAGTTACATACAACATCAAACGTAGGCTTCAAGATTGTGTTTGTTATTTGGTTATTTTTCCTCCACAATATCTTCTCACGGTATTATCTACTCATTTTCATACTAGGACAGCCTGTACAGTAAATCGTAGTTGTCCAGATACAAAGCCAAACACTGAGTCAAATGCGAAGAGCTTGCCTGGCTTTTTCCAGGAACTCAGGCAGTTCCTGGGTGGTCTGTCAGGAGTAGCCACAACACAGACCCAAACCAGAGACAACCTGCCTGCTACTGCTTTGGGTGCTGCATAAATGGCATCAGATCTCTCCAACCTGGCAAGTGCACTGGGCACAGCACCAGCTGCTAGAGAACGTGTGTTCCGGCCCCTCCGCAGGAACAGGTAACGCTGCAAGGGCACACGGGGACACTTCACATCTCTCCGCTACTCAGGTCACTCTGTCTAAGATATGGCAATTTTAAACAAGAATTATGTGCAAAAGTTCAGGGTAACATTGGATAATGATTCTGCAAATGCATTATCTGAGAAAGATACCATTTCCAGCTAAAAGAAAAATAAACTACATCTATACATCAATAACCTTATCAACAGAATAATAACCCAAGGGGATCAACTAAACATGTAGATACAGTAGGGACTCCCATTTAATAGCTGTCACAAATATGCCACAAATGTGCATATTTTCAAGGAGGCTTGCTGGAGCATTGCTGCTGTTTTCCTTTACTTACTGAACTCCAGGCAAGAAAATTTCATGGTGTGACTTGCAAAGTAAAGTCCAATCTTGACAGAACCACTATGGAAAAAACTGTATTAAACTTAACTGCTCACATGTGAAAACATATTCCAATTTATACCAAACTTACTACACTGCATGGGAAAATGCGAACTGTATTTAGAAACATAAGAGAGCATTTATCTTCTATCTGTAAGTCGGCTAGTTTGGAACAGGCTGCCCAGGGAAGTGCTGGAGTCACCATCCCTGGAGGTGTTTAAAAGGCATTTAGATGAGGTTCTTAGGGACATGGTTTAGTGCTAGAGTTAGGTTATGGTTGGACTTGGTGATCCTGACGGTCTCTTCCAACTGAAACGATTTATCATTCTGTGATAGTTAACAGTGACAAAACCAAAACAATTAATGGGAAATCTTCCCTGGTAACAGACCGATGTGCTTTGTACACAAGTGCTTCAACCAGCACAACCATTTAACATTGAGAATGACTCAACTCTCTCTAAGGAGCATGACATCTGTGATTATTATTGATCAATATATCTTTGTCTTGGTCTGAGTTTGCAACTTATTTCAACAGGAAGGAGAAATCTTTTTGGAGATGAAATTATACCAATTTTCCCTCCATGTGTTCTGGATTGTGTGCACATACGCAGGCCCAAAGGACACACTGCACAAGGCATCCAGCTTAGTGTCCCTATTCAAAAATGAAATGAGGACATGTGCTTAAAGGATTGGATCCAGGGCTAGTATGTTTCCTTGGACTAGAATAAGATGGAACATCTCCTACATCCTATCACTGCTTATTAGTAGCAAGTATGTATTACCAATAAATTAGATTTGCTAACATGAAGAAAATTGAAGTATTTATCTTTTCAGCATTACCCAAAAGCTTCATCTTTGCCTCGAAATGCATTTTGAGACAAAATATAGAAGACAAAAGCTAACCTTATCAATATTGTACTGCCAGTAATAAAACCTTAGATTATCAAAAACTATTTAAAAGCCCAGGAATCTGTTCATGTCTCATACTATTCATCTGCACTTTGCATTTCTTTCAACATGTATAATTTTAAAATTAACATTCTGTTTTACTCCTTTTCGTTTCTCTCCCTTGAAATTTAGCTGCAAACACAGAATAATGTTTTAAATACAAAAGGGGCAATGTTTGCTTTTATGTCTCTTAGGAATAATATAAAAGTATCTACCAATGCCTAAGATTTATGCAAATTCTGTATTTTCATCAAATCTCTGCTGGTATAACCTTCATCGAAACACACCTTTAGAAGACCATTTAGAAAGCATGTGTTTTTAACAATATGTAAGAAAGAAGAAAAAAGCCCAAGAGCCTAGATGAAACTATCTTTTTGCATTCCTAACACCAACAGGTGGCAGGGATGGAGCGGGGCTGAAGATGACATGAAACCCCTTGGACTAGGGGATGGCAAACCTGGCCCTCGGCAAATCTTGCCACCCTGTGCCCACCCCGAAGGGGGGATGCCCAGCAGCAAGCCCTGCCTGCCCCCCCAACACGCCCTTCTCTAGCAGGACCTGCTGAGGAGCCGCCGCGTCTCGCAGAGAGGCCAGAGCCAACACATAGGAGGGATTCGTCCTGCTTGTCTGCAACAGCTGCATGTGGCAAACAACAATGACAACACAGCAACCGATCAGATTCTAACAAAAAGTAGATCTTCAGTCCACTTAGAAGGTAGAAGGCATTTCCTCCAACACATGCTATTGATGTGAAAACAGCACATTGCCATATGAAAATTCACACCTAATTAGTGCTGTGGTGCTAATGGTAAAGATGTCATTACAGTAATTTATCTTACTGAACACCAAGTTGTAGTTTTTTGGTGGTGTTTTTTTCCTGTTTGTTTTTGTGTTGCATTTTTTTGGGTTTTGTTGGGGTTTTTTTTGTTGTTTTTTCCTGAGTGTGTGCACGTGTGGTGTTGTTGCTACCTCCCACACATATATTTGCTCTAAAACAAGTTCTGCTAGGGAAAAAAATGCAAAAAATTTTCCCTTCTACTATTTAATTTTGCTTTTTGCATTTCACTCGAATCAGAAGTTCCAGAAACAATGAGACGTTTTGACAACAACAACAACAAAAAACCTGTATAGATCGGGGTCCTTCAGTTAAATTGCAAAATCTGAATTACGTAGAGTAAAAGCACACTGAAATTCATTTTCCTGATAAAAACTTCCCATTGCATGACTTCTCCTAAATGAACTGTGTACATTTGTATAAGCATTACTCATATCATTCATTTTCTTACCAAAATTTATTTGAGGTTGAAGCACAAAGTGTGCTTTTCTGTATTACCACTTTTTGTACAAGAGTCACAACAAACCAATTTGGATAAACAGAATAACTTTGCTCTACTCAGAGTACAAGATGGGCTGCACGAAGTTCAGGGTTAAGGTAACAAGGTGCGTAAGAACTATTAACGCATTGGGTTTTTCTTCTCTACACAAACAGCCAGCAGACAAGGCTGCCCGTGATGGGAACATGCTGTTCTTCCTCACTTTTCTGTTGCTTTCTCTCCTGTGTGCTTCTTCCATCTTTCTACAGTTGTGGTCACCACTGCTTAGCAACCAAGGGGACATGATGGCACAGAGGAAAATCCTCTGTCTAGACCTCACCCCGATCCACCTTCATGGCTGCAAACTATCTTTCACAGCAAATTAAGAAGAATGTGTTTTCTTTGTTGCCTCAGAGATACCAAGTGGGACCTCAGATGTAGCTCGGTGTAAGCTGAATTCTCCTTCCTCAGTGGCTGTAACTGGGGAGAATTTAACAAGCTGGAGACAAAGAGAATCTGAGACTTGCCAGTAAAACAGGTCTCCAGGTGTAAACGCAAGTGTTTTTTAAAAGAAAAAGAAAAACAACAGCCAGATGCCACGGTGATGGGGAAAAGCAATGGAAAGACAAGGGAATCAACGGATACTACCTACTTCTGCTCAGTGCTCCAGCCGCGCCCCAGGCGAGGAGGGGGCAGAGGGACTCGCGAGCGGCAGCTACAAGCAAAGTCCGGGCAAAACCCGGCAAACGAGACGGAGGACGGACAATACTCACTTCTCCCATGCCACAGGTAGGTGCTGGCTGCGCGCTGCTGGGCGGCCGCCGCCTCGCCGCCTCTTGGGCCGTCTCCTCCGCACCCCAGCCCGGCCCCGCCGCTCCGCGCTGCAGCCGCCGCCCTGCAGCCCCGCCCGGCCACGCCGGGGAAGCGGCCGCGCCCGTCCCCGCAGCGCCCCCTCGCGGAGGCCGCGGGCCAGCGGGGCCGGAGGGCGCGGCGGGGCCACCGGGAAGCCAGAGGGCCGGTAAACTGGGGCGGGAGCTTCCCGGCTGTGGGTGCGGAGGCCGGCGGCTCCGTTGGGGATGTCCCTGCCGGGACGTGGCCGCACAGAAACTTCCCGGCTGGACAGCACATTTCCTGCGCGCAGTTACCCCGCTGCCGCCTGCCCGTGACCTCCGGGGCCGCGACTGCGCCTGGGAGTTCCCCAGAGAGCCGGAGCGGGGCCCCGAGCGCCGCGGGGGGCTGCGAGAAGGAGCCGCCTCTGCCGGAGGGCGCGCCGGGGCCGCCCCGAGGGGCGCAGGCAGCAGGGGGTTCGGCGAGGGCCGCGTTTCTTCCCGCAGCTCCGCGGGCGCAGGCAGCGCCGGCAGCTCCCGCTCCTGGTGTGGCGGCGGGCTTGGGGAGGAGGGTGGAAGCTTCGCTTCCCTTCACCTGCGCGGGGCGGTTCCTGTACACACGAAGCCAAAGTAGTTCTTCACAGCCGTGCTTGCTGTCCTGGGGCTGTAATCCAAGGCAGTGACATTACGGACTTTTAAAATAGGTGCGGTTTTTTTTCTGCTGATGGCTAACTGTAGTACCTTTTGAAGATTGCTTGGAAAGCAAACAACGAACAATAAGTTAGTCTGCAGATCACTGCGAGGTGGTTTATGTGTAGGAAGTACCTCAGTGTTGTCTTGTTCAGACAATGAAAACATCCTCCATGCTCCTGGGTATGGACAACAAACAGTAATTCCATACAGATTTTAGGGGAAAATAGGCACCTGAAGCATTGAGGCTGTACACCTCTATTTCTTACCATGTCTATCTAAAACCATTATGGATAGCTAGCTGTGGCCACAGCCACAGCTCAGCCTAAGTGCACATGCTGAGCCCTCAGGTTCAAATGCCAGCCCACCCGGGCTCCTCGGCGCTTCACCATCAGTACTTCATATTCCTGAAGGCTTCCTGCTGAGGCCTGGGTGCATTGTCTGCACCAATTCCCCATTATGATGTTAGAACCTCAGTGGAAGGCTGCATAAATTAATGACATCTGTAGTTTATGTCTGTGGTCATAGCCTAAGACCATGAAAAGTCCCTAGAAATACTTGGAATTCTCTGCTGCTTCAGAGCAGGGAAGGGCAACATAGGATATACTTGTCACAACAGAATAATAATCTAAGTAATAGCAATTGGTTTATCCATCTTTAGAAATAAATCTTCACCTTCTTTAGAACTATGGAAAATACAGTAGCAAAATCCACAAGCATAAAATGTTCATATGTGATCTGCCTTCTATGCTCCCACTTGCTTACCCAAAATCTGCCACTTTTCCAGCATACCAGGGCAGGGCAGCACAGAAACTCTTCAATTCTGCCATTTCAGCACAGTCAACAGGTAGCATACTTCTGTAGCACATTTAGTCCTTTTCTCAAGTTGTGTCAGACTGGTACCAGCCCTCAGCCATACAGAGCCTGCACCAAACAGTATCAGTGTCCTGTCTGACCGCCAGAAACCAGCTGCTTGATTGTATCTAGTTTTCTCTTCATTTAAATTAAAAAAAAAATTAAAAAAATTACATTTATTCCCTAAAGTATGGTAACAATATTTGATAGCTTCAGTCTGGTTGCTCTGAAAACATATTCTAACAAGCTGACTTTGGTGACTACAAATGAAACCCTTTAGTTTTTATTATTTTCTCCTTCTCTCTCAAAAGGAAACCCAAATAAAGTTTTCCCCCTGTTTTTACTATGTTCTTTTAAGTTGTTTCCATTTTTTTTCCGTATCATTTTGACATTTTAGTATGGATGTACATCTGCTTTCTGAATGCCTCGGCTATGTTGAAGTCTGTAATATTTCAGTACACAATGTTACTGGAATAGTCATGTTAGTCCTTGGGGTAAGACAGGCCTGTGATATTCGAGATAATGATGATTACGTAGTTGGCTAACAATGACAGTGCTTTTAAGAATTATTGTGCATTATAAAACCAATGGATTTCCTTAAAACACAGAATGCTAAATTAATATTAAATAAGTAATTTGTTACGTTAAATTGAAATAAGACATGCAAAAGCATCCCTGCACAGCTGTGGCATTTTTCATCTGTTTAGAAAACAACTACTGCAACAGGATCTGGATTCGTTACTAGGCTGCAATTACTCAGTGCCAGAGTTGCATGGACAATGAGTACAGACTACAGCTAATTTATTTGTTTAGTCCCTGTTTTCATGCAAAGCCTTAGACACGTCCCATAATAATAATGAAACCATTATTACTATTTAATACAAGTAATAGGATCATAACTGTAATTGCTAATTAATAAATGAAAAGTGATGGGGTTTATCAGATGGTACAACCTGTTTCTAAGGGAGAAGACAGAGTAAATTGCAATAGTTACTACTGTAGCACCACTCGGTGTTCAAACTGGATATAGCTTCCCTATCTGTACATTTCTTAACACCTATGTTACCACCTGAAGAAACACAGTGATTGTACAACTTATAATCTCACTAACCCTATACCTAAGGGAATGTGCATCTGAGGGGAGATCTCATTGTGGTCTACAGCTTCCTCACAAGGGGAGGAGGAGGGGCAGGCACCGATCTCTTCTCTCTGGCGACCAACGTCAGAACCCGAGGGAATGGCAGGAAGATGTGCCAGGCGAGGTTTAGGTTGGACATCAGGAAAAGGTTCTTCCCCCAGAGGGTGGTGGAGCACTGGAACAGGCTCCCCAGGGAGGTGCCACGGCCCCAAGCCTGACAGTGTTCAAGAAGAGATTGGACAACGCCCTCAGACACATGGTGTGAACTGTGGGGTTGTCGTGTGCAGGAACAGGAGTTGGACTCAGTGATCCTTGTGGATCCCTTCCAACTCAGGACATTCTATGATTCTACTGTAGCTGTACCATGAGAGAAGAAAAACATGGATACAAACGTGTGCTAAATATATTGGAAGAAAAATGCTTAGTACCTATCTTGATGTAAATGAGCCAAATGGAAGTGTTAACAGAATGGAAATCACTACGGTTTGTTACCACCATCTTTTCTCCAAAATCTAAGAAAGGATTTTTTACCCATTTAGTCCTTCAGTTCCTTATCTACTTTCCTACTTACAATAGATCATGCTAAAGAACAAAACAGACTTACCCTCTGCCCACGCTTCCTGCCAAATAGCTTTATGCCATATAATGCATTACTGTGCTAACCTTTCATTCATGGAGGTGATTAGCAAGGAGACGGTCGATAACTGGCTTCGGAAAGTCTAGCCTCTTGCATCATATTTCCGGCTTGGCATTTGGCTGCATTAAAGTCACAATGCTTGTATTCAGGTGATGGTTTCCTCACAAAGACTGGATATATGTGAAATGAAAATGATCCTGTTTTCTCCTCCACAATCCTTGTTTCTGTCAGTCATGAAATATTGCTGTCTCAGGAGCTGCTTCACTGGTGTCTCTGCAGTGAGCCGAGATCGGCTCAAAGCCTCTCAACAGTCAGAAACAATTAATTTTTCAGTGGATTTTTTTTAACACATACTTACATTAATCTTCCCCTCCTCTTAGTCAATAGTTGCCATTTTTCTATAAAAATTGTACCATCAGACTTCACTACTTACGTTGTCCAGTTAGGTGTTTCTTTTCTGGTATCATACTGTCTACCTTCTCCTGGCTTTTCTTTACCGTAGCTCCTCCTCTGTTTTAAGATAAGCCATTCAGATGGTGCCTTACAGGAAAATTGTCATGTGTGTGGCCTCATTAGACAGTGGTCTAAGAATTCAACATCAAATTCAGTGCAAGATGGTTTTTGATGGTATGAGTCAATATTAGCATAGAAAATATACATGCCAAAATATGCAGTATGTAAATAAATAGTAGTAAAGCCCGAAGTACCATGTCATGAGGCGCTGCTGCAGCAGTCCCATGAACTACAGGTCTAGCTTCAGCTGAGTGCCAAGTGCTGCTACATCAAACTGCTTACTAATTGTAGAGAGCAACGTGTTGCTGGCTCTGTGATTCCTCTGCTCTTCCACAGTATGGCTGTCATTGGCCACAGAACTAGTGGACTATTACCACAGAAGTATTAGGATCTTTCAAAAATCTCCTAATGAACTAGAATAGCGCTATGAAATTATCTAACTTAAAAAAACCCAAGTAAACAGCAGTCAAATTTTGCAGTTAAAACTTTTACTATAGTACACCTCTTTCAGTTTAAGCAAAAATGAATTCTTGCTATGCAAAGCAACCTGGAACAAGTATCTGAAAGGTCTTACTGAGTTGCAGTGTCACAAGGCCCAGGGGCTATACAGAAAACAGTGCCTCAAGACAGTGAGTTGAACTAAGGGAATCAATGTACTGCTTTTACTCTTTCACCGTCTTTCAACAGCCCACCAACAGTGGTCTCCTACTTCTTGCTGAAGATTTGCATACTGGGATTTTTCTCTTATTTTTAGTGGAATTGTCATCTACAAATACAACTCATTTTCAGAAGGTTGAATTCAACGTCTTGCTCACTGCAAGAAGTTTTAAAGAAAATGAGTACTTCTAAAACACCTTTTGTGTAGCTTTTTTATCTCAATATGAGTGACTGAGCCAATACTGCAGAGAGATCAAATGAAGGATTTAGTGCAAAATCTCATTACATTGCTCAACTCTTGCAACACCTGATTATCAGTTTTACATTGCAAACACATTATTTTGCCACTTCATTATAAATACCAAGACAGGTGGAGTGGATGGAAAAATGTATTTTGTAGAAGTGTCATAAGTAGCATTCAGTCAGGTGCTTGAAGACTGAATCCTGTTCTGTCTGTTCAAAGTGGAGCCATTGCAGCCAGTAATCTGAAATACCTGTAGACCAGCCACCACTTCTAGACAAGCTCAATAGACAGTTCTTTAGCTGCTTACCACCACACATTTTCCAGGTTTCAAATTACTGGTTCTATCATTTTTTTATCCCCTTCCAGTTTGTTAACTCTTTCAGCTGTGGGGGCAGTAGAACTGTTTTCCACTAATAGTCTCACTAAAACCGCATTTGTTTGTTACAGTAACTCCAACTGCAGCTTTCTATTTCCCTTCATATAAAGCAAAAGGTAAAATGTGCTACAGCGCGATAAGCAACATAAAATACATCAGTGATTCAAAGAGCTCCTTGGGCAATTCCTTTTCCTCTTGGACACAAGCTATTTAGATCTTTAGATATTAAAAAAATATAAGCTTAGTTTCAATGTTCAATACTTTCAGTGATACTGGTGAACACAGATGTTTAGAGACTTTTAAGATTTGGTTAAGCCATTCCTTAGCACACCAACATCTAAACTATTCTGCTTAATTTTGAATAATAATAGAAATATTAATACAGTATTTCTGATTACAGCTGATTATTTTGCCTGCATTATAGCATCAGATCTCACCTGGATATGACCTGGATTTTACACATATCTTTCTAGTCACATTATATTGACACGTCCACATGAAAAAACTTCTGCGTTGCTGCACATGCCATTATACCTGTGAGGATGGAATATTAAAAACTAGAAAGCTGTGGATGGCTGAAAAATACTAACAGTAGTTTTATTGTCATTTTAAAAGTACTTTTAAGTAGGAATAACACAAAGAAATATATTTTTAACAATAAGTAAGTTTTTAGTAAGAAATGAAGAAAGTATTTCTCCTCATAAAATGGTTTGCCTAAATCTCCCTTTCACAACCACATCAATGTAAGCATTCATCTCTGTTTCCAACACAAAAACCGCACAGTAATACAGATAAAGTTGGATGTACTTTACACATATGAAATGTATACCGGTATTCTGACTTAAACCCCAAATAATTGTTACTAAATTAATATTGAAAATGAATATGGGCAAATATTAGGTGCTTTTAAAAGAAGTTTATTTCTTTAAATCAAGTCTTTCCCCAGCTATTCACATTTCTTAAGTTTTTTTTTTTTATAAGTGGACTAATTATTTTCTCCATCAGTTTTGATTGTACTTGCACAATTTTATCTGTGATTGAAAGAGAAATCCAATTGTTGTTGAAGGCAAAACTACCCTAAAGAGAAATATTTTCATAGGAGCGTACTATGAAGAAATTAAGTGCTTATTTCAAAGAAAGCCTCTGCTTTCTAAATTACATGTTTTATTACTTGTCCACCTACTGTCATTTGTTGTCTTTCCACTACATTGGTTTGTAAAGAAAACCATGTTTACCAAGTCCCTAAAAATAGAACAAGACTTTGTGCCCATGATCTCCATAAGAGGGCACCCTTACCTAACAGCTGAATTTTATACCAACTAAAACCCTTTCTAAAAGCTCTAGGAGGGGAGAAAACCCTATGGAAAGTTTATTGAGAGACAAAGCTCTTAAATTATCTTAATTGTCATTTTAGTGCTGGTAAGGCAAGCCTAACTTTAAGCATGCGTTAACTCTGTATTGATGTTTTCCTAAAACAACTCAGTTTGGTGAAATTTTCTTATAGCCTAAAAGTTAAAAAAATGTAATTAGGTCACCAGAATTACAAAGCTTTTTAGCACTGTCTAGTAAAGTAGGTTTATTTTACCAAGACAGACTTGCTAGGAGCAGCAATGGAGTCTAGCTAACACATGCTCAAGCAAGAACAACATTCCTTTCCGCCAGCTCCCCTTTATTTTCTCTCCTAGCTTACCTCAGTAAGGTCAGGTTTTCTAATTTTGTTGATAGGGAGCTGATACTGACAAGAGTGTGAGCTGCTATGTCTGGTTCAATTACTACTGTTATGTCTGTGATTATATCAGTGATAACATTTACATGGTGAAAAGTCTCTAAACAGTGGATAAAATAATTTCATATCTAAATTCAGATCTTTAAATTGCCATGAATATGTCTTTCCATTTGCTTGTGTGTCCAGAGGGAAGGAATTGCCATTTAAAAATGTCAGAAAGGTACATAGAATACACGTTCATCTATTGCAAAAAAACTTGCTCTTCTTAGAAACTCTAATACTTTCACTCACCTGCTCCCCTAAAACTGACAACAAAACAATTTCCATTTAAAAGAAATTTGCACTGGTTCTAGCTTTATCCGTTGACTTTTACATATTCTGGGTTTGTTACTGGGATACTTAAGACAGAGTTCAGGTACAGCAGATTGGACTGGTAGCAGGATACTTGTTCAAAAGCATTTTTAAGGTACTGCCTTTGACTGCATCTTAGCCAGGAGGAAGACTGCTGGTGTTTTTAAATGTTAAAGGAGCCTGGTTGAGTCTTGCTCCATATTTTTTCAAAGCAGACAATAGGTCTCATTTCATCCACTCAGAAACTGGAGGGTGGGGGGGAAGGCAAAGCAAGTTGCTCTCTGAAAACAGGAGTCTTAGCAATTTGCCAGACGTTGCAGTATAAAGTTGTGCCGGCAGCAGACAGAAAAGTCCAGTTCCCCGGGGCAGCATTCACATTCTTTCTGCAAGAAACTTCTTCCTCCTTCTGCAACACCTGGCATCATCCACTCTACATTGCCAGCTTCTGCAATACTTTTCACTACTTCAATATAACTTAGTTGTATAATCTATATTAAAATTTCATACATGAAGTCTTGGAAAAAAGTACCAGTGCTCTTATCTTTTTTTACTTGTTATTTTCTGTTGTTTTAAAAACTGAGGTAATGAAACAATAGCTGTTAATCATGCATTGAATCAGAAGACTGCCAATATCTAAACAGAGTAGCTGGGATCTACTTTGTGGTCACACACAACTACTTAATAGCTGCTTTTGAAAAGTATTGCTGAAGTTTTGCTTTAGGGGGTGAGCCATACAGACCGATGTGATGATCAGAGGAGTTCCAGAAAACCTTTGTCCTCCATTTCACAAATACCTCTACAGCCTTTCTATCAACTTACTGGAACTTAAATTACATGAGCACTCATCATCCCCAGATATTTCTACTTGCAATAATGGTTGAAAGACCACTATCCTACAGAAAACGTACTTTGCTTAGAAAAGATAGGACTATTGAATCTTTAACAAAGATGTTTATTGTCTAACTGTTAATCCACCATTAAATTGTGCTACATACAAAAAAAACCCAAACCAAATCCACCACCACCAAAACCACAGAAGTTCTCTTTTAAAAAACTGCTTTGCTGGATTCACTTCAATTTTTCATTTTACTCGTTCTGAGAACATCACTCATTTTCAAAAAGCAAAATAAGTCTGAAATATGGTTGTGTAATGCAGCAGTAAGAAGGTCATATCTAAGATGTTTAACAAGATGAAGAGGATTCTAAAATATGTCTTTCATGAGTCACTGACTAGATGTTTGTGCAGAGTCCTATAAAAGGAATGGCAACATAATCTGAATAGGGGCCAGTAAATTTCAGTCTGTGCAGTTATCAGAAAAAAATTACTGGTGACCATCGTATTTATGCAGAAGGGAAATAATCACCAGAACATCATTATCAGATGTTAAGCTATCTACACACCGGTTTTGTGCCCTTAGAAAGAGATGTGCCCGTCACTCCTAAGGAAATATTTTTAATAATAATTTTCATATACTGAATTGTTAGAGTATTTCATGGTGCCAGTGACACTCTTCTGCAGCTGCCCTTCTTGGGATGATTCAGGGGCCCAGAGAGGGTGTGACAGCCACATGCATTGCTGGCATTTCCATCAGTTTGCTCCCAGCCTTTTGGCAAGGGTTGTGCCTGCTGTGGCACGCACCGTGAGCCAGAGCTGCGCATCCCCCAGGAAAGACAGCAGATAGGCATGGCGCACTGCTGTGCCTTTCTTGTCACGCCTGCTACGTAGGTCTCCCTGGAAAGTATCAGATTTGCTGGGCAAACTCAACACAGCAACCTTGTTCAGACCAACGGGACCGGGCTTCTGCAGTGAGCACAGCTGTAAGGGACAGGCTGCAGCGTGCAATGTGCCCAGGACACCAGCAGAAGCTGAAGTACTCTGCCCAGAAAGGCTGAGCACTTAGTTTCCAGCAACAGATTTGTTTATAGGAAAAGCTTTTGGATTTTGTGTGTGTGTGTGGTTTTGTTCGTTTGTTTTTCTATTTTGCTTTGGTTCTGTTGTTTTGGTTTTTACCCTGTGGATCTTTAGTTTGACTAAGTACATGTTTTCCCACTCAGGTGTGGTCTTAGCAAGGGCAGTTTGAACAGACCTTCTGAACTGGTATTTCAGACTGTTCCAGGACAAATGTTTCTTCACGTGTTTGCAAATTCTGTTTCTTGCACTGTCTGGCTTTCTTTTGTGGTCAGCTTTCACTACATGTAACCAGGGACTAACTTTCCCTCTCCCCATATTTAATGTCTTTGAGATCAGACATCATTTGCTTTTATCATCTCCCGAGTACTGTAATGCAAATGGGCAGAATCCCTGAAAAAATGAGACGGGCACAAGTCTAGCACGAAGATATCATGAGTTGCTAACAGGAGAAGATTAGCTACAGCTCCCTTCTGACTAGTGCTGTTCCTTCCAGCCATCTTTTTCTTGCACTTTCCGCAGGTTATGATCTCAGGATTACTCCTTGAGCCTGAAGTCGTCCTCCTCTGGGGAAACCTACTCCTTGTTGGGACCTGTCCATGTCACATGTGCAGAAATGCACAAAGCAAGTAACTCCGATGCAGTGTTTTGGCTCAGTGCACTGGTAAAAATATCTCCTCTCTCATCTGTTTTTAGAGGCTGAAAACCATTATTTAGAAGAAGGCTAGCCTTTCAGAAAGAAGGGGTTTTTGCTAGTAACTGCAAGATGAAAGTCTTGAGGAAAATTAATGACACACTATTTCTTAGTAGTCATTCTCCAGTAGGAATTTTCTTTTCCGAAAGGGCTCTATAGTCTAGCTTTTCTTTCAGATGCTAAAACCAAAGAGAAAAAATGGAGCATTTGCACTATGAATATAGGACAATTAGATCTTCAAAGGGGATTGCTGTGTTGCTGAAGAGCATCCATCTTTTACCTGAGCATCCAGATTAATATCAAAGGGTTATGATTGCTGAGATACTGAGCTGAAACTAGCTCTTTGTTTTCTTATGCACAACAGTAATAAACTTCGATCTATTTTGTGGACTTCCGTCACACACGAATCAGAGTTCCCTTACTGTTACTAGATTATAAATTCCTCTGATCACTGAAAAGGTATTATTTTGGAGAGAGAGCTATGCACATTTATAAGAAGACAAAACTAAACAGTATCACTTACCATGTTTTCAATACGCTATGAAAATTTGATTATATCATGAAAGAAAGAACAAGTTGCAGTTCTTTGGCAGGAGGCAAATTGTATGGAGCAAGTTTGAGGGAACAAAGCAGGAGGAAGACTGGAAGGAAAAGAGTAATATAGAATAAATTTTTTGTAGGAAGATATGAGAAACCAAAAAATCCATGTAATTAGGAGCCTTTTTGAGAGCACACTTGAAGAAGAGTTCAGTATAGATCTGGTCAGACTTTCGAAATTTCATTCTGCTGGGCAAGTTTTCATTCTGAATCAAAGGGAAAATGCAAAAATTCTGAAGGTTCTGATGGGTAGGAAATTCAGACTGTCTCATTTCATTTCATCCTGGAAAAAATTAAATGCACAACCGAGCATGGCTGTGATCCCTGATCTGCAGAACATGGCATCTATAGGTACCAGCACATAACAAGAGTGCTAAGACACCTCCTGAAGACACCTCGTTGAAGAAGGCAGCCTAGCAACGGAGAACAAACGATTAGACAAGGCTAAGGATGCATGAGTCTTCACTCTAAGATCTTGGCGGCAGGAATCCTCCAAACACTAAAAGTTGTGGTTCAAGCTTCTATGCTGGAAAAGTTCTTGAGGTTTTGCAGTTAACAAGCGGTACATGCAGAATCTACTGAGCAGACGGAATGCAAATCTACTTACAGATTCGCCAAATAAGACCTGGAACAAGGAAACCCCACAATCTCTGCAGATAATAGCACAACTTAATTCACTCTCAGTTGCTCTGATAAACAGAATAATCAATTTTGTTACAATGGCCTCAGAAGACAGGACTAACCTGTTTCTTATGAGCCACAAGATTTAGCATCACATTTTGATGAGATTTCCTCTGCCCAGAAATTCAGGCTGCATATCATCCAGTGTCTGTTTAACCCAAATGGACCATCTGATGATGGATACTCTGAGTTAAATTGACTATGCAGCTGTCTGAACACTGAAGGACCTCACGTGACTGCTTAAGCCATTATTGCTAGAGGTACTGTGTTCTCAGTCAAACTCCCTCTAGAAAGGAAGTTGTGTCTTCCACGTGATTTTCATGAAACATAGATACTGAGACAGAGTTACAGGATAGGTACCTTTATAAATATGGTTTCTAGAAAAAATATTTTTGAATTACACATTTTAAGTCTCTTTTGGATAACATTTCCCCCAGGTTTTCCTGTTCTGTGCTGTGAATTTTTCATAAATTGGAAATTTAAGGAATGTGATCTACTTGGAAAGAAAAAAAAAGTAAGTTAAGCAACAACAACAACCCCACTAGATTTTACTCTGCTTATGATGTGACATTCTTCTAAAACAGTAACAGGCAAGGTGCTTTGACACTTTCATTCAGAAAGCAGAACTATTTTGAAGCAAAACCAGTCTTCATTGGAAAGCATTCATTTTGGTTAATATTTCTCACGAAAAAATTCAAAGTTAAAAAATGCTTAATTTGCTTAGAGCATAAATAACAGAATTCTGAAAAATGTCAGCACAAATTTCTCAGCAGATTTTGAACCTCACCCTGGAAATTCTAGATACCATTTCTGATCTTTACTTGTTGTTGTTTGGGATTTTTTGGTTGGTTGGTTGGTTTGTTTTAAATCAACTATTGACGTCAGATTGCACTACGTGGTGATTATGTTCAAATATCTTGTGGAGGAAGGCTGCTGAAGTAGCTTTTGCCCTCCTTCCTCCCACAAAAATTCTTGCAGTATGCCCTACATAGCAGTGCTGCTTCTGTCAGGTCACTTGACATGTACCGAAATAATCTGACACAGGAAGAGAAGGAAGAAACTTGATGACCAGTCTTCTCCTCTGAGGCCAGAACTAAACTCCCAGCCAGCTCAGAAAACAGCCCATGTATTAAGTTTAGCAATAGCATTAACAGCACATATTCTTGAAAAAACTCAGAACAAATGCTGGTTTTATTACCTTCATATTCCTCACAGGAACATAATGATACAGAATTCATTCCCCACTCTCTGATATAAATGATGACCCTTCATTAATCACTCAGTTTTACAAGTGTTTTTGCATATGAGTAAACTGCACAATGCTGTTTCTCTGGCAAAATTATAGTTTAAATAATAACGAAACAGCATTTTATAAAAGATATATTCTCTTGATTTGTTTTACTGTCATGAAATGGCTGACTACATAGAAAATATATGCACAGTTTGTCAAATTGCTTTCTTATTTCAAAAAATATAACTGTTATTCTTTCTGATTATTGTAATAACAAATACCTTTGCTTTTAATCAGCAGGGGTTATTTACGGTTTAGCCATAAGGACAATAAATGGGCACATAGAAATCAACTTTCTGGAGCAGCTTTGTAAATGTTCAGCATTTGAATAACACCTTTTTTAGATTAAATAGCTTGGAATAGAAATGAAAATCTCTGATATGGAATCTGGTTAAAAACTAGTATTCTTACCCACAAAATACATATCCTCATTTCCTATTTTATACAGACTTGAATTCACTAAAATACATTGCAATTGTAAGTAATTAATATTAAAGATAATGTTGACAATTCCAAGCTTGAAATTGACAAATTTCAAGATTTGTCTAATTTGAAATTGTCAAAATGTTTCTTATTGGTGGCATGGTCAAATGGATGGGATGAGAGATACACAAAGTACTTGGTATTCATTGTGTACTTGGTCATGCACCACAGCGTCAAATGAAATCATTGCACTTTGGGAACACTGAAATATTAAGATCTGCAATGAAAATTGAATACATTTATAAAACTTACAGTGCCAGTCTCATCATATTATGAGAAAAGAATAAATTAATACTGTGCCATTTCTTTCTCCCCTTACAATCTTTGTCACAATAATGAAGTGTAGTAGACTTTAATATACAGACTTGGTAGGATGCTAGTCAGTCCCAATTCAGTCTCAGAGGCTTTTATGAAAAATGAGGTAAGAAAAAACCCATCATAGGCTTTGGCTTGAATTAGCATTTTGACACCTCATATACTATGTTGGAATATGGTAGTACCTTGTCACAATAATAGTTCTGAGAATTTCAGATATCGCAGACAACACTAATTTGGTTCTTGCATTCTATATAGGTGATAAGAATGGCATTTGGGGGGGGGGAGGGGGCAGCAAAGGAAAAAAGAACCTGTTTACATATGTCAAACCTTTCAGCCTTGCAATCTGCTTTCCCATAATGAGCCAAAGCAGACCAAGAGAAACTGCTTTGAAATGAGGTAAATAGTACAGCAGAAGTCTTAGCAGCTTTTCAGAAACACACAAAATAGCCGTAATTTGGTACATAAAACTAATGCTGCACTACTGACTCCCACCTGCAGAGCAGACAGATGGCAGCATACAGCCACACATTTGTGAAAAGTAGAATTTCAACACTGATGTTCTGAACCAGGATTCCGGGGGCTCATAGAAATTCTGTAGGAGCTTGTCAGGGTGTCTCACCATGGCTTCATGGCCTATGTACAAGTAAAAAACAAACCAAGCAACCAACCAAAAAAAGCCAAACCCTGTTCACTTTCTTTACTGGTATCTTTTGAGAATAAGAAATACATCACTTGAAGAAATACATCCCCACTTACTGGAAGATTCCTCACTTCACGGCCTGCCTAAGAAGAAAGTTCATGCCAGTATGACTAGTCAGGAAGGATCTCTACGGCAAGGATTTCCCAGGAGAAGCTGTAAGGTGTGGAAGGGGTAAGGAAGGGGCTAGAGTTCTCAAAATCTACAGACTGAAGTGGAAATAATTATCCTGCATTGTCAAAAAGACCATAATCTGACTGCAGAAGTAGGAGGAGCACTACTGGGTTCTCCTCTTGCTGTTACTACCAGTGTCCTGCCACATAAAATCCAGGCACAAAGGTGGAGGAAAAGGATAAGATTCAATTGTTTGTGCAAGTGTTGTTTATTTTCCTTAGAAAGTTTCCTTCATATGCCCAGATTACCTTGGTTCAAAATGACTGAGTTTCACAGACCCAAGGGTGTTATTTCTATTTAGTATAGGAAAGCATCCCGTAAACTGCAGATCAGTGAATGTATATGCATTTGTTCCTACAAGATAATAAGTTATCAACGACTTTTCATATTGTTGTTCCCTTTTTTGTCACCATCTAACCCAGCACTCAGTCTCTGCTCCAGGACAGTCTGGGAATAGCTGGAAAAATGAACTCTATCGCCCTTTTTCAAGGGAGTCCTTGTCTTCAGGAGGACAAGTAGCAAGGGGACATTGCTCACCTTTGCTACATCTTAAAAGAGCACAAAGTAGATCAGATACTTTCTCTTCATAGCCATCAACAACAAATATTTAAAAGCATCACTTCCCTTCTCCTGCAGTTGTTAGCAAGTTTATTGGGGCCTCCAGCAACATAAGACATAGAGTATTAACCTCCATATTAGAGTATAATGATGCAAGGAACTTGTACTGCATAAATGCTGTATCGCCCATAGAACAAAGTAAAAAAAATTAAGCTGCATATTATTGATAACGCGTAGCATTATTAAAACAAAAACTTAAAAAATAAAAGCTTTTAAACCTTCAACCTTCAAAGAAAAAAAAAAAAAATCTGAAAAAAAGACAGTCACAGGCTTCCCCAAAAGCATCCTTCTCAAAGAGTAGCCCTTGCCCTACTGGGGAAGAGGTGGGGCCATGGGGAAAGGAATTCTCAAACCCACATTTCCCAAGCCTTGGACACACAGATTCACAGGTTAGACAGAAGTCAGTGCTTGTGGAGCCAGCAAGCAAGCCAATAAGGAAAGATTCCTGTGGTCACCAGCAAATGAAAATGAAAAGTTTTGAAAGGCACCAAGAACAAAGTTTCCACAAAGAAGGGGGTTGCTAGATTTTTTGCTTTTCTGCCCCCCTCTTGGTGATTTTTTAAACCCACTGACTAACCTCAGCCAGATTTGATAAAAGTAAGCTTGTTGGCTATTAAGAGTCTAAAATTTTCAGGCAACTAACAGGTATGCAGAAAGGACAGATGTTATTAGTGCCTTCAGTGAAAGACTGGAGTACGGGCACAAGAGCTATTAGAATCCAGAGCATCCAGATGGGACAGAACTGCTACAAATATTTAGTTAAATTTTGCATATCATTCCAAGGCAAAAATAATCTAGAAAGCCTTAATAAGTTAAGCTACATAATTTCCAGTATTCGAAAAAACTACTGGAAATGTCCTTTTGATGTTTTACAGCTTTTTCATATACTGAACATGGTTTACATGGCAATAGGTTTGTAGGTATACACATAAAATAAATAATTTTTCAGAAAATTCAGATTTGCATACATGGAGTGCAAGATGAGACAGACAGCCTGACATTCCTCTTCTGTGAAGAATCTTCACAAAACAGAAGACAAGTAGAAAGACAATTTCCTGGTCCATCTTCCAGCAGTTCTTGTTTTAGCCCAGTGACCTGGCTGTCTCTTTAGGCACTTCAGTCATGACTACAAATATATTCTGACTTATTTGATATGGAAGAAAATAGAAGAAAAACTCTATATGACCTGTTGCTACAGCTGTGTAACAATTAAGAGGAAGAAAATTGGGTTTCAAATCCACAGACTACAGTGGTTTACAGTTACTGTGCTGCTTATGAGATTGTTTTTTGGAATAGACCTATTCCATGGTTTTGGATATTAGGATTAAATTATGTTTTATTGCTTTGGGAATCTTCATCCTTAGATGTTGTGCAACTGTTTTGCAACTGCATAAGGTCTGAAATGAGTCCTGAGCTAATTAATCATCATGGCATCATTTAAACTATCCAGATGAATTTAATGCTAACTAAAGGCTTCACCAATCTGTTTGCCACAATGCAGGCGAAACACAGGTAACAATGTCAGCAGCTGCATTTCTGTATCTCATTAGCTGATGAGTTGGTTATATTTTTAAGGTCATTTTTTTTTTAGTTCATGATTTACATTATAGGAATCAAAAGACATTTCATCAAGTACTTTGCTTCCAAATTCTGCTATTCAAGTTGCCTTTCCTCAGGGTTTTCAAAGGTAACTGCTGTTACTTTCTAGTCCCACAGACACTTAACACACCGGGTTTGCTATTCAAAGCTCTTCCGGCTGAGCGTGGGGTTCTGAAAGATGTTCATAAATGGCAGTGCAGTGTTTCTCAGGCTGCCCTCTCCTGCTGACAGGAGCATGCTTGGAAGAAATCAGTCTCTGTGGCTACCCTGATTTCCAAATTGGACATGGATGGCCAGTTCTATTCAAATACACCTCTGAAATCAATGTGACTCCTCTTTCCTCATCTTTTAAATAGACAAACTCTGAACTGCAGGATGGGCGATTCAGATTCACAGTGAAATGGGTTTAGATGGTAGGAAGAATTCAGCTGAGGCTCCTCCAGTATTACTTCAAATGCATAGACTTTTGCCTCTTAGCAGCATATATTCCAAACCTGTCACATAGATTGATGTCATCTATGTCCATTTCTACAGTAGTAGTAATTGCATCTTTGTGACTTTTTGCCTTTTATTAATCTCATGACTTCAGGGAGATAAAGCAGGCAAGGTAGAGAGGGCAGGAAAGCTGCCTGTGTCTCCAGAATTGCAGAGGAGATGGCATGGACATACACAGAGGTGAAATAATGTGACAGAACAGAAAGAAATACAAAGCTATTAGAGCACTGGTTGAATTAGTCATTAAAAGTATTCATAGTCTGTCCTATTTCCATCAGCATATCTGTACAAATGAAGGCTAGAAAGAGAGTCAGATTTTCTACACGAAAGCTTAAACATTCACTTCCCAAATACCATTTTTTTCAGGCCAGCTGCACCAACATAGTGAGGGGAGGGACTTGGTTTTCTTTTGCAGTAAATGGAATATGGAATTGGTCAAGGTGACACTTTGGATAGAGCTAGAATTCTTTAGCATACATCTGATGAAGTGCACAGTATAAGAAAACAATTTCAATGTCACTTCTCAGCCGGCTGCTAAATTATTTCTGCCAATCAGACTAATGAATGCACTGGGTTACATTTGTAGTCCTTATTTATATAGTTAGATTTAGAATCCCCCTCATAATCCTCCTTTAAATTAATCCCCATTTATGTCCTCATTTTAATTGCATATCTCGCAGATGCCTCTTTTGTATTTAAGAGACAATCCAAAAATGAACCACCAAGGAAGCAACAACACAGAAAGAACATTTCACAAGAGACTATTTTGAAACATAACAGTGAAAAAAATACAAGTGCCATTTATTTCATGGTGTAGCTATCATGCTGATTCTTGCATGAATTCAAGCAGCCTCTATATTCTGTGTTACATGAACTACCTTAATTCTCTTATGAAGGCAATGCCATGGTTCAGAATGATAACACTGCAATACTTTTGCTTAACTTCTTATGGTCATCCATAAAAATGTTTAAGTAATAAAGTATATTTTAAAGTAATTGTGCCGATGTGCCAGAGGAGGATAACATTACCTAAGAACTGTACCAAATCCCTGAAGCTGGCTCTGCATGTAAGCCAACAGACTTTTGAATCTCACGCGCCTTTTCCTTGAGTTTGATTGAGCACGGTGCAGCGCAGGATGCACGAGCTGTCTGAGCAGCGTGCCCGAGGGGGAGCTGAACTGGACTGGAGCAGAAGCACATCCCGGAGGGACTGGGTCACCTGCACAAAAAATAAAATGGTGTTTTCTGCCTGATTTTTATCCCTGCAGCCACCACCATGATAATAAGCATTTTTTAAAAGGAGTAACATTATGTATGTTGCCTCTCTCCAAAATTTACATATATGGAAAAGAACTTTTGTCCCATAGGTTACTTTCGGTACTTTGATATAGCTTATTTGCTTCTTACGATTCCTACTTGATAGTATTTCATTATCTGTGTGGGCACACAAACACTGCTGCCACCTTTTGAAATTCTCTTAACTGTAGGCATCTTCTTCTATGGGTTCATCGCCAAAGCATTTTGTATTTGAGACAGCAGTATGAGTCTTACATCTATTTTACAAATGAAGGCATCATGGTATAATATCAGTGCAACCATTTTGTTTGTAGCAGAAACACTAGTATGTGAACTACAGGAAAAAAAAGATATTTAAAATGAAAATAAAGGACTTAATTATTTGGAAAGTGACAGCACATATCACTGCCCTAAGAAAGTGGGGTAGAATGAAGAAGACTGCTTTCTGTCCTTCAGTGTTGAGAATTATACATAATATTGTTTTTAAATGGTAGAATCACTCCGCAAGTTTCGTTCTTCTGGCTGTGTCAGCTTCTTCAGCCTGCAGGCTGTGTGTACAATGGGTTTCAGTGTAGAGGCTGCGCAAGGAAGACTGTAGATGAATCTGAAGACAAACTAACAGCCAACCGGGTGGAGAAGAACTTCCTTTTAAATTCCCAGAATAATTACCCCATGGCAGTTTAAGGGAAGAAATATTTTCTCCAGGGTATAACTTTTTAGCCTGCGAAGTATAACCATATTTGAGACTTTCTCCTACTTTATGTTTGAAACCAAATAATACTACATAAGCCATCCTAATCTTTCAAAATTCAGCCTGTCATCCTGTGTAATTATATCATTCTGATATTCATACCATCTAAGAATCTGTTTAATAGTAAAAGCAATTCTAGATTACTCATTTGAAAAACAGGATATTAAAAATTCAGTTAGAAAAACTAGTGAGATACAAACTCTCTTAATTTTCCATGGATTAGTTTTTTTTAAATGATTATTCCCCTAGCTTTACAGTTTGTTAGTTACACAAATATTATAATTACTGTCAGGGTCCAATAAAGCATTTTAAAGTACTTTATTGAAAATGAAAATCATCTAGTTTGTACCTTAAAAAATTGCAAAGGAAGACAAAGAATGAACTCAATGACTCAGAAGTTATTTAATACTCACTTGTGATATTTTGGCTATCAGCAGGAAAGGCTTCCAAATTACTAAGGGCATTTCTTTTGCAAAAGTGCACACTTCAGATTTAAAAAATTCAACATATTTGGGAACAGTGATAATTTAAAATAACCTTTCTGTTTCAAATCATCCATATTAATTTCATATCTACTGTTGCATGTGTCTTAACCTTGAAGTAATGGATGTTGATAGAAGAGCTGTAGGACATCTGAAGAAAACATAAAGGCATCAGGGGAATGTTTTTAGGCTCAGGCTTAGGCTGTGTTTCATAACTATATTTCTCTAAAAAAGAAAAACAAGTACTTCTTGCTGCAATCAGCATATATTTTCCTTCTTGAATAAGATGCCCCATTTGAATTTCATTTTTGTGTGAGTACTCTCACCAACACCCTCCCTTGGGTACAGAGAAAACAATAACTTTTCATATCAGAATTTAATGTACAGCTTTGTACTTGTGTAACTCTACACGGTTATGATTAATGACCTACCTATTGCATTTTTATAAGGGTTGGAACTTCAATGTATCAGGTAAAATATTGGTCTCATTGAAGTTAATAACAAAATTTTCAATGACTTAAGAAGTTTCAGAATTTCATATACACTGTCCCTTTGATTTCACATTGTGCTTGATTAATTCATTTGTTTGAGTATTCAGGAGGTGATATGAGAGATGAAAAAAATACATATTTTTATCTAGTCATATTATTTTGCATTACTTTAGATACATACACAAATAAATGTATATACAAGTTTTAGTAATTATGTATTAATATATTTAAATATAAAAATGCATTATAAATATCTGATTGTGCCATGACTTGAAGATCAGAAGTTTAATGTTTTTTCTAAGCCTGAAAATTATTTAAACACTACTAGAGATCACAGATCAAAAATAATTTTCAGTTCTTAAATAAATAATGGTTCAATCACTTTCCCACATCCAGTAAATATGGAAGCCTGACACTAAGTAAATCTAATACTAAATAATACTAAATAGGGGAAGAGATACAATACTAAAAGGGTAAGGCTTTTCAGCATATTCTTCCCTTTGGCACATTGTGGGGTGTCAGTGCTGCATGGCCAGAAGCAGGGCAGGGTGGGCAGAGCTGCTTTCCCTGGCAGTTGTATTCCCCTCTTGCATGTTGTTTGCTCTCCACAACAACATGGGTACCCAATACACAAATTATAAAAATAAATACCAACCCCAACTTGATTCAACATTCCTACCTGATATTCTATAGCCACTGAAGTTGTCTTCAGATGTTTCTATGCTATTGGATCCTTTTACTCGTATTTGCCTCCATCAACTTTACTGGGTTTCAGAGTGATCCACTTAATGTGTCAGTGTCTCCTACTAACTGAAATGCTTAATTACGAAAAAGATTGCTAAACATGGGCAAAGAAAAACAAACAAACCAACCAAACAAAAACCACTAAGTCACCAAAAGACAGGATTTGTGCTTTAAATGAGATCTGTGACTTCATTTTCTTGCATGTAAAACTGGCATTTACATGCACACTTATTAAAATGACACTTTGCGAGACCCAGTATCTCAATATCTTTGGGAGAAGGGGGTACAGAATTATAAGATAATATTAATACAACTATATAAGGTATTTCACTAGTAATAATGTCCAAACTGTAAAGCTGTAGTAGGTTGTGTTTTAACCATCTAAGGAAAAATTAAACACAAGCAATTAGATAAAACTTTGATTCCATAGAGAAGAGACTGATCCCAGATTATACTATACTGTAAAACAAGTGCTCAGTAGGATCAGAGCCTGATAAACGCCTGCTGTGTGACTGCACTGAACCTCAGCAGCAGTACCAAACGCATCTAGTCCTGCCCCTAGCACATCAGTGACGCACGGTTCAGTGCTGCCATCAAAAGAGAGGTACCAGAGCTGCCAAAAAGATTTTTACCTGGACAGCCTGATTGTATCAGGATTTGAATACCTGTTCTTCCCAAGGAAATGCAGGATTTGTCACGAGAGGACTAAATCAAATGATAGGCAGAAATGTGTATATGTACCCGTGGAGCTGACCTAGAATAGCAAGACATATAAACAATAATTTGTAACTCTAACTATCACATAGAGTAGATTAGCAGCTGAAATCGTAAAAAGGCTCACTAGAACCCTGGCGGCAGTCTTAGAGAAGACATCCAAGGATGTTTGCAGAATCCCATTTTATGCTTTTACTTGCAAGAAGTATGAACATATGAACACAGAGATGAAAAGCTGACATGGTTCCTCTCCCCTCCAACCTGACGAGGGCTAATGGAATTCTGGCTATCAATAAAACAAAAGGGTGATTGAATTTTAACACTCTTCATGTCAGAGTGAATAATCAAACAGAAAAGCGTAATCTTTGTCCATGCTCCAAGAGAAACTGCCCCTGCATCTTACGTTAAATTAATATTTGATGTCATTCCATTTAAAAATTGGTGATATACACTCTCATTTGGTAATAATAATTTCATTTCAATTTGATTAGATGTGCTTCAGCTTGTTGTCATATTCATTAACTACATTCACTGCAACAGCAGTGTAACACTAATCTGTTTGTTGGGATTAATTTTCCACAGTCAAACAACCTGGGAAGAAGTTAAGTGTTCTTTCTGGGTTTCAAACATATGTAATTTGAGGAAATCTAGTTTTGAATCAAAAGTGTGAATTTGACATTACCCACCCTGCCATTAACATAGATATTAAAAAAAAAAAATGAAGTTCCAACAAAGTGTCAGGCTGACGGTACTTACCATTACTTATCATCATTCACAAATTGATTTTCTGGCCTTACATATCTTTAAGAACCAGTTGGGCTTTTTAAATACCATCATTTTTCATAAGATGATGAATAACAGAGATTTAGAGCCTCCCAGCAAACATTCATGCCATGATTCGGTTCTCAAAAGAACACATTTACAATATTAACTCCTTAATGTTGTTTTTCTGCTGTACTTGTGAAGATCAGAGGCTCCCAGGAGCATTCTTTTCCTGCATTTCTGCATTCACATGAAGATTCTCACCCTTCAGCACTTCTTTTGCAACTGAAGCTAATAGGACTTTCCTTTGTAAGTACACAGGGAATACGTATCTGCAAATTCTGTGAGTGTTGGTTTGGGTTTCTGTTTTTTGTCAAAATAGGAGTTAAACTGATTGTAAGATAACCTTCTGTCATCCTTTTGAGATCTTCTGCTTCAATTTGTCTTGATTCAGCATGCAGACGGACATTAAAATGGAGTTAACTATTATAGGTGGCCTCAGAGCCATCTACAAAACCAGACTTGGATCCAAGGCTACTCAAGATTCAGTACTGCGTATACAGGCTTGAAATACTGCATGCTTGGGTGAAGGAGCACCTAAAGAACAAGCTCCTATATCTCAATATCTTATGATCTTAAATGCTTAGGTCAAAAACCTGTTAGGAAAACAGTACCTTCCCAGTCTGAATGAGCCATGACCTTACCAGAGGAGGGTGACCCTGAAGGACTCTCCAAACAAGAGTCACCATTTAAATGTTGATTACCTTGAACACAGGTATTTTTCTGTGTTGAACTGAGAAAAAATAGCACAGAAAATATAAACAATGGATGTATGGATAACAAGACGTAATGTTTACTAAAAAAAGCTAAACATCAAAACCATACCTGTGAATTTTCACTTAAACAGGAATTATTCCTGAATCTGCAAAAAGGACTTTAAGTTTTGTGAAAATTATTTTAAGAACCAAATGCTGACAAGAAAGTTTAATTTTGGAAAAATAAGCCAAAACAGAAAACAGTGACAAGTTGTCCAATGATAATTTATAGTTTAATTACAAACTGACTTTACCGAACTGTGATGTGGCTTTTTCAGAGAAGAGCAGCATAGGGCTCTTATTACTTTTGTTACAAAGCAGCAGCTCCACAAACTCTTTTTACAGGCATGTGCACTTACTCAAGCAGCCACCGCCAGAAGGTGTCCTCTTTCAGTAACTGTTCTCTAACAGAGCCAAGGAATAGTGCAACCCTTTCAAATGGATTTTTTCCATTAAATTACAATCTCAATCTCTGAATTTAAGTGACTCTTTCTCCTCTACTGTACTCATTTAATTCTACTATGCAGGTGTTTGAAAGTGATTTGGAAAAATACTTAGATGTCTGAACATCTGGAAATAAAGTTTATACAATGCCATATTACCATTTTATGGTAATGTAAAAGCTTATTTCCAGATTTAAAAATGTACAGCTATAGATATGTAGATTCTGTGGAGTTTACGATTTTTAAAAAAGTCAAACACCTTGTTAATAAAAGGCTCACCAGAAGTTCAGATTTGCCATACTATTTTTTTTCAGATAGCCATCACTGTATCAGTGATACTTTGCCTGTATTAGAAGGTTTTCTACACAGCCAGGAAGGCCAGAAGTCTTTCACACCTCTGTTTCAGTATTTGTCTAAGTTCCAGCTGTTTAACCTGTGATGGGTCTGAGGTCTCACTGTGTGCTCTGACACTCCTTTGAGCAGTTCAGGCCCTGTTCTTTACCCTGACCTCTAGGGATCTCACAAAGTAAGCATTCCTTGGGATTTAAAAGTAAATCCTGCCTAATGAATTCAATCATTACACAGAATGGATTGAGCATGCTAGGAAGGTTCTTTACAAACCAACATTCAGTGCAAATTGAAAAGGGATGAGAGGAAAAGAGAAGTAATGGGAAAATCTGTAGGGCTTTTAGTGAGGGCAAACATGAATTCAATTGAATTGTTATTCTAGCCATAATCTGTTCCCAGTGCTATCTAAGAGGAGAGAGTGGGAAAGGAGGAACCAAATGTCTCTAAGAAAGAAAATAAATAAATTGTACACATATAGACAGACAGACATATATATATATATATATCTCCATGTGCATCATGGCTACTAACAGAAAAAGTAACTTTCTATACAGGCCTTGCTATTTAGATTAAAACTACTCTTCTGCTTTACTCTGCAAAAGATTCGCAGTGGAGACAGTAAAAGAAAAAATACCGTTATTTTTTCCTGTCCCATCCATTTTAAGCCCATTAGCCAACAGGACAGAAAGACCACTAAAAGAACATGTGAACTTGTCATTGTTCTTTGATATTTAAAATAAATATATCCCGAATCAAGCTTCTCATATATGATTTTAGCTACATAAATGCCACAGGGAGTGAGGGCAAGAGTAAACACACAAATAACCTGTTTCCTAGCTTCTGGTGGGCCCAGTGACTTACAGAATTATCTCTCAAGTTACAGAAAATTAAGCTTTGAATCGTAATATTTCCTTCACGGTCATTAACAGGTGTTTGGATTTTGAGTTTCAACTGTAAGCTGTTTAATGTAGGAAAAAAGTATTTCAATTTTTCCGCTATCAAGAGACAATATTCTTAGGCCTCCTGTGTATTGAGTTTTCTGGGGTGCAAAATGGAGATTAGCACCTACTGTTGTAAAGGGACCTTGGGATGCTAAGTGGCAAAACAGCAAACCTGGGGCTTTACAGTCACAAAGCCCGTAGTGTAATACAGTCACTTTGACACCATAGTTATTGTTATTACAAAAGTCAGAACCATCCTGCATGTCTAGACCAGTCTTCTACCTAGACTTAGAAAATTACATTTAGTTGCACAAAGGTTCTGAACGGCAGCCACACAATTTATTAGAGAATGGAAAGAGGTATCTAAAACCAGCAGCTGATCCATTGCAGTCATTTGTCCAGATGTAGACAGGATACAGAGCCTGCTCCTTAGAAACAAGGGCTGTGTCCCATGAAGTCAGATATGGGTCTGTGCTGCTGTGCTTCGCTTTGCAAGTTTGCTCTCTGCAGCCCACATCAAGTAGTGCCTCATTCTGTTGGTTTGCAGGTAACAGGATAAAGTATTAACATGTGGAAAAGTCAAACCTTCAAGAAAAACTGAAGCACATTGAAGGCTCTTGTTTCATGTCACTTTCTCAGTTACTCTGTATCTTACAAAACAGTGTCACTTTGTCAGATATTTTGTGTTGCTTCTTATGTCTTTATCTTGAAATTTTCAAAGACATTTGAACAGTAACACACAATGATCAGATAGACATCTGTCAAGCCCAGACATACCAGAAGCAATGATTTCCTGTGGCTGGTTTGGGACAGGGCGATTGATCAGATATTCTCTTTTGCTGTGACCTCCTGTAGAAGTCACAAGCAGAGTGTTCACAGACTACATCTGCTTATTTATTCTCAGACAAATTTGGATCTCTTAAAATTCACAACAGTCCTATATGCATAAGAGAGAAAGCTACCAGCGTAATGCAGATCCTGGGAAGAACAACAGCTATCTTTTTTTTTTCTAGTAACAATATCACAAATATATTGCAAAATTAATTCCAACACTTGAACCAATATTGTATCATTAAGTAGAAAGTGTAGGATTTTAATTTCTTCCTCATTGTAAAAGATTTTAAAATCTGATCTAACATAACTCATTGTGTGTCTTTAATTTTTTACAGTCTTGTTCTCCTTGGTGGTATTGTTGCAGACATAAAAGATAAAGTATGTTTGCATAATATTGGGGTTTTGTTTTTCATTTTTTGCAGACAAAGTGGAAACAAATGCTTTAATTCTAAAACAATAACTACTAAAGATATGACTCACTGAATCCTGAAGCTCTTAAGAACTTCAAAATTAGCTCACATACTACTTCGGACATTAGAGATTACAGGAGTCAGATATTATTCGTCATTTACCTTAGTGGTAATATGGCAGGTGTGTAATATTTGCTAATACTGAAAGAATGTGTCTCCAGGCTACTTCTCTCAGTGAGGCTGTCATTCAGCCATTCCTCTGGGCATACCTCTGATTTTAGACATGGATCCATTGAACCCAACTCTTGCTTGAAGACAGCAATGTAATTTAGGACCTTGTTGGATCTGAACCCAAAAGAGGTTCATTTCAATCTACAATGGCAGACACTAGAGAGACTCTAGTTTCAACCACTTACAAATAAGAATTTTGTCATATTTACATCCTTTCTATACTTGTACCTAGAGATAATGATCAAGACACAGATCCCAGCATACTGGGGCCCAAAACATTAGCCGACTTCCCACAGTCATGCTTCAAATTAGTGGCAGAAACAGGAAAAAAAACTTGTTTCTCAATTAATATCTGTGAAATATACCATCCCTTTTTCTGTTTTCCTTTCCTCCCCTTCTGTTTCTGTTCTCTCCTGTCACTCCCTCCCACCCATTTCTCCTGCAAAAAGATTAAATGAAAAATGTACAGAAAGGTCACAGTTTTGTTACTGATACTTAGAAGAGGTTTACAGTTAAGTACTGACAAGTACAGTCAGGAGTCATCTGGCTATATTCTCTTCCCTAAAAAGTTAAAAGATGAAGCATCCACCAACAAATACATGCTGTGGCCTCAGTATCTCCCATCAGTGACAGCCTATTTAAACAGCAATGTAATATACTGTCCTTCATTACTATCCTTCGTCTTACTAAACATTTGTTTCACATCTATCAAACCACTCAGTATTACTTTCTATTTTATATCATACTTAGTATGCTTGGAAAAAACAACTTACTGCTCACTGGTATGGCATAGTTAATAGAAAAATAAAATTTGTGGATATTTCACTTCTTTATGGGCTCTATTTGCTTCCATTGCTTTTTCTGCAGCTCTACTTAAAGGCTTTCTACTCAAAACATCATGACTATTGCTTTTACAGTATTGCTGTCTAGATTACTTACTTCACTTTTTTTTTTGTGGTCAATCTCTCCCAGTCTGCCCGGTCTACACATCTGCAGTTCTGTAGAGTGCACTGAAATTCCAAAACATCCTACTTTTGATTAGAATAAACCCCCAACCCGAAAAATATCCATCTCTCTTGTTCTCAGGTTTTAATGTATCTGAAAATATTAAAAGGGGAGAAAGGAAGTATTAGTTTCAAAAATCACAATTTCAAATCAATATTATTCTTCAGCCATACTACAAAATAACTTTAAGGGAGGGCTTTGAATGAAAAAAGGATCAGATGTTCACATTCTCCACAAGTGAACTTCCCAGTTCCACCTAACCACAAAATCTTACATGATAAACCCACCCTCTTAATCAGGCAAGGATCTGAGAGGGAGGGAGGCGGGAGGGGGGCACGGGAAAGAAAGTGTTAGCAAGCTGAGCAGGTAGTGGCCTCAAACTCTGCAGCTGTCACGCTATAATCTCCCTGTGCCACAGAGGCATCCGGCAACCTGCCAGTGGGGAATGGCTGGCCATCGGTGACAAATGCAGCCTTGATCCAACTCCCTCTGAGATTAACAATGAAATCACATTTCCTTTCAATGATGAAGGAAATCTTCCACAACTTAGTCTACTAAAGAAAAAATAAATTCTGCCCAAATGCACACCTGTAAATTTTATAGTACTGCTCCTTCAGACTTCCAAATATATAACTTAATATACTGTATAACTTAAATAGACTTAATAATACTAAAATAAGTATTATACAAATGCATGCTACATCAAATAAAGCCATGATACCTAATTTTTTGGATATTTAATCTTTATTAAGCTATGGTTTTCATTCTAAATCTACCCAATTTTACCGTATTTTATGTCTTTACAATGTTTGTCTTTTTAGATGAGAATTTTCTTCCAATCTCAGGTATCTTTAAATGTCCTGTTGTGAAGAACTTTACATGATTCCTTCAACATTTTCATAAGTCTAGTTAAGGCATTTATTAACACTTGTTAAGAAGGTAATTCCAATACTGTGGAATTACCATGTTTTTCGCTTAAGAACAAGAAAGGTCCCAGCTATAAAGCTTCCCTTATCCCTGGAGTCATAAAAACATATTGGTTTCAAAGAAGTTTAAATGCCTGCTCAGGTCAATATAGTTTTTTTTAACAAAGATCTCAATGTGATCAACAAATAATAAGATATTAAATCTTAAATTTACTCTAAGGTTGATAGATTTACTCTAAGGTTGATTTTTGTAAAAATGAATGAATTAAGCACAGAATTATGGCACAGTTGAGATAAATTTCAGGAGGAATGATGACTTGTGCTGATCCACTGGACTGGGACTTGAATGACCTTGAATTCATTCCCAGCTCTACCCTCAGCTTCACTTAGAACCACATACACATCTTTAGTCAACACTACAAAGGTATTTAGATATTTGAAGATGCAGAGAGTTGTCTACTGAGGTTTAGAAAACATTTAACTACACTAGGCACTTATATCCTCTTGACTTTGGAGACCTGATCTGAAATGTGGCCTGAATAGCATGAAGTCCTTCTTAAGACAATACCTTATCTAAGACTCAAAATGATCATCACACCTCAGCAACTGAATCACAAAGTCAATACCTTCTCACTCCTGGGGACAGTTCGCTTTCGATAACTGACAGAATTGGAGTAGCTGTGATTTAGGGCACAGTTCACCATCCGTAGGTCTTCTGAAGATTTCCTCCCCCTTCATCTCCCATGGTCACTAAGTAAAGAACTTCGAACAGACACTCGGCCTTTGGTTATCAGACAAATCCCATCATTTTACTACGGATACCAATTTCTCGTTCAGGTTTCTTCATCCTTTTTTTTTTTTTTCAAGCCGCTTGGTATTGCTAGAGGATACGTCAATTAATGTTCTCTGAAGAGATTCTAACTGGATCAGACGGTATCATAAGAAAATTGTAAGCAGAATCATTTGTCATGCTAAGGCTAGATGCATTCTAAAAGAAAACAGAATACATTTTTTTCTCTAAAAATAATCAGGAATTCAGAAAGATTTTCATTTTATTGTTTACTCACATTCTAATTAGTGCAAATTACTGAAGCCCATGATCATCTTGCACCATTTGGAAAACCCACTGACAGTAAGAGTCTCTCAGCTTCCTTAACTATGCCTGGATAAATGATTTAAAATCCATTTAAGTAAGAAAACAGGAAGGAGTTATACTCTAACCTAAAGTCTGTCAAGCTCTAGAACTTAAGGTCCAGAAGAGCGAATAATTCCAGGAGACACTATTTTTCTAGTGGGAATAATGTATAAGTTTATCTTCAAGACAAGTATGACAGCTTGTGCAGGATATCTTTGCTGCTTTCAGCAAAGATTTTCTATGTAGCAAATGCACTGGGCTACTCCTGGAAGCAAGAGGGAGAAGGATGAAAACAGCAGAGGACAGAAACTACAGCTATCAATATGATAAGCTCGGGATGAGTAACTCCACTGGGCAAATACACTGTGTATGTTGATGTAGTGGGTGTTTTTCAAGAATGGTGTAAACTGAGTGTCCTTGGAGCCCTGAAATAACACACAAGGTCCACATCTGCATAGGTCAAAATCCTCAGGCAGAGCACAAAACTTTTTGGGAACTAGCAGACAGTCATGGGTAACGGAATAGGGGATATGAAATCTTTAGGCTCTCAGTTCCACCTCATGGAGGCTCAGCATAAGCTACTCTGTTCACTACAAATCTCTTGCTTCCGACTACGTATGAAAAGTCTCAACGTTGTGCTTGTAGAAGTCATGAAAGCATACCCAGGTGCAAAGCACCAGTAAAGCTGTTGGAAAACCAGCCTCAGACAGAATCCTTGGCCTTCAAGTGCTCTTCAGACCACAATCTGATTTTGCCCTAAGTAAACATAATTGTCAAGTGTTCTTGAAAACGGTTTCAAAAGTTATGGCAGTGGAGTACACGTGCAGGCCCTGAAACACTCACTGAATACTCAGAAGCATCCAGTACTATTTACAGTATTGCAAGCTCACCAAACTCCTCACGGGTGTCCACCATCAACAACGTACTACAGTGTGAATGCCAATACGAGAGAAGAAATAGTTTCCTGTTAGGGGTCATGTTAGAAAAGCATGTATTGTATTCCCAGGCTTTTCAATACACTTGCATATATTATTGCAGTAAAATTTTAGGAAGATATTAAAAAGGTGAGAAAAATCACGATTTCCACTGCTGGATATCTTTCAGTCACTTTTAGGTATGCTGCTAACATAACACTATTTGTGACAAATTCTTGCACAATGCAATGAAACATTTAGTGGGAGCAGAAACTATCCCTGAAAGGTCACCAGCTCAAAAAATAATTTATATATACAAATACGATGCCCCTCAGTGTCACAAGAAAAGCAAGCTGTAGAGGTAGTACCTAAAAATTGAATTTATGGTATCACTGTTGCCCACAAGGCAAGACAAAATAAGGGAATGTAGTAAAAGATGCTTTGAAGAATTACAAAAATAGTTTCTGACTCTGGAAAGGCAGTCGGATGCATCGGAAGGGAATTCATTCAAAGTGGATGGTAAAATGGCAAAGAGAATGTAACATTCCAAATGTGTAGGAATTTGATATTTTGATGGATTTTGAATGCATACATAAGCTGCATGTGTCTTTTAGCAATAAAGCTTGGAAAAAGTATCATGTTTGTGGCAGTCAAACTGCTGGATTTTTTTTGATCAGGGGGAAATTTCAGAAACTGATTCATCAAGTTTGTACCTCAGTAGTTTGAATAGTCAAATCCCATTAGATATGTTAAAATTGAACCGCAGTAATACACTGTAAATTTTGAATAATATAAATGAACACCGTATATTTAGACTGTTTTATCTGCAGAGGAATTTGTCCTTGCTGAAATTCAAACATTGCTGAAACTATCTGCTCTGATACCGTCTGCCAAACCAGAATTTACTGACTTTCTGTAAGGAATCATATGTGGCACCTGAAACAACTTCTGCTGTAAAAGGAGGAAAATACATTTTTAGAACCGCTGGACGCATATCATAACTCAAATTACAACAAGATTTAGTAAACTGAAGGAAGATGAAGCCAGAAATACGGTGGTTTTGAACAGAATGGCTCTTATCACATCTTGGGTGACTAAGTCATATGTATATTAGAATATTTGGAGAGCTCCTCAAATGACCATAAAATCCTATTTCCACCCACTCAGCAAGCATGCAAACATTTCTAAAGTGGCCTGGAGGACATACTTGTAACACATGACAAGAAAACGTGCCAACTTACAACACTGGGCAACAAGAAAATCCTGTATTTTTTAGCCACAGACAATTAGAGGAGTTGGAACCCTTCCCCTTTAGGCACAAACACTACAGTTATATACAGAAAATACTTCATGTATCACCTTTGTATTGACTCAAGGTTAATACTATCCTCTGATCAGGAATTCTACAACAAACATAAAAACAACTGAACTGGAACATTGCAAAGCAAAAGCCACTGAAAATTTAATCACAATAAAATTCGCCTTCGAAAATTTCAGTGGAGATTACCTCTACCTTTTGCCAAAATATACGCATCAATTAAGGTTTTGAGCTTCTTCAAAGATCATGCGGAGTTTAGTTAGAATTCTTTTGGGTCTCTGGCATGGATGCGAGAGCCATTTCATCCTTTTCTGGGAATGCAGAATGGAGAGGTTTTCCTTTCTATCATCCTCCCCTTCTAATTAAAACATTTTCCTGATAATTTCTAGGTACAAATAGACTTTCAATCTCTGTCAATCTCTAATTTATGTATGTTTAAACAAGTACAGTTGAACAGTTGGAGTCAATTTTGAAATTCAAATGAGTTTGTACATACTCTTAGCCCGTCTGGAATTACTGTAGCTATAATATAAAATGATCAAAAGAGACATTAAATGAGCATTGAGATAGAAAGCTCAAATGATTGAATCATTTTGCGAAAACCAAAATTAGAAATACCTCTCTTTCATTCAGCAATAATCTAAAATAACTCAGAAGAAGGTTGGGAAAGAGCACAGGAAGAAATCTGAATACCGTGATCGCTGAATGGAAGCCATAATAAATCTTAATGGAAAAGCACATTCATACATTGAGATGACATATCACTGCATTCTGGGAAGCAGGTACCAAAACATTATATGGTCAAGGAATTTGTATGGTCCCAAATACTGCACAAATCATCCCAAATGTTGGGATGATACTTGCATATAAACACAAACGTATCGTCTGTATACAAAATAAATGAATAATTAAAATACGTCAAGAAAACAGACTGAGCTGTTTGTTTTGCCATTTAAAACAACAGGCTTACACAGTGCAATGAAATATTTATTCACCATGTTTTCCTTTTGCTGATCTATTTTTCTGGATTGATTACCTCTGAAAGCTCTCCTGACACGAGCTTTTGTACGGTGACAAAAGGGAAGTGAAGCGAAGCATCTTGATTAGCTACAATGCAGATCAGCTTCTAGTCAAGCTTTCCAGACCAGGAAGAACAGCGGGCACATGGTCAGACGACTGCATCTATCATAAATTAGGTTTTACGGGGAAGAGTAATCCACCCTCACATTTTCACAGAAAGCAGAAAAACTAGCAGATAATATACCTGAGCTCTTTCTGTTACTATTTCTCAAAAAGAACTGAGGTGGCTCAGAAAGAGCATTTGAATTTGATTGTCATGGAAGCTGTATTTGTCATAACAATTAACGTGCTGCTGCATAATCAGTGGGTTTCAAACGAGAGCCATGCCTTGAGCCCTGCCTGGATTCCTAAGGTCTCTTGCTCTTAGCAAGCTGATGATACTCAGCTGCAACTGTATCAGTGTACATTGTCTAGTCAAGTGCTTCAGAATACACTTTTTTAACAAAAACCCACAGGAAGGGGTTTATGACTATCTACTGAACTTGAAAAGCAAATGGACTCGCTGAACTACTTCTGCATAGTATAATAACATCCTCCATGGGAGTATAATGATTGTCCTTCCCATATATGAGGATCTAGCTCTACTGTTAAGTTCAGCTTTCTAAAGCCTACGAGTACCATTGCTCACCTTGCACATGAAGATGGGAAAAGATGTATCTATAACAGCCACAACTGCTCAGCTGCTATTTTAACTAGTGCTAACCAGGCACTTTATTTATTGAACCCACTCAATTTTCAGTAATTGTTCTGACACAGATTATCGTAAGTAGCTATGTGTTACCTGCCAGTGAAATAAATGAGACCTCTTTATTTCCATATAAAATTATGCTGTAATTTGATAAACTAAGCCCAAAGTAAACATAGAGGTTTATTCTATACATTGTTGCCATTCAGTTACAAATCTCTTTGGATTTCTTTTTCTTCTTTTTTTTTTTTCTTTGTAGGCAAAATGTAGTGAAATTCTAAAAAATAACCCCTACTGAGATTGTGGTTTTATGGGTTGAATATTTCCTAATTTATGGAAAAAAGTACATACTATTTAAAATTATTGCTAAATCCTCTAAGAAGTCCACACTGACTCCAAAACACTAAGCTTCATCAAATAGCTATGTTATTCAGGAAAATAAAATCAAACAAAAAATCCAAATCACAACACAAAAAAACCCACAACAAACACATGACACATTTTGCATATATATATTACAGATGCTATGTTCCATTGGAGTAAAAAAAAAGTGCTGTCTAATGTGAAAAGTTCACTATTACAACGATAATCCTTGGTAACTAGAGAGTCTACATATGTCAGTGCCAGCTAATGGCTGAACAACTTACAGTGGACCTGGAGAGGTTTTCAGGCCTGATCAGTCTCTACACTTACCTTGAATCTTTTGCCCAGGTCACAAACCATGGGATTCAGCTGCCTTATGGTGACTCCACAGCAGACGACACAGCCTGAACCCAGAAAGGTGCACGTGAAAGGGTGACAGCACAAGTTTGATACACCGTGTTCCAACTCTCCTCAGCTGTGCTTAAAACTGAGATCTAGCAATCACTTGGTTCCTCATAAATACACTGTTGCTCTCTGAATATACTATATCTGGTCATAAATGCCTTAAACAACACTGATTTGCCACAAAAATGGCAATCCTATCCTAACTTTAACTCTGCTTACAGTTTCATATGTAATAATGTTGAATTATCAAATTTGTCTGTGAATGAACTGAAATGCTAGACTTGCACTGATGCATAGTAGATGATTAAGTTGGATTACATACCACAGGATTTGTATAATATGTGTAGTAATTTCTTCACGTCACAACAAGTGCCCTGCAAACACCACAAAGGACTGACCAACCCTTCTGCATTGGTTGTGTTTCAATCAACATGTCCCATAGTGCTGTGTACTTTATACTTGCTCTTTTGTTTGTTTGTTTGTTTGTTTAATAGGAAAGGATGTGCTTTTATTACACCTCTCTGGGCCATTTGCTTGGCAAGAAAACAATGTGGGCAGGCTTGAGGACTCCAAACAGTTTGCTCAAAGGCTACTTCCTACCATCCAATAAAAAATAAGTATAATTACTCCAGCTGTGTCTGTCTCTCTGGATAATTACAAACTATATTCATTGTGTCCTCTCTATGACAGTGACCATAAAGACTCTGAGGATTCAGTGTCTGAAACCTGCTCCCTTTTTGCCAAACTGAAAAGATGACTTGAGCCTGCTCTTGCCAGCATCAGTCAACTCCGATGTGTGTACTCACGTACTACAAGCCTTGCAAATGACTGCTCCTTTGCTGTATAGTAAATAATTCTTATTAGGTACATACAATTCTTCAACAAAATCATTTATAAAATCCTTAACTTTTATTACATATAGGATAATTTGAAAAAAAATACAAATAATTCATTAATTCTTAACAGTATTAGTTGCAGAAGGTTAAAATTAACACTAAAGTTTTGTAATTCATAACAGAATTAAATACCAAGTAAAGAAGTTGCTAGTTTTTTTTTTTTTACTTTTTGATTACTACATTTTTCACTATTAATTTCAAATCTACGGAAATTTCAGCTAAATGAATGTGTACTCACTGCTTGGTAACACTACTTGACAGCTTGTATCATGCAAAATATATCAAAATGGTTTTCTTATTATGAGGCAAACACAAGGATTTTCTGATTTTTCCTTTCTGTGTCCTTAGGAAAAATGCAAAATTGAGACATAGTACAGGGTAAGGATGAGGTTGAGTATGATATCAGACTTGTCACAGCATCAGTGGAAGGGTCACAAGAGTCATCTAAGCTCTTCTGCCAAAGAGCCTAATTCAAATTCCAGTGCTCAGCTAAGTTGGGGTCTATTATTCCACTCATATTTCTATTAATATTACAGTCCCTTGTACATCATAACTTGGCTACAAAGCTTCCCATGAAGTTGAAGAGAGGAAATGCACACCTGACCTAATGCTACTGCAGTTTGTGGCTGAAAAAAAAAAGCACTTTAGCAAACTACTAATGATACATGTATTTAAACTTCCTAATGCTGCTTTGCCATTAGTCATTTTCAGCATTTAATCCCTAACAATGAGAATAGATTCCTTTAAGTTAAACTCCTTACTACTGGCAAAACAATCTAAAAACAAAGGGTGAGTGCTGTTGTCATCAATACATCATTTCCATTCCCAAGTGTGTATTGCCACAGGCAGAGAGGACAGAAGCTTGAAGGTCAAAGAGTATAGTGAAGCCCAAAGGAAATATAATGTTGAATTTCTATCCATGCTTTTAGGAACATAAAAGATTACAGCCTGAACAATGTTATCTTGTTACCACATTATGAATGGTTGCCAATATTCGACACCCTTCCTTCCAACTCATTTGCTTTTGAAACCAATAATTTTAATTACTATTTACGATCTCTGCTGAAAAGCAACTATTTCTTAAAACTATCTTTTACTGCCAAAAAAACCCCAAAAAAACCCCAAAATAAACCCAGAAATATCAGCGTGCGGTACAGACCTTCAGACAGGCTTCTTTCTGCACACATCCTTAAGGCCACAAGTTATTTTCATGCTTTTTAGAGTGTTCAATATGTTTCATAGAAGCACAGAAACACTTCAACTACAGAAAGTTTTCACTAATAGCAGCCTCCAAGAGAAAAAGCCAAGAAATGAGCCAATGATAAACGTTTTATTTTCTAGCTGAGGTACAAATTCTGAACTCATCCCAAAACAGGCAAAATACTGACCTTTGCAAGCTGTGATGTACCATCTGGGGGGGAAAAAAAAAAAAAAAGTAAAAAACAAATAGTATGCTTTAGGAATCCGAGCACAATCAGAAAGTCGGAGCAGCTCCTCCAGTTTATCAAAATGCAGTTCCACTGTAGATGTGAGAACTTACAGATTTTGCCATGAACACAAACAGAAGCTGCCTTGGCAACTGCAGACTCACATGGGCAGGGAAAGTTTCTCTCCTGAGAAAGATAACCAGATTCTATCCTAAATGTTACAGGTGCTGCTCAATATCTCCCCAGGCAGTAAGAAAGCATCACACATACATTCAATATGGTCACGGTACAAACACAACATATGAGAGTAAATAGCCCTCACACATCTGTCTTAGCACTCGGGACTTGATCAGAAATAATCTAGAGCAGGAGCATAAATTTATACTGCTCTACCATGTAAACACACAACCTCTGTAAAGTCTTTGCACATCATATTATTTTATGTAATGACTTCATTTGCTGGAAGTATTTATGCAAAAGACAACAAAAAGACCTTGCATTAATTACAAAACTAGGCAGTATTTTGTGTTTTGTCCATTTTGAAATCTGTTCTACCAAGATGAAGAATCTGTTATTAGAATGCTCTACAGCTCTGCTCTTAAGAATGAGTTAGAGTAAAATTTCACATATAAAGAGGGATATGCTGCATTTTAATACAACATCTCACAGATTTCAACTACATGTTTATGGTTCTCTAGAGAAAATGGAACAAGTTGTATTTTACATCCACTTAAGTTCTCTTGCTGATACTTTAAGATATATTTTCTGGTTTTGAGTGTGATAGGATTTACGTTTTCAAGTTATCTGCCAACCTATATTCTCAGTAGTTACTCTTGTTATAATTATTTTCTCTTTTTACCATATGTTCACTATTACTCAGTTGTTAAAGGTACCGTGAAATGCATTCTGTGACTAAACATCTAATCCAGGAAGAAGTTATGTGTTAATATGTTCCCTGATCATTTGCTCAGGAAAAGAGTAGCTTGTTGATTAGATTACTTTCCACGCTGTATGCACATTATATGGCTAGGTTCAGTCTTAGATTTCAGAACTGGTTCTGTACAGTCTTTGTATGTAGAGGGCTTGTTAGATTAACTAACATGTTTTCCTGTCAGGAAAGACCTTTAACCTCACTTTCTGACTTCCAGTTATGAACTAGGAACTAGGTACGACAAACCAGGAAACTGTTTAATTGTATCTGTCTAATTGTTAATAATTCATATAGTAAAGAAACCGTAGAAGTTGATGTTGATTTAGAAAGTACACCTTGTGTTACAGAAGACATCATAGAAAATGAAATCATGGTGTCTCCTTCAAACCTTCAAATCTCTCTAAGAACAGTTTAGTGGAGATGGTCAAATATGCAGCCATAAAACACAGCTAGAATTTCAAACACAAAACTTGCCTGCAAAAAAATGATCAAGGTTAATTGCTAATGATGTATTCTGTTTAACCAAACATTTAAAAGCATAGAAATGGTGAGTTAATATACCAGTTCCCACACACTGCCAAAATATGACACTCCTAAAATACTGCTAAGTAAGTTCCTTGCATCCCAGTCTTTCTGTAGCAGAAACGATTTTTTTATGTCATCAACCAGAAGCCTCTTCCCTGAATCCTTACTCACTTGTGGCTCTAGGAGGAAACCAAGATGTCCATCTGGAGTCTTACCTATGACAAAGAAATGCATCCTTAGCTTTGGTGACCTTCACAGGGTATCACCCAACACAATCCCAAGAACATCACTACTAAGACTGACAAAAAAATTTACATGGACTTTTCTAGTATCATTATTCAATACCTCATAGTTTCCTATCACCTTGTTACTCTGACATATACAGATATTCTGTTAAAATGAAATTTGTATTTTAACAACTAATAGTTGTAAAATATAATTTCTGACAGTTACATAACAAGGCTAGATCAGGGAAGAGACAGCCACAAATCTCATGAGCATGGTGTTAAATTGACCAGTTTTGAGTGGAAACACAGACTCTTTTGAAATCATTCTATTTGAAAATCACTTTGCTTTTACCATTGAAGTAACTGTGTTCTTGAGCTAAGGTAGTTGCATTGCAATGAAATATGCATTCATATCTGACACAGAAAAGGAATTTTTTATGCAGGTTGTACACTTCATTTGGTGCCTCTCAACAGTTGTCTACACTGAAGAGCAGACATGTACTAACAAGCTCCCAATGCAGAATTGGGGTATTTCTGAAGGGTAACCGAAGATCAGAGAAGCGTACCTCTGACTAGAGGGTCTGCTAGAAAGTATATTACTGCTCAGCCGTGAGCAGGAACTCCCAAATAACTGCATGGCCACAGCAGTACAGGAAACTTTTAGAAATATTTCAAACTGGACAGACTGAAGGAATTAACAGAATATTTAAAAAGACGATACGCAGCAGGAAAACGCTTGTAAAAAAGCAATACAAGCAGAAGGAATATTACAAAGATGTAAAGAAAGAAAAACTGGACAGAAATACACCATCTGCAGATGAGAAAGACTGATTCCAGTTTGCAAGACAAAGAAGGAAATAAATTGTGTCAGGAAAAGTATACAGAGATTATGTTGATACAAATTGATGTACATTAGCCAATTTACTGTAGTGATCAAACTTGTATGTTGTGGTCTGTTATCAGAAATAGACAAAAATGAGATAGCTACGCTTCTGTAGATTCAAGGAAGAATTCAGTCGACTAAAATGGCTTGAGTTCTGCTGGAAAGGAAAACGTAGCGTAAGAGCACTTGGGAGATGCAGAGACAGCAACAGTGCCGTGTAAACACGAGAAGTCACCGGTTCATTGCCGGCACCAGAACACTATTTGGTTTGTCCAATGGAAAATCCAGTGGTAATTAACTATCGCAGAGCAGGTTCAGTTGCAAAGGGAGATTCTGCTTTATAACCTTCGCAGCTATTTTGTTCATCGTTCAGCAGAAGGTAGCTCACAAAACCAGTATCTGAGTTAGACTAAATATGTATGAAAAGCAAATCAAGGGCATTACTTTGTCTACAGAGAGGAAACAGTCCTTGCAAACAGAAACAGAAGAAGGAAAGTATTAAATAATTCATATAGCTGAGCACTCTGCAAAAAATGCTCACTGTGAATTGCATATGGATATCTGGTTTTATGACTGGAAAACTGATCCTGAAACTCCAGAAAAAAAAAATTCATGTCATTAATTTTAAATTCAAAGCAATTTTGAAAAGTATTGTATGAAGATCAATAAATAACTATAATTATTGAGGAAAACTATGAATAAAACATTAAATTGCAGGCTGTAAGCCTCTAGGCACTTTGCACCATTAAATATATTTCTATTTTTATATCTCAACTCTCTGAAAAAGAGGAGAAAATGAAAAACTTTAAAAGAAAATGATGGTTCTTTTACTGAAAGAAAAAGAACTTTGAACACCTTTTTTGTTATGAATAAAAATTACATTGAAATCAAAGTCAGCTTCTAATACCATATTATTTAATAGAAAAGAGCGGAAATTTGTTCAACAAGAGAAATTGCAGTGCAGACTATTTCCAATATAGCATCTACATTTTTGGCTACAATACATATATTCTAATGTAGCAAGTTTTCTGAATGTTGACATACAAAAGTATATCTTAAGAAGGTAAAAATTATTCCTAGAGATTGACGTGAAAAAGCATTTACAAACAATTACTTTCTCTTCTTGTCAGGAACTCATGGCCCCTTGAAAATTTGGTTTGAAGGCCCCTCTGATCTCTAGATTAATTAGACAACAAATCTGTACAATCTTTTTATGCCTTCTATTTTACGGTTGCTGTGTAGACCAGATAACTAAAAGCTTTTTCTGTAAGAATATATGTTTTATATGCTCTAAAATTAATTGTAACTGAATTTTGTGTATTTCTGGTGTAAACCATTTTTGGTATCATTTAATGTCATTTCAATATGTAGCGACTATTGCTTCAATGAGTATGATGTCAGTGCAGGACTTCTGTTATAAAGGTATGTGCTCTAAACTGCATTAAAGACAGAACTGCTTCTGCTTCATAGTGTAAAGAACGTTTCATTCTTTGTAATGGTTCTGTTTAAACATTTATATCCATCTCTTGTTATAGTGCAGGGTTCCTACTTTCTGATTCTTGTTAAAGCTGATGACTTTTTTCTCCCTTTTAAATTTGTGAACTCATTCCTTTTTAACTTACTTAGTCATTTCCTCCCAATCAGCATGCCTTTTTTCAAACATTTATTTTGCAAATTCTTAGTATGTGTTATTACATGTGTTTGTCACATGGTCTGCATCACTGGCCTCACTTTGCCTTAACACTAACATCCAAATATTGGTCAAATGCTTCTAAAAACCACCTCAGTGTGAACTTGATACTGCACAGTGTTCAGCACTCTTCCTCTAATCCTGCAAGACATAATAAAATAATGATGTGATTGGTTTTTTTCTAATGCAAAAGTATTTCTATAGGTCCCTTAGCCATATATTTAAAATAAAGTACAAGGGAGATAAGTCTACAACACACACATCACGTTATTATATTTACTATGAATTATGAGATCTAGGTATGTGTTTTAATTTTCAGTTTCATGAGCCCTTCTCTCCTAGATCCAATCTCCATCAGTTTAGCAAGCTCTGTTCTGATGCAAGACCTTAACGTTTCCTCACCCTCTTAGCCTATTCTACAATATTCAGAAATATAATAATATACAAACATAGCACATTAGCAAAACTACGTGTTAAAATATATGCCGATTAACAGAGATAAATAGAACATTCATCTAATCTGCAGTACATTTCAAAAGAAGTAGGTGTTGAGTTTCAAGTTCAGGCATTTTATATTTTATACGAGTCACTCAACGGGTCCTCATGTGATTTAATAATTGGGATGTGTATTTGTCTTCAGACACAAATTAAAACACAATGCTTGTAAAGAAAAAAATATTTCATTATATAAACTGATAATTTTGGACAAGAAAGTATATTTTTATCCCGAATAATGCTACAATGAGAAGTCTCTATAGCTGGCCTTCTGTCTCTAAAGTTGAATTTCACTGCTAAACAACTTGGCTGGGTCTCAAAAAAGTATTTAGAAGGCTTTGCTTCCCTTCCCTTCAACCAAACCTGTTGAACACAAGTCTATTCAGTAACTGCAAGAAATATTTAAATTGTTGATATAATGTTGAAGATGAGATTAACTTATATTTTAGTAGTAAGAGAAGAAAAGCACCTAGGAACAAGAACCAATTTTAGGTTGAATGGATATGCAAACATCTTGCACATTTCATTTTTAAAAAGACATAAACAGAAAAGCTAACAATCCCCTTTCCTTCAGATTTCTATGCTTGGCACTTTCCAGCTGCCTCTTAGTGTGCCCCAGCTTCTATTATTAGTGAATATGAAAGAGTATGGAAATCCTACACATCAAAACATTTCAACAACAGTTTTAGAAACTGCATTCTACACTTGGCTTTTCTCTCTGATAAACGCCTTTCTTCTTTACAGCTGATTTCCAATGTGCTGTGCCCCTCGTGTATGACTCCTGCTGTAAGACCTCAGTGAGAATGGGTGAGTCATGACGCCTTCATGCTCTCTAATCCCATTGTCAATCTATATCTCCTCTGCCTACCTAAACAGCTTTATTAACCTCCTAGAATATTCACTCAGAAGCAGGAAATCAGCCTAGAGATCAACACAACTGCAGCAAAATTCTTATAATTTATCAGCTACCTAAATTATCAGCTACCCTGCTTGCAGTGGCTCTTTTGAAATTTGCCCAACAATAACTTCATATCTTGGTGAATTTTATGAAGTGGAACAGACCTAAACACTTACTTCCTTCTCCATTAAGTTCCCCATATATTTCCTATAGATATATCAGATCAACTGTTATTCTTTGGGTTTTCCAACTGCCTGAAAAGTTCTGCTTTTATACATACAACATACAGGCACACATGCATATACAAACATACCTGTATGTGCGTATCAAGTGTTCACTTTATTTACATGAATATTTGTCTGAGTTCTCACACAACCAGAAGCATGCACAGTATTAAACCTTTATCATTTTGTTTTGTCACATGCATCTTGTTAGAACACATAACTTGCTCTTGCAGAGCTTCCATCTTACTTTTTATCTACAAAAGAAAAAGAAGAGATTCCCAGTAAGACTTCTTGGCCCAGGCCAGTAGTTCCTATATAAGAAGTGGCATTTTTCTGTAGATCTCCACTGACTCTCTCCTTTACGTTCTTCAGCTCAAACTACAATACATTCCAGTGTCATGTGCAACTTTTTCTCTCGGGAAAAAAAATTGCCTTGGAGCTGTTTAAAAAAAAATAAAGTATTTCTGTTCATATTTCTACTAGTTTGGGGTTTTTGTTTTGGTCTGGTTTTTAGGAGGTGGGAGTTTGTTTGTTTGGTTTTGTTTTGTTTTTACAACTAGAAATTGGCAGTTCTATTTATCAGAGAATAAAATTGTTCCATGTTTCTAGAGGTATTTTAATCTTCCCTTTAATGCTATTTCTCATTCAAAATCACCATGTTGTTAAAATAAACATTCTTTTATTAAGCTAGTAGATTGTCACTTTATTATCTGGAAAGTACAGAAAAATAACTGAAGAATTTTCTTTAATGGGACACCTCATGAGAGATAGAGCTACATATACTTAGTTTCTTTTTTTATTTTTAAAAAATATTTTAATTGTACTGACCCAACAATCAAAGAAGAATTAAGCTAATTATCCAAGACACTTCAGTTTCTGAGCAGTAATTGGAGGGCAAACAGCATGTCTATTTAATATCAACATGCCAAAAACAGTATTTGGACTTTAATAATTAACACTGTGAAGCAAGGAATTAACAATGAATTCTCCATCCACAAAATAACTGCAGTCTGTTGTGTGCCTATAAAAAAAGCATCTTAACCAGACAAGCGTCAAAATTTCAGATAAAGAATTAGAGAAGTGTGCCTCTTATCCTTGCTTTCAGAATGCACATTTACTTCCCATTTCATCTTTAAAATAACTAATTGAAGAATTACTTTGTGATGATTACTGTTATAGAGGAAGAAAAACAAAAGGAACAAGCAAAAAGAGAGATGGCCTACAGAAGCCGATTCACAGACAGGTCATCTTGTTCAGTGTTTCTTGTTTGCTGTAGCTCCCTTGACAGCACAATTACTTTGTATACCAACTTCTGATTAGCATCAGTGAAAATATAGCATTAATTCCCAGAGGGCTGTTAGAGATTCAAGGAGATCAGAAGACTGAGCAGCGCAGACAATATACTAATAAATCAGCAGATCTCCAAGTATTTCCAAGAGTGCCAAGTGATACTTGGCAAGTGACATAATGTCTATCTTCACAATATACATCTTACTGTTATTTTTGCCTTTCCAAAACTAGGCAACAGTTCACTTAAATAAATAGTATTTTCTACTTTAGTAGATTCTTGCAGTACTACTGCTATAGCCGACTCAAACTACTCTTTATCTTAAATATAACTCAGCTGTCCAAGATTTCCATCGTATCTTGTAAAAATACCTTTGATTTTCATTATGATCCTTTTGATATTGAAGTAGTACCTGCCCAAAACAAATCAACGCTGGAGCTTAAAACATCCTTAAATACAGTAGAATCCAATGTGACATGCACATTTTCACAGATGACATCAATGCAATTAGCGCTGAGTTTACAGAACAACATCACTGATGGAAAGCTGTTTCTGCTCATGAAATAGTTAAATATAAAGCCTTGCCCAGATTACTAGAGAACAGGTTCACTACGGCCTCTTATATCAGATAGCATGGGTGTCTCAAATCATGTAAAAACGATTCCTGGTAACCACCACACAGAAGGTGTTCTCTCTCTCTCAGGGTCCAAATGATAGGGAAAAAAATCTAATTCACAGCGGCCCTCAGATGTCTACAAAACACGCCAAAGAGGAGAGAAGAGGAGGGGAAAATGCAGTCCCTTGCAGTCACAGAGCAAGTGCAAGGTTTTAATCACTGCTATTTTTACCTGTAGCCTGAGTGCCAGAATGGTTAGGGACCAACAAGTAAAGCTGTGGTAGAAAAGTCTTTGACCCTCTTTTTCTACAAGCAATCTAAATTGGTAGTTGGAACACTAATGCTGCTGAGTTGGAGGAACTAAAGAGGCATCACATCAGACAATCAAAATAAATCCACTATGTTTTGACACACTGCATAAATTATGTCCTCTTATATAGTACCACAGAAGGATGATAAGAACACATTAAATCTGAAGCCAAGTCTCTAATATCTCTGGAATACAGCACAACATCATCCTGCTTGGCATATTCACCAGGGAGACGAGTGAAATCTCCACAGTGATCTAATACAGATGTTCACTCAACACTTAAGGCAAATTCCTGAACTTAAGCTCAATTCAGATCTTTGTAGCTGCAAGCCTGGAGGCTGCCCTAATAAAGAACAGTTTCTGAGATAACTAAACTAGAAGTTTAGCTAATTGATGTCTTAATCAAAAGTTTGGTCCAACGAATAAACAGGCAGTCACATGGTTAGCCTGATAACCCCAACAATTAATTTGTCAGTAACTCATAGTAACTCATAAAACATCACACAGTCTTAGGCAAGCTGCTGGAGTTCTGGCAATAAAGTCATGTTGGACCAGCTCCTTTCTGCACAAGCCTGGGATTTATTTCCAAACAAGACAGCACAAAATGCATCATATATACATACAAGACTAAAAATCGCAGTCTCTCCAGTTTGTCTGAATCTCTTTGTGTTCCTCTGGCCACCAGAAAAAAAAAACCAACCAAACAAAAACAGACCAAACAAACAACTCCAGAACACAATTTCCCCAGCTGAGAACTCCCTTTCGACTGCAGCCCTGGAGCAGAGCCCCTGTGGCTGACACAGAGCTGGCACTTCGACTCCAGCTCCCGGCCCAGGCAGCGCAAGGGCCACTGCTGGGCTCTCTCTTCTCTGTCGGCAGGCAGCCAGGTAGAGCCCAGTTGGAGGAGTTTAGACTGCTCTAAACTATAGCGGGTTGGCACAAAACTAGTCTGGGAATAAAATTGCTGTATGAGTTATCTTACATTCTACATTTTGCTCATTCATTCTCTTTTACTGCTGCAGTTCCCAAGATTTTCTGAGCCCTTTGCTTCTTGAGAATATGAGACTTTAGTACTGGAATTATTATAGAAGGTCTTAATTACTGTGAATTTTTGAGTTATCTTCATTCAAAGGACAAATATTAATAAGGAAAAGAGATTTGGTGGCCCCCTAAATCACCGTGTTTGAGCTTTAAGCTTACTCAGGCCAAGCAAACCTGGAGAATACTTTCTTTAGCTAGCTTTAATAACCTTTACATCTTTTCTCAGTTTTTGACTCTACATGCTGAACACTTGCCCTTCTTTCTGCCAGAACATTGCTTGGCTTGGAAACTGGTAGTTCGGTACAATTATGGTCTGTGCTGCTTCCTTCAAACAGATGCTTACTTTCTCTTTTAACTCTTTAACAGATTGTTTTTTAACTTGCAATTTTGATGCTATGTGCTGGCAATGCAGTGCAATTCTTTTGGACCAAGCTTCTTTTTCCCAAATGATCTTGATTTTCCTAAAAAGCTGCTAGTAAAATGCCAGTCTCCATGCAAGTTAGAAGATTATGAAAAATTTCTGTGGGCGGAAGACATGTTAAAATAATATATTCAACCCTAATGGCAATGTTGGAATAACAACTGTGCTTTGCCATTAGTCATAGGGTGGAATCACACCTATCAGCCAATATCATTATGCACAAATGTTATCCTCTTCAACACCAGAGTATTGTGGAAACATTAACTGGTTAATTCTCACAGCAACACTTCCAACATGTGGTTGCGAACTGAAGCCATGCTTCTAAAGCATGCTACATTAGAAGAGGCGATGTGTGCATGGCAGCAAAGCATTTCACGCAGACTACGCTCAGTGTGCCGGCAGCTAAGCTCGTGCTAAGAGAATTACCTCATGGATGTCGAGAACATCTTCACTGGAAGCACAGAGTAAGCAGCAGAAAGACCAGTGCTTTCTGAGTCTAATAACTGCACATGGGAAAACAAATATACCAACAATTATTCTTATGCAGATAGGGAGTGCTGGTACCCCCTGTTATCTGCAAGGTAATCACGCCATTTAACCAAATGTCAATTTCCACAAGACGTATTTAGATACTGATTTAATTTCTGAGTAATTGTTCATAAATGACTTGCCTAAAACTATTACTAATCTACCTTCATAAGCAAAGCTTGAATTAGGCTTCTCTGGTTTTGCACCAGAAAACAGAACTTCTTCACCTCAGAGAAGAGCCTGGCTGCCCTAACCCATGCTGCCATGCTGCGCCGAGCTGGACAATGCCGTCACACCGATGGCAACGCCAACAGTGCAGGGAAAATGCAGTTCCTCCACGGGGCAAAACCCTTATCAAGCACAGGGAGATCTGGGCTATCACTTCCATGTGATTCTGATTTCCCATCTCTGGAGTCAGCCTCAACATCCTGTCTTTTTATTAAAAAATCTTAAATTTGTAGGAGGCAGAATTTTCAGGGCCTTGTTTCAAAACCTATGTAGATAGTTATTATCCAGAAAAAAAAATGCTGTGGATGGACAAGCTGAAGCAGAGTCCAAGATCTCAACTTGCAAGAACATTAAATTAAATAGGGATAATATAAACAAAGTCAGGTTATCAGAATTTGTATTTGATGACACGTAGGACAATTAAGAAAGAATGAATGCTGTAAAAGAGATAGTATTTGAAATACCTACCTAGAGCATTCTTATTATATAGATACTCTGAAATCAAATAGGAAAAAAAAAAAAGAAGAAAAAAGACATTATTAATGCTACTTAATTACACTGACTCATCCTAGACTGACAAATCCATTACAAATACCTAATAAGGATAGATAAAATGAGTTTCTTCTACACTTAATTCCACACACACATTTAAGGTTGCCCTAAGCCCTTCATGGAACATAATGGCACATTTTAGCCCTTTCCTATTCAATTTATTAAAAATTAGAGAGCTTAAATGTGAAAATCTGTATTAATGATACATTAAGACTACAAGAAGTATATGAAATAAATCAGAAATACTTATTTCTCAAATAGACACTCTAATGACCTTGAAATGACATTACTTTTTGCTGTGTGATACAAGTCTACCTTTACATATATAATAACATTACTATCCTAAGAATCATACATTTTTAACTTTCTGATTTTCAAAGGCAATCTGAGTCCTTACCATCACATTCACATGGACTTTAGACTTCTTTAAGTACTATCTTCTTTAGACCAGAAAGAAGGAAAGTATTTTGATCTACATTTGAAGAGACAAAATAGCCTGAGAGAGCCTTTGCTGCAGGCTTTTACATGATTTCTGTTTTTAAAGGACAGTTAAAATACACTCAAAGTAAACTCAGGAGAGCCATTGTTAAAGAAGCAGAGGCTGTAAAAGAACCACTCAGCTTGATATCAGCACAGGTAAAATGCAACTAGAGCTGAACAGGAGGATTTTATGTTGAATATGTGGGTAAATAGGAACACCTGGAAGGAGAAAAGAGACTGTGAGAACTAATGAGATTGCCACACATTATTTTTCCTAAGAAGCGAGTATCACAGGTAAAAAGTCTGAACTGCAGCAAGAGGAGGAGAAACTGTCTGCAGAAGTCATGACTCCTAGAACGCTGACAGCAAAGCTTCATCAGAGGCATTTCTGTAATTTAGCGTTTGTTTTGCTTTGGGTGGGGAGTGAGAAGGACAATAACAATGAAGGGATATTTTGTCTCTACACTAAAAATGCATTCAACTTTCTAAACAGGCATATACGTTAGCCCTATTATTCTTTGCTGTTCACAAGCAAGCTAGCAGATGAGAGAAATCAGAATCCTACAGCACTGGCAGCTGCCTGCCTCTTAACCTGGAGGTCACTAATTGACTTTCTTGGTATCTATTTTCTATATTTGAACTGTTCCTATTGTCCTTTTCACCTTTTAACTCTTTTTCCCCCCTCTTAAACTGTATTTTCCGAAGTTACTTATTTTTCTCCAACTAGTACCATTTTGCCAAACAATATGGTTTGTCATGGCTTTTTGTATTACACAGAAATGTTTTCCTTGTTGACGCAGAGACAACGCCAGAGCTAATGACTCCTTTGGTGAAGTAAGGATGATTAATGCTGCCCAGAAGATAGAATGTTTCCCTCTCACTTCCCTGTAATTGTATCAGGCTCTATGTGGATAAATAAATAATATTTTAATAGAAATAAACCCATTATTTGTAAATCCAGATGGTTTATAAGTATTATCTATGTGTATATGTGAGGTGAACTGTTTCCTCTTTTTTTGAGTTCTTCAGAAAGCAAGGACACAATAAAAAAACCTTCTCTAAAAGACAAGTTTTTCAACAATGTAATATCAGATATGGTGTAAGGTTCAAGTTTATTATCCACATGAGGTTCATAACCTGTGAATACAATACTGTTAAATAATGTCATTCTCCTCATGAAGTATATATTTTCCAGCTGGGTGCAAGTTAAAACCATTTGATATTTATGTTCTTGTAAGACTGAAGTGCAGATGGACTTAAAATCTGTCATGGAGCCCAGAAGAAAGAAGTCTCCAGGTGGCTTTTTCCTACCACAGCGGTCACGTACAATTCAATGTGTGCTCCAGAGCATTTAGTTCTTCTAAAAACAGTGTCAGCAAATTTCTGGGTCTCATTAATGAATATTTTAAAAAATCTAATTAGGCTGAAACATGAATGTTCTTTAGCAAGGAGGCTCCATCTCACCACTCAAGGACTACCAAATGAAGAGAACAACAGCACAGACCTGCAGATAAATTTATTATAGCACTACTTTTATTGCATCCCTATCTGGATCAACATCTTACTAATGGGGTTAAATTTCAAGCATTCAAGGAGCCTCAGAGTCTTCATATTTTGGGGTCTTACACAGAAAACATACACATTGCTGACATCCCAAGTGATCTGCTGATAGTAGAGCTTAAGGACAGTCGTTGCCTGAAGTATCTCTCTCACTTGCAACAACTCTGGGAGCTATTTCAGAGAATTCCTGGAGTCTCTGAAAAAATGAGATTTCACAAAAGACAAAAGCACTGTAATTTAGAAAAGTAATTTTATAAAGTTTTACTTTAAAAAGCACCTGTTACACCTCATGTGTTTAACGTAAACCTACTGCACAGAGCATAATGTATATGCACAACTCTACCAGACCATTATAAGACACTATTTCTTAGCACTGAATGGCAGTTATTAATGTCAATAATAGTAGTATTATTAAAAAAAAAAAAAAAAAATCTTATGATTGCTATTTTTTTAACTAAGAAAAACCCTCTTTTCCTCAGTACCTTTTCCCATTAGGGATATCAAAGCCAAATTTTGAATTTATGCTATGCTGTCCTCTCTCCCAGTAAATTATCTAAATACTGGAGCTTAAATTTTTTTTTTTTTTTTTTTTTGAGGAGACTCTACACATAAAGTTTTCATTTTTTTCTTTTATGTAAGAATTTTCCTAATGTGACAACTATGATTAAAAATGGACACCACCAATCTACTGATAAAACGGAAAACAGATATTGCAGGCATTTTTTTCTATTTGTGCATCTCTATCATATGAAACTAACCACAAATATTTTTTTTAGCCATCACATGCCAATGGCATATTTGCATTATGAAGAATAAGTTGAATAACAATGTCTTTAAAAAGACTGGCTCCCAGATTTCACATCTCAGCAGTCTTGGGGGTTTGGTTTGGTTGGTTTTGGGTTTTTTCGTTTGTGGGGGTTTTGATTGTTTAAACAACAACATATCCTAGAAACTCCATGGAGATTTACAGCACTTTTACATCAGGGTCTTTACAAACACTGAAGAAACACAATCTCTAGGGCAGAGAGCTTATAACCAAACACACTGCTCCTAGAGGATTTGGACATACATGCTGCTAGCAGCCCAACTGCTGTCAAGCCTGACAAACACAGTTCTTATTCAGATAGATATAAATGGATTTGATTAGCAGTTTCACTGAACTGATTTTAAACTACTCAAACTCTCTGCATTTAAAAGCAGATAATTTCTGGGCTGACAACAATCCCAGCAGCTTTGCGGGTGTTGGTGTTTCAGAAGCTGTTGGTAACAGAATGGCTTCACTGTGAGGAGCTGGGGCCTGTACAGATGGCAGGGGATGAGGTGCACTGTTTCCAAGGCCTTTATGGTTCAGTCCTTATAAGGCAGGATATGTCACTAATACCAAAACCTTTAGTCAAATACCAAATCAATTTCCCTCCCTGTCTGGCTTCATAATGTCCTTAAAAAACAAAAAATCCATATAGAAAAAGCCTTCTGCACAGCTCAAAGCCGTGTGGTGAGTGGCACTCTCTGTGCTGGGACCAGGGCCTCCCCTGGCCATCCGCCACTGCCCGGCTGGGCAGGAGCAGCCGGTCCTGCCAGTCAGGCACTTGAGGGACGTGGGTTATGACGGAGAACAAAATGGCGGATCCTGGCCATAAAATGGTGGACCCACGTGTAACCAGGGGAAGGGCCTTCCAGATCTAATATACACTGGGTAAGATGGTGTGGGGGGGGTTAATTTAAAAATCTGCACCTTCTTGATTGCCACTTTGGACTATGTGCCTAATACGACAAATGTTGGTCACACAAATACAGGACTAGGAGTACATCATACACATTACCAAATTCACCTAGAAATGTTTCATACTAATGCTTTAGCTCTCTCTTTTAAAAGCTTTATCCTGTTACATAAAAACTTGTATTTAAAAGTTTGGTTTAAGACAAATTATCTAGTGTCCTCTCTCTGCCACAGTCCTCAGGTAGCTACACAGCCCAGCCTGCAAACAACTCAGCTGGACAACACGAGGCCTAAAGCTAAAAGGAAAGACTTATTGACAGAATTATTAGTCTTTCCCTATTAGTGTTTTTTTCCCTATTAGTCTTGTTGGAAAAGCATTCTGAACCTCAACTTTATTAGAGAAACCAAGGAAATAATTTGTAACTACTCTGTAATAGGTTTGTGTGAATGCAAATAGTATGTTATTTTTCCAATAGATAAAGTAGGCACTGTAGAAATTAATAAATAAACTAAGCGCTGTGGTAAGGACTGTGTACCACAGTTGACAAGGTTTAGGAGACACAATGCAAGCACAGCTGCTGCAGAACAATGCTGCCACCACTCTGTACGGTTTGGGAAGGCAAGGAGGGCCAGGAGAGAAGCACTGAGATAATCACATGCACAGTAAAAATCCCAGTCCTGTTACTAAACATCTATTAGATGATTGTTAAGGTTTCTTTCGAGTACCAAAACTAATGTCTGCAATTATGTCCCCATGCACTCCAAACAACAGTCCTTGAATTTTAAAACAATTCTGAATCCTGGCAGGACCACTGGCTCCACTGTGGTTATTATTAACACACTGCAGAAAACTTATCACCTTCTTGTAAAATATTTTTCCTCCATGAAAACAAATGCAGAGTGGGAGGTGAAAGCAAAAATACCATGGACTTGCAGTAAAAATGCCAATAAGCACACTGTGAACCTCTGCACACGAAAATGAGTTAACTCATCCAAGCAATTTTAACTCAAGCCTATATAGTCACTGCACTGAGTCACACACCAGGCAATTTTCCTGTTCAGAACTGGAGATGAAGTATCAAGGGGAATATACTCTTTTTTTCTTCTACCTCTCACTTAAAAAAAAAGGGGGGGGGGAGGAGGGGAGATCAGCATATTGGAGCATTTTCAAAAATATAACAGGAAAAGTAATTAAAGACTTGGAAATTAACTAATTTCTGAGAAAAACGTAAAATACCTAGCAGTTTCTAGTCTTGCTAAACCATGAATGAGAAGATAGATAACTCACAGTTAACATGTACTGGAGAGATTTAAGCAACAATGATAATGTATTTAAAAGCTGTATTCCAAGAAATAAGAAAATACAGCTGAAAAAAAACCCAACTTAAATTGCATATATAACTACAAGGTGGAAGGTCTTATGAAAAAAATCAGTGAGACTGTGACATTGTTTCATGACCAGACTAAACAAGCGTAACAACAAAGCACTGCTGAAAGGACAGGCCTGTCATTCCCTCCAGCCCCAGTCCCCAAAGACACATCCATTCTGTGTAAGCAGACCCAAAACAGCACCCGTGGCTCCCAACACAGGCCCTAGACATACATCATGCCCTAGATCAACCACCTGCTGTTCTTGCTGCCCTTCTCCGGTAGCGGCCAGGAGGCTGCTCTGTAAGGGCTCACCGAGCACACGACCTTTCTCCCTTCCCAGAACCTTATACCTATCTTGCTGTTATACAGAATTAATATTTCTTTAATGAGCTAACGAAAGTCAATTAGCCATGATTTTGATTAGTAATCACAAAAGTATGTGTCTTCTTGAGTCAAGAGGCAAGAAGTCTTTGTCCTGCTGTATTGACAGAATACAAAATTTATGATTGCTTTTCTTGACCATAAGAACACATCAAGCTTAAACAGATGAGTATAAGCAGCTACTGAAGTTATAAATGAAACTCATTCAGAAGCAATATCCTGAATCATTGCATATACTGAAAAACAGGTCCTCCAGTAGAGCAATGGCAGCATAACAAATATACTGTGACTTATGATTAAGCCATTCAACGAGGAAGAAGGTGAAAGGAGGGAAAATGCCTCATTGGGGCCAGAAAGTGAAACCGCAGTGGCATTTCAGTCTTCAAACCTCTTCCCACAGCAAGTTTAATAGAAAGACCTAAAAGATGGTGAAAAAAAAATAATAATCCACCCCCACAGCATCTAGATGGGGAACACTACAAATCTTGTCTTTTCTGGTCAGACAGCCTCAGTAATGAAGCAAATTAAACTAGATGCTTTTGTGTCTAAGGAAACATTCCTCTGGAGGGTGGTGGGATCACTCTGGTTCTAAAGACAAGCCAATCATCATTAAACCTTATTGGAAGAAGCACTGTCGTATCACATGGATATGGTAAAATTTGTAATTTCATTTGGCATAAAGAGTCAGGGATAGAGACAAAGCAAAGACAAGTTAGTAACCCACACATTTAGCAACAAGAACATGGGTAAGTCAGTTCAAGGCTCACAAGAGTACTCTCCAGGCAAAACCAAAACAAACAAACAAAGTCAACCCTCGTTAAAATTTTTTATATTAGTACTGCAGGTTGCACATGAAGAGTCAACCTGCTTTTAAATGACATTTTCAATAAAAAGCGTTGTACTTCTATATGAAAGATCATCTTAACATGCATTCATACTGAATCAACCTGAGATTTTAGATGTACATCCCCAAGTTGCACTTACAGTGTCAGCAATGTAACTACCCAACATCTAACTAAAATGAAGGAACAGTTTGCCTCAAGTAGATATAAGAGAAAGGATTTAATTGATTTTACCATTCTCATGGTCACATTTAATCACCAGAGCAAGCCAATAAAAAGGACAATCTCTACAACTATTCTGTCTTTAACACAAAGTCTAATCCCACTCTCTGCTGGGAGAAGAAATGAAAACAGTGCATGAGAATCTTTCCACAACCTGTTCAAAGAAAGCTAAGAATATTTATTTTTTTCTTTTTATTGTTGGTTCTGTGAGTTTATGTTTCTGGACACAACATAGATTAAGAGAGAGGAATAAATAAAGATGCAAGTTACATTTTATTTCCCAGTGCTACTCTTTACCACTTACCTATATGTCATCCATAAAAGTGGAAATTTATGGGAAGAGAGAGAAAGCCAAATAAAACCCACCAGCAACAACGTCAGACCGAATGAACGATTTGTATGTGTTTTACTCAGCAATGCTTGATGTGTGCTTTTCATTGACTCTAAATGTCAGGATTTTAACTCTTGCCAGCAGCTCATCACTGTAGGGCTATAAAGTCCTATTGGACAAGGATTCCTCGGAGCTAATTTAGCTGTGGCTTTTTCTGTTTATTATGTGATGTCATGTTCACCCCTTAGTAGAACTTCTCCAGGATAAAAATTGCCCGTATTGTTATCTTCATTGACAATGGTATTTGAAATGTCTTTCTGCCTTCCATTTTTCCTTTTAAAAGACCCATTACATGTGCTTGTTAGTTTGACCTGTAGAACTTCTCATAATAATTCCCTGAAAACTTCTTGCCAAGTTTCTTTCATAAGATTCAGTAATTTCCTACAACCTACTAACTCTGTGCATGTAATTGAAAGGGGAACAGTACAATAAGGATACATCTGACTGCAAGTATAACAATCTGAAAAATAACAGCCTTTAGCTCTAGCTTAATTTTGACTCCACGTGCCTCATAAAAAAACATCTGGAAAGATGATATCTCCTTTTTTTTTTTTTTCCTGCTTAGTCAGCAGTACCTCTGATAAAGTATCAAGAAATGCTTTGTTCTCTCTTCAGAGTTTTAGACAGTATTAGCACTATCTCACTCCTGGGAAGCCCAGGAGAACAATTTATTTCTGCTACTATTAGTAATGAAATCTCTTTCACTGTCAGGCTAGGAAGTGTAGCCCAAAGACAAGAAGATGATAGAAGCAAGCAGTCAAACTCAGTTCTTAATGCAGGGGAAAAGAGATTCATTTATACAACATATTAAATGCTGTCATCTCCTCCTGCCGGTGCTCTTGCAAACCCAGTGGAGACAGAGGCCAGAGCGAGGTTCCTTGCAGAACGCCCTGGCAGCAGGAAAAGGCAGCCTGCAGGCCTCTTCCAAGGACACCGTGGAAACTGCATCCGTAAGACTGAAAAAGAAGTAAAGCAGCATACCAAGCTGTTCCAGGATACTTTAAAACGCAAAAGCTGTCAGCAATCCTGAATACTTAAACCTTTTAAATAACAGCTGTTTTTCCAAGTTAGTGTTTCCAATCCTGAGGCTACAAACCTGTTCCTTAACTAAAGTATCCTAATTCTTGCCCCTAGCCTCTACGGTAAGGCTTATCTTTCTTAAGCTTATTACTTTGGAGAAGGGCTGTAGTTTCCTCACACATTTAGTAGAAGTGCAGATGAGAGTATTCCAAACTTTCTCAGCAGATTCTCTTTCAGAACGCCTTTTAATATCATACCCTTTAAAGTCAATTTATTTTTGAAAATTCGCTGCTAGTACAAAGCAACTGGACTTGCTCTGCAGTTATGTGTTGAAAATAATTATTATTTCAAAGGTTTAAAAAAGAGAACATATAATTTTCTCTATCTGAAAACTGTGTAAGTTGATGTGCATTTGAATGGAGTAAAAAAAAAGGAAAAGAAAAACATCTCAACAGTTGGTATCTTCTCCTCAATTCTCTGTATATGCAAAAGAATCAGTGCTCTTGGGAAAATATGTGAATATGCAAGGATTTTTTGGAGTTCAGGACATTTTAGAGCATGCAGCTGTCCCTTTTAACTTCAGAGCATGCTTTCATTTGATCTTGTTTTTAAATTTTAAAGATTTCAGAAGAAAAAATATCCAAACCTGAAACCTAACAACTCTACAGCTGTTCCCAAAGGTCCCACTCCCACAGCTATTTTTCCTCTTTAAAAGAAATAAGAGATTTTGCTTAAGTCTATTTATGTAGAGGGTGTGTTTGAGGGGTTTTTTGCCTTATTTTTCTTCACGATAGCAAAACGACACCTTTCTGTAGTATCAGTTATAATTGTGTGCACTAACATCAGACTCTCCTCACATATCAGATATAGGATTTTTATTCATTCTACTTAGTGTATCAGTACCTTACCAATTATGCTTTCTTATTAAGATGCTTGCTCCCCAGTTAATTATCCAGCAGTGGTAAATCAGGGTTCAACCATTCTGAATTATGAAGATGTACTGACAGCAACGCACAGAAAGTGCAACAATCTTACAGGAATCCTCAAAAATACATATTGAAGATGTCTGGAAAAATCACAGTGCAACCGGGAGAAACCCAGCTTTGACAGAAGTATTCTTCAGTATAAATATGATCTTGGGTCGTTTTTTATATAGATTAATTCTTTGTTAGATCCTCCAGTGTATGAACTGGAGAAGCTTTGAGGTATATGAGCAAGAACAGTAAACAGGTATGTGTAGACATTCACAGCAATATGCTATTCTATGAGGTTCCATAGTAAGTACATCTAACAGCACATGTTCAGATACATCTCACATTTTATTTACCAACCTATTTCAGTGTTTTTTTGCAAGGCCTGTTGCTTGCACACTGAAATAACAATGTCACAGAAGCTATTTGTGCCTCCTGAGCATAGACTTCACAGAAAATAAGACATGCCTTATTCTAGCGCTCTTACTGTTTTGCGGAGGAACAAAAGAAAAAAAAAAAACAAACAAGTATCTTCCCCATCTTCCCCACCTCATCTTTTTTAAAAACAGCTTTCTTTTTCCACATAGTATTCCCAGTGAGAAATTCTTGTACTTAGGAGAGAGGAAAGGAAGACCCCAATCACTGCTATGGACACTCTCGAGTTTTATTCTCACCTTAATTCCCTAGTCTTAGATTAGAAGGTAAAATTCTGAAGTGATCCACACCAAGATTTTATCTTCTCATCATAAGTCAGGAGGTATTTCCTTATGTTTAACTATAATGGCAACAAAAGTGAATCAGATTATGTACATTTACATCAGTCAACTCTAAGATATCTCACTCCCAATACAGGCATGGTCAACATGGTTTTATCTCTGCTTCTCTCAATAAACTGGGACCTTTCTAACCTCTGTTTAATATATAGTATCAAGTCTGAAACCATCCACTCATTTTCAAATGGTTCAATACTGCCAAAACAGACATCCAAGGCAACATGTGCCAGCTGTCTTGACCGATTCCAGCAGGCACGACTCTATGACACATTGAAGCTCTCATGTGCTGCTGCCCTCTCAAATGCTTTTTCCTGCCTGTATGCACATAGGCCACAAAGGAAACAAAACAAAAGAAAGTAGACTGGAACGAGAAAAGAATGACCTTTTGTACCACATCAGAGTAAAAGAAAGAAAGATAAAATTACTGTTGCCCAGGAAGCGAGTACTGAACTACAGGGAAAACAAATGCAAGATGCCTGTATTTCCAGTGGATATTTTTATGTTAATAATAATAAGCTGATATAATAATAATAAACATTCATATGTTCACAATAATAATAACTGTTCCACTTAAACCTTTGCTTTTATATGAAGGCATGTGGCAAACATTACCTATTAGAATAACATAAATAATTTTAACAATTAACTTTAATAATATGGTCTTTTATGTGGAAAACTTGACCAAAAGTCCTCCTCATGATAGTCTCAGAAAGATGGTAGGTAAAACTAAAATATTCTTGTTTCATAATCCCTCAGTATGAAGCTCCTTGCTGGCTTAGACACAGCAGTATAACGCAAAAATCCATCATGCTGAAAAGAATGTCACATGGCATCTCTCCAGTCATTCCTGAGAGACGTAAAGAGCAAGATTAAGGCATCCTAAACATTTCTCTCTATTATAGAGGGTGGCTCATTAAGTACAGTGACCCTTGCTCCCTAGAATTAGAGGGGTGTCCATCCACTGGCATTGGCTGTGTTTTAAATGGACGCCACTGCCCCTTGAAATCACATGCGGGCTATTTTAGGTGAATTATAGTAAGGGAATTATTATTAACATATTCATAACACATTCTTACCAAAAGCTAGCCAGCTGCAATTTTTCTATCTGAAAATAACTGACCAATTAAAGAGCTATCCAATCTGAGTGAATCATGCCACAATCCTGGGGATTTCACCCAAACATGTAACACATGTTGCCAAGGCTTCCTCTGTTCACACATTCACAAAACGATACTGCTTTCTGTGATGATCCATATATTCCCACCAAGACAGAGCCATAACAGTTGCATGTGGCTGCAATTCAGAGCTCCAGAACACTGGCTGAAGTGATTAGGTTATAAAATCTTTACTTCCATTTCACTGGCTCTATCTGTGTAGAAAAGAATCAGAATCCTTTTCCGAGATACATCATCTAACTCAGTAATAATTATTTAAACTTGAGCAACAGGTTACATTAAAACCATTTTGCTGCACCCTCCATTGTATTCCCAAGGACATTTTTAGCTGTCATCCATGTACAAATACAGAATGCATGGTACCCTAATGTAGACAGGTAATGTGCATTTCTGAGTCACCTTTTAACACATCCATGAGCACTAAGTTGCTTTATTAACTCCAGTTATGTCGTCATAATTTAAAAGTTCTGACTTCTTTTCCCCAAGTCTCTCTCTACAGGAGCAAATAGGTCTACATAGGATTTCTCTCCAAATTTGTCATTTACAAAAAACAGGTTACAAAAAAAAGGCACTTTTCAGGGGACTGCAGCAAACATCAAATAGTCTCATAGTGACTGTACTGTAAGTAAGAGTTATCAGCAATGATGATAAGCAGATAGTGATCCAGTAAACTCTCGTTTCAAAACCTAGTTCTCATTAAAAATACATGTTTAGAAGAGATTAAACATTTCCTAAAGCAAAAGCTAAATGCAATAAGTTCCTCTATAGTTAGAGCAGGCTAGACTGTTCAGTCATAAGAGACAATTTACAAGTATAAAAGAGTTCTACGAGTTCACAAGGACAGAACTGAGGGAGTTGGTGAGAATTATGGATATGTAGAAATGAGATGGCAGAGCCTCAGGACAGGTATTTTGTGCTCAGCAGTATTCAGCTTTCTGAAACTTCAGTTTAGAACACACCATGAAACAAAGGTCCTGATTCTCTGTTGCCACGTAGTCATTTAACCATGATCGAAAATGAGGGGAAAAAAACCCTGCATGGTCATTTGCAAATCCCATGTATCAACTACATAGAAATATAAACTACTGCCAAGGGCAGGACAGAGGAGATTCTGCACACAGATTTAACCACTTTTCATTAAACATTAGACCAAAGCATCAGTCATGTATAATCAACTTGCAGCTTAGTAAGTTTTAGTCCACTATAAATTTTGTTACTATTTCAAAGGTAGGGAGGTAAAAGTATTTTGCAGGTATTTTAAATGACTGGTATCGTGTAAATCTCACGACCTGCAGTTTTTAAAGTAATGTTTCATGTTATTTTTATGAGTTACAACATGTAGCACAAGATTGGATGCAAGAGGGTACCCTTAGTGTACCTTGTACTTAGCTGAAGAATCCTTTACACTTCCTATTAGACAAGGAGGTTTAGCCTGAAAATCAGAAAAGTCTCCACTATGCTACAGAAAGAGGGAAAGAAAACTGTAAATAATCAAAGAAAACCAAGTGTGGCATGCCAGAGCTGGCTGAACACTTCTGCCCAGTTACCTTTAAGAGAGAATCTGAAGTTAGCCAAGCCATTGAGAGTAACAATGAAAAACAGGTGCTGTCTGTGTTTGGGTATTTTTTATAGCCCACCCAAAAATGTGTCCTTAGGGACACCAAGTCATTTGGGGAGAGGCTACAGAACAGGTTCTGCCCCTGCTTGTCCTGGCTGGTTTATTTGGAAAAGGAGTTGTGGGAGGCCAGGCTGGTTGTGGTGTTTTGCGTATGCCCCCCAGGTTGGAATGCAGCTGTGCTTGCCCGCTGGGGACGGGCAGGTCAGCAGGCAGCGGCTCTGCACCACAGTCTTCACCTACCGATCGATAGTGACAGATGTGGGCTGAGGACTCTCTCAAAGATAACGAAAAGACACACACATTTGCAGTGGGCACAGCTGTATATGAGCACAAAAAAACCCGAGGTAGGACTAGAGGACCTACAGAGGTCCCTGCCAAGTAACATTATTTTGCAACTCTTAACTGGGCCACAAGGAGTTTGTAAACATTTGCTCTTGCTGGTCGTGTATCTGGTGCCAGAAGTCCTGAGTGTTGCTTAAAGCCATTTTCAAGAACTAAATACTAGAAGTACATTTTAATTTAATTATGGTTTGCAATACAAATGCTGGTGTGTCATAACCATCCAATTCTCCTTTTCAAGTGCAAGCTATATGCCTGTAAGTATTTGTGGCTGAATTTCCACAAACACGTAACAAGGGATGGAAATGCACACATGGCTATTAGTAGAAAGTGATGCTTCTCAGTATTTGTCATACAATTACCATTCTCTATCAAAAGGTAAAGACATATCAGCATTGCCACGGTAAGATACTTGGTTCACGCATCAGATTCTAACGTTTGAGTTTTTTTAAACTGAGCATGAGTATCTTCCTCAATTGCCAAGTCACCTGCACTTAACAAATTTTAAGATACAAAATTATTCGCTTGATACATATTTCCTCTTTGAATTGATTTTTTTTAGCCAATAAGCAGTAAGATTGGAATGCTACCACCCATGCTATGGTCATTCCCTTAGTAAGAAAAATAGCTAGAAAGTTCAAAAGCTTCTAGGGGTTAATGTAAACAATTGGATTACAGATTTGGGGCAGGGAGTGGGAGGAGAAAAAAGAAAAAGTAACAGCCCTGTAACATAGCAGATAAAAACAGAACAAAGGGGAGAGCAAGATCATTTGAAATCCTTCTATCTTATTTTCCTGTATGATTTTTAATATGTGCTTTTTGGTCTACAATGAAACCTTTTAAAAGCAATTATGTTTACTATTTAGCAAAACAGTTGTATTGGAATGTGGTATCTTTACATGGTATCGTTATGTGGTCTGAATGATACTGAATGTACATAGTACTTTCTTATCCATTTGACTTGTAACTTACCAATCGTACTTTTCCTCCAAACCTTTCCTAAGTACTTAAGAACCAGCTATTTATTACTGGAAGGTGCTGTGTTTCCTGCCAAACAGCACTGAAACAATAGCTGTTGCCTCCAGCCTTTGCCACTGCTAAGCAGTGTAAGGTGAGCACATGCAGCACAGCCAGAGGTATAGCCGAGAGCATACTTTACTTCCATGCCGCACTAAATAATATATTGGCAAGGCAAGCACGTAAGAGATTTGGTGTCTTGTAACTACTATCAGACGTGTGTCTATCAAGCTTCACATTCGTTAGTCAAATGAGACTGATGAATTAGAGAATGTTTAAATTTGTCTTCCTTTAAACAGGCACACAATGAGTGCAGCAGAGTCACAACCGGAAAACTTGACTGAGAAGAACACAGTGGTAAGATAAGCTCAGTAAAATTCAATGTTCTTTTTTTTCTTTTAAATAGGCTGTCTCGTGTGGGGCCCGATACTGCTCATGTAATTAATGAGAATGAAGGGATAAAAAGAAAAAATATAAGCATGTCTTTCTTCAAGTCACATGAATAGGAATAATGCACTTTCTAGTTCTTTCTTATTAGCTATGACAATGTGCTGATTTTGCTGGTAATACATGCAGAAGGTTGACTGAGGACTAGTGTTTTAGTGTGATTTGCCTCAAAATACTGGAACCTTGCTATATTTGCTGGAGTAGAGGTCTGCCATAATTTAGAGTTGAATGATTTTTGAAAGTTTTATTATTTAGATATGCATATTTGTATCAGGATAAAGGTTGGCATGTTAAATGACAACCCAAATTAGTATATTTCCTCAAAATATTACTAGGCATTTGGAAGTTCTTTACACTTTGTAGTAATCAATAACATTTTAAGTTCTTGTCTTGTCTGAGCTGCTTTTGCTAAGAAGTGTCTGAAATGTAAATGAAGCAACGTTATAGATACTTGAGGCTCTGCTTACCTGCAGAAGAAACAGCAAGCTTTTCAAGCAACAGTGTCAGCACTGTGCACTTAGCTATCATGTGCATATTTAAAGAGTCCTTAGGGGAGAAGAGATTATTTAGTAAAGTGGCCAGTGAATATTCCAGTTGGACTAGAAGATTGTTATAGATCCCTTCCAACTGTAGTATTTTATTCTATTAGCAACCAGTTTTAGATGAGAATCTAGGCAGCTACTGGTCCTCTCTTTCATATCCCTGCCTCCCTTCCCAGAATTGCCATAAGCTAGGGGGTCAGTTCTGTAGCCTCCTCTTGATCCTGGGGGCTGTTCTTCAGCGGTTTGGAAAATGCACTGGGTTGAATGAGACACAGCCTTCATTTGCAGTGCATTGCTCCTTCTCTCATAATTTATGCCAAGATGGCCTATGGATCCTCATGCTAGGGATTCCTGACAGTACAGATTAACTGGAACCAGGCACCCAGGTGGGGTCAAAGCAGGGCTGACTGGTAGGGAACAGACTGCCTGAGCCTGTCAGAGCCAAAAGCTGGAGGAAGTACTATGGGAGATTACGAAAAGGACTTCTCAAATCCCGTCCTCAAAAGATTTTTGCTTTGGTGTTGGTTTTTGTTGGTTTAGTGTTATGTATATTGTTTTGGGTTTGTTTTTTTTCTTTCCCCAACTGAGAAGAAAATCCAGCTCAATATACAATGGCAAATGGCAGCTGTTTGACAACAGGTTGTTTGCTACTGTCAGGAGAGGACTTGTCAGTACAATATGCATGATTATATAATCCCATGGGGATATAGCTAAATGAACATACTGACAGTATTCACAAATAGTTCTACAAATAAACTGTATCAGTTTACTACTTTTACAATTTCTATTTACTTGTTTGATAGTGCACAAATGAAAAAGTTTACATGTAAGAAACATTAACATAGCAGGAGTATGATGAAAATGCAGGTAGCCATTTTGGCAAAGGAATACAGAGTAGAACTGATACTGTTTTTTTCAACAGTTCTTCTAATTACTTGTATGAATATATACACCTAGCAACTGAATAAGTAGTCTGTGAACAGTAGCAGAGGTTTTACCTAATTTACAACCCAAGAAGAAAAAAACCATTTCAATGGTCCTGAAGACAGATTTATCAACAACTTCAGTTTTTAAAAAAACCCTGAAATTTACTGGATAATAATTCAAAAGTCTACAAAATCTACAGGCCTTCCAAAAGCTTTTTGCCCAGGAAAAGTATACATTTATCAGATTTATTACATGAAATGAAGAATTACTGTAGGCATGTTATAAAATTGGTGGGAGAGATATCCAGAAGATTCCAGATGAAAAAACAAAACAAAAACCACAAACAAACAAACCACAAAAAAAGCAAAAGGTACAGTTTGATTGCAGTGTTTGAATGCTGTGCTATCACTGGCCTCATAAAACACATTCATGCAACAGTTTTATAGGTAGCATTCACAAACACCTACTTTTGAAGGACATACAGCATTTTGGTTAGCTCCTTCACAAAAATTCCACCATCAATTTTTGCTAGAGTGTCTGCTTACTAGCCAACTTAATTTGTTTGGTACTGCAGCCTTCCTCTGTCCAACACACCACTTCTGGCCACAGAAGCGCATTTGAGCCTCTCAAACCAAGAAAATGAGAGGGCAATACTTCCTGCAGAGTTCTAACCTGACTGAAACCTTTATCCTATCTTGTTATTGATTTTTTTTAATATGTTGTAATTTTTATAGTCTGTTACTTGACTGTTATGAGCAGCAGTTTGGTGCAGTGGGACTGAACACATGAATGTAAACAGACTAAGTAAGTTCTACCTAAGCAGAAGGCCCATACATAGGTGGGCTCCTATTCTGCAGCTCTTAGGAAGAGAACAGTCAGAGACTCACAGATGTGAAATTGCCTGCAAGGTCAGCAAACTAGACAGTGTAATAAACTTATTGCCACTATGAAGGAGTAAATCAGGATAAGTCTGGGGGAGAAGTGAATAGGCCAGAGGACGAACATAGCCAGAAAGCTCAGAGCTAAAAACAGCAGACACAAAAGGGGAAAAAAAGAAGATACTTGATAAAAGCAATATTATCTGTTCTCCTCCTCATTTGAATAAGATAATTTTACAAGTCACCAGTAAAAGTTAAAACTTACAGTCAGCAGAGCCAGAAAGAAATGGTAGTAGTGATTTAGGTCAAAGTTCAAATCTGTGCTTTTCTTATTTCCTCTGTTTTCCTCCTATATTTTCATAAAGGTTAAGGCTTGACAAAGCTCAGGAAACAGTCAACATAGCTGACAAATTTAGATATACAGTTCTCATAAAATATTTTACTTGTAAATAAATTTCCATTGGTATTCTGCAGTGATTTAAACTACTGTGAACAAGCAGGGAAGGAAATAAAGAAGATCAGAGACCTGTCTTGGAGATAGCAGTAACAAAATGTGAAAACCTCAAATGACCATTAGGACACACCAGATTCTGTTTTGGTTTGGTTCCCCCACCCATACCCCTAAGTTTCAGAGAGAGACTTGCATTAAAATATATCTTTAGGAAGTGGCTTTGTGTCAGGTATAGGCTTACATACCAATTTAGTCCTGACACAAAAGCAGATGTTACAATTAAATCTCTCTTTGGGAGTGGGGGGAAGAGAAGTGCAGCAAATTTATAGAACACTGAATCTTCACACAATTTCACCTCATACAAGTCAATTCACGCATGCAAACAGAGCAAATATGTCTGTTTTGTCAGTCATCTAGCAGCCATAGGTCCTAAACTAGAAAAGGGTAACAGAAGCTTCCATTCTTAGTTAAATCTGAGTTAAATTGAGAGCTCCTAGGGAGAAGGAGGTGAACTCCAGACTATTTTTGAAGGACAGCACAACACCTACCCTAAAAAACAATAACACCAACAAAATGACTCACTAGCAATGAAACAAAACATAGGAGAATGTGGATATCGCATAAGCACACTCACCTGATTTAGGAAAAGCCTGCTTCACAGTCTGAAGTTAATCCTTAGGTGCAGTCTAAATCAGGAGTATATCTAACATACAGCTGTGAGTTAGGCTGAACATTCTTGCAACTGGTAAATTTAACAGCTGTTCTTCATTTGGGGTTAAAAGTCAGACCCATTTAGCATCTTTGATGGAACCAGACAGCTGAGAACAGCCAGCATGGGTGGTAGGGAACAGGGGTGTTACTCTTTTGCCTCCAGGAAGGGAATAGCAGTGGAGACAACTTGCATCAGTCAAGGTGATCTGGCAGGACGTTAACCACAGTCACAACCTGGCACTGCCAAAAAGCTAGTGGAGAGACATATCTTGGGCCAGTTTCTGGCTAGAAAGAAGGTGAACACTGTGAGCCAAGAAACTCCTTCCTGCTTTGCTCAAGGAAGCTAGACCTTGAATTTCCTCTTAAAAATATTCTTATAATACATCATATACCTTGTGCTTCTCCTATGTTTTTTTTCCCCACACAAAATATTACAGATCACACTAATTCTGGTTAAAATTTGAATCAAAAACCTCCCCAAACCCAACTGCCAACAATGCCAGTTTAAGTTCAACCAAATATAAGCACGTTAAAGGCCAGTTAAACATATAACAAATTGCCTTGCAAAGAAGTGAGGGGTTAACAAATGGAGATTTTAGCTAATAGTTTGGTCTCGGTTCTCACTAACATTTCTCTTTATTGTTTTAAATGAATGTTCTTTCTATTCAAACTTTTTTTGAATGAGAGATGAAAACTTACATTTGAGTATTTGCTACGTGGCAGAAAAACCTCGAAATCAAACCTTTTGGGAGCTGATTTCAGGAAACAGGTAGCAGATTTCAGCAAGTGGTGCAAAATGATGGAATGGTAATTTTCGTTCCCAAGCGTACTGTAAGAAAGATGTAATAAGCCTTTGTGAGAACACAGAGAGTCAAATGATCAGAAAGATTTGATATCAGCACTTAGTAATTTACCTGCCAGAAGAGTTATGGTGCAATTAGGAGCAGCATACTGGGATGTGCTTCCAAGTACTCTCCCAGCTAACGCAGTCACCCTTCTGTCTCCTGGCTGCTTTAAAATGCTGTGTCTTGCTCCACAATACTGACAGCTGTATCAAATCTAAAAGAAACCAGCAGTCACCTGTCACAACACCTTTCAGTGCAGCACACACTGACTACCAGGCACTCATTCATTAGCCCCACTTTGTTTGAAATTCTCCCTAATTGTATGCTTGCTGCTTTTCCATTCATGATAGACAGCGATTCTCCTAGCAAGCTTAAGAATAAAATATCTGAATACCACCCTTAATTCACTCTTTAATTAACATATTTCTGTTGTATGAACACACTGAATCTTTTCATTGACTCTTACTGGATCTGGTCTTACTGGATCTCACTTTCCACTGGGAAGTGGCTCCTGTCCTGGCCACCAGCTGGTGCCCTGTTCTGTCCCATGACCCATGAGGGCTCTAGAGCTGCCCTGTGGTGGCCTGTGCCGGCACGGTGCTGCCCATTTCTGACACAGGTACATGTTGCACTGCAGGGCACGCTGGAGCTGGAAGACTGGCCCCTGCAGAAGGGCTCCGTGGAGCTCCTCAAGCAGAGATGGGAGTCCGTCAATGCTACAAGACCCGGCCTGACGCTCCAGTACTCACCAGCCCCACAGTCCCCAGCGCTGGGTAAGATCAGCCGCAGCAGCACCGTGGAGAAAGTGCCAGCAGACAGCAGGAGGGAGGATATGTTCAAGGAGGAGACCCTCAGCAGTCCTCAGCAGATCGAGCACTTCCCCACCACTGTGGAGGAGCTGCGGAGCCACTTTGAGGCTCTGGGTGGCAAGAAGGTAAATGCCTGGGCTGGGTGGGCACCTGGAGGGAGTGGGGTTGGCCGCAGGGCTGCAGGACGGTTTTCCCAGCCTCACAACAATCCGGGATGGGCAGCACCAGCCACAGCTCCTGACAATGTCCTGTGAACAATTTGGATCAGTACATTAATACCAAGAGTTCTATAGCTTTCCCTGTTCCATAATGTCATTGGTCTGGATCATTTTCATGGGTGCTGATCTGCCAGGTAAGCCAGTGTGCAATTGTGCTTGGCTGGTGCTTTTTAGGGCAGGAGAAAACCAAGACATTATGGCCCGAGAAAAGAATTCCCAAAAGAAACTATTTGCAAACACTCCAAAACTTTCAGAAGCAATTGCTTCTTATTTGCAGAACGGTATTGACTCCCTTTCAACTGAGAAACCTGTTGTCACTTCACCCATTGGCTTTCACTGGCATAATGTGACAGGCCTGGACAAACTGCAGCCTTTATTTGCCCTCAGACTTTTGTCTGAGAAATGTCTGTGATTTCTTTGAAATATTTGGGGATAAGTTAATCTTTTTTGAAGCTTAAAAAATGTTTCAGACAATTATAGGATACTGATAAGATTATTAGCAATCTTAATGAGGGGAACTTCATTCATTTTTGTGGCTAAAGGGTCTTATACCCTGCTTTCCCTCCACTGCATGAAAACTACAATGTCCCTGCAGGTTTTGGTTGCTGATGAAATATTTTATGCCTTCCACATTAAAATTCCTCACTTTTTGTTCAGTTAACAAAATTAAATAAATAAATAATCCCCTTTAAATAATTTTTACCCTGCTGCTCAAAGATATGCTAAAACTTGATGTCACTTCTCTGTGTTCTACCACCTTCTAACTGCTGCAGGATAACACTGTCAGTCCATGTAATCAGTCATTTACCCATTTAATTTTAATGCCCAGAGTGATTTAAACATGGCTTTCTGGTCCAGAAGCTTGAGTTCAGAATAATGCATGCTGACTCTGATATAATTCATACACAAAATCCTGCTATTAAAAGATATTAGAAAGCTTTTTTATGTGAACAGTAAAATAAAAATTCATGTGATTCATGAAAAATCTTTTCATTGGCTTTAGATACATAACACAAAAAGTAGCAGGTACCAATAAAATAAAGGTTAAAACTTTATGGGATTATTGAGCACTTTAAAGACCACGGAAAGTAGTCATAGACTGCTGCTAAGTGGCATTTTAAGGTAGAGAGACCTTTTTGGTTAATCTTAGTAATTTTTTAATAACAGCAGAATAAACCTTTTTCTTTCCCTATGAAGCAATATGTTTGGCATTGCAGACATGACTATTCTTGTAGGAGCAATTTGGTTCTTTTTTTTAACATACTGATAGGAAGAGAAAGAATTTTTTTAAGTTAAACAGTTAAACAATCCTTCCCTTGACAGGACTGCAAACCTTCATCTTCAAAATACTTACCGAGGAAGTAAAAGAACTCCTTATTCCCAGTCTCAGAACTGTTATCCCAATTAAAAATGACTTTGTTAGGGTTTCTTTGCAAAATCTACTACTGTTCCACCTGCAAATGCTTTGAATTCACGTGCAACTTAGAATCTGACTATTAGTATAACTACTTCACTGATGAACTTAATAAAAATGATTTCCAAGTATATCTCTTTTTGACAGGTGTTCCTCCAAGTGAAAATATATTGCTTCTGATACAAAAGGGAAGCAAAGGCTGAGTAAACAGACTGGGAGGTGGGAGAAAGAGAGTCAAGGAAGTGTTACTTTCCTCTTCCTTATTATTTGTTTGCCAAGAGCACTGCATATTAAATGTATTTGAGTAGAGCTCTAGCTCTGGCCAGCCAGAAGTGAAATAAGAGGTGTGCTCTCTGCAGATCACACTGGCTTGCCAAGTCACTGAAACTCAGGCAGGAATTGCAACTGTTAAGGGTGGTATCTTGCAAAAGTAATGGAAAGCAGATGATGCTTACAAACTGGGAAGTGATAAGGGGTGGAAAAGCATGAGGAACAGGTCCTTTTTCAGAATTCAAGTGGAAAAGCTTGAATTCCGTGATTCTGTTCAGGTGGCTGTCTTAGGAAACAAGATATATATTGCCTTTGAGGATTTATTTCCCCAGCATTGTAAAACATCTTGAGGTTTTCAAGATGCAATCAATATGAAACATAGAAAAATGGAATCTGCATCATAGAAGATGCACATGTAAGCATTACTATTTTTACTTCAAAAGAAAAATTTGAAAGTGAGTCTACAAAAAACACTGGCATTCACACCAAGGGCTTCTGATGCTGAAGAAGTCTGGGTACTTAAACGTGGGTCATTCACTTACAAATCTCAGCAACACAGACCAAAAGCAGGACTGACAAGGTTTCAAAAAAAATGTGTGAACTCCGAAGTTATAGGAGTTCTATGAAAAGGTAGATTATTTCAGTAACATGAAAAGTTAGAGCCAAAACAATGCTGGTGCTAACAATGGCATGTCCAAGATCTGATGGCACAGAAAACACGTAGAAATTACTGATTCTTCCACTAGCAACAGTGAACAAGCATGAAAAAAGTAAAATAATGTGAGATAAATATGATCCCCAGCAATCTCAGGCTTTGCATGTATAAAGCCTGGACTTTATACCATATTTTAACTTAATATACGGAAAGTATTTCAAAGTGCACATTAAGCATTTCATGTGTATCTGGTTAATGATAAGGTGTTAGAGGTGACAAAGGCATTTATTAATATTAATGAATGTTAAGTATTTTAGTAGTTAAATATTACACAATGAGACAAGATACTTGTAATGAAAAACAATAGCAATTTACTATGCCTTCAGAAGATACATTTTTCCTATGGTTCTATCAAGTAATCAGTGATACAAGAAAATACTCATATCACGATATAATGCAAGGGTATGTAAAGGTTCTAGCAAACTGATCCAGTCTCTTTTATTTAGCCATAGGACATTTTCAGGGCCAGCAGGAGTGAAGGACGAGGAATGAGCTGATGCATTTTCCTTGCATTTTTCGAGTGCTTTCACCCAGAAGCAATAAAGGAGGTTAGAACAAAGTTAGTAATGGCTATCTCTAAAACCAAGAGGAAGCCATAGAAATCACAGTGGAATTTTTAAAATTTAAACAAAACGTCTTTTAAGGCTCAGTGCCAGCTAACTATATTACAGTTACCTTATGCACAAATGAACATGCTCGTTAGCCTTATGCTCAGAAAAAGACTGCCAACTGGTGTAATCCTTCCTGCTTAAATGGAATATCTCTTGACAAATCAGACTTTGAAGGCCAGGGACCATTTTACATTATTCCATAGGAAAAACAGGTTTTATGCTAAGGCGGCAAAATATCAGTGATTAAAAATTCTAAAAACTGTCATTCAGGTTGCATTTCCATTGCAGTGCCTTTATTTGTATATGTACAAAATCAGTAGAGAAAAATCAGGGCAATTAAACAATATTAGACTATGAAGTGACTTCTAAACAAATCAAACACATAAAGAAGTCCCTGCTGGTTCAAAAGTGAAAGACAAATGTAGACTTTTGGTGTATTTTTCTTCCTGGTGGTTACATGGTGAACTATACCAAATCCTAATTATTTGAATGGAATTAACACTTCCTACTGCAGTACATGAATACGAAAAAAGAGTAAACAGAGTCAGGAACTAAGTTTAATAATTTTGAAGCTAAGTCACTGGTGAAGCCAAAGTAATTTTGCCTCGATTTATCCTAGTAGAACTTAGATGTATTTCCTTCTTAGGAGTATTAATAAGTTAATAATTGAGTCTATTGCTGGAGCCTTTTAATGAAAGCCTCTAGGTTTCAGGCCTGTCCGTATCTTTCCATTATTTGAAAATAAACTCATGTCCCATTCTGATAGAATGATAAGTATTTTCCCCTTTCCTATAGGAAAAAAATCTGTTTCCTAGGAAGTAACAATATATTAAAACGTCAGTTTTCCATACTGACTTATCACTACCATGAAACATGTACTTTAGTTTATTAGCACTCAACGGCATTAAAGCAACTGAGGCCTGTGTTTGCTGGAAAGTGATTATGTATGTTTTTCTTAAAATATGTGAAAACATCCCATCTGAGAAAGTAATCTCATGCTTACATTTTAGAAAAACCTATTGGAAAAAAATCATTAAGACCATTCATTTAAGTAATCTGGTATATGTTCATTAAACTGTGTCCTTTGCAGAAAACGTGAACTGCTGCCAGAAAGTAAATGAACAGATGTTTAATATAAAAGGTTAGACCTTCACCGAAATTGTTTAAACAAGCAGCATCTTTTTTCCCTTAACACTCTCAGAAACATTTATATTAATTTAGCAAAGCCATGTAATGCAGAAAAGCAGAGAAACCCCACGACAGCTGCAGGTCAGTGTTGTACCTTGTTAGCATTTGCAAAATTCATATGTTTGTTATGGATGAATGAAAGCAAATAGTGAGGAGTGCATGGGATGGCCAAATGTGTACTCATGCTGAAAAGCTTGATATTGAAGGAAGTGTTGTATGGTCAGCCTTCTGGATTTTGGCTTAATCTCTTTCTTAGCTTTTTCTTTTTTGTGACACAATGCATTCCACCCCTTGGTTTTCATGAACGTTTTTTAATGGCAAAAGATTCTTCAACAAGGAAGGACCACATTGTCTGTGGTCATGAAGAACATATGTCATTAGCATGAAGAACAGGTTTTGGTGAAAATTCACATTCTTTTTTTTTTCTTTCCCCTTAAAGGAAAACTTTTCTTCTGTGCTTTTACTTTCTCAGTAAATATATCAGGTCTTTACAGGTACTTTACAAATTACCTGAAGAAACAAGCCCTTTCCAACTTCGGCTATTCTTATTTAACTCATCTCTGAACTGGACTGGCTTTTCACAGTTTGGAAGACATATAAAATTTTTGCCTTTCTACAAACTGGACATGTTGACAGAGTTCTTCCTGATCTCTACAATGGTTTATACCAGGGAAAGCAGCTTTTCAATGCTGGGAATGGAGCTTCCCAAAGCTCCTTTGTTCACCAACAGTCCCACAAACTATTGCAGTATATACACATGTGTACATATACCTATAGGTCTCTATAGTTCCTTCCTGTTTAATCAGTGAATCGGCAGTGATTCACATTCCAAAGCAGTGTACCACCTGCAGTTCTTCAGTTCTTCTGAGCTGCCCCCTCTGTATTAGTTACACTGTTGTACTGTTTCCTGGAGAGCACACTGGCCTTCCTCAAGATGTTACACAAAACTGGATTTGAAATCAGCACAAATTATTCACATCTGTGACAACTCAACATTTCAGACTTTCTTCTCCACCAGATCCCTGTTAACTAGTTTCTCTAGTGGCCTGTGCCACTAGTTTAGCTAGTTGCCTAATTATTAAGTAACTATGCTTAGGACAAATATGTGAATGTTTTAAAAATAAAAAGTTATAACATTTTCCTTTAACAGGCCCTCGAGAACTCTTCTATCCTTCTGCCCTCAATTCAGCTTTACCATTTTTATGCTCTATTTGGAGGTACGTACAGCAGAGGAAACGATCTGTAACAGGATCTCACCTTAAAGAGTAGAATCATCCACTTCCTCACAGTGAGAGATGTTAGGGTTTGAGCTATGGCCATGAGGAAGCCTGCTAGAAAAAAAAGTAGGACAGATCAGTTGGAAAAATGAAACTTGTGTGTTAACAACTCCTTATGAGAAATTAAATTTGAGTTTAATCTCATTTACATATAAAGTGCTGTTGAGCAGGCTGCATTTTTATAAGGAACAGGATGGGATGGACTATAGTCATATGCCCTCAACTAAACTTCTCAAAGGAAGTCTCTTTTGTGCTGAGATTTAATAGATATGTTTTTTGCTTTGCAACGTTGTTGTTGCTTACTGCTTATTCAGTATCCATGAAGATTCATCACATATCAAGTGCTGCGGATGAGGGTGGATTATTTTTAGGATCCCTTGTCTTCCACAAATTGCAATGATTTCAGGTGTGGGTCTCATTTTTGTCTGATTATCGCCTGGCTCTATTCCCCACATTCTTTCTGCCCACTCTTAAAAAGACTTCTTCCCTGTTTTTTTGGCTATTGTATTTTTAATTTAAATAAGCACTTTTCATCTGTTATGATGAGTTGAGTCTTTTGCAGAGTATGGTTAGCTAATAGAAAAAACTTTTGATGGTGCATCTAACACCACTTCCTAGGATGAATGACTTCCCTAGGAAGGCAGTCTAGAAATCTGAAAGTTCTTTCTGGAACAGGGAAGCATTTAAATAGAAGCATTTAAAAAGCACAAAGCACATTTTCTCTACAAGATTAAGTCTTTTTTTTTTTTTTTTAAATGCTGTTGAACACTATCATACTATCATACATCATTACCTGATAACAGATAACCCTAAAAAACTGCACGTATCCACAGCAGTTTAACAAGTATTGTAAAAGTCTAGAAAGTGAGAAAAGTGCATAGCCAAAAAGACTTTTTAGTAATATAAGGCTTCTGATGGTTTTTAAGATATTTTCGGGACTTCTACTTGTATCACTGTAGTTATGATGTTGTTTTGCCTTTAGTTCTTTCAGCAAAGAACAGTGAAGTTTAAGAGAAATATTTTATTTCATGCTAACTGAAGTTCTACAGTTGAGCTTGTAATTTGGAAATGGAGTAAACACAGGAGAATCTCATTCACTTCAGGAAAACTGAAAGAACTAAAAGTATCAGGTTGGGTTTTTCTTTCGAAGTGCTAATACTTTAATACAGTAGGATAGAAGTGCCTTTGTGTGTTTCTATATGCAACATTAAAAATGACACTGATGAAAGAACACTAAGATGTACGGAAAGAAATACAACATTGACTCATTTTGCTCTCCCTCCTTGTTTTTTGGGAGGATTTAGGGGAGCGTGATTTATTTCTTTATCTATCTATCTATCTATCTATCTATTTATTTATTTTACTTTTCACAGTGCACTGTAAGCTTTGGTGGTTTCAAGAGGAAGTAGATTTTGAAATAACGTAACTTCATTTTTTAAAGCTGCTAACTTTATTCTGAGCAGATAGGAGATTTTGTATTTTTAATAGTTCTTTAAAGGGTGATTTAGCAGAAATTACCTTCTTGTCGGTTCAGGGTTATAGCAGACTGACTAGTCTTTGGCTAAAGTCTCCAGAAGACAGAGAAAAGCAGAGAAGCTCTGTTTTCCATATGCAGATGCTACCTCTTATCCAACTGCGTGCTATTAAGCAAGAAAGGAGCAAAATGACCCTTGAGGCTCCTTAGGAAAGGCGCACACACTTACAAAGGATCACAAAAGGGTTCTTCCTTAAAGATATGATCGTTTAGAAATAACTCAGAAATTGGGTGTTGTAGAAATAATCTTTAACATTTTAAAATCTGCAGAGATCAATAAAGTTAAAACCTTTTACCTCAGATGTTGTATGTGATGTCCATTGAGTTTTGTAGAGTTTAATCTTGAGGATGAGGAATTGTGCTTTTTGGGTCATAAAAAAAATTACCTCTTCTCTTTCTAGACACATAAGCCAGTCAATACCTTGCTTTACACAAGTCTATTTTTGTTGTGTGGTCTCCGACCTATTAGCCAGCGGCATCGGAGCCTGATAGCCTTTGTGGGAAACTGACCGTAAAGCACTTGGGAAGGCACAGCTCCTTTCTTTGGTCAGTGGCCAGAAAATGACGTTTGGAAAAGTATGTTTCATTTATAACATATTCTTTAACTTCATCTCCACACCTAGTTGAATTTTAGTTTGCAATATTTTCTAGACAATACTTCTTATTCTAAGTAACTTCTTAAGTATTTGTCACTTGTGGCAGCAAGCAACAAATCTTAAAACATTTTCCCCATCATTCTGTCTGCTGGCATTTGGAACAATTTACCAGCCTGTTGTATCTTAATCAATTCTTGAAGCATGAAAATGATGTGGAAAGATAAAAAGTAAATACATCCATTACTAGCATGTCTTGGGAAACAACACTTGGAGGAAAACACAACATCTCGGTCAAGTCGATTAGGAAGGAAATAAGCCTGTGACATAAAGTCTGAGGAATACACAGGTGGTGGTAAGCAGGGGAGAGCAGATCCATAAATGAAATAGGAGCAAAAGAGAGATCACCTGCTGTTGCAGAGTACAATGTGTAACGTCAACTGAACAATTTCAAGTTAACAATCCAATAAGCACCTGTACCAAAACATACAATTACTATTTCAGTAGCCTATTAAATATGTAAAATAAAATCCTCAATATGTCTATTCCTGTTATCTTTCCTCCAACCTGTCTAACGTTTGTGAGCACGAACTGTTAACAATTCTGTTATTCTCCGGCAGTATCTAGTAGAAAGAGAAATGGACTCACCATGTTTTCTGAAGTTGTTGTCACGAGGGTAATGGGTCCAAAATATCCATCCTCAGGAGTTTCATGCTACTGTTCTGAACCTTTATGAAAGCAGAACAGTTCCTGGGTTTTCAAACAGAAGTAGAGCATAGAATACTTTCCATCTTAATGTGTCCAAAAAACGGGTAGTACCAATATATGGATAGATCCCAACATGGGCCTTTAGAGTGCAGAAGGTACAAATGACCTGCTAAACACACTTTACTACATCAGCTGTCTTAATAGAAGAGATCCTTCAGGGGTCGCTTTCACAAATAAGATCTCTCGTGTGCTTCTGTTTGTGCTCCTTTAGCTCTGTGTCTTCTCCCTTTCGTCAGCTCTTCTTTTGCTCTGGTGTCTCTTTCAGAAAAGATCTTGTAAAGACAGGATCCTTTTTTAGATGTTTACTGCCTAGATTTACATTAACATGGCACCTTATCTTAAACATGAGCAATCTCTAGGCAGCTAACAAATGAGGAACAAAAACTAAGAGAAAATACCATTGCCATCCTTTAACCCGTCTCTTTTTTCTCTCTTCTGTGTCATGGTGCAATGTTTATTTCAACTGCAAGACTTGATTAACAAGAATGGAACAGTAGATGTTACCCAGGATTAGGCAGTTTGTGAACTTTTTATACCCAGGAGTGTTCAAGCTATGCATTATTTTTCTCTGAAGCTTTTTATATGAGGTTCTGTCGCAGATAATAAATATCATTGCTGGACTATGGGTATGAAAATGTTCTAGTAATCCTAGTTTCAAGAATCTCCTTAGTTATGCTCACTGTCTCAGACTCTCCAGCATTTACTGTAATTTATAGCCACATTTCGTACATAATGACCTCTTTATATGCCCATTGCTAATGTTCCATTCTATAATATCTATTTCATTTTCCCTTATTACTAGTTTTCAAACATCAGCCTAGTACCTGGCTAAAGAAAATGCTATTTCCTAAAAATATGGAATGCCGAGAATACATCATTTTACTAGATCTTATAGACAGTAATATTGTGGGAAAAAAAAATGGTTTAAAACCACGCAATGAATATTAGATAAAAAAGCATTTACTTAAGATAATTAGTCAAGCCCATATAAGCATTGTATTAAAAAAAAAAAAATACAAGAAGAAGGAACTTAATTTAGCTCACTGAGAAAAAGTTTATAAGGAGTTTTAAATTCAGGAGTGCTAGAGACTTCACCAAAAGTTCCAAGCACGTATCTCTCTGGTGATGTGCAAACAGCTTAGAAGGTTCACTTGATGTGCCCTGTATTATTACTGAATGAATGAAAAGTTATGGGCACTTGCACATATAGTACTTACTGTACTTTTGGAACAAGTATCAGAGAGCACATCGTATGTTTAAAACTTTAAAATGTGTCAACTAGTTGGAGCTTTTACTAAGGGAGAGATTGCCTTTAGTCAGACTAAGCCTGTGCAGTTTTCTTTTTGCTCTTGGCTGCAACGGAGGGATCTGCCTCAGTGGCTTGAACAACTGAAGGAAAAAGCTGCTTCTGTCCCGCTTCTAAAAGTGGTATCAGTGCACTATGGCAACTAGCATGCTCAGTGTTACTGGAAAATTATCAAATCTTAGAAGCCAGGCAATATTTTGGAAGGAAACAAAGCGGAGGGTTGTAGGAGAAGGTTGGTGTATGTGAGAATGTGCAGCTGAAATAGAGCGCGTACTAAGAACTAGAAATATTAGTCATTGTGTAAGTAATTTGCTTCCACACTCTGCTAGTGCTTTGGTTTCTGCTTTGTTGGTTTTCTGTTATACACCACAAGATACTTCTAATAATTTCCAGCTATTTAAAATAATCACAAAAATCATGAAGAAGCAAATGACTGTGGAAAATGACAACAGAAAGAATGTAAATGTCTGCAGGAATACTAGACACAAAATGATCATGTTAGAAAGTACCACTTTCAAAATCATAATTTTGTTTTCCTTAAAGGCAGAGACACACATGGAGATAAATGGTCTAAACTGATTCACCTCTGAATCTAAGTAAATTTCAGCAAGAGAATGTGCAAGGAAAAGCATATATTGTCAGTGAATTTACGAGAAACAAACAAAAACCCCAAGCCCACACATGCTCTCATGAAACTCGTGATAACATTTTTTTCTAGGCCCATACCTGCAATTAACAATAGCACTAAAAAAATAACAGTTCCTAAATTCCCACTGTATGGGTGAAAACACTGAGTTACAAAATTACATCCCTGAATATGCATTGTAAGAGGAAAAAAAAGATAATAACAAATGTACAGACTCAGAGCTGACACAGAAATTGAGTATAGAGCAGTGTTCCTTTTAAAACCGAAATGCAAAGAGGGTATTAAGTTTATTGTGGAAGCTTTAAATAAAACTTTATTGTGCTAAACCAGAGTAGGGTTATTGACAAAAGTGTTTTGGTAAAACCTTTATTCAATTACTTTGGAATTATTCTATAACTAGAAAGGACAAGTTATATTTGATTGAAATTTTTGGTTTATGTATGTAAATAAAAAAGTGAAAAATTAAAAAACCAAGAGGAGACAGTAGAGGAAAGCTACTGTATTTCATTTTTGCTATGTTTCAAATCTTAATTTGTGCTTGCTATTTGGTGAGATAGCATTTTATGCTGCCACAGGGTGTGATTTTGGAAAAAGAACTCTGACATTATTCTTGGTTAATCACATTGGTTTAGAAAACAAGTTTCCATTGACTTGAAGCAAGCCTGAAAATTGTAGCCTGTTACTACTGGTTACAAATCTGTGCTACCTGTACCCTCTCCAGCCTTTTGTTGCTGTTCTTCCTATTTCACATTAAACAGTCTCAGTTCTGGACCTTTTATTCTGCATGTTTTGCTGGCAATGTATCGCCAGTGATCTATATAGACTTCTAGTACCAACTTAGTATAAATTTTGTTTGATTTTTATGTGATTTTATTTCAATTTGCTTTAAAAAGCTGTAGTAAGATGTACCTCTACTGAATTTTCTATTCTGCACTTTTCATAAATTTTATCTTGATTTAGTTTCTTACAGATATTGTAGCTGGCCCACTTCATATGATATTACTCAATCACTGTAGTAACACATGCTTGAAAAAGGCTCATTAAAATACGTTTGGTCACTGTCAAATTACTTAGCTGTGGCCTCAGTTACTGTATGTGCTTCTAAAACACAGAATGCTTTTGTCCTCCAAAAACGCCAGAAGAGATGGACCACGGTACAGTATTGGTTTAGGAAGGGAAGCTTGGGCAGCTACTGCATGTCCTATTGTTATTTATTTAATCCATTGTCCAGTTGCTGGTTTAGCACAAATATTCATCAACACACTGTGAAAACTGCTATAACATTTCATACAATGAGCTGTATGTAACTGATGTTCCTTCCATGGGACAGTCTGAACAGCTCAATAATTTAATGTATGCCAAACACTGTTAACAAAGAAAAGAATTTCCCTTTTTAGCTCAATATATTAGGCCATTGTTTTTTTGAGCAGTAAGACCAGGGACCCTGTATCAATTTTGTTATGGTTATAAATGACAAACCAGTGGGAGTTTTGGTAATCAAGAGTGAAATCTATAGGCATTTCAAGGCGGAATTTAGCCCCTTGATGGTTTTTCTTAGTGCAGAACTCCATTCAGAGATGGGGATTCCGCAAATAAATCTTCTTTTTCCTCAGGTTGGCAACAAGCTCTTTTCAGGGTCTCTGTTCCATGTATAGAGCAGAGTTATTTTATACCCTTCGTCCAGATGAAAATACTGTCTCATTTTAAAACTGTCTGTAACAGCTGAAAAGGATAAACATCTCTGGAGCTGGGGATAACATGAATGAGCAGGTTCCAGGCAGCCATAGGGTTTTTTAAAGTCTCTTGAGAAATTCTGTCTTAGCGAAGTGGTGCATTGCAGAGAATCAACCTGGAATCGTGGCTCTGTCTCAACAGTTTACTTACTGGCTTCATGGAGTTTGTGCAGCAGGTGTTATTAGCACGGCTCTGCAACAGTCACTTCAGGGGGTTTGTCATCAATCTTAATAACGCCATCAGCATTCCAGCAGATGGTAGACATGATTCCATGCACTCCCTGCTTCTAAACTGCAACAAAATGGATTTCCATCATATTTTTAATTACAAATGAGAAGTATATCAGAAACAGACTTCTCTCTTGCTAGCATTTCCAAAGGCTTTTTCCAGGCAGGCCAGACTATGTTGCTTTATCTTTTCTTTTTTTAATATTGCATTGAGATTGAGAGATTCACAGGAAGTATTATCAGCTCGTTCAGCACTAGAATTAACCTCAAATCATTCCTGTGTACTCTACAGAGATGCAATCTCTTGTTTTGAACTGGAATTTGAGATGCTAGCTTTTTATAGACAATAGTAGATGTTAGCAGCCAATGAAGAATAGCACTTAAATATTAAGTAGAACTTGAATTGCTATTGAGAGCAATTATTTGACTAGCAAACCTCAGATATTTAAAATTACAATCACAATAAGATGCATCGATGGATCAAGATTTTATGTAACTATTTTTAAAGCAACAGATTTGATTTCTAAATACTTATCCTACTGCTCCACTCATTTCCTCCCTCATCATCTGTTTAAGGACTTATTATTTTACTTTCAGTCTATGCTTTTACCGTTTCTCTTTGGGCCTATTTCTTCTACCCCCTCTTTGTCATTTCTGACATATGCATACTTTCAGTGGAGACCATAAATAAAAAGAAAGTTAGGTGGTATCTTGCTTTCCTTTAGGTAGCACATGTAACAAAAGTAGTTCAGACATTATGGGAGGGGAAGGAGTGCATTTTTGAATACACTTAAAGAAGCCCTTTAAAAAAATATTAAATACTTTGACCATTAATAGTAGCTTTTGGCAATCTGTTTAATATACTGACAACAAATTTCTCTTCCAATCTGAGGTAGGTCAATGTACACCAAAAAGGTAGTAGCAATTTGGTAAATAGTTTTCCTCTCTTTAAAACTTTATGTGTTCTGGCTTACTGACTTTTAGATTAGCGCAGGACTGGATAGTGAGTGGAAAATCCACTATTTAAATGAAGCATAGTCACCCAGTAGGCCACTGAAATTGGAATCTTTATCGTTGGCATTTCTAAATGTAATGACTGCATATTTCTTGAAATTTGGCATTCCAGTGCTTTATTCTTGTCTTCATGTCTAGAGTATGAGATCAGAACATAAAAATAGCTTCTTGTGTCACCTTTTTCTGAGAAGCTCATTCAAAAATAGAAGATAATATCAGAGCTAGTACGTAAAACTGAAGTAATTACACGACAGAAAATCGCTTAAACATAGATTTCAACAAATTATGTCCAACAAAAAATGGAATAAATGCTGTTAAACAGGGTGCTCCACACAACAGTCTGTGTCCCAATTGAATACATTTTCCCACCAAAAAAAACACACATAGTTACAAAAGCTTGACATGAATTGAACCCTGCATTAATCAGAAAGAAAAAATAATGATTATTCTTCTTTTAGTTTTCATTTGGCAGCTTTTTCCAGAATTGCATGTATTAGCCTATACTTAAGCACCTCTTGGCACAACCTCGGTGCTTTTTCAGTAACTGGCATTTATGTTAATTCTATCCTTATTAAGCAGATGTCTTTGCCCTCCACTGTCATTAGGTTATCTGAGTAGATACCCCAATAGAAAAGTATGCAAATTAAATTTATCCCAATTGAAAGGAGTTTATGGTAATCATAACACCTTCCAATAACTTTTTCACATAGTAGATATCATTTTCTGAGAAAAAATCTGAGCTTTAGCACTTCAGCTGGAGCAATAGTGCAAGAAAATCGTCCTGCAGAAGCCTCACTAAGGCAGGGGTGCTGTTCGCAAAGTGGGGCCAGGGCAGCTGGAGACTGTCATGGGGGGCACTGTGGTAGAGAAATGGAGGAACAGAAGAGAATGCACTTGGTCATAGAATGGGTTTCTTTAGAGCAAAAGGCTCTGCAGAGTGCTAAGCATGCAGTTCCTCTGGCCCAGACCATCATCCCTGTATATCAGAACAGCACCATCCTCACAGGGACCATTAAATGGACCATCCAGCTACACAGGGATTCACCATATCGGGGATTTAAAGAACATGGATTACTGTGGAACCTTGTGGCAAAAGCTAAAACTAGCCATGAAAATAAGGAGAACTCAATTACATACAACTAAAAGAAAATTAATATATTTAAAATTATAGATCCACTGCAGTGTAAGAATATTTTGTGGACAAATATATTAGAAGTCCTCCAAAATGTCTGTGTAATTATAGAGGAAAATCCAGTTATTATATTATGGGTACATTATTATAGGCAGCAGTACACAGAAATCAAAAGACAAATTAACAAAGAGATTTGGAACAATAAACACCAGTCTCAAACTATTTACTATGAAGCTGCAGTAAACTGCATTCAGTCGCCTATAGCAAAGTGCTTCCACGCAACTAGGATGACAAATTGATATAACAGCATAAAACTGAAAAGAGTATTCCTAGAATTGGGAATTGTTACTGTTTACTGAAATCTCCAAATCACAAAAATAGCAAATAAGAAACCCCACTACAGTCCTGAAAAACAGAAATAATTCTTGCTACAGAACAAAGCATGACACGTAGACTAGTTTGCAGGTAGAAAAATTGAACACTAAGGACAAATGGTAATATTTTATGTCTAAGCAATTTGTAAGCATTACCTCAGATTTCCAGTTTTGTCATATATGCTTTTCTGAACACAGGAAAATAAGCTGAACGAAAATACCTTCTGCCATAGTGGCCAACATTTCAGAAATCTGTCCGTAAAAGAATTTACACGAAAATCTCTCAAGTAGGGTCAGTATTCCTGTAATTGATAATAAAAATAGTCCAAAAAGATACTTTAAAAAAATCCTATTAAAATGAATGTCTGAAATACTAACTTGTATACATTTTTCAGGTAATAGAGCTCCTACTGTGAGATAAAAATTTGAAAAACATTACAGAAATATGCTACATGTTAATAAAATTAACAGTTAAGAAAAATGCAAATCAAATTTATATTGGTCCCTAGCTTGCAAAAATAAAAATAAGAAACAGTACATTCTGAAGTCTTTTAGCTGTTACTGGTAGCTACAAAAAAATGTCGTAGGAATAATAATTTTAAAATATATTATTTTGTTCTCAAAGATGCCAACGGTAGTTGAAAACAGAGCATATTTTGTGTCTTCTATTTTGTTCTAATACTGTAGAAGCCAGAACACCATTCCCGCGATTCTCTGGTGTTGCCTACTGACAGGGCACACAGTGCTGTGGCAATGCGAGCCCGCGCTGCTCCCAGTTCTGCCAGGTGCTGGCTGGTGGCAGAACTGGAGACGCAGGAGACAGACACGTTCAGGCTGATCCAACAACATGCACAGCTACATTTTTAAATTCATTTCTCCTCTACCTTCCCTCTCCTTCATTTCTCTTCTGTGCAGCCATTTCTGCATCACAGATTGTCCGTACCAGATTTCAGACCTAATCACAGAATCACAGAATCAGCTGGGTTGGAAAAGACCTCAGAGATCATCGAGTCCAACCCTTGGTCCAACTCTAGTCTGTTTACTAGATCATGGCACTAAGTGCCATGTCCAATCTCAGTTTAAAAACCTGCAGGGACAGCGAGTCCACTACCTCCCTGGGCAGGCCATTCCAATGCCTGACCACTCTCTCTGTAAAGAATTTCTTTCTAATATCCAGCCTAAATTTCCCCTGGTAGAGTTTAAGCCCATGCCCCCTTGTCCTATTGCTAACTGCCTGGGAGAAGAGACCAATCCCCACTTGGCTATAACTTCCCTTCAGGTAGTTATAGAGAGTGATGAGGTCACCTCTAAGCCTCCTCTTCTCTAGACTAAACAACCCCAGCTCCCTCAGCCTCTCCCCATAGGTCTTATGTTCAAGTCCCTTCACCAGTCGTGTTGCTCTTCTCTGGACCCGCTCCAGCACTTCAGTGTCTTTCCTGAACTGAGGGGGTCAGTAATGGTCAGCTCTTGAGCTGTTTTAAACTAAGATATCCTAATTTATAATGAGTTGTAATTGTAAAGGATAGCCAGCTCTGCAAAAGGGTACAAAATGAATAGCGGTTTGAAGCCACAGCCCCTCCCACACAGAACACCCCATTCATTGCAGCCACCTGCTGTCCCCTGATACCCTCAGCATGTGAGCCTCTCACTCCCCTCCACACACCTACGTTCTGGCCGAGCTCTCTGTGCCCCTGCGCTGCAGCTGCCCCCGGCACTGCCGTCCCTGCGCTGTCACCCAGCTCCTCTGCTGGCTCTGTGCCACCGCGGACCTGCATCCTCCACGTACCCCACAGCGGGGGGAGCAAGGGTGCAAGGGAGCCTCATGGAGCAGAAAGACAGCTACTTTCTGCAATCCAGAAACCTTTCTCTTGCTGTTACCCTCCAAAAACACTTCCCATAACAGCCAAGGAAAATATGCTGCTAACCACAGAAGCAATTAGAAAATAATGCAAATTAATTTTAAACCAATTATCTCCTCTAAACCAGACAAATAAGAGGCAACAGACCCTACAGTAGTGGTTAAGATCCCCTACATCACCTTCAAATCGAGCCACGTTTAGGTTTTCCAGTGTGTTGATTGTACCTCCTGGCCCATTTGCTAAAATCATCCATTGTATTAAACATTACCTTTCAAGTTCAATTCCATTTAAGCAGTAGCAGCAGTGCTCTTTTGGGGAAGGGCTTAGGGAGAGGCTGATTTAACAAGATAACTGGTGATGGGTGATACCATAGGCACTTTTCTTGAAAAACGGGTTTACAATGCTCATGGTAATAAAACATCCTTAGCCCCTGTGGTCTAATCAGTCATTTGTTTCAATACTGACACATCATGCAAAAATTTTTCAGCTAATCTCAAGGAAAAGCTACCATAACTCACAGAAGTAGACAGATTGCTATAAAATGATGCGTTTCCACAAGACATAACCTATTGTACATGTACTGGAAGGAATATTCTTATAAAGAACTACTACAGATCAAGAAATTAAGTACAACACATATTTAAGATAAAAGATGGCAGCAGCTATGAGAAAAGCACAGATTGATTAAAGATGGATGAAGCATAATTGTCCTTGATTGCTAGCACTGCACTCATTTTAAATGTATATTTCCAATGCATGTTCACTGTTAGTTTCATAAAATTCAAGGTGAATGTATTAATTGATGTTACTGTGAAAATGACTTTTACAGGTTATTTTATATAATTTTCTTTGTAAGAGTTCTATTTGAGGATTCATTAAGTTACATTGCATTTTAAAATATTTTCTTTCTCTTAATTTTTCTTTTTTTAAAAATAGTTACTGGAAAATACTCTCCAATCCAGGATAATCAATTCAAGGGTCAAATTTTGCCGCTTCTTACACACCATGCATAATATCTAAAACTAAAAGCAGGTAGGAGTTACTTCAGTGAGATCATATACAAGAGTAGCATTAAATTGGTATACAAAAATAAATCTGTCTGCAAACAATTAAAAGGAAATAGTCTAATGAAGGCAGTACATTTTGAAAACACAGGCTATTTAAGCAATTAAGGATTCTGGCAAATCAGCTCTGCAAAATCTTGCTGGAGAGATTTATGCAGTCACCAGACCAATCACCTACCCCCTCTCTTTCTGGATATCGCCGCCTCTTTTACAGGGACAGCAAAAGTGGACACTCGGTGAACCTTTCATGTTATTCCCTTGCAATAAAAACATATTTTTGCTACTCCAGCTGTTTCAGTTATTACTTAATGTAAGAGCACCGAAAATACCAGCTTTGACTCATTCAGGTCTTGCTTAGCACTGATTTACTCATGCTGCCTCAAATGGCTGAGGCTACAGCGTGATGATGTGACCATAGTAATGCTGCTGTGCAAACTACCTGTATGGAACATGGACCCACTATTGTGATAAGCTAAATTCAGTTGATAGGTCACAGAACTGAAAATCAAATTTTTGAAATATAAATGCCCATGTACGTTTGGTCTCCAAGCCATCATTTGTTGTTTCTACCTATTCCTACATACCAATAAATGAAATTAACAAATTTTCCTTGGTCAACTTTTCTATGTACAAATACTGTTTCAATGAGCAACTGGTGCCTTTTATTGCAATCCTTACCACCACCACAACTCTACTCTTGTGGAAGAAACCATGGGCATGGAATGGTGAAAGAAAACATTCAAGTATCCTTATCTGTTGACCTATAAACTGGGTAGCACACATGAATCTGCAACCTGCAGTGCTACAGAAATTTACCCTGTGGCATTCTGGAGAACACCTCCCCCAAAAGAGCACCCCCTTTCTGATCTGCTGGCTCTGCATATGCTGTCCTCTGCACAAACCCCACCTCTGTTTCCTACCAATAGCTTGTAACACACACACCCACTTTATGTCTCCTAACAGGAAACAGAAAGTGAGAGAAGTTCACTTTCATCAACATGGAAGAGTCAGTCTGGCAGCCACTCTGTCGCTCCTCTGCAAGAGTCTACTGTGAAAAGAGGGAGAGCAATCTTTGAAAAGATGTCATCAGAAAATGGCCACAGCAGCAGCTCTGAAGGTTTGCATCACCACATTGATCTGATGTCTTGCTTTACTCTAGGGCAGCAGTCTCCAAACTGTTTTGATGGTGCATCCCTATCATTAAAACAATTTTGAGCATGCCATCCAAATGTTGGTATGTGTATTTATTTTCAAATTGTATACATTTTCTACTCTACTAATACGTTACGTACATTGGGCAACATACAAACAAACAGATATTAAAGAAGGATGATTGATGAAACTAAAAACAAAACAAAACTTCCTTTAAAAAGTGTTTATTTACAAAAAATATCTTCTTCCTTTACCCCAATGGACTGTCTTGCACAGCCCGTGGAGTGCACACATCTAGCGCTGGAGACCACTGCTTGATGGTATCAAAGAGTGTATGTATCTGTGGTTTGGCTTGTTTTAACAGAGCAAGAACATGGATGATATAATTTTCTGACAGCAAATCAGTTATTGACTTCTGAGAGTCTAAGACTTAACATTATGTAAAACAACAGATTAGCCCAATAGCATAAAAAGACTCATCCACTCTGCCAATAAAATTAATAAGGCATCTACATAGTATCAACCAATTACTAAGTCTACTCTTTTTTGATCAGGAAATGGTCAGCCTGCATGTTTAGCAATTCCAGACTCTAGCAGATCAAAGGGAGAACGAAATTTCAGTGCACAAGACCCTTTCTAGCTAACACTGCTACGTTTATTATGCTCATTGTTCCAACTAAGTACCTGATATTTTATCAAATTTAACCTTCAGTCCTATTTTACTTTTTTTCCTACCAAATTAGAGAGATCTTTAACACCTGCCAAGTTCTTATTGAAGGATGATTATACATTATGAACATATCACCCCATAACCTTCTCTTCTCTTCCATCAACTAGGCACAGCTGTAGTTCTCCATGTAGGATTATTTTTTCTGTAACTCTTCTCCACATCTTTTCAAGTTTTTCAGGTATCTTTCTCATAATACGGTTTTAAGGACCTTTTTTTTTTTTTGCTTCTCCATTTAGACTGTCCTAGTTGAAAGCCTTTTTTTTTCTTGTCTAACAAGACAACGGAATTCTCCATTCCATACCCACTTTGCTTCTGAGTCTAAATTGGGTACAGTATGTTTCAGAAGAATTTTTTGGTCCACCAGGAATAGCAAAGAATATGAACTACGTAAAAATGCACAGTCAACAATTCACGCCTCTTACAAATGAAGCTTTTTCTAAAAATGTGACAGACCCATAGGGGATAATGTTTTTCTATGCTCCTGTGAGAGCCATAATGCCCCATTTTGCATTCAGACAGTCTTATGAGAAGCAAATTCCCTATAGACTCATTTGAGTGTTTGAAAGCACTGGTGAAAACTCTTGAACTTCTTATAGCTGAAGTTAGACACTGAAACCTGCAACTCTGCACTGGCATAAATATTAAGGTCTTGAAAAATATAAGATAATGCTGATCCATAGATAATTTCTCCCATCACTGAGAGATTTGATTTTTCTATAACCAATGACAATATATGCCAACTTGCTTCAATTTTTCAGCAAGAGCAATAACCTCAAACCACTAAAGTGCTATGGAACTTTCTGCTAAATGTTGCAGTTATGCCAAAATCTTATTTTCCTAGAAGAGGTACCAAGCAACATTTACAGCAAGCTCTGTGACTGAGTGCCAACAACTTCTTTTGTCTCCACCGAAAAACAACGAAGGTAATGCTCATACTGCTGTTCAACCTAATGTGAAAACCTGGAAAAGCACATAGGCATAGATAATGTAGACATATCATTGGAAAAAATGTCAGAAAGCCAGAATGCTCTAGTCCTATTATGCATGGAAGATTTGTCAAACTGTTTACTTTATAGAATTCATGTCATGTATCGTTAATAAAATAATTAAATTATCTGAAATAGATAATACTGCATGAGTCCCACTTCACAAAAGCAAACAGCTTTTTGTTGGCATACCTCACCTTCATAATCATAAGGCTCTTCTTACAAACTACTTCATCACAAGCACACATTTATCGCTGAAAGAATCAGAAGATATTAAACCTTTAAGTTCTCTTGAATTAGCAAATGCTTACAGCAAAATCAGGAAAATGAATGAATCTCTCATATTAATACCACCACAAAGAGTTTCACATTATAAGACAGCTAGCTTGTAAAGAGAGGGCATTTCCTGGTTTAAAGCTAACAAGAGAACAGCTTCTGTTACCTTCACTCCCCAGGTGGCTAATAATATGCACCTATTCAAATGTTTTTTGAAACAGTCCATTAAATTCAGTGCCCCCAAATCAGCAAGGAATTAAAACACATGTCTAACTTAAAGCACATGAGCATTCCCATTGTGCTTATTGGAACTATTCACATGCTTACGATTAGGTAGAATCCAAGAATCCCTTGTTGAATCTGAACAATACCAAGAAAGTTTTGAAACTCCTAAAGCAAAGGTTTATAAATATCATGTTGGTAGTAGCCTGTTACATAGTTCAACCTGCCTTTAAAAATGAAGTAACACCGTTTGGCGATGGAGACTACCCCTCTGTGCTGCCAGAGCAGTCTTTCAACTTTTCCATTGCTTTGGTCAGATTTGGCTTCATGTACAGTCTTCTTACTTGAAGAACAGTAATCTTCATTCTCTTCTGATTTCTACTTTATCTGAAAAGCCTTTTTTTTTTCTTCCAGCTAATTTTCACTGATTCTTACTGCTGCTATTATTCTTTCTTAAACTGTAGCAACTCTTTTGTCTATCATGATTACATGCAGTATGCAAACGTACTGTATGGGAGAAGCATAATAAAAAACGGAAATTATCCTCATGGAAGTTATGAGCAGGTTCAGGTGAAAATACTAAGAAACTGAATATGCTTACACTGAGGCCACTCTTCCATGAATGTTTGCATCTATGTTTGATTTTTACTGAAAATTAGAGTTGATTGTTATACTTGCTTGCCATATCGGGACCTTGAACACCTATTCCAGCTTTACAGTGAACAGGTAGAAAGGCCAGATGTGCCTTGGAATTCTTCTCTCTTGGGTGAGATACCCCTTCCCTGGCACTCTGTTCTACACCAGGTAAACAGCCTTTAGGAAAGTCTCTTTTATTGCTGCATTTCATGATGTTAAAGGGAAAGAGTGGGTAGTTCAAAAGAAAACAGGAATTTTTTTATCTGTATCTTTTCTGTTCTCAGCCCCTGGCGTAGTAAAATAATACGATAATCAAAAGTGAGCCAACTTAGGTAAGAAGAAATGTGGTTGACTGAGCACATGTTTTTGCAATGCATATATGTGCGACAGAATGTATTACAGTTAAGCTTCCAGAACAAGGAGTTGCCTCTGGCAAAAGCTATACAGGCCTCAGGCCCTGAACACGGCCACCACGTTCCACCCAAACACGTGGGGTTAAACCAAAACCAGTTGTGCCCCTCTGCTTGCTCCAGGAAGGGATTCAGCGGAGCTGGTCTCCACTGGATGGTGTATTTCAGGAGACTTGGAAATTTGCCTTAAAAATCAGCAAAAAAAATCCCTAGGAGAGGATTTTGAAGACTTTTCTTTCTAAATAGAAGACCAATTCTGTAAATTGTGTTGATTTGCACTGAAGGGGTAGAAAAGGTAAGTACTCTCTAATATGTTTTTGGTCTTTTATACACCTGTTATGAGATAGCCAACGCTGTACAAAGAGAATTTACTTGTTTCTTAGCAAGGAAAGTTATTTGCTTAATTTAATAAGTCTTCAAATCATCACCGATATATAAAAAAGCATCAATGAATTGTACACAGTAAACACAAATATGCTATTTCACAAATAACCCCATCCCTGTGCTGCAACGAAGTGACAAAGCATGCTTGGAATGAGGAAGACCGGGTGTCAGTGGTGCCAGAATATATAATAATACAAGTAAACTGCCAGTGGCCAGCAGAAAGAACACATGCAAACCTTCCCCTTTCACTTTCCTGTCTGGAAATGGCTTTTAAGGTTTTAGTCCGGGTATCTACTGGCTTGAATTAAATACATAGAATAGGGGGATATATCTACATTGTTTCCTCCTGCCCCCTTCTCAATCTCTCTCTCTCTCTCTCTTTTTTTTTTTAAATCAGTAATATCCTTTACTTCAAGAAATTCCATGCTTGGGTAGGGCAGGTCAGGGTAGGTTTGGTCCTTTTTTTTGAGATAATTTAGTTGAGCTACAGCCCGTTTCAGTAATTTTGGAAAACATAGTTGTTAAAAAAAAAAGCAATGCAGGTGGCAACAAATTTATTCTGTCCTATTATGCAAGGACAAGGAGAAATATAGATGGATTTAGGGAAGATCAGGGTGCTCTGATATCTGCGGCACAAGCACAAGGATTAAAAGAATAGATTCTGGTGGCTTTACTAAAAATATATCTTCTTGAAGTCTTAAAATTCCCTCCCCTCCCAAAAAGGAAGGGAGTGTCCTGGTTACAGAAAGCCAGTGCCATTCAACCCGATTTTCCATGCACTGTCAAAAAACCTTGGCAGGACAACAGGAACTTCCAGCCTGTGGGATTATATGAAGGATCTTCTGCCTCTGATCACAGACAAGATACAACATACTTTTTTTCCCCTTTGTCTGAAACAAGGAGGAAAAACAGATTTATGCTATATTTAAGGCACCCTTCTGGGTACATGGAATTATTTTAATACAGTCATATGAATATAGAGAGCAGCAACAAAAAAATTCCAAGTGCTAGTAACTCAATGCTGCTCTTTCAGGAGTATTCTGAACTGTTGTCTTCACTTTCCCTGGGGCTGAATTGCAAATGTTTATAGATAAGTCCATAATATCACACCCTGATATACAGTTAAAATGTAGGTAGTAATTTAGATAATTTTCTATAAGGTTTTAGTAGTACTAAACTGACCAGAACATACTCTAATGCAATATCTGCAAACTGAAATCTACAATCAACTCAGAATGGGCTCTCTGTTAAGCAAATGAATACTATAATATATAAAGCTAACTAGAATATTAGTAATTATATAATATAATATTAGTAATTATAATTGGTTATTTGTAGTACTTACAATAACTTTGAAAACTATAAAATAATGCAAATGCAACACTAACAAGAAACATATACTATGCTTGCTGTTAAAATGGTACGGTTTTCTTTTGTTTGGTTGGTGTTGGGGGTTTTTTTTGTTTGGTTGGTTGCTTTATAAGTTTTTTGTTATTTCCCCAAGGAACTTCCCCCAGTTTCAAAACCTTAATTGAATTATATTTTTCTGTACTCGGCAAGTTCTAAATTAAAAATAAGATACAGTTGCTAAAAAGTTGATAATATGGTTGCTTTCTACTACTGCTTTTCTTTCAAGATTTGGAAAAAAATGTACCTGCTTACTTCTTAGCAAACATGATGTCTGTTTGTACTTACAGTGGGCTCTCGCAAACTTGCAAGAGGACTGCCTAAAGAGAGCGCTCCCAGCGCCGATAACGCCGCACCGGATTTCCAGGAGACCGTGTCCTTGCGAGAAAGAATGGCTCTGTACAAGGCTGCTGTGTCTGAGAGAGAGAGCACCAACGCCTTTGCTCATGTAAGACACCAATGGTTCTTTATCTTCCCAGGTCTGTGTTTGCTTTGCATAGTGACGCATCCGTCACTCTTTAGTTATACGGCTGATTGATGGACCATTTTGGTGATCGAAATGTGAAACCTAAATTATCAGATCTATTTAGCAAATGTATTGATACATCTGTCTCTGTCTCTGCTGAATGAGATTTTTCATGCTATATACCTTTGGTCATTTTGACAATTCCCTTTAATTCATTGGAAGGACTGTTCTTTTTATTCCACTGGTGCATTAATTGCATTTATTAGGACCATGGGCTTGAGACAGATTAGCAACACAGTTATTCTTTCAGCTCATGACAAACCTCAGTGGTTCCTGCATTACTAAAAATATTACCAAATAATAAATTCATATTCAAAAGCACATTAAGTTTAGACCTCTTGCTGTTCAAACTAAAGAATTTGAAATCACTGCATTTTAAAATAGAAACTCTATGAGTTAAGGTGTATGAAACAGTATTCATTTTTAATAGAATTATTTAAAAATGAGCATTATATGAGAAATATTACCAAAAAAAATTGTAAATATTATTTTACTCTCTCTACATGTCTGTCAGTAGCATTTAGGTATTTTACAGTTTAATATTAACACCAAGTAGCACATAAAGTATTTGGCTACCAGAATTTATAATCTATTAAAACAGAGCAAGACCACATTTAATTATCAGTCAGGATTATCTGAAAATTGGGTCAAATCAGAGAGTGTATCTCGCAAAGGAAGGACTACAGTGCAGCTGTCACCAGCCAGCATCTTTGTCGTATGCAAGAAGGATTCCCATTCTTACCTGTACTTTGCCCTTGGGAGAAGTGGTGTGCAGCAGCTGAAGGGATTTTCAGGGTCCTTGGACAGCCACACTCACCAGAGTCTGGGTGTTTTCCAACCTCCAAATTCCTGCCTGCTGACTTCCTTGTTTCCTGATTGCCCATGTATGTCTGGAGCAGATTCCTGCAGTTCAGCTGGCTGAGAAGGTTCCAATTCCTTCCTCCTGCAATTGGAAAGATCACTGAAGTTAGTATTCTCAAGAAGAAAAGAACTGCGTGAAGCCTGACCCAAGCTAACTGTGTTGAGCACACAGGAACTACTCCATTTACACTCTGGAAGTCCTTGCAATTTCTTGTAGAAATGGATGGTTGCCTGAAAAAGGACCTGCATATCTGTTTCCATTAAAGGGAATTAATTTATTTCCTTAAAGGACCTGCAACTGCATTTACCCCTTATAAACATCTCCAAATGGCTGGCAAGGTGCACCAGAAATGTTCATACACTAAAATTATTACTTTTCACATTCACACATCCATGTACACATAGAATTGTGCCACCTTCATCACAGGGGGGAAAAAAAACCACCTGTTTTTTATTATCTGCTTACTTACTCATCAGGTATAAGCACTAAACCTAAGTTTACTTAGTAACCTTTATTACAAGGCTATTTCTAATTATTGGGTGGTTTATTTTCTGCATACTGATTAATAAGCTCAAATGCTGAAATTTTCATTCTAGTACTGTTATAAGAAGTACAGTTTACAGATTACATCAACAGAAGCTGCCTATAGGAGGCTCCAGACATAACCAAGTGTTTCCAAATTTTCTATAGAATTTTCAAATTTGTAAGCATTATGGCATACTGTTATTAACTACTTTAAAAAAATCAGCTTATAGAAGTACATTCTTAGTTCAAATGGAAAACAACTGCCCTTATTTTATCACTCTAGACTTCAGAGAAAACCAAGTTCTGTACTGTGCCTGGTGGCCTGGCAGCAGTGAGGAAACAATTTGAGAAAGTGCAGAAGACCTCTTCACAAAAGGCCTTTGCTCAGCACCAGCAGCTGCGCACATCTGTACAGGTAACAACAGCATTCTTAATACTAACAATTGGGGTAAGCCCTGCTAGATAGCTTGAGGAAAAAATATGAGTGTTTGCGTCACTGAAGTGTTTTCATTCTGACTACGGTATTTCCTTAATGTTCATAATCATAGCATTTTCTCTTTGAGATATACTACAGGAATCATATTTTTTATGCAGATGAACACTCAATATAGACAATACTAAACTTCGAGCAAATAGATGAGTAAAGCAGATTAGTACCATAGCAGTATTTTACACTGAACCTTGTTGGTAAGACTGTAATTAATTATCAAGTATCATGGTGATATTTTTGCACATATTGCACTTGATGTGATGTTAAGCCATTCTCTTTCAAAAGGAGTTTCCTACTTCCATTGAATTAAATCTAATCAGCTCCCCTAAACAGATCAAAAATTGCACAGAAGAACCCAGATGCTACATAAAAGTAGAACAAAGCAGCAGCTAAGTGTTATTTTGGATAAAAGATCTTTACATTTTATTACTTCATTAGCATATACCATGAAAAATTGTTGTAGGAGTTAATGATTTTGGACTATGTGAAATCCTCTATAATAAAACACATTGCACAATCTGTCCTGTGCACTCTGAAAAATGCTAATGGCACAGTAAATTGCTTTACCATCCTGCACTTCTAGGAGAGATTTTTAAGCAATATTGCTCTGCAACTTTGTAGAACAGGACACATCAACATTCTGCCATAGGTTCATTTTCATGTTAATAAGTATCATCCTATCTACCAATCACCTCTTATCTCTTACACATTAATACCAATATCAACAATTTGCACAGACAACAAGTAAAACCCCAGTTTGTAGGGGAGAACAGAGTTTGTTGCAGATGTATTAACGCATTTTTAACTAAGCAGAAAAATCCCGTAGTTGGACATAATCATACCAGAGCATAATCCTTGGTAACAAGAAGTGTTGTACACGTACTTTTCTGATGACATGGTCCAAACCAGCTGCCATTTATCTCGATGAAGAAATGCAGAACTGTGTACAGAAATTATGTGACTTTTTATATTACTCAGAACCAAATAATTGCATTTCTGTGATGTGAAGATGCATTTTTGCTGGCCTAATAGTGGTATCTAGTTCTCCAAAAAGCCACTATGGTGGTTCCACTTCACCAACAAAGATGTGACCTCTAAGCACACTTACCCATGTATTTGTCCTCTGTGGCTAGTTGAGGGGGCTCTCTCAAATGATCAGCAGAAATAGTCACGTTCACAGGAAATAAAATCACTCAGACTTTATGGAACAGTCTTTAAATTCAGGTTAAATAACTTACTGCAAGACCGTAAAATCCCATTTCTAGCTCACGTAACTGCACTCTCACGGAAAAAGGGATTATACACTTAGGTAGTTGAAAGATTATTCAAGGTCACTGAATCAATCCTGGGGCAAACCAGAGAAATAATGTAGTTTGAAGACAGATCTCCAGATCTGGGTAAATTCAAACTATGAATCCAAGCTAAAATAAGGAAGCAATTCATTTTTTAAACAGTAATGTAAATAGCTGAACATTTTACTACATATTCAATTATTGCATAAGGCGTGCATCTCTTTTCATTCAAAATATTGGCACCAAATATGCAAATAATAACTATTTATTGCAAATAATAACTATTTATCTTTCTGTTTTTCTCAGGCAACAGCCATCACCCATAGCTCTCTTCATTGTAATGCAGATTGGTTCCTTGTGAAAGGTGCTGTATTGCCAGTAGGATGCACTAAGCTCTTGTCCAAAGTGGTGAAGAGCAATGAAAACTGCTCATGGAATTGCCATGTGCCCACAGACTCACCCAGCGTCCATATAGAGACCTGGTCTTAAATTTGACCACTGGCATCATGAGTGCCTTTTATCACTGCCCACCAAGCTGAGAAGCGGTCACGAGCTTCAGCGTTACAGTTATGCAAACGCTGGCCTGCCGTGGTTTGCTGAGTAGCTCAGTGAGCTGCTCCTGCTCAGGCAAAGCCTCACTATCCAGTGTCAGACACAAGCCATTTTGGGCAAGTGAGCTGAACCTCCTACATAGGAATGATGAGTGGAATATATTTACCATATAGTATCATGTGTCAGGAGTGACACAGGTATAGCTACACCCCCTTCATTGAGGGTCATTCCAGACAAAGTTTCTAAGATTGCTACTAGTAGGAATGTCAATTTTCTAGCAATTGCAGAAGACTGAATAACAGGAGAGTGTTAGTGAATGGTGAAAACCTTACCTTTGTGTTAAAATCTTCCACATAGTGCCCAAAACACCCTAAGCATATGCATACAACAAAGTAAGGCTGACAAATCATAGAGATGAAGTGCAGATAAGTGAAGTTCTTTTAAGAAATTTCTGCAAGACTCTCACAGTACTGATGCACAGATACCATCACAAGAACATAAATAAGTAAAAATGCAGAGCTTTGAGAAAGAAACTAAGATCTACACCAAGTAAATAATCAGTCAGTTATATTGTATTGTTACTAATTCTGTAACTGAAGCTTTAGGCTCACAATTTACTTCCACTGCTGCCTAAAGGGAACTGCAAGTTTGTCCATACTGATCATTTAGAGCAGCAAGCTCTAAATATGCCAATACAGAAACAATACTATATTAGCCAACTTCCCACAGAGCTTATATGATGACCATGATGTATGGTTCAACTAAAATTGATATGCTTCAAATGTGAGTGAATGAACTGCTTGCTTGTTCTTGCACAAGCTTTTCGGCCATTTGATCCCCTTGAATAATACATACATACATATCTAGAATTGTATACATGTTTTATGTACATAAACATATAACACAACATACATATTCTGAGCCTCAAAGCAATTTTATTTTTGAAAGGGAAATTATGTTTTTTCTGTTGTCAGAACAGAATCTAAATTATTGCAGTGCAGAGGCACTAAAATTGATGTATGGGCCACTAACATACAAAACATGTGTAGCAATTACAGTTCTCTTCAGTAACAGAATCTGAATTCCTACATAAAAATGCACTCTAACAAAATGTATCCAGACTTATCCTCAGATTTACATCTTTATTTTTAAATAGTATTGTCTTAGGTTAGAATGACTTATTATCCAGAGACACAACAGGACACTATAGCCCTTTGTATTAAGTAACATAAAGTTATGCATAGGAAGGCCAGCAGCCCCCATAAAGGATGACTTGAAACAAACAGAAGAGAATGGAGGGCGACAGAAGTCCAAAATAAAAGTAAAATGACCGCAACCAACCATTCATTGAGCTAGAAGCATGCCAACAACCATCCAGCTGACAGTGTTTTCTGAAGCTCACTCATGATATGGCACAGAAGAAACAAGAAAAAGTAATTGAAAGGTGATTCTTGGGCCACGGCAAAAACAACTGTAACAGTTGTCTTTTCATTTCTGCCACCAAAAATGACTTTGTGTTCTCTGTCTGTCGTCCTCCCCTGCACATCTGGAGGGCAGCTGTTCCCTCCTGACACCGCCATGCAGGATGCGGGTGATTAAATAACCTTGCTTAATAACACACAGTACAGCAGGAATTGTGTATCCCGCTGAAACAAATAAAGGGATCGAGTTCCCACAAGCATAACTCTTAACTGGTGTTAAATCTAGATCATGATCTTCAGCCACAGTCCTGCACTGGAGGAACAACTTACCCGGCTTAATAGGATAAGAACAACCTTGTCACATGCAGACCATTAAATAATTCTATGGAATATTATCAGAAATCTATGGGGTCTACAAAATAGGCCACAAACTCCACTTGGGTAGACTAAATTAATCCTACCTACAGGATATCCTATCCTATATCCAAAAGTTGGCCTTACAGAGGAGAGATGAAATCACAGGTCTTCCTGCTCTCCACTTGTTTGAAACAAACAAGTAGCATTTTACCCTCTGTCACGGGAATTTCAATTAGCCATCTTGACAGACACCCAAACATGAGCATAACCTCCAAGTCCCTCTTCCTCCCTGCACGGCCAGAGAAAGGCCATGTAATTATATTGTCAAAATCTGGCTCATAATATTTAGGCTGCATTTTAGAGAGCCATAGCTGTCGTATTAGACGATTATAATCTTTCGCAATATGGCAACTACTTCATAAGCAGTACCAAAGTTACAGCAATAAAGCAGTAGTGACATTCAGATTAAATCTGCTTCCTGACTACATAAAGCCTAATTATATTTCTTTTTAATACCCCATACCATTCAGAGGACACATAATGACTATCATGAACATATTTTGTGTCTCATGAATGAGCTTTTCCAGTAATGAGAGCTTGACTTACATATCTAAAACATGCACATTAGAACAGAAAAGCATATCTTAAACAAAAATGGCATATATATGCATAAATATATTGAAAAGCATATCCATATAAAAGGCATATTATACATACACCTACACATAGTCATTAAACAGAAAATAGATGGAAAAATTTGCACTTCATTATCTTTGAACTGCCTCTTTTCAACTTGGTACAGGGTTGGCTTGAGTCTCCTCGTGTGACTCCCTCACACCGGTTATACATACAGAACTTGCGAATCTAAACCATGCTCTGACTTGCTCTTCTCATGCCTCACCCCACTTTGACAGTTCAAATTTTGCAGTAGATACAATTAATTTTGATACTGGTAATGCACTAAAGCATTTCCGGGGCCAGTAAACAGTAAATTTATTCTACCTTTTGTTCATATGTTTTTAATTCATCTTACAGTTGAAACATCTGATTTGTCAGCACAGAGCGGGAGGAGAAATTCTAAAGCCCACGAAGGAAATGCATGTTGTTTCTTTGCCGTAGAACCTCTGAGCCCTTGCTGCCTACTGCACAGCAGAAACTATGGGCCAGGCAGGGGATGTGTCCCTGAACTGATTCAGCAGAAATGTTAGTGGAGATGCAAGCAGTGTAAGCATTCCTTAGCTTGAAGGTGGAATAAGTCCCAGAAGGGATGATTAAGGGAGAGAGTTAATTCCTTGCCCCACAATTAGCTGCATTTCAAGGAGGTGCCAGAATCTGAGACACAGGAAGGTTACAGCTCTCTGTTGCACTAGATGCACAGCAGCAATCTCAGAAACACAGTGCTGCCTCCATTCACAGCCACATTACACTGAACGCTTTGCAAAGCTATTGCTGGAGGGACCAGAAGGTCCTTCCATTTGAAAGCTTATTATCAGCAGAAATTAATAGAAAATCTTCCTTCTAAATGAAGAAGAACATGTAATCTGACATGAATTAAATTATTTCTTAGATGTCTCTGTGTGCACGCTAGTGTGCAAGAGAGAGGAAGCACAGAACTGATACGTTAATAATGTCAATCCTTAGGATTTATGTCTTCAATCACTAAATCTCCAAATACTACATGGACACAGGTAATGTGATGTAACACAGGTTCCAGGACAGGTTTTAAACACAAAAACAAATCACTGCTAGCATCTGGAGTCAAACTAAACATAGATAACTTCAGGAATTAGTTGATATGGACATCTCAGACAATGCTTTAAAATTTCAACTATATGCTCTCTTTATTACACTGCAGTTGTCAGACTTGTAGACACAATGCTAGCCTGTACATTTTATAGGACCTTCTGGTCAGCCTACGAGTCATATTTTTCACAAGTGCAATTCAGCACGATTTTTGCATTGGAAAAGCTGTATAAAGCATATGCAGGAAGTCAGCATCTCTTACACAGACATATTATTATACTTCCTTTTAGAAAGCTGCATTAGCGTCATGCCTGCTGACAGGTAACAAGTTGACACCACAGCACATAAAGCCAGAACCAGTCTTCTTAGTCACCTTCCAGTCTAATTATACGTTGTACATATTCACGCAACTTTCCGTATCTGCTGGTCAAAATCTGGCCGCAGTAACAGAAATGATTTGACATCGTCTGTGTTATAAAAAAGTCTGTTCCAATTTTTATGGCAACAAATATCAATCATAATAACAATAGTACTCTGCTTTAAAATGACTGTTCTAGTTACACCACTTATATCAGAACTAATTTGTGAAAGCCCTTCAGAGGAAAAAAAAAATCCAATTTACTATTAGCTGTTAATGTGTGATTATTTTTATTTGTCTTTAGGAAACATCAAGCAGCACTCAGCACACACTATCAACCAGCACCAGGGAAGCTGAGTGCGATGAAATGACATCCAAAGAAAGTCAAATGGAGGCCTCTCAAACACAAGTGGTAACTCTATCAATTAATAATTATGTCATTGGACAATTATACTGATGCTGATACACATCTCCTTTGCTTCTTCCTCCTTTACCACTTGGTACAGCAAGATTTGGATGTTCTACTGACAGCCTCCCTCATTAGGTGGCACACAATAATTTTTAAAGGTGTTTTATTAAGTGTTTTTAATTTATTATTGTTTCAACACAGTAATGAATTAATTAGGTTTTCATTCATATTTTTCTTTGATGTAACACTTTAAATACAGTTGCAGAACTATGGAAATTTTTTACGTATTGCACTAAATCCTGTAGTAAAGTGAAGGTTTTGTGCAGGTTTCTCATCGTGAGCAAGTTATTCAGGAGATAAAAAAGGCTTCTACATTCACTCAGCACACTGATGAAACAGGTAAGAAGTAGCGTAAGAATAAAGGCTCATTAACGAGCAGTGGTGAATGTCAACGTACTGCTCTTATCATACAAACATGAAAATGCTCATTACTCCAAGTTCATTTACTTCAATGGAACTTAAGAAACAAGTTCAGAATTCAGTTGGAGAAATGGCTTTCGCATAAGGAAGTGGTTTTAAATACGTGTTCAGTTGCTTAAAAGAACTGAGGACTTGAAGAATTATCTGAAAAACATGGGCAATCATGAGCCCATGTATTTACAAAATTGTGGATGAGAAGGTTACAATTTATTGCTGAACTGAATAGCCCTGCTGCCGCAGTTTAGTCCTGGTATTAGAATTCCCGCATTATATTATCCCACAGACCCCAGTCAACCTTTAGCCCCCCCAACACCCCACAGGAATGGCAAAACAGGAGGTGATAACATCTCCCTCAACAACTATTCTGTCGCTCTCTCCATGCATTTCTGTTCACAATCAAGTGATTTTCTAGACTTTTGCAAGGATAAGTATGATTTTTTTTAATACAATAATGTTTTATGATTCACTGATCGAGTCAATTTCATAAAATACAGGATGGCGGAAAAACAATCCTTTTTATTCTTGTTCCTATTGCAGTAACGAATGCAGCTCAGAACGAAGAGCTCTCAAAGACTGTAACACAGATTTTAAAACAGCAGATTGAAAGGACAGCTCAGGAAAAGGCTGTTCACCCCAACAGAGAGACTGTGACACCTGCAAAAGAAGTAAAGGTCTGTGCTTTTAATGAGACATTAAGACATTAGTCCATCACGCAGTCTGAATTTATATTTTTACTAACTGTGATTAAGTGCACATAATGTAATATGAAGTGCATTAGAAGGCTCAACAAGTACAGTATGTGAGAAACATAAATAAGTAGACTTTTCTAAAAACTTTCGCATTCCTGCCCTACTCTGCTGAATACAATCTCCTCTTTCCTTGTTTTGAATCTGTAAATATGTATAATTTCTGTCACCAGAGATTCTCAAAAACGTAGAAAATGTCACATTCAGAAGAAATGAAGATAAGCAGAAGTCACAGCATAACTCTACATTATGCTTATAATGCAAAGTCTGCATTTGTTGCAGCAAAAACTCTAAGACTGCTCAATCATCCTTTTGCAATTTATATGAATTCTACATTTCTTTTCACATATATTCTATGGTGCAAATAGCACAGCTCTTAGTTCAAAAGATTGGTTTTACGCATTTTGAGCAATAGCTGATGGATTGTGTCTTTCCAGATTTTATTATAATCCTATTGCTTGGACTGTGGCAGAACTAGCTTTTGTGAAGAACAGAAAAATTGTTTTCTGTGTTACTATACTTGAAACAAACAAACAAAGCAACCTCTTCTGTTCCCTAAAGATGAAAAATATGTACCAGGAAATTACATTGCCTCCAACAATTAGTCCATCTTCCACACTACTACTTCAGCACACACACTACAGGAAACTTCTACACCAAGGAAAAACAGGATGTAACTGCTACTTCTGCAATGAGTTGCTCCAGGATCCCATGACTGTGGAAGCACAGAAAAGTTTTCCACTACTTATGCAAAAGCTCCATTGGAAATGACAGCAACTTCCCAAGCCGCTGAATCATCCAGCACCCCAACCAAGCCCACTGTCTCCACAGATATGCACCCAAAGCAAAGCAGTTATGTGAACTAAGACATTTACACTATACAAATGTTTCCACTTAGAGAGACATTACCTGAATGAGGCTTCTAATATTTTATCTGCTGAACCTGGAACACAGAATATGATGGCAGGTGTGCAGCAGGCTAGATAAGGCTTTGCCTTCTTCATTCAGATGTTCACAAGACCAGAAAAACAATCCTTACAGTGGTGTGAAATCCAGAGAGGAGAGGTCCTTGGGTCTTTGAGAAGCAGCCTTTCCTTTCAATTAAAGACGACCCTTTAGACCCAAACAAAGCTAGAAGCATTGCAGACCAGGAAACCATTGCAGGTGGAAATGTTAAATCCATAGCCTGGATGTTTCAGACCCAGGTTCTTGAAGCACCACTTCAGGCTCTGTAGGAACTATGGACAAGGCTCTTGCACTAGTTACAGGAGGTGTTCCCGCAGTTTCGTGGATGTTAGAAATGCAGCCACTAGACTCTACAAATAAAATTTACCACGATGAAGAACAACCAACAGATGAAACTTGCATCCAAGAAGTTTCTAGTGGTGCTATAAAGACTCTGAGGCACATTCTGGAAGCACAGAACCTGGATAAACTTGGGCAGCTGTACCCAGTGGACGTCCTTAACCTTTTGCAGCTGAGGTCTGAGCTGAAAAATCTTAAAGGAATTATGAAGAGAAGCAGAAAACATTTTGAACCTCAGCCACTGTTTGTTATCAGAGGCAACTTTGGTCACAGACTGGAGAGTGAAGCTGTCCATAGAGAAGACACTGAAAGGAGGCATGTCAGAATAGCACACTGAACGTTAGCAATGCAGCCTTTACCTGTGACCAACAAGCACCTTGTGGAAATTAAAGTGGTCCATGGAATCTCAGTGGAGGAAAATATGAGTAGTGCTGTGTGCAGAACAAAACAGTTGAAACACAGCCTTGGCACATAGAAAATTCAGAGAATTAAGTCCAGCTAAAACATAGTCACAAAAATCGAACATGCAAGATTCAAAGTCCTGCACAAGATGCAGCAGCCCCTGTAACACTGGAGCAAAGCATACTTTCTGATTCCAAATTTGATGGCAACAATAAGCAAGTACAACAAAAATATGATGTAGAAATTCAAATAGATCTCTATTAAGACCAGAAAGCTGAGAAGCTGAAGATGCAGAAACTATTGTGAAAGCCTCTAGCTACTACTTCTTCCACCATTATGAGGATTAATGCTACGAGACCTATCCTAAAGAATTACGTAGAGCAAAATAAAAATAAAAAATGTATACTAAAATAAAAGTAGATATTAAAATAAAAATAGCATTACTGTATTTGAGAAACATAAATATGCTAGAAAATATGCACAGAATGCACCTGATTTCTCATGCTTAAAATTAATGCAACATCCTCCTAACTGAGGTAAAATGTTGTCTGTATAAAATAACTCCAGAGATAAAATAATGGTCATGTTTCGTGCACACCTGTTTTTAGTTTATTAAAGCACAAGATGTGACTTAAGACAATGTGTACCATGTTTCAGTGGGTTTCCTGTTTGAGTAAAATTACTAAAATGTTTTACAATTAACATGCAATTTTTAAAAATTCTGCTTTTTCCTGCTGGGTGATTTTAGCAGTTGATACAGCCCAAGTCTGAATATAGGGAGCAAACCCATTTACTTTATGGCAAAGTCCAGGTTTCACATCACCAAGAAGCAGAGCCTCTCAGTATCCCTCAAAAAGCTGAGCCTGTTATTTGTTTCATATTGAAGCAAAGTTTTAAAATATATTAAGTATGTGAATATATACACGAATATTTATATATTAATATGAAGTAAACATTGAAAATAGAACATACCTTCTTCCACACGGTGCATGTGTTACCTAAAAACTACAATGAAGTAGTATTTACATTGCAAAGTTATATATTTGAAACTTAGAAAATATTACATATGCTGTTGCAGGATGAACATCAACATTCTCCTTTAGTGCATCTATTTTGGGCAACGAATATGGATAGGGTCCTGCATGAAAACCAGATGTTACCATCGCTTTAGCCATTTGAAATACATGAACAGAATGCTGACGCTTGAACAGCAATGAAACTGGCAGAACAATGCTGAACGCTCCTGTACCTGCCTAACTCCTAAACAGAAAGCTCTGCTTGGGGTTTGCCAGCTCTGCGCACTGACAAGGGTGCTACCTTGGTTCATGTTAGAAGCATTAAACATGCGTAGCTTGTGAACCTGTAAAATGAGGCACTGTCTGGCAGTGGTCCAACAAAATACTTAAGGTGGTGGGTTGGCCCTGGGTGAAGTCCACACCCAGTCACTCGCTCGCTCCCCACAGGGGCATGGGAGAAAGGCTCAGAAGAGTAAAAAGCAGGAAAACCTGTGGGTGGAGGTAGAGACAGTTTAACAGGTGAAGCAAAGCTGGGGTGCAAACAAAGCAAAATAAGGAATTCATTCACTGACAAAATACTGAAAGGGGTCAAATCTTGTGCTGATGTCAAGGGGCATTACTATTGTCAATGGAAATATACTAGCAGTTATTTGGTTGACCCTATTTGCTAGCACAATTTTCATTGCAATTCAGAAATGAAGGCAGGAGAGCAGCATGCATTTTTTGCAAGCCCAACAGATAGTCTGTTATTTCCTTCTGCCCCTTACCAGTATGAAAAACCTTCTATTCATGCTTTGTACTTTACAGAGAACTCGTTTCCTTTATAATTAACTATACTTCATAAAAGAAAGGATTTTATATAATTAGCTAACATAATCATAGCTAACTTAGTCTTAAAAATTAACTGAAGAAAGTATAAGATCTGAAAATGAAAATTGTTAAAAATCACAATTATGTTCTTAGCATATCTGGACCATATGAGTGTATACTCTGCAGGTTATCACAGCAGTGCAAATCCTTAACGTGCTTTTGGCATGATTAAGCAAAACTTCCTCCTGCCCCATTTATTGATGTCTAAATCCCATTGCCGATTCAAAAATTATCCATACATTTTACTCAATTCCACTTCTACTAGTATACCTTTTTATTATCCTATCTCATTTCACAAAATAAATAGTTATTACAAATAAATGGGAAATATTGTACCTGGTATAGGGAAGTGAATGGTCCTTTCAAGTGTATGGATTTCTAAAAAGGGAAAGATGAGCAGTTTTTCACTTTTGAAGTATTACTGTCGAACAAAAGTGAAGCCTTAAAATTGACAGCTGAGATGCCCGTTAATGGATAAAGAAAACTACAGTTTTAACAAAACATATGGACTGATACAGTTAAAATAAATCAAAACATGTGGCTTACATTAACTCTTAATTTTTTAATATGTGTTTCCAGAAGCTGCATATTCAAGAAAATGAAACGTGCAGACTCTGCCAACAGAGAGTTTACCCAATGGAATGCCTAGTTGCCGACAAGCAGCATTTTCATAAATCATGTTTCCGATGTCACCACTGTGGCAGCCAATTAAGGTAAGAAGTAACAGCATGTTCAGTCATACAACTCTGCATTTGAATATAAATACAGACTGTGAAATTATTTTCAATTGGGCTATTCAGCCTGTAGTATGCTGGGCTGACAGGGAAGCAACCTGGGTTCTCCTTTTCTTCTCTGCTACTGACATCTGCACTGTGCCGTGGAACAAGTCCTCTTAATTCTTTAAATACCCGCTTCATCCACCACCTTTCAAATTCTTCTGCATATTGCTTCCTACTGACTGTTCCTGACCTTCAGGACAGCTTATGAACAGGAAGCATCAGACACAAACTTGGCTGGAATTTAGGACATCTGAACACAGACCAAATTCCCTCTCCCTTTTCCTCAACCATAAGATGAATTATGATGGATCTCTCTATTAACAAACCACTCTTGTAAACTTTATATGAAATGCAGTATTTATTGCTCTATCAGACTGCAAAGGCTAACAGTTCTGATTTTAACACCTTTGAGGTTAGTTGCACACATTTCCTTCATTTAGGAACAGAACCCAAATATAACTAAACACAAATATCCGTAATTTGTACAAAAGCTAAAGAATATTGGCACTATAATTTGTCCACCTATTTTGTAGAAAAATAGAGGCTTCAGCCTCGAAGATGATGAAAAAAAGGATCACAACAACCCGAAAGTGCTGTGGAACATTCCTATCCAAAGCTTATGCTGTGCAACAACTGAAGATTCTTATGTTGTTTCTTAAATCACAAAGCATGACTGTTTTTAATTTTAGCATGGGAATTTGCAGTTAAATGGTTTAGATACTTGGGGAGTGGGGGGCCGGTGTCAGAATTGGCCAATACATTGAATTTGGTGTTTTTGCTCTTCCTGTCTTTATATACACTGTCACATGGGGCTACTGGAAACACTAAGTGTAAAATTCCTTGTAGATTTATGACATGTAGAAGTATAAAACAAACTTTCTTTTGTTTGGCAGCTTGGGAAATTATGCATCTCTCCATGGAAAAATATATTGCAAACCCCATTTTAAACAACTTTTCAAATCAAAAGGAAATTATGATGAAGGTTTTGGACACAAGCAGCATAAAGAACTATGGAATTCTAAAGATCAGTGTAGCTCAGTTGGCAATATTCGTGCTGAAGAAACAAATCCCATTAATAGTATACCTGTTGATCCTAAACCAATAACAGAAATTGATCAAGACCTGTACTCAGGTACTGAAGGTATTGATTCTGATATTTTTTATAATAATTTGAAAAAAAACACAGAAAGAGGTAAATTAAAGATGACATGGCCACCGTCAACAGATGATGCAACACTTAAGAAAACATTTTCTATTGAAGAAGTGGCTAAAGTAAATAAGCCAAAGTGGCCACCAGAAGGTTTTGCTCAAGAAGGTTCTAGTTTACATACAAGTAAACCTCTGGGCAATAAAAAGGATCCTGATGAAAAAAATGCTGTGAGAGAGCAAAATAAAAATGACACTGCAAATGCAAAACAAAATCAACATTCATCCTTTAGCTCTCTGTCTGAAAAAGAAGCTAAAAATATCTGTACAGCAAAGAAAAATGAAGTGGGCAATAAAGGCAAAGATGAGGAAGCTGGGAATGTGCAAGATAAGCTGAATAAAGCAGGAGGATCACAGAATAAAGAGGAAAGTGGAAAGGATATTAATGAAGGTGGTAATGTGATTATGCATAGTGATGGGAAGCAGCAAGAGACAAAAATTAATGAAACTGATGATTCAGAAGTTGTACAGGTTACTAACATCGATGACATAACAGTACAAAAGAATCACAGTGAATTCAGATTGAATAGCAATAACAATAACAATTATGCCACTTTTTCACATGCAAACATTTGCAGGCAGGAAACAGCTCTCTCAGCTACCTCTAAGCCAACGACAGCGTTCAGCCATGCAATTTGCACCAGATCACAGCATGCCTTTACAGTGCTGCCGTGTCGGTCTGGAAATGAAGAAATATTTGAGATGTATGAACCCCATGAGAGCTATTCTAGCAATCCCGTAACTGTTCCTTGGGACGAACAAAACTCAGAAGATGAAGATGCTGTTACCTCTAACAGTCTTGCTCAATTTAATAAAGACATCACTTGTCAGAAATCTTGTACTAACAGCACATTAGTTTTAAAGGAAGCAACTAATACAACATTCCCTGTTGATACTGACTTTGTATGCATTGGAGAAGAATGAAAACGCAACAAAAATGTACATACTATTTCATCTGACACTCTGAAAAGATCTTTTCTTAAAAAAGGCAACCTGTTTTTAGACTCTAGTCTAATAGACTCTACAGACATAACCGAAAGGTCCTGCAGCCCACATTCAAAAGAACATGGGAATTGTTATATAGAACTGAATGGTATTAATGCCTGTCAAGAAAGTGAAATAATCAAAGTGTCAATGAATGACATAAACACAAGCTTAGATTTACTCAGCGCAAGATGTTCCATCATTCCAAGGTGAGAAAGTCAAGTTCAGACAGCTCACTGCAGAAGAACAAATTAAAATAAAAAGAGTCTATGATGAAAATTCATAAAACAGCTACGTCTGTCACTCATCATTAAGTATATCATAAATAGGTATTTCTTCTGTCCAGTTATTTTATATTCTTGAAGAGTTTAATATTCAGAGATTACATATGAAAATTTGTATTACATATGGTCAATTACTCAGACTTTATTTACTTCGTTTATATTTAAGGCAAGAAAGATGAAAAAAATAGTTTTCAGTCTAATTAAAACAACTTATCTAAGTTCCTGAACATTGCAAGAACTATTTTACTACATGACTGCCCTGCATAAACATGATAATTCAATTTAGATATTTATCAATTGTATCAAATTAAGATGTGAAGCACCTGGTGTGCACAAAACAAGAAAAAAAAATCCATAGCTTTTTTCTTATGTGTTGTTATTATTGTAACTGAGCTGTTGCTCCATTACATACCATGAACATTTGTTGTGTTAGCTCATACTAGAAGATTTGGGTGGGTTTTCGGGTTTTATTTTGTTTTGTTTTCCCCCAATATCATGCAGTACTTAGTTTGAAACGGACTCATTGAATAGTAACCACAACAGGTTGGCGAATAGTCCTGTTTTGCTGTATTTCTAGAGCTGCTACTATGGTATTATATTGCATGATAGAAAAAAATAAAAATTGTGTAAATTTTAACACAGGATAAACCCAAACATCCTAAGCAGAACTGGAACAAGGCTTGGGAACAACTAAACTAGTGGTTGTTTCACTAACCAATTCAAAGTCATCAAAGTCATCAAACTGGAGCAGCTCTCCAGTTTCACATTTAAACCTGTACAAACTTATGCACATTTAGCACTATTTTCCTTAACATGTTTATGGATTAACATTTGCTCTCTTAACACTATTCCAGCTTGCATGAAAAAGCAACATATAATTTAACTGTTGACAATGCATAATAAAGAAACACTTTGCAAAAAAGTATTTTGTGAAGTTTTTTCAATATGAATTTATACATTTGATTTCCCTTAAACAGTTTGTGAAATTCTTCATGCAATAATTACTTTAAAGTGTTTGTCAGAGTGAAAGGAAAGGGTAATCAAAATACAGTTTTAAAAATAATTTCTGAAGTGTCTGACAGACAGGTGTTGGAGCAATTTATAGGAAAGACAGACTGATGTTAAAACATTTAAGCAGTTATTGTGCAGAGTTCTAGAACAAAATAACTGCTGCACTACAACTCCTTGCCCAAAGGAACGATATTGTGAGTAAGTGGGACATCCGCATGTGACTCTTCTTCTATACCTACACAGAAACAGCTAAGAAGGATACACGCATGAGAAAAGCTATACACAGTATTTCTTCCACAACACTTCAAGAGAGTGAAGCCTTCTCTTTATGCATCATGCTTCGCTTCTCTGAAGTAGTCTCATCCAAAGCAGAAACATAGAAAAGAATGTTGCCAGAAGAACCATGAGCCTTCATGTGAGGCCCTCAGATACCACTGTGTTTGGTAACTCTGTTACAAAGCATTAGCCTGTAGTCCATTATGAATATTCAAAAACCATTTTGGCAAGATCTCTCTCTTTCTTCCCCCCCTCTGCCCATTTGGTTGAAACCATGATGAATTATTTTTAAAAGCCCCAGAGATTAGTATATAGATCTGAATAGCTTTGGTTTGTTTGTTTGTTTTTGAGTAGATAATACAACTAAAAATAACATCAATAAAATTCCTGTTAAGAAAACAACAAAATCTCAGAAAACGCATGCCTGAAGAAAATCAATGGAATTTGTCTAAAATAGTTAGAGCTCTACAGGGACTAAACTTTAAAATCTCTCCCATTGCCTAAAATTGCTTATTAGGTATAAGATCAGTTTTGACTATATTAGTTAGGAATGAGGAATGATGTTGAGGGTGAAATGGTGGGTGTTTGCTTATGTACACATACATGTGATCATATGCAAGTTAATACTGCAATTGCAAAGCTAGTATGGTTAAAACATTTGTACCTGAAGTATAGTCCTGTGAGAGTTTTCATTCTCTTGCACGTTCTAATGAATTTAAACATACATCCTACAATTTAGAGGAGTGACAGATATGAGTTATGACAATGAAACTCTTTTACCCCAAGAAATTAATGCATTTGAAAATACAGACCTTTCTGCTTCCCCTAAACAAAATAAAAACACTACCAAAAATGCTCCCTTTGGCTAGCTAGAGATGAAGTAAAGATGAAATAAAGGCTTTGATGAAATACTAGAAAAAAGCAGGACTGTGGGGACATTTATATTCCCAGTGGGAATAATACATAACATCAACATACAGAAGTGACAGACTGTATGGGCAAATATCTCCTTGGATATTCCTTGACCGGGATCCTGCTTAGCATGGGACAGCCACAAGAGTGCAGAGCCTTCCTCTTGCGGACTCATTAGCGCTGAACTCTCTTCTCTCAGTGGATGGCTTTTTGTCTTCCTCCAGTAGTGAGGATGAATGTTAATGACAAAATTAAATAATACCGCATAATTATTTCTTTGAAACACAAGCCAGATGTCCCATCATACTGTCTTGGAGTTCTTACACAAATCATAAGGATGACACCTTGTAAACCTGTTATAGAAAACTAACAGACGTGGGTAATAAAAAATTGCAAAACAATGTAAATAATCTGAAAAAAAATGAAGTAGAAGGGCCAAAAGCTTAGAGCAGGAACAATGAGAGACAAGATAAGGCTGGAACTCACTGAGTTGTGCTGGTCTTACACTCCCATATAAAGCAAAAAAGATGGGAGATGGTGTATGCCTGAGTCACCCTAGTGTATACACACCTTACCACTACAGAAGTCACACTCTGGAGAGAATACATAGAGCAGCTGAAAGTGAGATGGGGATAAAAGCTGTAGCTAGAAAGTAGCAACCTTGCAGGTTTTCTTTAAATTAAATGCTAAATGAATAGTAACTCCTCAGCTGCCACAAAGCCTCACACATTTTGGCAATATCATGGATTTTCTGCAGCCAAGGAGGGTGTCTTTATGGTTTTAAAAGAAACAGCATCCATTAGAGCTGTACTTGGGTGAGAGAAAGTTGCTCTAAGTTTAAATATCTTCAAGTTAACCTATAGGCTAAGTTTTAGTACCCAAGTTAAAATAACCCGTCATCAATTTGTAGAAGTCTCATTCTGTGAGGAGAGGCTTGATGGCTCCTGTGAGGAATGGGCGTCCCAATCCCCTGTTCTCTCAGCAGGACAACTTCTCCCTGCTGCTCCCAGGTTTCACCCCTTGGCTCATCAATGGGATACTCAGCAGTTCCCTGGAACAGGACCTTACAGCCATGGAGGACAGAGCTGATCCACTTCCAGCACAGCTGCAGCCAAGCACTGCTCAGCAGCAATGCTGCACTGACAGGTAGCACTGAAATGAAACTTCTTCACATCATTATTTAGTTCAGGGACTTGTGGTGTGAGAAATCTATTTTCACCACATATTATTGGCTAGTGATGACGTTCTACTGCTTTTAGAACACACCAGGGTTCACGTATTCTCCTTTACTCAAAAGCACCAATTAGAGAGATTAAAGAGCCTGATTTAATGTCTTGTTAAGGAGCTTCTGAATTGCTGGGCCAGCACTGGACTTTAGAGGACTTCTAAATCTGCAGTCCCTTTACAGCTTCATTAACATAATTGGCACAAAGACTTACTTACAGCTACTTAAATTGTTTTTATAGATGCAGCATATCAACTGATCCCTTTGGAGTCTTTGTAAAGTCAGAAGCATCCTGAAAAATATAGAGGCACCTAAATAACACTTTTACTATACTGCTGAAGTGGACTCCTCCTGGGTGAAGGGCTTGCTGAAAACAAACGTTTGATTACCGCAAAAAGTGTACTTACCTTGTCTGTCTTCTGTTAAGCATTTATCTCCTTCATACATATTAATAGACATAACTACGTTAGTATCTTAAAAGACATAGTGCTGATCATGGACATTAAAACCACACTAAGGACGGTTCTAACACAGAACATTTCTTGAAATATCTCTTCCATAAATAATTATAGTTCAGGCATTATTTTCAAAGTGCAGGATAATTATCAGAATTACTGATATAAGATTCGGGTCACTTCAGTCAAGTACACCTACAACCGTTAGGTATAATTGCAAAAACATTAACTACCCTGGGTACACTCACAAAAACGGGAAAACATGTAAGTCAAAAAGAGACAGATTAAAACCTCTGTCTCTTTCCATGCCTTCATCCATTAAGAGGTACCTAAGTTAAATCCTCTGGATGAACTTTACTGACTTTCACGAGCAGCATTTCACCTTGTATGTGGTTACATTTGATGATTTTGACATGAAAAGCATTTTTAAATGTTTTAAAGAGATGAACTGTGTTAAAGTGGGCTTAGGAACATAATCAGGCTGACCTTACTTTTGGGCTCTCTAAAACATTAAGTGACAATCTAACCATGAAAGATCTGAATTTTGAGTATAGTCCTTAAACAAAAAATAAGGCAACTGTGTATTGCTTCAAGAAGAGGTGAAAAAAAATCTAAGTCTTGCCTCTCCATGGACCTATTTCATATACTTTCTTCACCTCCCCTCTCTTAGGGTAGGGTGTGGGAGAGAGTAAGAGAACAGTCTTCACATATATTGTCAATGTGTTTTTCATTAACTGAGTACATTACAATTTTATTAAAAAAAGGACATGAAAAAGCTACCATACATTTGCAGCAGTTGATTTTTTAAAAATCTCATAATCTGGACTAAAAACAACAACAAAACCCAACATCCTAGAAAAACCTTAAAGGGACATCTAAGAAATGACAGCTAATTTCAAACCCACTTTGGCTCCCAACACAGTAACCATCACTATCAGTATCCATTGAAAATTACTTTTAGGTTGATGTAATGATACGTGTGACAGATACTGACGTGGAATAACGTTCTATCACAACAGGTACCTATGAGCGAGCTATTCCTTCCCTACAGAAACTGCGTATTCCAAACAGAAAAGAAGGCTGTTTTTCCAGTCACCCCCACTGTAGAAAAAACAAACAAGTATTTAATTTCATGATAAAGAAAGTCACCTCTCAACAAAAAAAGGAAGATCACTTTTCAGTACAAAAAGTGAAATAGTTAAAAAATTAAGGGTGAATGGAGGTATAGCTGTACCATGAGGAGATGGAACGGTAAAGAAAGTACTTCAATATAATGTTTGGTAAACCAGATTATGGCATCCTATTTGTAATACTGGTGCATATATTATAACAAAAATAATAACTAATTAGTTTCTTACCACTCAGAATATGGTTCCTATTTCTCTCTGTGATCACAGTTAGGATCTCTACACGATATTATATAAAAAGGAAGAAATAGAAAGCTACGAACTCAGCATGTATAGTTGGTCACAAAAAGCAATTCTGCAGTTCCAATCTTAAGAGGTTTTGTACAGCTTGTCATAAAGCAATATTAGAGTGGAAATAGCACATATACAGTAATATGCTGTTTAGAATCTCTTTATTGTATCCTTGAAGCTGCTGTTCTAATTTGTTGGGATAGTATTCTTGTATTGAAGGCTACAGAATGAATCTTGGTGGCTTTGAGTGAGGAAACTATTTTGCCAAAGTGGGCAGAGGTTTTTATGCACCTGGAGAGAAGGTACCGAAAAATAGCTTGAATGGGCTCTGGCAGCCATACGTGCCGACAGCATGCCATAAAACAGAAACAGCATGGACTCAGCTTCTTGGGCCAGAATGTGAGGCCCAAATCGTTTTCTTCAAAACAAAGTATTATGACAAAAAACAAGAACACCTTTATATGTTCCTGGAGGTGTCATTATATGAACATTTGGCTAATAATGTATGGCAAGCTATATTTGGAAATATTAATGTTATAAAGCAACATACTGCAGAGTGGTCCAGCATCCTATTTTTTTTTTCATTAAATAAAGTATATGTGCACTATAGACAGCAAGGGAAGAAAATAAGGGGTAAAAAAAAGGAAGCAGGATAATTTTCCTCATTTGTGAAAGCATGTGTAAGAAAACTCAGCTGTATAAAATTCTGCTGAATAGCTTCCAACAAATTTGGTGAGCCTGGGATTAGGTCTCCAGACATTTATGTTCTGTGATGACATTTCAACACTACTGCAGCACTCCAGAAAACAATTTTCTTTAACCAGGTACAAATTTCATGATCACCTCCAAGAGACAGAGATGACACAGCAGTAAAGAGCATTATGTTTCTGTGCTCTGGCTATTTCCGTTTGATAAAGTAGATTATTATGGTCTATTGTGGAGGGAAGGTGAGAGGAGCCATGAAGACAATCTGTATTCGCCAGTCCTGCACCAGTCCCAGTACCAAGGAGAAACATCAGTGTCTTTCTACAGCCACTCTCAAGTTCTGCACCAAGTTTATGAAAAGTGAAGGACTTAATCAACATCACCTCCCAAATACCTAAAATAAATAATATATGAATCAAAACAAATTCCTTAAGTGCATATGGCCACCCTGAACAAAACTTATTTTTTAATTTCTACAGTAACGACGATAAAGACTAATCTCAGTTAGGTTTTGTTTTCTTAGGGAACATCTCCTGTGATAACTTCACGTCTGTCCAGTCAATTTCTTGTATCACACTAAGGAACTGCTGTTTCACTGGGGATGTTCAATGTCCTCAAATTATTTCTGTATCTTGGCAAAGGGACATTCAAGTAACATGGATCCTTGTGTGCACTTGTTTGCAGCAGATGTTCAGGTGCTCACATTGCCTCTGCAAGAGACCAACTGATGTCAGTGTGGAACTTATTCCATCTAGAAACTCAAAAACAGGAAGGCAGAAAAAAAGAATTAAACATGAGGAATTTGATTGCTGACACTAAGAGTACTGTGCTTGGGCCAGAATGTGAGGCCCAAATCGTTTTCTTCAAAACAAAGTATTATGACAAAAAACAAGAACACCTTTATATGTTCCTGGAGGTGTCATTATATGAACAGTGTCCTGTCCGTAAGATGCCTTCTGAACTGATACATAACCTGTATATGAATGGAAGAAACCTGCACTCAGTGCCAGAGTGGAATTACCATGATCCTCTTTAGTAGCTTCCAATTACCATTCATCGAGAACTTGGTAGGAATGCTTTTTGCAAATGAAGACTTGGTTACACAGAAAAGGTGGTTAAAGAATGAAACTCTATACCTCCTGTACCTTTACTGAGTTTGTTCTGCTTTTGTGTACATGTATTGCTATATTTACTAATATCTACTATATTATTGATTCATTATTAGGTGACCAAATTTTTTTTTTTAAATTTCTCATAATTCATAGGGTCACGAAATACGGTCAAATGGACAACCTTAATTTTACCATTTGCTAACATGTGAGTGCTTGATTATGAAACTTTAATTTTCCTTTAATATATATGCTGATGACATACATACATACATATGTGCCAAATACAATTACAATGGGTGAGTTCTGGAAAATAAAAATCTGAATCCACTTGAAAGTTCTGAAAACTCTCAAAGCCCAGAATGAAAATACCAGGCTTTATGGACTGCTGGACTGCTTTATATTAGGAATAATTACTCCCTTGATTCAAGTCTTGAAATTATTTTTCTAAAAATAGTATTTCCAGTAATTTTCTGGAATGATTGTTCTTTAACACACATTAAATGTTTTGGTGGAATAGAAAAAATACACCAATACCTGTTTGGGGCAACTTCTGTAAATGACACACTCCTACTTGAGTAGTATTATCCTGCTAAGATGTAATGCTAAAATCTATGTTTTATTTTAATCCACACATTCGTGTATATGCCTTAATTGTAGGAAAAATAATACCATTCCAGTAACAGTTTTGGATACTTGCCATTTAAAAACCGCTGTTTTCAATTGCTTATAATTTTGTCCAATGTTATCTATTTGAGTTGAAGCTTTCCGCACATATGAGATGACAGACTAAAAAGGCTTTCTCCACTTCCAGGAAAAACATTAGGTAAAAGCAAAGAATTTTGCCCATGATAAAAAATATTCTTCAGCTGAATAAACCTATATCAGTCTAGTGTCTCAATTTTGATATGGTTCTATTTTGACTGCACCTGGAATATAGTTTTCCATTTCAACATCTCACAGTATTTCTTTTATGGTACAGATCATGTCCTGGTGATATGTAGCCAGGAGAATGTTTTTATTAGGACTTCCTTCTGAATTGCTCCACCAGCTAGAAGATACATAAGAGACTGTAATCAATGAGGCCTATGGTCACTATTTAATTATTCAATAAATCAAAATATTAAATAATTATTCAAGTGGTAGGCTTCATCTCTGCTCTGAATGGATCCTAAGAAAAACACCATGCAATCACAAAATCAAAGACGATATAAACAGCTTTTGAGTTCAAGTATCCTCACTTTCAAACTTAATGTTCTTTTAATATATGAATATCATATGTCTGTATGTATATAAATAGATAGATACTCACGTATACATAAGTAGAACCGCAAGCAATCAGCAAATTACTGTAACACCAGCTGAGTATATTTAGAACTAGCAAGCTCAGTACCACGACATTGCTTGATAATGTGGTGGTTTCCCTTCCCCTCCATTCTTTCTACTTATATACTACATTTTTTCTTTTATCGTTCTACTTGCATTATAAGCTCTTTGGGACTGAGACTACAGACAACTTATTCTTCCAGATGATAAGCAAAAGCACATGGTGAAATATTACTAATGTAGTTCTTTTGTCTTTGAATACATTTTGGCAGAAATGTCCTCAGTCCCTTCCCAGGCAGACATCCTTATCTGCATGGATGCCACTACAGAAACAGAAACGTGAAAGTAATTTTTCTTAAGATGGTCTTCAATGAAAATAAGGGTGACAGAACCGGGCCACTGTGTCAATCATAAAATAGTACCAGAGATGACAATTCCAACCTTTGCAGTGCATCAGGGGATGCAAATCCTGAATTCTGGTAGATGTGTCCTTTGAGAAAATTGAATTTAATGTCAAGCTACATCCCTCTCCTGGTCACATCCCCTTGCTGGTAAGCAAATCAGATGACATCTTTGTCAGGTGACACAGAACCAAGCTCTCTGGCTTATGAATAGCAATTGCCAAATCAGCCTGCAAGAGCCTTAAGAAGAAAATTGCATGCAAAATTATAAAATAAGTGAAAACATTAATCATGATTAAACAGAACCTCACTGATTTTTGCCAGCTGGATGCAGGCACTGACTGTGATGTGAACACTCCTCTCTCTTAGTTAACCTAGTTGAGAGCTAGATTAATTTTTTTTATAATTAATTTGTTTGTCAAAACAGATGATCCACCACAAAATTTAATATGAGATAGGGGACAATAAAAACCTCTGAAATATTAAAAACAAATATAAAAATACCTAAATTAACTGGACCAATGGAGAAAAAAAAAATGTTCTTCCTAGCCACTCATGCAAAGCAAAATGGCTCGGATCTGAAAAAACACTCTACCACCCATACCTTCCTCAACACAAACGGCTCATCTTACATCACTGTTCAAGGCAGTCACAAAGAAATATATATTTATGGAGTTTCTAATTACCTCTAAGTATGTTAATTATGTTCATAGTGACATTGCTATGAAGGACACTATATAAACGGAAGCCATGCTTGCATCTGATCTCTTCAGATAAACGAACATTTTGAAGGACTCACCCAGCAGACAAAGGAAGTTGCCTTGCTTGGTTTATGGGGAGATGAGCTCTCTCCAGCTGACATAATACATGATAGATAAAATAATGAAGGGAAATATTCCTCATACAGTGTGAGATCAGATCACAATGTATTTCCAGAAGAGATCATGTGAACAAACAATTTGGCGCAAGAACCTTGTTTCCTTACTTGTTGACACGGCACTTAGCACAGGACTGTGATTTGCATCTCACAACATACATCTACATAATATTAACAAATGGGTCACCAAATGAAGCTGAGTAACACTGGCAAACTGTAATGCATTTAAAAATAAATAATTGAATATTCCTCCCACAGATCAGTAAACACAGTGCCACATCTATGCATCAGTTATATATTCAAACCCTAGCAAAAGGGAGGACTGAAATAATGTTTATCTCTAAAAGGTTACAGTTTGATGCAAAAGATCTGCTGGTACACTATGCCTCACTGAAGGGCTCAATTAGTTCACTGCTTGCCTTCTCCTGCTAACGGCCAAGGCACAGCCGGGACAGCTGACCCCAGCTGACCGAAGGGACATTCCATACCACATGGCATCCTTCTCAGCAATACAAGCTGGGGAAAAGAAGGGGCAGGCTGGACATTTGCAGTTACAAAGCTTGTCTTCAGAAGCAATCACTGCGTGTACTGAGGTCCTGCTTCCCAGGAAGTGGTTGGACATCACCTGCTGATGGGAAATAGTGAATCACTTCCCTCTTTTACTTCACTTACATGCGTGGACTTTTCTGTTCTGATTAAATTGCCTTTATGTCAACCCTCAAGCTTGTCCAACTTATTTTCTCCCCCTGTCCTGTTGAGGAGGAGGTGGGGGAGAGAGAGCAACTGAACTGGGTGGGCATGTGGTAGCCAGCCAAGGTTGACCCACCACGTCAGGGAATATCCACAGTATTTTATAATTCAGCCTTTTGCCGTCCTGGGAATGGTTTTGTGTTTTCTGGTACTGCTCCTGGACAACAAACCTATACTGCAGTTATTCCTCTTTGAAAGCTGGTCTGGGACAGACTCACCTATTTAGTGCCCATACAGTTATTTCCCAGTAATCAAAAATATGACTCACATCAGAAAACAGTAGCAGGTAATGATGCAACTGATGTATGTCTATAGGTACAGCTTTCATCCAAAGAAAGGGAAGGCAGGGCATTAAGAGACAAAGAAGACAGATGAATCAGTGGAGGAAAAGACTAGATGAAGCATGGAAAATCTGAACATTTGATGTTTAGTATAATCACTCTCCAGCTGGATGCACACTTAATATCTAAACATAATACTAAGACTCCACTTACTGCTACCTAGATTAGCAAAATATCAGCTCCCTCTAAGGTGATTCTCTCCAAAATCGATAAATTTCTTATGCCTAAAAATACAGCAGAGAGATGGAAAAGTAAAATGCCTGCATGAAGTCATGAACAGAACAGATGGACACTGGGAGCCCATACCACTATCTTTAACTGGGGAGTCACCTGGGGCCTCAAAGAGTTTCTGGATGGAAATGGAGTAATTTTTCAAGGCATACACATGGTTGGTAAAAAACAGAACCTCTCCTAAAACCAGAAGGTAAAGACCAAACATGTACAGCAACTGTGTTTCTTCTTTTGGCGTTGAATTCCAGTGCAGTTCCCACTGCCTGCCCAGCTCTCCAATACCAGGCTTAGACCACAGTTCACACCTTGTTGGCAGTCTTAACACCCAAACCAATGATTTAATAGGTGTGATTCCTGACTTCTTCTGTCACCCTTAGAAGCCTGTTGGTCCAGAATGGACTCCTGCTGACAGAGCTGTATGGGGATTATATTTCTTATACTGCTTCTGCTGTGAATGACAGTAGTTCAGCTCCTGTACACCCTGTTAGCACTTTTTAAGAGTATTATATTGTTTTTCAGAAAGAACTGTCCAACTTTTCTGCCTTATGGAACTGAAGGCTAAACTACAGTTTTGTGGGCTAAGCCATCTATGCAATTTTACTGAGGCACCAGAAAGAAAACCCCTCATTTACCAAGGCACTGAGAGCTCTGCTAAATTTAAGAAAATGTTAGGTGACCCTTTAAACATGAATATACTGTTCAGGCAGTGTATCTGAATTTCTGTTTAAATTTTTAGTTAAAGTTTAAAATATTAAAAATAATTACACTTGTATTCTAGTTGCTATGAAAGACCTTCACTTATAAGCATTATTTTTCATATTTCCTCCTTTGCAGGAGTTATGAAGTTATAACTGTACAATGCTCTAGTTAGTTCTGCAGCATTTGTAAAGCTGTCAACAGTAAATGAAGTATGTTTGTTGGGTAATTTTTTTTCAAAGATGAAGATACGGCTTACATCAAATATTTAACAAACACCAACTGCTTTAACAAAGAGTAAAAAAAAAAAAGAAAATCTCAGTTTTTTATAAGAATAAAATACCATTATTAAAACTGTACTTTCTTGAGGCGGCTCTTGAACTAATAAAACCAATTTGCTCAATTTGCTAGAAAGCTTCTCCAAGTCTCTGAGCATTGCACAATGTCTAAAACCATAAGCATTTAAAACATTTCTATTTATTTCCTTCCAAACAAAAGTGAGTGTATCCAGTGTTCACACTGGGCACAGTAAACCAAAATGTATCATTGCAACCAGAACAACAACAACAAAAAGTAAACAGTTGAAGAGTGGGAAGAAATTTACAGTTGTAGTCAATCAGTCTCACCAGAGTAAGATTTGTATGAAAAGGTTGCTATGAAAGGAAAGGGCATGACTTTCACGGTTTTTAACAGCAGCAGCAGTTCTGAACACAGCACAGATGAGGGTACCTGCATCTGGTCCGACTGAACAAGGAATTCTGCCCATAAATAGTAGCCAATAGTATTAGTAACAATAAATTCCTTCATTAAGACCTAAAAAACATTTGCTTATGAGCAGATTAACTCGAGAGGTTATTGTATTTTAGAAACACTTCTAAAAGGCATGAAATACGATGGTAAGCCATTAGGAATTAATAAACCTCCACACCCTTTTGAATCAGTGGATAAAGCACAAAACTGGGTAAGGGGCTTTTCTTGACAAGCAAATGCCAAAAGAGTGGATAAAGACAAACAACACTGAAAGTAACAGAGCAGTGAGACATATTTCTGAGACATTTTCAAGTATTCTTCACCTAGCTTTTTAGAAAAACTGGAAATGAGGGAAGAGACTTTCATTCTTAGTATAACTGAAATCCTAAGAGTCTAATAGTTACTAGTGCCAGAAAGAGTGAATATAATGCAGTTACAGTTGCTGCTCCCCTCTCCTGCTGTTACATCTGCCCTTCCACCACTCCTCTGGATCCCCTGATTGCAGTTTCATTCTAGGTTGGGAGGGAGGGTGAAGGGGTGACAACAGGGACCTGTGAGCATTTGGAGTCCTGGGTCGGGAGAAGTATGATCTTCATGTTTGTCATTTCTTCCTCCTCTAGGTTGTACTTGGGGTAATTTTTATCCTTGCTAACATGCTTTTCTACCTTTCTTTTTCTTCACTGATCTACAGCTCCAATTCTACATCTGAATGTACTATATTCGTTAGCTTTCAGATACACTAGATACTATTTCTTTGTTACCCCCAAAGCCAGTTTTGGCCAGCTCAAGGCCTGCATTTCTTTAACTGGCCATGGTTAAGCTGTTTATAGCCATACTGTCTCCAGTAGCAACAGTGTGCCCCTTCCCTTATCACTCTATGCCAATTACCCCTTTATAGTGCATCCTACATCTTCACTTCTCCAGGGCCTCTGCTACTCCACCAGGGCTGTGCACCTCTAGACTACCTCACAGTGGTCAGGGTGCAAAATGCCCCAATCTACATCAGGAGTGTCAAACTCATTTTCACCAGCGGCCACATCATAATTGTAGTAGTTACATCTATACAGTCCTAAAACTACATTCGGCCCTTTGAAGGCAACCACCAGCCTAATGTGGCCCGCCGTGAAATGAGTGTGACACCCCATTCTACATAACATAACAGTGATGCAGAACTACGGTTTCACCCCATAAGCAAGAGTTACCCAGAAACACTTGGTCCGCCGGCAAAGTCGCCGTTAGAGCCGAGCCGAGCGCAGCACAGGTGCAGGCAGGTGCACACAGCCTGTGTGACGGGCCCCAGCCGAGGCCTCGCAGACTCGGTGCAGCGCTCACAGCGCGCTGCCAGCCGCGGTGCCGGAGCTGGCAGGGTCGCGCGGGGCGGCAGGGCACACACCGGCCCGGCGGGCACACACCGGGCACACCGACACCACAGCGCGGCGCCCTCCGGGACGGCCCCGCCCGCCCCGGCGGCAAGGTCGGCGGCAGCCGGGCGCCGCAGGGATGTTGCCGATGGACACGGTTTCAGCCCAGCGGGACTCTACCGGACCAAGTACACCCTCTTACCTTCTATTTTATTTATTTTTTTTTTAAACAAAGCGGCTCGGCGTGAAGTTGGGTGTCGGTGTCCCTGCGCACGCAGGTGAAGGGCGACCGCGTTCCCCACCGAAAGGCCCTCAGCCCGCTCACGTTTGGGCTGGTAAAGCGCGAGACCGGCCCCGCCGCACGCGTTACCATCGCCAGCAGCCACCACGGGGGCTGAAAGCGAGTACCGGGGAGACCGAGGCCCTGCCCCAGCTGCAGCCTCGCTTGCGTCCGGCGCGACGCGGCACAGTGACCCGCACATCCCCGCCGCCGCCGGACTGCGGGCGGGTCCCACCGCCTCACACCCGCCGCGACCCCCGCTACCCGGCGCGGCGCCCCCCTCCCGGCGGAAACAGCACTGCCGCAGGGGCGAGCTCACATTGGTCCTTTTCCGTCACACCTTCCCGCCTCCTCGCTGCTGCGCGGGCGGCGATTGGCTACTGGCGGTTGTCAGTCGGAGAGGGCGAGCCCCGCTGGTGCCCGGGCTGCGCTCTCGTGAGGCGGGCGCCGCTGCCGGGCGCCGCGGCGGCTGGTGCGGCTGCGGGCGGAGCAGTGATGCCGGCTGCGGGGAGGTGGGCGGCAGCGGGAGCCCGGCACGGAGCGGCGTGCGCCCAAGCGGGCAAGGGCGGCGAGCGCGGCTGGTAAGGTCCGGCCGCGGGAAAGGCGGATGCCTGTCTCTGTGCGTGCCCATTGCGCCTCGTGCTGAAGGGGCGGGCGGCAGCGCCGGGCAGCGGTACCGGCACGGGCGGAGCGGCGGGCAGGGAGGATGCCTGGGGCGGGCGGCAGCGGCGGGCGCCGATGGGCCGCGGCGAACGGGGATCGCGGGCGGTCGCGATGCCCCGCCGCCCCTTACTGTGCCCTTCGGCGCGGCGGTCCCGAGCGGGACCGGCGGCGCGGCGGGAACTTCGGTGCCGCCGCCCGCTTGGCGGCTGCCAGCGGTGCCCGCGGATGCGGCAGCGGGGGGGCGACACTAGCCCACCAGTCGGGTCTGGCGGAGGGGCTGCGGTGCTGCCACCTCCTTTCCTCGGTCGCCGCGGGAGGGCCGGGGCGGTGCGGTGGTCGCTGGGTCAGGCGGACCGCGCCGCTCCCGCACCCACCGGCGGCTGCCGCGGCCCGCGCTCCGCGGGGGAGCGGAGGGAGCGGCGCGCGGGGCTGCCCCGCGGCCCGGCTCGCGCGGGGCGGGCGGGCGGCCGCAGCCTTGCCAGGGGAGCTCGCGCGGGAGCGGCGCGCGGCCGTGCGCGCGGCGGGGCCTGCCCGGGACCGGGATCCCGCGCGGAGGGGTTTACTCAGCGCGGTCCCGGCGCGGCCGGGCCGGTCACACGGGGGAACAAACGGAGGCGGCGGTCCGGTTGTGGCCGCGGACTGTGTCTTAAAGTTGTTACAACAGTTAGTTCAAAGAAAAGTTATTTTGAAGTCAGTGTGACGGTGGCGGTTGATAGGTGACCGCTGGCTCCTGAGACGGAGGAATCCCAAAGATGAAGTCCCGTTAATCTGTCTGCACGCTCGTTCATTGTTCTTCAACCTGCCGTAATTTTAGAGCTAGAAGGTGATACTGGAAGGGTTTGAGGTGCTGCCGAACTGTGCCAGTTTAGAAAAAATAGCCCTTAGATGCTTTTTATAGACACTAATGTAAACATTCAGAATCTTCATCACATAACATTTTAAGGAATTGTTAGGATGCTCCCAGACTTTGTGATGATGGACCTCATCCCTCCATCATGGAAATGAAGAGGAGTTTTGACATTGATTCATTAGGAAGCAACATAGGATCCACAAGTAACAGCTGAAGAGAAGGTAGTTATCTCTCGATTAGGTTGGGCATTTTAAACATTGAGAAACATTGTCTGCAGAAAACATCAACAGCGTTTAATTTGATTCTGTTTTCTCATTCTTCTGTAGCTTTAACCTTCTTTCCCTACTTTCTATGAGTGTATTGATTGGTTCTCTCTTGATACAGAGCATTCTGATACACTGGTCCAGTTACAAGGACACATTCAATCATGTGATATATAACGTGCTTTCAGAATTTTTAAAATTCATGTGATAGATGGCAAGGATGAACAGTGTAAGCCCCATTGTTCTTCCGAGAGCTGAAGCCCAGTTTTACAGCTGAGGGGAGGGAACTAGTAAGTGTAAAAATGTTTTGTATAGAATCTATGATTGATACAGGTTAATATTGTTCCCTCCTGCCTACTTATCCACTAAGTAACATTTTTGACAGAACACAAATTGCTAATGAAATTTCAGCTTGTACATCACTGAATCTGGATAGGTCCAAATAGATCCAGCATGTCATCTTGGCAAACTAGATTTTTAGCAACCTTGTTTTGTTAACTTGAATCAGTGTCTTCCGAGGATTTTAGGTCAATTTAGAGAGCAATCAAGATCCAAGTACATTGCGCATAGCCACGATGCAGTGTCTAAGGTGCACCCAGTTGTGCCGGTCTGCCTCGTACCTCACCTTGTGTTTTCCTTATGTGCTTTCTTAGGAAAGAAAACAACACGTTTTTGTGGTGGTTTTGTGTCAGAGACCAGTGGAATTTTTTCAAATATTATAGGCTGAAAACACCAAGTTGTTGTTTTGTTTTGTTTTGTTTTTTTCCTTGTGACACCAAATTTTAATGTAAAAACCTAGTTTATGAAAGGGTGAACTGCAGAACCTACAGCACATGAGTAGTCTTCATTTGTGATACACATTTCACTGGCGTTGTTCTCAGGAGGACATGCATACAGGACAGTGTATACCACTGCATTTGCTACACAGCCAATCTTTGTCTTAACTACTCTTTTTTCCTCAGAGTTCTTAGGAAACCTCTTGTAAAAGATAAAAATACTTCAATTCTATGTCTTCAGAAGGGAGCTTGATTCAGTGTTAATCTCTTTGTCGGTTAGTAATTAATGAACTTTTTGGAGCAAGGATCATCCCACCCACTGCTAAAGTGAATATAAATATATTAACTATTTACTTGTTAAAAATGTTAATCAGCTATAGACTTACTAATATTCATAATTATTATCATTATATATTACACATACCTAGTTAAAGCTAGAGGAGAATGCAGAAGTCTTGCAGATTGTTAGCTTGCTTTTCATAGTTTTCTTTAATATAAAAAAAAAAGTCCATCTGCATGCTTCCCCACTAAAAGGACACTCACTAAAATAAATTAAAAAAACAAAGTCTTGGATTTTCTTAAGCTGCTTTTGTAGTAGTAATTTTTATAGGGAAGTATTGCTGTATGCAATATAGTAAGAAATCTGAGGCAGTTAATCCAGTCACATTCTCCAGCCTGCTGCCTATTTAGTTGCTTAGATAAGAAGGATACTAAAATATTATTGATGTAATTTGCCATGAGTAGTAGGAAAGTTATTTCTTTTGATACAGCTAGGGAAAACAAGAAATAAATATTTCTGTACATTTAGTTAAACCACTGAAGAGTTAGAGAGACCATAGAAAAGATAAATGAATGATGCATCTCCTAGTTGTATTGGATCATGCAAACGGTACACTGATCTATTTGGAAAAGCTAATGCTGGTTTAAAATAATGATCATAGCTGTTAGCACTCTGTCTGCAGCAAACACAGTGACTGTAAATGCTGATGTATGGAACCTCTGCAGAATTCCAGATAAACAGAAGTATAAAATGCCTCTGCATCCAGGTGTTCCCTTTGTTACTTACTCACAGGCTTCAGGTGTTTCCAAATGGTGAGTGACAGTATCTGCTGCTGCCTAATGTTGTCTTAGGCAGATGTGAATGACCAACATTGCTCTTCTTCAGCTCCTGTGAATCCTTTCCAAGGAAGTTAACAAAAGGTGCTCTTCAACAGGACATGGGCATTGAGCTCCTGGTGTTGAGGACACAGCTCTTGAGCAGAGGAACAGAGGGAGAGACATGAAGATGGGCGGGTTGTTCTTTGGCTGATAGGCAGGCAGGCGTAAATGTGAGCAGAGCTGCGCATACTGCCGGTGTGTTGGTGGCTGAGATCAGCTTTCTAGAGTTCATCCAGGAGAAAGAAAGGATGTACGAGTCTCTCCGAGCCTTAGGCCTGCTTGTGAGTAGTATTAATAGAGAGATGAATCAAGGTGTGACAATGACTTACAAATCTCATTTACAAGTACAGCCCTCTTCTTGTATCGCTACCTAAAATGTAGAATTGCTAGGTATTTTGCAGGGGAGCAAGCACTCGCTTTTAACACTCCTGCATTCTGATTTTTCTATCTCTCTGCAAGGTAGTCATCAAAACTGTACTTATTCCTTTAAGAATGAAAATGTATAATTTAATGTATAACATAATGTATCACTACATATATCTACTAAATACATACTATACAGTCTTTCCTTCTGAATAACAAGACATTACCAATACTAGAAAGGGAGCTAAAGGTAAGAGTGAAGTGAGTGAAGTATACGCTATACAATTGAAACCATGTGAGAATTCTGCTGAGCTATATTTATTCATTTCTATGGAGTGCTGCCAGCACACCCTCTACCTTTGCAGAAGGTGTTCTGTATTATCAGTAGCCTCAAAATAGTTATAATACATCTATTTCACAGATAAATACTGTTTGTAGGAGAGGGCAGAAAATACCCTATAGATACTGGCATTTGCACTCAATTTTTTAAGACTGCCATCTGAGTACAAGTAAGCTTTAACTCTTACTATCTTTTGAGACTTGCTCTAGTAAAAATGGGAATGACTTACATGCCTAACCTTGCCTCCCTTTGAGCTGTTCTGCTGTTTGAAGGGCTGATGTTTGTTTCTTTTGTCCCTCAGCAGGTGGCTACATTTTCACTGAAATAGCTGATCCTGCTGTGGAACAACATCTGTGGTTTTCTGGGGGTCATACTGGCTGGAATAATTCAAATATTTCCTCTTGGATCTGACCCTTATTTTTGTTTAAAGATACAGTATTAACTTATTGCTTAACATAGGATATGATATGTTAGAATTTATACTGAAGGTTTGCATTTACTCAGATCTGACCTGTATCTTTCGCAGCAGATAAGAAGCAAGGGTGTAACCTTTTTTTTTTTTCTCCCCCTAGAGCTTAACAGAAGATGTTAGAGAAAACTGAAGTTAAGAATATCAGAAAAGCTCTACTGGGTCAGATCAGTGGGCCTGCATACTTAGGGGTTGGTCTCCAATGGTGATGTTAAGGGATGCTATTTAGGGACTGTACACAATCCTAGCCAACTTATCTGTCTGTTCCCTTGTACTCTCCCTATATACTTAGTTTTCATATTAGGGATGGTAGGTTTACCTGCTCAGTGCTCTCAGAGCCCGTTCGTGGACCTGCCATCCAAGAATTGTCTTTTCTAAACTCGCTGGTGCTTACTACCTTCATGACTTCCTGTGGTGGTAAGGTCCACAAGCTTATTACTCGCTTTGTAAAGAAGCACTTTAATATTTTATAAACTAATGTCTTACTATTATAGCTTTGTTAAATGCCGCTTAGTTCCATTACTGGAGATTTTAGCAAGCAGTTTTATGTTAGCTTCTTTAACACCTTCATGGTTTGATTGATCATATCTTGCTTCAGCCTTCTCTCCAACTGAAGAGCCTCTTTAGTCTCTTTTTCTAAGGTAGGCAGTCCATCCTTTTAATATTTTGTTTGCCCTTCTCTGACTAGAGTCTGTCCTTGAGATGCAGAGACCAGAACTTCAGACACTACTTGAAAAGTGGGTGGATCAAGGCTCTATAAATGTGCTCTGCCTTGTTCTCAGTGCCTTTCCTCATGATGACCAATATTTTGTTAGGTGTTTTAGTTGCTGTTGAAAACTTCTAATTCCAGGGATCTGTCAGTAATGACTCCTAGATTTCTTCTCCAAGTCATTTGGCAGCACCGCGTGTGCCTGATTTAGACTACTTTTCATTAGATGCATTATTAGCTTATGTGTACCTACACCGAAGCTCATTTGTCAGCTTTTTGTCCACTCCGAGTTTTGCAAGGTGCTTCTGGAGATCCATACCATCAGCATTAGTTTTGTGCTCAAAGGCATGTTCTTGCCTTTGTCCTAATTTTGCCAACAGTATAATTCCTTATGACTTTTTCTTGTGTATGTCTGATGTCTGAGAAGGATGAAAGTGGTGTGGCAAATCCACCAGGGTCTTCATAGATCTTAAAAATGACATGTATGTAACACAGGCTTTCCTTTTTTGTTGTTTGGGGTTTTGGTTTGGTTTTGTTTGTTTGCTTTTCTTTCTTTAAACCTCAGCAAACATGAGCTCAGAGGATTAACAGGTTAAGGCTGCGTATAGAAATCCATAGCAGATGAAAAAGAAAGAAAACTCTGAAATATGCCATTCACAGCACTTAATCCAACTGCATTGAATGGGGAAATGAGAATTGTGGTATATGGTGTTTGATCCACACTGATTGCTGTTAAAATTATGCTTAATTAAAACCAAAGAAGCTTTAAAAAAATATCTGAGTACAAAGAGATGTTTACTCAAATAACTTGAATGCTTTCCTAGCCTCTACGAATTCACTACACAACAGTCTTAACTCCAATACCATCTAACTAATAATCTTCCATTTGTGAACTACATTTCATAGTAACATGAAAATGTTAAGCAAAGGTTTTCCCCTCCTCTGTCCCAGTTTTATCAGAGGTTTAGCTGGAAGCCCACCATTTAGAAAGGATCTCTTCAGGTTCCTTGTTCAAAACCAGGCTGGTCATTTGATATTCAGAGCAGGTCACTTAGAAGAGCTGCTGCATTGCAAACAGCATTGAGAGTGAGGTTTAAAGAAACATTAGAAATGTATTGTTAGTGTGCTGCATTATTAGTTGGTGTTACTTAGTAATAAATGTGGTTTCACAGCAGCGTGACTTCATCTGCTGTCTGTGATGATCCTGTCTTCCCTTCTCCCAGTCACAATGACTCCATCGTTCCTAACATTTGCAGAACCACTTCAGCACATCAGTCTGGTGGAAGACAACTAACTCCTCCCCGCTGGCCACTGGTATTAAAAAACAAAAATAAATTTAAAAAATCAGAAACCCACTTTCTGCCAGCTTGAGTTTGCTTCACAGAGGACATTATGAAGACAGATGCAAGGGAGGACACAGAACTGTGAAGATAAATGCAAGAGAAGAGCAAGATGGTTGAGAGGCAGCAGTTAAATTCCCTTGTGTGCTTGTGAAACCCCATCCTGAAGCACTGTTCTCTTCCTTGATTTATTGTTGTTCAAGTACATGGAAGAAGTACAGGACTATTTTAGTAGTCAACCTACTGCTTTGTTAATTTAAATATTTAGCTTGAAAGATTCTGTTTTACATCCTTTGAAGGAATGCCCCAGCTGTTCTACTGTCCATTGATGAGGTCGTCTGCTGTGTAACTCTGGTTAAAAGACTGTGATACAAACTGTAGGTGCTTGCAGCAATAGGATTCTTCTTTCAGTTTATTTTCCTACACTAACACAGCTCACCAAAACAGCTTTTTCAAATTAGCATGTATTCAAGTATGTAACAAATATATCTACTATTTGAATTTAGTAACGGGTGGTTTAAAGTCAGCTTCCTGATCTATTTAATCAGTGCTGTTTGCCAGAATCTGTAGCAACCAAGACCAGGGCAGTGGTTTCCCACAGGAAGAGGATTTGAGGTATCCCTTTTGTGTGATATGCTTGAAACTCCCTTAGTGCTACTTCATGGCAAACATGTCCTTGTGTACAGTAGCTGCAAAGTCATGGTCAGCTTTCTGCTCGCTGATGCAGCTTGAGATTAGTATAATGTGGAATAGTGAGTTCATGATAGCCTGTAAGGATGTCATGGATGGACATGAGCACTGTTAATGCATAGTCTGCACGGGTATTTTGGTGGGGTTTTTTTCTTCATCACTTTTAGGGCACAGTAGTAGTAGCTGATGAAATCTGTGCTGAATACATTTAGCAGCATACTGATAGAGCAGTGCGAATTACTCTGCTTATCTGCCTTAAACAGACTATCAGCATAAAAAGTGGAACTTGTCTTCCATTGTTTGATTATGACAATATCTTCTTGTTTTAAGATGTATGCAATCATTCATCTAACATTTTATAAGATACTTCAGAATCATCAACCACATTTTAACATATTCTTCCTTAGAAAAAATACTTTTGTGTAGGTAGGATGATATGTGTAAAGGAAGGCACACTGCTGTGGGCATGCACAAAATATTCTAAACCACTTCATTTCTTCTCTATACGTTTTTTTACACTTTAAATCTCAATAAATCATTTGGTCTGTTAGGCAGCTATTAAGAGTGACATTAGTACATTCATGGCATTTTACTGTAAAAAATTACTTTATGAAATTTATTTAAATCTTTCAGAATTTGCAAGAATTTTCTATGTAGAAAAATAATAGATTTTGCTTGGACTTCAGACTTTTTAAGTAAACCAAATAGCTTTTTGTTTTTGTCAAGGTTTTGAGAATGCTACATGTTTGTTAGAACACCTCAGACAATTCATCTTCTCTCAAATGTAATCATAAAACAAATCTTGCTGTATTTGCTTAAAATAAGCTAGGAAGTAACACAGCACTGCTAAAAGGTGGCTGAAAAATTCAGTTGTATAAGCACAGATGATCGTACTACAGATTTTCATCACATGAATTAAGCTTCCAATGAAAGTTTCTCACCAAGTTAGTGGCAAATAGGTCAGGCTGATTGTGCTGTCTCAAGTCTGCATATACTTGCTTGGGATTCACCTCTATCCTGTTTGCTAAAGAGCACGTTACTACTTATGTTCTGTAATACCTGTTACACAAATATTTTGCTCTGTTGCAGCTCAGGTGAAAAAATGTTTTGCAAACTCTGAAAACTGGAAATTTTTATGTGTAGATTTCGCATTACTGTATGAAGTCAAACATTCCCATTGATAAATCAGGGCTTGAAATAGATTATAAAAGTCTGGAATAGAATTTTAGCATCCAGTCTGCTACTGGTGTTGCAAGTTGGATCATATGAAACATTTCACATGGAAAAGATACTGCTACTGGGATAAAATTGTTTTATCCATATATTCTGTCTATCTTATGAAATTAGAACTCAATTGGAGCAGAATTCAACACATTATGTCCTAGTTTCAAGTAAGGGGGAGTTACTGAAATACTATATTATGGGTATCTGGAGAAAATAAAAAATCTTGATAGATGTGGGTAGGAACAAAAGTGTGTGTAGAGGCATCAAACAAAAAACCTCGTTAAACTAGGAACTAACTTCTAGAAGTTCTATACTGTTTATTCAGTAACATCCTCACTAAAAGGGAAATCCTAGAATACCAGGTTGGAAGGAACTTGAAAGATCATCTATCCCAACCTTTCTTGGCAAAAGCAGAGAGTAGACAAGATGGCCCATGTCCAGCTGAATCTTAAAAGTGTCCAGTGTTGGGGAATCTACCACTTCCCTGAGGAGATTATTCCCCCACCTGATTGTTCTCATCATGAAAAGACTCCCTCTTGTAAATGAAGTACTATTGTTTGTTACTAGCACAAACATAAGCAGACAACTCTGAAAAGTTCCAAACTAAGATGTTTGTATGAATTCATTTGTAGAGAAGAAACCACAATTTTTCCTCTTTACAATTTGATATTGATATCACCTGAAGTCTTCTGCAAAGTGAATTTGGTACTGCACCTCACATTGTAAAATTGTTCTTTATCATTTGACAGAATTAGACAGTGCTGTAATCTCAGGAATGCTCATGACAAAAGTATGTGGCAAGAGAATTTTCTAGTAAAAGAAAAAATCTCACCTGCAGGTTTTTGGAGAGGAAAGTCATGCCACAGGATCAGCTGTCCACTTTCAGGCATTTTGTCTTTTCAGTTTTCTGAAACAAAATTAATTAATTTTTAGAAAGTAAAACATACAATGACACATTGCAAAATGGCTCAATAAGAATTGCACAGAAGATAACCAAGTAATAGGTTTTCCTCTGAGCATGTTACATTTGTATTAGGTATCAGACTACTATCAAGTCATAGTAAAATGTGCGAATGAATGTGGATGATGTAGCAGAAGTGTTGGGTCACATAACAGGGAGACCATCCCAATAGGCTTCTGCTAGGTTTTGACTTTGACTGCATGTTACCTGATATTTTGGAACTAGCTTAGAGCCTCTACTATCCAGGATTACAGTTAATGCAGTTCTTTCTAGCAAGATACCAATAACGGTTCTAACTTTTACAGAGACACCCAAATTTATTTTAAAAATTGTTTTGCCCATCTTTCAAACTCTATCAGTTTTTATTTTATTGGGCCAATATGACCTATAAGCAAGGTTACATTTCTATAACATGCACTTGTTTGAAAGTAATTTTTAATCACAGTTTTAACAACACGGCTTAAAGCAGCTGTATTAAAAATATTACATTTACTATCTAAGAGGTATATTGTAATTCTCTTTAAGACATAGCATGTGTTTGCAGACAGAGAGAAGCATCTTACTATCCTTTATGTTGAAACATCCTCTGAATAAAAAGTACAGTGATTAATACTAGACATCAGTTTCAGTATGTTACATTAGAAATGTTTTTAGTAGCACTTGTTTCTTTATAGTCTTTGAGACAGAGTTACAGAACGAGTTAAGCAGTTTCTACTCAGGGCAGCAGAGATGCTGTCAGTTTTGGCTCCCGGATTCCCTGTTGCCCCGAACCCCAGAGCAGACTTGCTTGGGCCAGAGATGATGAAGAGCAGCTGTCCTGGCTGGACATGCTGGATCAGTTTCCAAGTTGTTTTCTGGTCACTGTGTGCTGTAACTAGTTGGTCCCAACTGCTAGAGAGCAGCTGGGAGAGCCAGCTGAGATCTCCTTGCTCTGAAAATGTTCTCAGACACGCAAACGTATGTGTGTACCTGGTAGCACTTGTACTTGCTTGGATGGGTGAAGCTCAAGTGTACTACAGTTTGGTCCCCTAGGAGCCTCAGCCAGGTGGCAGGAGCCAAACCTTTGTTGGTGCTGAGGACACTACAGAATCAAGTAGCTGTTCACTGGCTTTGCGACAGCTTGCTTCCCTGGCAGAGGGGAAACTTCATGCACCTGAGGACCTGCCTAGCATTTCCCACAATGAGAAAAATGCTGATCAGAACTTTAGAAGGCTTTTGAATTGAGAAAAGATTAAACTAAATATGCAGTACCTACACATTTATTAATGTATGCCAAATTGTTAATACATTATGTTGTCTTGTGTACTACCTGTGAATTCTGTAATTGCTTTGGGTTTGCACATGTAATCTTATATGCCAGGATTTCATAACCCACTGGATGACCTTTTTGCCAGATTTGCGGAGAAGGGCATAGTATTAATAAAGGTAGCTCTACTTTGTTATCGGATGGACTATTTCCATGGAGAAAAATAAAATTATTTGGTTGACTTTTGTATATTTTCAGTGTTGAAAAATAAAATTATTTTAAGCTTTTGAAGGTGATGACCCTGTCTTTCAAATATAATAGAATAAAAGTTGTTGTAGTCTGAGCTTCTTTTCCTATGTAGTAGCTAGGTAAGAATTGTCATGGTTTAACCCGAGCTAGCCACTCAAAACCACAATAGCCACTTGCTCACTCCCCCAAGCCCCAAATAGGGGAAGAGAATAGAAGGGGAAGGAGAAACTCATGGACTGAGATAAACACAGTTGAATCAAATTACAAAATAATACTAATATACTGATAGTACTAATAATACATATATAATGGACAATAAAATAAAAGATACTCAGTGCTATTTCTCACTAATTCTGTCCACATCGCACAACCACTCCCGGGAAGAGGGAGAGCACCCTGGTCCCAAACAGCCGGTCCCAGTGGAAAAGGCAGAAAGGCCCAGAGGCTGCTGCAGAAAGGACGAACGGAAATAAACTCCCAAACAGAACTCCTGAATGGAATTCCACCAAAATGGAGCAGAAGCAGAACGAGTCTCTGTCTCTCTAGCTAGAAAACCTGACTCTCCTTAAATATGAAGCACAACACTAATGGTGTAGAATATTCTTATTGATTAGTCTGGATGTCAGTCAAGGTCTGTCCCATCTATGCTCCCTTCCCAACTGCTTCACACCTGTGGGCAGAGCGCTCAGAAAAGTCCTTGGCTCCCAGACAAGAACTAAGATAATAACAAGCTCTTACTTTCTCATTGTTCCAACATTGTTCTCTTTTTTTTTAATAAAAACAGAAGCTGACTGGTAAAGTGTTATTCTTAGCACAGGTGGACCAAAAAAAAAAAAAAACCCTAAAAATAAAACCATCACATTACACTGGAAATATGAGGATTGACCCATGAGAAATAAGACGCTGTATACTATTGCCCCATAATGAGTTCCAAAGACACTGAAAAGTTACTTGAAGAAAAACAGTAACTCTTTCCTGGGGTGTTATTTTCTCCTTCTCAAACTACATCCAAACAACAACCATGCAAACTATGAAAAAGAACAAAATTAACTTACTCTCAATCAAACCGGCACAGAATATAGTTACTGCTACATGGATAATAATATAGTTACAGTACTGTGTTATCTCTTGGGATATTAAAATTTATGATTGTTCTTCTCTGTCTAGAAAGACAAAGATTAATAGTCTTTGAACAGTTCTGATAGGTGGTATTACGAAAGATAATTAAAAGAACTGTGGAGATGATGTGGGGTTTAGAAAATCTGTAGAGAAGCCCAGAGGGGTTGAATTGAGGACTTACAACTGGAAAAAAGACTTTTTTTTTTTAAACTAGTAAAACTTAGGCTAGACATTTTTCAATGAGATGCAGTGACATGCTTAAAGACAAATAGATTTTCTAACTATATAAATAATATAACAATAAATTGTCATGAAAATTCCCTATGAAGCATACCACAAATATTTTATGTATAGCCAATATGGAAGTGATTAAATTGCTTTACAAGGAAAAGTTGGTACCACTGTAGCATATAACAAGCTAATACTGCCTCTATTTGAAGATGTATTATTTTGTGGTAATGAAATATTGTAATAACCTTGCCCACCTTTGGAGAAGAACCTCAACTACAGCACTCTGGAGTTATTCTTCAAACAGTATTATTATTCTGCATAAATAATTTTTGTGCAAGGAACAGTTACAATAAACAGAAGCATACAAATGAAATGACCATATCCAATGTTAACAAATGCATAAAAGACAGGCTAATATACAAGTATGTAGATGGAAATAATTTTTTTTTGAAAGTAAAAGTAATTGATTGCCAAGTGAGTTTCTCATTGAAGGCCACTGGACTAACTAGAAGTGATCTCCAAGACCTCAGTTAATTCCAGTCAACCTTGAGTTTCCCCTTTTCCGTGAGAGTGAAAAGCCAGGACTTCCCTGAATTTCAGTGAATCCATTTTTCAGGATGTAGGTAGTTAACAGACCTTCAGAGCATTTAACAGCTTTCTCTTGAACACAGTGTTGTGAAGATTTATAGTTTCCTTCTCCACAAAAAAGTGCAGGCTGTGAGTTCATCAGGATACTATCTGTACTATTTCAAACACCTTGCTCAATTTTTGTACTATAATGGTTCTGGAAATAATGAGTGAGAAACCAGTGAAAACTCTAAGTTTGGGCTAGAAATTTAAGTTGGTAGGATAGTTAGTATTAAAGTTGACATGCATTTTAAGGTTTTAAAGGAATTTTGAATTCTCAGAGGAAAGGGAATTTTGTTATTTAGCTCATTCATTCTTTTTTTTTCTGAAAATGGCGCTTTCCAAGCAAAACAACAATATTCTCTTCTCCATTTAGTGTTCCAGCCATTTAACTTTCATTGATATTAATGGGAGTTTTGAATATATATACAAAGACAGTACAATTTAATATTTGAGAAAGTAACAGAGAGAGATGGTGGTAAAGATCAAATGAATAATATTTTTCTCAACCAATGTTAACATTTTTCTGGCTTTAGATAAGGGTTAAAACTGTGACACTTCCTGCTATCTTCCTTTTCAAATCTTGATTTTTTTTCCTGTTTTGCACAGCAATTTGTATACTGCACTCGGCTTTTTGAACCAGTTACACCTTTCCTTCCCAAGCCGCTTTTCTTTTATTTAACAAAGGGTAAAGAAATTTGCATTTTAGAAAAGGAAAAGAAAGATGAATAAAATAATTGTATGCTGTGTTTTACAAGGATGGTTTGAGGGAAGAGCAGTCCTAGGAAGGTGGTATATTATTTTTTGTTTTTCTCTGAGTATAAACTAGGAAACTTTTTCAGTTTTTCCTCTTCTGATCCATACATAGGAAGACATGCTATATGCATAAGGTGCTTTGTTCCTTTCAAATTTACAACTCTTTAATCATGTGGAGGGTGTCACCCAGTTATTTCTTGTTATGAAGAAATACTCAACTGTACAAAAAGGTGTTACCTAGAAATTTTAGTGCCTGTTGTTAGCTTAAAGGGGAAACAGCTTTCCCTCTCTTCTTGCTATGTTATACTTTGTGTAGTGGTATGAAAATTAGTCCTTTGATTATGTCATTAAGATTTAGACAGAAGATCTGACCTTCCAGACCTAAAGTACATAAATCTCACAGAAAAGTCAATAGAATGTTTGTTCATAAAAAGAGAACCTCATTGAACTAAAGACTGTACTAGTACTACTAAAACTTTGCATCAAGCTTCAATTCATAATACCAATATCAGCGACATCATATTGAACTCTATCATGGAAATGCTGTTTGAACTCCAGTGTTCACCCAATAAAGAAGTGATGAATACATGGCTCTAGCGGAAATGCCATTTTATGGTGCCAGCTAGTTACTCGGTGACACTGAAGATGATTACTTTGATTCAGGAATTTGGCATGTCACTTAGCAGTGTTCGAGCTAGGATGTATTTCAATGGCATTTTATTAAATATACCAATTTCTGTATAGCGTTTGCCTTCTGGTGGCAGTGACATTGTGATTTTTTAAAAAATGCATGTCTGCTTCACAGAGTCAGATGGTCTCCAGGACCACGTTTTAAGATCATGTCAAAACTTCACATAAACTTGTGTATGAATTTCATTTCAAGGTCAGTTTTACTGAAGGATATGAAGGAAGATGCTAAAAGTGTAGTCCCATGCAGCACATGGTATGCTTTTTATCAAAGAGGTATCAGTCAACAGAGGTGTTGTTTATTGTCTGAAAGGACAGATTTCAGTCCCTTTAGAGCTCTGTAACAATTGCAGAGATAGACAGAATTTCCTAATGGGAAAGGATAAGTCTACTCTGCTTTTGCTATTTGCTGTTCGAATTGCTGTTGTCTGTGGCCAGCTAACAGGTGCTGTTTTCTGTCCTGGAACTGCTGTCTCTTGGACCATCCACAAGGCTGCATGCCAGTGGAAGATGATGTAGATCCTAAATTCTTAGCCTTTATAAGATTTTTGAATTGAAAAAAACACACGCATATACTTATTTTTAGACCATTTGCAACCCAAGCACATATGTTTCACAGCATGATAGGGTAGAGGAGAACTGTTTAGGCATGATTATCAGTTTTGGAAGCATGAGGGCTATGTGCCTTTTAGAAAATAATGTTGCATAAGAGGTGTTTTTGAAAGTGTGCAGTAGGGGTTTTTCAGCTGAATTCGGTAGTGGTAAGAAGTGTTGACATCTGTAAAACATGAGCTGGTCTCTTTATCCACAAAACAAACACAACACAAGCAGCAGCAAATTAAACTAATCTCCTCTGTGGCAATGTTTTTATTTGTCTTTTATAATTTAGTATCAATGCCCACTGAGCAAATTTATACACAGGCTTTGCTTTTTCCTTAGTTACTGCCTTCAGTTAAAGGTTGTTCAGGGTTGATTTTAAATTGCCAACAAGTGTGACAGTAGCACTGCTTTTATTTTTGATGTGGACCAAATATAGAGTAAACTACTCTAAATGAACACAACTACACTGAACTCTACTCAGTGTGCAGAAGATATCAAAATTATTCCTATATTAGAAGCAATATAATCACAGTAGCATGAAGCTCCTTATGTGTTAATTGACTCAGCTGAGAAAATACAACTGTGTAGGAATAGTATAACTCCTAAATGGAGTTGTCTACCCCTTCACTGAACACAGAGTCAATCATGTGACTTTTAAGGATTTTGTAATTTTTATGCTGAAGTAGAAAACAACAGATCTGTTAGCAGGACTGCCTGTAAAATGTTACTTAAGCTTTCTTCAGTGTCTGTTGCTTTCTTGTATACCAGAATTATATAAAGACATCAAGAGAGAAAATATTAGTGAATGTTATTTCAAACAAATGTTTCCCTAATGTTCGGTATTTGTTGTTCAGAAAAAAAGAATTAAGCGAGAATGGAACTGTAATCTAATGAAGAAGGCAGAAGTTAGTTTTGGAACATTCTCTATCCTTTTGGAAAAGTTAGAATTCACCTTACACATCATTAAAAGAGGATATTGTGATTGGTAGGGTTTGTGAATTTTTGTTGGAGTTTTCTTGTTTGGTTTGGGTTTTTCTGCTCTCTAGATTAAGGAATTTGTTTTAATGCTCACTAATGTAATTTCAGCTGCACAAAAACAAAAAATCAGAGGTGTATTCACTCGCTTTTCTTAAGGTGTGAACCTTGTAGTCTGTTTCAAAGAAAAGCACGAGTTGGCAGTTGATGGTATGCAGCGCTTTACATGTACATACCATCTTTTAACCAGGGATTTTATTTTTGCATTCTATGAGTATCTTTTAAGTAAAAGCTGGAAACCAGTGCAGTTATAGATGAATGTAAAATGGTGCTTTAAAATTTACTCCTTGGACATCTAGAACTTAATAGATTCTGTATATACCACTGTAGCATGAACTCAGTGTAATTCTGTTTGTCAGCAATAGAACTTTCAAGGTCAAGAGGTTGTCTCAAATACAATGTATATCTTGCATATTTTTATCTTGTATATTTTATATATATATTGTTATTATTATTATTACACTGTTTAAAAAGCTAAACTTTATGGATGACTCAATTCAGACGCCAAAATTTAATCGTTGCAGATGCTAAGCTGTGGTGGTGTAGTTATCACTGGTGAGCTATCAGTAAGAGACCTCCTACAGTTGAGCCATGCTGGGAGGCCAGAGCAAAGAGGGTGGCTTGACAAGACTGTTGCAGAGAGCCTGTCTTGTCATCACAGGTCCTTGGGTTTTGAGATGCTGAGGGACTCAATCACTAAGAAATATGCTTTGCATAATGGAAGATCAGCACTGCGTTCTACTCTGGCTATCCTTGTCTGCAGTGTACCACCATGTCAAGTACAACAGTCTAATCAAGGTAATCAAATAATGGAACCTAATCTAATCAACCGTAGAGCTAGACCCAGAGTACAAATATGCCTGAAGTTACCTTGACATTTTCTGTTGTGAAGACAAATGAATAGTCCAGATTCAAAAAATCTGGTACCAGGAGGTATCAAAGATGCGTCATCTGCTCCCATGTTCCCCTCTTCAGCAATTCCCTCTTTTTTTTTTTTTTCTGGTAATGGTTTTGGTTCACCAACAGGGCCCCATACAGCAGTACAACATTGACTAAATGTGCTAGCCACACCAGCCTGGATAACAAGAGAGCAGTAGGCTTGGCTTTATTTCCCTGGGGAAGTTACTGTCTGCTGTCATACCCTTTCCCCTGGCAGAGTGGGGAATTTCCTAAATTTTGATGCTGTTTGTTGAAGATTCTGTTCATGTGTGAAGTATTAATTAGCTGTTATTGCTCAGTTATTTCCTTTAAAAAGTTTTATCGTGTGTTAAATGAATACTAATCTCACAACTGCCACATCTTCTTATTTACTAGGTGCAATTTAAGCATGAGGCTAGTTTTTTTAAACAAGGAGTAGTAATTTCTGGCTTTCTCCAAATATTAACTAAGTTCATTTAAATAGATTTGGGGTGACACAGGAAGCAATAGCCTACTTAAAAGCTTATAGTCCTTTGAAAATATTTGCAAACCCATTCAGTATATTAATGGAGTCCAATCAAGAGACTGTCTTTCTGGTGTTCCACAAAATAAATCCAGTGTCTTCACTCTTGCCAGGATGCTGGGAGTTTCATTTCCCATATAAAATGGATTTCTAGCTCATGACATGATTATAATTCTTGTATAAATGGTTAGTTTTTATTGGGAAGATATTTCTCAGTTTGGAAAAATATTTCTTTTCCTTGGTGCTAAAGTTATTGAGGTGGGAGGTTTGCAAGAGAAGCTTCAGTATCAGAGTCCATACTAGGCAAAGGGCTAAAAACGTATCTTAAGGACCATTAATCAGAATAATTTGTGCTGACAGTAGCCAAGATTGTTTTATATATTAAGTTCATAAAACAGCAAGTTGGTTTCTTTAGCTGGGAAAAATACATAAAGGGGTACGCTTTTGCTGCAGTTGCTAGGGAGCAGCTTATACTGTATCTGTGGGATATAATGGGAGTCCCGTGAAATGCACTATGCTGATAATTTGACTCAAACTGGTTAGAGCTGAATATTACACTGGCAGAGCATATCTCATTGTATAAAATAAGAAGATGAAATGGATGCTGTTAGTAATGTTAGGTGACAGAGCCATTGCGGTGTACCAGGTAGAGGACGCATGTCAGCAGGCTGTCAGGAGCACGTCATTCCCACATGATTTGTAGGTGGCTGTAATTAGGTGAGCAGAACACTGATATATTGGCTAGATGGGAGGAATGAATAGACCTGATGAGGAGAAGGAAAACCTGTATTTTGATCTACGTGACAGATCCTGAGTGAACAAGGTCCCGACAATCCCAAGTCATGTATTTTTAAGACAAGCTCATTGACAGGAAGTCTGTGCTGCCAGTTGTATTTTGTTTAACAAAATGAGGACAGGCAAATCATAGGGGGATCTGATGGACCCTACTCCAAAGTTAAGCTGCCACTGCATTTAGAAGAACAGCTGCTTAGCTATGAAATGTCAACATCTTTAATGGAAACCTTTATAATTACTTGGTTATATAACTTAATTATTTTCTTTCAGAATACGTCATATGTCAGACTGGAATTACTTTTGTTGAAAGCACAGCCTTAACACTTTGGTATTATCAAAACTGCAAGTGTAATACATGAATTTTACAACCATAACACTGATTTCTTATTTTTGTAGTATTCAGCATTTTCAAAAAGTGTCCAAATATTGCTAAAGGTTTCCATTTAAATATAATATTTAAAACGTCACAAATATTTTTTCCTTGTTGAATCAATACAATGATACTGTCTTACAGCTTAAATTAATTGCTTCACTCCTTTGAGCACTGGTGCAAGTTTCTCTCACATACTGTACACAGAGATCAAGTGTGTTTTCCTCAGCAATTACTGCATTTGTTCAAAGTGAATTAGAAAATCAAAAATGTTAGGAACTCTCCTTAATTAGATGATTAAAGAACCTGGCAAGCAGTGTGATGTTCAGATGAAAACGAAAGGTATTTCTTAGCATTTGTAGGCCATGCTAGTATTCAGACAGAACACTAGTTGTGCTGTGCAGTTAAACTGCCACAAAAGGGTTTGCAATCTCTTGGAACGTTGGATGGCGTATGTTTATAGTTCTCAACCCCTTTTATCTTTCCAGGCTCAGCCCCTCACCTTGAAGGATGCTTTCAATAAGAAATCTTACTCTAAGATGTCTAAAAAACTGGGATGTTATTCTTGAAAGCAATTTGAAACCCAGTGGACTTGGCCTTCACAAAACTTTGATAGCAGAATCTTGACTAATGCACACTATCAAAATGCAGCTGAAGTTAACTAAGTTATGACTGTATAGCCTAGCCAAACAGTCCCCAAAAACCTTCATATTTCTGCTTTTGCAGACTACTAACTTCTCCAAACCTTTCTAAGTGATAGAGGTTTTTTTTCTTCTCTGCTGACAGTTGAGGTATTTGATTCTTCCATTTAGCCTTCTTCCAACAGTTTAACTTCTGTCATTTTTTCATAAAAGTCCAATATTTTTTTTCCCAAAGAGATCTTTTGGTATTGAAGCAACACCTCAGATTGATTCCAAAAGCTGTTTCACTATTCAGAATTTGTGTGATGCCACCTTCTGAATAGATTTGTTTGATGTACATTTTACTGAGAAACAGTTGTTGAATTTCAGAAACACTCCTTATTAACTAAAAGGCAGAAGCTGCCTTCTGTAACATTTTCTATTTTTCTCTTATTCTCATTTTCCTTAATTGATTTTTATGTGTCTTATATTATCATAAGTTTTAATTATTGCTATATACATTTACATGTTTTACATTTATTTCTTTGGGATTGCTATTATGAATGAAGCACGTAAAACTAATAACTTAAAAGAGAAGAGGATTAGACACTGCAGTTCCTGCTGTATAGAGTTCTCTACTATCCCACCTTCATTCTATTGTACTTCTGAAATAGCATAACAACATTTCCAGTACTAATACAAAGAAGAATGTTTTATTAAGAAACAGTCTAACATCTGGAAACTTTTTTCATCTGTCTCTTAAAATATTAAGTATATTGTTTCTATTCCTTCTTTCCTCCCAGTCAGTTTACCTGTTCAGACCTGGACAAGGAACATGGGGAACACCAAGGCAGAGTCAAATACGTTTGCATTCCTTGGCAGAGTAGAAATCTCTTATGTGGTTTTTAAAATATCTACTGTTGTGAATCTTCCTGAGATTTCTTTCAGCTGAAATAGTTGGTACTTACAACAAGATTGTTGTTTTATCACCAGTAATGATCCTAATACTCTCATAAACTGTTTCTCAAAATCCTTGGAAAGTTGGTATAAAAGCTAGCTAGGACTACGAGATTCTTATTATGCATTCTTTCTGAAGTATTAGAGCTGCTGGAGCAGTAAGAAGATGATTAATTGTAGTTGATTTTGTAATTTGGCATTTTTCAGATCTTCTTTCCTGCCCTGGATAATGCCTATTTTATTTATTAACAGTAGATTGGAACAGAAGTTTTTTGTCCCTGCTGCAACTTTTTTTTATTAGAGTGTGCTCTTGAACTACCTTAACCCTGTGGAAATGGTTACACATTTGTCCTTATGAACCTGAAGCAGAAGATTTGATCCAAAGTACCGGATCCAAATATCCAACATCTTAGGGGAAGAAGGGGCAAAACTTGGGAAACCTAGAACTGGATTAGGAACGTTTAAATGGCACTGGCGTTTAGAATGTGCACAACCCAGCCCATCTGGATCTTTTAGCCATTTAAATCAAATTCTGTCTTACTTTTTGCTGAAGTCCAGCTCTAGTTTCTTAGTATCTAAGTGTGAAAGTATATAAAATTTTGTTACATCTTGTGAAAATACTCCTTTTCAATCTGGAAATACCAGGTGGCTTTTCAGATGATCCCAGACACCATACTCAGTCTTTTATAATGACTTTTTTTTTTTGACTGTGGCGGAAGATGTGATTTTTAGGTAAATAGCTCTTCCTGAGGGGCACTGATATTGGATTGCAGTCAACTGATACTCTGCCAGAGTTAGCAGTGGTAGTTACATTCACAGAAGTCTGGTACAGCAACGTAGTTTAATTTCTGAGATAGCCATATAGCACTGCAAAGTGGAACATCTTTCAGGGGGTCACATTTAATTTTAAAGCCATTCTATTTTTATCAGTAGTATTACATGTAGTAGTATTACACGTCATGTTGTCATTATAGTATTTTTCCTTATATGTATGTAACTTGGATGCCTTTGTGTGAGGCAGTGTAAATATAAAAAAGGAAAACAGCCCCTTCTCCAAAGCACTTAGTTTGCTGTCAATGATTCAATCCACATTATATATGTATATATATATGAATTATAGGGTATCTCTGAATTTGTAATTTTTGCTGCCAAGAAAAAACATGTTTAAAGGAAAAGAAATATCTTCTAGTAAGCTGGATTTTTACAGACCTTAGCTTCATATGTGATGGGCTTGTTGACAATCCTCCTCTTTCTCTCTACCTTGGAAAATCTCTGAGGTCAACTGGGAATTCAGCATTTCATCACAGATACAAACTTTGTAAAGTCAACATAATTAATGTCTTGAAGACTGTCTACAATTTGTTGTTGCACTTCCAGTGTTTTGTAATTTTTAAAGACCACTTCAAGTTGATTGAGAAGAAATATTCGAAACCACTACTAGTGGAAAAAGGATGTAACAAATAAGCATAGTAGCAGTAACCTGTTTTATTCAGTAGCTACCTATTAAATTGATATTTACATGTGCTAGTTAAGTGCATTTTTTTGTGGAGAGTGAAGAGGCTCAATCATGCTTGCTTCTGTGAATATGGGTTAGGAGAGGTAAGTTTGCTGAGTTTTTTTTCCCTGAAAAAAAAGGGGCGGGGTGAGGTGGGGGGTGGAGAATTACACTTTGTACAACATTGGGATTTTCAGGCCCTACAGAGGAAATGCACGTAGTAATAGTAGTGTGTTCTAATTTTATCATTCATTGTATTTAATGGCTTGGCACTGAGCTGTTAAAATGCAGATATTTACAAGAGGCAAAATGAACATCTATGAAATCTCTATTTCTAGACCAACAGTCACCCGAAGTGTAGGCACTTACATGCAAATCCTGAGCCCTCTCAGGGAAGTGTTCAGGAATTTGAGGTATGGCATACAGAACATGCTGGAATTCTGCTTCTGCTCCCTTTGTCCTTATAAGTATCTACAAATACAAATATGTATCTTGTTTGGCTGCAAGGGTATATTGAACAAGGTTGGGCTGATAAAACTTGGATCGTCAGCAACAGTCCTGTAGGGAATAACAGCCGAGTTGCTGCAGTGTGATTATGCCCCTGGAGTAACTCCCGTGTCTGCGCCAGGGCTGCCGGCCAGTCAGGTTGGCTGCTTTACACCACACTTGTAAATGTCCAGAAAGAGCAGTTTTGTGACTCAAAGCCATAATTTCATGGTTAAATTCTGACTCTTATCTTTAATGCTACATATTCTGTATTCTTAATGCTACAGTTTTCCCGATGAACCTACAAGTTTACAGTCAAAGCATATTCTTAGCACAGACAGCAGCCAAACTGCAAACAAAATGACACAAGTTTGTATGAGTGTACTGGTGGAAGTATTCAAAATATACAAAAAAAACCCCAACAACACAAATTTGGTTTTGTGCGTGTGTGCTGGTGGGATAAGGTTATGTAACTTTTAGAAGCACTGGCATTCAAGCTGACAGTACGTTTCATCATTCATCACGGGCATCGAGTTGATGAGAACAAAATAGATCTTCAAGTGCTCATTTTATTTTATTTTTGTAGTATGCTCATAATCAGGATGCAGTCTCTTTTCTCATGGGCTAATCAGACATACAAAATTACTTGCTTTGTCAGTATTATACTAAAGACATCTTTGTTATCCTAGTACGTTTAAAATGTTTTTATTATAATAGATGATAAAGCCCTCATCATTTCTGTATGATTTAAGCATGTGAAATGTCAAAATATAAGTACTGCAACTAAAGCAGGATATGAAGAATTCTGGCAATGCCAGTTATTACAAAAAAGCTTTTCAGAATAAAATAGGTTTGTGTTTTGTTTTCAGAATAATTTCTAAGAAAATAAAAGAACAAGAAGGGATTTCTGGCATTTAAAGAAACAGAAATAAGGGCTTAATTAATACAAATGAAAAATTTGCAGTATGTCTCACATAACCTCTGTTGAAGTGTCTTTCCCTGAAGTATAATTATAAAATGCCTATTTTTATATTTCAGTCATATTGCAAGATAACGGACTTTGGTATTTCAAGTCTTTAGTGATACAGAGCTGTACAAATCCTAGAGTATCTAGGGAAGGAACCTACCAAAAATCTAAATGTTTAAAGACATAAGAGAACTAAAGAAAGAAATGAAATATTAGTCCTCAATCAGATTTTTGTAACCACAGTGGATAGCTGGCTTTAGTCTCTTTGAAACATACAAAACCAAAGTTCATAGCAGGGAAGACTAATTTGAAAACCTGTTTTGTCTATTTATGAGTTAGTGCCACTGAACCCTTAATTTTCACTGCAGTGTTTCCCCAGCATTTCCACCCAACCTTCAGATGGCTATACATTGGTTATGCAAGTTGTAAGACAAATAAAATGATCTATAGGGGTGAGACAAAATAGAAACACTAGCAAATCACAGTTAAAGCCCAGCAATCTTGCTCCTCGTCCAGTATTGCTGTTCAGCAAGCAAATACTAAATTTCAAACATTAGTGTTAACTCATTACTTAGAATTACACTTTTGGCATAATTGAGCTTAAAAAATTCTTCTGTCATAGTATGCCTAAAAGGTGATGTATGTAATGTGGTATTGTTCTAACTTTTAAATACTAGCAATTTAATGGTTAACATACCAGATCCCTCAAGGGTTTTCAGGGAGTCACCTATGAACCTGTTACAGATCACAGTAACTTTGCACATGACTGGCAAAAGGTCCCTGTCATCAGTCTGTGCTGACAAGACCCAGCTGGTGACTGTGGCTGATGCAGCTACAGGTTGTCTCCAGCTCCGTGAGGATCGAGGTGAGGTCGGCCAGAACACACAGCTGCATTCCAGTCAGTGAAGAAGATTTTAGACTGAATTGTGTTAAAGCTGCCTAGTATCAGACTACCCAGGGAGTTACCACCTGTTCCTTCCTACCCACATATTAGCGACTTGTTTTAGAGCCACAGACCTATGTAAGAAGATATTTCAATGACAATTATAGTAAGTCTGAGCAGAGACTGACTAATGAGCAGCTTCCTTCAGCTTGGTGCAGTCTGGCACCAAGGTTTGAACCATGGTAGATTTCAGTTGCCAGATACATGGACAGTCAGTCAGGCACGAACTAAATGATGTTGCTGAGTTCTCCTTAATGCAACTCTGAATGTAGGTAAAATTGCAGGAGTTGCACTGCAAGCAGGTTCTGTTATGATAGTGCCCTTTAGCTGATGTTTTACACTCCTCTGAGGATGAAGCTGAGAACTCAGTGCTTTTTTTTAAGTGATAAAGTTACCTAAATCAGTAACAATTAATGTCTTCTTAAATTAACAGTTGCTTTAAAAAGGAAAGTAAGAAGTCCTACTCAGCAACTACATCATTTGTTATTCTTGCAGATTCTAGAGATGCTGAACAGGTGTCATATCCTCCATGTGGATTATGCTTGTTTGGTGCAGACTTGTTTTTGTTGTTGTTTCATTTGTTTGTTTTTATCTGCTGACTAATTTTAAGGAAACTTGTGATCAGCATTTCCTTCAAAATAGATTAAGCAGGTAAACAACTAAGGGCTCTTTGCTCTCATGAAGAATGGGACCAGTGAGATCAATACCATTCACAAAACAGCCCAGTCATTTGCACTTTCCTACTCTCCTGCTTATGTGTTTGGTATAATAAGATACAAGGTCAGGATGGAATGCCAAAATTAATCATTCCAAGACCTTGATGAATAGGACAGTGTTTTTTATTTGCCTGTTTTCCACACAGAATGTGATGCAGTGAAGGATCTTTCAATAGTGCTGTATAAGGAATCCCTTCTTTGCCTATATTAGGGAACCCAAAAGGTAAATGACAGAGAGTCCCTGCTTCCCTTTGCTAGTACAGGAGACTGGATGGTGTGTTGATTAAAATGGTGAGAGCTTGTAGTCAAAAGAGAAGCCTCTAAAGCCACAAACTTGTCATACATGTTTTTCCATGCTGCATGTTTCTGTCCATGTGTCTGGCTGGCGGACAGCCTGCATGCATTAATTTAATGCCCTAAAAGTTTTTTGGCTACACATGACAGGCAGATAGTAGCCTTCATAGAAAGTGATTTGTTCCAAACATTATAAGGAGTTTTTGTGGTCTAATCTGGTATGTTCTAGACATTCAAAACATAACAGAAGGAATGTACTAAATATATATTCTGTAGTCCTCATGAAAACTGTTCGCATTCACAGCCCCCTGAATTTAAAAAAAAGTGTGCCTAATAAAGATACACCTCTCTAATAATAGCAGTTTAATTTCATGTTTTTTCACCAAAATCAGTGGTCCTCCAGATACTTCTAATTTAGATGATGAATCACTGTTAATACCAATTAAGATTACTCTATTGCCATTCTCAGTCTCTGTTACACATCTGATGACAGAAAAGACAGCTATGAAATATTGGTATTGTACAGGATTTCTTGGCCTTGCTGCCAATTCTTTATCAACCGAAGTGCAAAATGCTGGGGGTGCAGTTGGGCTTCTGACCCTTTGAGAAGGCACCTCCCTTTGAGAGACCAAGCTCTTTCCAACCACGGGTCAAGAACCAGAGTCAATAGGTGTGAAAAGCAGTTGCCTGCAGACCATGGCCAGCAAGGAACAGGTTAAGGCAAGGTTCAGACAGCAGTAAGGCAGAGAAAAGAAGAAATGAAGTACTGTGATGCAGCTGTTTGTTTACTATTAACCTCACCTAACAAATTGTCCTGTATAGAAAGCTGCAGGAATTAGTCATTAGATTATTTTAGAAACCTCCAAAAAAGCCTTGGAAAAGCTATTGCTTTCTACCTCTGCATTTAACATGTGAATTATTTTAATATATTTCTTTTTCATTTATTCCTGAACACTGGAGTACTTTGTTTAGCACACACATCTTGATACAGAGGAGATAAAATTGCAGTTGACAAATGGCTAAACGTCTAAATTATGCTGTATGATGAGAAGCATTTGGATACTGTATAGAATGTCCAAACCATTTATTCATACAGAATGTTAAGAGCCTAGTAGACAGAAACTGTAATGATGATTGGTGCCTACAGGAGGTAGAATAATGCAGGCAGCAAATAATAAGAATGATCCTGTTCAAACCAAATGAATACCTAGCCTGACTGACTCTAGACTAAAAAGGAAAAAGTTTCAACCATTTTTATCATTTTGTTCTTTGTGTGTATGTCCTGGCCTATCAATCAGCTTTCTTTACCTGAAGCCAGCTGGCAAGTGACTCTGCAGTTTATCAACCACCAGTAAATAAGATGTTATACTCCAGAAAAATTCAATTCCCAAAACCCAGCCCTAAAAATCAATAAACCTCTTCCAGCTAAAGCATTTCTTATGAAAATTAAGTTTTTAAATACAGCTTTTTTCCTCACCTGACTTAAAAACACAGATAAAATCTAAAACAAAATTAATACTAAAGCCACTGGAACTATGGGACTAGGAACTACAAATGGGTTTTTAATTTTCATAGACTTTAAACTGTTCTTTCATTGGGATTAACAAATTATCTAAATGCAGTAAGAATGCAAAGATTTATTATACAAGTCCTTAAAAACTAAAACCATGTTTTGAGTTTTGAATAGTTATAGTAAAACCTTTTTCTCACTTTCTGAAGCTCCTGTTCCCAAGTAAAAAATGAGCAGACCAGTTAATCCGTTATAAAGGATTTTTCTACTTCATTAAGGTGTATTAATACACCTTATATAGAATATATATAATACACCTAATAATTTCTTCTTTGTCAGTCAGTACCCAGCTGTGGTTTCATTTGGAATATCAAGCCATAAAGAACTAATAAAATCCAAATTAAACTTCATAGTATTTACATCGTTCCCAAAACAGAGGGTGACATCTATAGTCTACAGTTGTGCAGCTTTGGTCTCAACATTATTAAAGCAGTCAGGCTGCTTTCTGTTAACTTTTAGGATATTGATCCTTTGATGCATTCCCCTTCTTTCTGCTCTTTTTCAGTGGCCTCTAGAGCTCTCTGCCTCAAAGAGGCCCCTACAGCTGCTGTTGGGGCAAACTGAAGCATTCAGCCCCTTGTGGAATCAATGGAGTCTGATAACACTATCGTATAAACATCCTTAAAAAGATTCTGGGACTTTCACTGATTGACGCTATATGATGAATTCTCCATTTGCTCTGTATTATGTGTACAGAGTGAATTGTGTTACTTTCTAATCCCATCCTTCTCTTCAGAGAAGCCTTTGTAAACCTCTGAGGAAATATCTGTCCAGACCCCATTGCTTCAACTCTCCTCTGAGAGATGAACCACCACACTTTTGAGATGAATCTTGACTGTAATCAAACTATTACAAAAAAACCAGAAAAATCTATATGGAATTATAACAAATTGGTATGTTAGAGAGCTCGTGTTCACTAGCACATGGTTTTGCTCGAAAAAAAGTTTACATAATATAGGAAGGAGTGTATTTTGTTCATGGTTATGCAAATAGAAAAACATGCTGGAGTTTGGTTTGGGGTTGTTTTTGTTGTTGTTTAGTTGTTTGGATGGTTTTTTGGTTGGTTGTTTTTTTGTGTTTTGTTTTAACTGGTCCATAGGTTTCTGGATGGCAATGCTACATTCAATGGGAAAAAATTATCATCTCCCTAGCCTGCAGACAGATCATATGAATAAATTCAATTGATCAAAAAAGAGATATAAAAATTTATCCAAGATCTATGTGTTAGAAGTGAGCTCATTCACTAATTTAAAAAATGAGAATAACATGCATGTATTTTTGACAGATGTATTTTCTTAGCTTACAGCTGAATATCAATAAGGACATTGCTTTCTGATATATTGGGTAACATTCAATAACTAGAAGTATACTGAAGCTTACATTTTTAAGTAGCATTAACAAGGAGATAACTGCTAAAACTTCTGCCCATTATGTGGAGTAGGCTATGTAGGGGGTTGCTTTCTGTTAGTTTTTTCTCTATGCTATAGATGAAAAATAGTTTTCGCTAAAGGAAATAGAGGAATATCAGAAAGGACCTGAAAGTCAAGAGAACTTTCTTCCCAGTTGTGTTTGCTTGTCCGGCAGTAGGATTTTTCTCTACTGAGTAGAGTTTTACAGGCACTGGGAATAAAGCACAACATTTTTTGTGGTTCCACTCAGAAAACCAGTTCTGGTGTGCTGGGACAGTCCATCACTGGCCCTTTTTCCCAGTGGTGCTGCAGCTGAGCGGGCTTTGGCGCCTGTGCCAGCAGCAGCCGGCCTGCAGCGAGTGACAGTCCCTGCCCTGCAGAGCAGCACCCGCCACTCCCGTCCTCGTGCACACCTGAGAATCACCTGTGTTCGGAATGTATTGTTCCTGTAAACAGTTGTTTTCATTTCACAGCTGTTTCTGTCACTGAAAGTCCTTGACTTTTATTGATGGTAGCTAATTGTTATGGCAAGTGAACTTGCTGTTGGGCACTAATAGTGTTCAGCACCTCTGGATACAATACCGTCTAATGCTGTGGTACATTTAGGAAAATTCAGGACATCAGGCTGAGGCTCTGGTTCTAGTTAGCTTCCAAGCATAAAGATCACCTAGTTCTTCAGCTTTGTAAAAATTATTTGCCTCCATTGGGAAAAGAAAAAGCAACCAGGAAAACATATACAGCTTTCAGTTTTGAATGCCTATAGAAAAACTGAAACTAATTTGTTTTGCTTTGTCATCTGGATGATAAAATAATACATGTAAAAAAAAAAATCATACTTCATTCTTTACCAAATGCACAGAAATGAAGAAAGCTGAATTGCATGTGGTCTCCCCTGATACTGCATTTGTTTTATTCTATGGTGAGTATCATGTAAATGGAATTACTTGTATGTTAACAGTAAGAAGAAAAATCGAGACCCTTCTACAATAGAAGATCTACAGCATCTTCTAACAACATCCTTTTTTTTCCCTCTCCGCTGAGTGGGAGTCAGTCTGTGATGAGGCTCATAGTTTTTACATTTCCTAAAAAACAATGTGGATGAAAGGTTCAAGTTACTGAGCTTGAAACCACGTGTGACAGATAACATTGCCACAGCGACCTTCCTAACACTGTTTATGGGTGGAACAGGGACAGTCACCACCTATGATGTTCCCTTCCTCAGGGCCCCCCACCCCAGGCTGGCTGAAGTTCAGAGTTGGAACCACAGAGCCCAGGATTCAGCTCTTAACATGAGGTGCGAGAGTCTGGACCAAAGCCAGCACAAACAGTGAAAAAAGGGGGAATTTGTAACAATGATGAGAGATGGTATTGACAGTCTGACAAAGCAAATCCTTGTTTGCAGTGGCAATGACTTGCAGTTAGCAGATAAGGTCAGACAGAGGGTGTTTCCTATCCGAGTCATCATCTGCTACAAAAAACGTTGCTCCTTCACCCCTAGGCAATCGGCCTTGTCATCCACACCTGCCTGTACCATTTTTCCTGATACAAACCTGACCTTTTTATTCTTGAAGCCTGTATCCTACATGTGTATCCTGGGCAAAGAAGGTAAAAGGAGGAAATGTGGGCATGCATTGTTTAAACAAACATTTGAGTACATAAACAAAGCAGCCAGTTCCTTAGTTTGTTCCATAAGGTATTCTGCTAAGTAAAACCTTATTCTTGACTATTCATAGCCATTTTGCTAAGGAAGGTTCTACATTAAGATCCGAAAGACTTGTATAAATATATCGCTGTCCAGTATTTATTCTTCGTTTTACCTTTGTGCTATTTCTGAATCATCCCATCTGTGGTCTGCATCTATGTGTACATGGATGTACCAAAGGTCACCAAAGATCTCTGGGGAAAGTCAGGCGGTGTAACATTGAGTAGGGAAGATGCCTGCTGTTCTGCATGTCTCAAGGATAATCCCTCTCAGAGGAGGCATGGAAGAGGCTTGTGGATTTCTTGGCATTCATTTCTAACAAAGATGTATAGTGTTGATGCTCCTTTTCAGCCTTGAATTGGCTAGCTAGCACAGCATGCTGCTGTTTGAACCCTCTCCAAAGCCACGTAGGGTGAACAACTCTAGATCTGTAGTGATATGTCATAACCTCTTTGGGTATCTAACAACCCAACTCTCTGTATTAATTACATAAAAGTGTCACTTTTTTTACTCCACTATTACCAAACCTAACCCCAGATATTCATGTGAAAGAAATATTTTTACACCATTTAATTCCAAGTATACTCTGTAGAGTGAAGCACGGCAGAGGTTCAATTCAGTGCCACCTTTTTTCCTCCCTGAAAGCACCAGCGAGTATGAATGAAGAGAATGCAGGGAGATCGTGCAAGTTCTCTCTGTACCCTTAACCTATTAAAATAATCCTTTTCTTAATATATGTGAAAGAATGAGCTTCAATGGACTGATTGGTTCCAGGTTCTCTAACCATACACCTCAAATAATAACAATGAAAGCAGAGTTTCTAGGGATAGGAGTAAGAAAAGGATGTATTTAATATGTTCTTTTTAAAAGAACTTCATTCATTTTATGGGCACTAATCTAACCACACATTTTTAATACATATTCAGTTTCTGCACTAATCTAGGATTTTCAGTTTTTGTCAAAGCATCCCTGCTGTACCTTTGTCAAGAAGTTTGAATAAAATGCCTGAATAGAAAGTGAGAGACACTAAGGAAGAAATCAACCCATGCTAAAAAAAAATTCCACATATCAGATTGTAATAACTATGTAACATTATTGCACAATGAAACAAAAGGAAAGCTCAGTGGTTTTCAGTGCACTCTCCTGGCACTCAACCCTCATCTGTGTCATACCTGCTGTAATAGTGGATTGAAATAAATTCATTTTCAGATTTTATTCCTTGTTGTGCTTGCTCGCTTTCTACTTAACTTATTTATTGTTATTGAGTTGACTTCCATGAGGCTTTGATGAATTTTGGTGGAATAGATAGCATACATTCAGGCTTCTAACCTTTTAAAATAGGGAACAGATTACTAGAAAGAAGGGGAAAATTATTAAATATAAAATGACATAGCTGGAAATGAAACCTCTAAGCTCATTCTGAGTTATGACTTATTGTCAAATGAATTTTGCATAATGTAAATCAAAGCACATGGAAACAAAAGTACGAAAGGCAAATGACATATTTCAATTTTTCAACTTCTTTAATAAATGCTTCATTCTTAGTAGAGAACTAGTGCACCTTTCCTTCACAATTATAAACAAAAAGCAACAGAAATGAGTTTGAGATTGAATGAGGATTGTGGTAAAGGAGGCTGGAGCCAGAGGGCTGGAGGGCAGGAGCGTACACAGGAGGGGGACAACTCCAGGAAATGTGTGTGAGTCTATGTGCGCATAACCTGAAGGGAGGACAGAGATGGAACAGGACAGGGTGGCAAGAGATCATTAAAAGATTGATGGAAAACAAGTGTCTAGAATTAAGCATAACTCAGCAAGGATGTTACAAATGAAACTTGCAGGTGTTGGGACGTGTCTCCAAGCAGCCCGCTGCTGCTCTGCAGGCAGGAGCTGTGTGACTGCAATGAGAAGGGGGAGTGAGACCAAGCAGGAGACAAAGCAGAACTGGGCAGACACAACTGGGTTCTTTTTGAAAAGGACCAAAGTCAGATTGGCAAGCTGAGTCAGCTTTATTGCTTACGCAAATGTATACTCTTAAAGCTCCCAGGAACCTGACATTAAACTTTTAAACTTTCTTGTTGTATCAATATAAGCAATAACTCAAACTTTAAAAAGTTTACTTTAAAATCAACATTTCGGCTAAGCCAAGTGGATCCCACAGACAATTATAAGCAAATCGGTTGACTCTCACAATGCAAACATTTTATATTTGCATACTATTATTAATCACTGTTTATGGTTTTAACACTATTCATAACAGATACATGCTTCTGGATAGTAGTTTTGTTGCCTAGAACTGATGCAGACACTGTGACAACATATTCTGTCCTTTTTATGTTCTGTTTCTTTGGTAAAAGTATAATAATACCTGCTAAGTATTAAGTCTGCACAGATTTGCCAGAGAAATGATTTGAAATGGCCACTCAACCCTTTTGATGGCTTTCTTTGCACCACAGCATGGAAACACAATTTATTATTTTGTTGGGCAGACTAAATAACTGCAGCTCAGTAATTGAGAAGCTGAGCAGAAGCTGATGTAGGACACTGCACGTGCGCTGCTGGGGAGATGGCGGGGCCCAGAGCATCCCCCGCGAGCAACACGGGCCCTGGCACCCCAGCCCGGCTGCCCCGTGCTGCCGCTGCTGCGCCGCCAGCAGCCCAGGCTGCTCCTGCCTCCCGAACCTCTGCCTTTCCCTTCGCATTCCAGGACTGGGCTATTACTCACATCAGGACTCTACGAAACCCACAGAAATACAGGGTGTCTCAAAAAGATGGATCCAGTTTCAAAGCCATATAATAACAAATTTGGTCCATTTATTTGAGACACCGTGTAACTAAGGTGTACAGAATAGAAAGAACTCACAACAGTGTATTAACTAAATCCTCATCCATGATTTTGAAGACATAGAGAAGCCATGTGTTTCCATATGCATCAGGAGAACGTGTAGAGTTAAATTTATATAATCTGACAATATGCAATACTTGCAGGATTGCAGCTGGCTTTTCATAGGTATTCTCCAAATAAACTGGTTTATGCGCTGAAAATCCTGGGGTGGAGCTGCTGAGACTAATTGTGGAAATGCAACTTTCCCCAGGAGTGATATGCTTTTGGAATCAGATTTTGAATCTTTTTTGTTATGAAGGATATAACCTACTGTTTAAAGAGAACCGTACAGTTTCTCAGGTTTGCATAACAATACCTTCATCTTGCCAGCTCACTGTCGAAAGGATCGTAATGGAAAATGAGAAAATGTTTTAAGGGTGATGGAAGTATTTTTATCTAGGGGAAAAAAAAAATGCTAGTCCTCTGGTATTGTTTTAAAATATATGTCAAGACATACAGAAAAATGCTCTTGTAAATTATTTTATTACCATCAGGATAACACTTCTTTCCTGTTCACATGCAGTTATTACATTAAGAGAACACTGAGGTCATGAAAGAAGGAAACACAACCATAGCAAACTTGGGTATCCCAGTAGCCGTGGTTTCCTCTGTTATCCACTGAGCTGTCTTTGGTTCAAATGCAATGTGCAGTGTTAAGAACACGATCTGCTGAACCTGGAGTTCAGAATGGTTCTCAAAGGCTTCCTGATCAAAAAGTGTTTTTTTGCAATGAAAGCTGCAGAACTGCCTGCTCATTACAAGGCTACTAATGACACAGAGATGGATGACTTTGTATCAGTGATATGCTTTTTGTATATTATTATTTTAGTAATGAAGCAGAGCAGGAGGAAAATCCCCACCTCTCAGTGCCAATATATGACCAAATTATGTAGACACATTCAGTTAAAAACTGAACACATGGTAGAGGAGATTTGAGAAGCTTGTGTTCTGAAGATTTTAACAAGTTCACTTCTGAGAACAATCTTAAGTCTTGAAGCAGCCTATTCCCAGTTAAGAACCTTACCTAAGGTCTATTGAAATAATGAAAAAATACTCTCTTAGACCTGGATGGTTGTTCCATTAAGTCTTTGCCTAATGGCAGATCCCTCAACTTGCAGTGCTGACCTTTGCATACAGAGAGGCGTATTCTGGGATCAGCATGGGCTGCCCAGCAGGGAGAAACACAATGGGAAAAAAAATGGAATGTGATTCAAAGTAAAGCTTTTGCCTTCCTTTGCGATAGTTGATGTTATTTAGATTATTAAGAGGGGGTGCAAAGAATCAGTTTTGCAAACAAGACTTCCCTGTAACTGTTATGCTTTTGTGATGCAAATCGATCTCATAATTCACAGATCATAGGAAATGCTACATTTATACAGCAGACTACTAAAGAGTGACCAGTCACTGATGAGTTCTTTTAATATCAGTGTTTTGACAGTGGAACAGCCTTGTTGAGTCTACTAACACCTTCAACCATAGTGGAAAGCAATCAAGTCAGAACGAGAACTCGAATTCTCATCATAGAAGACAGCATACCGTACCTAAGAGATTAAGATACTCGTTCAGTCAAGTAAAGGTCAAGTACCACTGAGATGAGAAAACAGTACTGCACATTGTGCTTGTATTATGTTTAAATTATAAACCAAGGCCTTGGTCAAAAAAAGTATTCTAGTATTCTCAAAAAAGAACATAATAGTACTGAGGATTTAGATTATTTCATTTATCTTTTGAAAAAATAAAAATATCATACTGAACTCACTTGAAGTCAAGAAATTTGGTGTAGAGGTAGTTATTTAGAGGTACTATTTTATCTCTGCCAGTATTAGCAATATACGTGAAAAAGCCAATCAATTCTGTCACGGACTAGGGTGGTGGTTAAGAAACGGAAAACAGCTCTGCTGGCAGGTTCACTATTCATTTCTGACACCTGGCTGCTACAATATTGAGCACTTAAATTCATGGAAGACGACAGTCTGAAAATAAAGCATTATGCTTTTATCCACAGAACCCCTTTCTCAATCTCTTCACAGCTGATTTGGTGCAATATTTTAATTTTGTAGTAAAGGATTTGTTTCATAAAGTTTTCTTATTAATGCTTGGTTATACATGGATAGCCATTTATTCTTCATGTTTGTAAAACCTGTGTGAAGTCTACCTAGAAGCCTTTTGCATCTGTTACAAGACCAGCTTGTTTTGGTTTTCCTTTGTATTTGATGGGTAACTTACTCTACAAATGGAAAGTGGTTTTTGCTTGCATATTGTTTGTAGCAAAGGCTGACATTTTACTCAATTTTTTTGGCACCGCCACTTGCCAGTCTACAGTTGGCAAGAAAAGACAACAAACCCCCCCAGTTTTCTTGCAAATGCAAGAATGCTATATATAATATTTCAAAACTGGTCAGCTACGGTGCCACAGTGAAATAGCTTGATATTAAGAACTGTGCAATATTCACATCTCCATTTAACCTTGACTGGCTTCTGGATGCTGAGCACTGAAAAATCAAAGCTCGTTTGTTTAAATGCTTTCATATTGTTCTGTGTACCTACCTGATGCAGGATTTGGTAAAAAAATGCATGATTTCAAGCCAAAATCTCATTGGAATTAAAGTAATTTGAGTAATGGCCAAGACATTCAAAGAGACCTAGAGGATTTCTGATTTCTCCTGCTTGAGAAAGACAGACTTGACATGGTCTACAAGTATTAATTAGCTAGTCTAATTAAGGTTTTATAGAAATTTACAAATAAATTGCTATCATCTTTTGCATGAAACATTCTTTGTTATACTCTGTTGTGCCTACTTGTTAAAAGGCCACCCATGGTGGCGGTATAGAAGGATTTTACTACTCAGGCATAGGCAGAAGTGCATGAAATGTGGCAGACGAGCAGTTGCAGGGAGGTCTGGGCACAGGGCTCTTGGTGCAGAACTGCACAGGCACGCTCTGCGGAGCAAAGGGACCGGCTCTGTCGGCAGGTCCCCAGAACACTTACATTGGAGGCGTTCTAGAAAGCTGTAACTCACTGTGCTTTGGGTCGAAATAAAAGCTATGGGGAAAAAGACTTTCAGCGACATGTTTTTAATACAAATTTTGAGAAATATTTGACTCTGGAGTTCTAAATGAGCAGTTGCTTTAGCTGGACCAATGCACTGACTCCATGTGATTGCATTTTTTCTAATGGAAAAGTTTGGAATGTCTTTCTGTGGTAGAGGAGAGCTGTACTCAATACAAAATGTTTTAATGTCTGGGCAAATAAAATGGGATGTGCAGAAGGTCTACATCTACGATTGTTAAAAACTCTTGTGAAGCCCCTGTCTTATCCATTCCGTGTGGGGGGAGAGAATTAGAAGGAAAGAAAAAGAAAAAAAGACAACTACATTAGCTGTTTTACAGAGATTACTAGAATGTTGTAATTGCATACAATTGTCTGTAACTAGATAGAAAAACATGTGCCAGTGGAGATGTAACATGAAGTTACTTCAGACAGCTGTTACTTACTACCAGAACAGACTGTGCTCGATTATGTAAAATCAGAATAATATGAAAGCATATTTTTATATATATATATATAAAGGCTATAAATTAGCTCTCACAATTTATTGAGATGAACCCTATATTTGTACACAGTACTAGCTATTGCAGGAGAAAGTGTTTTGAAGAAACTTACAAGAACTAGATTTATTTTCCTTAATTCTGTGCTAATTCTGTGCAATTATATTTCAAGCAGGGGCTGCACAGGACCACTGCCATTTAGTACAGTGCTATGGTTGAGATCCAAATGTTCAGCCGTGGCTGGAGAAGCCAGCAAAGCGTCTGTGGTGAGACAATGGCTCAGCAGACTGAGGAATTTCTGGAGATGTTTTGAGATGATTTGTAAGAGTGGTCTAGTCTAGGTTCCTTGCCTCAGCTTGACGTAATGTCTCTGACCTAGAGAGACTGGTGACATCTGTAAGCCCGGACTTGACACAGCTGATCAGGACAGGCTGCAGACATTCTGAACCAGTGCAATTCATTCTTCATAAACACTGAGTTCAGTTTTGAGAGAAAGTGTAGGAAAACTTGTTTGCTCTATAAAAAACATCATCTCAGCAACGCGCCATGTAGATTTACAATGACTTTTTCTTCTAGTAGGTTAGCATATTGATTGTTGGTCACTACATTGTACAGTAACCCATCAGTGAACTGCAAAACTGGCATTTCTCTTTCAGAACAAATTACAGTGAAATCCTAGCTCATTAATTTGAGTTTCCCTATTGATTTCGTAGCACTTTGACTTCTTATAGTATGAAAAAGTTTCAGAGGCTAGAGCAGCTACATGCTAATTACTTCGTGACACCTACACATTTATAGAAACAATGTGTAATTAATATAATTTCATTTTTTGGATAATTGAGGGCATTTTCTGAGAAGGAAAATGAGTAAGTAGATAAAAAGTTGGATAAATTCAAATAAGTGCACAAGACAAGAAACACATCTGTCACTGATGCTAAACTTATAAAATATTAAACAATAATTTGAGGAATACGGAATGAGATCATCAGATCTTTAACACAGGAAGAATGAAAGACAATGAAAAGAGGAACAGCTGAAGAGTAATGTAAACTATGCTTATGGAATACGCTGGGGTTAAAAATCATGTGGGGCGTATTTTTTCCATTGTGCCCACACAGAGCTTTCAGTAACCTGGAGTCAGCCCTCAATTCAAGGTAAATTATGTTGTCTCTCGAAATGAAGACAACAAAATGTAGAAAGAAACTGTGAGTTTTTAAGAAACACAAGTGTGAAGGTGATGTAGGCAAGTATTTTTAATACCTAATAGAAATAGCAAGTATTTCTAATGCAGATGAGGGAAAAGAAAATGTTAAAAGCTAAAAACATGAGTATTCACGATGATGTTAAATGTAGTACAAGCAAATCAGAAGGCATTTCAGAGTTTCACATGTGTCTTACAAAACAAACGTTGTTCCTGTAAAGCCCAGGTCAATCTAAAGGAATAAAAATAGAAGAGAACATTTGGCTCAAGTGCTTTTCAGTTGCACGCAGACAGACAATGAATAGTACAGTATCATTTTCAAAGATAAACCTGTTTCTCAAAGAAAGTTACAGATGTCTACATTATTAAATTGCCTTTTATGGAAACTTTTAGAAAGGTTCTTAAAGCTCATTGTGCACCAGCTATCTCATTTTGGAACTGACAGGGTTTACACATCCAAATTTGCTGAACATTGTACAAGATAATATTATTTATAGAGTTTCCAGTAAGGGGAAGAAAGAATTTCTGAAGCATTAAAATCAAGTCCACACTCCATTATCTGCAATGAAAACAGATTGGAAGAAGCTCTCTCTCCCAGACCCGGGAAGAATTTAATGCCATTGCTGCTGAGGCTTGCTGTGCCACCTGTGTGTGTGTGCCACCTGGGTGACCCCTGTGTGTGTGCCACCCATGTGTGTGTGCGCCACCTGTGTGTGTGCCACCTGTGTGTGTGCCAGCCATGTGTGTGCCAGCCATGTGTGTGCCAGCTGTGTGTGTGTGTGCCAGCCGTGTGCGTGCCAGCCGTGAGCGGCCGTCCCGGGGCTGCTCGGTGTGCACACTGTGCAAGCGCATGGAGCCAGCTCCGGTGCTGCCCCAGTGAGACGCTCTGGCAGCAGAGGAGCGGGCAGGGCACTGCAGGAGCGCTCAAACTGCCTTCACTTCAGCACATCCCCACACAAGTTGTGTCCTATCTGGCTTCTCCGGAGGAGGCATTCTGGCAGCACTGCAGAGCTGTATCACCTTGCTGGACCTGGGCAGGCCCGGTCTAGATCCATTTTTTTTCTCTGTTCATGGTACGCATAACCCAGGCACTTAGATCGAAAACCGTGCTGCACACAATGCATGCACAATTCTTTCTTATTTACAGGAATTTTTAGGAAGTGACTTCAAGGGTATTGTCCAAAGAAAGTATTTAATTCCTCTGAAAAAAAGGAGGAACTTATTAATTCATCATTGAAGTAAGCTTCAGAACTTGCATAAAGAACAAAGTCCCATTCTACATAAACAGAAAGGGGAAACTCTGTCAGGAAGCAACACCTGAGAATAACCACTGGACAACTGTTGCATGTCTAAGTAGCTGGAGTCTTGTCTCATAGAAGGTTTAGCACCGTTGTTGCAATGTGTTAGACTTAAGCAACAAGCAGAACAGGCCTAGGAAGATAAGGCATAATACTTTTCTCCAGCTCTTTTCAGTGAGGCATATGAAAAATAAAACATTACAAAAACTTAATATATAGCTAGCACCAAAATTTTGTTAAGTCAATTTATATAGTATTTTTGTTAGCTTATCATTTGCTGGCAGCACAAGGCACACATAGATAATACCACCTGTCTTTTTGCACGTTACAATATTTCTAATTGCTGTTAAAAATTGTGGTAGGAAAAGGAGAGTTTGTATTCAGTTGACCGTGCCTTTTGAGCCCTTCAGCTTCAGCTAAACCTAAAGGTAGGAGGAGAGCCATGAAGCATGGCAGCAAACATCGCTGCTGACCTCAAATTTCAGGGAAAGAAGCATTTTGGTATAGGAGAAAGACAGCAGTTAGGATCACCACTGCGTGAAAAGATACAGTATGAACTGAACTATATTGCTAGGGAGTCCATGCAGGGGAGTGATACGACAAAGGAAATTGCACAATATAGATTTGCAGGTTGCAGAACTGCTTGGTTTGGCAGAACTGCCTTTTTTTTTTTTGTCACAGACAGAATATTCTTGGTACACATCTGCTGGGCACGTCTGCTGCCTCCAGTCACTGCAGCGATGGGACCTCATCTACCTGCAGTCAATCAGCAGATACCACGTATTGGAAAAAAATAAAAGGAGGGGAAAATTTTTCCTAATGACATCCTTTTTAGATGGGTGTAAATTGGCTACATCACAATCTAGATTAGGCTACACTGGCACCAGTGTTTTCTACAAATAAACCTTAAATACGTGGATTTTAATTTTGCTGTACATAGAAACATTAGATAGTCAAAAAGAGCATGGCTAGCAGGTCAAGGGAGGTGATTCTGCCTCTCCAGTGCTGGAGTCCTGTGTCCAGCTCTGGAGCCCTCAGGACAGGACAGACATGGACCTGTTGGAGAGGGGTCAGAGGAGCCACCAAAATGATCAGAGGGCTGGAACAGCTGGTATGAGGAAAGGCTGAGGGAGTTGGGGTTGTTCAGCCCAGAGAAGAGGAGGCTCTGGGGAAACCATATTGTGGCCTTTCAGTACTTAAAAGAAGCCTAAGAATAGTTAACTTTTAAGAAGTTAAAGAAATCGACTTGACTCTACAGCACCTCGTGTTATGCCCACCTGCTTTTAACAATAGAGAAAGAAATGCAGATTTCCACTCAGGTGTACAAGTGCCCCTGGAGCACTGTGGTGAGTGTGGTGAGCTCCAGCGTGTGTGCCAGACGCAGACCGTGCGCCAGGGGCTGCTTCTGCGTCAGACACCGCTGCGCCGCATCCAGTGCCAAGCCTGGAACTTTCTGATAGCTGCCGTTTTTTCATAGAAAATAACCTATTCACATGAATAGAATATCCAGTTTCCTTAGTGATATTCCGTTGTGTTGGTTGGGTTTTTTTTTCTACTAAGAACTCATCAGAAGAAAGCCCCTTTTTGTTTTAGCTGCTTTTTCAAATTAGTTCATGACTCCACATAGACTTATTTCATCTGCAGATGACAAAAGCTTTCTTCATCACATGAATGTAATTTTCTGTTAATGAGAACTCTTGAGATTTCTAACATGAGCAGTGAATTTACAAAAATGGTTTCTTTTTTTTTTCAAGATTTATTTAATTAAATACTGCTAAATTAGGTCAGGCATGAAAGTTTCAGGGTCACATCTCTAGAAAGAACTTAACTGTTATAATTCACTAGTAATAATGTATTTTAATAACACTCAGGTTAAATCTCTAAGAACCCCTGTTTGCCTCCATTTAAAACGACTGTAGTATAAATGAAATACTGGTCCTGTGTTTCAGATAAAGCTAAAAGTGAGTCCTGTAACTAAACTATGCTGGATGTTATTTAAAGAAAAGTTTCACTACACAACTTACAGAGCTATTAATAAAATTATTAAAAAAAAAGATATTTATGTTGCTTCTTAATATTATTGATTTTATTAGTGCTAAGAGTACGTCATATTGGAACAATATATTTTCTAGTTTCATTACTGAGAACGGCCTTTTTCTGTCTTTGAATACTCAATGCTCCAAAAAGAGAAGGAAAAATGTTTTGGTCTGGTTGGGAGTGGTTTGTTTGTTTGTTTTTCCAAAATGCTACTTTCCTATCACAGTTTTACTTTTCATTTAGAGTCCTGAAGAGTTTATGTGGTGTATCTCGCCATAATCTCTCTCACTATTGCACATACCTTGCAAAAATAATTCGACAAACTTATTTTTCTTCAAAAGAAAAAATAAAAGTCCATCATTATTTGTCCATTAGGCTATGAAGATTTCAGTGCAAATAAACTGTTATATAGCAGCTTTGTGATCATAATCACTGCTCATGCTAAATGCAAAAATTATGTTTTAAGAAAAGAACACTCATTTCCAATACATAACAAGTGCTAGATTGATTTTCCTCTGGTGGGATAATATTTAAAATAGGGTTTACAAGGTTTCATTGACCAGTTGGCATTTTCTTTGCCATCCATAGGGGTTTTTCCTCTGTCTTCAAATGTAACAGAGGTGATTTTAATTAGTATTGCATTAGTAATTTAATCTCTATGAGATAATTGCAGGATGGCTCTTAGGTGACTGATAAGAATTGAGGTGTAAAACTAGTACTACTGGAGCCGAGATGGTTCGACTCTGCTGAAGTCTGAGTCTGAGCTATCAAATTCCTTCCTGAAGAAGTACAGACTACTAGAAAAATCAAGACTTTTCTGCTGCTAGAAAATTATGGGAAATAATTTAAAAAGCAAAGAGAAGTGCCCTCCTTAGGTCATTTCTGTTTCATGTAACTTTAAAAACTCTAGATTAATTTAAGACTTTTTTATTTCAGGATGCAGAAGACTTGGTGATGGGGGAAGGCACGTGAAAGAGAAACTGAGCATCATAAGGCAAAGGTCAGATAGAATGAATCATTAGACTTATTAAGAATGCTGAACTCCCTTATGCAGGTTGTTCCTCTCAAATAAAGTCCTCCTTCAATTTGATTTTGTGGTGCTGAAGTAGTAGGCTAGACTCTAGACTGGAGACCAGTAGCATCAGGAAATCCCAGTGGTAACCCTTGAAGGTTATTGATTTGCAGTGTCCTACTTACGAATATGTGGAGAATATATGTCTGATCTTTCTTATCTAAACTCCTATGTAGCAACTCTGTGCTGCAGCATTATTCAAGGCTAGTAGCTGGTATTGGATTTTGTAAAATCCAGTTTTAAATCCTGCAAGTTTAGTGCCAGAGATTCAGGTCGCTGTTCTTTAGGTCTGTACTTGTATTCATCAAAGAAAATTCTAGCAGATGCTGATCCGAAACAGGAAACCTCTTACTACAGCTTTCAACTCATTAAAGGTTTCCCAGTTGGCAATATGGGAAGAAAAGCTCTTGTAAATGGATTGGGGCGGGGGAAAAGAAACACAAGGAGAAAATAGTTACACAAATTAATGAAGAGTGGATGAAATTAATAAATTTTAAAATAGTTGACATGTGGAATAAACTTACTTAAGAAATCATGCAGGCTTCAAGATCAGAGTATAATGTAGAACCTGTAAAACAGCTACTGAAATAACACAAATAAGGGAATGCTTGAGAAATTTTAATATTCAATGTATTGTCAACATTTGTGCTTATTTTAAGACACTAAAAAAAAAATCAAGTTCCTGAACTTCTGAGAATTAGTTTTGTAAAGGCATAAACATAGTTCCATGAAATCTCTGAAAAATAGATGTAGAGAGAAAATGAAAGCAGTGTGTGTCAAAGAGATTGTTACTTCTCTTGTAGTTTCCTACTAAGAACTAGAGGAAAGACAGCACATTTAATCAGTTAACTCTCTGCCAGGGGTTTCAGCTGAACAATTTGATGATTTTTTTCTGTGCTAAATTAGAACAGCATTATTTCCACAACTGTCTGCTACTTACACAAAGGGAGAAAGTACTGGCAACCATTGGAAGTTTTAAATTGTGGTTTACAAGGAAGTTACCCCAGAGTGCTTGGTTGGGAAGCTCTTCACATCCTTGTTCCCCTATCTCCTGTATTTGTTATTCATCGTATTTCTACTCATTCTTCTTTACTAGTTATCATCTAATAGTCTAGTTTGTGGACTTCATGTCATCAGGAAAGAACATTTGTTATTTTGGCTCCTTCCTTCTGTTTTTGTGTTTTTCTTCCTTTGTTTTCATCCTTGAAGCTTTAAGTATGTTCAGGTCAACAACAGGAAAAGAATACCCTTATATGATTAGTTTTGGCTGAGTGATGAGTAAATGACCATAAAAGGATCAGAAATGGTCTGCATGCCATTCCATAATTATTGAGGTAGAGCTGAAGTTCTGTGTTGATAATTGTAACTACCTGGATTAAATGACAGAAATTAAATATATTTTAAGAAACTTCTAAGACTTGGAAAAAAATGGCTTGTACACTGCAAAGATAGGTCCAGTGGTGATTAATGCAACGTTGTGTTTGTGAATGGATAAATAATTCATTATTCAGTGAAATAAGTGGTCTGACTGAATATTCATGGCTATACTGTTACATGCAAATTAAGGGAATATAAATTGATCTTTGGAGTAATGTTACCAATATGGTAACTTATAAGTGTATATATATATATATATATATATATATATATATATATATATATAAACTGTCTTAAATAGTGTCTACATGAGGGGATGGATTTGTGAGGAAAAGAGTAAGGTCAGGTGGAGCTGTGGAAAAGGCAGTCAAAACCTCTGAGAGGGTCAGTGAAATAGAATTTGAACATTCTGACATCCTGATGAGAAGGAAGGATCTTGTTTATCTGTTTGTTGGCATTTCTTTAAAAATCTCGCAGTTGCCTTAAAATGTGGTTGTTAATGGTATCTGAATATGATGGTGACAATAAATCAACAAATCAACAGTTCAGGGAGCTCAGATACCTCAGAATTGGTTGATTACTGAAATATAACCTGTTAAAATGTCAGAAAGAAGCCACATCATGTACATCCTTTGACTCTTCAGGAACTTCCTTGTGTTGGGTATTTGCACAGAGAAATGTCATTTTTTTTCTTTTGTCCCTTAATGCAATCATATGAATAGAAAGATGGCATATCTACACAGTTTGTATGGTTTGCTTCTCAAGGTCCTAATTAATTTGTTTGGAAAGGTCTATATACAACTGATACTGAATGACATAAGACACATTACCAACCAGGCAACCGTTGCTTTTGACTTGATAGAACAATTGGGCAATGGGGGAAGCTGGTGGTTTTTTACACCTGTGAAAATCCCATATCACTCCTGGATGACCCAAAGAGGACAGTACACAGAAGATGTCATATTCCAGATCTTTTTAAACCTGCCTGAGCAGGTTTTAGAGTGCAATGAAATGCAGCACCTGCTGTGAACTGCATGAGAAGTAAGAGGGGGAGGGTAAAGCCTCTTCCTTTCTTCAGTATCTCCTTTTTATGACATATTTCTTGCTCTGTAACAAGCATTTACATTTTGAGAAGCCGGAAGTCAAGTAATTTTCTATAAACACATACTGGGAAGGAGGTGTGAACTCCTCTGACATCATTCTGATCCTATTTGAATGTCAGTGGCTAAAAGTTCACTGCTACCGTTCTGAATCATTTAAGGAAAACTGAAGTCAAAGAGAAGCAGCAGACAGAAAGGGTCAAAGGGGAGAAAAGCTGGAGGGAGAATGACGGGAAGCAATGGAGAGCTCTCAAGTAAAGCATGGTCAATGGAAGACTCCGCAAGAAATGGGGAGGTGGCAAGGTGGTAATGACTGACATTCTCACTTATCAATGAAATGTGGAGGTTATCCTTTCATTCCTGTCTGTTCATATAGGTCACCTCCTATGCTGGTCAGCCTTCTCTGTGAGTTGGATAGCGAAGTTTTTGCCTCCCCAGGAAGCAGCAAAGTTTTCTATTGAGGAGAATCTTTAAATAGTGTATTTTAAAAATAAATATTATATACATATGCATATATACATATATAGTATATGTATATGTCTATAGAATCATAGAGCCATTTAGCTTGGAAAAGACCCTTAAGGTCATTGAGTCCAACCATTACCCCAGCACTGCCAAGTCCACCACTAAACCATGGCCCTAAGAACCTCATCTACATGCCTTTGAGTACTTCCAGGGATGGTGACTCCAGCACTTCCCTGGGCAGCCTGTTCCAGTCCCTGACAACCCTTTCTGTGAATAAGTTTCCCTAATTTCCAATCTAAACCTCCCCTGGCACAACTTGAGGCCATTTCCTCCTCTCATCCTGTCACTTGCTACTTGGGAGAACAGACCAACCCCCTCCATGCTACAACCTCCTTTCAGGCAGTTGTAGACAGCAATAAGGTCTCCCCTCAGCCTCCTGTTCTCCAGGCCAAACAGCTCCAGTTCCCTCAACTGCTCCTCATAAGGTTTACATATATATGTATACTTATATATAGTATACATATGTACATGTTCTGTTTTGTACTAATATATGCATATATAGACACATATATACATGGATGTATATATGTATTTTTATAGATATAAAAAGTCCCCAGATATTCTTACTTTTATTAACTGGTGCCCTTTTATAGTGCTGAGTTGTTGCCTGGACTATTGCCTTGTTCCAGGGCCTATTTTTTAAGACAATATCTAGATAACAAATAACAGGTCGCAACTTCTACGTATGTATGCTGGCAGTTTTACGGCAAAGAAAAGTTTATGCTTTGTAAATTTATCCTGAAAACAATACAAAAAAAAGTCTAAGCCACATTGCTGGAATTCACAGGCTAATTACATACTATTTAATGTTACAATACATGAGTATATATTTAGTGCGATCAATATTTATAGTATGTTCTTTATGATTCATATGTTCTTATAGTAGCAATTTCTAATACTACAGAGGTGATACATTTTACAAGCTTGAAAGAGACCATGATTTCTGCAAACTAACAAAATAATGTCCATTTAAAATATATAGTCTATTGCGTGTTTTATAACAAAGGAGGACCCCTACGGTGGGTAAGTAATTTTTCTACATACAATTCCAAGGTAGTATGTAGCTCTGAGAGTGCCTGCTGAGTGTAACACTGCCAGTTCCTGGGCGTCAGAATTATTTTTTTCAGGTAAATTAGCAGGGAAGTGAAAAAATAACTTAAATTTCTATGTCCTTTGTTTGGCACTAAGCATAACAATTTGGTTTACCATGGGTTTTATGACTCCACCTAATAATGAACAAAACTGAATGCTCGAACAGCTGTTAAGCGGAAAGGTCTTCCAAAGCCCTTCCAGAGAGCTCCCTCTAGTTGTTGGATACGCACTGAACTGTGTTTTAATCTACACTGGAGGCTATTTGGCTAACTGGAAACAACAAAAAAACAAAACAAAAAAACAACAAAAAAACTGGAACTGATTGAAATACTGTTTTAGCTTGGTTTAAAGAGACTAAACATTAATGTACAATGCCCCCCAAAAGCAACTAGTGCTGTACTCGCAGTAACTATGGAGGGTTAAAGTGTGTTGAAATCAGCTGACAACTTATTCAAGTGGGAGACAGTAATGTCATTTTTTTTCAATGTTTCCTGTGAAGTATGTGGACCAATCCACTCCTCATCTAATTTCTTAAATTATTTTAGAGGTTGAGAACAGCACTTTAATTACATTCCTCATTTACCTAATTTAGTTCATCAAATATTAAAATGTTACTGTGACTGATGCTGCAACAATATGAAAGCATTTAGCATCAAATATCACTTCATTTAAGCAAGGCTTAATTTTTCATACTCCTGTGTCTCACAGTAAGCAACAAAAATACTAGAGAATAAGTAACAACAAACGGTATTGATTCAGGTTTCACATTTTCTTCTAGATGTGGGAAATGCTACTTCATTATTTAATACCAGAAGACAAGAGGTAAAGCAAGTGTAGTTTCTTCATATTTAGATCTGGCAATCTAAAATAAACTATTTTTAGGAAAAGTTATTTTGAGAAAACAGACAGCATTAGACAAAGAGCATTAATACAGAAGCCTTAAGGAGACATTCAGCAGCCTCTACCAGAAAGAAAGGTAATTCCAACTTTCTCTGCTGACTGGTCAAAGTTTTCAGGACCATCCAACGGCTACATCTGCCATTAGAGCTTGTCATACTTCCCAGAGTCCAAAAGTGCCTTTGTAATCTTTGCATCTACTCTGTAGAATTTCTAGACCTAGCTGAGTTTGACCTTTTGGCCCTGTCATTACGTTATTTTCATGTGAGAGTGATTCTTGGAATCCAAATACACCCCTCTGTCTTGTCTGACATACATGACCCAACCTCTCTTGTCAGAGGCCTTCCCGTGGATAGGTCTTGGGTCTACCTTTACACTGTTGACAATTACTTTTGTGGCACTCACGTAGAGACCCATCGGGACGCTGACGATGAACAGCAGTTTCTTTCATTTTCATTATACTAGCACATAAAGCTGTTGAGGGTGACAACACAGTTAGAACTGGCTGGCAGGTTGGTGAGAGGAAGAGGAACCCTGTGATACGCAGAGCAGTGATCTTGTCAAATGCTGTGTAAAAAGTAGAGTGATGCATGTAGCAGTGAACATGAGATAATGATACACATTCATATCAGGAATTATGTTCTCTTTGAAAGAGAAGATTTTGAAGTCACTGCAAAAAATGGAGCGTACAGTAGCTGTGAAGACGGTTTTTTTGCTTCTTAATTGAGGGCATTGGCTGGCCAGACGTAGTACAGTGCCACGTATGCCAGCTGGATACACGACTATTGCTAACTCTGGAAAATGGCTTGTTCTGCAGGAAGCAAGCTAGATGATAAGTTATGTAGTGTGATACAAATTTAGTTGCTTGAAGAGTGAAAACTGGTTTGAGAACTCTGATACACAAATTTCAAGATAGCCAATGGAAAAAAAAAAATGGTAGTTGTCCAGATGTCTTTCTTTAAACTTGGCTTATCTAGCAAAACTATTACTGGCATCAGCATGTCACAATTTCACTCAATAAGTGCTTAAGAAGAGTCTGATTAGGAAATAGGCTGGAGCATTTTGGAACAGAACGATTCAATGAAGCTGCAGAGGGAGGAATAACCTCAGGTAGGAGAGTTAGAAATTGTTGCAAGTAACTTCTTACTGGCCACTCTAAACTCTGAAATATATGCCTGTCATGTTGGGAGAGATATATGACTTAAAATCTACTATTTTTTGACGTTTTGCTAACACTCAAATATTAGGTAATGTACGTGAAGATATAAACAATAAATGCTGGTTTTCAATACTGGGTTGTAGGAAGCTGATATTTTCTTTATAAAAATAATTAACAAAAAATATAAGAGGCAAAATGGAATCAGTCTGAATTCCTTTTTGACGTATAGAGATTACTCATTCAAATTACATTTTCTAAAAGCGGTTCATGATAAACTGCTACTTAGAACACTAACATGCCAGTTAAATATAACTGATTACTGTTATCCCTTATATTAACCTGGTGAATACATGGTTTGTAATAAACATAAGATTTAGAAGTAGTAAGAATGCCAAAAGAATCTTTGCCAGTAAAATAAGAACTGATGCTCAGAATCCATAAGGTTTTCTTTAGTTAGGTGATAATTTTCTGGTTATATTCACATTTTACGGCATGTGTGTCAGAGCGTCCTGATACATCTTAATTTTTCATGTAATTATACCTTATTTCATTTAGCACAGGGATGCTTAGTGAAATGAAAAGGAAGGAGCAAATGCCACTGTAGAAAGCCTGCAATCTTGAGATTCACCTGCATTAATAACAGTGGAAGCTTTGCTTTGCTACTCGTCTACTTTCAACAACTTCCATCCAAAAAATAGACTGCAACGTATTTCCCATATGGAAATACTCCGTGGCACTAGCTGTAAAACAAGACCAAAATCCAAAAAATATCTACCTGTTAAACTCTGTCTTTAGAACTATATGACATCCTCTGCTGTGTTTTACTTAGCCATTATTGTACTTTTACCTCTCAAGAGAAATTATCCAAAGTCTTCATTCTTCCACACTGAGTTTTAACTGTTACCTTGACCATTGCGCAAATCCTAATTCTAAACTCAAATTTTGATGTTCTTTTGAAAGAATCAAAGTTCAGTGGATTTTCATGTTTAGAGACGCCTCACAGAAGACACAAAAATGGTACAGATTTAGCCTACAACTTCATGATGGGGTCAGTGCATGTAAATTGTGTGTCAGGCTGTTTAAGTCCCAAAGTCATCTGCAGTTGTGGATTGCTTGAATATGCATCACCAGGGCAGTTTGATGTAAGATGGCTTTTTGATGGCAGATGAGGCTTTTCAAGAGCAAATATCAGTAGTTCGTTCCGAACGGTGCTGAAGTCCCCAAGTTGTGGGCACATATCACAGCCTCAGCATTGGACTCGGAGAGGTGTTGGATTCACTGGTGCTCCTGCCAGGCTGACATCTGAAATGTTTCTCTGCCCTACTGTCTACTAATAAAATCCTTAAGTACTTGACTATTTTTCAGAAAGAAGATGAGAATACTAAATACCCTGAGGCTTGGGGGATTCACATGGAAACATCAAAATTCTAACACTTGCTTCAGTTGATATTTAGCTATTAATGCAAAGTCCACCAGCTTCCACAGGTGCACTTCAGAATACTAACACTACAGTATGCTGGTAAGAATCTGATATTCTGGCAGACACAAAATACACATTTCAAGCCTCCTCGAATTAGGCAGGGAGCTAAAGCCTACATTTGGGCCTATTTTTTCTAATGCTATCTTAATGGCTCTGATCGTTGGATTAATCGATATGAAGCTTCTTAGGTGTTTTTTGAGAGAGTACAATATCTGGCTTAGACCCAGCTCAGGGGGAATGCTCAGCACTATGAAACATCAGTGGAAACAGGTGCGTTTCTTCTGCTGAAAATTAAATATCCACGTGTGTAGGACAGGATGGACTTGGGCCTCCATTTCCACCCTGTGAATGCTGGTGGCTGCCTACAGACTGGCTACTGCAGTGGCATCATTTCTAAGCATCTTGCAATCCCTATGGGTTTCACAGAAAAAACTTGGTACCTGTTTCAGGTCTGTGATTTCCGCTGGAGATCAGGCAAACTAATGAATATATGCCCCTTGCAATTTAGTCTGTGTTTTAGTAACACCAGAAAGAGTCTGTATTTCATTTCTCTGTACTTTTCAAAGGATTTTGCTTGCCAGATTTTCCTCTTGTCTGTTCATCACTTTCTAATATCCATTATGTGAAATCGCTAAATACAAAACTAGAAATATTTCTTGTAGACATTAAGTAGGGCTGAGCAAATATTTCATGAAAGTCAATAATTTATTTAATAGCTTTTAATCTCTTTGTTCACAGTTGTCTATGAGTATATTACTTTCTTCAAAATATAGGTTTTATTAATTTTTTCTGCTAAGCTACAGCTAGAAAATGCAGTATAACATGTAACTAAAGTATATTTGATTTATTTGCTTGACATTACTTCATTTGACTATGCAGAGCTAAATTTAAAAAGAGAGTATTAAGAAAAATAATCTGGAAAGAAATCAGTTGTTGGAGGTAGGAAAATGTTTTGTGACTTTGTGATATTAAGAAAATAATGACTAGGCAGGTAGAAGGGAAATAATAAGAACTGGAAATAAACATTAATTTTAGTGAACATCTACTTAAGAACTGATTAGCCAGCATGCAAATATTTGAGTTAGCAAGGGAAAAAACAGTAGTGTGAAAAGGGCTATCTGAATTGTACACAGTGTGCATGTAAACACAGGGAAAACAAATGTCCTGTCTCTTGTGAGAGCTGGGTAAAATGGAAAATCTAGCTCAGGTACATAGGCTGGACAGTGCAGTGGATCTTGGTATAAAGAGGGATGGTAAAAACTACTATTACAAGACAGGTATGCACTCACAGGAGATTGCGATAAGAAGTCTCCGTTGGCACAACAGTACAGTGAGGATACGGTGCCTCACAAATTATGAATTTCAGCTGGATCGCAGAGTGTAAAATTTCCTGGAGAGGGAAACTTGAAAGGTAGAGATCACAAGTGCAGCTTGACTCTGACCCTTGACAGAAATTACGTTTAGGATGGCAAAGAAATCGGAATTTGCTATTGGATGATATTTAGGTGACAAAGGTGATGAACAGATAGGAGCATGAAAATGTATCCTCATCACAGAATTTCATCTTGATGGTTTCTAAATGTAGGAATGAGTGTCTGTGCATGCTGCTGGGATACTAGAGACAGCACGTTTTTAATGCCTACAGGTTATATTATTTGTTGAACACAATAGGAATTTAAATACTTTTCTAACTAATAAGTGCATACTTACTGCATTAAGAGAAGGTATAGGTCTTGGGAGCTAGAAGAAGAATATACAGATTGTAATGACAGCACAATGAATGTAAAGTCATAACATTTAAAGACTCATTATGTATAGATGAGAGTTCAGTATGGCTAAGAATACCTATGGATTTTTGACCTTTCTGTGAAATACAGAATGGTGCTTAGATGTGGAATTCATTATGGTCTCCAGTGAGATACAGCTATTAGTTTTTAACCTAATCTAGGTTAGTATTGATGAAAGACTTCATAGGACTGAATATAGAGATACCATGGGCACGTATACTGTTTTATGAGTGGATATCAACTGCCTAACTAGGCATTTATAGGTAGCCATTGTATCGAGTGTTTCTATACACTAATAACAATTAAGTAGAAAATGTAAAAATGAAATTGTGTCATTCCCTACATGGAACATATTTTTTAGTCCTTGTAAAGAAACATGGTTCATTAGAAACACAGATATGATTAAAGAACCATAATCTTGAAGAACAAATGGACAGAAGCATGCACGCTGTTCTTCAATATAGGAAAAAGTAAAAAGAAAAAGGCACATATGAGTTTATCTAATAAATTGTTTCTTGTAAACTATAAAAGGCAAGAATATGTCACCATCAGCTGGGGAGTCCTTCAGGAAAACTATCTGGATTTGCACGGACTGGAACCGTCATTGGGAGTTTCAGCCTGAACAGCAGACTTTGGAAATTAGAGGGAATGGAACAGGTTTTAATCCTAGAGATTAGGCATGGAGTTTAGATAATTTAATGAAAACCGCTGTGCTGTGGCTTCTTTGTGTCTATTGTGTGAAGAAATTGGGAAAAACAGCCATTGGAGATACCTGGTATCATCACAAAGCCTGAAAGTCACTGCAAAAGTAAAAAAGCATGAAGAGAGCATGTTAAGTCATTATCTGGGTAGCAAATGTAAATCAAATTGGACACACCTCTACTGAGAAGTGACAGAGTACACTTCTCGTCTTGGAATCTAACATGCTTTTAAATTTGCTGATTCATGAAGAATTAGTCCTCTTCTGTACTAAAACTCAGCTGTAAATCTCGAAGGATTAATGTGCACGTCTAATGGGCACTATCACCAACATAACTGACTTGTTATGGCTAATAATATCTGTCGTTCCATAGCACTATTACCATTATTAACTGCACTTACTGAATTATATTGAACCCCCACAAAAGTGAGTCCTGAGAGAGCATTTCTAAAATAGAAAAAACCCAGAAATTAAATGGTTTATTGGTTGTTCCAGCAGGACATTTTAAAATGATAGAGTAAGAATTTTTTGCAGTTTTTTCTATGTTCTTTCTAGTTAAGTATCTATGCAAAATATAATAAATGAAAAATTTTGGCTCATAATTGGTTTACTGTGTAGCCAAAATTTAAGAAGAACAGATAATGTGTTTATAATACACAACTCAGGAGTAAATTCAGTATTTAGAAACATGATAAAAATGAGTAACTCTGTAGAATGGTTGGACTCAATGATCTTGAGGGTCTCTTCCGACCAAAATGATTCCATAACAAATTATTACTTCATTTACACTATGTCTCTTAAAGCATCTAGAATCCAACCAGATGTCTCTAATTAATTCGAGCAGACAGGAGTGATAAACTTGCAAAGCTCTGCTGACCTTACAGTAGCTATCACAAATTGCTGTACCTGAAGATCTTATCCCTTTGGTTTTATGGATAATTTTATCTTTAGCTAAAGGTCAAAATTAGTCCGTTCGATAAGCAATTTAAAAATTAAAAGCTGTAATAATGGCTTGGTAAAGTTCTGTCGTTCTGCTGCATAAAGTGATTAAATATACGCAATAATATGATTAAATTTTCCACTTACTGGTCTTCATGTGTTAAAAATACATTAAAATACCCTATGCCGTTGTCAGAATAGTGTATATAAGTGCATTTTTTTACATAGATTTTCTGATGCTTGTAAGTTTGGGGCTGTGTTTGTTTTTAAACACATTCTTTTTCATGGGACTTATCTCAGAAGTCTTAACTGTGAGTTAATGCAATACATGTTCTGAAGCAAGAACAGAATTTTTTAAAATGGAGGTGTTCATCTTTTAATGCACAGTGAACTCAGGTTTCTAAGTATTTCCAATAGAATAACCTACCCTGCAAGGTTTACCTGTATTATGCTGATATATCATATAATTGTCTAAACACTACTGTTACAAGGTATGGATATAACAGTATCAGCTCAAATTATACTTTTAAAGATAAATTGACTCATAATGAACTGCAGTAGGAAAGCTAAAATACATGTTTTTAAAAGCAAATTTTGTGCAGTAAGAATTTTTTACTATAAATAAGGAACTATGCATCTTATTGCTGGTAATGCTCAGTGTATAAATCTTGAAAATAACCCCTAATTTCTGAATGGACAGAATGGAAAGTATCTGCCACATTTGTTCATGTTCATTTTCCCCTTTTAGCAAGGGGAAAAGTCAGGAACAGGAATCAGAAATTATGGTTAAAACTTAATCTAATAAAATTTGATTTAAATGTATCCAGATTTGTTAGAGGACTGTGAAAGATTTTACTTGAGTTCTACTCACATTTATATCATGGTCAAACACATATCAGTCAGTTTTATATTAGCCCACGTTTTCCAGGGAAAGCTTAGTCCTTACTGTGAAGGTCTGTGGGCACGCAACCACCCGTGTTGAGAATCCAACACTGCGACTTGGTTGTAAAACACAACTTTACTTGGAGAGATAAGACCAGGAAGACTTCTTCAGCTTGCATACTTTGCCTTGTTGAGTTTGCTGAATGAACTGAATTGATTCCATATTTAATATGTGATGTCATTGCCTGAGAAAGTCAGATTGGAAGACAAAACTCCACGAATCTGGACCATGTAAATTATTAAATTATTTATATCAAGAATATATTACTACAAGCTGAGATGAACTACAGAAACAATTCAAGAGGAAGGGGAGTAGGGGAGAGAGGAAAGAAAGTTTGAGCTGTTTTATTAAAAAATGGTGATCAAGGATCACGAGTACTCATGACTGTTCTAAAAGATCAGCTGAATCCTAAAGACAGAGATTAGAGACAGTGAGTGTAGACGCTTTATTATTAAAACTGCTTTTAAAAAAATAATGCATACAAGAAAAAAAAATCCTTAGTTCCCCTTTGTATGCTTCATTTTGTGAAAAGTTGTTTCCTAATCTTCCACCCAAGAAAAAGAATTACAACTCCTGCTGTACACGTAAGATTGCTTCAAGCCCTAAGTGCCTGAATCTCCAGATGTTCTCTTTGGATTCCATTTAATCAACTGCTCAGATGCAGCATACTAGTGCATGCTGGCATGTGTTTAAAAGAATAATATAAGCTTCAGTACAAGTTGAGGTGAGAGTGGCTCAGACTCAAAAGAAATTTTTGAGTTTCATCTTGCTGTGCTTTTTTGCTTGGCGTAAATCCCTTGATCTGCTGTCACCTGGGACACTACAGGGGAGCACACCAGTGTACTCACTGGGAGGGCTGAGGACATGGTATCTGAGGCATTTGCGGCCTTCTCTAGCCCAAAGACTTAGGAAGAAAACTGGGTGTTCCCTATAGTAGACCTGAACATGGACAACAGGGATAGCAATACATGAAAGGAACCTTTGGAACACTGGCAATATACACAGTAAAAGCATTCAAAAGCATGATATGAGTTAAAGTGTTGTATGGAGGAAGCTGGGGCAAAGAAACAAACCTGTCAGGCCTAAACAATGACTCCTGCCAACTTTTTTCTTGTGTTCATACAGTCACTTCTATTCAGGTTTTTATTGTACCCTTTAGTGATGGTTGAGCGCTTGGCATAAGCCCTACCAGCAGATTCGGATCTGTGAGGGAGCAACACGGAGCCTCTGTCAGAAATCCCGCTGCTCAGTGCCCTGGGCAGTCGGGAGCGAGTCCAGGAGCTGCCCAGGCGGCACGGGCACGGATCAGTGATCGCCTTGGCCCTATCCCGGCCCTGGGCAGCTGCTGGATGCCGTCCAGTCAGCAGTTTTCCAGTCCAGGTTGCTGTGGGGAGCTGTGAAGAAGCACAAATCACAGCTCTATGTCCTTGGCCTGGGCAATAACAGCCCATGCTCAAAAATCAGTCAAAGATAAAAGAGACCCAGGGATTTGGCAGTGCTGTTCACACTGGTGTCCAACATCTCTGCTGTTCATAAGGGCACTTGGCTAAACTTGCTGTACCTGTTGGGGATCACAGCATGGTATTTTATTCATATTAATGAGCCAAGATTATGCTTTGTGGAGATCTACTGTACCAAAAAATTTAAAACCATATTGCAGCGTCTGTTAATTAATATTATTCCAGCCACTAATTTAGTGGCTGTTTCTTTGATATAATGTGCCCACATTCACAACTGATGATGCCATTTGTTATGCCTGATGACATCAGGGCTTCTTAATAGTAACAAACATCAGCTCTTAGATTTGAACCCTGTCCTTCCACTCACATTTTGTGGGAGGTGCTTTAGGCTCAAGGCATTAGTGGGGAAGGAAAAAAAACCTCCCAAAAGTAACATGAAAATGGATGCAACCTCTACGATTCTGCACGCTCTTTTCTTTCAATCTTCTTTATCACTGTGCTGTCAGAATATATTTAATATAATATAAATTCTGATCTAAGAGAATTAGATTAGTTCCATATCCAGTGAATTACTTCAGTGTTTTGGAATAGTGAAGTCTTTATCTTGTAGAATTAAGTTGCTGGCCCAGCATACTGTTAGCTTCAGATTATAAATGCAAATTTAAGTACATTTTTTAAAGTATTGAATGTGATGGGGCCCAGCCTTCTTCAAAATTCCTGGGACCTTGATGAAGAAAGCTGTCAATAAAAGCCTGGTAGTCACTGGTAGTGGCATACACTGAAGTTTACATGCTCCTACACAGTAAATCAGTTTGATACTTATTGATTGCTGGACTGAGCAACGTTGGCTTTAGAGGGAAGCAAGGCAGGGATCAGCTGTCCCAGCAATTCGTGGCGTACATCAGGATGCTGAACAAATTGCTTTGTTTACCCAAGCTAATGAGCATGCACGTATGGTTTCCTATACCCCCACACAGGCAGGTACAAGGAGCTTGTTGGGAAGAGGCTTGAGCTCCTCCATCCATTTCCGTTTGCTGCTGCTCAGGGACACTCCCTGGGCTGGGCTGAAGCAGCTGGGCAGGGCTGTCAGCAACATCAGCACCTTTACAGGGCAGCAGAGGGTGCACACTGAAGGAAAGTGGATGGTTTGAGATTTCCAGTCTTCTGTATAGGTCTTCACCTTAATCCTTACTATTTTCTTGCGCACTAAATAGGATAGCTTTGGATGTGGGGAAGAAATCTTCAGAAGTGCATAAACTGTAGTTTTGACCTGTGCCAAATAGAGCAATATGGCATAACTTTGGCAGAGATGACTTCTAAACCTGAACATTACTAGAGTGCTAAAACAATGAAATAAAAGATGAAAAGGTTTACAGATGCTGTATATCAGATTCAAAGTGCATATCTGAAACATGCCAGTAAGAAATATGAAAATGTCAGTTGCACAAAACTGTGTTATCAGATCAATGCATCTCAAAACTGAGAATCAAACATGACAGATATGTGGACATACATTTTTTGTGGCCAAATGAATAATTTCTAGGATAGAAAAATAAAATATAAAGTAGTCGTATGATATACCAAGGAACTACAATCTCCAGAAGCATATTTCTCCTATATGCCTGTTAATCTGAGGTGCTAGTTGAGATTAAAATCAGAGATTATCATGGTTGATTGGCTAGAATTAGAACAAGGTTTAGCAATTACAAATGCCAGAAATACAAGAGCTGAGATATTTGTACATACACATTATTTAAACATTCAGGGCACATCTTATACCAAATAAAATTAGCTCCAAGGTCATGAATCAGTCTGGAGATGAAGATGTTAGTGGTTTTCATGAATATAAAGTCACAATATTTTAAGTAAATTGTCTACCACCAAGTAGTTTCATGAAACCCAGTACCATGTAACCCACAGCTCCACTGAATGTTTGTCTGATCTTGCTGACAATTAAAAACTTACCTGATAACACTACTTATCAAATGACTTGTACTAACCGAAGTGAAATATGATGAAACAGCTAGTTTGCTCTGACTGCTGCAAGTAATGCTGAACAGCTTATATTCGATCTATGCCTGTCTCGTAAACAGTTATTTTTGTTACTTACTCAGATTGAGGAACAGACTAATTTCATATAGATGCTCAATTTGCTGTTATTTTTTCTCAATCCTGTGTCCAGAGACAGTTGTCTCAAACTGCATTGTGCCGTCGCTCTACGTGATGACATTTGAGCAGTTTTCTCAGGCAAACATACAGAGCCCAAGAGTGAAGAGATGATGGAAGAAGGCAGAGCAGCCTCACACTAACCCCAGCACTAACAAGTTTGATCCTGAAGATCAAGGCTAGGAAGAAGAACTACACAGAATACAGACACATCTCCAAACATCACTCCAGATAATTCTTGAAATGAAGGACCTTACAGCAAGTCTCCATAGGAAAACCATTTGGGTCCTGCCTTGCTTCAGGATGCAAGGACAGCAGAACCCCTGAAGGAAGGAGCAGCCTGGTACCCTATATTAACACCAGAGACCTGTTGTGTCCCTTCAAGTACCTGACATTCCAAAAGAGGTAGAAAATACCACGAATATTGAATTATTAGCAACGAAAATAACTTTATTCGCCTAAGTCTCTACAGTGTTACTGCAGTCATTAAATACCAGCGCTCGAGCAGATGTACTATCTGGAGTACACTCTGTTAGAGAGGCCCTGAAGACTCTGGGGTGAGTGTGTACTCCTTTCTCCTGGGTGACAATGCAAGACCCAAGAAAAGCAGAGGGTTTGATCAGATTATGTGAGAAATCCGAAACAACAATTTTTGTACACAAAGATGCCTTGGCCTCTGATGTCAGTTTTTATGACACATTTTGGAGGGCAGTCCTGTAATCACGGTGTGACGGGTAACCGCCAGAACGCGCTCTCTAAAGAGAACATAAACTGTCTGCTCATCAGTTACTTGCAGGAGGATTCAGTAGCATGTGACAAAAGGGGAGATAAAAGATACTTACTCCAATGGTAATTGTTATTTTATTATGTTTAGAATGGATTCCAGAATCTGCACCTGAGTTCATTAAGATGTAAAATGCACGGGGAACTTGGAAGATATTGGCTTTCCAGACACTTGTACCTTTACACAGAAGCAAAAACTGGCACAGGGTACTTGTGTGTGCCTAAGTTGCTGTCCTGTGGTCCCCAAACTTGCTCAGATGAGGGACAGAGGTAGAAATAATATTGGCAGCAAGATCTTCAACCACTACATCTTTTGGAATGTAAATGATCATTAAAAATGTGGAGCATGAGGCAACATATTTTCAAGAGGGAAATGGCATACTAGAAATCATGTGCTAAAGGCAATCAGTAGCTAAAGGCAAACACAACATCTATTCATTTACCAGGAGGAGAAGGCAATGATGCACCTGCAAACTTCATTCTGTATTTGACCAGTTATTACCGAAGAAACGCAAGGGTAGAGAAAAACTGTGAATGGGTTTCAGAATTTATTTTCTTTGTCAGAGACACTCTGAATAGCCAAGACCTGATGCAGCAAATATCCTCTGAAGGGTGGTGCAAGAATAGATTTAATGAGATTTGCATGACAGCTTGATATTCAAATAAGGATAAAAACAGAGAAGAATAATAGCCACACTGTGAAAAAAGTGTTTTAGTCTGTGAAGGGTGCCTAAGCCCATACCTAGGACTAGAACATTTGTTTTCTTATAGGCGCCTATGGATAAATGAGGTACAACTTTCAGAAAACAATGACAATGTTAAGCTCTCCTAAGGAAATTAGTAACTCCATCATACACTGAATTATTTATATATTCTTTTTAAAATTTGCCTTAAAGTAGAAGAAGATTGAAACTACAGTTGCAATATTTCTGTGACCATGAAGGCAATGTGTTAGAGTAAATAACCATTATGTTCAGTCTGATCAAATCTGTGGCCAAGGACACCTGAGGCAGAGCTGAGTGGATGTTTCCTGGACATCAGAAACCCCAGATTATGTTCAGAGTTATACGGGAAAGCTACAGGTATGAGGTGTACGAAAAAATATCTTTGTGAAAACTCATTCCTGCCTCTGATCTTTCAAGAAGATAACTGCACTGCCTTCAGTTTCAATAAGGAGATTTTAGAGAAAAGAAGATAAAGGAGGAGGATGAGCTCATAGGGAAACATGTAAGTGAGCAGACATTCCAATATGATTTTTTAAAGACAAATGTTAATTTTTCATTTTATGACTACTTACTTTTGGGAAAAGTTTATGCCAATTTTTTACGTCTAGAGGCTGGGAAGGGTAGTATTACTTGGGAAACACTTAGAGATGGAACTCTTTTTTTACAGGGCAGCAAATTATTGCAGTATGTTATGCTGAGGTTCTCAAATTTAAATGCAAGTGCACTGACACAGAACACAGAAGGACTTACAAAAACAAATTAAGTGACTGTAACACAGTTTAGCTTTTCTAGGTGGGCTGGATGTGTAAAATGCCCTATATTTAGGGTCAGAGTAATGGGTTTATTGAGGTTTGGTTCTAGATTTTTTGTCTTTCAGAGTTTTCTCTTTTTGCTAGAGCATCAGCAGCAGAAAACAGATCAGTACGTCAGCTTTACAGAGCAAACACACAACTACCGGAGGATGTAAACATAGGCATAAACTCTACTACTTCTCCATTTTGCCAGTTTTTACAGAAAGGTGGTTTTGTGCCACTTATAGACAATCTTGTTATAATACTATATAAGATACTTGAAATGGCAGTAATCATTGTAGTTTTTTATAAAGATGGGGAATATTTCTTCTCTTTGATGAATGGAAAGCAACAGTTAGAAGTATGATTGTTTTTTTCACAGGATATTATTGACAAAGCCGAGGAAACAACAAATCTTACCCCATGAAAACTAATATTTTAGGTTTGGAAGATGAATGATAAAACAAAGAATCCCAAAGCTCTTCACACCAGAAGTGAGAATATTGCCTGCTCTCAAAACATTCTTACTCGATGGATTTCACTGAACATTCCTCTTAAATCAGGATTAAAATGACCAGAATGCAGTACTGCTAGAAACCAGGGAGAAGAATCCTAGATGTGTTATCAAAATATTGAAAAAAAGACAAAGAGCAAAAATGAGCTGCGTGCACTCTTTTATCCTAAGCAACATGTTTATAGAGAAAATTATTCATTATGTCAAAATGAAATACAGTAATGATTTTAAAAATATAAACACATGCATAAATGTATTAGCAAACAAGGGAGTCTTGGAAACAAGAACTGAAGAAGTGCACCCGTTTTCTGTCACACTGGAAAGAGCCCCCTACACTTCCTTAGTCTGCCAGTCAAGTTGTTAAGAAATATAGAATGCTACATACTTGTAATCTGAAAACCAAATCATATCAAATTGTTTCAGAATGGAAACTGCATATATCAAAACCAAAAGTGGTATCATTAAAGGTGCTTAAACATATTCTGAACAGAAATTTTTATTTCTGAGTATGAAAACCTGTGCAGAAGCACACAGTGGTTCCTATGGAAGTGTTCTCTTCAGGTTACTTTCCTCCCCATTAATCCTGGAAGGAGCCTGCCAGCCAGAGCTGTGGAGCAGCTCCTGCCTCCTCCTGCTTATGGACCAGTTGGGTTTCTTCTGCTGTGAAGTTTTAACCTGACATTTCAATCTAAGTAAATTACACCAAGAATAGAGGTGAGATTTTTTCCCAACACCTGTATTTTGCACAAATGTTTCACTGTTTTTAAATGATACTACATTCTGTGATAGCTTTTTTTTTAAAAAATGGCTTTATTCCACTTATGTTGCAAGGGGAAGTATTCAAGTCTGTGTGGATAAATGTAGGTCTAAGTCTTATATGATGTCATACATTCTTCTGGGCAGCTGCAGCTCAGCACATTTCCTAACCTGGTTTTAGGTTTGAGTATGAAGAATCGTAGACAAAGTTCACCTAAGCCCCGGACAACTGCACTCACTAACTCAGATGTTGTGAATTTTTATTGTCTTTTAAGACTATCCTCACTGTCCTGACCTGCGGTTTGTTAGGGTTCAGCTTAGGCTATCTTCCTTCCTCTCTGTATATATTCTAGCAAGATACTACACAAATTAAGAGATAGACCCCATCTGTGTCCAGCTGGCGGGGCTACAGCTCCTCATGTAGAAAGCTTATCCATTTACAGGAACTTAGAACATCAGTCTGGGTTTCTACTGGTTGTGTCTCTTCCTCTTTTCAATGGGGTAAGTGACAAGGTCTTAAATTTTCTGCTAGATAGGCTCTTACAGTTTCCATGTTAGGAAGGCTTTTTTCCCCTCTGCCATCCCCCAAATGCCAACACCCATTAACTTTCCCTGGGCCAGGAAACCCATGAAGTCCATCCTTGTAGGACTTGTAGGGCGTGTGTTAGGAATCCAGTCGAGGTGAAGAACACAACTTTGTGAAAAGGGCTACAACAGTTCATTTTTCTGAGCTTCAGAACAGTCAGTAATTAGAAACTGAATCAGCCTTCTAATTGATACAAACTACACATATACCAGTATTAAAGTAGAAATAATTATTATTTATAAATAATGTGCTAATATGTTTAAGGCAGTAGTTTGGAAAATCCTTTAGTCACTCTCATGAATTTTAATACATAGTTCTTGTTAATGCAGTTTCTGTAAATAATTCTGACAGTGGGTGCTAGAAAGAGTAGAATTTCTAATTAGTTTCAAAACATGTATGAGCAAATCCTGAAATTTCTTTAACTGTAGAAGTTCTAGCATTAGTAAGTTATCAATGAATAATGTATAAAAAGAAAAAAAAAAAAAAGTAATGTATGGTAGGGAATATTCATTTAATTTTGTCCCTAATAAAAAATTCACATGGTTTTGAATGTTTTTCTCCCCTGGAACCTGAGTACTTGTATAAAATCTTAGTATTTCTTGTGGTGAAAAAGAATCCACACTGCCTCTGTAATATTAAATTATTTTTTAACTGAATATGGTGAGAAAGTAAGATGTAGGTAAGATGTAGCTTTACTTTTAGCGATCCTCTTGCAATTGGAATAACTCCGTCAAGTGAGCGGTGTGATTCCAGCATGACTGACAGCAGAATCTGGCACTTGTGCTTCTGTCAACACGAATGTAATCAAGTATTGCAATGCACACAAGAATTAAACAAATATTATTAATAAAATAAAAATATGATTAATCAAAACTATTAACATTCATTATATGGGCTTGACTTACACATGTAACTAGAAAATAATGCTGTAAAATTTAAATACTTAACTAAAATGCTTGAATATTGCACAAAGTTAAAATTTTGCATGTTTCTGTTCGTGCTAATTGGGTTGATATCCAGAAATATTCTACAGGACACCATTATGAAATCCTTATCCCAAGGGTAATATTGCATTACCATTCCTTAATAGTCCTTATTTCTCCTGGTCCTTTCACCCTTCTAGTTACCTAGATATTAATTTTTTGTTGTGACTACCAGTTGCTTTTTGGTTCCAAAGAACAGAATTAGTGTGGTGCTGCTGCTCCTAAGTTACACTGCTTTTCACCACATTTAGCGTTAGCTTTGTTCTTCCTCCAAGGGTAGTGTGTAATAAACTGCAATTCTTAGACACGGATTCTTGTAGTATGGATAATTTAATGTCAACATTCCAAGAGAGCTAAGAAAACATTTTTTGGAAATGCTTATAACTACATAAATGTTCCATAAGCCAACAGATACAAATGATGCCAAATATGCTGCATCTTTCAAAGTTTCCACTGCCAAGAGTACGTTTTGAACTGGCCAAGTTCAAGTGTTTTTGTGGTTTTTTATTCATTTCTGAAAACGGAAAGAGTAGGAAAAGTTGTGTGCATCTTTTTTGAAAGCATACAGCTACAAATCAAAACCTGTTTTATTTATGATTACTTGATGAAACTAAAGCACTGCAAATTCTCATTACTGTTAAGCCCTACAGAAGTTGGGGGTTCTAGCAAGGATTATTTATTTTTAGGAAGGAAATGAGTAGATACAGGCTTTGGGTATTCTATTTTCACCCGTTTTTTGTGGGGTTTTTTGGGTATTTGTTTGTTTGTTTGTTTGTTTTATGCATACAGTTTAAAAACAGACTATCTAGTATCAGAAGCAATGCACAGCTCACAGGTCTGGCATGACATCTCAAGAGCTTCCAGAAACCAATTTGTTTCAACCTCCAGCAGCTCATTTCCCCTCCCACTGTTTCAATAACTTGGAGCCAAATTCTTTCCCCCATGTATTAATAGTTTTGCTGAAACAATTTGTTACTTCAAGCTTTCTCTCACATATTAAATCCATTGTGGCAGATGTGCTCTTACGCTGGTATTTCTCTGTTGACCCCAGTAGGGAATGCTGATTACTGTTGCCCAAGTGAAAAAGAATGAGCATCTTTGAAGTACTGCATTGGTTGGAAACTGTCTTTTGATTACTGTAACCCAAATAACTCTTTCATGCAAGTCAGATGTATCTTGAAGTCATCCTGAGTTAAAATGGAGACACCTCAGTTGTTGTGAAAAGGGGAACCCTTATCCTGTGGTTCAGTCAACAGTGATTTTTTTTTCCCTCCCGTTGGCTTCCAGGTGGAGCAGGACTGCTGCCTGATCTGTGTGGGCAGCTGCTGCCAAGGGTGATTGCACCTTCTCTTCCCAGATTTGCATGGTAGTGCAGTGAGCCTGACTAAGCCAACTGGGAACCAATCTTCTTTTTTGCTAGGTCATATTTTAGCCAGACCAGCCCACGATGCGATTGATTGCCTGGCTGTGCAAAGCCAGTGCAATGCTGCAGGGCTGCCCAGGGGCAGAGGGAGCACGGTGAAGCACGGGAGAGGAAGGGAAGGGAGAAGGGAAGGGAGGAGGGAAGGGAGAAGGGAGGAGGGAGAAGGGAGGAGGGAGAAGGGAGGAGGGAGAAGTGAGAAGGGAAGGGAGAAGGCAAGGGGGAAGGGAAGGGAAGGGAAGGGAAGGGAAGGGAAGGGAAGGGAAGGGAAGGGAAGGGAAGGGAAGGGAAGGGAAGGGAAGGGAAGGGAAGGGAAGGGAAGGGAAGGGAAGGGAAGGGAAGGGAAGGGAAGGGAAGGGAAGGGAAGGGAAGGGAAGGGAAGGGAAGGGAAGGGAAGGGAAGGGAAGGGAAGGGAAGGGAAGGGAAGGGAAGGGAAGGGAAGGGCTGTGCTCTGGGGAGGTAACAGTGACTGCAGCTAGAGCTGAATGACAGCTGCTTCTCCTGACACAGAAAAAAAAGAAGGGGGGATGTGATGTTCTGCTGTTCACTGACCATGAAGCTATCCCATATTTTCACCAAACACATGGGAAGTGCACAATTAATCCAACTTCTTATTGGCCCGGGTAGAACCATAACACACTGTTCTGTTTCTGATGTGACAGCAACTGAATCCATCTGCATCGTATGTTTTTCCTTTTTGCCCAAATGTATGAAGCTTAATTAATGAGTTTTGTTAAATAAAGGAGGTAGAATAATATTGGATCAGAGTAGCAGGATTCCAATGACAGAAATGCTCCTATTCAGAAAGAGACAGAAAGAAATTCTGATTTTTTAAATATATATATATACGGGTAGAAAATGGAAACAGCACAGTATGTCTATAAATAACTTCAAAATGAGCATGCAGTATGTGGATCAGATGAAAACATCTCTACTCATGCAGAGCTCCTAACGTATCCTCAAGGCAGAACAAGTACTCAGCTAATGGATACTCGGTATTTCAGGTCAGGATTTCTAGTAAACTGCAGATCTTGTAATCTGTCTCTCTATGAACTTTTCAAGTGCACAAGAAAAGTGTCAAAAGCAGTACAGAAATCAGAAGGGATGGTGGAAAAGAACAAACTGAGGAAAGAAAATAATACAGTCAGGCATGGGCAAAAGGGCATTAAAATAATCACTTGGGAAATTGTCCCAAAGTAAATCCATAATACGTATTGTGGTGAGTTAATCTCTATTGTAAATTACTAGTGTAAGTTATAGAGTATAATGCCACTACTAAAAGCTAAAAGGACAAATGGAGCCTATTAAAAAGACTACTGTGGCAGCCATTAAGACAAAGCTATTTACAGTGTTTGTCGTCAGTTTTTTTAAACTAATGACTTACTACATTCTGCAAGCATCTATGTCTTGTTTCAGATGATTGTTTCATCTATTTCTGTTTTCTAGTGACTATTTCAAAAGGCCTTATAAATATTCAGAGCATTTTAAAATACTAGAGTAAATTAAATTTTATAACACACAAATCTATTTTGTTCATGCAGGTGTTTTAATGTAATTAGAAGTAACTGATTTCATATGCTCAGCATATATCCAATGTGATTTGCAGAAATGCTGAACTTTTGTCATTCTTTTGGTAACATTTATCTTTTGTAACGTACGGGTGCTTGTGAACACAGACTCTGTAAGTTGATAGAGTACTCTGGTAGAGATGAGCAAAAGTGAATATACCACCAGTCAGCCTCTTGGTTTTGTTCCATTTTCGGCCAACTCCTAACCCTGGTGCTCTTGTTCACACTGTGATCCAGTAGGCCTTTACAGAATTCCTCCTCTTGGCCCTTCCCCATATTACAGATAAATACTAGGGTGACATTTCTTAACTCCTCTACAAATGGAGACAATATTTGCAAGACTGGTAAATGACTGAAAAACACAACAAAAAAGGAGAGTAATGCTATTAATATTAAGAAGAGTTGCAAATCTTGGCTGTGGCACACAAACTTCCAGTTGTTAACTTGACCACTCAGAGATGAGAGACAAAATGTGAAGTGGTGGCAAAATCGTGTTATTGATGGGAGACGATTTGCTGCTTGTGCACAGCTTATGTCTATTAACTCTACAACTTCAGTTCAACTTCCTTAAAGGCTTGAGTCCATCTTCTATTAGGATGCTGTAGCAGCAAGAACACAGCAGAAAACATGCTCTGAATTCCAACATCACTGAAATGTGAGTTTTCTCAATAAATAATGTATCAAAACCTGGAGGACTGGATGAAAGAGAAAACTTGAAGACATGCTGTGCAGAGTTTAAAATACCATGAGCAACTTGCAACACAATTATTATCATTTTTTTATGATTCTGTGCTGGGAGGCTGTAGAGGGTGCAGCCATTCACTGAAGCATGGGACCTCACTTGCCAAGTAGTCCAACATGAAAGTACTTTCTACCTTTCAAACAAAAAGTAAATTCTAACAGGTTGCTTATTCTATCTTGATACCAATATAATTTCAAGACACTAGTCACAGTAGTGTGCTGTAATGATTTGATTCAAACTAGATTTAAACTATTGCTTTAAGGACAGAAGATGTCTTGAGCAAACACAAATAAGTATCTCTCTGCTGGCATCATTGTGATTGTGTTGAAGCTCCCTAATATACTATGGATGAGCTGCTTTTCCCCTTAGCTGAGCTAACTCTGTTGAAGAAAATGTTAAATTTTGAAGAGGTAGCTGAGAACACAGGTCAATACTGCACTGTCTTGTTGAAGACATGACCTAGCAATGCAAAGACATGTATTGGCTCAGTTCCCCTGCAGGGTTCACAATACTACTACGTAAATAAGAGTATCATAACATAAAGTCCAATGGTGAAACACAACCCTTCTGCCAGTTCAGTATTTGAAATAAGCATCAAAAGTATACACAGCCCTTATACAATTTATAACTTGTTCCAGAATTACCCAAACACTCTGATTTCCTTAGTCATGATAAACAGCTCTTGTCACCTACACTATAAAACTGGAAGACATAATAAAAAGAAAACTATCAAGTAATAACTTAAAAACTATATCTCTCTGTTGGTGACATGGACAGTGGGACTGAGTGCACTCTTACAAAGCTTGCTGACAACACGAAGCTGTGTGGTGTGGTCAACAGGCTGGAGGGACAGGATGCCATCCAGAGGGACCCCGTTAGACTAGAGAGGTGGGCCTGTGAACCTCATGAAGCTGAAGACGACCAAGTAGGAAGATTTCTAATGAAACAGAAAATCTGGTTCCTCTTTATTTAAAATTGAGCTCAGTGTTAAATGTATTTAAGTTGCAGTTCAAACTAGAATTAATTACTGTCTTGATCAGATAAATATAAAGCACTTGTATTGATACTTCAGACAAGAAGATAATCTGAATACATATGAAACCCACTGTTTCTGCCATTTGGGGATGAATCAGTAGGAGGACTGAACAAAGAAAGATAGTACAGTCAGTCTTCACATGACAGAACAAATGGAAAAGCATATCTCTTCCAGAATACTGTGCAACATAAATCACAAGAGAGAAAATAAATGAAGAGGCAGCACACTGAGCTGCATGTACAACTGAGGAAATGAAAGGGGACAGAGAGCTAAGTATCTTGCCAGTATAATGGCAGAAAACAAATTATGCAGAGTCTGCAGAAAGATTCAGAACATTGGAAGATACCACCAGGTTTGACTTCACTACAGAAGCAAAACCTCAGAATTTGTTCATGCTGTTTAAAGAACTTTCAAGCATTATATATGTCTCCCATGGCCATTTGCAGAACACAGAAATCACAGTCTTTTGTAATTTTTAAAATCTCCCAAATCTATGGGAATCACGAGCTGAGTGTCTGTGGAAACTTGAAAACATCAATGTTTTATTTTTCTCCCTAGTGAATTTTATGTTCTTCAGAAGGCACTGGTCTGATAGCAGTATGCCGTTAGACACAGAATGCACCATCACACTCTATCAGCATGGCCAAAATCTCGAGCTGGAGGAATCAATTCCAATGCAAATAAGGGTAGTTTGGTTTCCTTGAAAACAGAAGTCCTTGCTGAATCTGCTGAGGCTGACAACATGGTTGCCATCTGTCCAGCGAGGAATGTGGCAAAGTCAACACAGTCAAAAAACCTCCCTATTAGCAGCCTAGCTGTTCTCTTCAGCGCACTCCGAGGCTAATCCTCAGGAGGTGCAGTGCTTGGCATTTCAGCCAGCACGGTCCTCTCCAGGAGCGTGCAATGCTGCCTGCATTTCATTTCATGTATTAGAATGAATATGAGGAAATCTTTTCAGGTGAGGTTCCCAAAACATTCAGTATCCGTCTGCTGCAAATGAAAGCAGTAAGAGGCTGACCCCATATGGTAATGACACTGAGCCAATCATGCATGTGGAACTCCTACCCAAATGTGCAGTGGAGCGGAATCCCTACTTGGGGGTTTTGTGAGCTTAAAAAAAGTTAAAGAAATTCTCAGCTTTCTTCAATGCACTGAAGTTAAACACTAGTTCTCACAACAGAGAGAGTATCTGTTAGCAGTCGCCACATGTTGGGTGCTGGTGTTCGATCATATGAATCAGAAACACAGTGAATCTGCCTCGCAGGTGAGGCAGAAGGGCTGGCACCAAGAGGAGTGTGCCCTATTAGCAGGGAGTATCTGTGGCTGCCAAGTCGCACTGGCCAGTTTCAGCCTGGAAGCTGATGTGGCTGACAGGTCAGAGCCAAGTGCGGACTCGGGTGTCTGGGCTGCTGCTGCAGGACTCGGGCGGTGGGAACGAGAGGGGAGACTCTCACGCTCACTCTAGGAGGTTTCATATAAAAGTCTCAAGAAAAGAGCAGTGATCGCTACTTTCCTGTAGTTGATTTTCTTCTTTCTCTCCTTTTTTAATTTTTGGTTTTTTTTTTTCCCTTCAGCCTTTCTTTTTCCCCACCATAGGATTTGTCCACTTCTCTGCTATTTAACTTGCCCACAAGTTTCAAAAACAACAGGCATGGTGAGTCAGAAGAGAAGGATGCAATTAACATCTAGTCATTTTCCCTGCTGTCCAATAAAAATAGAATACAACACAGTTGGAACTCAGAACAATAAAAAGACTCTTAGCTAAAATGTTAGTATTTGGAATTTAGTTGCTTTAGTGATAGGGTTGGGTTTTGTTTTTTTTCCTAATAGAAAAACACACCAAAGATGCAAGAAATCTTGAAAAAGATAATGTTCTGCAAGGCCTGTGAAAATGGATTCAGTGCATTATAGCAACCTTTGGTTTATTCCCAGAAATAGCCAATTTTCCTTGCCAGGTTTAAAAGGCAATGCCTTTAACTTTCACCAACAGGAAGATATTTTAGAGAAATTTTGGGCACATTTCAGTTTGGCAGTTGCTCAGGTTAGTTCTTACACACCTGCAGGCCTGCAAGCAGTCGTATACATTAAAAAAAAATTGGGTAGCGACAGTGAAAGTCCAACACATACTCCTAAGTTAATGTAGCAATGTAGTAAAGGAGCACATGGGTAAGGAGAGCACAGAAGAGAACCCAGCAGATAGTGCTGCCAGTAAACCTGGACAGTACATGGCAGAGCCAGAGGAGCCAGCAGGCTGCTGTCGATATGTGTCACTTCATCTCGAGAAGACAGGACTGAATTAATAAGAACATCAAACAGAAACACATTTGCCCATCAAAAGCGTGACAAAAAACAACTCAGATCTAGCAAGACTAAAGAGAATCACCTCACCAAAAATGCATTCTGAACAAAAACAATGATTATTCTTACTATTGCAGGTAAATAGACAAAAGGAAAAACTGTGTGAAAAAAAGCAGATAAGAGAGCTACACCAAATACTTAGGACTGAAGAGTAAGGAAATAAGCACCTGGATAACAAGATTACAATGACTTGTTCATAACCTTTAACTTTCTAATGTGATTCACTATAAAGCTATACTTGACAGTTCCAATTTGATTTTTAGTTGCAAGCATTTTGTCTATTGGAGAATACAGAGCAAAATAAAAAGGAAGACTGCAAAGGACACCCTCAATTTCATCTGATATTGGATCAAGCTCCTAATTTTTTTCCTACATTTATCAATGTCAGATGGAGAATAAAAGTACTGTCTATGCGTGTTCTGTGGAATTCAATCTACCAAATGTGCTGGGGGGAAAAAAACAGTTCAGTGTCTTCCTTGCTATATTGTTCATCAGTGATCTTGCGGACTCCTCTAACAGCATCCTTATCAGCATTAACTGCATCCAGTACTGCGTGCTTCCCAGAGAGAATACTGGGGTAAGGCTTTGAAAGAGCATTAAACTGTGCTGCGGGGATCAGGAAAACCACAGTGAGGTGACCCAGGTACCTGAAATGACTGCCACAAACTCACATTCGTGGCTAGTTTCATGGCAATCTCTCAGTAGAAAATGTCAGTTCTCAGTTTGCCTTTCTTTTCTATAGGGACAGCAAACGTGATGGCCCTTTTTAAGCCTTGTACTTGATTTTTATGACCAAAACCCTAGTGTACATGCAACCCTATCTTCCCTAGTGTTCAGTATGTCCAAGTCAGATACCTGAATTAGAATTTTGACTGTTTGATGGAGCATCTATCTTACATTTTTTTCAGTTTATGTATTTGCCAAAACCTTTTTCCATACTACCTTGTAGGCCAAGATATACAGAATTTAAGTTATGATTGTGATACCGGAGTGAAATTCAAGTTTGTACTGTGGTTATAATTGTGTAGCTGTGTATCTAGGCCATGCGTGTGTGCCCACCCAGCAGTCACCAAATTCTGGCATTGGCCCAGGAACTTCCCAGCTCGTCTCTGCAGAGGGAGCCCAGTGCAAGACAAGGGGATTGACGGAGACTCCCAGAAACCTCTGCTGTTCATAAGGGACTTGATAGACACTGTAGTAATGCTTTTTTTTTGTTAATTAGCACCATGAATAGCGCATCTGTCAGTCTGAAGGAGACCCCAAAACAATTTCTGCAGCATTTTCCTGCAAATATGGTAACAAAAGACAGTCTTTTATATGTAATTAAGATGTTAGGAGATGGTTTGTAAATAGCTTAAGATGACTGACAGAAATAAACCATGCAGAGGCCTGAATGGTCACCTAGGACTCTATTCAAACAATTCCAATAAACTAGGTTTTGTTTGTTAATAAATACTGGGTGAGTGTGTGTGCAACACTAGTATATGTGCTGAGGTGGACAACTCTTAGCCAGTTTTGGGAGGCTCTTTATTTCTCAGACTATATTGCTTCAGCATGCAACTCTGTTCTGCTCAACAGCTGCTTCTAATGGAGGTTTGCTGGCGATGAAAGAATCCCCATTGCTTTTAATTCATGGTAAGAAAGAAAGTGTTAAACACCATCCCCAGCCTGCTGAAGCATACTTAGTACTAAAAGGCTTAAAAGGAAAGGTAGTGCTGTGTAATCGCCGTGAGACAAATGGCATACTTGACAGAGCTGGAGAATCTGAATTGCTGTGTCTTACTGGAGGTGCAAAACCACAAGGAGCAGCGCTTTCAAATGGATTCTTTGGCACACGCATATATTTTGATTAGTATTATCCTTAGAATTCCGTATCGAAAAAGTATGCGTAAAAACATGTTATCTGACTGGAACAAAAATAATATCATCATGTTATTTTCTTTGAATTATTGTTTACTCACCAAAAGGCATGAATATTTTTTACATTCTATAAAGCACTATGTGGATAGTCATTATTTATCTATGAATAGTCATTCCATCATGAGTAATTTCAATTTAGAATCTTATCTGAAAGACTTTCTACTTCTCTCTACATTTTGAAGCAATGTCCTTTCCTATCACTCGTTTTTGTAAAAATTATTGTAGCATTTAGTTCTAGTTCACACAAAAACTCTGTTACTGGTTAAAATTGAGTCTTTGTTTTAAGTGTATCATAGAAACAAAATGAGTGGTTGACATAAAAATATGCTGGTTCAAATGTTAAGGTAGGGAGAAATAAATTTGATTTGCAAATAAGTGATCTAGTCTCTTTGCATTTGGTGCCATCAACATAGAATTGATTTTAGTACAATCCAGCAGTAAAAATCAGCTATTGCTCCCGTGCTATCTAGATATGCATGTAGATAGTCTAATTTTGATTAACTGACATTAGAGAGAGCTGGAAGTTTTTAGCATCCCCAAGAATCAACATTGCAAACCAAAGATTTTTTTAGTACTTGCTTTTATGAGAATAATTGCATAAAACACTTAGGCATCAAGTCTGAAAATATTTCAGAAGTGTCTCATATTTTTAATGTTAGAAGGTACCACAAGAATGAGCTACAGATATTACATGAAGAAGAAACAGCCTTTGGCAGGATGACTTACAGACCAAACTCAAGATATGCCAGGACTTGAACATAAAACCACATTTTAGAAACTGAAGATCTACAGTTCATGTTGTTTGTGTAGCTGTCAATGGCACTGAATCATGAGTTCATTAGAACTTTATGATGAACTGTCTGATATACGGTAGATTGAAAAAACAGTGAAGGATCATAAATAAAATTACTTTCAACAACCTAGCGTGAATGGTCAGGATCTTATGTAAGGATCTTAAATAACACGAATTTCCTTCACAACGTGTGAATAATGTGTACCTCAGCGAGTTTCAGCTGGTAGGACAACAAAATTCTTACAAAAACATAGGGACAAAGCAGCAGCTTTGATGTATTCTCATTCTGTTTATTTTCTAGGCTTTGGAGGAGCAGTCTGGTTCTATTGGGTGCAATGGATGTATTCATGTTTTGGTTACCATATTGCTGCAGACTCTGCTGATGTGGCCACACAACCTAGTGCTTCACTCACTCTCCACATAGACACCACAGATTTGTGCTTGTATAATAAAAGGAGGAATTATCTGGCTGTTAGAGTAAAGCAGGCTGCCAGCACAAGCATTCTCTCTTTCTTGGCATAAAAATGCATTATAGGTGGAAATGTCCTTGTGAGCCATGACACACCATGGATTCAGGGAACAAAGACAGGCGCAGAGCAAAGGGTGCAACTGGAATGACGTACAATGTGTTCCCATTGAAATAAATACTGTGCTCTAGGTACTGCAAGCTAGTGCTGGGGAGCTATGTCACTGGGTTTTTCCAGAGCCGCAGAAACCTTGTTCAGACTTACAGACAGAATAAAAAGAGGAGAAGTGCAAGTACCCAGGGCTTAAGACATAGCTTAGGATCTCTGCAAGAACGTCCTTGATTTCTTTCTGGTTCTCCAAAATCTACCAGCTCTGCGTGCCTCAGGGAAAGATGACACCACAGGGTTAATTGATACAAGTGAAATGTCACAAAGGGCTCTTTCCTTTACAAAATCTTCCCTTGACAGAGACACAAGAGGACTGGCTCCCTGTTTTTATTTGTATTTCTCCAAGTAATTATGTTTATATTGTTTCAGGATTCTGAATTACCTGAACATGCCTGCTAAAATGTTAATTTCCCTTTACTGGTATGATAGGATATATTTTGAAATAATATCATCAAAGATATGGGTTTTCTTAAGACAAGCTGAAATAGCTTTGAAGATCATAAACAGACTTCTGGAAGGTAAAGCCTACATGTAAATTATTGAGTCAGATGAAGATGCAGAATGTGAGCTAGCCCTAATTATTTCCAGTAGGAGGATGACAAATATAAGGGCAGAGATGAGTAAGAGTTCAGGGATCTATATTCTGCATGGGTTCTGGAATTTATTGCAATGGAATAAAGCCAAATTTTTAGGCAGCAGCTACTTCAGAATTCCAATACCTTTTTTTTTTTTTTCTTTCTTTCTTTCCCCATTCAAAGGTGAATAACTTCAGGGAACTTTATCTTGAGTATGATGTTTAGTTATACTAAGTACTCCCTCACTTCATCTACGGAAAATCAGTTACACAGTTAAGGAATCTGTAGTCTAGCTCTAATGTATTTTTTTTAATTTCACAGGATTTTGCTTGCATTTGTCATGTTAAAACATTTTATGCTATAAATATTTAAAGGATCATTTGGAGGTGACACAGCTAAGGTGAATAATGACTGTTGAGATTAGACTCTGACTAAATTGTTAGGTACATGCTAAGAGAAGCACCAGGAAGCCTCTTACTTCAAGTGAACTGCTGGCAACCTCAGGCAGATTCAGAATCACAGCCAGCTATTTTAGGCACACTCCAATGCAGTTCTTCACGCAAGGCAAGTCTTATCCTCATGAAAGAAATCCTTTTGTCAATGTTTCACCTGCGTACCGTCATCATAATTAAAAAAAGCTTTTAATAGGAATTTCTGAATTCCCCACTATTCAACACTAAACAGTGGTTCCTTCCTCTTGTCAGGGGGGTTTTTAGGTGGCAAAAAATAATACTACCATACAGAAGAGCTGTATTAAGTAATTTAAGAAATTATTAAGAAATGTATTAAATGAAAATTTCAAACCTATTGAGGAAGTATGTGTTACCATATAAAATATTTAGATCAACTTACTGTTTTTAAAGTTTTAACAAATAATTTTGACTGGTTATTTTTTTGTCCTCTAAACATTCCATGTTTTGGTAGAATTCATTTCACATAATGGTAAACCATTTATGGCTTTGCAATTAATGGCTTGAAACATTTTAATTTCATTGAGGCTTATCAGGCAGGAAAAAAAGTGCACAGAGGAGAAATAGTTTGGGGAAAACAGCTGGAATTGACAAAGGCAACAAGGGACGGACAGCTGGAATTGAGAATCCAAGACCTGATGATGAGTTGTTTTTAAAAAGCGTCTTCTGCTTTGGCTTTGTAGGTAAAGATAGGGCCCTGGCCTTCTTACAGTGCCAGCCCCTTACAGCGATGAGTACAGTTCATGTGCGGTTTACACGTGACTGTTGTCATCATCCACCCTCCTGCCCTGCAGGGCTGAAGGATTTTGCTGCTAGTTTACAATCCACTAAGGTCTCCATATAAACCAAGGTATTATCATTAAACATCCTGGATGGTTATGAAGTGCACACATTAAATGAGTCACAGAGAGAGAAATATTCAGAGTCTGTTTATGAAAGATTCTTGCAGAATTTTAGAACTAGAATTGAGACAGTTTTTTTTCAGTAAACTTGGAACACTGTCAGAAAGTTTGGACTCTTCTCGCTTCCCAGACAACAAAGTTGTCTTGTCACAGCAACTACAAGGATGTGGAAATGCTGGTTCACAACAAAACCTACTAATAGTCTACTCTTAATTACATGACATGTTGGAAAGTGGAAACTACCTTTATTGCATCACGTCACAAGTTTAAAAAGGCCTAAACACCCTCTGCCAACAAACAGCATTATGTCTGAACAGGAACATAATTATAACTAGGAAAACAACTCAGTTTCTACTTTACTGTGCAAAATCCCACTTGGTTTCCTCTAGCAGCAACACAACGGGCACTACTACCCACCTGATACCTCTCCAGATTAATACAGGGAGCTATTCACAGTGTGAAAGGAAAAATGCTTCAGGCCACAGAGGAAACACGAATCATTTAAAGCTTCCTCTGCACAGGTAAAGGGAAAGAAACAGGAGGAAGGTTAGGAGAACTCTAAGTCAGTGCTTCATTGCAGTTTCTCAGTAGGCACTGTTACATCTGCCAGTTTGGAAGGGAAGTCTATATAGCAAAACAAGCTGGAAAAAAGGTTGCTAGAGACAGTGGGTTCGCTGCTTTGGGCAGGCTGCAGGCTTTTGTGTTGTAATTGCAGGCACAGAAATGTTCTGGTTTCTTTTTCTACTTGTTTTGGTCATTCCACAGTGCTCTATTGTAAAACCTCTGGCAGTTCGTTGCTGCACCGGTGCCAAGATTTGATAACTTATTTTAAAATTCTGGGTTATTTGGCTGTGTACTAGCAGCAGGATTTGATAACTCATGTCAAAGTAGCATGAAATAGTACCGGCTGGGCATTAGCATTTTCAAGGCGCCTATTGAACATTAAGCCCGGGAAAGGCTGCAGGTCACCCATGTGTTCTACTTTTGACAAATCTTCATGGGCTGTTTCTCTGAGATTGAGTTTATACTTTTATTTCCTCCTGTGGAAGCCTACTTATTTTTCATTGATTTCCATTAAAGTAAGAAGAGCACTGATCCAGAAATAGTTCATGAATTGCATTATCCAGTTTAATTAGAGTGAACAGAAAGTTTCTCCACAGACAAAAGAGTCAGCATTCAGCCTAAAATGCAACTTCGGATTGTAATGGCTGAGGCTGGCAATGAACTGAAGTCACAGCTACTGCCAATTACTCCTTCCACTCATCATGCACTACATTCAGAATGATGCAACAGCATGTTCTCTCTTTTAATATTCAGTAATATATAGTAAATATGTCTGTTTAAATTTCTTTCTCAATTCTAAACCATGTCAGAATCAGTCCAGTAATGATTTTGTTAGAATTGTTTACGTTTTCAGTCTTCTTCTATTTGTCTTAAAAATGTTTTGATACCAAGCCAATTAAACACCTGTAGTAAACAAAGAGCTCATAACCCGCATACACCATTATTACCTTGCTGCTGCAATAGTTTTATGGACAGGATGTGAAATCTTTAAGTTTACTTATAAACCTGCACTTGGGAGAACATAAAGATCCGCACCAGTTGAGAACTGTGCCAGGGAAGCTACGGGGAAAGGAGCCTGCAAGAAGCTTTCCACAGCCATGTAAGCTTAAATTCTGTGACTGTAGCATGATGATACCCAAATAGTTTTAAGGGATGAAATGGTATCAGGTGGATACAGATGCCATACAATCAGTTCTCAGATTCTGGCAATAAATCACAGTATCACAGTATGTTTGGGATTGGAAGGGGCCTCAAAAGATCATCTAGTCCAATCCCCCTGCTGGAGCAGGAACGCCCAGGTGAGGTCGCACAGGAACATGTCCAGGTGGGTTTTGAATGTCTCCAGAGAAGGAGAAATACCTTGTGCCTCATTCTCAGAATGGACACATGTGCAGGGAGGACAAGGTTCGATAGAGCCAGGCCATTCTGGGAAATGTTATAGCAGAGTACATTGCAGAGTACACCCATCCAGGCTATGAGCTGCCAGCTTCTTCAGGAGAATGCTGTGGGATATGGTGTCAAAGGCCTTACTGAAGTCTGAGTACACAACATCTACATACAGCCTTTCCCTCATCCACTAAGCAGGTCACCTTGTCACAGAAGGAGATCAGGTTGGTCAAGCAGGAGCTATCTTTCATAAACACATGTTGACTGAGCCTGAGGATGAGGTTGTCTTGTATGTGCCTCATGATGCCACTCAGGATGATCCGTTCCATGACCCTGCCCAGCACCGAGGTCACACTAACAGGCTTATAATTCCCCGAATCCTTCAGGCCCTTCTTGTAGATGGGCATCACATTTGCCAACTTACAGTCAACTGGGACCTCCCCAGTTAGCCAGGACTGCTGATAAATAACTGAAAGTGGCTTGGTGAGCACCTCTGCCAGTTCCCTCAGCACCCTGGGGTGGATCCCATCCTGCCCCATAGACTTGTGCTTGTCTAAGTGGTGTAGTAGGTCACTGACAATTTCCCCTTGCATTATTTGGGTTTCATTCTCCTCCCCATCCCTGTCTTCTGGCTCAAGGGGTACCTCGAGCACAACCGGTCTTACTATTAAAGACTGAGGCAAAGGCGGCATTTAGTACCTCAGCCTTCTCCTCGGCCTCTGTCTCTGTGTTTCAACCCCATATTTCATGAAACTATGTTTCATGTTTGTATGTTTCATGTATGAAACTATGTTTCATGTAAGGGTTTTGCTAGTGATAATTTTTTCTTTTACTTTGATAACACTTTCTTAATTTAGAAATAAATCTAGTTTTAAATCTTTTCAAACAGAAAAACATAGTTCATTTACATGATTGTCCTCCCTGTGAATTATATAATATACAGTGAGAATCTGCTGTGGGGGAAAACTATTCCCTCTTTTCCTTTGTGCACTGTATCTGTTTCTGCAGCAATAATTTAAAACTCCTAAATGTTGCTAATGAAGTCCTCTATTATTACAGTTCTGAGAAAGAGATATTTAAATACGTAGCTTCTGAAATGTATGGCCTTGGGAAACGTTAAGAAGGTAGCACTGAATTCTCTGAATTAGCAGAAGCAGTATTAAAAGAGAATATTATACATGAATTCTGCATGTGGATTTTTTCTTCTTCTTCTTACTAAATTCTCCCAAGATAAAATTATTTTCTTAGATGTGGTGGGATTCTCATAAGCAAAAAGTTCTTCCAAATTAACCAGTCTCTGCCATCACAAATATACCCTTGTCTTAGTTACTCAGTTGGCATTTCTATTTCTTCTAGCATGGCACATGTAGATGCGGCGTGAATAAAGCAGATGTTTGAGCAGAGGTGTGTCTGACTGGCCCGTGTCCACGGCTCAGGTGCACACACCTGCTGGAGACAGGAACCTGAGCGCACAGCAGTGATGCTTGGAGAGGTGAAGGGCGCCATATGGTCCGCACTAGAGCATCGTGGTTACATGCTGCTCAGAGTTAGGGGAACAAGTTGTTACTACGGAATCAGACAGGAAGCTCTTGATTTTCATTTGCCTCCCTTTATAGCATGTGGTACAGTCTCTTTTTCAGTCACTGAGCACTTTTACCAGGTAATATTCCTTGTGTTCTAGATGGAGGACACTGACGTTGCACAATGCCTTTTGCTCTCTTCCACCTAAGGGTTTTCAAGGATTTCTGGGGTTTCAGTATTTAAGCTTGTAACTAAGTCTCTCTAGGAGGGAGATTTTTGTTGGATGGTGTACAGGCAGATGGAAGAAAAAAATAAAAGAGCAACTATTTGTGGGGATTACTCTTGACAATGTTATTTGCTAACTGTCTGAAGTCCAGGGAAAATTATTTTCTTTAGCTGGATGGTCTCATGAATAACAAGAATTAGGTATTCTTGCAGAATTCAGCACCTAGTTAAATGGAAATCAGATCTACCGTTCGATCCAGCATTGCACATGGACCTAAACCTAATATTTTTCTCAGCTATTCCATTTTCTGTGTTCCATCATCATTGATTTCTTAATTTGACTCACTAAAGGCTGACTCCGCCCCTGTATTATGCACAGAGAAGTAACTTCTCACAAAGAAAATGCCACAGACTGGTACAGTGATGGCATTTCTTAAGAAAAATCTTTGCAATTTTCTAGTTATATATAAACAATTTTATAAATTGTTTATATTTATTTTCCTTCAAAAAGTTTTCTCAGGGATGTCTGAATGTATTTCCACTTAATAATATTTCTACTTAATAATAAGTTGACATAGTTTTCTATCAGGAAAAACTTGGTATAATGAGACATACCAATAAGCACAGTTATATTTTCCTTTCTTACATGTAGCCTTTCTGTGTAAGTGTTGGAGAATACACTTTTGAGTTGTTAGTTTCACATCTTCAAAAATTTACAAAGAAAAATAGCATTTATCACATTACAGTTTGAGTATGCACAGTACTGTAAGAACCAACTAGTGTATTTTTCTTACAAAAATACTACAAGATTTATAAGAGAATCTGAAGATACAGAAAGAAAACCTTACAGTGAAACAACAGAAGTCCCTTTGTCGGATTTCTCTGTGAATTGCAAATATATTGCACATAAGCAGCGCAACTGGCCACTGCAAATTCCTATGTCATTCGAAAAAATCATTCTAACACCAGTTACTAAGATCACCTTTGAAATATTATCTTGAAAAACTGAAGATCAAAGTTTGTATCCCTGAAATATATGAAAGGATGAACAAATAAATATCTCTAATTGTGCTGTGGCTGCGGGGTTGCAGCTGTTGTCCTGGAAATGAACCTGAAAACTTCTTATTTTTCTTCCCCCCAAATAGCCACCATTAATTAGAAAGCCAATGTATTATAATTGATGATCTGATAGTTCTCCCACCTTTAGTATAATCGTTTTACAAGCTGAAACACACCATATAATTGTCACACTTACTCAGTATTGTCTCACAAAGCTACCATAGTAACTGACTGTTTCATTCTGGACAGAATACTCAATAGCATCTTCTCTTTACCAGACTTGCCAATCAGTTGTCTAATGCTTCAGGAAAATACCAGCTGATAAAACAGATTCTGAGTGTGGAAATGCCTGACTGAATTTTAAAGTCTGTTCGTTGCCAGTGAGAAACCCATATTATCTCATTCAACAGTAATGGACACTGGGCCTAGAGGGAGAGTACGGGTAGGAAAGAATTAACTCATCTGAATCCAATCAAGGATAGACACTCATTTTTTTCTTACATTAATTCTACTATACACATTCCATATCGCAACTATAATGGAAAATAAAGGAAAAACAAGATCAGGTAGTGTAAGGTCTTCTAAATATAGAAAAGAGATAAATTCTGTTTTACCTAATGGTTAAAGACACTGCTAAAAGATAATGATTAACCAATGCAGTGTGGTGAGAGCAATATAAAGTAGGTTAATCATGTGAAGCTCACGCAAGCCATGTTAGCCTCTAGTTAGTCTTTTCCCCGCGGTGCAAACATAATTTGAATTTCAAAAAAGAGCTTAACAGAACATAGTTCTTTCTTTTCTGTTAAATAATTATTTGGAACATAAGCAAATCAACTTTACCTTTTCTGAGTTTCAGCCAATCTGAGCTAGTAGCCTAAAACTGGGTAGTGTGAATTAGCTCCAGCAAAGGCAATGCTAAAGCTCTCCCCAGGTTCTGAGCCCTCGGTCCAAGATACTAAGTACTTTGAAATTCTCATGCATATACATAATCTCTGCTAAATGAGAAAGCTTTTATGCTACGCTATGTTACCTGTATATGCTCTCCATTCCATAGGGATATAAATCTATACTACATCAGAGAAGTCAATACAGCTAATTTATACTATCTGAGCATCAGACACAAAAAATAGCTACAAAATGATTTCCCAATGTAATATTCATGGAGCTGAAAAGGAAATCTGAGAGGAAGAAATAATTCAAACCATTACTACGTGTTTGGAAAAGCAGCATTTGTTTTCATGGTTTTTCTTTTTTACTTCTAGATTTTAGAAGTTCCAAAACTCAGTTCTTCCTCTCACAATTGTTAATAAAATCTATTACTGTAGGACTGAGGAGCTGAAGTTTAGTGAGGAATAACAGACTACATTAAATTTAATTGATCTCAGGCAGCCATCAGGGAAATTCGTAACACAATGAGAATTGACCTTAAAAATACTGAGCTCTTGCATTCTATTTGTAGGATGGGTGACTCTTCCCTCTCAGCTCTCCTTCCCCAGCAGTCTTTACTTTAGTTCTAGTTTAAAAGCACATTCATCCTAAGGCGCTTTGGACTTCAAAGCTGGTGAATTACCCACGTATCTATGGCATACGTAACCCTGGAATTCTCAACATTCTCCATATTAGATTGTTTGTCCTGTTACCTAGAACACTGCCAGACCCAGACTAATGATGCTACCTCGTTGATTTACCTTGTTTGTTGTTTTTTTTTCTTGTAGCTGCCCTATACTTTATCTTTAGAAATCAAAAGCAGACGTATTCATAAAGCTTATTTAAGACACAGACCTCCACAGCTGATTCTTTTCACACCTGTAATTTAGAGAAGATTAATTCTTTACCCTTTTTTAAAGAAAATGTAATTGCCATATATTCTCAAGAGCCCAAATTTGAGTTTTTCTATCTGATTCTGTGCTTCCTTCAAATCATGCTTTTTTAAAGGAAAGGAAGGTGGAAAATGAAACAAACTAGTTTGGATTTTATGAATAAACATCCAAACTCCGGATTCTCAGCACACAGATAAAAATGAATTGTTTATACAATACTTCTAAAAGTAATATGGAAGCCTGCATTTCTTTCTAGAAATTGAGTGATCAGGCCAATGATTTAAGTTTTCTAAGAAAGATACATTAAGCTAGATTCATTTATGTAAAGTCATTGAAAAGCTTCACGTTGGAAGATGCATCTTTGGTAAACCAATGTAAAATTATGACAGCTAACCAGAAAACAGGCATGATTTATTTTCTGTTTCCTGTTTAGGTACCTGCACACATTGTAACTCTCTCATTCTTCCCTATAATAGTTGGGAATCACAGAGTCTGGAATGTATTTCTTAGCATGGCACAAATTAAGGAAGTCCCATGGTCTCAATTTTATAGAAGAGAGAGAAGCCCAGAAGCCACATGAGGAACCTGAGTTTCCCTGAGTCCTGCTCACTGGCCTTTATCTGTTCTAGTCCACACCTAATGGCTGACCCATATCTCTGTCACTCTGAGACGGCAAACTCATTTTGAAAATATATCTACCTACTTAGGCAGTACTATTAGGTGACATGGAAACATTATCTTTCTGCTTATTATTTTCAATGATATAATTTATTTTCCAAATAAGGTGGAGCTTTAAAAAATAGTTTTAGCACAACCTGAATCTGTGCATTTCTAAAAACAGTTCTGCTAAAAAAAATTATTGATCAGATTAGTCCTGTGTATCATTATGATGACAAGAGTTTCTATAAGCAAGAATCTCTTAATTAAATTGAGAGGGTATGACCTTGGTTTGGAATTAATTTCTTCACAATCTTTTGGCCTTCCAGAACAGATCGGGGTTTGGTGGCCTCTGAAGTGTGCATGAAGGCTTGGGTTAAGCTCTTAGCTTTCTGCCCATCACGTCTATTTGCTCTTTCCTATCCTGCACCATTATAAAACAATTCTCATTTACTACGCACCACAATAAAGATCGGAAGCATTGAGTGCGACAAGTTTTACTGGCAGACAGGCCAGTGCCTGTGCCAGGAGGAGGGCTGGAGGCAAGAGAACAGCAGAAGTGGAAGAGTGTAAGATTATTCACGTGCTGTGCTTCTGACTCAAACAAATCCCATCTGCCAAAGATAAAGTGTCTGACTCAGTTTTCTGAGCCTTTCTACCTTGTTAATTTGATCAGCAAGCAACTTAATGATCCTGCTAAACTTACTTTCAAAGCCCTGTATTGGCTGTGCTACCCACAGGAAGAGCAGGCAGAGAGAAGAAACAAAGCACTGCTCTTTCCTCCCTTCACACTCTCCAAACTCGGTTTGCACCTCCACTTCCCTCCCTGTAACTTTCCCGACGGTATTCCTCTGTTCATCTCTTCCTCTTGGCACACTTCATGATTTCTCGTGTGTCACCAGGGAGAGGGGATACTTTGTGTAAGGAGAGTAAAATCAGAAACAGAGAGATCTCAAAAGTACCTTCAGGACAGGTTGTGGAAGTTTGGTGAACGCATCATGTAGGACATACCAGGACCCAGGACTAGAGGGACCAGGAAAGAGGGAGACTGAGGTTCAGATCACCTTTGCAAAGTTCATCCAACTCAAAACCACACACCACAAATGGCAGCAAACTGGTCATGCAGGCACAGTTAACTTTGTCGCATTTTACATACTTGGTTATACATGGCCCGTTCAGTCTTCATCAGTGGAGGTATTTGATATTTGTTCATGGATGCAGGATTATCTGAGCTTTTATTATTTTATCCAAACAGGTTTGTTCTACTTAAATCACAATATAACTAGCTTCCAAAATATATGTCTTCAGAAAGCACAGTGAGGGATAAAATAGATACTAAATAAAATGTTACTAACTGCATGCAAAATGAAAAAAAAGAAAATCATACCAAGCAGCACATGAGGGTTGTCATAGTTGTAAAGGGGGAAAAAATCACATCATTATTTAAGACACAGAGATTAACTATTTGGAATTCCTACCAGCAAGCAAGTAGATTAGTAGTAGACAACTAGATTTGTAACAGATATTGGTATTTCTGAAATACTTGGCAATAATTAATATAAGATGACAAAAGACATTTCAAAATAAAATAGAATCAAGAAAGGACTTTTTTGAAAAGCATAAGTCAGCATAATGAGCTAAATAAAACCCTTTTAATGTAACAGTAATTTTGAATCTACTTTAATAGTGGCAGAAATATTAAGTGATACATTTGAGGTAGTTGTGCAGCTAACAATTGATCTGCCATACATATGAACAATATTGAGGGCAAAAGAAAATTTAGCCTGTTACACTACATTGTAATTAGCAGATTAATTAAATATAATAAGAGCTGTATTAAAGACCAAGAAATTTCCCATCTCAAGCGGCCAAATTCTACGATCAGTTTTCACATCAAACAGTATTTCTGGAGCACAGATTAGCATCGGGATGGAATCAATAACGTGGCAATGGTGAAAAGAGGCACAGAATCAGTCCTCGTTTTCCTGAAAGGGATTATGAAAGGAATAAATAAAACATGGAAAGTATAAGCATATATAATTGTTCAATTGAGTTAAAATAAGTTAAAAAGATTAAAAATAAGTAAGTGCATTTTTTCAGTCAACAAAGTATCAGATGTTGTTTATTCTTTCATCTGGAAACCAGAGACCAGTTGGTTGGATGTCAGCTCTTGAAAAAAATCATTATGTGAAAGTTAAAATGCCCACTGGAAAATTATAGTTCAATTAAGCGTAGTCTGCACGGACCAGTCAGAGGAGGTCAGACTTTACTGACACGCAGGAGCACTGTGAAGGTGTCACTGCCACGACTGATTAAAGGAATTCAGTAGATTTATGATACCCTGATTTGACAACACCCTGCCCTCAGAAACTAAGGTCTGTAGGACAGTGTTAGGACATGGGGTAATTGAAACTGCTAGTTAAAATAAGACATGGAAAAAATGCACCTGAAAGCTTGTTTGTTCAGGTTGGTTTGGGAGGAATCATGTAGGTCTAAATCAAAGTTCTGGTACACCCATATTATTTGGTTTGGGACAAGGATACTAATTCTTTCCTTTTAAATTGCAACTGAATGTGAAGGTGATCACATTATCTAGATTAATCAGTAGATGACAATCAAAGTTTAGTCTATCCGAAAGTAACCCCCTATAAAGGATATGGCATGCACACCTTGTGTAACCAGGCCATTCAGAAATGAGAAGGTGTGAAAAAGCACTGAGCAGAGCCCGTCTGTGTCGGTCAAAGCAACAATCTCTCGTATGACCAAAATTGTGAAACAGAATGCACACATGGATTTGTTTCTATTATTTATTCTATTATTCTATTCTATTCTCTATTCTATTATTCTATTTGTTTCTATTATTTAAGACTAGGCAACCACTTATTATGGGAAAATAATATTGCTTTGTCCCATGCCAAAACCTAAGATCCTTAGCAAGGGATTTTTTTTTGACAAACTCAACTGTAAATTAACTGATGTATACCTACATTAAGCAGCTTTTGTAATGTCTGCCTGGAAGATATAACAATGTAAAATTAGTTTTCATGAAGTCTATCAGTGCCTTCTATGGAACAAAAACTGCTTATGCAACTATTAAGCTACTTGATACAACTTAGAAGAGCAGATGTAGTACAGAATTTCAAGAACTGTTGATACCACAGAGAAGGTGTCACCTATGAAATGCAGCAAGTTTTCAGAGTAATTGCTGAAGAGTTCTATCAGATCAGCACTAGAAGTACTTTTAAGATTTCCCTGTTACGGAAACCTGAGTTACCACTCAAGTATATAAGTCACATAAAAAAGAAAACTGATTTTTTTCCTAGATGAGATTTGAGACAATATAAAGAAGTAATCAGAAGTATGAAAAAGACTGTCAAAGTCAAACTGGGCGAGAGAATCAGAAATTATGAGTTCAAGAAATGAGCTTGAAACTAGGGTAATGGATAGCTAAAGGTCAGATAAAACATACAGATCCACAATGATGGGACAGTATCATGAGATTCCTAGAATCAATTAAAACTTCCACGTGTTTTTTTCTGAGCTTTTATTTCCCCTTGTTCTGGCCTGAAGGGCAATTTTTTTCCTTCCTTTATGAAAAACATTTTCTAGAAGGGAGACAGTCTGCATCTTCTGGTTCATTTCTTAAGAGATGCGCTGGTCCTTGGCGCTTTCAGCCCCGCTGTATGAACTGCACACACAGGGATCCTTCCTCCAGAGCCTGACACGCTTTACTTCAGAGCATGTAACGTATAAACACTTGTCAGTACCCTGAACGTCTCTGAAAACTGAGATTTCCAGATGGCAAAGAAACTCATCTGACTTGGTGAGTGAGACAGTGTTGTAGAAGCTAAAGGAACTAGAGCAGATGGAGTGACACCCCTATCTGATTATTTCTGGGCAACAGGAAAGGTGTAGTTCAGGTATGAGCAAGCACTCCAGCTTATTATCATTTTAACCAAGCCATTTTTATGTGAGATTTTAAAACAGAACCAAGTTACCATGGAAACTGATTGAAGCAGAGACTTACTGTAAATTCTTTTCTAGACAAGGATAACAAGACTGACAGGTGGGCTGTAAAAGGAAAATGAGTGCAATATAGAGTTAGGCATGATGGTCTGTTTTCTCTTCCTAAAAGTGTGTCTTTTATAGCTCTGCTTTATCTCTACTGTTTCCTACGGTGATATATTGAACATATTTTAAAACAAGCTCCCACTCAAATGAACCTTTTATTTTGTCATAATCCTATTTGCAAGGGGATGTACGTGCTGTGGAGAAAAGAGCTGAAGGGCAGGGCACTCCACTTATTTTCCCAAATTATTGTGTCTTGCCAGAATCATCAGGGGGGAAGAGCCATCACTCAGGAAATGCATTTGCATAAAGTGCCCTTTGCTGCCAATGTTTATATTTTACTCCTAAAATATGCTCTAGGTACATTTACACCATAGCACAGTGCTCTCCTTGTGCAATTATGAAAGAAGATAACAAGAGAATCAAGTATTTTTAGTGAAGAAATACCCCTTTTCCCTTTCTCCAGAATTTTGAAAACATTTGCTGCAATCCTATTCAAAGTCAAAACCATTTGGCTCTGTAAATATCTTTCTTAGTCTGATGGATGATGATAAGAATAACAGAGATTAGAGTACACAGCCCTCACAATATGGTGCCAGAGATTTAAGAATGGATATTGGCAGAGAATGAACAACAGCAGAGGATGGACCTTTTCCATTTGGAATAGTTAGCTGTCAGCACTGGAAAACATTTCAGCCTATGAATATGCAACATCTTTTTAAATCTGTGCTGGATCCTTCTACCTGCTGTGCTTAATTTCAGAAACTTGTCTTATCGTTAGAGAAAAATAGTTCTCTTTTCCAATATAATTTGCTACCAAAAGAAAGGTAGAAGAAAGGAAGATTACTTGAACTCATCCTGATACTTCTCTAGCCTGAAGTTTCTGCATCTTGATTCCAGCTCCCAGCTGGAGCTGTGTTTGTACATGCCCTCCTGCCATAAGCCAGAAAGCAATTTTCCTCTGGATTTTAAGAGATTTGCCGTCATCAACAGTCATAGTTGGTCCCAGTGCACTAGAATCACGATAGTCACCTATTCCAGCATGTTTGCCTTACAGCTAAAAGTAATGGCAACAGCTGGTTTTGTTGTCAAAAGTAAATGTACTTCTCACCTTCAGGCTGCGCCTTCCTCAGCACTGGGGGGTGGGGACATGACAGATGGTTCCTGCTAACTAATCACAGAAAACATGGTATTTGGTGTATGGCATGAATTTCCAGGCAAATAAGAATGCTTTTCATTTCATATCCTCCCTGTGAAAAGCTGGACACCTTAATAAAATGTGGCATGCTCTAAGGAAACACATATTACATGTTAAAGTGAATGAAGATATGACTAATCGCAGAACGCTGCAATAAATAATGCACAATCTGTCACTTGTCATAAGTGAATTTTGATGACTGTGTTGACTGTATGTAAAGCTTTTTGGCAGTGAGACAAAGGAAAACATGGAGCCAAATTCTGTTTTTTTTAGGCTATGTTCATCTTTGATTCAGGGCCCTGTCCACCACAGCCCAGGCTCAGTGGCCGCAAGGCTTGTGCATCCTTGAGTTTGTCAAGGACGGCGTGCTTTAAAGGGTACAACCATTTCTGTCATTTAAAGGAAGCCATTTCAAGTATTTCTATGCTTTTTGTCTTCATTCTGACACACCTACTGGAAAAGGGCCAACAAATACTGCTGTGGGCTTCCCCAAGAAAATAAGTTCCCCATTAATGTAGAAATTATTTTAAAGATATGCTCTTAATTGTAGAAAAGACAGTTTAATTCATTGTAATTCCTTGACACCATTATATGTTGCCAATTTTTAATTATTTTTCATAGGCAGTTGTATGACAAAAATATGTCTCATTTCAAATAATCTCGATAAATTCCCTATACAGGTGTTTATAACTATCATGGACTTAATTAAGCAAGTCAGAGGATTAGAAATGAGAATGTTGGGAATAGCTAAGTTCATAAAACAGAACAACACAATTTTAATTTACAAACTCTTGCCTTAAGGCATGATTATTCAAAAGCAAAGGTAGAGAAAAGATGCATAAGAGGTGGAGGAAGCATTGTTAGGAACTGGGGAAAAGCCAGGAAAAGCTGGGGAAAGAAAGAAAAGAACAAACAAACAAGCAAAACAAACCACAAAAACAAACCAACCAACCAATCAAACAAGCCAAAAAAAAAAACCAAACACCAAAGAATGATAAAACAGAAAAGGTAACAGACTCAACCTCCTTAAAACTGCAGTTTTAGAAAATTGCCACTTAACATATAAGGATAATTCTTGTAAGCCTGATCAGAATTCTGTGAAAATCTTTCATTTACCCATATGTAACTCATTGATATTTCTCAATGCAGGTTTAGCAATATACAGTCTGCAGTGGTTTCATGTGTGACAAGGAGGCAAGCGAAGAGCGGAGAGCAGCAGTAGATATGACACAGATAAGCAAGAAAGAAAAGTTAAGGACGAAAAGACAGAGCAGTTTCTAAAAACTCAGGTAAGGAATTCAGGTGATTCTGTATAAAGTATAAATTGTACAAAGAATCATATCAAATAGTTTATGCTTATCTTGCCCTTCCAGGCAGTTTCTGAGAATTGCTGCTGTATGTGTCTATGGACATATGTATAAACACACACATACCGTACTTACACCCACTCACACAATGAACACCCTTTTTGAGAAAAATTGTCGTTACCCTCAGTGAAAATATTTACTATGCTGCTATTTGACATTTCTTTTAATAAAATCCATTTTCCGTATTTCATTTTGTTTTAAGTAAAACATCGTTACTATTTCCTACAGAAAAGTAAACAAGTAATATTTTTACAAAAGAGTAAAAGAAAGTTGTGGTATGTGTGTTACTGTTCTGTCTCAGGAAATCAGTTCAGAGCTCTCAAACCTTACAATATCCTATCCTAGCACTGATCTCTCGGGGCATTACACGTGCACTGCAGAAAAGCAACGTGCTTTACGACCTACCTCTCCCATCCTAAACCAGTGACAAGTGGAAAGTTCATTTAGAGCTTAAGCACACTGCTAGTTCATAAGCCTGACTGAAGAGGAGGAAGAATGTGTTTATCAAGGAGCAAAGCTGGAGGAAGGGCGAGCAACAATTCATCCTTTGCTCCTCTGCTTTGTAGAAAACTTGCTGTACCACTTGTAATGATGTGGTGGGACCACTAAATGTGGTGGAGAGTGTACATTCCCTACAGCCTACAACGAGCTGGGAAGCTGAGCTCACTCCACGTTACATGATGCAGTTGTTCAAAACAGAAACAGTAACTTCGTAGATGGACATTTAGAATAGACCGAAATTACATTTTTGCCACAAGCATAAGATGGAAAGAAATACTCATAACTAAACATTACACATCCATCATCTGCCTAATCATCTGCTTAATCCTTACCTCTCCCTTGCACTCACAGAACTAAAGCTAACATGAGATGCTGGTAACCCAATGCATGTCAGCTGGTAAGAAATGGTTACTTACTGGGTTTTGCATTGCTGAGTAACATCGCCAGCTTATCGCATCCATTTAGTATATCCACAAAACAGAATTCCCTTTAGAGTTTAGCCTTGCAGAAGTGCTTTAACCCGTTCCACAAAATGCCTATGTTATGTTTAACTTTCATAGAACAGCATCTAATGGTTCCAGACAGCATGCGTCAGATGACTGACTCCAAACCTATGGAAATTCAGTACTGAAATAAGACATTCTATGAATTCCCAGGAGCTCTACAGAAATTAAAAATGAAAAAATAATTCCGCAGTCAAGCCTCTCAAACTACATAAAACTCATTATTACTGTTACATCATATTGATTATATGCTGCACAATTCACGATAGTGCAGTATTGTGTTGATGCTAATTTTTTGCAGTTAGGTGAGATTACCACACGCTGAGACATTCCGCCTATTCCTTTGTATGTTGTTGATTCTTGCAAAATGAAAGCTGCTGCATTTATGTTAAAAAAGGCTCAGAGTATCAGCAAGGATGCTTCTAAAGGGAGAAGCATCATAACACAGCTAGAGTTTCTCTAGGACATGCAATATTAATCAGTTACAAACTTGGGAATGCCGTACTGTAAAACCTAAAGATAAAAGACACTGTGTGATGTTTGCATTTGTACTGATTCCATCTGCCATACGGCATGTTATTATTTTGTATTACCTTGGGGAGCGCGCTAAACGTGAAAGAACAGAACACGCTCAAGGTATACAGAATAATAAATACAAATTGTATAGTTCTTAATTATAGCAATACGGTCTGTAACTGAAATGGAGATGGAACTAAATACGAGAGTCGAATGTGTGCTATACTGCTCTGATGCTACTGGAGAGTAATAAACTCCTATCAGGAATATTTAAACAGGAAGAAATTGCCAGTCACCTTATGTAAAAGCCTACACACAACCTCAAAGCGGGTAGACCCAAAAGTCAGCAAATGCTGTGTGCAATACTACACATGTTACCATAATACCATTTTACATTAAAAACACAGTTTTACACCGAGTAGGCTGGAGAAAAATCAGCAATCTCTAAAATTGGAGTCCATATGCACAGCAAGAACAAAATAATCAAAGGAATGATTAGAATAACGAAGGGAGAGAGAGTATTTGCTGAAAACAATTAACGTAAAATAATCCTAAATGAACTGTGTCAATCTGGTATGAGGATAAGTGAGTTGCTCACAGGGCCTAGGAAAGCCCAAACCAAACAGCAAATTTTAAAAGGTTTTCCTTCTGCAATAGATCAGATTTCACAAGCAGATTGCTATTAACGTGCCCAAAACTGAGCGAAGCTTGCAGGAAACCAGGTGCAATGACAAACTCCTTTGTATCCCACATGGCAGTATTTGCCTGCAAATGCAATTCTTCCCAAACCAGTGAATTCCAGTTCAGCCCTCCTGCCCTGCAGTGCTGTCTTTGGAGGTGTAGTCTGACTGGAGCGAAATCCAACCAAGGTCAGATCAGTCTTCAGGAGCTATTATTCAGCCACTACTTAAATTTTGAATTACAAATTTTGTGATCCAAATGATGGAAATGTACAGGCTTGCTAGTTTTTGGAATAGTTTGGCTCTAAACACCATAGTCCATTAGATGAGGCATTACAAGATGCGTTACGGGAACAGAGTATTTTAAAATTATTCACGCAAATTGTGCAATACTTTAGATGACATCTTCAAAGCTATCATCTATGTAATTGTTCAGTTTGAGCAGCCAAAAAGTTGAAGATCCTTCCCTTTAGCCAGATCTTGAGCAGGAATAAATCAGAAAAAATCTAGTAACTCAGTATTTCCTATTATAAGTTATGAATTTTGCTTTACTGTTAGCTTTTACTGGGTATTAGCAAGATAACATCATCTTTTTTTTTTTTTTTTTAATAAGTTATTCAAGTGACTCAATGTCATTTAAAAATAACACAACCTCACAGTACAATGAATAGAGGATCGTGGCTGTATGACCCTGGTGGGCTTTGCCCTCCTTGCCCTCACCACCAAAACGCAGTGGGTACAGGTGACCAGTCTCAAGGTTTGACACTGCACTGGGTCAAATTTGTAAATACTTGCAGACCGGTGATGGCAGGAAGGGCTGAACTGCAATTGCTCTGCAAATTATTCCATCCATTTCTCAGCTAATGCTAACACCAACTCACAACACATTTTCCCCTGTATTATCAAAGTCTATGAGGTTTTCACACATTTCAGTCTAATGCCACTTATGCTTATTCCACACATAATCTTCTGTTCCAGCCATTAAAAAGGCTGATGCAGAAATGACTGATGTCACTAAATGCGGGTTGTTATTCAGTGAGAGTGAAGAAGGGGGAGGGAAAAGCCAGTTCTTGCTATTGTACTCAAGAGTGTTCTTCCCTTTTAAGTTAGCAGGAATCTTCAATACGTGTTAACTGACAGCTCAAGTTTAAAGACTCCATGTTATAAAGATACTTGCTGAATTAGCAAACATTTGCCTATTATTATCTTCATTAGAGAAAATCCGTGTAGAATTACAAGACAGAGTTATATTTGTATATTTTTTTCCTTCTAAGAATGCATTCAAATTCCGTAGTAATGGAAGATAACTACTGTTTGACAGAATTAGTGCTTACCATACATTAATAAATTGAGAATTTTCAACTACATTTGTATACTTTGATTTCTGTTATTCTGATAAACTGTTACCTTGACAACAAGCATAAATGAATGCATTATTTGAAGACAAATTTTCAGTGCAGCGATTTTAAATTGGTAATGGGAAAAAAACTTTTTAAAAAATACTCAGTAATTTCTTCTGAAAATATAAAAAGTTTTACTTAAATATCAGAAATGGAATATCAGTATGAATTATTCAACCTAAAATCTTATCATAACATGGTAATTATTACTACTGTTATTTTTGATAAATTTACAAACAATGGAAGTTTCACATTAACTCAGGAAAACATTAAGAAAGTAATAACAGAAGTTTAGAAGTTGAATTCAAGGAAAGAATAATGCTCCAAAGTTTTCTCATGACAGACAAAGTTTTTTCTGCTAGTTCAATTCATTTAGGTAGTTAATGTTTATGATTAATTGATCATGACAGTTTTATAGTATAAAATTGATTATATTAGATGTGTACTCTTTCATAGTGTTCAATTAGTTTAAGAAAACGCAGAGAGGCCAAAAATTTGCTATGCTTCAGAGGAAGAATGTTCAATTACATTTAGCAGGAAGACCACAAGTCAAGTATTTTTATCTAACCACAGTTTTTAAATAACCAAGGGGTGAACAGTGACAATATCTTAAGAGGATTTCAGAGAGGACAGAATCTTAAAGACATGACCTATTTAAGTAGTACATTGTGCATTATAAAACCATACTGTCAGCTACGCACCCTCATTTTAGTGAAAATGCAGTGTTTAAAAATTTGGAACACTGGTTGTATAAATTGTAATAATAAAATTGTTAGTGTGGTCGACCTCTGACTTTAACTTCCACAAGCGCTAATATACTCAATTTTATAAATACACCTCTACCTGAAAACTTGAAAAACAAGCAACTGCCCTGTGCTTTGGAGATGCCTAAAACTTAGTGAAATACCATTTTTGTATTTATGTTAGGGCTATTTTGATATGCATTCAACTGTCAATTCTCATATGCTTCTTCCATAAAGATACTCTGCTGGATATATGCAGAATAATATGAACAGATGTTATTCCCGCTCTGTTGATTCACATTAGAACTTTTATCTTTGAGGGATTATGAAGAGTGGATGAAACCGTAAGTGAACAACAGAGTATAGTAAATAAAATATTTAGGATTTCACTGCTTCTTCTAAATGAAGTTATTGATAGCAGATTATAGATCGGTGCTTCTACACTCATCTAAATTTAAGTCTTTTTATGCCATGAAAAGCTGACAGACTCTCAAGGTAAATGACTGGCAAAGTCTCATATTCTGATCGCCCAGCATCATCTGTATTTGCTGTACTCCAGAAAAAACTTCAATATCATTTGAGAGTTAGGACCACAATATGCCCTGAATAGTCCAACAATGTTATTTGCATTACAATATCAGGAATTTTGAGGGGTATAGTAAGTGGATCCCATTTGCAAGTGTGGCTTTGTAACTGTGATACCTACATTGCACATTTGGCCAGTCCAATTGCTAGTAAAGTACTGAACAGTTTCCTCTCCTTTTGTTCACAAAGATGTACATGTAAGTGTTTTGTAGGTTCAACAAAAACACCAACTAAACAAACAAAAACAATCACAAAAACAACAACAACCAAAAAACCATACCACACAATTATCTGAAGCAAATAAATGGATCTGAAAAAAGAACAAGATTAAAAGTATAGAACAATGTGTTCTGAGGAGGTCATTTTATTTGAGTGCTCAGGTACCCCAGTGAAGGCTCTGCCACCCTTATTTACACCCTTTTCTCCAAAGCCACTTCATCTCCTACTCAAGCCTGCATCCTAAGAGTAACATTAAGTACTTTCCTGGAACACACTAGTGAACTACATGCTCAGAGGGTCTCTGGAATTCCTTATTTTTAAAGCCATGTGACTGCAATAACATCATGCTAACAAGTCATACTATAAATTGTACATAACTGTATAGAAATAAACCATGCAAATTGTCTAAGTCTCCATCAAAATGGAATAAAGTGGGAGAGCTTTTTTTAAACTGGAAAATACAAGTCTGAACATTGTGCTTAGAATTAAAATAGCCTTTTATATTTCCTTGCTTACCTCACCAAAGGACCATCTGATTTCTTTGAAGTGCATTAAAACATAAGAGGTATAAATTCCTTTTTGCTTTTTAGAATACTATTGAATTTTTTTTGACATCACAGATGACAGTAAATGTGATTAATGGCTGCTGATAATTGGAGTTTCATTCCAGTGGTTATTGCTTGTCAGTAACAATTAATAGCTCCACAAACCCCCATTCATTTCACAATATTAAAGAATGATTGCCTGTGGGAATTATCCTAAACTAGCACTTTCAATTAGATTTTGAATTTTATAGTATATTGACTAACAAGTTATGGTTTTATAATAGCAGTGATGGTTTATTGTTGTATAGTAATCGCTCTAATTACATGTATGTTTAGCTGGAGAATTACAATTTTTATAGTCGTTGTATTAAAAATAGTCAACTGCATGATACCATTTCCTTAAAAGTATAGAGATTTTTGGTCTTTATCAGTAAAGATTATTTTCAATGTCAGTTACATAGGTTTTGTACCAGTATCTGATAGGAAAGATGCAATCAAGCACCAGCAGATACAGCATTTGGCACAGTCACCCAGTCCCAAGTCTGGCCTGTAGATTAGATATAAGGGAGTAACCGTCTCATCTGGTCATTGCCAGAACTGTAGGAAGGGAGGAGGGAAAATCTTCAATAAAAGGAAAGATATGGATTTTGGAGAGTCACTGAGAAGAATCCTCACCTTTGGCCTTTTCTCCAGTAAATAAATTTCCATAGTCAGAAGGAAAAACATAAAGAAAACACAGGAAGGGAGAAGGAATCAAGGACTGGCACGGAGGAGCACACAGGGGAGAGGGAAAGGCTTGTGTGAGATAAAGGAAGATAAAGCTGATTGAAAACACATCACCTGAATCGGGACAAAGCAGTGCACAGAGTTCGATGTGAAAGGGTAGAGTTATTTTATGTGACACAGAAGTTAATAGAACAAATTTTTAAGTTCCCTTAACTGAGAAACTTGCAGGCTCTGAAGTTTAACATGCTTATAAGATAAATCTTGAAAATGTTAAGTATACTAATATTTCCCTCAAGATGACAGTGCATTTCTAACACTGACTTCTATATTACCAGGATCTGAGTAACAGATCATCTAATAAAGTTCAAGAAAGTGGAAAAGGAAATAATGTGGAGAGTTTATAAAGTTAACTTCTTGACTAGCAAGGCACATATTGGTTTCACTTGCATAAGTGTTTTTTCCTAGTGCTCTACTTGACTTCAGTTTTTTGGTGCAGAGAATAAAATTTCTATGAGAATACTCTAAATAAATGTTTCTTCTGCTTTGTCTTTTATTTCAATATGCACCTAAAATTTACTGATAATTTTGATTATTTCTCTAATTTAATCTTAGACAAATTATCATAGAATCATAGAATAGTTTGTGTTGGAAGGGACCTTCAAAGCTTAGCTAGTCCAACCCCCTGCCATGAGCAGGGACATCTTCAACCAGATCAGGCTGCTCAGAGCCCCGTCCAGCCTGGTCTGGGATGTCTCCAGGGATGGGGCATCTACCACCTCTCCGAGCAACCTGGCTCAGTGTTTCACCACCCTCATTGTAAAATATTTCTTCCTCATGTCTGTCCTGAAGCTCCCCTTTCTTAGTTTAAAACCATCTCTACTTGTTCTGTCACAACAGGCCCTGCTAAAATGTCTATCCCCATCTTTCTTACAGGCTTCTTTTAAGTACTAAAAGGCCACAATAAGGTTTCCCCAGAGCCTTCTCTTCTCTGAGCTGAACAACCCCGACTCTGTCAGCCTTTCCTTACAGGAGATGTTCAGCCCTCTGATCATTTCGGTGGCTCCTCCGGCCCCTCTCCAACAGGTCCATGTCTGTCCTGTACTGAGGGCTCCAGAGCTGGACACAGGACTCCAGGTGGGGTCTCACCAGAGCAGAGTAAGGTGGCAAATATATAAATATCTAATGAATCTCCCAAATAAAGAAAATTCTAGTAATTCAATCTTGTCACATTCTTCCAGACAACTAAGTCATCTTAGTGTAAAACAAGGCAAAATAAGTATCTGTCCTATGAAGCACTGAATTATTTTAGCGAACTAAGTTAAGAAAAAAGACAACAAGAAAAGTGACTGTGAGAATTTCAACAACATTCCAGGTCAAAACTGCAGCCCATTGCACATCCTATATAATAGAATAATAATAATATAATAATTCGGTGATGATAATTTCTAAGTCAATGCCAAACTCTGGCTAAAGTTAGTGAGAACAGGAGCAAGACCTTTCTTACTACTATTTGATTAGTTTGTGCAGGTTTATAAAAGCAGAAAATTGCTGCTGGTGAAAGCAGAACCTCAAAAGATTTACTTGTTCATTTCACTGGAAAAGCATAACGTGGAAATTTGGATGATTATCCAGAGATACGTAAACCTTTTTGATGTATTTTAACCCTGGCCTTCAGACCATGTGTTCAGACATATTTTTTCTTACACTTCCATGATACTACTATTAGTTATTTGTTGTATATCAGCACGCCATACCCCTATTCAGCATTTGTTCTACTGTGGCAGATACTGTATAGACCATGGTGAAACTGAGTGGAGAGTAAGACGGGACTAAATACAAAATGTAAGTAGCTTCCAGAACTAAATCTAAAAAATAACTAGCTTTGCAAGTCCTTAGATAAATTTTAGCTAAGTGAAGGTCAGGTGTTATTTTAGAACAATTGTTTTTCTTATAATTTCTTTTAAATTCAAAATAAAATACACACACAAAATGTTCCATTGAATAAATTCACAATTATGATGTAAAACATCATGATTAAAGAGAACAAAGTATACAGTATGTGGTGTGTCAGGGATCTGATACAAAAGGACAACAGATTTCAGAAATGCAATTCAGTTTTATTCTTCGATCTAATCTAATAAACCTTTAATCTTTCTCTTGTAGAAAAAAATTCAGGCATTGCAATGCCTGTAGAGCCAATTCTAATCTCTCATTCACACAAATAATTTTCACTCCTCAGTAACTCTCAGGTTTGATAATACCAACAAAAAGAGTCCCACAATATGTGTCTCATATCCAGCACTGAATTTATCAGTTACTTATTTTTTGATTGAAGAATTTCTTTTGCAAGAGAAAAATGAAGGTTTTCTGAATGCTTAAACATCGAACTTTTATTCCTTTTCCCAAAAATCCATATTTCTCATTCCTTCTGTCATATTCTTAATAATTTTTAACAGCGATTATTAAATACGATATGCTGCTCAGTGTCTTAAAGCCGCAATGGTATTCAGCCTTCCCTGGAAGAGAGACCTTTTCACGTGCGTTCTGTTTTTAACTCAGTTCAGGTACAATAAGCGAAAACTGAGCAATAAACCATAAAGTCAGGAATAGGCTTCTGTCTTTATATGTATGTAAAGGTAACATTACTTGAAGCCAGTAAAAGCAGTGGTTACTTGGCACCTGAGAAGACTAGATATTGCTAAGATTCTCCAGCCAAAGTTCTCAAGGTCAGTTAAATATAATTTAAGATCCAAAAAAATGACTGTATCCTCATTTTCCTTCAACACAGTATTACCATGAGTGTGTGCAGTATTTATAAGCTGCTCAATAAATTCAGTCACTTCTGCACTGTGACCCTCAAAAATGTATAGCAAGAAAGAGCTCAAAGAACAGAAATGTCAGCTTTGAAGTAAGTTTCTCTAATGGGAGAAAGCTTACGTTCTATTTGCTTTAGGTTATACAAACATATTTTTTAACTTGGTCAATTTTGAGTGGTAAACAAAGGGAAATTTCTCATGCTGCACACACACCAGCCATCACTACCTCGGGGCTCTGACTAAACTCATTAAATGTCTGGCTCAAAAAAGAGCAACATGAGTAACCTTTCATTACAGTGTTCTTCCTTAACAGATGAAGGTAGACTGTAATAAACAAGAGGAAGCATATTCCTTCGTGGAAGAAGTGATTCAGTCACAATTTCCACAATTCTCATCCTGGTAGTCTTCTTCTTGCTGCTTCCTACATCCTCATGGCCACCAGCATAGAAAGAGGAATGCAGGGGACATGCAGAGACTGCTCTGCTTTGGTGCCATGGCAGTGAGCCCTGTATGACAGGTGCCCAAAGAGGGACCAGAGGAACCTCTCCCTCCTGCTAACTGCCCCACCATCAATGACAGGCACATTACTTCTCACCTACAGAGTGATGAACAATTAGCAGCACTACCAAGTGCACTTAAGCAATTGCTACAGGATAGCTAGGCAGGCTGTGCGGCTGCATGTCATCCTGCCTCCAGGTGTAGTGTCCTTCTACCCGTCCCATGTAAAAAGCATGGATATGACCCCATGGTTAAAGAATGGCTTGGGCTGTACCCCGCCTCCCGGAGTTGTCCCTGGGCTGTATCATATGAGGAAGCTGGCCTCCCAGCACCCACAGGGACATTTCCATATACACACACTATATAGTCTCCTGGCTACCGGACTGAAATCCAGATGATTTTATTAAGTGGTACTTCCTCTAATTTTATGCTTCCTCCAGCCATTCGGTGTATTTGATAATGAACCCAAACTGTAATGTGGGACTTGAAATAAGTATCCTGAGTAAAATCCAGTGCCTTGCAGTCAACTGAAATTTTTCCATTGATCTAAATGAGGGCAGAATTTCTGCCATGGTCCTAAAACTGTTCCCCCTTAAGAATGCAGCCTATTTCAGTTAAGGATACCTTACTATCCCCCTACTCTTAATATATTATAAACTTACAATAATAATTTTACTAGAGTTTAGTATCACAATTATGTGCAGTGTCATTTCAGTCTCAAATGCTGGATACAGAGCCATTTCAAAGACTTCCATTTCCCAAATGACAGGAACGCTCTCTTAATTAGTTCAGATGTTTTGCGTACAAATATTTTTTAACAGAACAGTGTGCTGCGAAGTCCACTTTGGTAATTCAGTTGCTGTTTTCAAAATGTAGTATTTTACAAAACACCTAGAAGGGAACTAGACATGGCCTCTAAGAAGACTCCAGGGGAACAGGAAAGCCAGAACATCTGGGCAGAACGGGGAATGGCAGAGCACCATTAGCTGTCCTTTCTGGGGTCACATTCTAGCTTCTGCATGCCTTTCTAGTTCTCGAGTACCCAGCAGTTTTTATGTGCCTTGGGTCATTAAATAATTAAAATAACCATACATTCAATATTATAAAACTCATCAGAACACACATGCAAAAATTTAGAGGCTGAGACCCAGCTGTTTGCTAGTTTGAAGAATTTCTTCATTTTACATTTATTCTAAAAGCTATAGCATTTTAGAGTTTTGGGATTTTCTGCTTATTTGGTAATTGTAAGTATATGTTATGACTGTAGTGCTGGAGACTTTAGTCTGATTAATAGAGGAAATAAAAAACTTAAGGTTTTACTGCTGCTATGTTTACTCTTGTACTTGGCGAACTTCAGAAGCAGCAGGACTGTTTTAGTTGTCACTGCCTTTATTAAAAATTCCCTCTCTTCTACTTATACACACACAAACTCAAAGAAGAGTTTGGCTACAGTTTTCAATAGAAGGCTCATCAGTATATACTATAATTTCACAGCAGGAAAGACCACACAGAGTTATACTAAGAAGTTTCCTACAGAGGTCTATATCAGAGCTTCTATATTCACATCATTGTTATGCTTATCAGGTGCATGGATTTCAGGCATTTGCCTTCTCTGACTTGGCCTTCTTACCTTCTATAACTTACATTTAACAAGCAGGCAAAAGCCTCTCTGAGCTTTACTAGGAGGAGATAATTGTTCTATGCTCTTTGCAGCAGTTTCCTTTCCAGCACTATAACATACATCAGTTGCTAATGGTTAATTACTTTGTGCACTTGCAGTTCAGTCTCCTGATGAGGGAAATTAAGTTTTGTGGATTTAGCCTAGGAAAGCCTGGACTCAAAACATACATGCTCTTAGAAGTTTTTCTGAACTCTAGTCAAAGCAGTTCCTTGGCACACAGGACAGGGGTTTGCAGGTCTGACTTCTGTTCCAGGTGGCACCTGACTCAGTGTTCACTGGTTGCATCAACCGCCAGGACTATTTTTTTGCACCTCACGCTGACGAGTATGGACTTTCCTCTCAATGAAAGACTGCTCATCCGCTCCTGCGAGAATCTGTGCATACCACTATAACTAAATGTTTCAATAGTTCAAGGAGTGACTCATTCTATCTGCATTTTGCTTACAACAGTCTTGGCAAGAGACAACTAACCAGCCTTGAAGCAGTGTTGGAGCTAGGAATGCAACATCCAAATTCATCCATCCTGGAGAGTTAAGGAGCTCACTGGCGTCCTCTGCCAAGCCTTAAACCGATAACGGGTATTTAAAGGTGTGTACTGAAGACAACAATTGCGTTTTGCCCATTTTTACTAGAAATATTGCTGATCCCTATGAGCATTGTGTAAATTATACCCAGATATCTTGGAAAACATGATAAACAGAACTGTCTGGAAATATTCCAGTGAAAAACATTTCTCAAGAACACCAGAGTTATTTTCCTGCAGCATTTTGGATTTTATTAATTTTCACTAAATAGAAGTCAGATTCATAGGCTCCCTTGTCTGGACCCCTGACAGATTGTCCCAAGAGATCCAGAAATTTTTCAGATTTTTTAAATTCTGAGCAAATATGATGTTCTGACAAAAATAAGGATCAACTCTTGCAGAATGGAAATCCTGTTTTAATAAACTTTTTATGGCATCTTATTTTCTCTTTTCATATCTGATTCCCAAAGTAACTTAGAGAATGAGCTCTGAAAGGTACTTTAAATTTTGGAAACTGACAATGGCTACTTAAAGGTAACTGCAGTTATGTCAGCATGCAAGCAAAAAACCCCAAACCAAGCAACCAATAACAAAATAAACCCCCCCAACAAAAGAAGTCCCAGATGCTTTTTCAGATACAGAACTAAGGCAATTCTCAAGAAACAATTTTTGCCAGAGTTCTTTGTCTGCTTTGGGAAGTTCACCTGGTATGTCTATGTCAGTTACAAAGTGTATCTACTAGAGAGTAGACTTCATCTTACGATTTGTATGACTGTCCATAATGATAAAAACCCAACAGAATAAAAGGCTTTTTTTTTTCCTAACGCTAGATAGGGAGCTTAATTAGCATTAATTTAATTCTGAGAGCAACTCTTCATCTCCCTTATTTCATAGAAGAGCTGCTGATGGAATACTTCATAATGTTTTTCCTTTCTAGAAGACAAATTCACCTTGACCACCAACCTCCTCTCTTTTTCAGTACAATTTATACGAAGTATTTATATTGTTCTGAGGTTAACACAAACAAACACCAAAACAAGCAAACAAACAAAACCCCTTGCCTATAATTCATTTTGATTTATCATTGATGAGGGCTCTTGCTCTTGAAGTGACAAGGAGACAAGCTGGCCCATTTTTTTCCAAATGAGCAACAGTAATAGAAGGCTATTGGGAATTTTTTTTCAGCTTTCTTTCTAATTGATTCTTAGTGGCAAAAGCTGTAGTCAGCCTATGTGATGAAAGCCAGAATGCTTCCCCAGAAAACGTCAAGGTGGAGCTGAATGCGTACAGGATATTTTGTGTTTGTGTATTACAGTCTAATTTACTCTTTTTACATCTTCCAGTTGGAAAACCAGTTACGAATATTTGTAAAAAAAAACTAATGAAAAATATAATTTCAAAATAGATACCTCTGGCACACTAATTCTGACTTTTGGTCACCTTTCTCATGAGAATTACCTCCTTATCAAAAAATGATAGAAATATAGAACTCTTGCCATAAAAAAATGTTTTTACATTTCAGAGAGAAAGCACCAGAAATGTAATGGTGTCTGCAAAAGGCTTCTCTACTGCTCTTGTATTTTACTTGAAAGGTAATGGAAGAATCTTAAATTTCAATATATAACAGTATACTTTATGTCCTACACTGCTCTTTTACTAAGTCAGAAAGGCCTTCTTCAGTGACTTGGTTAGGTGCATTTAACTAATAACTCTATGTGAAATTATATCAATAAGTTATTTGTTAATCAAGCCAAATTACTGAAAGAAAATTCTCAAATGAGGGCTAAATACTGGGACTTCAAACGGAAGTCACTTCTCAGTTGCCACCTGTGTTATGGTGTTTGAGTGCTATATATGTGTAGGTTTTTGCTGGTTTAAAAAAATAATATTTAAAGCCAGGTTTTTCATGAATTCCTTATTGTGCTCCACTCTGCTGTATACTTTACTTAAAAGTTAAATTCTTTGTGAAGGAAATCCAAAATTGTTGCTCTGTAATAAAATAGGTTTGGTGCTGTTTGCTTTTTTTTTTTATGAGTCAACACTTTTCAAGTGAATAGGGCCTTTATAAAACATATTTTAACACTCTTGTAGATTAATAATGTGTTAGCAAAAAAAGACATGTTGAGCTTGGCTCAATTATCCTTCCATCCCAATTATACTGTGACATTAAATTGTGTGACATTTAATAAGAAAGGCCATTTCACCCATGGCTGCCTCAACTGCTGACAATTTATGCAAAAGTGTTCCCTCTTAAGAAACTCTGCTGTAAGAAGGCAGCTTTCTCACTTGCTGATATGTCTAACTGCCCATATAAATTAAATAAGATGCAGCAAAATATATAAAATTGTTCATCTTACGACTACCTGGTGCCACTGACTACAGAAGAAGAATTAACCAGGCAGGCATAAATTCTTTCTGAGGTTGCAATAGTGTCAATGGACTAAAATAAGAAAGAACCAGGGTGCAAAACAACAAAATATTTTCGTGTAGATATCTCTTATTTCTTTATAGTGTTTCACATTTGCAAATACAAATTCACAGGTTTAAGTATCTTTGATTTTTAATCAAAAAACCACTGTTACACAGAACTTTTACTGACACCACTAAATAAGCAACCTGAGTAAATCCAGTGTTGTCTTCCTCAAAGCAAAACCGAGTGACAACCTTTAGGACCAGCTCAAGACTCTTTCCAGGACAAGCATACACACTTGTTATCATAGATTATAAGCAAAGAAATCTCAGGTAGCTGCTCAGATGGCTCCAAAACTGGAAGATGTATAGCTTGGTCTGTATCTGAAGTAACTGGACTTGGTGATAGGCAACTGGCTTCAGGATTTGAGCTAGAACTCTATGCAGTACCAAGCAACAATATAGGAATGCATCAGCTAGCTCTATAGATGTCTTGAGGATTTTTGGAGCAAGTCCCACTCCATGGTGGTGTAAAACAATGCTCTAATTAACTTCTACCTGGATGGGAGCACTCTGCCATGGATAAAGAACTGGCTGAAGGACCAGGCTCAAAGAGCTGTGGTGAATGGAGCCAAATCCGGCTGGCAGCCGGTCACAAGTGCTGATCCCCAGGGCTCAGTATTGGGGCCAGTTCTGTTTAATCTCTTTATCAATGATCTGGATGAAGGGACTGAGTGCACCCTTAGTAAGTTTTCAGATGACACCAAGTTGGGTGGGAGTCTTGATCTGCTGGAGATTAGGAAAGCCATACAGAGGGATCTGGACCGATGGGCTGAGGCCAGCTGCATGAGGTTTAACAAGACCAAGTGCAGAGTCCTGCACTTGGGTCATAACAACCCCAGGCAGTGCTACAGGCTCGGGGAAGAGTGGCTGGAAAGCTGCCTGGCAGAGAGGGATCTGGGGGTGTTGACTGACAGTCGGCTGAACATGAGCCAGCAGGGTGCCCAGGTGGCCAACAGCATCCCAGCTTGTATCAGGAATAGTGTGGCCAGCAGGACTAGAGAAGTGATTGTGCCATTGTACTCAGTGCTGCTGAGGCCCCACCTTGAATACTGTGTTCAGTTTTGGGCCCTTCATCATAAGAAATACATTGAGGTGCTGGAGAGAGTGCAGAGGGGGCAACGAAGCTGGTGAGGGGCCTGGAGCACAAGTCTGATCAGGAGCGGCTGAGGGAACTGTGGCTGTTTAGCCTGGAGAACAGGAGGCTGAGGGGAGACCTTATCGCTGTCTGCAACTGCCTGAAAGGAGGTTGTAGCATGGGGGGTGTTGGTCTCTTCTCCCAAGTAGCAAGTGATAGGATGAGAGGAAATGGCCTCATGGGAGGTTTAGATTGGAAATTAGGAAAAAATTCTTCAGTGAAAGGGTTGTCAGGCACTGGAACAGGCTGCTCAGGGAAGTGCTGGAGTCACCATCCCTGGAGGTGTTTAAAAGGCATTTAGACAAGGTTCTTAGGGACATGGTTTAGTACTAGAGTTAGGTTATGGTTGGACTCAATGATCCTGATGGTCTCTTCTAACTGAAATGATACTGTGATTCTATGATTAAGTCAGGTGTATTTAAGACCATCATTTTCATATTTTCAGATAACTATGAGTCACACACTTGAGTAAATGGCTTGGCTTTCAAAAAGAGTCTGAGTTCTTAGAGCAATCAATTTTACTCCATTATCAAGTAGAATTTTATGGTAACGTGGCACATCTGGTCTATTGTTTAGGTAGGACAGATGTTTCAAATCAAAGACCCAAGCGCTGAAGAACAGACTGTTTGCCTCAGGTGAAAACTCCGTGAAAGTCACAAGGACTAAATGATTGCATCCTGCCTGATTAAGACTGGATAAACTAATTCAGGTTCCTGCTCATGATAGAAATATTATTTTTTCTATGGCTCTGTTCTGCCCAGTAATAGCTGGTTTGCAGTTTTTCTGTGATGTTACAACATGAAGTATAGGAAAATAGGGTAACAAAAAAAGCAAAATTGAAAGGGTAATCTTGTCAATCTTTTCAAAGGATAAGGAAAAAACAGCTAAATTTTAACTACTCCATACTATGAAAATCACGTGCTTTTACAGATCCGTGGGTGGAGAGAACAGTCTGTGCCTTCATGTACATTAACAAAAGTTAATCCAGCTGCTCCAACTTCAGGGCATGCCACAAACTGCTGTACAGGATGGATAAATGAATGAATCACTGAGCCATGATCTTCATCCTTCTTTGAAAATCATAGTTATTTCTGGTACCAAGTTTAAAAAGTTTTTTTGTTGTAGAAAATGCCTGTGCAGGAATAAGCACTATTGCAAAGACAGTGCTTTCACTGAAGATGCCCCTGGCAAGGACTTTATACCACTATCAGATTTCATGCACCGTTTCATGTAATATCTCTATAAAGCACTCATGCCTAATACAGAAGAAGACAAAGTGTTTACATTTGTGGCAGGAGTAAATAAAATCCTAGGAAACCACAAGCAGCAAAATACTTAGGGGAGAGGGGGGACAAAACAATTAAACTAAGGTGTGCCTCTTAATTGTGGTAGTTCTAAGGACAAAAGAGAAGGAACATAAGTATTCCAAAGCACAAGCCTGTTTTTATCTTTTCATTTCCCTTTCTTAGAGATAAATAGATGTTTACAGGAAGAATCAGATTTTACCACACGTAGAGTACAGAAGCTAAATTCTACCAGAATTTCTTTGGCACAGCTCTAATTTCTTCAGAAACTAAATACATAGCTAGCACTTGTGAGCATTTGAATGACAGGATGAATTGATGTGCAAACTTTCCCAGTACAAAAAAGCTGCAGGCTAGCTGTTGGCATGGAGCAGCCAACTACTCACTTGGAAGCTCATTGCCTTTTGCATGCTGGCTGAGATGGATGCTGGCTTTGGACACTTGCTTCCTACTTGCACAGCCCCCCTCTGCTGACATGCTCATGCCCCTTCAGCAAAGAGGAGCCAGAGCCACCCGGGGTGGTGGCACACAAGTACTGTCCCTACCTGCCTCTCCTCCTGGGCTTGGTGACACAAGCAGAAAGCCAGGCTTCCCAGGACCTTCTCACCATGCTCTGTGGTCCCTTCAGCCCTGCACCCCGCAAGGGCAGCCTGGGCGCTCGGCATCGGGCCATAGGAGTGGATTTTGCTGTGGCACTTCATTGTCTTCTGCTGCAGCAGAAAGTCAATTAAAGTTCATGGGCTCCTGCTTACAGCTATAGTAACCAAGCCTGACTCCTGCTCACTGCTGCAGGGTGAGATCCAGCCTGCCTGGGGGGAAGGAAGAAGTTCGCAGACACAGAGCAGGCTGCAGTCCCTGTACAGAGAATGGGAGAAGGGGGAGCCATACCCATCACTCCCTTGCACTTCTCCTGACACGCACCGGCCTCTCCTCACCAGTTCCCCAAATCCTCAGTTCCCTCCCCAGCGTTCCCCTCTCTCCGCAGCGCCTGCCCCTGCTCTGCCAGTGCTGCAGAACTGACCGGCCCATTCCGGGACAGCGGCATATTCTTGTCCACTGCTGGGAGTCCAAGGTGGGGTTTGCCTGTATTTCTCCATCATTCTCTAACCATACATGAACATCAGCAGCAGGTACACAAATGAAGACCAGTTGGGATTTTTGTTTTCCTGTGCACTACTGTTCCTTCAGTAATTAACTAGAAGTTAGAAATAATTAAAACATCATGTAGACACCTCTTTACATCATCAACCTTCCTCCTATTACATAAGAGAACAAATTGTAAGGATTAGCTTCTTCTCGGTCATGCGTCTAGAGATGCAATGGAATCTCCACCCCAAAAAGGAATGGCTTTTATCATTTCAATTCAGAAAATAAGAAAAATTAGTTTGGAGGCTTGGTATAGTATAATTGAGTCTCTGCCAGATAGCAGCAACCTTTTTTGAGAAATATCAAGCTTCAGCTTGTGGGCTTTTGCTATGGCCTTTGAACCAGGGCAGAATAATATTGTGATTTTCTGAACGCTTATTGAGCAAATATTCAATTGAGAATTCAAGATTTGATTCTACCTCTATAGAAGCCCCTGCAAAATTTCCCTACAATTTTTATGTTTTGTAGTTAGAGCTCTGATTTCTAATTTGGCTTCTAGATGTCCAAAACTGGTTCAATAATTATATTCTAGAATTATAACAGAACTCTCCAGATGCACCATTTTGTTAAATCCTGCTTTCTTTTCAAAAGTTATTCTTCCACTGTGATCGTAAATTCCTTTAGCACCAGGATTCTAGAATCATTTGCAAAACTGTAAAATAAAAGTTGTCATTTTTCCTGTTCTATATGGAAATTAATGTAACAGATTGTTTAATTTGAAAGAGCACATAAGCAGAGTGTTGATGAATTGCTTCAACTATCAACATGACTGAGAGACAGTAAAACTTCCTTTATATATAATCACCAACAATGCAATTTTTAAAGGGTATGATGATTATGTGTGGATGAAAAAGAAATTCAATCTCTATCATGCACTAACAATGTAAAATTCATTGTAATTTCTGCTGGACCTAAACAATGGTACCCTTGATGTAGGTGCTGTAAAAAATTGTTTAAAACCCATAGTTCTGGCATGCACAGTGTAATATAAAATTACAGGTCTTGATAAGAAAATAATTGTACTTGCTTTGAGTAGCCTTGCATTACTGTTCTGTTCACTAAAACCTAATTATTGATAAATAACTTGAAGTAAGTCCATTTTCTCCTCATTGTAGCTGAATTACATTGATGGACATGATGGGTCTGATTTTGCTTCTTACAAAGTCTATGGCAGCTTGTCAACTTTCATTTAAATTCTAATCCCTAGAAAACTCTCCTCTTGATACCTAGCACAGCGCCTTTTAATATATCCCTATTATTATCAATCTAATTACATGATATAAGGCACGCTCAAAGAGTCAAAACACCACCTCTTTGCTATAAGTTAACATACACTGCTGAGACTTCCCCTTAGCAAACACTGAGTTGTGACATAATTGTTACAAGTGAGGCAAAGTTTGTAGGCAGAGAAAATGTATTAATATTTTATTGGACCAACTGACATAGCTGGGGAAAAAGTCAACAAACCTAGAAAATTTTCTGTTCCCTAAAGCCCATCATTTTACCCAGCCACATCGTCTGGTTTTAGCAAAATACACTCTCTCTTCCTACAGCCCCACCTTTTTGGATTGTCACAGACAAAACACAACCACTACAAATATTTTCAGGTAATGATGATGCCATGGTAACATGCGTAAATAGTATTTTTTGCCTGTATTGAGGCAACATACATCTGCTGGGAGGGTTAAGAGAATATTCCACAAGAAAAACAGTTCTGTAAATACTACGCCCCTGCTCAAGTCCTCCTGCAAAATATTGCAATTTTATATTTAAAAATTTGAATTAAAGTTCTCGCTCTCATTTAACAGAAAGAAAATAAGATTTTATTCAATATACAGGAAAACTGGAAAATAAGCTACACTAAGTGCTGTCAAGTGCTTACCAAAAAAAAAGGGGGGCACAAAAGAAATTTAAAAACAAGACAAAAAAACCCCCACCTTTGACCACATTCAACTATTCTAATGCTAGATGATAAACATGAGACTTCCCTGAGTGATCATGATGTAAAGAATACAAGGAAATGGACTTTAAATGTCTAGACTAGTACATAGCAACTGGAATAACAGAAAGGGTACACATTTCAAGCCTTTATTTTAATTGGTAGTTTCCTTTAAGTAGCTTTATTTCCTAGATAGTAAAATGACCCCCAAAATATTGCAGTACAACTTTCCACAGCCTTTCCTATAGGTTTACTGTCTCCCTTCCTGCAGCAGTACAACTTGCCATAGGCTCATTGTTTCCATAACATTAATAAGTGTCTTCTTTTCACACACGGAGGAAGGTGCAAGTGATTCCTTTCCAACAGGCTTGAGCTCTGCGAGCAGACAGCTCTTTGTCACACGCAGGAGGGCCTGCTTGTGCGGAACACGCAGCTGGCTACAAGCGTGTGGAGCCACACTGATCTTGCTTTTTGAAAACACGCTCCTTAAACCTCCGAATGAAGCAACAGTGATAATAATTATCACATACTTCAAGACAATGGTAAACAGAGTTTCAAGGCTATGACAATGCAGAAACAATTCACTATAAACCTACATTCCTGATCCTAATGCCTCAAGTTGGAAAACATTTATAACAAAGTAGAGCTAAGGTTTGATTCCACTGCCATTCAGATTGATGGGAATTTTACCCCTGGCTTCCACGGTAGCAGTTCATAAAAATGTATTTACTGGAGAAGGCAGAAGTAATTCATATGTATGACTGCATGAATGCTTATCCATATGCATGCAGATATTATAGCTAGGTACATTCCTTTTTTCCAAAGTTAAGGTATTTTTGAAAAGAAAAAGAAAAAAAGGCAACTCTGTCATTTATCTGATTTTATGTTCTTACATTCTTATGATGTATTTTAGTGTCACATCTTCATGTTTCCCATAAGCTTTCTTTTATGTCTAAAAACACACCAGTAATAATATCTTCAAGCTCTTCTACTTCTGTTATGAGTTACATTTATACAGATACATGATGGCCAAGTTTCTGTTTAAAAAACTCTTATCTTTGAAACAGCATTTGAATTTCCTTAGTCTGTTTAAATTCTAGCAGTAATTACAACACAGAACTTTGTCTCATGCAATTTCTTTGGCTTTTTAAAACCAACAATTAGAAGTTAGATAGCAGATTCAAATTAACGTATTACGTAGTTTATCTGAAAATGCAGAGTCGAATTCAATTAAACACAATTAACCTCCAGAACTGCCACTGCTTCTGAGGGTGAATCACATCCCTCCCAGCAGTCAAATCTTCATGCGATCAGAGTCTCTCGACAGGACCATGGCCCACATTGTCCCGTCAACATCACCCCAGGTAATTTGTGCAAATGAAGAGCAAGGACTCTTCATCTTTACAAGAGTTTGTTGTGCTTAAGGGGTAGAGTAATCGAAGGACCAGCCAACTCTAAGTTGTACGGGACTGATTAGCTGTATCTGGGAAAAAGAGAGGCAAGAGATGCAGCCAAACTATAATACGTAAGTACAAAAATCGTTTTCATAGAGCAGTTCTGTACCTAAGGAAAGGATTAATTTTTTGTCTCTACGAAGGTAGAATTAACAAATGCAAGAGCTCAGTCAGCTGGAAGATCCTGATAGAATTTAACCAGAACTAAATCAATAAGACTTTACAGAAATGCAGCCATATACCCATAGAAGCTACTTTGTAGATCATAAATAAGCCAGTACTTAATGACATCTTGGCCTCCTTTGCGTGTTCTAGAAGTGTAAGTTAGACCTTGTGCTGACTAAAAATAGCTATCTTAGGATTCCTGTGCACTCAGGGTCCTCCAGAGGAAAGACGGGCCAGGCTGGCCCTGCAAAATATCTCAAGAATAAACCTTTTTCAGAATGCAACTGTAGTGGTATCTTGGCTTTTCTAACTGTTAAGAGTTGGGAGCCGGAAAAATAATTTGTCTCTATACATCACCTCCATTTGTTCATTTCCTGGAATCCTGCATTAAGCTCACAATGACATTTTACATCTCATTCTAAATCGGCAGGTACACATTTATGTGAAGTTCTATTCCAGAGCCACATGCTCAAGGAAAACCCATTCTGTCACTTATGGCTATCTATCTATTGAATAATTGGCCTAATCTACCTCTCTGAGTGCTCCTCCAGCTTTTATTCCAAAATACATTTCTTCAGACTCACAAAAAAATCTTTGTTCTTCTGTAAAATCTGCTTTCTTTTATCTGAAAACCAATTAAAATATCTAGAAGCACAGGTAGTGAACAGACTGAGAAAAATGGATTTTGGCTATTCCTGTGCTATCTGAGGAGATGGAGTTAAGAAGTCTTAACCCACTCAAAAACATAAAGAACCCTGCCTGTGAGCTGAAAAATGGAAAATTAAACATTTTAGAGTAACATTTTACAGACAGAAAGATCTTAAGTGCCTGAAAGGAGATGATCTTTTAACATAAAGTACCTTCTCAATGACAGCAGTAGTGTCAGTTCCATGATTATAATTAATCAGTAGCACAACATATGCTGTTAGGTCAACTAGAAATGATTTCTGAAAAGAGGTAACACATTCAAAACACCATCTAACTTGACTCATCTCAAGCTTAATAATATGCTCTAATAGGATTTAATGCCAGTTCTCTTTCAACAGACTTAACCAGGGAGCCAAGACTGAAACACATTATCAATATGGGGGAAGAATATTTACATTCAGAAAGGAAAAACATGACATATTGATTAAAAAAAGTCAAAAAATCACATCAAAGTGAAGAGGAAAATTTTGAAAGCATCTATACAGACAGACTATGAAAAACAGTGATGTGTTACTCAGTAAAGCTGCAGCCTAAAAAATATTCTCGTTGTTTTCCACGGAAAACAGAACTATTGCTATGTCAGCTTCATCATTGTCAACCCTCTGCCAAAACCCTCCGAACAAACACCTCAATGTCTTTGAAGTGGGCAACTCATTAGGTAGAAGTCAGCCAGACTATAGGACAAAAACGTTCGGTTCTCTCCGCTACCTTAATTTGACCTCAGCGCTCTCCCTCCCAGACATGACCTTAGCCACCAGGCTACTGGCTGTTTTAAAGCAGTGTCTCTTTTTTGTCTGTTAATACTCATTTCCCTTTGAAGGGGTAATTTCATGCCCATCCCATATTCCAGTTCCCAGGTCTGACAGTCATCCAGCCTCCTGCCCTCTGTGACTGTGTATTTCAAAGAAAATGCTCAAAGAGGGGTTAAAATGATCTCTCCTGCTCCCACCCTTCTAAAATCTTATTGCAGGTATTTTTAAAATGCAGTCTGTCATGTCTACAATTTTCTAACAAATACCTGTCTTGTACCAAAAGTTTTGATTTTCTATTTTGTTGGGAATAAAAGCATTTAATCTAAACCAAGTTGTTCTCTCCTTCAGACCTCCATTTACAGCTCTGAAAAAAATATCTTTCACATAGCTTCAGTTTTCCGGTATTTCGCTGGGGGCGGGGTGGGGGGGGGTACTTAGCTCGCAACTGAAAAGGGTGTTTCCATTTGTCCTCTGCATTTCAAATAATGCACAGAATGATGGATGCATCTACCAGGTAAAGAACCGAACCCATTCTTTGTTTTTAATCAGTTTCTTTAGAGTTGATCTTTCAATTAAGTAATTGCCAAAGCATGCCATATCTAAGCATTCTGTAGCTAACACAAAACTCTTTGCCTTGCACTGAAAGATGAAGACTTAGGCAGATCTTCGCCTACAGTAAACATTAGCATTTCCATTCCTGCCTTCTAAGGTGTCAAGAATCACATTTTCACAGAATCACCTTTTCCATTATCCCTTTGAAAAAAACGAAAAATGATCAAATAGAAAAGTGCTATTGTGAGGTAGCTGAGACTGCTAATGTAAAAAGTGACTTGCACTAGAATGACACAGAAAATGTTCATAACTGGCATTTGAGGAAGGGCAATGACACTACTATTTCTATCACAGACTAATTTGCACTGTGAAGTGAAATTATGTTCCAATATGATAACCCGTGACCCTTAACAAGATATTAAACTGATATGTCACAGCTGGTCACTACCTTAAACTAGTCGGGATGTAGCAGGGCAAGTACCAGACTAGTGTGAATGCTGTGTAGAATGCAGGTGCGTTTATATAGCACAGTGGTGCTACAGAAAGATGCAAAGTAATTGTAACTGCCTCCAAGAGCAGAAGCATTACAGTTACTGTCATGCATCCAAGACAGCGATTAAGAAGCTTCCTTTTCCCTTTTCTCCCTCCTGCTTAGGCCCATCTGACCTGAGGTACAGCCATGATCTGAGCATATACTAGGTGAGGGTAATACAGAGTCGGACAGCTGGGTCTCCCCCAGGCAGCCCTGGGCTCACCCCGCCTGTGTTCTGACCCAGCTGGATGTATGTCTGCCTTGCTTCAGCAATACCCTGCCCTTGCCGTGCCTCACTGCTTCAGCTTGAGCACAGCTCTTCAGATGAGCATCGACCAGCTCCATTCCCCCCATAACCCAGGCCTGGCTATTTTAAGAGACTGAAACCTCATTTGAATACATAGACATTTTTTGTCCTATATTCAGGAACACTTGAAGGTTGTGGCTGTTCCATGAGCCAGCCTGTTTTGAACAGATACAAGAGTAACAGGGTAAATGAGCCATGCTCACTTGCAGCTCAGTCCAAGCTACACTGCAACAGGCCGTGCAATGCACTGCATCCAACCAGTGCCAGCACCTTTGCTTGGTATTGTATTGGTTTTTCTTGCACTGGCCTGGCACGTTGCAATGCATTGCTGTACCTCATGAGAGGCAAATCTTGCTGTCCTGACTAAAAGATTTATTAATTGCAGGCCTCTGTGGGTTATGTTAGCACTTGCTATACAGTACTTCAAAATGCATATAAAAAGAGAGTGCAAACCAGCACACAGCAATATCGAAATTTCAGCCTCCATTATGTAGAGGCATCTGTATGTTGTCTTGTTTTGTGGTGACACTTTTAAAACATTATTTATTTTAGCTGACAGGAAGACATTTTAATAGTGTTCAAAGGTGTAGTGTATAAATTCTACAATTAGATTCTAAAATGCTGCAGGATAAATCAAATCTAAAACATTTTGTATAAATATGCTTTTATGGTAGTACATAGAGCTCCAATATTGTACGACTGATGAAGAAAAGAAAGTCTGCTATCCAGCAACTTTTTTGCACGTGCTTTCTACATAAATAGTAGTCACACGCATGACAAATACAGCACTATCACCAAAATGCTGCATTTCTGTGTTGATAAGAACTACTACAAAGCATTGTTACAATATAAATTTTAATGGCAAAAGTTTTTTGTATATCCTGGTGTTGAGTAACAAAGACTTAAAAAAAATGTAAACCAGACACAATAACTTACAGTCTAATGAAATGTAAAAAGAAAAAGGCAGAAAAGTAAAATATTGGGAGGGGAACAGAGGAAGAACTTGAAGAAGAATATTTTTAGGACAGGTATAAATGAAGGAAAAAAGGGGCACATGTTTCTGCCATGCAGTGTTGCTACAACATTCACCCAAGGAATGAGAATGAACAGCCTTTCAAAGAGTGCCCTAAAAAGAAATAAACAAAAGTGCAACATTTATCTAGGAAAAGGATTAAAGTTTTAGATGCCTAGTGACATGTGAGGCAGAGATAACATCAGCTAGCGAAAAAAAGGAGCAAAAGCAAAGATATCCTTAATGCTACACAAAGTTCCAATTAAAATGTCTCAGCAAGCACTGAAATTTATTTGCCACTGATATTATGTCATGCATACTGGATTTAATGTGTAGTCAGTGCTAACCCATTGCAAGCCTTGCAATGTCAGCAATATTTAAGGCAGACCACAACTGGATTACACAAATAATGAGAACAGCTCAGAAAGAGAGTATAGAAAGGGCCTCTAACTATCATGTAAGACAACAGTGAGATTACAAGAAATTCTGTGACCTCAGAAAACTTAGTCTCACTTCTTTTCTGTCTTGTTCTCCTTCAGGCCTAATTGAGATCTCTGTAGTTGGGTGCAGTTATTTCTTCCTTTCAACAAAATATCAATATTGGGGAAATACGTGTCAACACAACTACTGTAATTCTTTACATCTTAAAAATAAATATTCTTTATTCCTGCCTACAATCCAGATTAGGACTTGTGGGACTGTAGAAGCCTTATTCAATTGTTCTACTAGAAAGGGGAACGTATTTTTAAAGGACTTGTTGACCTTCCTTGGTCCTGTTGCTTCATTTGTTCTTTATAAACAGACAAATGCACATACTTTATAAGATCTCTTAGGATTAACACATTGTTTAATATGATAATTTGCTTCTAGCTTAATTAACGCTTTTATTCTGAAAAACCATCTACAATCATTTATAATGATCAAGGTTGAAATGATCTACAGCCGCTCATGTGGCTTTATTTTCAAAATAATCTCAACAGTTTTCTTAAGGATCATGGGGCCTGGTTGAGCATCCAGTTAATGATTTTTCATAGTTTTAAAGGATTCATTGTCTACTGGACCAAAACCTGTTTCCCAAAGAAGGCCTGACCCTGATGGGAAGAAAAATCTCAAGTTGCAATCATGAAAGTTATTTCTCCTTTTTCTACAAAAAGCTTGCCAAGAAAGTCCAACAAATTCCAAAAATATGTAGGGACATTGCTGTTAAATTATATGAAAATCTGAATATACAAACTCCTTCATCTTCTTCTTCGAAAGTATTCTAAAATCCAAGTCAAGTGTATTTTAATGTTGCCCTGAAACAGACCTGCTTGCTTCTCTGAAAGGCCACCAAAATGCCACTGAAGTTAAAATGGATGAGTTAACCTTTTGAGAAGTACTCATAGCACCACAATTATTCTGACCTTTGACTGTACAATTCTTTAACTTTTCTAGCTATTCATTTAATGCCCATTTGTATTTTTAAAAATTACTACTACATGATTGGAAACATTTGTTTGCCAATCCATCACTGTGACATGTAGCAATTTGCAGTACTAAGTATTTGGTACAGGAAATTTTAATTATTTAACCAGCAATAAATAAGGCAAGGGCCTAGATGTGGGAGATGCAAAAACTACAGGAAGGGCAGAAGCCCACAGAGAATTGGCATTAATTATTTTTACAACCACCTTAATGCATAAAGCTGTTTTGATGAATAAATAGGTGTTGAGATTAAAACAACAACAAAAAAAGGCTGATGCTGGCAATGCCTTATCCTTTGGCAAGAAGCAGAGCAGAAACGCTCATCTCCACAGACTTGGAACATTCATTTCAGTTGTGACAGGAGAGGAATGGGCCACATCCTGCTAAATCCGCTGGGGCTCAGGTACAACAGGGATTCTCAGCTTGATTCTGTTCATAATAAAAGGTACTTCCATTGCTTAGAAGTAAAATGTTATCAACAGTCATGTAACAACAGCCTGTCCCCAAGCTCCTTCCAAGCATGGTGACTGATCAGGCTTACCAGGAACCCATCTCCTCCACTGACAACAATGCACCAAACTTGACCAGCAGCCTACTGGTGGCTGCACTGGTGACAGTACATTGTGGTCAGCAGAGTGACTTCACAGCCCAAGTGATCTCTTGGGCACCTGTGCATGTCCAGAGCAATTTTTCTACAAGCTCCCCTCCCTGAGTGTAGAGGATCTAAATTTGTAACACCATTTCAGAGGGAAAACATCCAGTCTAGAAGGTTAAGAAAGTCAGAACACATGCACAAAATCCCATGCACAAAACATACTTGCAATGGAAGAGGAAACAGACTGTGATGCCTAAAGGAAATATAAATATCAGATGTGAAACTTTCACATGCAGCCAGTAGAAGAACATAGCAGCAGCAACAAAACAAAACTAGTACTTAATAATATTAAGCTCTGCTAGCCATGGCAGTACTTTTAAAACTGTTTTTCTTCTCAATAACCAACAAGTTTGTAGTGAACGTAAGGTCTTAAAAGTCACTCAGGTGCACTGCTAAAGGCCAGAAGGCAAAGGCATCCAGAACTCTGCAGTTTGGTTACCTACACTTCTGTCAGCACTTCCTTATCAACTGGAAGATTTTTATGCAAAATCAAGAGATGTTAGTTTGAAAATAATGCAAATTAGACAACTTGAGCAAAGTAAGACAAAAATATGTATCACGAGCCAGCTCCTATATATTGAGTAACTCTCAGCATCTGCAACACACCAACCTTGAAGGCTAAAAACAAAACGCGTAACCAGTACACGTAGCTCCGTTTAAGAAAGTATTCAAAACACCTTTTGATTAACAATGTCATTATTTTAACCGCTTTATAGGAATCTTAAAATATTTCACAGCGTCTCTTACAGCAAGCCAAAGGGTTAATATTCTAGCCTGACCTTCCTATTCAAAAGAGGTCTAGACAGTATTTTAAGTTATTTTGCTGCTACTGTATTATTTACTGCAACTGTAATATATCTCTCATTTATCTAAGATTCTCAAGATATGTATTAACAAAGAGATCTGGGAGCTGACGGTGAATATTATTATTCCAGCATTGATTATTCTTTCAGCACACAAGAACTGTGACAAGTCAGCCTTGCACTTAAACCTTGAGGAGATTTTAATGAGTAAAGAAGCAATGAATCTCCCAAGAAGTTCACTACAAACATGCCAACTTATACAAGAGGAAAAAAAATCCTATAATAATAAGTTTTAGTGTAAGGGAAAAAGCCATCTCTGAAGTTTCTAAAGAGATGGGGAAAATGACATGTTAGCAGGTTTAAATCACAAAGGAAATAAAGTAAATATCAAAAGAGAAAAGCTGACTGCTGCATTCCCGGTGGAAATGCCTTAAATTAAAGCAGAGATGCAACAGTGAGATCTTACAATGCTAACCTTTTGAGATAATGTCTGCATTGCAAACTTTTTACAAAGAATAACTAAACCCTCATTCACCTGTCTTGTCCTGCATACAGGTTCAGAATTAAAGGCTAGAGATTGAAACAATCCCTTCTCTGGCTGTTCTCACAGGCTGAACAGCAGGAATCTAATGTCATCATTCGTTGAACATGGCGAGCTAAACTGGAAAGTGAGGATGTTAGAACAAAAACTGTTCACAAGGCCTTCCATTAGATAAATTATCATATTAACTATATACGGACACAGCTACAACGTTAAATATCATATCTGATGAAGTCAAGTCACAGCATTTTCCTTTTAAAGGAACTTTGAAAATGTTTGAAGACATAGAACACACTCATCTAGGAATCAAAAGTATTTGTATCTTAAAAATAGGAAGATATAAAAATAAAATGCATAAGAAAGGAGAAGTTTCAGAGAAGCCTTCTGGGCAATGGAATGGCATAAATGCTTCTGGAAGTTGAGAAAAAAATCATTCTCAAGGACATGGTAAACTATCATTTATCACTCTAAATGGATGATCTAGATGTAGGGTTAATAATGCTCACATTTTGTTCTCAATAGCGTCCGAACGAGGGTCTGAAAGTAATATAGTAATTTGCAAAACCAGCATATGTTCTTGCGACATGTGCGAAGGAATATCCTCTCAAAACTGCATTTTTGCTTTATTGGATATAAAACTGTGATAAAACCTGTAAAATCTGCCAGTTGTTGATAAGAACAGACAAATTTATAGACTCTCGAACAACTCAAATATTCTGTAAGTTTCCAAAATAATGTTATTTTACTATTTATTCATTTTTTTAAAGCTCCAATTCCTAGATGGTTTATTCCAGGAGTAAGACATTTTGGAAATAATTTCTACTGACAAATACTATTAGGGAAAACCCAGCATTTCTAGTTAAATATGTACAGTGGTTTTCAAACCCTAATTTGGATCTAGTACCCTGATTAGGATGTTACATAAGATACTAGAAAAATTATAATCAGGTAGATAGGATTTCTGCCTCATTGAGCTGACATTCATTATGAGTCACTCAATGGAATTCTTTTACTGTTCTGCTTAAAAGCGTGTTTGTGTAATAAATACTAATATATATTTTCCTAACTTCCAGAAAGATTTCTCACAAAAATTTTAAATAAACAATGAGAAAGCTTTACAACACAGACGTGTACCCACTGCATTTACAGATAACTAAGTTAAAGCCTGGAAGGCCTAAAGCAATTTTCCTTATAACACCAAAGTTCTGATTTCCCTGCAATGGTCTTCAACCAATCTATATTACCATGTTTACTCTGTAGCATGTAAGCAGGCTATAAACACCTCGGATGGTTAGGGATCCACCAAGGATCCCTATTACCAGTGTGGCAATCCAGCAGCAGCATTTACCCCTCTGGCATGACAGTCCAACCGTGTTTGAAGCAGAATCTCCATCCCTGGAGATATTCAAAAGCCACCTGGTGAACTCTGGGTGGTCCTGCTTGAGAAGGCATTTTAGAGCAGATGACTCTAGAGGTCCCTTCCAACCTCAGCCATTCCATAATTCTGTGAAAATGGGATCTATAAACCCATCTTGTTAAAGCCCACTGACACATGCAGCCACACATGCTATTATTACCAGAAATTAATATGTCGTGCTATGTGGTACTTCAAAAATAAGTACCCAGGCCATGCTCTTCCCATCCCTTGGCTGAGACTAGCCAGCCTGTCCCAACTACCTTCCTCCATTCTAACCTGGGATCCAGCATATCTCTACCTTCAGAAAAATAAATAGTCCAGCACAATCAACTAGCACTTTTATATGTTCGAAGGCAAATACACCCATTCATTTATGTTAGATAAACACCTTTACATATGGTTGCCTTCACTAAAGCAATATGATTCACTAGGGTTTATTACACCTGTGAGCAGTATCTGTATTTCGAGCTCAGAACCCATCATGTCAAAAGAACACAAAACCAGTGAGAAGAAATTACATACCTTATGTGAGTCATTTCAAAGTCAGCACATGATCTCTCAACAGTAAATTTGCGGAAATGATTAATAATTTACTTGCCATTCATAATTTAGTTGACAACTTTTGCCTTTTTTACTTACTAATGAAATGCCTGTGAGTGGATCACAATTTTCTCATTTATTATTCATTACAACTATTTGCTGAATAATTTCTGCAAACAGTTCCTCTTTTGTAGCTCACTCCCATTGTGAATGTTTATTATTCAAAATTTAGTCTGTGAAACTAACTACCTAAGGCATATATTAGATTCTGTTCGATGTTTGCCTGAACATTGTTCTTATAACCAATGTGTTCTCCAAATAATCGCTCCTCCAGTATAAACTTAAATTGTATTATTCTGTGAACACTCCTTCTATAAAGTTTATTTGCTAGAATGTTCATAAAAAGCAAACACCATGAAATGACTGAATTTTAAGATCTGTACAAACAGTGGGTGATATTTTTTACTCAGGACCAACTAAGTCTACCAGTATAAGACAGCTCAATCTCAGTTATGGAGCTGTTAGTCAAGTGACCAAACATGAAGATAAGGAACATGGTAGCATCAACAGTATTATAGATGCTTCTTTCTTTGTGCATTTCTTGAACCCAGTTTTCCCAAGAACTCCAAGCATTGCTTAAAGCAATATGGCAATCATCTAAGTACCACATCATTGCAGGACAACTCTGAAAGTGCCGGGGTTTTAGTGGGAAGGAGAAAAGCAAAAGAGAAATACACAAAATGAAAGTGCACACATCACACACCTCTCCTGGATCCCTGGAAATTTCTAACCGACCCCCAAGTGTTTGCACAGATTCCCCCCACAAGCCAAAACCTTAAAGGCTTTTAGCTTTGCTTTTCTGGTTTTGATTTCAGATTTGAGATTTGGCATACATTTGCTCAGCTTTTCAGACTTCTTTTCATAACAATTAGGACCCAGCTACGTTTTGAGACTGATTTAACAGCTAGGACTTCAAGGAAAACACAAACTATTGTGATGAATGTAATAAATCTGGGCAACTTGGCTTTGCTAAAAGACACTAGTGCTGCAGAGCACCTTCACAAATTTGAGAGAGGTAAAGTATTTGCCCAACTTCATACAGCTACCCAGCAACACACATCAAACTACAGCTCAACAACAGTATGATGAAAAATTAGAACTGAAATCAGATTTAAGTGACACACAAACCCCAAAGGCCTTTCTGCAGAGGAATGAATTGTACACGGACTCATCCATCAACGGTCACTTCATGTGAACTCAGAGGTGCGAACAGTGTTAATACTAGCAACGATTTGAGTCAACATTCAATGACTGCTGGAATTCATAGTTCCACTGGATTCTAATGAATATGACTCTTCATGAAATAAGTCTAGAAAATGGTACAACTGGCAACACAACTTTTAAAAATTTTGCTCCATCTCCTCTAGCGAGTGCTAAGACAATTCAGCCATTTCAAAGAAAGATCTCATATTTTACTCGTGGAATTGCTACTTACGTTCTCTTACCAGTGTGCTTTGATCTTTGTGCTGGTGCCACTTTTGTTTACAAAATGGGAATGGTGCAACAGGAAGAGTGCTTTAGAATGAAAAAGCATTTGAAGCACAAGAGTGTTTCGGAATAGCAGAAAAATACAGGGTGCATTTTAATAAGAAATATATCAGGAGGGAAGGGTCACATTTTTTTCTTGACTTGTCAAAAAGTCTTTTGAGAGCTTTTTGTATTCATTTTACGTATTCTCTAGCTACTATCTCTCCAGTTTATTGCCCCAAATAATATGGAAACTTACTCTAGGATTGCCACTCCTCACAACTCTCCTAAAGGTTAATGTGTTTTTTCCAGCTAGAAATCTATTCACTGGTTATGTTGTTGATTATCTCTTCAGAGTTACGGTGCGTGTAGACAATGGAGGGTCTTTCTCCTTCCAGGTCAGGAGCTGAGATTTTCCCTTTATTATGCAGAGTCTGGGTGTGGATGAATTCACAGAGAATAGCACATACAGCACTCCCATAAGGAAGTGTCATACATTTCATGCCACAGGGACGGCCACTGTTAAGAAACTATACGCTGCCAGCTATGTTATAAGGTATACCAAGCACTAGATGCTGCATTTTCTGAAAATCCAGAATTTTTACTGCTACATCAAGGAATCTGGCTGGTCTAACATGGGTGTTTTGAACTCAACTTCAATGCTAGCTCCCAAGTCACAGCCAAGTACCACAGCTAGAACTGACCACAGTAAAACAGCTCTATGTTCTGCCATCACTGTGAATGTTAATGAATCCAGTAACAAATTTCTGAGATGCTTTGAAGAGGCATATCAGTGTTTCATTATTTAAGCAAGAAAATGATTTAGTGATTGCCTGTGTGCAAGATCAAGAATATGTTTTGTAAAGTACTCTAATGTAGTTACCCTTTCAACTACAAGAAAAACAAACCACCAGACTTCTAGGACAAATACAGTTGCTCAATCACAAGAAGTCAGAATTTACATCTCCTTTACATTACATATTATACACTATCTATACCTGATAGCCTACTAGCTTAGATTTCTTCAGGTGCGTTTGCCGGCCTCTTCATGTCATCAGGCAGTGGAGATAAAAACGTACTAAAAATTAAATATGTACTCTGTGGTTCTTCCCTTTTTTCCTATTTATGGTTGATTTAGAAATATAGGAGATAGCTGTGAATACTGACACTAATACCTTTGAAATAAATTCTAGAAGTCCAGTGAACTGAACCTCACTGAGGTGCATTTTTCTCTGTGTTGCCATGACAGGTTCATCAGGACAATCTTAATCTGTCAGTCATGCCTCAAAATCCTTTTGGCAAATCTGTAGTAACACTGCCATAGAGACATCGATAAGTGACTCTGATTACAGAAAGAAAATTCTACTGAGCTTACTTCTAATTTGCTGGCAAAGAGTACACACAGAACACATGTGCATGCTTCAGTGGAAGAAAGGAAAATTAGGTTTTATTTATTAAGAATCTCAAAGACAAACTGGGATTTTATTTCTCCCTGGGTTACCAAAATACACAATAATTTTGTAACCAGTTACATGTTTTCAGTGTTTCAGTCTTCTTTCCTCAGCATTAAGGCAAGCTTCCTTGAACTTAACAAAATTTAATAATACCCAACTGGCCAACACTGCTGCAGGTGTATAATTGTGTATCACTGTGCAACACTACATTGTCTAAATTATTTCCTTTTGGCAATTTACTGAATAATTCCAAACACTGCTGATGAAGGATAACTTCTACACAAATATTTCTTATTAAAATATCATTTTTAAAAAAAAAAACCTCACTCAGATGTAGACCACATTTGCTGAAAGACATTTAATATTAATTTAGAACCTTCCTACTGACAGGTGCTCAGCAGGACAAAATCTCTTCATTTGATTAGAGTCTTGAGTCAGTCTCATGAAGGTTGTTACTAACTAATAGTCATTAGGGTTCTACCTTTTTTCACCTTCAGTTCCGGGTATATCTAAATGTGCAAGGAGGTATCCTTTTAATTTTTTAAACATACATATTTATTAAGAGTGGGATTATATTCATTTAAAAGCTGACAAAGAATGAATACAAACCCAAAAGGCTAAGTTTTATAAAACTAAGGAGTTGCATAAAAATAGTAGAAATTCTGAATGACAGACTGAAAGACAATGTTAGTAGAAGAGAGGCTTGAAGGTGCAGTTTGGTACAATTTGTTGATTAATTTTCTATACCACTGTCTCCATTTAGCTGCAATAAACCACAAATTAGAATTCTGCCATTTAAAGAATCAGGCAAGACTGTTCGTTGTGCCTTAACACTTGAAGCTTATACAGTCATTTCTCCCTACTGATATTGAAAGTTTAGAACTTCCTTTGTACTTATTTAATGTACTCCCTTACCCTGGTAACCTAGTGGTGAATGAATCAGGCCTAGAAGATGGCAAAGGCCATATGAGGTACAAATATACAAAAAATTTAGCCACTCAGATTCCTCAAAATAACTGATCTTTTTCCTAAAAAAATGCAAATTTGAAATATTTCCATCCATCCACTGTGCCCACCTGTTAGTAACAAAATGTCAGGCTTTAAGGAGATAGGGTTCAATTGACCCACAGAATACTGAACAATCAGTTCATGACCATGGTTGTGCCTCCCTGTGGTGCTGCGGTTCATAATGAAGTGTAGGATGCAGCCTTATTTCCCAAACCTTGTGGGACACTTTCAAAGATGAATTAGATGCACAGTACAGAGATTTCTAAATAAAACCCAAAACATGCAGAAAACGAGTTTGCTCACTTTTATCTTCCGGATCAGGTTTCTCTTCCGTTGGATCACAGCTGACCACATATCTGTGTGGTCCCACTGACCATTATGTTCTTTACACTCATTCTCCTGGAGCTTAATTTAGGTTAATGTAATATCATAAGTATATGGTTTTATGTCCCTAAATGTACAGATCCTTAATGTAATACACTGTTCAGCTGGAAGGAAAACAAACAAACAAAAACAGAAAAAAACCCACCCAAAACAAAACTAATCACAACAACCCCCACACACACACAAAAAAACCCCACAAACAAATAAAACACCAGCATACTGTCTGTGAATTTATTCAATGCTTTATCTCCATCCTCTTCAATTCTGTATATAAAAGCTGAGCAAGAATACAGATTCCATCTAAGTGGATTAGGATAAGACAAAATGTCAATCCTTACCCGAACTGTCAGCATTTATAACTAACCGCACAGGTAGACAGGATCTAGGATGTTAATTAGGTGTCATGCTGCAATGCTTAACTCATAATTCCACAATCAATGCACTTCAGTGAAAAGCTGCTTTAAGAAGTTCCTGACTTTCCCTTCTAGCACCACAACTGCTTGTGAAATTCTGCTGTAAACCACGCTATGAACTCATCTGGGTTAAAAATAAATCTCCAGGAAAGACTGTTTTCCCAAGTTAATATGCCAGTATTACTGGGTTCAACCAACCCATTTGAGAGCACTATCTTTCACCACATGAGGGCAGGATCACAAGGTCAGCGGTGGTTAAACGACCCTCAGCACCAAAGCCACTGTGTCCTGACTTTCAGCCCTCAGAACAGCTTGTCCACCTTACCAGCTTGTAAGAGCAGCTCTTGGCTCTGTATTTCCAAATTTTCGAAAGTGGGCTTCTCACATTAATTTTTTCTCAAAACCGATGTATTCACAGTCTCCACCCTCTTCCCAGCAATCTCTGTAGTTACCTCTGAAAACAACTTCTAATATAATTACCTTAAAGAAGATGCCCATTTGAAAATCTGGCCTTAAAAGAATGGCATAAAATAAGTCAATTTACTCAGGAATAACAAGCTTCTACTATCAAACCACTTATTCATTGAAGATGTGTTGAAGATATCACCAGAGAAGAACTCTGAAATGTGTCATTAGGTCAATCTGGTGTGTCCCGCTGTGGACCTGAACAACTGATATAATTTTGAAATAAACAAAGGCATGGGCTGCATCATGTAGATCTCACTCGTGTATGTTGCTAGTGACAGAAGTAAAAATACCAACAGGGGTTTTAAACTAAGCTCAAGAACAAAGATTCTGAGAAAGATTTAAATATTTCTTAAATAAGATGACTTGTTTTATGGGCATAAGAGGGAGCATGAAACATAATTTAGCATATGTCTAACTCCTACTTATCTGCAAAATTTTAAGCATCAGCATTTTTTAAATGTAAAAAGAAAATTTTGTCACTGCAGTGCACAGGGAAGATGGTGTTCAGAGGATGAAAGCCAGTGTAGAGAATGACCTTGATGTTTGTAAACCTGCTTTCCTTTGATACAGAAACTGAAAGGAGGCCCACGTCTCTAAAGAGAGTGGAGAACTGAATTTTCTTCTCAGTTCTGCCACCAGTTCCTGCATGATCCCAGGCAAACTGCCGCAGTGAAAGCTTCACAGGCAGCTGCTGCACATTCTGAGCACTCAGTCTGACACACAAAGGATTAGGTTTGCAGAAGCTTTAAGAATTCACAGCTACAAGTGAAGTGAATTGACTTGCTAGTTTTAAAAACTCCAGCTCTGAACGAATATTAAAAACTGTGTATTTTGAGATACAAGGTAATGATTATTTTGCATTAGACACCCAAACTGGTCTACGTTTTGATGATATATTACTTAACCATAGTACCGCATTGTAAAACAGAGATAATAATAACCACTCATTTCACAAGAGTATTATAAAATGGAGACACTAATGTTTCTGAGATACTGTAGTTTCAATAGAGCCCATCAGTCTTATGAGGAAATCAACTGTGTTGTATTCTGAGAAAGATCTGAATGTTGAAACAGGCAAGGGGGCCACTAACTGTTGAAGCACATTTTTAAATGACATATTGGAAAACTGCCCATTAAATGAGCACTATCCATCTTGTGACCTGAATGGGGTAGGCAGGGAATGAGCTGGAGAAGAATAGTGTGGTCTCACATAATTAAAGGCTGTATCATAATGCAAACCCACATTTCAGCCCAAATACTTAAAAGTCCGGCTAACCTCCTAGCAACTGAGTGCGAACTCTTATAATGAGAAGTTCTGGGAAGCTTAAATATAGTCTTGATTCCTGTGTCACGTCTAACATACACTAATTAGCAAAGTCCTCATGAAATGAATGAAACACTTGGCAAACCAACACAGCAACAATCTGGAATAGCATTCCAATGCTGGAGGATCAAATCTTTCAAAAGGTTTCGGTTTATGTTGTAAGAACTTTAAGACAGAAATTCTCGTTGGAAGGAACGAGTTTCTTAGTTATTTTTATGCAAGACAAGAATTAGGAACGTGACAAAATCTTATTTGGATAGGATCCGTTGATGATTGAGTCTAGTTATAATAACTCAGATTATGATCTCAGAGTCAGTGCCATTTAATTAGTATTTAAGTACATGTACTGTAGCTACATTTAATTACAATCTCAGATTCCCATCTATTATCCGTCAGATGATTGTTACTTTTTGGCATTCAACCAGCTTCCAAAAAATAGGAAGTGAAAAACCTAATATGAATAACAATCAGCAATACAGCATGCTGTTACACAAAACAGGTCTACAAAAAATGCTAGAGCATATACACACACACACAATTAGTCACCAAATCATTACTGAAGTATTAAAGAAAACTAAGGCCCTGAATGAAGGTTTTCTCTTCTTTCTCCAGTGGTGTTTTGTGTTTTCTCTTTGGTTAGACTCTGATCTTACATTTCAGTCATACAAATTACAAGCTTGTATGGTGGTGCCCATGAGACCCTAATATCATGGGTAAATCTGAAGAATCAGAACCTTCAGCTATATATTTCTAAGGATAAACCTGAACACTGCATCCATATTGATGCTGTACACTGCATGCTGCTTTACACTATATTGTATGTTATTAGGCTCTGTGATACTGCTGTGTTATTGCCTCCATTTGTAAAGTCGAAGAATGCCATGGATTCAACTGATAGCAAAGACAAGGACACTGATGTTTGTAATTAAAAAGTAATATTGCAGATTTCAAAGATGTCTCCCCAGTTCCTCCAAACACTGTTTTGTACACACAGGGGCCAGGGGAGAGGAAGTATGACTAATGCATAGAAAAGCCTGCTAAATTTCTTCTCATTTAAAATTGTGCTTTAAGCTAAGTTTCCTAAATACCTTTATGATATAGTATGTTAAAGGAAATAATAACTTCAACTACATTGTACTAAAGATAACTAAAAAAAGAAAAGGCAGCATTCCCTGAGCTATGCTGATATAACAGGTAATGCTGCTGCACCCCCATAGAAATATCACAGAAATATCTTTGATAGCAACATCATCAGCTCTCCCACTGCCCCACTGCCAGCAGACAAAACCTATAGACACCGAGTTGTCCTTTTCATTCTCCTAGCAGGGAAAGTAATTTTGGTCTCTCTCCTCTATTCATGCTGATGATTTTCCTGATGCGTGTGTTGGATCTTTAGGAAATCTATGGTTCTTTCAAATTTGGCTGAATTTACCAGCCAAAAATTATAGTTAAGTATTTTTCAGCATGAAATTAAAATTTTAAGAGACAAATAATGTGACTGCATAAGACTTATTTCTTTGAAAGGGTAGATAAAAATCAAAGGCTGTGCATAAACATTGGGAAGGAATTTGAAAACTATGGGATCGATTCTGTAAGCAACAAAGGCAATTGCGGCAGACACAGAGGCACAGATTGCCAAATGGGAAGGAACAGTTTGGTAGGGATAGATACTATACTTTCAAACTTATTAAAATATATTACAACCATCATGCGCAGAAATAAACACATTGGCAAGGGTCCATCTGTTGACTGGCACTTCCTAGTTTCAAAAGCACCAGCTGTTAAATCTGGTGTAGTTTGAAAAGCAAGTGTAAAAAGGTGACAAATGCATGTATGAAAGCCTTATACTGAAATTGTATGTTCCAGAGAGATTTCAGCTCTTTAATGAGACTAAGGTTACTTCTGCATATGTGGAACAATGTAAAAAGAATTTATAGGGGCAAAAGATGGGAAAATTAAACAAAGGTGGACAATTAGTTCAGCTCATGGCCTTAAAAATCCAAAAGCTAACCTCTTCACATGCCATGCTAGTGCTATAATCACAACACAGCTCAGTAATACAAAAATCTTGACTTACCCTATGTACACAAAGGCCTTTTATTTTCATCTAAATGATTCCCTTTGCTGACAGGATTATGCTCCCGTGCATTAGAAGTTAATACAGATTAGACTGAGCTGTTCTTTACTTAGGACATTTCCCTATTCAGAGCTTCTGGCACAGAATTTTGTGTATTAATTTAGTGATCTATTGACTATTTTGTTATCATACAATCAGAAAATCAGTGAGCACTGCAGTTCAGTTCAAAGCCCTGCATAATTTCATTGGTTCTTCGAACAGGTCATAACTACATCAGTGCTATTGCTGTAAGATAAAATTATATAAGTTTTTGCCTTACATTCTGGAAAAGGAAATAAAAAAGGATGAATACACAAGAAGTGATCTAGCACCCCTAAAGACCTGACTGGTACCATTTAAGGGCAGGCTGATTTATCTCACTATTTGGGATTTGTTTGTTGTCTTTTTCTCCATCTTCTCATATGATACCATCTATTTTTAATGTTGACACATTTACATTTTAAAACAACCGAGAGAACAAGCTTTACTTGTATATCTTGCTAAATGTGAATAAAATTCAATCTGAAATGCATTAACTATTTCTGTTGGCACCCAAGATGGCTATTCCTTTCCTTGACTTCTCTGTAACTCTTTATTTGGATTTATAAATCTTGTAGCTTGTTTGGTGTAAGACTGTATTGTCACCATAATTTGTGATTCTGTTTAAAATCTCAAAATATTTTACGAGGTATTTCTCTTAGGTTTTCAGGTCCTTCAATCAAAAGCGTTTGCAAGGAAGTCTTAAACTCTTTTGGTTGTTAGTTAAAACAGCACTTTTAGATATTATGGGGCTTAAAAGATTTTTTTTTAAAGCCCCAAATATCTAAAGTTATATAAAAATGCATGAATAAACAACACTAACAGGGAGCATCAGAGACTGACAGACCATTTTACAACAGGAACATGAGATAAGTGTTAAATCTAGTCTCATACTGAAATTGTCAAAGTGTTTGCTCAACTTCTCATTTTGTTTAATACATGAAAGATCTAGTTAAGATGATCTTAAGAACTGAAGGAATTACGGAATGCAAGAACTTGAGAAATAGGAGTATTGCCAGTAAGGAAGCTAAGTGAGGGAAACCCAGAGGGGGATTGTACTGCAAGTGGGAGATCTAGGAGGTAAGAGCAGGAATCAAAGGCTAAAGAGCCACAGACAAGGATGAGGTACAGAAATAGGCAGCGTGAGTGAAAAGCAAAACAACTTGCTGAGTGTCCTAGAGCAACTGGTGCAACTCACTCCCATGGCAGAGGGGAGACAGCTCTGGGTCAGGCTGAGACAGCCGTCACCAACCCTGGTAGGCCAGGTACGGGCAGGGGCTGGCTGCACTGGAGTCTTCAAAAAACACAATGCAAATGGCCAGCTAAATTTTCTAAACACAGGACAATTTCCATGCACTAGTATAACATGAACACTTAAAATATATTAGATACTGCAACAGGCAATATGTAGTGAGTGGCCTGATTAGGTCAGTGAGAGCTCTGAGTTCCTAATGATCTCAGCCTCCTGTTGCTTTCTGGTTTTCAGCCTTAACTTCATTTCAGAGACAGATTTTAATGAGATCCCCAACTTTGTCCTTGTATGTAAGATACATTTCTTGAAATAAGCAGGACTCTGTATGTGTGAAAGGAAATGTACATAGCTGTAGACAGTTTATTTTATATGCCAGAGCAGAAAAAGTGTCTGCAATGCCTGTGTGAACCCATCAGCTCACAAGCAGACACAGTGACGAGATGAACAGTGTATTACGCTTCATCTGCAGCTGAACACTCTGCCAGAAAAGGGGAAGGAGGACACGGGAAATACAGACACGCGATAGAGATAAAGAGACAGAAGTTTAATAGCAAGTATACCAGAAAAAAAAGTGTATGAAATACATTTGATAAAGGTGAAAGATGTCAGCTTATTGCTTTTTATTTATAACATGCATAGATGTGTACAGAGCTTTCTCATACAAAAATTAAATTGATGCAGATAGCTCAAGGAGTAGAGATGTGAAATTGGAATTGGTATGAAGAGAATATTAGAATGAACTAAATTATTGGGGAACAGGAACTGTTTTATCCTCTGGTCATCACAATAAAAACACAATAAATTATCTTGCTGATGAGGCCTAGGCTGTAATTGTACAATTGGGGTGCTCAGAGAGGAATTAGTGATAAGCAGATAAGCCTTCGATTAAAAAAAAGGTCTAAGACTACAAAATACATAATAGCAAAAGCCACGCCACACACAGACATATCCAAAGAAGAGGTCTGATATCCTACGAAGAAATTATTTCTTGCATTAAGTCCTCTCAAAGACCAAACTTTTCTCCAAACTGCAGAAAAGATACAACGTAAACAGAACTGCTTGTAAAGTCTAGAAGAATATCAGTTAATTTCTGCTCCCAAAATACATCATAAATGTATCAGAGTCCAGGCACGTTGTCTCAGAATACATCTTTCATAGCTGTACACCCCTAATTATTCTGAGCGATGCAAGACTTTTTTATTTATTTCATTAATACCTGAGCTCTAGAAGGGAAGTGAATGTGGGAAGGACTTAAAAGATCCAAGAGCAGCTGAAGGGAGTAGTGGGGAGCTACATCTACAACAGTGCTCAGCTAGCACCAGTTTCTCACATTCTGACCCAAAAATGTGAGTGCATTGTAATAGTTATGATTACCCACCAGCGATGGCCATTTGGGGTGCCAGCACCTATAATCTGCTTTGTAGAAAGGAACTAAGTTCTGTGAAGGTTGAAGTAACAGAATGAATCTGATGAGTTTTCTGTAAAGTGAATTATAGCACCGCTACTAGTTTTCTTTGGTTTTCTGTAAAATGAATACAAGGCTTTTATCACAATCATGGATACGTGTATTGTACTGTACATATAAATTCCCCTTCATATGGGATAAGTCACTGTAGCAATGCTTTCAAGTTAACGAACCTTCTCAGTTCATTACAGATAAAAATACTGTGTTTCTACCTTTAAGATAAATGAATGAACTAATAGTTGTATAAATAACTCTTGAATTACATTTCTGGTACTGCAGGAGCAACAGTGATTTCTTTTGATACATTTGAGATGTATAAAGATAGGAAGAAAACACTAACAATTCAAAAACTACCCAAACTGTTCTTAATTATTTTCTCTTTTTTTTTTAATGAAGACTTCAGAACTTTCTTTTTTTGTGTAACACATAGCAGATCTTATTTTTATTTGCAGCACCGTGAAAGAGTGTTATTTACAACTCTAAATTATTTTGAAAGTCTTTGATTCAATTTCACAAAGCAGCAAAATGATGTTATGGATTGGATGCATGAGATAATAAGAACTTGCTGGAAGCAGATAACTCAAGAATATTTCTGATGGGAGCTGTTTTGGCTGAGAGAAAGAACAAAAAAATGCATTTTCCTAAAGGACAAGGAGTTATTTTTACCTGATTTTCTTCTTATGCTTAAGTGCTTTTTTTATTCTTTTAATGAAATTGCTATGGCAAAGAATTCATGTTTTGGCTGAACACAGAGTAAACAGCAAGCCAAATTATATACTCAATACAAATCTCTTGCAATAATGATGAAATAACTGTAAAATGACTGTAACCTAAGCAGATGCTTTATGAAGTTAAGTCTCATCTAAATTCAGTATGTGTAGGCAACACAGAGAAAACGGAAATGCATTTTTAAAAAGATTAAATTGTAGACTAGACTGGCCAAAAATTTTAGCAAGACTGTAAAATATTATGATACGGCGGTGTTTAAAATACACTCGGCCTTTGTCACTGCAGTATAAAGCAGATAAAGACTTAGCAAAACATCAAGGAACATGATTAGAAGTCAAGCTGGCATGGAATTATGGGGCTCAACAAACACAAGGAGCCAGTTCTGAGCCCCTGGCCTGTGATGTTCTCATCACAGTTTTGCTGACTTCAGCACTAAGAAAAAAATGACTCAAACAGCTGTGGGCTCCAAGACTGGATGTTGGTCATTATTTGATCTCAACACAGTAGAGCTTCAGTTTAGTAACGGAGGCACGAACTTTGCAAGGAACAGCTATTTAACACAGAGGTCAAAAGTCTGCAGCTGCTGCTGCTGCTACTGACTAAAGCAGCAACCTCTTAATCTCAGGCTGCACACGGATGCCCTACTTACAATATATAGCAGTGAAATTTATCATTTTATTGTCATAAAGAGACAGACAGACACACACACACAATACTCTATCAGACTAGTTCAGATTCAGTTCAGATTTTTTCCTGGCTCTGAGGCCATATTTTAATAGAGGCATTTCACAAAAGGTTTAAGGTTTAGTATTGGGTAAATTTCATTCAGCTTTGCAAGAAAAAACTTTGCATAGTAAGGCTGCAATTCAAGATCTTCCAGGAATAAAATTTCTCCTGAAATATCTGACATTTCCAAATGGAAATAACCCCAGAACAAAGCAACACTTGAGATTCAATTGTAGTTTTACAGAAACAGCTATAGAAAATACAACAGACAAAACATTCTAAAAAAAAATTTCAGCACTTCCTCAACAGTTCATCATTCTTTAAGCTTAAATACAGAAAGTATGACAGGGGTCATAACTGTTTTCTGTTTGCTGAAAAATAGTAGTAGTGAAGCTTACTGAACTACTCTGGCTTGATTAAATGCATGGCAAAAGTCAGGCATCGGAATGCCTATTTTCCCAAGCAAGGGCATACAATGACATGTGATCCTAGACCTTTCCTTCCGGGGGAAGCCAAGGGAATAAGGCAGCACAAATGCCTGCGACAGACAGCTGGCGTGAAACAAGTCACACAGCACACATCATCCTCTGCAGTGGGGCTGGATGTCTGAGGGAGAAAAGAGGGCTCAGGAAAATGTGCCTTAAACGCAATTTTCATCATTCTAATTAATTATTTAGTTACACATACTCTTCTATTGGTCAGTAGGAGAGTATATCACAATAGCCATTCTGCAGAACATTTGTTACCACAAAATCTTGTTCCTTACACAGGCTTGTCTGCTTCACACCTTCTTATTTATGCATATACCCTGTATTTTTATTTCTACCTGTCTGATAAAGTTTATGTATACAAGTTTTAAAAGTATCCAAGGAAAAACAACGTAATCTACTATACTGCGGAAGTGGTTGTCAAGAGTCCAAAGCAAATATTACCAGAAATTCAGAAATGGATATTTTTTATATTATCTCATTCACAGGTGGTCCTATACTAACAATATACAAAAGGCATGTAGGTATGTAGGTGCTTTCACTCCTGTTTCTATCACTCAAAATTTTTAATACTCAACTGTTAAAGCTAAATATTCTAAAAAGCATATCCAGACTCCCCATCCTATTTCTTCTTCAGTGTTCTAGAAATCTTTTAGGGTGCTGCCTACACTCACCCCTCTCTCCCCAAAAAGCTTGACATTGCATGCTTTACTGAAAAATTCCTGATTAATCACAGCAATTTTTCATGAGATTATTTAGTGATAAATAAATACATAAAGGCTTATTTACCACTGTGGAAAGAACAGTTAAATTAATATGGGCAAATGAGGATCTTCTAGTATACTGAAAGCATCCATTTTCTTTATAGAAAATGAGATTCACGGTCACATCTCTACACATAGCTTACTACACACACAGACTCACTCTTAGAAAAGTGAAAGCTACATATATACTGTTTGGAGGGGGCTCTGGAAGAAACTGGCATGGATTGCCAGGGCAGTTAGTGAGGAGCAGCTCACACCCACAGTGCACAGACCCAGCAGGAAGGGATTTGCCATGTTCTTACTGCACAGATACAGGACCAGAACCCTTTGCATCTCATATGACAATTTAAACCACCCAGTTTTATTGATTTTACCACAATTTCTCCTGAAGGGATCTAGCTGTTTTGCTTGGGAAAGAAGCCTACAAGTCAACAGGATATGAGGTGTGGAACGAGAGTCAGGCAAATTGACAGATAGGCATTATCTTCAGAAAACCTTTCCCTTTCTTAGTCCAAACCCTTTCATACTTGTACTTTCTCTGTTTTCTGCTATGTGATCCTCTGGTTTTCTGCTATCGTATTTCTTCAAGTTTTCTTTCTAATAATCACTGTTGTTTCTTGAATCTTTAAGTTCCTTCATACCTTCATTCACTCTCTTCTTCATCATATTCCTTGCTATTTTTTCCTGTTTGTCTATGTTTATTTTTCATTGTATGGTCCTAACAACCTCCCTTGGCTTGTCCCTACATTCACTCAAGCCCTTGCCAAATGATCTGAACTGGCTTTAGTCATGGCTTGAAAATGTTAAAACCTGCCTCAAGCCTTTGTAACTCCCTTCCCCCCCCTCACAAAGAAGGGGCTGCAATTTCAGTAAGAACCATCGGTGTCAGAAGAACAAGTGCTTGTCCAGCACCTTTTTATTTTTCTGAAGACATTGGAATAAGTAAATGAGAATAGTAGGTGAGAATCCCCAAAGATACAGGCAGAAAAGTTGCAAACAACCACCAGTACTTTGAGCTTTAAGCTTCTTTTCAAATCTACTACTTAACAGTGAAACAGCAAGGCAGAGCCCAAGGTTCTTACTAATCACTATTTAGAGCTTTGAAATTAAGCAAAAACATGTTCAGAACAACCCAGTAGCAGCATTGTTGTGCAAGGACACATGAGGTGTAAAGAACATTTTATTTCAAGATCATTCAGTTCATCTGAGTGGGAAGAACAAATTTGTTTGATGTTATTTCTTTATTTTTGTACTACAACACCTAGTATTCTTTAAGTACTTTCTACTAGTAACAGTATTAGTGGCATCCTGGCTGCTGGCTGTCCTGGTGGGAGGATGGCTGGAGGACACATCGCGATCTCCCTGTAGCCACTCACACCCAGACTGAGGCACCCAAAGCTGAGCTGGGGATCTTGAACTCCCAGGCCCCCCAAACTCTTCCTGGTATATTCTTTTATATATATATATATAAAAGAATATATATATATATATATATACACACACACACACATATAAATATATGTGTATATATACACACATATATAAATATATGTGTGTATATATATATACACATATATAAATATATATATAAATGTATGTATATACACAAGCTCTACTATTGTCTTCATAACCCACTCTCTTATTTGAAGTAATTTACACTGTTGAAGCGAAACCAGCCTGAAGTAACTCATTTGAAAGGTTTTTCATTATCTGAAATAATGATACCTACAGCTTACACTTAGGATTCTAATTTCATTTGCAGAATGGAGTCTGCTGTTTGGTTGATCTTAGTAACTGAACTAATCCATTAGTCTAATTTATACATATTGCATATACATGGAGAACAGAATACGCTTTTTTTCAACTTGCAGCTTAGATGATGAAGCTCAAATCATTTGCAAATGATTGGCTGCCTGACAAAAATACAGACAGAAACAATTCTTTGGTAAGAGTAATTTCCTATATCGGAATCTTGCTAGATACTCAGCTCTTGACAGATGCTCCAAAAGCAGCAAATATATTGGGCATTTATTCCCATTTCTACTTGTACAGAAGACTGTGACCTTTCTTTTGACATGTATGTCCCACAGCTGTTTCACAGTCATTTTGTATTACCTTAATAAGCTAAGAGAGAGACTTTCTCTGCAAGCAGAAAAGTGGAACCAAAACCAGAGGGAAGATTGCAAAAGGAAGCATTTAAAGTAGCGGGGGTACAACAAGACCAAGCACTTGAGTTTAGACCACTTTAGAGACATTTCCTCTTTGCTGCAACTTAGATTAGCCTTAGTGCCTGGGTAGCAGTCTCCAGCACAGAACAGCTGGGGACTGCCAGGAGATTTTTAACAAAGAGCTTCTAACTTCTCTGCAGTGCAAATACATTCCTTCTCTCTCCATGTCAGGGCAAGAAGCTCCAAATTTAGTGATCAGCAACAGCCTTGTACAAGATTGCTCTCTTTTCTAAAAGCATTCCTCAAGGGAATGAAGCAGTTTGAGAAAGGGCAATCTGAGTCTGTGCTGAATACAAATCAAATATATAAACGAAGCTGCACATCACTTAGACTTGCTGCTGATAAGTATTGACAGCAGCACGGCCTTTTCCCTTTCCTTGGATCTTCTTCTCTTCGAGTCTGACTTATATAGATTAAAATCATTATGTTGCTCTTCCATACTAGTATCAAGATATTCCTGACACTACGCTCGGCCAGGTTTCAATGGGCTGAAGGGTTGTCTATTAGGGCAGACTTATTAGTGGCCATTAGTTTCAACAAGCATTTAAGAGTACCTACCTTTCAGTGTTGCAAGCGCCTTTTTTTTTTTCTAAGGAAATGCGGTAGTAAGTTGTAAACTCCAGTCTGTGTTTAATTTCCAAAGTGATTCTATGCTTTCAAAATTATTAAGTTATAATTACTTTCCATCTTTGAACTACAAATACCAAAAAGAGTTTCTCACTCTTTTGACCCTGGATAGTATTTTGAACTGTCTCTTTCACGATAAATAGCTTAAGAAAGCTGTATAGTTTATCTCCTACTTGCTTAAAGGAAACATTATTTCATATCGATTTTATTCCAAATTCAGACTGGAAAAGGGGTGATTGGTGGGGTAGGGGACGGAGCTTAATGGATACAGAGATATTGAATTTTGGAAGAAGTCCCAGGGAAAACAAACAAAAAACAAGCATGGGAATTGTATTAATGTTTCTGCAAGTCAAAACATTTTTATTTTAAAAAAGGAAGAAAAAGAGTATATTTGAATCTGCACAAATAGAGCCATTCTGAAACTGGATTCAGATTGCAAATGTTTTCCAACTGGAAGAAACCAAATGATTATTTATCATCTGTTTCAGTTATGAAACCAAGCCAAACCACCTTTCTATTTATCACACCACAGCCCTTCTGAACTGTGTGCCTGACTCGCAGGCTACATCCCAATCCAACACAGATTTATTTAAAGGTGGGAGGAGATGATGATGAGTTTTGAATGGGACTTGTTTATGGCTGAAGACTGTATCCTAGCCTCCAGCACTCTGATAGCCAGCACTGCAATTCTCACCTTGAATCAGACCATATAGGGAAGGTAATCTACCATCAGATAGCAAAGTTTAAAGATTCAGGTTTTGCCACATTAAGATCTAAATTGCATTTAATAGATTGAGGGATAAAGTCTAATCGATCTATCTTCATATGAAGACAAGACATCATATGTGATTTCTATCTCATTACAAAAGTAGTGAGCCTAACCCCTAAAATTAATGCGTTTAAATTAGAAAATTATTTTGAAAAAAAATAAGAAAATTGTGAATTTTTAATTCAAACTATTGATAGGAAAATTTAAAAGGAATTGAGATAAACTGTGACAGAAAGCCAATTCCAGGATATTTGAGTTACAGACCTTTTCGTACTTTTGCTGCACCAAAATATAGTGGCTATTCATGCAGCAAGAAAACTTCCCGATATGAATTCAGCAAGAAAGAGAGCAATTACATATTCTGACCTATATTTTTAAATTTCAAATATTTTGAATACAAGAGTGATTTCTATTTGTATTCTACAGTTTTAAAATTCCACTAATTGCAAGACATTCTAAAATAAATGGAAATTGTCTGGATGGGCATCATACAGTTTCTAACGGACAGGTGTTCATATAAAAATTCAACAGTATCGGCAACAAAGTGGCAGTTACTAGTGGGGTGAGGGGTGTTAAGAAATTATTTGGCTAACAGTTGAACTTCCTATTTAACCACAGGGATGATCAAATTAAGTCAAGGTCAAGTCTGTGACAGAGCAACTGTGCCATGCAGCAGATAAAGGCTGCTGGTGTATATATGTGTATAATTTATATATATGTATAAAAAATTTGTTTCGCTTTTCTAATCCACCATTCGTGTCTTGCAACTGAAGGCTGCAGCAGGAGAGACAGTGGCCTCTTGCACTCTCAGCCTCCCCTCTGGGCTCTGCAGGCTCAGCCCGTTCCCCCGTTCCCAGCAGATGAGCCTGGGACCTTAGTGGCACAGCAGCCCCCAGCACTCCCTGCGACACCCCAGTCACCCAGCTCTGGCCTCCCAGGAAAGCTTCACAGCTGTCCAGCATGGCAGAATAACCAACCACACCGAGTAAGAGAGATGTTTAAATCTCCCAAACAGAATGAAATGACCGGGCTGGGGGTGAGGTTCTTGCCAGCAGAAAATTTTACTCTCAGATGTATCCAATCTAGAACTCATATTAACATACAGTGGTTTGGGGCCCTGTAATGCTTTGGCTTCACAATCTATGATTTTTCCGTTTCAGTAAATGAAAATAAATTGATCTATGGTAGTTCATGCACAGGTACTGTAAACAGTGGCTGGAATTTTTTGGTACCCATCTGTCCTCCTCTTACTCCATCTGTTTCCTTCACTCATTGAATTGGAATCCTGCTTCCTGAAATGGAATCCAAACTCGCCTGTGTAGCACAGTAAGTTACCTAGTTACCCAGCTGTAAGACGTTTCCAAAATAAATCACTCTCCTTGTACTCTGTAGAAGGCAACAGACATCAATTTTGTTGTTAATATGTCTGAGCAATCCTTCTTTCAACAAAATATACAAGTGTCAGTAAATTTCCTCTAATTTCAGATTGTGCACTTCAACATAATACCACAAAGGCTCATCATTTTAATCAATTATTGATTACACCTTGGGGACTTTCCATCGATTCCACTTCATGCTGCTTTTAAAATGGTAAGTACCTACATAACTGTATGATATTAGAAACTGGTATAGATTTTAACAGCTATTACGACAGTATAAATGCACAGTATTATATTATTTCATTGGATAGTATAGCTTTTATTAAACTGTGTTGATGGACTTTTTTTTCTTTGACAGTTCTTTGGCCTGTACACGATTAAAGATTTTGATTTGTCTCTTTAGACTAAATGTGTTTAACAGGAAAAGAAAACCTAAGAAAGCTCTCCCCCCTTTACAATCCACAATGAAAGATACAAGGGCTAAAATTATTTTTTTGAGAAATCCTGCATAGCACAAATACAAAAGCCACTACTAAAAACATTTGTATGGAATACCATAAACAAAGGATACTTCTATTATTATCTCATTTTAAGGCAGCGTGGTAAGTGAGGTCATTCAAAGGTCAAGAAGGGGGGGTGTGTTGCTGTTGCTCTCTGAGAGGACTCACATTTTAAATAGAAGTTTCTCCATATTCATGTTGTCTTTCTTTCCTATACTAACACGGTATCTAGAATACCTACATGCCTCAAATACTGTGTTTTATGCATTTACCACTTCATTATTAGCTTTATAATGTAAGGGAATAGTTACATTTTATTTGCAGCTACAAAGGGCTTTTGACAGATAGAATATACAAGAACACCAGCTTAGAGAACACAGTTCACAGGAAGGTGCCTTTGAACACGCAACTTTGTGACGAGGGAGAGAGCAACTCAACTCCTCACTTTTTTTTTAATCCCACATATTATTTTACCAAAATTTCAGGAGCATAAGTGCCTGTAAGAATTTTATTGAGGCAAAGGCAGTAAATTACCTAACCTCTTGAGACATACACGGAGTGTTCATGATATAAGGGAATTTAAAAATATGTAGTGAGAACTTAAGTTGGAAATTAAATCTTTTTCCAGGATGAAAAATGGAAAAAAGTGCTGGTAATAGCACTTTGTAAAATAGAACTTTCATGTTAGAGATCCATTATAGTGATGTAGGTGACTAAAAAAAATTAGGATAGCAATTCTTTTAATCTTTATGTGTACATTTAAATACATATAGCCCATTCCTCCTTTCTATGGCAGAATTTGAAGTACTTAAAAAGGAAAGCAAAACCCAAATTGCTGCTGTTCATCATACAGAAAAAAAAATTAAGTCTATATACCTGCTGTGGTCTTTTAAAAAGCCTTAATAATAAAGTGTTTGCATCAAGTTAAAGCAAAAAACCACTTATATGTGAGAAAACATGCATCTTTTGACATCTGTGAGCTACTTCTTTTGATCTGCCCTATAAATAGTCACTAATTATGGAGAGACTAAAAACAAGACAATGCCCTAGAAAATAAGAGAGACTCAAAATAGAGTAAATCCATGTCATACAGATACACAAGCATTAAACACATTTGGATTATAAATCTTTTGCACTCTAGTCTTTCTCCTTTTACATGCAATGGTGAAACTTCCACAAACTCCATTCAAAGCAGAATCAGACTTGATGTATTCTTTCTGTATGTAATGTTTTCTGGCCTACAGAGTATCAATATTAACTGTGAATGTCAGAAGAACTGTACAGGCTCTGGTGAAAAAAGTATTCAGTCCTCTAAATGAATGCCTGAGCTCTGACTTTTAAGTGAAGACAGGGATCAGCAAGTCAGATGCTGTTCATATTGCTTTCTTACTCATAAGCAAAAACCAGAGGCTTGGGGAGAGCCTAGTAACATAATCCATTCCTTCCTGGGAATGTGATATTAAGGTTGGTTGGTTTTGTTTGGGGTTTTGGTTTTTGGTTGGTTGGTTGGTTTGTTTTGGCGCGTGTATTTTTGTTGTTTTGGTGGGGCTTTTTTAATAACTTTCTTCTTCTGCTTTGGTTATATATAACTCCAGAAAAAGTATGATCCAACGCTAAATTCCAAACGCAAAAGCTGACACAATGGTCAGCAATGAGGTTGAAATTTCCAGTTAATATGGTGAGTCTGTCCTGTCCAGGTGGAGTTGAGGTCTCTCCTTTTCAAGGGGTACCTCAGCTGCCATCTTTGGACAGCAGTGTTTCGCAGACTCACTTCAAAAGTGCACATCAAGCTTTTCCTCAGAGCAAACAGCAACCTGTTTATATATCGGCAAAATTTGGCTAGCTAAGGACAAAATAGAAGGCACTTCAGCCACTCAGAGCTGGAAAGCACCATTAGAGGGACTGAACCAAATGGGGGAAGTTATCTTCCTTGGGAGCTGGGGGAGGAGGTGGCTGCGTGAAGCCGCAGAAGCTCAGACAGGTTACAAGATGCATGCTGGATTTCCCCAAATTAAATGCAACCATGGCCTTTATTTTTAGACATCTGCAGTAAGTGAAGGGAGATTAAGATGCCAGAAATTATTATCCTTCACAGGCAGAGTCACTCAGGAATCTGATCTGTGTGATTGCAGATACTTGCAAACATTGATTCACCAGGATACGGCACTGAGCTACAATTCACATAGTTTTAGCGCCACACAACAACCCAATAGTCAGAAAATTTGTCCCATTAGAACAGTGTACAAACTGACAATCTGCTATACTGCTTTACAAAGTCATTGTGGGAGGAAATAGCTGTACATTTGCCTTAACCTGCCACCTGTCCACACGAAAGTCAAAATGCTTTAATTTATATACAGTGTTGGCCAGGCAGTAGCAGCCATAAGCATTAGTCCTTTCCTCCACCCTTCACCTTTAGAGGGACTACTCTGCATCCCTTCAGTCAGGGCATGCACACTTTCTGTAAAGAAAATAAACCAAAGCAACTGGATATGCATTAGTGTGCAAAAAAGCAGAGTCTATGGCGGAACGCACAACCCAATGCACACGTTCTCTATTTGCTATGTGCTGCTGCCCTGAAGTGCTAAATATTTGGACAAATATAAGGAACGCTCAATGGCAGCAGGAGGCAGAGCTTGCAGCCTAGACCAGTCCTAGTCTGTGCCTTCAGAGACCTTCTTCAAACCAGCTGGACATTAACCTATATAGCACTGACTTGAGTTTCAAATAAATTACACATTCTTAGTCCTAACTTCCTGTTTCAGAGTTCAACAACATTCTAATCAATCCTAAAGTAAGGACAAAATGAATCGTGTAAGTCTAAGTGGATGCATTGGCCATGCTAAATGAGGCAATAGGCATAATCATTTAAAGCAAAAGCAATTAGATCACAGGGAATGTATTTAAATAGTTACAGCAGCAATTATTCCATTTCCAGCTACTTGAGACTATGAGACCGTAACCTGAAAATTTAGTCAATGACTTTTGGTTTGTAGACAAGTGATAAACTGCAGGATTTTAGCTTTCCATGGTTAACTGATCAGAACGTGCTTTTAATTCATTCTTGTTGTTTAGATTTTATTCTTAATGTAGAAAATCTGCATATGACTGAAATCTGAAAGTGCAGTGTCAAATCGATGGCACTTAATATCAAAATAACAGGGCCTGTTGCACCTTTAGGTAATTTTTCATATTTAATTAACAAAAAAACTTCACTTCTGAATTTTAATTCACTGACAAATAACTTCATTAACACAACATTATGATTGCCTGTGGTGTCTCCTGCCCTTCTAGAAGGCTGGCTTCAAAAACATAGAGACTTTGGAGGGGGAAGGTGGCAAGAAGGAAACACCCTGGAACAACCTTAGCTTGCACGACTGACTGCAAAGTTCCCTGTACAACCCAACTGAATGAGATCTTGGAGGCAAGAATAGAGCAGGGATTACACAAAGCCGGTTGTGGGAATGACGACCAGAGGAACCTGGCAAAAAAAAAGGGAGAGAACCCTCAAGGCAGGAGGATAACTATCTTCATTAATTTAAAGAAAAAAAAGGAAAATGTTGACAATGTCTTCACATAGTGCTTTAAAAGAGAGGGAAATTGAACATTTTTAATGCTGGGGATTCAACATACCAGTGATGTTTCTCTTGCCACCATGTTTTTTCTGCCACTAATAAACACACACAGAGATAGTGTCATATCCTCCCCATTCCCATAACATGATGCTCTAAGCTTTTTTTTTTTACAAGTCCATAAATCTTTCCAAATCTTGTTGCTTAACCTTTAGTCACCTTGTTATTATCTAACTTTCCAATTAGTAGTAAATTCTAAAAGTTTTTCAGCTACTGAATAATTATTACCTTAACCTAGAATTTGTAGTCACAGAAGCATTACTCATTTTTCCAAGTACTTCAAAAAGTAGCAGCCAGTAACAAATTTTAACCTTTCCTCTCTATAGTGTGCTGAATGTCACAGTGAACAGAATGAGTTTTGTCACTGATTTTAATGGGACTACTCTTGTACCTAATTAATATACTCCTCTGAACAAGACAAAAGTTGGTGAGCTTGTAGGCTTTAAATCTCCACTTGAAAAATAGTTTCTTCATCAGAGACTTCTCTATGAAGGATTTCTGACTTGTACCCAGACAAGTGAGCCAGGGTGCTGCAGGGTAGGGCTAGCGCAGCATTATACATGTCACCCTGGAACAGAACAGATTGTTTTGGAATCTTACCCTTAATCATATTTAAGCACAGATTCCAGAGACTATGGACTAAAACACAGCGCCCTGAATTCCATCTCGTATCTTCAAAAACACCTGGTTTCCTACCTTCTCTGTCTGGATAACTCTATCAAAGAGCATTGATTACACTGATCTTTGTTTCAGAAATAGAAAGCTAAAGCATACAAATCTATTTGTCACAGCTAGAAGACACAAATCAAAACATTTTAAAAGTCTTTTGTGGTATACACCTGCTAACCCTCTTTCTAACACCAGTCTGAACAAAGGGCCAGGACTAAGCATTGTATATGTTTCTGTACCCAGAGCCCAAGGAATCTGATGGGTTTTCACAAAGAGCTTATAGCATTGTGCTCCTGATCAAAAAAAGTTTGGAGCAACTCCAGCTTTAAGCAATATAAAACAAGCTAGCTTCTAGTACCCAAGGGTGGCAAAGCCTGAAGGAAATACTGGGAAGAACAACATTTAGGCAGTCTAAATTTCCATTTCAACCTTGAACACACTACTATCATCATATAAATGAATTTGAATTTACTAGGAAAAAAGTAGGAAAAAAGTCTGTTTACAAAACCGAAAATTTTATGACACAAATATTTGAAACAAAACCTTTTCCTCCAGCATAATAAAAAATGGATACAAATGAATTTAAGGATTCTTTCTCCAATGGGTACTCAGCAGAAATTTTGCCCATCTAACTGCTTTTACAGTAACAAAAATCAGTCAAGTGGTTTTTTTCAAAATAGGGATGAACCAAAGTGATTTCATGATGAGGCTTAAATCATCTTTAGTTCTTCCTCTTCAGAATTTCTTTTTCTGAAAGAGATTCAAGAATGGGTTCAGTTGTGCCACATTAAGGTTGTAATGACTGATCAGTAGGATATCAGATTCAAAACCATAATCTCTTCTATCAAAGAAAAAAAGGTGCTCTTGGCTACAAAAGCAGTATGCGTTTTGTCTCACTATATAGAATATTGCCACTATAATTTCTTACTAGACAGCATATCACCTAAGAGCTTCATTTACTGTCCTCTTTTTTTCATTCACCGATCACAGCATAAGGATATGGTTAAGACTGAGAAGTTATTCTGGGGGAGAAGAAATTTTAAAAATAAAATTAAATTTTTTTAAAAACACACCAAAAAAAGCCAACCCATGACAAAAACCAACCAAACACATTCAAACTCACCAATTAAGGTACATTCCAGCATGAAAACTGAAAACTGCTTTCAGTCACAGAATGGCAGACATAAGCGACTTGCTTCTGAAGATGATGAAGTGGGCTTCAAATAGATACCAGCAAGAAAAGTATATGATAGTATTAGGGAGTCTCGTTTTTCTTCTTAACTGATAGCTCTTGAGTTTTGTTCATCAGGAATTCTAGCAAATTTTTGTGTCCAAAGAGACAGAAAAACCTGCCTTTGTAAAACTTTAGTTCTATAGGAACACCAATGATATTTCTGAAGATGCACCTGCCTACAAGATGACTTTGGATCTTTAAACTGAGACAGATGATGTGTCTGTCAGATCAGTGTCTGCTCAGCTTTGGTAAAAACAGCAGCCAGGACATTATGAGCTAAGAAAGTTGTTTTCAGCATTAATAATGCAGTAGTACTTCTAATTCAGTTACTAGTTATTTACTTTGAACTTTATAATACAGTAATTTGTCTATTTGCTTTTGAAATTACAGATGAGTGAATTCATGATTTTTTTTAAAGATAACTTCAGTTCTTTCATCCAAGATGTCTTGCCTAAACATAACTGATAACCATTAAAAGCATCAGCATAACGTATTATTCACTTTCACTGTTTTGCTAGAATGCCCCTAACTATAGAAACAATGTCTATTAATAATAAAAGCAGAGCAAAATTCAGGCTCATAAAGAGACGTGTAATTCATATTGTAGAATGTTCTTGCATAGATGTGGATTATCTTGACAATCAATTCACAAAAACACAGGAAGCTTGGGACCTATAGGGTACATTTTCAGAGCTTTATACAGGAGGTACCCTCATTAATCCTATTAATGAATAATAGGATTACTGTATACACCACTTACATGTGGCTTTCATAAAGTTCCACATTTAGACCAGACTTAAGGAAGCAGACGAAATAAAATAAAAATCCTAGTAACACGTCAACTAGCGATTATTCCTTTCTATTCATGTATAAGCTGCTCAACAGTACTTTTATGTCTTTGTTGGAATTACCACTGCTGGAAAGCAGTAATTCTAAGGCAGATTTTATTGGTTTGGCCACTAATATAGAAATGTTCCTGTCCTCCTGAATCTTCCATTTCTTCTTTCCACATTGTAAAAACAGGCACACTGTTATCTCTATAAAAGATACTATACTACGCAGCAGAGCTGTGTCCTCTACATTAAAGAGGACATACAGGTTAAGGAAATGTAGGATCAGCATTTCTCTGACAGTGCCTGCACATCTGCTGGTTGCCAAGCTACAAAATACGTTCGAACTTTTTGGGTTTTCATATATGAAAACAGTTTTTGGGGAAAGCGTCCAAACAAGTATCTATGGATTAGAGGTTTTTATTTGCTGATAGAACAGACACTACATCATGAGATCAAACTTAGCCACTTCATCTCTCACCGGCAATCTAAAAAATCTCCACATTTTGTTGCCTGAGGATTTTTCTTTCTTATCTCTTTAATCTTGACAAAAGGACCGTAAAAAGCATCATGTAAAGTCAATTTTCCCATTTACTATGCTAGACCATCTTACTAGGAAACAAATCAAAACCACAAGCTCATTTCATACAAGCTGCAAAACAATTGCCATACAAAAGTGGTTTTGGCCAGAGTAAAGTGACAAGAAATAAAGATCGTGGTCAAAAATTAAAATCAGCTATGCATCAGCTCAGAGATAAACCAGCTGACACTCCTGCCAAGTGTCTTGTGTTTCCATCATACCCTGCAGAATATTTTCAGGCTGAGGTATGTAGAACTATTAACTTTTTCCACTTAGAATATCCATCAGAAATATCTGATAAAAGTCTTCAAAGAAAAGTAATTGAAGTTGGACACACGACTAATTTTTCTTTAGCTTTATCTTGGACAAAGTACTATGGTGAAATAAATTGTGTAGGACTAATTCAGATATTAATTCTCAGCAAAGCATGAGCATTTCTACCACCGCCATTAAATATTCTCAAATCCAAACACAGGGACTTCACATGAAAACCAACTATTTCCTAACATACATGATAAAAATCCTGCTTATAGAAAATTTTCAATAAAAAAGACAGAAAATTTAAACTAGTTCAACATGGACAGACATAGGTATGCTTTAGATGCAATAATAAATCCATGCTCTTTGAGCTTTCCAGTTTTATAGATAAGAATGCAATTTAATATTTTTAATTCTGTGCAGATGGTTACTTTTATTTTATTTTATAAAGCAAGCACAAAAATTGTCTAAACTATCACAGAACTAGTATCTTCTGGTTTATCGCATAATTTTCTATGCATTGTAAAGGGACGAGACCATTGCTAGCGAATGGTATGGAATGAACCTTAATCACAGTGTTCTGAATGTGTCCAAGTATGCAAGTTCAAAGCTGAAGTCTGAAGCCTGAGTATTTTGGACAGTGCAAGACAGTGATCCTGAAACACAAAAATAAACTGAGTTTGGATTAAAACCTGCTCAATTACAGAACAATCTTTGTGAAATAATACCAAAAGATATCCCCTCCCCCAGAATAACATCAAACACTCTGGGAAACAAAAAGAGTCTCGTAAAAGAAAAGCGTTTAGCAATTCTGTTTTTCTGCTCTGTGCATCTGCTGTAGTTCTGAATGCACAACCTATATATAGAATCTCTGGATGGAATAACAAAAAGGGCAGAACAATGACAAACTCACTGAGTCGCCCAAGCAGAATCCTGCTTCAAACTCCCACCCAGGCAGCAAGTTGAAATATACAGTGGCCAAAAATGCGTACTACCATTCACCGATTATACCCTCAGCTTCAAGCTACCTTTAACTAGTAATTAAGTAACATTCAAAGCACAAACCTTTCCTATTCCCAGTTTGCTAGGAGAGTTATCATGTGGTTTCAATCACTATTTAAAGCACTGAAGTTACCAAGCAGACATGTTGGATATACAAGCCCTTCTCACCAAAATATGGAAATGGTTTAAGCTCACCCCCCGGTTCTGAATACTTCTGAACAAAAGAAAACAAAATCTGACAAATTAGCTTTAAAGGAACAGACTACAAATGTAGAATTAAAACTGCATCAGAGCATGACACGCAAGGAGGGGAAACATTTCCCACAACAGTGATGGGAAGCGCTGAAGGTGCTGCTGAGACACAGCCCCTTGTGAGGAGCGAGAGTAGGGATGGGAAGCATTACACATCTCTCATCTTTCCTCCCCAGTATCAGCCAGTCACTGCAAGAGCGTGTGCACTGCACATATACAAGGTGCCGTATTTCTGTTAGGAGGGAGATTTTTCTTTTTTTCCCCTCCATGTTCTGCTGTAATTCATTTCCCCCTGGCACTCCTGCTGTAAACTTTTCCCAGTATGCGCTTTTATACAGCAGGTAAACAGAACTAGAATGGAAAAAAAAGAAGTATTTTTAAAAAGGTATTTTAATGCTCGGCTTTAACAATGATTCACCAGAGTCTGCCTAATTACCTTGTTATAATATTTTATTTTGTTCGGTATTTTCTAGGAATTTTGAGCTTGCAATGCTACTTCATGTCTCCATAGAGCAAATATTCCTGTTTCTCACAGATTTTTAATTGTTCACAAAGGTATTTGGAACCTTAAGGTTTGCACAGGCTCCTTTACCCAAAAAATTGTGTTGGTATTACACAAGTCACTAATGGAAAAGTCACTCTGAGTAAAAGTATTGATTAAAAATAGCTTGATAACATTGTGGCCAACCATAATTTATACATTCTACCTCAGGGCAAGCAGCTTCTGACATATGCTTGGTCATGCTTATTGGAAAAGTTACAATTTTTATATTTAGATAAGTTTATATTTTACAAACAGACTAGAAAAAGAGATGAGAGAAAATTATTTGTAAATCGAGAGGAACATAAACCAGCTAGAAATAGATATTCAGAGCAATGTAATCTCCAAGTTACTTAAATACACACTAGCCAATACTTCTGGTGATAACAATAATCTGATTTACTTCTGAGCTATGTCAATGTTTGGTTTCAATTTTAATGCACGTGTGCAATTTAAAAAAAAATGAAATATCCATTGAAATCTTTGTACATGTTATTAGGAGAAAAAGGTCTTTCTTTCCATTCCCTATATAGTATCAGGGTATTAATATGAAAACTGTTTGTCTAAAGAGGCTACCTGGAGCTCTGTATTATACTGTCATCATATAGCCTGTTTATTGTACCTCTAGCTACGTATTTGTGCACAAGTAGCTCTTACAAATCAGATACATAGTTCTAAGGATTAAACTTCACCCACTGCATGCAGGATTTCATCAATCAAGGTGCTAAGAACCAGCAAATATACATCTATTAAAATGCAAACCACACAGAACTTCAAGATTGTGTGTCGATTTCAGGAGGACCGTAGCCTTCAAAAGTATTAAACAATATGATAAGAAGTACCCACATGCAAGGGACTGGATGTTTAGGCTACTTGATGTGCTTCTATTTTCTAGCATTTTCTACTGCTATAGGTCATAAAGATTGTCAAAGAATGCAGAAGGTATTTGAAAGACTTTTAGTTGACTTAGCAGACATGGCAAAGTCACAGAGAGGTTGCATGGTAGCTGTTCAAGACTAACTCCATGTAACAGGATAGACCATAATAAAAGTAATGGCCTGTCCTTACCTTCTTAAAAATTCCATGAAAAGTACAATTTGGCCTCACACATATGCTGTAGTTGAAAACCATGACTAGCTATGGCTAGGAAACTCTAGCTCAACTATAAACTGAGACCATCAAGTGGAATGAGCAGGATATCTGATTTGTGATGCATAAATGAGAAAGGAAGGCAGAGTAAAAGCCTGTGAACAATGGTTAACACTGCACAGCCAAAAGACACTCTAAACATAATAAAAATGCATATTAGGACACTCCAGGTTACAAGAAGAAATATGGAAGTATCGTTGCACTTTCTTCATGTGTGGAATTCAAACCCATAGTACCTGAGCATCCAGGATGCATGTCGCTTTTCCAAGAGAGCAGTGAGAATCCTCAGATTATTCTGTTAAATTCTGGTTTCTGTGACAGCACACACAGCCAGTGTAGGCACAGTGGGAAGTGCCCCAGCTGCCGCCTTTTTCTGGGCTGCATGAGGCCATACACAATTCCTACTGACTTCAGTGGTGTCAGTTTGGGCTACTTTCTTTCTAGAATTTTGTAGCATTTTACAGTCCACTGTAAGATGTTGATTTACCTTTATTGTTTCTCTTCTTGGTATTTACTTAATTAAAACTGTTCACTAAATTAAATCCAAGCACTTAAATGGTCTTTATGACATCACTCTTAACATACTAGAGTGCTATTTTTGGTATTATTACAAACCCCATTGTTTATTTACCTGGAATTTAAAATGGGGGAGGGGGGAGAAGGGGGGCACAAAAAAAAATAAAAAAAACCACACCACAACTCCTCTGTTCTCTCCTACTGTCAGTATATTGCTGAACATTTCTCAGATCCTTGCAATTAGTACATAAAAACTTTAATTTTCACAGAATAAAATGTGAGGATGCTTCTAACACCATGCACAGAACAAAAAGGCTTCATTAGAATTGTGCTTTTCCATCTATGAGGATTTTCCTCACTGCTATGAAGAGCGTACTATGAAGAATAATGCATGCCAAGACAAGAGAGGTCTTGGTTGTTTACATAAATATCTGTACTGGAACTGCTAAACATGGGGTTTTCTGGATATCACCATAATGTAACACAACTGTCAAATTTTGCAGAAGACTAAGAGTACATTAGAAAAACTTCTGATAAGGAGAAAGTTCTGTTAAGATATTATATTAGTTCGAAGTTTAACAGTTGCCTTATAGTTCATGTACATATGAAGATATTTATCTGTAACCATAGCATTCAAAAGCTAATAATTATCTAATCTTGCCAAAGACAAAGACTCTGGTAAAAGGTATAGAAAGAGATTTTTACTTTCCCCAGAGAACTCCACATCCTAGAGCACCTAAAACCTCACAGCCACACCTATGAGAGTCACCTGAAAGAAGCACTATTTTGTTAAAAAAGAGTTAGGAAATTCTGTCATATGACGTATCCATGTATATGTAGTAGGGCGGAAAGAAAAGACAGCTCATGTCAGTCAAACCATGTACAAAGTAAAATGTGACAAGCAGATATTTCTGTAACCAACACTACGGCTTAAACATCAGCAGTGCTAAGGTTTGAACTAAAGCAAATGCACCTTTCAGTTCACTTCAAGATGTAGAAAAAGAAGAGGTAAAGGGTATCAGTTGGGATCACTGAACCAGAAGATCTTCTCCATGACTTCCCCGTCCGCCAGCAACTACAGTACTCATTGCACGGCTAAACCCAAGTTTTAAAAGACCACTTATGACAGTAAAAGCAAAACTGCAGATCTAATTTTAAATGCCTGGGGCACCATTCACTCAATTGAAGACAGTAACAGTGGTACTCTGCAATTCAGCTGTTCTGAAGTTTTCATACTGGTCACCACAAAATTGGGCCAGCCAAAATTCAGACTTTAATTTTCTAGAATTTTCCTTCACTAATAGTTGTATACAGCTGGGAGCAGCTCAATGCAAAACAGAACTTATATAGAGCTGGGTAGGAAACTATTGTGTATTTTTGAGAAATTGAAAAAATTGAAAATGTTGTCCTAAACAAAATTCAACCTAGCATATTTCTACTCATAAAAAGGTCACGATTGAAGTTATTCCAAATGTTTGAGTACTTACTCTTTTCAAGCTGAGGACTGAATTTAAAAAAAAAAAAAATATGCGATTTTGAACCTGGAAAACAGAATGTAATGTATGAAGAATTCTAAATCAAAGCCAAATCATTCTAAGAAAAATATGTGTTGCATACATAAATAAAACACAACTCCTTAATGAAATATTTATTCTGGGAAAAAATATTTCAGATTGTAGTATTTTCAATGAGATAAAAGTAATTAAAATTGTGGTAGCTGCAAACATTAATTTCTGAATAAAAGGATGGAGAGGTAGTATTGTATGGTGACCGGTTAAGGGTATTATCTTTCTGTATATCCAGTACTAATATATACCCACAATATACTTAGTCTTAATGAATACAAAATATTTGTAAACTTAGTTCAGTGTTTTCCTAATGCAAATATTTCAGCACTGATTCAGAATTCCCCAGACGTGCTACCTCTGTTGTTTTCTGTAGGACAACTGATGGACAGGATCCTCAAAATCTTAGTAATCCTGTTACTAACAAAGCTGTAGCATTCATAAGTTCTTAGTATTTTATACTCCCAGTCAGGTATGTAACTGCTGATTATTTGCTTGCAATGAAACCATGGAATGACAGATCTTTTAACAGATGTTCAGAGAATTATTCATTCTTATTAAGAGATTTGTGACATACACAGACTTTGTATTTAGTAATGCTTAGCCTAAAAGTAATCAACAAAATATTAATCCATATCTAAATGTTACTGGGAATGTCAGAGAAGCCTTTGAACAGCAAAAGCACAATCTGCCTTATGTACCTGAAATCCCAGGCAGGGTTGAAGAAACATAACACAAGAGTGTCTTTTTCATCTTCCTATGAAAGTGCCAGCATGATTAAAACCATCACTCATAACACTAAATCAAAATCTCTCAGTATTACTTGTTAAAGCTGGCTTTCAAGATAGTGAACAAAAAGACCTTTTAAAATAAGTTTTAGGGAACATATAAATTGTCTGAACACTGCCACGGACAATCAGTTTTAATAGCATATGTCCCACAGCCTAGTATGGTTACTTGCTGTTCTGGGAGCCTGCCAAAGAAAGAGACCCATCCAGAAATGATGAGGAAAAAGAAAAAAACTCGAGAGACAACTGATAATAACCCATAACTTACATTCTCCTTTATTCTAAAGCCTTTCATTCAGCATCCATCATCATAAAATCAGTGTTCCTGGCACAGCGTGGATTAAATCTTCATTTTAATAGAGAAATACTTCTTATTAAAAGCCTGAAATTCCCTATCTATTGACAAACTGTACAGTAACACATTCAAGGTTTATCCTACTGTGCAACATTCCAGAAGAGCATCTGAGAATTATTAATGACAGAAGCATCATTGAACCATTGATACAATCATACAAGGTTTTGTAGATAGAGAACAGCTAAACAGCAGACACCAAAGACCAAATCAGCAAGAAACCATATAGTACAATTAATACCTCCTGAAATATACTCCTCTTTTAACTCCTAGGAAATGTTTCACCAGAGGAGAATATTTGTTAAAGTGGCATATACTTCCCTTTATCTAAATCATTTAAGTGAACCTTATATGTGACAGACACTAGCAACTCCAGTTACCAAGGGTTCCTTTTACTATTCAATAAAGAGCTTTAGTGTGACCAGCTTGAGCAGTCTCTATCTGGGCTCTTTGTAAATAAAGCTGTGTCTGCCCTGAGAAAGCACAGCACGAGTGTGTGCTAACAAGCAGCGTTCTGGTTCAACCACTAAGAGACAATCTTCAATAGCTAATAATGACAGGCCATGATGGCATTTCAGATGCTAAGCCCAGAGCCCAGCGTGGCTGGCAGACAGCTGAGCTTTAACTGGACTCACCAGTCGGTCTCTTCCTACACTACTCCTCACATCAAGCAATTCAGCCTTCTGGCTTCGCACCTTAACTAGCAGCGTGAGGAACAGGCTCCTCAGAGAGGAGAAAGGCCAGGTACCACGCCTGAGAGAGGAGGACACAAGCACGCTGGCGCAGTGCGGTGGCAGCTGCCAGGCACACGTGCTGCTGGGTCTGTGCTCCCCGCCTCCTCCTCTGCCCTGGCCCCACAGCTCGGTCCAGCCCACCAGCCTGGGGATTAAGTGTGATCCAGAAGTTTGCTTCTGCAAAGTGAAGTGTGTTGGAGAGACCCTAAATCCAGACCTATACCCAGTATCCCATGGTCATGGTGCCATAACCTCCATCTGGCCAGTTAAAGCTCTTGCGCTCACCAGAGATTCATGGATAAGGAAAAAGGTGAGAAGTTTCACAGCTTAATAGCTCTCTCATCTAAGAATGAGAAGCTCTAATTTTTATTTCTGCGACTACTACTTTCTTCTGTATTCAGAATCACAGCATCACAAAATGTAAGGGATTGGAAGGGACCTCGAAAGATCACCTAGTCCAATCCCCCTGCCAGAGCAGGAACACCTAGATGAGGTTACACAGAATAGCGGGCATCAGATGAGTACCTTAACTTGGAAGAGCTCAAACACAGAACAGATATGAGATCTGTAGCTTTCATAGAATCACAGAATGGTTGGGGTTGGAAAGGACCTCTGGAGATCACCTAGTCCAACCCACCTGCTAAAGCACGGTCACCCAGAGTAGACTGCACAGGAATGTGTCCAGGTGGGTTTTCAAGGTCTCCAGAAAAGGAGACTCCATAACCTCTCTGGGCAGCCTGTTCTGTGCTCTGGAACCCTCAAAGTAAAGATGTTTTTCCTCATATTCAGATGGAACCTCCTGTGCTTCTGTCTGTGCCTGTTGCCCCTCTTCCTATTGTTTGGCACCACTGAAAGGAGTCTGGTCCCATCCTCTTGACATCCACCCTTGAGACATTTATAAACATTGATGAGATCCCCTCTCAGCCTTCTCTTCTCCAGGCTGAACAGGCCCAGCTCTCTCAGTCTCTCATAAGAAAGGTGCTCTAGGCCCCTAATCATCTTCATAGTCCACCACTGGACTCCCTCCAGTAGTTCCTTGTCCTTCTTAAACTGGGGAGCCCAGAACTGGACATAGTGCTCCAGATGCGGCTTCACCAGGGCAGAGTAGAGGGGGAGGACAACCTGTGCAGTGTCTCCTACTTGACTAGTTTGAGACAGGTCCTCAGCTGCCACTGTGAAGCTCTGAGTTCAGTGATGGCAATTTGGGGAGCCACGCTGCACAGCAGTCGACTGAGACGTTCTTTATTGGTAGCTGCCTACATCCCTTTACCAAATCTATCTGTTTGTCAAAGCTAGGACTGCAACTAAAGCTGAGACTGAAGAAGCCTCTGAGCTTCTAACAACAGGAGAATTGATCAAAGAATTTTAAAATATATTTTAACATAGTCTGTGACATAAAAATCAACTTGCCTCTGACAAGACCTAAACATTTAGGACTCTTTTTTGGCTTTTTTGCTGGGCTTCTGATACTCTATCTTTGCAATTTACGTCTATGGTGCAACATTTTCCGGAACAATAGCAAGTGAAATTTTAAACTTCTATTTCTTTTATATAACACTTCTTATATTCTAACCTGTGCTGGCTTTCCACTATAGCTGAACAATCCTATTTCTTTTACACATCTCTTTTCAGATTTTCTAGTAGTCAATGGCTGCAGTCACCTAAACAATGCGCTATAAATATCTGCAACAGTACAAAAGGCTCTGCTAGCATGTTCTTAGGAAAAATTATACAGGAATACTGAAGTGTCACTTTAAAATAACATTAGTTTCTGGACAGATGTGAAAGAGCTTACTTTCATATTAGTCCATGTAAGCCTACATAATCTCCTAACAATCCGGGATCTAAAAGACATGCTTTGTGCATCACTGCATATTCATTTGACAACAAGCTTGACAACATGCTTTGGTTTGCTAGGGATGACTGAAATTTTGAAGCAACTGTGTACCCCAACAAGCTCACAGAAATGTACCATTTCTGGTGAGTTTTCAGAAGTGCTCTGTATTCATCTGACTGCTTTTACAGCTCAGGGAATATCAGCATAGTGGAAATGGGTGGTAAAATGGCTGTTGATTTTAATAAAATCTAACTTACACAAATGATGGATGCATTGAAGCTCTAACCCTTACTGGTTACCAATCCCTCTAGGCACTGTCGTTTCCTGGTATTCTGTGTACTTCCAGATGTAAAAGCCCCATAACACAAAACGTTTATATTTTAGTTTTCATAAACTGCTTTCACAAGTCTGGCTACTCAAATCTACATTAATTCAGCTCTGGTTTTATGCAGCAGATGGTTCAATAGGAATGACCTTCTCAGTCTGCTAATGTCTCCCCTTAAGCCAAAGGTTCATTTATAACCGTCCAACATCACATCCTTTAGATGTCAAGCAGACTGAACTGAGGCACACTTTTCCTAGAGGACAGGAAAGTGGTAAAACATCTCAATAAATGAAAGAAGTTACTGCGAACTTTTGGGGAAGAGCAGACATTTTCTATTGGTTTAAACTACTTATGTTGCTATTTATAGAAGCTCCATTGATGTTAAGGACTTTTCAAGGCTGATATGGTCTGGTCTGGCCTGGTAGAAGGATGTGCACTTTATGCAGAGCTTAGAATCTGGCCCTGAGATACAATGAAGCTGGAATGAGTTGAACCTTCACAATTTATATTTTACAGAACAATGACAGTTCACAATATTATTTTTAAATCTTAAAATCATATTAGCTTCTACAAACAACCCCAAACCACAAAATTCTAGCAAAATCATAGCTACCTCTGAGCTACCTCTGTATCTCTTATTGTCCCTGCCTAGCATAAATAATATTAAATACGAAATACCTGGTTGAATGCAGCAATATTTCCTTTCTATTATTACTGCCCAGTGTTAAAGCTGAATATAAAACATTTTATTACTTTCACACTCACTCTAGGCTTCAAAAACGAGTGCATTTAAAATAAATCTTTGCTGAAAGCTTTATTCCATGTCTCAGTTGTAACAAAGTCTATTACAATAACATGCATGAGATCTAGAGGTTCAGTACAAAGATGAGTTTATCTTTCATATCCACAGCAGGGAGATAGCTATTTCCTCTCCTGTCAGGATGATTTATTCAATAAAAAGAGAGAATATAAATTTGAAAAGCCACTGATTTTTTTTTCCTATATCTCAAGATACAGCAGAGATCTTAGGAAATTAAGAAAATGGACTCCACCATAGATACTACAACATTAGGTGTTTTGGAACAACAAATTGAAACTCTGGGGGGAAAAATATTATTATTATTATTATTAATCTCAAATAATTCTATACTTTGGGTGATTAACTCAAGGAAGTCTGTCCTCTGTGTTCCCTATGGTTTTGTGCTCCCTACCCATTCTTTTTTTAATTTGTCTTCCTCTTAAGGAGAAGTTCATGAAAATTTCTGTACAGACATATATCCATGTAGCTTATACCCAAAGATATAAAACGATCTGGTTTTGATGCATGAATTAGCAGAAGAAATTATATACAGGGAATTTTAGAAACTGAAGTTGAAGCTTAAGCAGGATGGTTTTGAAAACGTGAAGTACCATTGATAAAGAAGGAAAAGACAGACAAGGTTAAAAAATAATCAGATCATTCTCTGCTTTTTCATAAGCCACAGTGAATAGCACAAGTAGTACCAGCAGTAGAAAAGGGACTATCTATAGGCGTCAACACTCTCCTCTGTGCGTTCAGAGCCAAAATTTTTGTATTTCATTCCCATCTGACACCTTATCTGAATCATTTTCTCAATCTCTTCCCTTGAGTATATTTTCCTAAATTATAACAGGAAAACTTGAAGTAGTGTAAAACTTATAATGAAATCTTAAATCCTTCCTAGAAAGTTTTGTGCTCCTAATTGCAGGAAATGCAATTTCAGCAGGAAAGGAACAGAAGAGAAAGAAATGGAGCTTGGTCTTTGCCAGTTTTCTGGAACCAACAGTACTATGGTGTCTAGAAATTACACTGTGGATATTTTTAGGAGGTGCTCGTTCACTGTAAAATTTTGCAGCAATACTGGAAAACAGCAAACAACAGTGTCAGGAGAGGTCACAGTAACCACATGCTCTCTAATGCAGGTCTGTTTTATGCTATAAATCCAGGGAGTCTGTCAAAACAGAACTCACCAAAAAGGACTATGATCGGTAACTCTCACTTTCATGTTTACTCCTTCTGAACTGGATTTATAAAAAGAAAATTTTTCCACCAGAATAATAGACTTTGGCAGCTTCAGGAAGAATGACATTGCGGTGACACCCGTAACACAGACTGTGAGCAGATGTCATGACAAGATGAGAACAGAGTCTTGCAACAAAGGGAACTGACCGCACACAGAGAGAGCTTATGAGGATGAAGCAAGCATTGCTAAGAACAAAGAACAATGAAACCATAAAATTATATTATTTTCTCATCCAGATTTCTCAACAGCTTCATTCAAAGGCCCTTCTTATAAACAGCGAATTAGGAACATTTTAATTATATCATTGTACAATGAAGGCAGCCATGATAAAAGGAATCACAAGGCCAAACTAAGGTGATGTAGATTGTACTAACTTGTTCATTTTAGATACACCTCTCTTCACACTACCCTGAACCAATGTGGATTTAAGTTCTCTATAATCACATTTAACAAGGTATTGTGTTCAAAGTAATAAAAGCAGTTACTCGGTATGGTTTACTTGGCATACAGGACTTCGGAGTCACATCTGGTTGACTTTGTTGTTGTTGTTGTCTAGGTCAACTTTATGGACCTACACTTAAGTACATATAATGCACATTGTCTACATTGTTTGAAAAACCAGCATATGTTCTTAGTTTTCCCCTCTCTTACACATAGGTGTACCTCATAATATATGCCCCATGTTTCTACCTAGATGGATAGTTGGGCAATCCAACTACCTTCCAACAGCTGTATTTCTTCATGGTCATCCAAAAAGGGGTCTCTAGTCACTACAACTAACAACACATTATCATTATAATTATCCATGGTCATTTATTATTACATGCAGGCAATGGCCATACATGTTCAGATACTGACCTGCATAGCTTAGGCATGATGCTAAAGTGTTATAAATACATTCAGGGGTGTCAACAAGAGGAAATCAGAAAGGTGCATTACCCAATAAAATGAGAAAAATCATAAAACCATAGAAATTTACTCACTTTAAATAAAACAATTTGTTTCCCCAGACTCCTTTTGTAAAATCCCAATCATCCAAATAAATGACCTGTGAAATAAACCTCTCTCTAAATTAGTCCATAACCTTCAAGTCTTTCCCACACCAAATTCTTCTGAGATTTTTACAGGACCACATCTGACTAATAAAGCAACCTTTAAGGTTCACAGGTTTATTCCTCAAGGAACTTATCACAAAGAAACAGTACAATTTCCCCTTTATTTGCCCTAGTTCTAGGAAACCATAGGAAGATCCAAAGCACTGTTAGGCTGTGGAGATCTGGTCACCACTGCAAAATGCAGCAGTCTGATACTGCAAATATCTTTTCAAAAACATGCTTCTTGTACCCTACATTCTTTATACAAATAGACTTTTCTGTTATCTGCCTTTATTCATTGTGTAACTATGTGTAAACTACTGAGTCAGTTTATCCTCAGACTTACCAGAAGTTACAGAATTGCAGTCAGTATCCATAATACCCTATGCCACTAAAGGCCCTGTATATATTGTTCAGTGTGGAGAACAATATGACGTAGAAGAAAAAGCACTACTTCTGTACTGCATTTCTCATATGCCATTTCTTTATAACACCATATATTGTTATTCCAGATTCGTATTTAATTACTCATAATAAATTATTCTGCAATTTACATGGGTAGGAACCACGCTGTGCTAGAATATGTAATATAAACAGCAGTATTTTACTTCTGTACCATAAACATAAGTCACTTGCTAATTGGATTCTCACATTTGGACATCAGCCTTTAATCTCATGCTTCATTGACCAGGAAACAGTGCATTTGTTCTCGGCTTCTTAATTGTGATGTATCTGTCTGATAACAGACTAGTCAGTCAGACTCACCTGATGCTTCATATTTTCCCATATAAAGTGGGGCCAAAGTGTCCTCCTCAGTGTCCTTCAGATAATGTTCATAGGAAATGCAGAACGCCAGTGATCATTGTGTCTCACAACTCCATTGGAAATGCCTAAAATGGATAGAAGAGGTTTGGTTTAAAAACACAGGATAAAAATCCCACAAGCAGCGCCACTTGTAGGTCTACACATAAGTCAGCACAGTTCCGGATCAAAAATGTGCCAGCAGATCATTTTCAAGCTGTTGTCAAGCACCACTGCAAGATCCACTGTAATGTGGACCCTCTCCAAAACAAACAAACAAACAAAACCAAACAAAAAACACCTATATTTCCCGGCCTAGTTTAAAACAGCCTTTTTTTCTTTTAATCTCTAATTTGGTTAAGGATTCCTAATTAAAAAACATAAAACACAAAAAAATAAAAAAAAAACAAACAGCACACAATTAATTCTACTTCTGCAACTGTTACATATATTGTTACTTGTACCATACTGTGAAGTTGGTCAGTTACCACTGACCAAGTGGTAAATTACACAAGAAAATAATACAAAAACATCCTCTCCTAAAGAGATGGAAAGTCACTAGCCAAGGAAGAGACAGCAGTGGAATCACCCTTGTACTCAAAGAATTTATAAACAATCTAAAAAATGCATTCAATACTCTGTCAGATTTGTAATGGTTAAAGTAACTCCTCCTTTTTTCAATTCACAGTTTCTGTATTATGTCTCCAGAACTTTTTCACTTTTAATATTAATTAGGAGATGACTAAATAAATGCTTGGTCTTCAGTATTACTCCAGTATTGCTCTTATTTCTTGAATTCCACAAAAAAGTACCAGCTCTTTATTTTAGATTCTAAATCACCTACTTCATTTTCTCCAGACTTCTCAGCATTTTCATTGTAACATATTCAGGTACTTGAGTTTTGTTGGCACAAACAGAAAACAAATTACAAAATCCTATGTATGAGAATTCATAGAAATAGAATGGTAAAGTCTTACAGAAACCTCTTCTAGAAACACTTGCAAACTTATCCAATGAATAAGGAAATCTCTACTGTTTTACTAATGTGAACAGGCATAAATAAGGAGAATTGCCTATTTTTAAAAAATTCGTGGTCCTTCTTTGCGAGAAAAGCTGAGGACATTTTGGCATGTAAACATGAACATTGTTAAGAAACCACGATCTAATTATTGATACTGCACAAGCAGAAAGACTACATTAATCATATAAATTGTTGATTCTACACACTACAGGCACAACTAGGATTATATATATTGATGAATTTCATATTTAGCCGCTTTTTAGCCAAACTAAAATGTCAGGTTTTAGTATTTATATGTAATCCCATATAATGCTACAGTGACCCCTACTAAAAAGGGGAATTTGCTAGCAGTTAGCACCCCAAAATTACTAAGACGACAGGGAGCAAACTCACTAATACTTTAGCCAATAATATATTGCTAAATGTCAACTTTTACATGGTATCCATCTCACTTTAAAAAGTGACATAGAAGCAAAAGGGGTGTCTCACCTTAGTTACAAAGTCCCTGTAGCAAGGAAGTCTATACATGAATTTGGTTTACTTTTGATCTTAAATGCTCGTTTGTTTCATATATATTAGTCAGCAAGTTCGGAGAAGAAACAGAGACAGCCACAGAGATCCATTTCAAAACACAGGCCACACAACACTAACTTGTCAACAAGCTGAAGGGTTGTCAAAGGCTTTTTGAGGCCTTAAGCAAGCACACACCCACGTCTGCAGGAAGCCCAACATATCGTTGTTACACCTGTGGGGCAACAAGCGGCTTTCTAGACATGCCTAGCCAATATCTCTGCACATCTGGCTGCAGACTCGCTGTGCTGGGGCTGACAAGCTCAGCAGGGGTTGAAAATAGGGAAGGATATTTTCTTGCACGTAAATTCATTAACTGAAAGTGTTGCACCATTTTTTGTGAATAATCTAAGTCTTCTTTACCTTAAAACGGCACTGTGGTCCACCAGCTCACCGGCTCCCCAGCGCTGGCCCCGCACAGCCCCGGCTGCAGCCCAGGGCTCCCCAGCGGCAGCACCGCAATAAAACCAGCGTTTCTGTGCACCCCTGAGCACATGCTGCCAGTCAGAGAGGATTTTTGATACAGGAATGCAATTTGAAAATACAAATCTTCAGACTTCCACTGTAAATACAAGAGAACGACTTCAATGGGGCAAGAAAAACTTTTCATCAGCTGAAGTCCTGCCCTGTAACTCCTACAGGATTTATAGAATTAAATTCCTATTGTCTTTGGGAAGTCTCACTGCCATATAATTCTTTTAAGCCTCTTTTTCACCTTCTTTCAATCACAAAAGTTCCCTCAAACCCAAGCAAATATATTTTGAAACACGGATTAGTTCTCTCATGTTTAATAAGTCTACTTAAATTAGTTTTCAGCTTTGTTATCACTGAATATTTTTAAGTCTTCCAATGAACCGAACATATCTCTATTCTGTTCAAACAAATCGACTTCAATGTTAACATTTTAAGGACTTATTTAGAATATAAACAATACACATGCTGAACACCCAGACTTTGTTCCAAAGAAGCAAAAAGGTGATCCTTTGATATATTCCCTGTTGTATTGCAAATCAGAAACATAGTTCGGTTCCTTCATTGTGTTTTGCATAATATTATCCGTAACACTTTCTCTGTTTACTTTTCATCATTATTACAGCTAGGCCTTACTCAAACATAGAATCAACCAGTCTCGCAGGACACCAGCTTCTCTGGCTAATGATAGGGCTGTATTAATAACTCCAAGGACCCCAAGCCTCCTATTCATTCCTAAACTTGTGTTGCAAATCTGGAAATTATTTCACACCTGAGCAACTTCATAAACCTCTATGATGTGGTTAAACCCAGTGAGATGGAGCTGGCTGCGCTGGTCACGCACCAGCACCTCCCTGCGCGCCCGCCATGGCGCCGCCACCGGCACCCGCCAAGGCCCGCCTTCCTCTGCGCTGGCCAATGGCCAACGCGGATCTCACAGAGAGGCGTTCTGACTGGCGGGCAGACACAAAGCTGCCAGCGGATTGGCTGGCAGGGCCTATCTCCCCCGTGGCGGGAGCAGTTGTCCCTCGGCCCGGCCCTCCCCAATTCACAGCAATGCCATACTGACTCATTTTTGTTGTTGTTCTCCCACTTTTTGACAGCAATGCCCCTCATATTTTACATTTAGTCAGCACAGAATCACAGTATTAAACAATTTCTAGTTAATGCCACATTCTAGTTCTGGTTTTATTTCCAGTTCTGGTAGAGAGATCTTAAATTCTAATCAATCTCCTTTGATGAGATTTTATTTTTAATTCTGGAATATATTCTTACTTGGCCCCATAAACATCTTCCACTTTTTTTCTACATACAGAGTCTACATTTAGGGCTTTAAACACTTGATATCAGCCTATTAAAATGAACAAATCTATAATCTATAATTTAGAGACCATTCTAAAAAATATCCTCCCTGTTCTGGATGGCTAAAACCTACATACAGCTTCACAACTGCTCTCTGTCTCTCAAAAAATTAATTTTCAGGGCTTTGCCACGAGTCTTTGCAGTACTTAAGACAAATGCATTGTATTACTGAATCCAGCCATCAGGAATCTTACTTCAAAATAAATCAAACCAAGAACCATGCTTTCCTGCAGGCCCACTAAAAACCTGGATAGAAAAATAATTAACAGCTTCACAAAAACAAAGCCTAAATTTACATGACTAGAGCAATATATAGAACACTATCAGCATGTTTATAACAATTAAATGAAAAATGCAGATAACAGGAAAGCACAAATAGCCCTACGGTACAAGGACAGTTGACGCCAAGCAGGCAAAATTAACTAATAAATTATTGTGCAACGTTGTCATTTAATATGTAGCTGTCAGCTGCTTCAGTTTCATTTTGTTGAAGGTCTGGAAAGTGAGGTCAAGATCAGTTTCTGCAGCTTAATTCAGAAAAAAACCTGCTGTAACATCACAGACCTTCTGACAAGTGAGCATTTCTGTGGGCCGGGTGGGCCCTGATTTTCTGCCCCTTCTCTTGAACACGATAAAGTCATTTGCTCTAATCTGCTCCAGGTGGCTGTGGTCCTCCCACGAGGTCACAAACGGGGAATATAACTCACCAGACACATAACCACCCCGCTCACCTGCCGCTGTCCTGTGACCAATACAACTTGTTTACAAGCAACTGCAAGAGGCAACTGCATCGATCTCTGTCTGCCAAGAGAATCCTATTGGAGAGTTAAACCTGAGCACTTGTAGGAAAAGATATAAACTTTAGGATGGGGAGGAGAGGGACAGAAAGGGCATACGTGCTATTATGGGCATTGTAACTGATTTTTGTTTTTTCCTAATGTCATCAACAGTGCTCATGCAGCTGAAAGAATGTAAAAGCTTTCCCTGAAAGCTGCAACTTTGACCCATGATTTCCTGCATTTCTAATGTGTAGGAAAATGGGCCTGGTTTTATCATTGTTGCTTCGCGTGTCCTCACAATTCACATTCATTTCAACTAACGATGGCCAACAAATCAGTCCGGGAGCCTGATCTGAGCTGTGAGCCTGCCAGATCCGACTGCTGGGTAGAAGGGTCAGCTAAGAAATCCAGCCAGAGAAGCACAGAATATTTGGCTGCATTGAGCAGGGTTTCACAGGAAAGCTGCTGTTTGCAGGAAATATAACTATAGCAGTCTGGCCTCTCTACCTGCCTGGGAATGAACATGGCCCCCTGGCACACAAACACTGGCCCTCCACAGCTCAAGCTGTTCACGTTTGCCTCTAACTTTAGTTTCAACTCACACCTCTGAGGCTCCTGAGTTGTTTTAGCCATGTTAGATCAGATTTCCCGTCTCTGCTGTGAATGCCATTCCATTTTCATCCAAGCAGGTGTCCCTAAGCTCCTCTTGATCCACACAATTATAGAACTTATTTTTCTTCTGGCCAAGATACTTTCTCCCTTTGATCCATTTAACCAGCCTACATTTGCTCTCCGTAAGGTGAAAAGCAGAGCCATGGCTGGGGGCATTTATTTGCTCTATGACTCTCTGGGAAAAAATCAGTTATCGTTATAAACCCGTGTTTCTTTAGCACGCATTTAGAAAGGCCCACGCAGCTTCTGAGAGTGAAGGAGAAAGCGGTCAGAGCCAAAGGGCACCATGTTCCACTTTTTGTATATACAAAACATGGGGCAATACCACACACCCACCTGCTCGCTGAAAGGTCCCACAGTGTGGGAGGGGTGAGTCAGAGCGTATGATCTGTCCAAGTTTTTTCTATGCATAATATTAACTTCTGCATAAATATGCTGCTGATATTTAAATTAGATATATTTTTCCTACACAGAACTAAACTCGTGAAGAAGAAGAGATAAACATGCCTTTCTATTGAGTATCAACATTTATGCCAGTAACTTCTGGCACACCACCACCAATCCATCTTCATATCTCAGTATGTTTTACCATAAGTTACACCTTAGACCAAATACACTTGAATTTCTGAGATCTGCACAAAATCCTCTTCTCACCACTGGAGGGAACCCTCACTTGCTATACCCACACTCACCCCAGAGCACTCTGTCCCTTGGAGGGGCCAGCTCCAGACCACTGCCAAGCACCACTTCTTAGAGGCTTTCTAAGCCTTCTTCACTTTATCATAAGGATGTTGTCTCCACTGTCCCAAGGCATGTTGCAGCATCTACCTCAGTGAATTAAAACTTCAGCAATAGCCTAAGATCCAGCTCTGACGCAGGACAGGTAGATCTAGTGGATTTAAGAAACTGGTCCCTTCTTTGGAGTGCCTGATAAATCACAACTGCTGATGGTGGTCTGTACTTCTGGGAAAAAAAAAAAAAAAAAAAAAGGTATAAGATACCCTAGAAGCTGGTCTTTGAAATGCACATGTAGGTGCCTTTTCATACTTGGGTAGGGTGTTAGAATCTGAAAATATAATCTTCCATTTTTTTAATGTGCGACATCAGAGAGTACTATTCTGTGAACAGAAGAAGCTGAGACAGGAAAAAGTCAAGTCTTGTGTGCTCATCTAATGCAGATGAACATGCACTGAGACTTGTGTAAATCACAACCCTCTTCATTTTTAGTTTAAATGATGATGATGATGTCACTGTTCTGGTATTTTATTATAAAACATTAACTTCAGCCCATATATGTGTTCAATAAGAAACAATCTTACAAAAATAATTTTACTCCCTTCAGCTATTTTTCTTTTAAAATTCTGTTTGGTTAAAATTAGTTCAACAGTCTTTTATTTCGACCATTAGACAAAAACTGCTTTCTTCTTGTATGAGATGCAGTACCAGATCTCAAGTTCTATAATGAGCTGATGAAGATGCAATGAAGGAACAGGCCCAAAATTTCAACACGAGTAGGTGAAATTTTCTGTAAAATTCCTGAGCACTCAAAGTTTCCTATTTCAGCTCAATGCATAAATTATAACTCAATTTTATTGAGACTTTCACTATGTTCTCAGAAACAATCAGAGCTGTAATTTGCCATTTTAGTCTAAATGGAAGGAGTACATTTTGCTCTCGCTTGACCACATAACCTCATTGACTTCAGTGAAACAAGGCAGCATGAGACCAAGTCTAACTGCAATTACAGTATGTATATAAGAACACTATATTTGCTATTTTTGATACAATAACATTTTGAAGTGAGAGGTCAAGGCTAATCCTATTACATTAGAGTATAAAGATAAAATTGTTTAAAGGAGCAGGAAAAACATATTGCACATAATTGAGTTCTGCTTTAGTGTATTTCATTTGCTAACATTTTCAATTTGGTACTTACTAAACTATCAAGTTAACAAAAAATAATAATACACTACCATAGTGCTGTGTTTTGGGTTAAAAGATGGCTACAGCATGCTATAGTTCTGCTGTTTAATTTAAATCAGGTAATGTAAAAGGAAATTTTGAAACTCCTTCTATAGAAAAAGAACATGTAAAGGCACCCTATATAATAAACCAATAAAGCAGTGTTCCAAAACAAATGTTAGAATACTAAACAATAAGTGAAATTTAGGCTTGCTGCTACTCCAGTGAAAGGATATAACTGCCTCGAGCTCTGCAGGGAATCTTTAGAAGCTGAATTTTCACATCCCCGCACCCATGTTTTGAAGAGCATGCCCCAGCAGCTATTCCACCTCCTCCTCAGCCAGCCCTCAGTCCTGCTCCGAGGCACCGTGCTGCCTTAACAGCGTATCACGGATCGCATCCAGATCAAAGCAATCATGATATAACAGTTTCATAAAATCACAAGTTCCATCTTTACCAAGTCCCCAACTGACAGACGATACCATAACCATATAAGAATATCTGCACAGGCATTTTACATTACTACTTTGCAACATAAAATTAACAGTCTTTCTAAACAATGAAGTGTCTGTCAGGCTTCAGTGATAGGAAATCTCAAAAAAGCCAATGACAGGGAACACTCCTCTCCCATCCCCACACACACATCTATTTAGCTCGTGCTTTCCAACCACGGCACAGGAGATCACAGCCTGGGAGTGAGGAGAAGAGCAGAACAAGTCATTCCACCCACCATGCTTCTGAGTCACGGCGGGGTGAGGACCCCTCTGGGAAGGGAACTATAGGAGGGGCTGAAAGCAAAGGCAATTTCTGCTCTGCGAGAGGACAGTGCAGGGCACAGCGCCAGACCCGACAGCTCCTGCTGCGCCAGCACACACAAGGCAAGTCGTGTAATTGGGGTTCCACAGCTTTGGGGGATTTGTCCTTGCCCATACTACAGCACTGATGCAAATCCACATGGAGATTTAGATCACTTTGTTCTCTTCCCTATGCTTTCCATTAAACCATGTTTGCAGAGGATTAAAAACAGCTGATAAGTAAGGCTCCAATGATAATGTCAAACAAACATTCAAAGTGCTTTAGATAACACATGCAGAATTTAGACCCATTTTCCTCAGACAGAATCAGAGGAATAAGGCAGGTCACAGGGAGGGCAAGTCAACTGGCAAACAACTTCAACTGCTTAGAGCAAAAGAGCATTTTGCTGGCACTCAGCCTTCCCTGCCCATGCTCTGCATTGCAGCCACCTGGTGGTGACGGGTCACCAAGGGCAAACAGAGGGAGTCCAGGTCTGTCAGAAAGACTCTAAATAACAAACTCCACAGTTCCATCAATCTCCAACTTTGCAGGCTTCACCAAGAAACAAGGGCAGTTTTATATCCTGAAAAGCAATGACACTTTCCTACTACCAAGCTAGAAATTAAAAAAAATTATCTACATAGCCACATAGCCTTTCAGTCCTTCAAAACCGCCTGGCCCTGAAGGAGAAGACAAAGATTTTTAAAATATGAAAAGTTACATCTCAAGCTTAGACTTTAAATGATGTTGTATGCTAAAATGCCATTATTTCTTTATCAGAAGGTTTAAAAGAAACAGCTCCCCAGTGGTTTGGGAAGAACACCTGGTGAGGGTTGCTCACTGAATTTTGCTCCAGCAGAGTTCTGATTGGTTTGAGGTGCAATACCAGGTTGCAATTTGATGAAGTTGGACTCCAATTTTGATTCTTGAGAAAAATGAACATTATTCTATCCTTCTTTGACAGAGATAGCAAACATTGCCAGCACAGTTGTTGGAAGAGTGTAGAATATTCCCAAATTCATGACCAGATGGTAAAAGTGATCCAAAGGATTGTAGAAGGAGGAAATGCCTGTAAACTCGCTCACTACAGCTGACTGCAAGTGCATGACAAATTACATTTTCTGATGCTTTTCCAGACGAGCTTTAAAATCCTGAAGTGATTTGATGTAATCTATTATTGGAATAACAACACAAGCATCATTAGAGACGTGTATTTCGCAAAATTGAAAGGTTTAAAAAGCACAGCTACTGCACAGAATTTGTGCTACTTTATTTGGCAATCTGTTTGCAGATTTGTCACTTGCACAGCTGTCCCCAATAGGGTCATTTCTGTAGAAAGTGTAGGGTCGTTTGCACTTGAGGATGATATGAAGTTTGCAATAGCACTCCAAAAGCATTCCACATTATAAAATCACTCAGCAGAGTGATTTTCTTGCTACGTGAGGTGATTGGATAGTCTGCTCTGAAAAGCTCAATTTCACTTCTGTTGAAATGCCTTGGCTTCTTGTATGGAAGATGTGTCATCTGGTCTGTCATTAATGTTCTGGAGAGGGTAGAACTTCTTTTCTCTTTAACAATTATCATAAAGTTCACAAAATTGTTTGTTTCAAACTACCTGAAGTTTGAGATTCTAAACTAGAACTTGATGACAGAAATACCAGTGCTCTGTTTGACATTGACAAGGACATCTGGGAGCTAGGGAATACTAAACAAATGTCCTATTACACCTGTCTTATGTGGAGGTTCATCAAATTAGTAGCTCATAGCAACTAAAAGCAATCAGCTTGACTTTTAGCTGGTGACACATCTCTCCCCTTGGCCCCTGGGCAGCAGCAGAACTTTCAGTGTTATCTTCAGAGCCTGGATGAGCAAGAGTCTAATACAAAGAGAACATTTAAATCAAAACAGAAAAAATGAAATAAAATGCTCTAAATAAGTACTGGAGATATATTTGCATTAAGAAGCACTTTTGGACAATTATTTCTACTATTTATGTCCTGTACTACCTGCCGGCATCTTATCAAATGAGATCCTATTAAATCAACTTGTATCCCTGAACTTAAAAAGCTCACAGACTGATTAAAGAAAAAAGGCAAAGCAAAGCAAATTACATAAAACTATAGGTGGAGAGGAGAATATGCAAGGTAGGAAGGACAATGGGAACTAATTAATGAATTTTCTAAGTCAGACTCAGTTTATATGGAGAGGTAGCACTTTTTGTGAGACAATATTATACAGCAGACAAAAGAACAGACATCGTTTCAGGCATGCAACACCAGCAAGGCCTGAAAAAGAAGCCACAGACTTCAGCCTAAGGGCAGCTTGCAAACAAATCTCCAAGTTGAAATTAATTATGGTAATAATTTATATAATTTCAAAGAAAAAGCACCTTTGGAGAAGGGAACGTTAGCAAAACGCAAGATGATTAGGTCCTGTGGGATAAGCCTGACAGATAACCAATTAATTATTGTCCTTGGAGCACTGCAGGTGTCTTACACGAAAAAAGCAATGTGCCGTAAAAACAATACCTATTGAATACATGATTTATATCCAAGAGTCTTAAGAAATTTCTTTTCCAAGCTCATCTTCCATGCAAGGATGACATTAAAAATGAAGCTGTATTCTCACAACTATACACTTTTGTCTGTTCTCACATATTTGAATTAATTCACTCAGTGCACAGGGGTTGTTTTATTTTGTCTAATGCGTTTTCCCAGGGACATCTGATGCACTAGGTGAAGTTCATTAAATCCTGGAGATCCTGTGTGTAGGGGCCACTCCATGATAGGGAGCATTTATTGTAGCAGCTTTTGCACCTATTTCTTGGCTGATGTCTGCTTTATTTAGTATATTTTAGTCTGCGAGAACTTTCTGATGACAACAGTGGCAACAACAGCAGGTTGTCAGAAGACAGGGAGAGGGATCTCTGGAAGAAATTATTTCACTTTATGATCTACTGCCAGGAGAAATTATAATTTAAATATACTCAGCATCTAGTTAATTCACCTGCTGTTTTATACCATTGTAAAAGTCAAACGAATTACATTCTTGCTAATGGACTTGCTTAAAACAGACTGGATCAAAATACAGATATTTATATACCGCAGTCCACACAGAATACATCTCAGGTTTTATTTTATTGCAGTTTTTCAAGGAAGTACTCCCTCAGATAAAAACATTTATTTCCTTTGATACAGAGATTTCCTCCCCACACCCCTGCCCCATATGTTGTTCTCTTAAAAAAGAATTGATAGATTTTTTGGAACTAAAGAAAACTGGGCAGTAGTTTTGCCACAGTAAAGGAGGAGTGGAATGGAACATACAGCAAAGCATAAGAAGTGTAACAACAAGCCTCCTGGAAATCTCAGCATCTCATTTGAACCCATACTAGTCACAGAAGCAAAGTTCAAGATTATTCCAATGGGAGTTGTGCCTGCATAAGGATAATGAGACTGGAAATGTATCTGAATAAGAAATAGACCAAGTTTTAGATAATTACCTGATAGCAGAGCTTTTAAGAGTAAAATGAGGCATTTTCTTTTGAAGTTTTAAAATAATTCTAAATCTAAAACTGTATCTATCAACTTAAGTAATGTTCTATTTCATCTTGAAGCTGTGTTTTCAAGAAACCAAACAAAAGACACTTTTGATCAGTATTGCCTGATGACTGAACTTGATCTCACATTTTTAAACATAGATCTTTGAAATCTACATTCAAATGTCCAAGTTTTAGTGATATCCCTTTTTGAAAAGTTGAGGAAAAATGATTCCAAGAAACGTAACTTTTCCAAGAGAAATGTAAAATGAGTGATGGGGAAACCTTCATTCTCATGCCAGTGACCTTGATCCTCCTGGAATGCTGCCTGAGCAATAAGTAATGGCAAGGAGCCCATATTAGTAGTCATGCATTTTAAGCAACTGGATATGGCATTAAAAAAATCTGTATTCCTCAATTCAATTTGGAAAAAATAATAATAGCAATTTAAAGTAATTTTATGTATTGCATACAACACGGGAAAAGGATTCTGCATTCATTACTACCCATAAAGAACAGGCTCTTCTGATGGCTTCAGAGGCTGAAGGAGACAATGCTCCCTGGTGGTGTGGCTTTGGGGAGGCTGGAGAATGCTTGAAAAGTTGTGCAAGCACACTGACTAGGTCACAGCAGAACTCAACTTCAGCTATACTGTGTTCATGGTTTTTCAAACCTGGTATGGAAAAGCCTTGTGTGGGAAGCATGTGCAGATATGTCCAAATAATTATCTGGAATTTACACTCTTATATTAGCTTTCAACACGCATTTGCAGTTTTAAGAATTTTGTTCAGAATAGCTTAGCTAAAATATAAGACTCCAGTAGGTTTAGTATTTAGCATAGTTACTACTGAAAATAAAGAAGCAAAACAAAACAGCTTTTATAGGCTGTTTTTTTCCTGATTATTTTTTCAAGCCAATGGAAACAACTGTTAATTCAGAGCTCAGACAAACTGGGCCCCCCAACTCTGCTACAGAAATTTGAAAGGGCAACTTGTATAAAAGACAAGGGCAAGAACCCTGGCTGTGTGACCGACAGTATGATCGGGGCTTCTGCTTTACGTAACATGTGCCAGCATCGTCAGTGTTAGATCACGGATGCGGGTGGTTTTCTAGCAGACAAACGGTATCATCATGAGCATGTACATTAGGCAACTGCTGGGTACGTTTCTTTTGATAACTTCAGCAGCATCTTTGTCTCAAATCTTAATTTGAAAATCTGGACCTGTAATTTGTCAAAGGGGCGTTTAGGCTTCCTTTAAAACCATTACACTTTTAATGATAACCTGCTGGCACTAAAGAAGCATTTCCACTGAATGTTTTATTCAACAAGACTTAGGAGATAGTTTTGTCAGATGTGTTTCCTGTGATCCTTTATTACACTACATCTTTTGATACTTGAGTGGAAAAGCTAGAAATAAGGATGAAGGTCAGTGAAACAGGAGAAATATAAATCTCTGTTGTCACTATTCCTGTTTTCATATTGTCCATCAAAACCACAATTTGAAAATGTCAGACAACACAAGTTTCATTTTTATTTTAATAACTTAACTGTATGATATTATAATAATGACTATGCAGCAGATTTATCATGAAGAACAGGGATTCTAGTCTGACAATTCTAGATTACTGTTCTTTATACAGGGAATTCAGCGTGAATTATGCAGCTTACACCATCTGGTATTTTCAAGGGAACCTCCGTATACATTAGAAGAAAAAAGCAAATATTTAAAGGTTTGGATCTCAGATGAGCATCTTAGTTTCTGAGACTGCAATAGAGAGCTGTAAATCTTAAGTAAATGGGCATCCTTTCTCCAGTTACTCAGTGCTTATATCTCTAGTCATGATAAGAAATTAAAAATAAGATAAATCTAGTAAGGTATTTCAAAGCTTTTAAGATGCTTAATTTTAAAAATCAAAACAACATTTTCACATCTAAATATGTTGAAATCTAAATTAGTGTGACTTTTGAGGTTCCATTCATATCAGAATTCTGAGCATTAATTTTCCCACCACTTCAAGCGATATCCTCAATAAAGAAGATGCAGATCTTTATCTAAAGCCTGAAAATATTCAAGTTGCACCAATCAACAACTATTGCAACCATCTAATGAGCTGTGACATTGGCCTGTACGTGTTTACTCTTAGGTGTGTCGCAGCATCTCCACTATTGACACCATCCACCTTAAAGAGTTATTTCCTCAGAAACAGATTATTTCTCTACCCTCTGCAGACTCGATGTAGCAGCTGACACATCAGAGCTGCGTGTTCAGTGGCTGCTGCAGCTTAGTTTTCATTTAGGAGAATCTGTGAGTGACTTTATCTTGACTACTTGTGGGTCACTTCTGTGCTGCTTGTAAAGCATAACAGATGACAGAACACAAAACAGAGTGAATTTGTATGCGAGATCATGAGAAATCCATCACTGGGATTTTTAAAACTTTGTTTGGCTTGTAGTCTGCTTGCTATTTATATAGTTGTTTTTCTAATGCAGAGTAGAGACTCTAAAAGCCTTACCTTGAAAAAAATAGTGTTTCTATTAAAATGCTTGAGAGCATGAAAGTCTCGATCTGAGCACAGCCCAGTTCCTTACTACCATTTGTTAAGTTGAGCTCCTACCATAGTGCCAGCAAAAGAAGAATGCAGCATCTTGCTCCTAAAAAAGGTGTTACAGAAGTGATAAGTAGACATGCTGGGCATGAATGAGGCTTAGGGCGCTGACAGGACAGATGCGATAATAAGAATTTTGAAAGCAGCAACAGGAATTACTGCACAATCAATTGAGTTGAAAATCGCTAGTGCTCTTTGAGTTAGCCACCACTTCTCTCAGTATTTACTAGATACGATAGAGTATACAGGGAATAGAAAATTCCCATCATATGTTAAAACAGGAAAAGTTAAGTTTATGTGCTGCATCTTCTTTAAAACCAAGAGCTGCCACTGCTAAATCCAGTCTGTCAACATTGAACAATTAATCAGTCAAACAGCGTAACCTTTATCAGAGAAATAAAGCATTGCATGTTGTGAGATACAAACAGGCATACATTGCCCAGGCACAGGAGACAGCCAGGCATCAGCGGGACTTTCAAATGGCATCAGTAAATGAGCCTTTCCTCAGAAGGCATGCTGGATTTCTCAGGTTTGCAGTCCATGGCCGTGCAGTTGCTGCTGATCTGACGTTGCTATATGGCCTGGTAGAAAGCTGCAGATGTACAGCAGTTAACCATCCTACCATGAGGCAACACAGCAGTCAATAGTAAAGAGACCTGTTTCTTAGGACCGTATCTAACGTACCGGTCTAGGTTCCAGTCAAAATATAAAAAAAAAAAAAAAAAAAAAAAAAAAAAAAAGGAAAAAAAATCATAACAGGCTGGGAAACATATGGGAAACATACTAGAAACACACTGTGGAGTCATTTCGGAAGTATTTAATACTATTTTGGGTGCCCTTCAAGAACACGCTAAGCAACAAAAAGCTGGCAAACATCACAAGACCCGTCCCACTAGAGAAGAAATGGAGATGACAGCAATCACAGTAGCACAAGAAGCAGCTTGAAACTCGTTTATAGATTTAAATGTCAAAACTGTAACTGGAAACTGTATCGGTATGTGCATGGGATCTTGGAGCAGAGAGAAGTACAAGTGGCAGAAAGGAAGAATCCCTCCTCAAGTAACCTCTGGCAACACTGCTTCTGTACATGTTATTTACACTGGGAGGCCCAGGTGGACTGCAATAAACCTCACAAAAGCAACAGGACAGACAGCCACAGTCTGGCCAAAACCCCTTTCATTAGCCACTGAGAAAGCACCACGCTCCAAGCTGCCAGCAAGTTCTGGGTCCTTCTAGCAGACTTCAGCAATAGACACCTGGGCTGGGTTTGCTCCCCGAAAGTTTTTTCTTACGCACTGAGATACAAACAACTGCATTGTTCAGGCAAACCCTCAGGCAAAGTCCTTCCGATGACATTCAATACAAGATGGCATCTGTTCAGGGCAAGAAAATCCCAGATGACATTATCAGGAACCAGCTGTAAAGAATTCCTCCCACATGCGATGCCTATAATTAAATGCCCCATGTAGGCAGAATGCAGAGCACCAAAATGAGCCGTATGCTCAGTTTTAGGTGGCTAAGAGTACTTCTGCAATCACCTTGTTCTTGATCATCAAGTCATTAAATTGTTTGACATCCAGTGGACATCAAGAAAACGTTTCCATCAAGCAGGAGAGGAGAGGGTATATTATTAGGCTGCATACAATCACAATTAATATAAACATCCCATGAGCACCTCTTCTACCACTCATTGCCCTTGAAAGTTTGAGATTGTTCCAAGCCATTAAAAAACACTGAGAAGTTTAACTTATATGTATGTGTGCTCTACCACTTGAGGGACACAGAACTGGAAAATTTTATTTCACGATGCACACCAAAATATAATGCTATCTGCATTCACATTAATGCTACCCTGAGCCTGTGCAAGTAAAATAATGATTGACTTTTGAAATCTTAGCACAATTATCGTGCTACAACTGCTTCCATCATTATTTAAATAGTTCATCCACCATTCCTCTTTAGATGAGATCAAACACATGGCCATTCATGGGGAGCTTTAAAGATACCAATCCAGAACGGTTTTACATGACCAGTTTGCAAGGACAATTTACAGTAAGAGCGAGCAGGGAGGGAAGAATTGTGATGACACATCTGAAACAAACAGTGCCAGGTATGGTGTTCTCTGGTATCTTCAGTCTAATGAGACAGACACATTCTGTGAAGCAGAAGCAAGCTGCAGTGGTCTGTTACACAGCAGGTAACAATAAAAGGTATAGCTTATTCTGGAATAAGACTCATTCAAGTCCAATTAGAAAAGTGATAGTCTTGGGGATAATGATAGAAAGAAGCTGTTTTCTGTAAATGCTTTGTTTCATCAAGTTTGCAAAAGCATCTGATTACACAGCAGCAGATTTAAGATATAAAATTAAGCAATTCTTGTCTTCTCCAGAGTAATTGCAATGAAAATTCTTTCATCTAGATGAGTTGAGCTCTAAATGACTGTTAGACTAACACTGGACATGCAATCACTCTGAATTCTTCACTAATAATAATACCTGCAAATTACTTCAGCTCTGCCCTTTACTATCACAATTTAAGTGAAAGTACCTAGCATTTAAAGGCAATTCTAGGATGGACTGGATCAAAAATTGTACTGATAGATAGTTAAAAATATAGTTGACGAGGTTTTAACTTCTGCTAGCTGAAAATATTGAAAAAATGTGGTACATCTTTAGTTTGCCAACAGCTGCCATATCCAGTACAAGCTTTCCAGGGACTCTCCTGGATTTTTGGTAGGAAATGAGAGCACCAGGCTCCCCGGCTGCAACACAGACCTGCTGGGATGCTGCCCCAGAGCCGAGAGGAGCGGCACAGGGCCGCGGCTGCTCTGGAGCAAACCTCCGCACAGGCTGCGCCCAGCAGGGCCCCGGCCTGGCCGCGATTCCTGCCTCTGGAACCTCCTGGGTCACTGGCTCCATCTCCTCCAGACTGAGGATTGGGTGGGTGAGTGAGAACGCCATGTGTAAAGCAGCGTTTTAGCACTGAAAAAAAATCCTTTAGTGTGGTGGTGTAGCGCCAAGATTCACCACCGCTTTCAGAAAGGAGTCATCCTGCTTTGCAACTTACCAGATGGGAGGAGATAGTGAGCGCTGCAAACACCACCAAGACAGTGCCAAGCATTCACAGCACCCATTGGGTTCAACTGAGTGAACCCTGCGAATTTTGTATAAACCTTGCAACAAAGGGACAGTAGCTGTGCTTATCATGGTATTTTTCCTAGGTAGAAAGAAACGACTGAAACAACACACTACAGCAGGCTGTTAGTCTTGTGGTCCTAACAAAGCTGTATTGAAACAAAAAGTCACAGTCCTTAAAAAAAAATTATTTCATTCCCTGGCATTTTCTCTCAAATGTCAATAGTAGAGCTATAACAAAATGAGTTTAATAGGCTATGTGGGCACTCAAGATCAACTGTCAAATGGAGAAGAAAGGCAGAACTGAAATGCCCTGCTATATCCTTTTTCTGCACGTATCAGGTAGTTACAGCTAAAAAACATCTAAAAAATACTGCAAAAGCAACTTCACTTCTCTCAGCAGCTTTTCAGAGACTTCAAGGAGATTCACCAACAGAGATGATTTAATTGTTTCGGTAGCTATTTTTCAGACTGGTTTCTTATGAAGACTGTAAAATGCATAACCCATCCTACAGAAGGTAGCCTGTTCTCTCTGAAGGGCAGTTTTTAAGCAGCGTACGCCTATGGGCACTGTTATTTGATAGGGGCCTAATTTATGGATACCATTCGAGGCTACAGATGTCAGCTGTATAAAGACAACTCTCTGCAGTCTCTCCCTCCAGAACTTGAGATGCTGGAGCATGCAGAAATTTAAGACCCAGTTTGGTGTCTCTAGAGGTGTATACAGAGAGAGGCAGATGCCTTAGAATACATAATCTTTGTGCTGCAGTCTCTGGCTCTGTGATACAAAGCAGACTTCTTGGTCTTCCATTTCATTTTATCTACAGGGGCGGCTGACAAATGACCCACCTCCCAGTTCAATATATCTACTTTCAGAAACTTGCAGTTTTGTTCTTGTCACTGCTGGTTTCATCATTCCTCAAATTAAAAATGATATGACTAAAGTTTTAGCTTCTTGACCAAGGCAACCGAGAAACCATTTTTTAATATATGATACCATCTGATGGCTTTTCTTCCATATGTGCCAGAGACAGCTATAGTTCACAGGTTGTTTCCAGTCAGACAGGATAATAATCTGGTATTGCTTAATGCAGAAAATCCTTTTTGTGGTCTAAATACAGAGATAGGACACTGAAAGAATGTTTGTAGATTTTGTCTGTTGTCATATCACTAAGATGCTGAAAATCTCATCTACGCTCCTTCCAGACAGCCTAAATTAGCAAGCCTACTTACTTGGCTTGTCAGATCACTCTTAAAAACACTTCTTGTTTTCTGGAGGATTTTGCCAGTTTTTTAAAGCTGATGGCAAACGAATTTACTTACATGCGTTTTTCATACTTGCTGTCATTCTGAAGTATTTAAAATATATTATATAATACTGAATATCCTTCTCTCTTCTGCTACATGGCAGAGACTATTTATAGTAGTGTATTAAAAAGTCAGTGTATCACCATATTAAAATTGCTTTTATTATCATAAGTTCCAGTGCGCTAATTTTAAGTCACCAGCACTATGGCTTTCTTGGATTGCTGTGGGATTGAATGAACACAGTCCCTATAACGAAAAGTGTTTATAACAGATAAAGAACTTAAAGCTGGAAGATTACAGAGATGATTGAATTCCCCCAACTGTTTCTGTCTAAAGCTCTCTGTACTGGAAGTTTTCTATATTACTATGACTAAATTCTGTGTACATGCCACTCTCATGGGGTGACGTTTTTCCTGGATGTGTGTAATCAGTCTCAAACACCCAAGAGCCAGCAGGTAGATCATTCTGCTATTATGTCAGTTAGTGAAGGTGCAATTCATATCAGGTTTATTTTGGAGATAAACATCAACAGGAAGAAGACCCAGATATCAATTCAGTGAAAAACTATGCCACCTTTAGTTGGAAAAGTCTCCTATCTCTATTTATTATTATAACTTCACTTAGATGCAAGAAGTTATTTTTTAAAGTCTCCTGGGAAATCCCAAAATCAAAATGTGTTTCAAAAGACAATACATGACTTAGTCACAACCACGGGAGTAAATTTGTAAAGCCAAATAATTTCCTTTTAGTTTAGATGTATTAGAAAAAAAAAATCACAGGCAAACCCAAAGCATTATTATTTTTCGCTGACCTGAGGGATTTAGCAACTTAGGTTTGAGGCAGAGAAGTAAACAAGGATGAGCTGCATATTGGCTCTTACCATCCTAACAATGAACACTTTAACCAACATTTGGACTGAAAACATAATAAATTTCATCACTCTCAAAACATTTGGATGAAACTTGTTGATAGGTTTGGCCTGATGACAGAGGTTTGACCCTTCATGCAAGAAGGGCAGGAGCCTGATCAGCAAGTGATTGATATGCTGCCTTCAAAACTGCAGCTTGGGATTGAATTTTGCCACAATATTATACAACTCTTGGCAAGAAACGAGCAGTCTATCCCTCATTACACCAGCTGGAGAAGAAAAAAAAACAGCAAAAAAGCTCTGACACACACCCTCTGTTTTGGCAAAGGCACGTGTGGGAGAACAGCCTACCTGAGCCAAGAGCTGTCTTCGGCTTCTGCAAAGAACCTGCCAGATTCAGAGGCTTGTGACAGCGCCTCGCTATGTTTTCATTTTACGTCAAAATCAGAAAATCACATCAATCTTTCAAACAGCAGCACATTCTGAAACACTACACTATTCATGCCCTTTAAAGCTGCTATATGCATGAGCAAGTTTTCTGTTAAAATCCAATTAAGTTTCCAGTTCAAGTTTAAACTGATCTGAGGAGAGTCAAGGAATAGAAAGAATCATTAGGTATTGTGAAAACAAATGAAAAAAAAAAAATGAAAAGAGGGAGAATTATCTTTTAAATTCTCAAGAAGTGCTTGAATTGATTTCCAAAACATTCCTGTCTTCACCAAAATTTAAACCTAAATATTTAATAGGCAAACAAAGGCTTTTTGGTTTATTACTTGTTTGCAATTGCTGCAAGAGGATGAAAGGAGCTGTTTGCTTGGTCTTATTCTTGCATAAGGAAATCTTGGGGCTACCGCTACAGTTCTCGGGGGCACCGGGAAAGCCCTGGGCTCTGATGATCACTTAAGGCAGGAGTGTGGCCATGAAAACTGCTCTGGTCTTTTTTGCCACATCCTCTCACTTTAAAGGCTGATGAAGCCCCTTAGTTGTGCTGATCCAGGCTTTTGTCTGACTATGAGACAAATTTGATTGGGGAGCTGATCTGACTAAAAATAACCATAAAGTACTAATGAAAGCATGGATATTTTTGTGGCAATGCCAGCTTACACACACATACTCTGGCTCTGATTTCCCAGGTGCAGACGCAAAGAAATGTTTTCCATCTTGATGTCACTTGGTATTTCTCAGCTCCTGAAGCACCTGTCTCCAAAGGCAAGGCACAAACAGCCGAGGAGGGGCCAGGCGACCCCCTTCCTCCTCCTCTCGCCCCGTGGCCCACAGGCGGGACTGTCAGCCCCTCAGCCACCAAGCGGCTCCGGACGGCTGGGACTGCGAGGGGTGGAGAGGGAGGGAAGATGATCAGGAACAAGGGATAGGAAAAGTAGAAAGATAATTTGACATAAATCATCTCAAAAACTTGCTATTTGGAGCTTAATTGATCCAGCCAGTAGATGGGGGAGGAATTGAAAAATGGAGCTCTTTTACCCAGTTTGTGCATATTTTTCACAGAATGAATTAATGCCTCACTGAAAAGGTGATTTGCAGTTGGCATTTCAGGCAGCCTTACTGCCTGGCTCTGGAATTATTCCCATTGTTGTTCACACAAAGGGAAAATAAACTCAACCACTTGGCTTCTTTTTCCCTGAAATACATGTCTAAGATCACAGCTTAGAAAGGAAACTAAATGGCAGATGGCAGCATCTTTGCAGAGTAAGTGCACTCTGAGCTACACAGACTGGCAAATTAATTTCTTCAAAGAAAAAGACAGCGGAAGAGAGAGCTTTTCTTTGAATAAGAAAGAATAATAACACATTGAAGTTCTCTTTAAAACTATTGGGGCAGCTCTTAGTTATGTTGTTACCACGCAGCCAAAAGAAACAATCAAGAAATTACTTACATCCCTTTGCTTTGGGGCATTACTCTTCATGGCATCAGTAGCGAGAAAGGCTTTTAGAGAATAATTTGAAATGTAGATTGCTCGCCTTCCCCTCGCCTGGAAGCGCACAGCAAAGGGAGCCCTGACCTGCACAGCCCAGGCAGGACCTGCCCGTCCCCCTCTGCAGGGGCAGGGTTCAGCCTCACACCCCTGCCCCGCTCCGAAGGAGAGCGCTAGGAAATCAAATATTTTGTCCCAAGCAGCAGGACCAAGCATTACTTGAGGTTGATGCTTGCATCAACCCTCATGTTTCCCCACCTTTTTCTATATGAGGAGAGTGAGTCAGAGCACAACCTCCTCCCGCACTAGACAAGAAGTGCCAGCACAGACACTGGCTGTGCAACCTGTCAGACACCCAGGTCAAGCCCCCAGTCACAGGGCAGAGCTGTGTGCGTCCCTCCATGGCCTGTGTGATCCCACAACAGCTGGCCTAACAGCTCTTTTACTGCATTTCATATCATTTTTGCTTTGTGTTGCCTTGGATATCAGAATAGCTGGGAAACAAATGGAACCACAGATTGCAGACTGCTTTAAAATCTCTTTGGTTCAAGAGATCTCTCAGATCACAATAATGCTGAAAGGAGACTGCTGAAAGCGAGAGAAGGGGTTTGGACATTGATGGAGACGTGCACAGTGCTTGAACACGCTCAGGAGAATCCCTGTTGTTTCCAGCCATCCTATGAGCCAAAAACCTTCCTCCAGAGAAGGTCTGAGTTCATGTTAGTTATACAGAAATCTCTTCTGATTCTACTTAAAACCCCCAAAGTTTGGAAAATTATCAAAAGGAGGGTTTGATCTTATGTTGCTTCTATGAGAAAAAGGAGTCTCCCAGAAGAATGTCTCTTTGTGAAACTACTCTATTTAATTCTTACAACCCTGAGGTACGTATCAAGATTTGGACCCTTAACTTGCTTGGCAGATTTTATTGCCTTACTACCTGCCTCCTTGGGGTATACAGCTGCTCAGAGAGCTTGTGTTTATAAAGCTCTTGAAAGTGCACAGATGGAGAGCTAAGAGAAGCAATCTATATTTTTACACTGTATCTTCATGTACCCTCTTTCTCCTTAAGGCTTGGCCTTGAATACACGGATAACTAAGGTATGATATGATTCCCCTTGGGCACAGTGACAGAACATATTTACTGTCTATTGCTTCTCAAAGTTTATTTCTACCAGTAGTACATTAAATTCCTATCCAAGCAGAAGCCAACACATCCCAAAGAAAAGTGAGTGACAGAGAATTTTGTCTGTTGCGCAGCATGAGAATGAAGGCAGCCGGCCATCCCCGGCATCAGCGATGCTCATGGCACAACACACAAAGCAGAGCAACAGAAAGCACCGAGTGGCACCGCGTACACGTTACTGTGCAATCTTCTCTGGAGTGGCACTGCAATCGCCTGCTTTCCCCATGCCACACTAGAGTCTCAGTAAAAGCCAAGCTGGGAGGAGGAAGACGACTGCTTTCCCTGCTTTTCAACTCTGAATGTGCCGACGCCATCCTTGACATAATACTACATAGCCTACGTTTTGATAAATCCTTTAACATAGACAATGACATTTACACCTCCATCAGCCCACTAGGGACCACACAATTACAGGTGGAGAAGCCAACTGGAGAGTCTCCAATTATTCTGAGAAGTTGCAATTGCAATGGTTACGCTTCCCTAGTCACACCAGGAAAAAGAGAAAGCAAGATGTACTTGCAGCATAATGAGCCCACAGAAATGGGCCCTGTTATGTTTAGGGAAAGAAAGACAAACGCACATGCACGCACGTTTGGAAGACGTTTGCTTAGCAGTTTTCCCAGTTACCAGCCACTACAAATACCCCTAATTAGAAAGACTCACAGAAAAAAGGTGTAAGAAATCAGAGTTAGTATTCCTGATGAGTCACACAGCTCTTCAGGATTTGAAATTTATGCTCCCTAGTGACAACTTTAAAAGTACGCATGAAGGACATCTGTAATGACATAAGTGATAAAAGTGAGTCGAAACAGGAATTCGGATTTACTCGTTACCAAAATGCAGTTCTTTCTGCGGGTTTGTTAGATACGTGAGATTATCAGCCATATTCTGCCCCACTGGAAGATGATTTATTAACTGAGAAATTCTCACAAACTGTTCATCAATAACAGTTTGCAAGAAAACTTCCTCCATTTTTTCCTACAAGTCTCATAGGGCTCAAGTTAAACTCTGATATGAGCACTAATGGAAAAGCTGTTAACTGGCTGCTTTCTCCAGAAACACTGAGGTTTCTTTCACTGAGACTAACAGACAATGTTCACAATTTTCATAAAGGGAATAAAGTGAAAAAATAAAGAAACATTCTTTTGGGGAACAGGGTGGACTAAGTAGGAATAGCTGATAACCCAGAATGGATTTACAGATTATAATAGCTAAGGAGGCAGCAATCATTTATGGTCCCAAACAGTATTTTTCAAACTCATGTCTCAGCTGAGGACACAATTTGCTGCACTTTTGAAACATCTTAGAAGAATGAGGAAAAATTCACTCCTGTGAATTCACAAGGATATGTATTTACCAATTTACTACAGCATGCGCTCCTTTATTTCATTCATAAAAAACCCTCAAGTCACTATGAGCCCATTTTTAAATCCTTGCCACACAAGATATGGCCTCTTGTGTTGAGTGTATGTTCTATGAATGCGTAAGTGTAACGTTGTGCAATGGTCCTTTCAACCACAAGCTTCTAGAAAACTAAATGCTGACAAATGTCTGTGAAATGCTCCATCTGTGCTAGTTGAAAGAGCCTGACACTACCTTGCTCTCAAATGTTAATAGCTTTGCAAAAAACACCCTCTTCTGCAGCTGAATTTTTTCTTGTTCCATCTCCAGTAAAAGTAGGTTTTCATTCATGTTCGAGCAAAACCCCATCTACCCTTCAGTTATGAAAAAGTGAAAAGAAACACGTTTCCAGTCCTCATTGTAAAAATTACATATAGTTAGTGGCCAGAAGTGCTGGCCCTCGGCTGGACTCTGCTGTGCTGAGGTTGGTGTGTCTGTGGGCAGGTGCACCAGCTGCTGGACACACCAGCTGCTGGACACACCAGCTGCTGGACACACCAGCTGCTGGACACACCAGCTGCTGGACACACCAGCTGCTGAGCGCGAAAGCACCACTCCATGTATTTCAGGCAAATGGCGCAGCCAATAAAACGTCAATGCAGCTTCTGTCAGTGGACAGAGGAGGCAAATCCCACTTTTCCCCTTTTCAGGAGGGGAGAGGGCAGAGGCAGCTGCAGGAGCCACCACCCCGCTCTGTCACAGCTGCAGGGACTTCTCTCTGCCAGATGCAAGGCAATGCCATCAGAAAACAATGCCCAGAAAGGTTCCCACAAACTGGAGAATCTCAGTCCTGACTAACCAGCTACCAAAGTAAAAAAGTGTACATCTAGGAAATGTTTTTCACATATTTGAGAATAAATCATCTGGCTGAAGTATGGGGCATATTCTGCAGGATGAAGACAGAAGTCATTTGTTTGGTTGGGGTTTTTTTATGTTACAGGTCTCTGAGAGACAGGTGCAATTTTGAAAGCAACAGTTTGCATTAAATCTATCACAACTACTTCACAAAGGGAATTAGAAACTTGATGCTTGGCTTATAAATAGCTCACGGTGACAAACGCTTCACAACATAGTTTCACATTAATTACTGTAATGCAAACATAGAAAAAAATGAACTGCAACCCGTTCCTGGATGGATAGCAAGGCTCTGGGACCTCATCAACATAGGGAATATTTCCAGAGAAAAGAAAAAAAATGCCCACGTAGCCACAGTGTTACAGCATCCAACAATTTCCTTGGGCTTCTGATAATATCTAATGTTTTTTCTTAATCACGGGAGGCTGGAGCTATGCTATTATATGATCACCTAAACTCACTGTTTACAACATTTTCTAGACTCATTACTATGGAACTAATGAGAAAATAATGTGAATGCTAGCTATTTTTTAGCCTTAAACAAATTCTACCTCCATCGTTCAGAGGTTAAAGATATGTATTAGTAACAATTACTATATAGGTATCATACAGATAAGAACAAGATATGGAAGAATACCTCCAGTAATTGCCTATCAATAAGAGCTATGCTCTGAGGTTATAAAAATGTATTTATACACAGCAATAATCAGTGTTTCCAGCCTGAAGTGCCCCCAGTTTTGATGAGGTTAAAAGCAAAGTTCCCCAAGCATCATGACAGATTCCTTAGTGGACAGGTTCAAAACTGTTTAAAAACTTTTCCCAATAAATCCAAAAGTTTTAATTGGTTGTACATTTCCTCCAGTGCCCCCGATATCATGTGAATTATGTGAAGTAGATTCATTATCCAGTTCAATAAGTTATCATCACCACAGACACTGTTAGTGTGATTTCAGGTGCTCCAGTCTTCACGTAATTGTTACTCCTCCTTTTTGTGACAAAGATTAATTGAGAATGGCAGTGCCACTAGGGTAGGCATCTATATAATCAAGGCCACTGCCATTTATTCTTGGTGTCATAACCAGACCAGTGTTTCACAGGCATCGCTGTGAATACAAAGGAAATGAAACAGTGGAATTTAAGAAGGTTAAGGCAAGAACAGCAGTACATTGGATTTCAAACACTATTACTTGAAGGTAATTTCACCTACTGACTTCGGTAATAAATTATGTAAAATCTTTTCACAAGTAATAAAGATTTTGTTAAAGCAGTTCCAAAGGTTTTCCCCTTGAAATTTTTTTAAACAACTAAAAGCTTCTTTTTTTGTCCTAAACTTTCATTAGATGCAAAATATTGTAACCGATTTGATGGTGACATGAACCTTGATGTGAGATTTCACAATAGAGCACAGCACAATAGCTAAAGAAAATCATGGCTGTGGCTATGGTAACACAAAGTGAAATATGTTATTTGCATCAGTTTATAACCATACTGAGATGCAATTTACATGTTACTGCTGTAACAGGCCATGATTGATGTAATTACAAATGACCTATCACAACATGAAGTCAAAGTGTTTTTTAAAATTGTTTCTGAAGAGCATTCATGGGAAAAAATGCACAGATCTGACACTTGACATCTCCTGGGCAACTTAAAAAAAAAAACTTCTTAAAATTATTCTGCTCTTTCAGTTTTCTTTCAGTTTAAGTTCTTTGTTTCTTTTTCTCTCCCCTTTAGTTAGTGCAAAGAATATGCGTTTAAAATGCCTGCTGCCAAAGTCAACAGCTAAACACCCATTCACAGTGGTATGCACTGGTTCCACTTAAATCACTTGCAACAGCACTATAACAAGACGGAATTGCTGATTGGCACATCCCAAGTTCTAGTATTATTTTGAGTTGAGTAAATCTAGCTATTAACCATTCTAGATAAATATCTGACCAAGCATGCCTGGTTTGCTACAATTTTAGAAACCCATCCGTTGTACAGACGGCCCTGAGGGTCTGGTATGTCCTTTCATCTCCTTCCACATGGAGTCAGCACAACTACTGGAAATTCTAAAACCTGTATTTTCACAATATAAGACTTAGACACTTTTCATAAAATTCCCTAATGCACAGTCATTCTAATATTTATTCATATTAGGAGCAGATATTAAATCTTGAAAAATAACTTGTAAGTCACAAATTCATTTCCCGAGATCAATTCTTCAGTTTAGTGATGAAATACAGCATAAACCATCTGCAAATCAGCATTCATGGAAAGAGAACTGTTAGTATGAATGAATCACTTGTGCAAACACTTGCTTTCACATTCAGTTACGGCACAGGGTAGAGTCCATCATCAATATTTCTGTGAACAAGGAATGATTTTCTATGTACAAACGGCACATCTGAAAACATACCCTGATTTTCAGCAATATTTGTCCTCGCTGTCTTTGAAGGAAGAGGAGGGAAGCCAGCCTCTTTTAACATACGACAGCTGGAGCCCCACTAAGTGGAGGCACTGAGTTTTCTAAAAACACATGGAGCTGAAGCAAATGCTTGTACTTTCCTCCCCTCAGCCTCAGACTGTGGCTCCTACATCTGTTATGGTCCCTTTCCACAGAGATACTCCAGAGAGGACATTCTTCCTTTGCAGCACTGATTTGGTTTCAGGTCCATTACACCTAGGCACAGCAAAAGCATTTGGAATATTTAAGAAACCGTCAGATGAAGTTGCTAGAGAGGAGCTTGCAATCTCCTGTTAAATCACCTATGCCATCTGCCCAGAATTTCCCCAAGAAATTACTATGAAAACATACAGCCAAGAACATAACAGCATCCCCACATTTCTGTGTAGATGTGTTCTTAGTGTTCGGGATAATTATCTTCTCAATAAGCCTCAGTAATAATCACAGCCTTTTCCGTGGGTAATTTAAGGACTTCATAAATGGTGAAGACATTTCAGTGTCTTGGTTAATATAAAGATGAAAGCCACAATCACAGAAAACTCTTACAAAAATCTCTCTTCAGGGAAAATGAGAAGAGTTTGCTATATGAACTAAATAATTTAGGAGCCGGATTCCCTCTCTTTTTTTCAGGGAAAGGAACAGGTACCTTTTAGCAGAGATGCAGAGTTAACTTGACTCAGTCTTGATCTGCCTGACAGGCTCCTGGGGGTCAGGATGAGCAGCTGTGACCTCCCTTGGCTTCTCAGCCCAGGTTCCTCCCCAGGGCTCAGCATCCTGACAGCCTCTGCCCAGCACCTGCTCTGCCTCAGTGGCAGAGGGCAACAGGGTATGGATTACAGCTATGGCTACACGCCAGGCTTCCAGAGCTGTGCTTTCTATCATACGTTTCCACCGTCATCTAGTTACATTAATGCAACTGCGCTTTCTTGAAAGAAAAATATCAACAGCCCCTCAGCAGAGACAGCAGCATTCCAAAATATTGGCAAAGTATAGCATTTGGCGAGTAACGTTTGCTGAACTCATTGACGTCTGCCTGAAAATTGCCCATGAACAGTTAGCAAGATTCTAAAATGTGCTCATTATCTGGAGGATTATTCTTGATGTGCAGTCAGCTCGTACAAGATGGGCTGTGAATACCCACGGTTTCCATCAGGTCAATTACTGGCAGCAGTTGCACAGCGCCGCTTTCCGCGCTCCGCCTGGGCGGCTGCTCTGGCTCGCACAGCATGAGCCCCGAATAGCGCAATTAAGTGCACAACTTCAAGTCACAGTATGGGAACACAATGCTAAATATTTCCTTTTTACAATCATCTACCCTAGCAAAGCTTAAGCCTTTGTTTACTTATAGTATGACAACCCAGTTGGGAAAAGGAACAAATTGAATTAAAACATTTTTGAGATCAAGGATCCAAGAGCTTAACTTTGCTGCTGCACTGCTAAAAAGATTTATTCCACCTACAGAACAGAGCAAAGGAGGTGACACTTCCCCTTGCTTGTGCCACTGTCCCCAAACGTGACATAGCCTATCCCAACAGACAAAGGCCAAACCTGGTAGAAGCCTTCTGCTCCCTCTGTGAAGATCAATATCCTGCTGTTAGACAGCCTTCAAACGTATTTCAACACCAAATTCAAGAATATCTTAGCAAAACTTGAAAAAAAAGAGTCCCCCTCATAATGACAATATACTGAATGCAGTATCAGGACTAGGAACAAAATATGTTAATGAATTTGCTACATATTTTAACATTTAAGGCAGCTTTTGAGATATTTACTCTTGACTAGGTTAAAAGTGTTCTGAAAAACTTATGGGCGAACTGCTAAAGGAACCACAATTACTCACGGGCATTAAAGTGCTTTCAGTTGTTAATTGGATGAAAGTAGCGACCGTAGTTCACAGAGTTTATTCCTCTTTTCCAAATAAGTAACTAACACAAAACTTTTAACATACTATAATTTGAGTACATCAGGTTTACATTCTGATTTCATTCCTTGGAACTGACAACCTTGGTACACGAGTCCCATATATTGCACAGCTGCACAGTTTAGTTTCAGGTCACAATGCACGACAAGGAAAACATTTGCTGTCACACACTGTGAATCATTTGCAAGGTACCTTCAGCACAGGAGTAAGTCTACAAAAGTCGGAATTAGGCACTTCTTTAGGTCCTTGATGAATTAGCATCGTCTTTAATAACAGAATTTGGCAACCTCCAAAATTCTTGACTGATAAATCATCACAAAATACGTATTTCTCCACTTAGTTCATGTTTTCCTGCCTAATCAAGCTATGTATTTTCTTACTTGTGCAAACTAAACATTATTGGAATTACTGTGCAGGAACAATGTTCCCAGAAATAATTTGTAGGAGCACTTGCCTTATGGCCAAGAACAATACGTGACATAGCTACTTATCTACCCTCTCTGCAATGCTCCAAAGAGTGAGAGATCAGTCCTGAAGGTGACAGTCTCAGCTAAGATAGAAGACCAAGACTGCTCAGCAAATTTTGTTTTGTATTTGCACTATTTGGCAATTTTGTTTGTGCTCCTTTCTTCCAAATCCATTCCCCATATATGGTAAAACGTTCAGGTAAAGCAGGAACATGCATTCTAATCCCGTCTTCACCTCAGAGCAGGAATAGCAGAGATGCCCATCACAGGAAAGCAGAGAGCTCTCTTCTCTTGTTTTTTCCCCTCGATGTTCCTAAAAAATAATTAAGGTTTCACTTGTCAGGAAAATACAACCAGTTTGCTCTTAACAACTTCACCTGCCCTTTGCTCAAAAATTACCACAGGGATGGTAGAAAAACCTCCAAACCAAAGAATGCCATGTAAACTCTGATCTTTCTCTTAAAAAAAAAAGGCAAAACAAAGAAAAATTCCACACTAGACACAAAACAAAACCAGAGAAACTTATTTCAAGATGCAGCAATCCAAGGGCCAATATCAGAAACATTGATCCCGGACACAGAGTTATCTGTAGATTTCATAACTGAGCAAAAAAAATTCCCTTCAATACCCTGCAGTCTTTCTTCAAAATAGTGTAAGGCTTTTGTTGCTTCTAATCCTTTCAGAGCACACAGGATTGAACATCACAGCCATGACATTGCCGGACTGAAAAGCTATTACTTTCTGTAATTTTGCAGTTTATGAGAAGCACTGGTTACAGTTTTCTTTTCCCTCGGAAATCTGCACAGTATTCATGGTAACTAATGCACCTGCCATTATTAAAGAAAAGATACAGAAAAATATACAGATCTATAGAATGCAATATATAGTTTCCTAAAATAACTCATGATATGCAGAATATTGGAAGTATTTGTGAGATCTTAATGCTGGAGTCCCTTAAATACTCTGACCTACGTAACTCACACTCTTCATCTCCAATTGACGACTGCTGTATTTCTTTATTAACACAATCTTCTACACCTTACAGTGTTATGTCTTCATTGCGTTCTGGAATTTCCTGCTTTGTGTTTTTGCCTCCTGATGTTTCCAGTGGGGGAGGCTATCAGAAATCAATCACAACGCCAGAAAAAAACCCAACCTACCAAACCAGGGATGTGTTTTCCGTTTCTCAGAACCATGTCCCAGTGACCCCAGTGTGTTGTTACATTAGGCCAGATTTCTTCTCCAGACATGACAGTAGCGTTTGTAAATATATTTATCACAACTGTATTTATTTACAAGGATGTACGCATGTGTGCCAAGATCATTGTGTTCTGCAGCCCTAAGTGGAAATTAGAGGCCTCAAATACACTGCCCCCAAATGTTTACTGCTACTGTTTGGTTGGAAAAGATCACAAACCCCAAGTCCTGTGACAAGCAGCAGAGGAGATTGCCATCAACCTCTGCCTCGTTAAATCACCCCGGTTATAGGGCAAAACCGATTGAAACAGATAAAGCCCTGAAACAGTCCACAAATTCACGCGTTCCTGTTTCACGGATGTGGAGAGGGCTATTCTGGTTCTGGTCATTAAATACCTAGAAGTGCATGTAGTGAAGTCTAGCAGGAGAGCACTAGCTATGAGCATCTATAAGGAGACTACAGTCTGTATATATTAATAAACGTTAAGATTGCTTCTCTGCTGTTTTCCCACCTCAGCGTGACACTGTAACACAGGGTAACCATCCTCTGACTCGACCCCCTGCCACAGGGGCTCTGTCCACACACCCCTAAAGGACAGGTCACCAGGCAGAAGACCCCACCACAGGGCACCTCCAGGGCCACAGTCACAACTACTTTTTAAGAAACAAAAAAGAGACCACACATACCCAACATCCAAGCAACTTGGGAAAGCAGTGCAGAAACAGAAGGGACGTTTCCAAGACAGAGCTTCTCTCTTTTTACCCAAATCCATATTTGCTTTGTTCTATCCAGTGTAAATACTAAATATTTCAAAGACTCTTGTTTAAAGCTCATGTGTTGCATGCTTCTACTGTGCTTTATCTCCAAAGCAATGCGAGGATAAAGCCCAGAATGCAAAGCCTACAGGCTCTCTCCAGCTGCTGGTGTGCCTTGGGGGAGTCAGCACAGACCCGGCAGGCTCAGTGCAGCTTGTCTTATTTCCAAGAAATGATGATAAACAGAGCTGCTTCCCAGGAAACATGCTAACAGCAATGGGAGCTTCAGGGCTGGCGTGTTCCCCGGATGCAGGGGAGCCCCGCAGCTCCGTGGTGCTGGGGGCAGGACGGACATGGCAGTGCAGATGGGCTGGCTGGGCAGGAGCGAGGGGACACCGGTCACGGGCTGCCATCGGGGTTCATTTTCTGTGGTGTACTAATGATGTTTGCTTATGAAAAGTAAAGACCGGTGCGGCGGGAGAGGAGAAGGAAGCCAACATGAATAACTGAACTGTGTTAATTCTTTTCCAGACTTTTACGGAGTCTACTCCAGCACTGACGTTTACATGGGTAAGACAGTATACATCTCTTGCTTTCTCTCCTGTGCCTTTCCCAAAGCATTTCCACCAAAGCATGCTCTCGTTAGCTGGACAGACATCAACAGCATTTAGACCAAATGGGATCTGTAGGTATTCATGCACGTAACTGCCACTGATGCTATTAATTCTAACATCAAGTACTTTGTTTTTCATTCTTTATATAAGTTTAAAGTGTTCCATGGCATATTTTGAAAGATTGTCCACAAAAAATGCTAGGAAGCAAGAAAATGCTAGAAACCAGGAAATTCTTTTCGTATACCTTTAAAATTACCTAAATAGCCAAGACCCTATGCATGCTTAACTTTTTAATACATTATAATCTACAAGAAATTATAAATCACAAAAGCATTACTTCATTTATAAGGCTATTTTCTAGTACACTATATTGCATTGTGGTAACTCATAAGAAAAAAAATGAGATCTGAGAAATGCATTAAGACACTTAGCTTATTAATGGCCAGTCATATTTAAGCTCATTTTTCTTGCCCTAGGCTTTTATGACCTAGCAATGGAAAATTTTTCTTCATATTTTTCAGAAATAACAGAAAATTCCAAGAAATGGAAGCCGCTGCTAGTAGAAGAAGAAAAGCTGAGTATCATCAGGGTTAATAGCTCCTATTTGAGATCCATGAATGATTACAGAGTTACTTTTCTATATCGAACTTTCAAGTTTCGTTACTAATATGCTGCCTCTCTGGCACAGAGGTGTGCTCATGGTACGAAGGCTATTTATTTATCACATGGAATAAAAGAGCGAGGGGAACAATGGCTTCAAAGGTCTCATGCTTATACGTTTTGACAGTAGTTTGTTGGGCAAGTGCTCTTTGGTACTTAAGTATAACTCGTCCTACTTCTTCTTACACTGGCCACAGACAGCTCAGTAGCATTTCCATAGCCAGAAAAAATGTTTCCTTTGGCAACATAAGAACTCGACCTATAAATCCACATTCCTTTGACTTTCTTATCAATGAACCCAACAAGTGTGAGAAGAGTGTCCCTTTCTTGGTCATTCTTATCAGCACAACTCACAAAGAGTTTGATGCAAGGCAAGCCATTCGAGAAACGTGGGGAGACGAAAACAATTTTAAAGGTATTAAAATCGCCACGCTGTTTCTCCTCGGAAAAAACGCAGATCCTGTGTTAAATCAAATGGTAGAGCAAGAAAGCCAAATTTTTCATGACATCATTGTGGAGGATTTTATCGACTCTTATCATAACCTCACTCTGAAAACGTTGATGGGGATGAGGTGGGTAGCAACATTTTGTTCAAAAGCGAAGTACGTTATGAAGACAGACAGTGATATTTTTGTAAATATGGATAATCTTATTTATAAGCTGCTCAAGCCCAACACCAAGCCAAGGAGAAGGTACTTCACTGGTTATGTTATAAATGGAGGACCAATTCGAGATGTTCGCAGTAAGTGGTACATGCCACGGGATCTGTATCCCGACAGCAATTACCCGCCCTTCTGTTCAGGCACCGGCTACATTTTTTCAGCTGACGTAGCAGAACTGATTTACAAAACCTCCCTTCATACCAGACTTCTTCATCTTGAAGACGTGTACGTTGGACTCTGTCTTCGGAAGCTGGGCATTCACCCCTTCCAGAACAGTGGCTTCAATCACTGGAAAATGGCCTACAGCTTGTGCAGGTACCGCAGGGTGATCACAGTGCACCAGATAACACCAGAAGAAATGCACAGAATTTGGAATGACATGTCCAGCAAGAAACACCTTAGATGTTAAGATTTTTCAGATGTAAATACCTTTTTTTTCCAGTTTTGGTTTGGTCTGGTTATTTTTTGACAACGTGATCTGCTGATTTACAGGTTAAACTGTGGGATATTAACTGTAAGAGCATTTCTAATGACTGATTTTTCATTCCCGTTTTGACTACTGGTTTACAGATTTGAGGCTCTTTTCATAAGGACATTACATCAACCAAAAGGATCTAGAGTCAAATCTCAGATTTTATATATTATCCTCTACCATGTGTATCAGCTCCTGCATCTGTATGTAAAAGGACAGTAACAAACTATGAGTTGCTTAACAGTTCATGCCCCAGCCTCCGAGATAAGACTCAGGCCCTAAAAAATGAAGAATCACGAACAAACTTCTATTTCTTTTTTGACACCCTACAACCATATCTATTCAGAGCTTTGTGAATAAATTGGGTGGTACACATTTGCACTGACCTTACACACCTATCTTGACATGTATATTTTATAGTAAAATGTGTGCAATTCCCAAATAGCTTACTGATGGTATAATAGCAGAATTTAGACAGCTAAGAACATCAGAGTCTCACAGGCTTTAGAAACAAACCCACACACTGAAGTATATGTGAATCCACCAAATGGTATTCCTTTAAATTATTTCAGAAGACACCCCATTTCCTTCCACTGTCTAAAGTAGCCCCTAAAAGATCTAATACAATTTTAAAATGAAGTAGAATCTGCAGGTGAAATAAGACAAGGGAGATGTATGAAAAACTATCTTAAAAATACATGAGAAAAGTACAAATAGCTTTTAACTTTCAATTTCAAAGCAAGTGCAGTGTTTCTCATTAGTATCAGTGGGTCTCTCTATTAAGTGTCTTGTACAGCAATATATAATTATATTGAACTATAACAGTGTCAACAAGCAGCACATTTCTTCGACATCAGTCACTGCACTATTTACCTAAAAAAAAGTAACACAAAAGCACTTTTTCAAGAGTAAGCTCTACTTTTTGCTACAGTAGATATATGAATGACATTCTACCAGATTTTTAATGGTGTAGAAAAGCAGAACTTTGTCCACTAAAATCATGCAATCAATTTTCTGTTGACTGAGCAACAGAGTACATAACGGTTACGTACAACTTTCACAGCAAAATAGAGGGCTTTCAGAATCACCTATTAAAGAAAAAGAGAATCCAGTCTTTGTTAAAAATCTGCAGGTCGCAGGTTACCCATCACAGAGCCAATACTCACTGAGGTCCCACTCAACAGCTCCCCAGAGCATGCGATGGAAATCAAATACACAAGATTATATTCAAGTTTCAGATTGTGCTTATGTGTTTTGAATATGAATGTTAACGAAATGTCATTAAAATTGTAGCAAATAACTTGGAATTAACAATTCACGGACAAGTTACAAAGATACAAAACTCACCAAATATATTATTAGCTGTAGATTACTCGCACTGTCCACAGCACACACAAGTCTCATTCATTTCAGCTAGAGTTACGTATAACATACAAAAAACTGTTAAGTCTGTATGTTATTCAGGATGTCTATAAAGTTGTCAGAAATTAACTGAATAAGAATTTAAAGGAAAATTCTGACCTGATTTTGCCACAGGTGTACATAGCACTTTACAACAGTAACAGAGGAATGAAGATGCTACCCCGCAAGGTTTGCAGTTTCACAGCTAATTGTTAGTCTTACTCATAGATGCAGCACTACCATTTTGAAAGGAATTACTTGTAAGGTAAAGTGTACCTGGCCTTCAAGCCACAAGCAGTAGTTTTCTCAAACAAATCTACTTCAGATCTAAAGGTGAAGCTACACAACAGATAGCTCAGGAGTTACTGCTAATCAACAGGAGTTATTGCACCCTTCATAGATGAAAATCAGTTATTTTATATAAAAATACTGAATCTCTTGCAACATAATTAAGATTTATCCTTCCCTAGTTGACCTCGTCCTTGTTAAAGTGGCTCTTGCTTCCTGTCCAACTTAGAACTCCAGTTAAACAAGAGCCAACTAATTGCATAGATGAATATATAACACACACACACCGATTAGGTGAAGTTCAGCATTCCTTATCCAAGCCCCAGAACATGCTTGTTTAGGAAGGGAAATAAAGGTGGCATTCATCTCCAGCCTTCGGGTAAATCGAGCAGCACGGATGCTGTCCTACAGGGAGCACGTTTGGTAATAATTTCAACCCACAGGCTGCAATCACTTCGGCTGTCCCTCTGCACCAGGCAGTAATTTGGGGTTTCTGAATCCACAGCCAAATGGATTTGGTGGCCTTACTTCTCCTGCTGATGCTTCTGTGGCCTTTGGTTAGTAACCAAGAGAACAGCAGGGCTCCCAATCCACATACCTCAGGGCTCAAGTAGCATGGCAGCCTTGAATTTCTCCTACTGCAAGTAGACTGCATTAATGACTGGAAGGTACACCTTGAAAATAGTATCTAAAGCATATTTCCTGCCATTTATAAATAGATAGATCTTCAACAGAAATGTAAATGTTCATCTTGAAACTGATGTATATATTTCTAAGGCATTTTCTTCTGTATTTAGGTGTATATATGTGTAGAGTCTGCTTGCTAAGTAGTATTCTGTTATGCATGAAGCTGTTAGGCATTATATTTGTCCAGGGTTTCAAGAGCCTTAAGCATGTGTGCCCTAACTTTTGAATGTATAAGATTTTTTTTTCTTTTATTCTCAAGTGAATTTAAAACAACACAACAAAAGCCCAATTTTCTACTTCTCTTTATTTTCTGATACTAGATTTCACCAGCTTGTTGCACTTCCATAACAGATTCATTGTTTTCTCTTTGCTCAAAAATTGCCACATTGCAACCTGGAGCTAGATAGGGAGCAACACACCTACTCATAGGGACAGCTTACTGTCCCTTCCAGTCCGTATTTGTGTCACAAGGGGTACTGTTAACAAACAGGTGTTTGCAGCAGGCTTCCTTTAAGAAAAACATTTATCTTACTTAGAAGTCATTTTGTTTCACTGAGCATGGGACAAATGACAATTTGGGTAAGCCGTGCTGGTTTCTAGTCACTTCTGACTATAATCACATTTTGATTCCAAAACGTACGGGAACAAAGGACTTTGAGTGAAGAAGCTGTGAGGGACACACACCTCTCTTCAGGAGGACTTTTTCACAAAACCATTTTTTTTGCTAAAACCATGTGAGTATTTAAACAGAAGTCTCAAAGTTCATTTTCCACCTTTCCTAATAACAAAGTATCAATTTTGATCCCTTACTGGGATTTTTTTGGTCTTTATAATATAGATGGCAATGGCAATTTGTAAATGAAGAGTGTAATTAACTAGAAAAGCTTGTCAACAGTAACTGAACTTTAAGTGTATCATTATATATGACTGGCTGTACTTATGTATTTATTTAAATTGTATATATTGTTTTATCTATAGTGTCTGTAGGAGTGCATTCTTTTAGATTAAAGTATTACAGTTTTGTGGGATTGCCAGCAAAGCTGCTAATCAAGATACTATTTTTTTGTATTAATGTCAAATAATAAAAAAAGAACAAAATCAAATGAAAAATTGAAGGTGTCCTGTAACTTTTCTTCTTTGCTTCTTTCTAAAAATGTAAATGGTATTATGTGAAAACATAACACCACTGAATAGGGTCATTTTGCATAAGGAAGAATAGTGTGATGTAAAAGCAGATTTTTAAAAAATAATTTGAAAAAATAAACAGAAGTATTAATTTTATGCATTATTCGTGCAACAACTTCATCAAGCTGGAATCCACAATGATCAGGTGTACCGCCTCATTTCATGCCAAAGACTTAATCTCAAAACACTCACAGCAATATTTGGCAAATGAGCAAACAGGTTCATCACCTGCTTTGCTCTACTCCACTGCTTTGGCATCCCCAGCAAACAAGACCGGACTCTGGCGTTTCTATGGTGGAAAGGCTGTTTGACTCCCGTGGCCCTCCGACATAATTCTTCCACAACTGCCACGGTACATAAATGCACATGCTTGCAGCCAGCAAAAGCTACACGGGAGAAGAAGAGAAACCACCAACGCCCTCAAACCCACATCTCGTTAAACCACAACAGACTCACTTTGCAGTGGCTGCAAGGAGGTTCTCATAGCGGGGCAAGGGTCCTCCCCAGCCTCTGAGAGCCACACGCTGCCCCCGACAGAGCCTTTTGCTTCCCCAAGACCCCAAAAAAGCACCTGGAAATAAACAAAGCAGCACAATCTGAATACACGCTGATTATCCTGTTAGTTGCATGCAGCTCTTGTCTCCCAAAACAAGTATTTTAAGATGCTGTTTTGTCCAGTAGAAAAGCCTGGGTGACCTTGGGGGCTTCACATCAACCCAACCAACTAAATAAATAAAAACCCTACAACACCAAAATAACAAAAAAGCAGGACAGAGTCCCTTTGGTTGTAAGAACCAGTCAGAATAATTCTCTCCATTCTCCCCTCTGCAGTTTCCTATGTGGAACAAAATACTGAATTTCTTTGACTACTGGTTTCAGAGCTCAGTAACCCAAACTCATTCATGAAAATTCATGGAAAATAAGACAAGCTCCTGAGAAGACATGTAGCTTTTGCAAACCAATGGATACTTTTTAGGGGTCACCTGTTTCAGAAGCAGCTGAAGACTGCTGCAGAGTCCTTGGGCATCCTGGGGGCGTCTGCAGCAACCTTACAAATCATAACAAGATGCTTTAGGACAACTAAGAGCTTCACATACAGTAAAAACCGTTGCAATCATTTTCATTTTTCTCTCTTTTTCACCACAGCAGCCTGAGTCTAATTGCAACACTTACATGGTGTTTAATTAATATACAGCTTGGAGATATACAGATATTAGCACTAGTAGGGTGGATTTCATGTAGCTTGATTATCTTAATTACAAGCATTCTATTTTCTCATTTACTTAATTGATTGTCATAGATTTCCAAATAAATTTGCACTGCCCTAAGTGAAAACAATATGTAAAAAAACCTCCTTGAAACTGCTGAAGCTGGCCTATTCAAGCAGCACCGTGCCAGAAAAGGACATCCGTTTGACATGAAACATGGTACTGAATAATATCTGCTTACTCTTCTCTTGTTAAAAACAGGAATTTATGAAATGGAAGGAGTCATCTGGGGTGGGGAAAAAAAAAAGAATACGCCTTATTGATTCAGCTGCACCTGTAATAGAGTTGTCTGAAGTATCTCCTCTGATGACATGCCTAACACAGGAAAAAAGATCCCTTTTTCTGCTAGGTCTGCATGTTAGCTGACTCTATATCATATCTCTGCCTCACCTGAAAAAGATAAGGAGACCGAGAGGCGATTTATTCGTCACGCAGGATTTATCCTTGAGCATTTATTCTGCAAAGGCAGTGTTACACATCAAGCTGTGCAGAATTATGTGCAGTGGTTTTGTAATGCAGACAACTTCTATTTGGGGGAAGAAAATACTCCAAACTTGAGGTGTGCTGGGTAACACCTACCATCTCTGCAGCTAAGTCAAGACTATCAAGAATAATTCCAATACCTATGTCCCTTTTTCCTTTAGGAGTTCCTCTCTCTGGCCTTTTTCCTAGCATGACCTGTTTTCTCAAAGAGAAAGCAGAGCTCTCTGGCACCTTAGTATAGCAGTAAAAGCAAGGGGCAGAGAGCTCCCCAAGTATCATTAGGGAAGTGCTAGGAGGGCCAGAGCATAAAACTATCTGTCCTCTTTCGGCAATAAAGACAGCAGTCACATAAGTGAGATAAACCACAGCCAGTGCCTGGACTCATTCATTGTGATACACCAGCCATTGGGCTCTAAGTGCATCATGCTCAAATCATGCATCGATTCTTGCTTAGCGTAAGACATTTATAGGAACATCTTAAAAGCAGTGCCGAAGTGTAGCAAGAACAGAGAGGGATAAAACATTCTGAAACACTCTGGATTTTTTATTATTTATTCAACATTGTTAAAATCCCTCCTCAAAAATAATCTTCTATTGTGAGAAGTTTCAACAGTTATCCTTTATCTGTCTGACCTTATCCTCATATATATTCAAGGACAAGTAACTAAAACATTGGTCTCCATGATCTGCTGTATTGCAGACTGCATTTGGATTGAGCTGAGAGAAACCAGACTTGATTCAAGTCACAAGCCCCCTCAGTTCCAGGGGATTTATGCCTTTTTACAAAGGGCTGAATTTCAGTCTCTGTGTCCAACTCAGGTTTTACTCCTAGTCACAGTGAAATCAATGGGGATATCATCAAGGTTTCTGGGGAAGAACACTGTACTCCAGGCGGTAGTTCACTCACCAGAAACTCCAACTCTTAGCAAATGCAAGCAGGAAGACAAAGCAAGTAGCAATCTCTCCACTTTCCCATTAAGTCTACTTCTTACGAAGACAAAGCGGAACATGAGACCTACAGGCTGGTAACCTGTGCAATGAAAGCAGCAATAGAACACTCGCTCCTGACAGGAGAGGGCTCTGTGCTGTTATCCATCACCTGGCTCCCTGCCACCTCACAAACATTATATTCTGCTCATAAAAAGTCTGGCAGCACTAACAAACACCTGCTGCTGGCGAGAGCAAGAGCTCCACCGGGCTGCACCTACTTCTTGCACTCACTCCTTTTCCATTCCCTACACAACTTTTATTTTTGCAGCCATTGCACTGGAGAAAAAGTGGTGGTATAACGACACCTTTCCTAAACTTTCATTTGGAAGAACCCCAACAATCTAATTTAGGATCATTTTCTTCTCCCTTGCTAATGAGACAAGCATGGATGGTGTTTTCAAGTTGGCATCAGGACTTGCTTGTGTCCCTGCAGTTCCTCTCCTCCGTTCATCAGACCAATGTCCACTATCTTTCATCTCACCTCTGCCTACAGAGATCATTGCACAGCCTAACAGATCTTGCCATCACACACTTTATATGGTTTTTTCCTTATTCCTTCTACCTTTCCTAAAATAACCTTCAATAGTTCATCAGAATTCAAACCAGCATTTTTTCACATTTCATTTTAATTTCCATTTAATCAAGTATACCTTATTCCATAATTTCAGTGTTTTAATCTTTGTATCTGCTTCTGCTCCCTGTGCTGCCTGCACTTTCCTTCTGTCTTTCTAATAGTCAGACATCCGGCACTGAATCTATTACAAGAGTATTTGCATGAAGGCTGAGCACAGCGGTACTTTTCTCTATCTCTCTTTTTGAGGTATCAACAACTGCGTTATTGGATTAGTTTCACCAGACAGGACAGCTTGTCTTATCACATTTAAAGCAGAAAATTAACTTTTGCTAGTATCTGGAACAGACAGCAAGTCCACAGGGCTAAAGCAGCTACAGACATGGCAGGTGTCAACATACACATGCTATTTTTAAAAGCATTTAGTTAATGAACTTTCTTTATATAGAAAAACAGTTCCTCTCACAAGGGCCATAAAAAGGTCCAGAATGTTCAGGATAAGGTGCACTGGGGCTTCGCATTATATTTGCTATCACTTTGGAACCACTTACTCAGCTTCCAGGTTTACCAGGTGTTGTTGCAGTTTGGTTTATGGAACGAAGCGTTGCTGCCTCCGGGGAGGGGTCTCCTGCACTGACAGGGCTGGCTCCAAACTTCCCGAGCACCATTGTATTCTAACCCATTACAGCATATCCGTACTCGAATTACAAACTCATCTGATGCCAAGGTTGATGATAGGCTGCTTTAATTGGTCATTAAAAGCCAGTATTATTTACTGCCTTGTTACTTGCACTCAGCATTTCTACACATGGGGATAAAACTAATGGGCTAGAATAAAGAATATATACAGCAGGTAATTAAAACTACATTTTTTAATAGAGGAACATAGACACACACAATGCAAGTGCTGGCACATACTTAGAAGTACAGGTTGTGAAAGTATACATTTTAATTTGTATTATACTGCAATTTCGCTGTTACTTCAAACAGATGGGCAAGTCGTGCAACGTTTTTAAACTGATTTAATTACTTGTAAAAGTATTGGCTTGTGTTAATTAGATGCAATACATTACACAAGGGCTCACAAGGGCTTCCTTTAAAAGGGGTTTTGAACATGTAAGTATCTACAGGAAAACAAAGAGTCTTGCAAAACAGTTATTGTCTATTTGTTTTATCAATACAGAAAGAAGATCAAAAAATGCACCACTTACACAAGACAAAAATGTGTCTAACATGACAGATATTGCTGTTTATTTGTACCTCAGAAATAGGTGAATATCAGGTACATCATGTAGACAATATATCCATATGCTTACAATGATCAGACTAAAACTGATTACCCTTATTCTCCCCCTAAAAAACTACTAGCTAAGTGCGCAATTGAGGTAGCTGGTGTGGGATTACTAATGTCGCCCTTGTTTAGGGCAGTCATGTGCTAAAACATGAGTGATGTGGAAGAAGGCCCGTGGGTTACTCTGAACATGTATGAGCCTCCAAAATATCTAGACCTCTACTCTATTGACTTTAAGGTTTAAGATCCAAATGTTGCTTATCTTGAACTCCAGGGATATCCTGTAACAAAAACCTTCATACCCAAGGAGCACCAACTCTATGAAAATAAACTATGAACAAAACCAACGCATCCAATAATAAACCTAAGTAGAGAAGTAGAAAAACGTCTCGCCCACTAAGTACCCCAGAGAAGAAGACCTCAATTGGATAACCAAACAAATCCATGGGGCAAGAACGGTTATTCAGCTCCCAGGTTGCACTACTAGGAAAGCAGAAATGAGCAAGTCCTTTTGGACTGAAGAGGCAGGTCCTTCTCACCTCTGAGAGCAAGGGCTGCCCTCGGCATGGCTACTAAAGAACACAAATGAGACATATCCTGACCCACTGAGATCCTACGTATCCTATATCCTGAAGACTCGCATCAGCCCCAGGTTTGGGTGCTTTCTAGCACAAACAGGCAGAAACCTTGCAGGTACCTTGGTTACACCTTGGCACAAAACTTCTGCTGGGGAACAGCGCATTTTACCTTGGAGAATAAATCATGGTGCCCCCAAACCCTACATATTGGGATTTTTAGGCTTTAAGGAAAGCGAACCCTTAGCAGATAAAGTTGTCTCATTTGTGATAGATCATCTCTTTCCTAGACATTTCAGATGATGAAATGCTTTACATTTTTTTATGGTTTTGAAATTACTGTGCTGGAAATGTCATTGAAAACAAGCTTGCTCTTTTATCTTCTGCTAAACCCAAGAGAAATACCACTTCAGAGGAGTATATTACATTTCATTTGAATGCTAGGACAGCCGCATCAGTAAGTAAACTAAAAACCATATGGGTTGTCAGTGTTAATACTACCACCTGCCCATGTTTTCCCTTTCCAGCACTGATCATCAATCATATTTCATTCTCTTATTTTCCATGCCCTTCATTTCAAAAGTACCTATCAGTTTATAATTTTTTTTTAATGCATCACAATTTCAATATGTCTGTATTTTGTTTAAGGGGAAAAAAGCTCAATGTAATGCAAACATTTTTAAAGAGGAACAGAAAAAACTGCACCTGCCTGGCATGTGAATTATAAAAAATAAATGAGAAATGTTTTGTTATTCCTTGACATGTACTGGGAGGATGGGTGACAGCTCATGAGGAGGAGACATTGCAGCAAACAGTACTGTACTGTCCCTTCCTAGGTTTCAGTTTTGCTAATCATGCTGTTGTTTGAGAGCAAGAAAACCTGATCTAGTTGAAAGCTGAGGTTTGGACCAGATGACCTTTAAAGGTCCCTTCCAACCCAAACCATTCTGTGAAAGGAAACTAAAATATCACCACCCGCAGCTGAAGAAGCTTATGGAATCTATATAGGTACCATTTTATATCTTGCAAAGTGCATTTATATCCTCTTTCCTAAATTTGCCAATGTCTGCACTAAGAGGAAATGATATACAAATAATCTCTCTTTGTATTAACTTACCATAAATTCAGACAGTAATATAGTTCAGTTCTATGAGAATGGGTATCTTGGAAAGCCTCTCCAGAAGGCAATAATTTTGCCTTTAATTATAAAAATTATTTCCAAGAATAACAGAATTGTTTTGTGACTAAGACAAGGATTATGATCCTTGTCAGATAAGCAGTAGAAGCCCTAGTCTCCACTCTTTTTTATATACTTATTTAGCTAGTGTTAACACGTACACATATTTGTCTCCAATAGAAGCTTTTAAAGGATTCTTACTGAGATTGCTGCATATAAGCAGTTGAAATGGATTTGGCTGGGGTTTGTTTTCTTTTTTTTCAAATGCCTTTAAAAGTAGTGACAAATTGCTTAAGTGCACAGATTTATTTTGTCAAGCGCTAGTAATGCTTGGTTAGCTTAATTTGTGTTGACATACAAACAGAACCCAGGACTAGTCAGAAAAAAGCAAGTTCACAAGTAACAAACAAATAAAAACATGGTATGTACATACCAAGACCTCAGTACTGTAAGAAAGGACTGGTTTGGTATACATCCAAAGAATAATACCAGCTACAAAATGGGTTTGGACTTTTTCCCCACATTACACATAACTCTGTAGACATCAAAGCTCTGGTTTGGTTTTGTTTGCAATTACAGCGGTAGCTTTTAAAAACCACAAGTGACTGCTGGAGTAAATCAGACCTGAGGGAGTTCATATTACAGAACATTTAGAAATTACTCAACAATTCGTGTGGCTCCATCTCAGTCTCCAGCAATGACAAGCAAGAACTAAATCACAGAAAGCTGCAAGCAAGCTCTGAAATGGTCTCCGGGAAGGGGCAGTTCCCAGGCAAGACTATGCATAGCTTCCGAAGGGAGCCCGCACATCCAGCACACACCTCCACGTGGACCACAACACCACGGCATCTGCGGGCCCAGAGATTTGCTCGATAGACAGCGAGTGGTCCATGGAAAAGGCAAAGGGGAGAGAGGAGGAGGGAGACGGAACGAGGGCCCGAGTTCTCATTTCTCTCATGTTAAGTTAAGTGCTGCAATGCCGGGATTCACCTGAAGATATAAATCCTCATGTAACAAATTAAATTTCAGAACTGAGGGAAAGGAAAATAAATTATTTTGTGAACTGCAACAACTGTCTTATATAAATATACGTGTCCGTATATAAACTAGGATTGAAAAATAAATACTTTGGAGAATTGAAGAGTTATTCACACCATTTTTGGAAAAATCAAATGCCACTAGTAAAATTAAATCAGTATGTGAAGTAGTGAAGTTTTGTTTAAAAAATTGCCACCATTTACATTCTAGATAAGAAGCAAGGGCAGCATATAAACAAAGACAAGTAGCACAAAAGTGTGCATTCCCCTCCAGGATGGATTAAATACTTTATAAGAGACTCTTGTCCTCATCCTGAATTTTTTTGTAGTCACGTAGCTCAGTACAATGCAAGCACTAAAGCCACCAAGTGAAAACAACTGAGTTTACAATAGATATGTGCTGGTGCAGGGTGAGAGAACCAAAGCCAATGTACTTGCTTTCAAGTGCTTACAATCCACATACACTGCAGCAAAACAAAACTACACCGCATGCACTGGCAATGCTACACTCGCCATCCCTCCCACTCCACAGAATGTTCTCCTCATCCTTTTGACTGTCTGATAGATATTAACGGTGAGCACAGACTGAGCACCGAGACTACCACGCACAGGCAATGTTCTGGGGTCCCCACGTGCTCCCGCTGTGCCTGCGGGGACCCCGGGCTGAGCGCTGGGCCCAGCGGCCCCGCGGCTGCGCAGCCACCGCCAGCACACGGGCAGAGCCGAGACGGGCTGGAGGGGGGAGAGGCCAGAGAGGACAGGGCAGCCACGCAGGAAACGGCACCAGGAAAGGATTGCCTCAGTGGAGACAGCACGAAAGAAGCTGCAAGATGAAGAGCGCAAGACAAACAAGCTCTCTGAGCTGCAGCTTTGCCCTTTTAAAGCCAGAGACTATAGTACCTTCAGTACCATAACCAACCTAGTCTCCACAGGAAAAAACAATTACAGCCACAAGGACAACGCGAGAGCAGCAGAAGTGCCCCGCAATCACTGCTCGCCCAGCCCGTGGCTTTGCGGCATCCCCTCTGTGGTCACTTCCAACCATGCAGTGTCCCAGGGTGGGACCCGCGCTTTGCTGGGAAGGGCAATCCGCAGAGTGCCCTGCAGCCCCAGCAGAGGGCAGGGCAAGCAGCACTTCCCAGCTGCCAGGATGGCTTAAAAACATTTATTTTTTTTTACTATTAGGAAATAATTTGTTTTCATGGGCTATTTTTGCAAAAGTTGCTTCGTTATTCCGGTGTCACCCAGCGGGGATGCACCGGAGCCAGCGCGGGGACCAGCAGGCTCCAGCTCCAGCAGCACCAGCCAAGCGCGGGGCCGTCCCAGCCCTCAGCTCCCCGGCCTGCTTCACATTTGCAAGGGTCACAGCACAGTCCTAAGCTGATCCTCTATAAAGCTTCCACAAAACCATGCTGATTTCCATTAGCATTTGGAGCCTCTGTTTTAGATGAGATTTTTTTCTGGTAAATACAAGTTAATGTAATATCTAGTTAATACAAGTTTACTTCCAGGTGAACATGCACAAAGATGACATTTCAGCATAGAACAAAAAAACTATGAAAGATAAACAAATGGGTACATACAGAGTTACAAAATATCACAGTACAAATAACTGTTTCATATGCGTTGCCTTGGCAGTAATTAGCATAAATAAAAACATTAAAAGGTATATTTGCTAAGTGGCAGCCCCACAGATACCTGGTAAATGCAACAAAACAGGCCTTCTGCAATTATTAACTAGTCAAAATTTTATCTTGGGCTAAAGAACACTTTTTGTCTCAACTGAATTTGAGAATATATTATCTGCATGTTCTAGTATTTCAAAGTATATCCCTTGTTAAACCAAAACAGTACCAAACATTTTCAGGATGCCAATTTCACAGCAAGTAAAATATTGTCACTTTTCTGTAAAGCTAAAAGCCTACATCTAACACACCGTAAACTGGAAAACAAATCTGTTTACTCTCCTGGACTGAAACCGAATGTTTAATTCACTTTGTTGTAATTTTTTGCATCCAAGAGCTGCCTTCAATTTAAACTGACATCAATGTGATTTGCCACAAGGTCACAGGAGTACTCTTCCAAAAGGTATTTTTAGGTCTTTGGCTTATACCAGAGGGGAACAATATTAAATTTACTTCAGTACTGTTACCCTCAGCATAAAATCTTATGTTGTCTAAAACAACGTATAGGGCACATGCAGATGTAACAGCCCCAGTCAGTTTTTTATTTAAATACATATAGCCTTACTATTAAGACACTATCTGCAATTACTTTATTAAAAATTAAAATGTTTGTCCATGAAAAAGACCCTGCTTGACTATGCTGACAACAGAATACAAAGATAAGGATAAAAAGGGGGAAAGAGCAACACTCACTCGCTTGAACAGCCCTGCTTTGATTTCTGTGGACTGGTCCAAGCTACAGCACCTTCAACCGGGACAGAGCTCAGACACAGAGCTCTGCTGGCCCGAGGAACCCCACGGGGAACCGCAGCCACACAACACGCAGAAAAAGTTTTATATAAGCACAGTGATGCATATAATGCTAAATTGCAGCTCATTAGCTCTCATCCAAGAGTCTCCATTTTTTTTTTTCCCCTCTCCAGAAAAGGTTTTTCACGAAGTATCAGGCAACCCACAAGTGCAGGAGTCTCCTCACCCTCTCAATCTGTTGTGAAGTATCAGGTTTACGGATGACTTGCCTGTGTCCCATCTGACAGACAGATTTACAAGGTTAGCACTGAACCTAATCAGAAACAATCAGAAAACTCTTTCTCTCTGGTGTCATTTTCTGCTTGGATGGCTATGCTATGCTATTATAAATAGGAAAAGCTTGCTGCACAAGCAGGGTGGAAGACTTCAGGGAGATTTTCATAATCACCTTCCATTCAAATCACACCTACTCTTCAATCATGATTGGATCCTTTTCCATTTTATAGCCTCAGGAGTAAACTGAGGAGCTCATAATCAACACAGATAGGGAGTGAAATTTTAGTCCCACTGAGGCTATTGTGCAGTATTATTAATTCACGGGGCCGAGATTTCAATAATGGTCCTTCCCTCTGGATCCTCTGTTCTAATTTAAGGTGTTTTTCTCCACCCTCTCCCTATTTCTCATCATATAGAGTAAATGCTCCAGGGAAGTTAAAGTTTGTTTTAATCAGAGGTGCTCCAACAAGAGGAAGGGGAAAAAGAAAAGATCCTGAATTCAACAGGATTCTCAGCTGATTCTCTGAGATGCTGGGAATAGTTCCAGGTTTAACAACCCCAATCACACATCTACAGCACTTTTCCTCAATGTGAACTCTTACTTCACGAAGACCACAACCACAGAAACCTCTCCCAGAGCTGAAAAAAAACGGCTAGGAATTGTATTTAACTTCACAGATTGTACATCTTGCACTGTCAGAAAGATACAGCTTTCAGCTTTTGCTAAAGACTCTGCAACCAAAGCAACCTCGAAAACCATCAAATGTATGTCTTGGTCTAAGTACAAAGCCCTCTATCTCTATTGCAAAAAGAGGCACAGAAAGTTTGGCTTTAAGAAGGTACTTTTTGCGTCAGAACAGAGCACTGTGAGCTTTTGGCCGGGGCACGTGCAGGGCCAGGGCCCGGGATGCAGGGCTGTGCTGCTGCAGGGCCCCAGGCAGGGACGGACGGGGCTCTGTCCTGCGGGGCTGACCCAGCCCCAGGGCCCTGGGACAGAGGGGCCCCCACCCTGAGCAACCTCATCTTCACCCAGCATTTCATTTGATACTTTCTTCTTTAATTTGGTGGTTTGTACTTTCTTGGTCAACAGGAGCGCTAGCACAGTGCAGGCCATTAGCAAAAGATGCTCATTTGCCAGAACAAAACAACCAACCTTTCAGCAACCTTAATAATACAAATACTAACAGGTTAACATGATAACGGTGACCTCGGCTTCCTCAACCTTCTGTGATGTAATCTGGAGAGCAGTAACTGTTAAAGGAGCTCTGCTGGTAACGGCCTTCAAAGCCTTTCCGTGCCCTTACATTATGGAACAGCACAGGTACAGGCCCTAACATCAAAGTACAGCAGCCTCAGCATTCTTTTCCTTTCTTTTTCCTTCCCCTTTCCTCCCCCTGCTCCCCCCCCCACCAGAATGCTTCATGAAACTAATTCCAAGCTTGCAAAAACGGAGCCGCAGGCAGAAACGCAGGCCTCTCCCTGACAGAGGCTTTCCCATTCAGCACTGCACAGTCCTTCTTCCAGAACACTGAAGTTTCACTGCTGGCAGATACAATCTTTTTGCCTATTTCTGTGTTTTTATATGACACGAGCAGCACAGAGTCCACCTCTCAAAACCACCGGACACACCTTGGTTCTTCTGGTTCATTATTTATAATTGCCTGTTGATGTGAAGAAACAGTTATGTTACCAAAATAACCTTAAATCCCTTTACATTTTCAGATGTCGGACCTCGACTGTTCTCAAATGAAACAAAGCGAGATCCGTAGTGTCTACAGATGCAGAGTAAACATGAAAACTAGAAAAGTCTTTTTCCAAAGTAAACCTAAAGAACCCCAGCACACCCGTGCATGAGCAGCACCTTCCTAGTGGTTTATGCAGTGAAAATGAAGTATTTCTCCTTCTCATCATACAATCTTCAAAGTCCCTGTAATTACTCATTGATCCACCATTGCCCATATTCTCAACATTACCCAAAGCAGCCAACTTCCCAGCTAATGAGTTTGGTTCAACATCCTGGACTGCCATGACTACACAAGCAGCTTGACGAGCATCAATCTAACAATCATAAAGCAGCTATAAACCCACGTTTTTATAGGCACTGTAATGTTACCCTTAGCCATTGAGGGAAAAATTAATAACTAAAATGTCACAATGCTCAACTAATATGCCTGGATATTTCATCAGTTGGATTACTGTGTAATAAAACACAAGTAAAACAGACTTTGTTGCAGTTTTTGTGGTTTGAGTAAATGCAGCTGCTCCATCAGCTCATTAGCAGAGCACACGCACAGGGACCCCGAAGCTGCAGGCTCCTGCTGCTTTTCCAACTTCTCATTTTAAAGTAATTAGCATTCCTAGCGCATCCCCATGCATGAGTACATCACAGGCGGGTGGAAAGGCTGCAGTGAAAAAATCCACAGCAGTTCACTGAATAAAGTTATATCGCAATTGATCCAGAGGGGAAAAAAAATACCAACTGCTATTAGATATCAACAAGGTCTCATGGCTTTGCTGCTTTGAAAAAACACAGGGGTGGCACCCTCTGCTCCCTGCTAAACAAAAATCAGCATTTTCTATGCACTCAGTTAGCAGTGTTTTAGGTCTGTTTCAGGTTCATCATCAGAGCTAAGCGGTTTCAGGCACAGGCTAATGTCACATCCAGCATCATTATGCAGAGGTAGGTGGTGAAAAGGAAAACAAATCTCTGATTAAGAAAAGCATGAGGGGGAGGCACACCAATTACAAGCTGCACGCAGCGCTCCCTCTCAGAGAAACAACAGTGCTTAAACACATTCTGAAGGGATGCCCCACAATCAAATTTCATAGGACTGCTCCAGAATACCCCAAATCGGAAATTTTAAATTAGAGCAAGCTGGCTGAAAAGGCACGCACGTTCACCCTTATCTCAGGGAGAAAAAATTTAGTGATGTTTCCTGGCTTATTTCCCTCCTCCCCCCTCCACCTCTACGCACAAAGCAGAAGCGTGCTCTGGGGCAGGGAAGTCTACAGAAGAAAAAGTGGTAGCACATCAGGCAGTATTTCGAGAAAGCGAATACATTTATCACAACCAGGCAGCTGCATTGCAGCTTGAATGCGACTGTGTGTCTGTGTCGGTGGGAACACTTGCGGTCAGCACTTGCCCGAGGAGGAGACGCGCGCTCCTGCTCTGACGGCGTGAGGAGCGCACGCTGCCCGCTGCCCACAGCCCACGCCACAGCCCAGGGCAGGCTGTGCTGCGCTAATTGCTATGTTTATACTCATCCTTTTTAACACCTTGAAAATAATGAATTACAGAACTGTGTTTCATCGACTGACTTGCGTCTGAGCCCACAGCACAGGGCTCCTTTCGGCACGCTGAAGCTCACACTGACTCACGGACACTGACGTTCATCAGCCTGCAAGGGCCCAGCTGCAAGCACTGGCATGTAATCACCACTACAGATGATTATATATTTAGAACCATCTAATTAAGCCCTATTTTCCCAGCCCCAGAGACAGCTATATGGTAACTCACCTGTTACAGCTTCACCTCATTAATTAGAGCCCTCTTGCTTCAAACACAGCCAGGTGCTGCAGCCAGCAACAGCCTTCTAACAGGAGCACCACACCTGCTTTGGGGCTGGTCACACATATGAGAACTGCACCCATTTCCTAAATGCTTTTCATGTAAACATGAATGAACAAACAGTTGCTGTTTTTCTCTTGTTATTCAACAGAGGATGCAAATACAGTATTCAGGAAGCAAATTCCTATTAAATTCCATGCCTATTTCTACTCTATCATCACTTGCACACTACTTTCTACTCAACCCAATGCATCTTTACCTTTTTTTTTCCACCTGTATATAGCTAAGAGAATAAACCATTTATTAACTCTATTTTAACAGACACTAAAGCTTTAACTACCTTCTATTTCAGGTCATTGTTCTTTTGAGCTCATTTAGCTCACATTGTATTTATTCACAATGCTCCAGCGACAGAAACAAAAATCAAGCAGTAACACGGCAGCGATAAAGAATGCTGCTGCATGAATTCACTGTCTCGCTGAACCAAGGAAGCCCCGCGAAGCATTGCTGTGTTTCTGCAGCAGACAGCAAGCCAGCAACAACTGTTAGAGCTTTTATCCTGCTACAATGCTGCTGACTCCTGCAATTAAAGTACTACATTCTTCTTTATTTAGCTACCTCCTGCAGCCCTAACCAGTACAGTAGATGAGCGCTCTTGGCAGTTGCTACTCATACCCCAACACCTTTTCCTCAGCCTTTGGGGAGGCGTATAGCTAGCGCAACACGACTTCCATCCAATTATATATTCCCACTTCTTTTATAGATCTGTGAAAACAACAAGCTTCCTTGAATGTTCATTTCTTTGCCTGAAACAGAAAGCGAACCAGCTAGCTGCTTTGCAGGTGGATTAGTCAATACGGGTGCAACGTTTCAAGAAGCACGCATTAATATGCCTAACAAAAATAATTTAACAGCAATGCTCTGAGCTTAACTCCTTCGGGCTGTGCTCTGCAGCGACCACATCGCAGGGCTGCGGGCTACCAACTGCGTCACTGGTAGCCGCACATCTAAGGTACCTTTTAATGTACTGTTCCTCCAACACAAAGGTCGCTGAGGAGCACCTGGCTGCCGAGGAGCACCCGGCTTCCGAGCCGCCGGCCCCGCCGCCCCTCCCGCCCAGCGGCCCGGCCCGGCCCTGGGCGGCTGCTCCTCCGGCCGGCGCCGCGCACACAGCGCATTAACCAGGGGGAGGCCCGAGATAAACGGCCCACTGTAGGGCAGCGAGGTAAAATGCCGTCGATGTGGAAGTGATTCCGAGCAGATGATCCGTACCGGCACCCCCGCCGCTGCAGAGACACCCAGAGCCAAGGCCAGCCAGCATGACTGGCGCTGAGGACACGCACACTCACCACGTCCGCCGCTGCAGCCAGCCCCAGCACAGCACACAGCCCCTCCATGGAGCAGCCCCTGCCCCGCCGCAAACCCCGCCCCGGGCCGGGGCTCCCCGCACGGACAGGCCGAGAGCACCAATCGCCCAGGAGGGCCGGAGGTGACCCAACCAGCCCCAGCTGTTCCACCATCCCCACACCTGGGCTGGGGCAGCAGGTGTCAGCCCGGCCCTGCCCTGGGCCCCACGCAGCCTCTTCCCCACACAAACCAGCACCCCATGGCATACAGGTCCTGCCTCAAGTAACTGAATGACTTCGTAAAGTACAATCACCTTAGAAGTCCTAAAAATGGCTTCCACATAACCTGACAGCTCTCCTGTGGGCAGGCAATCCGTGTTTTCTGCCCTTCTCCTCCATGTGAGGAACCTGGTGCCTTACGCAGGTGTCACTCGTAAACTAAATTAGGGCAACAGACATTTATAACACCACCCTGCTGCACAGCCGTCAAAATCCACACAGAGCATGGGAAGTCAAATACCAATCTGTTTGTGCAATACACTTTTATTTTTATTTTTTGAACCTTTGCAGTCATCTTGGAGTAATCATCATGTAAACAGTAGGATGGGATGGGATTACATTGAGTCGTACGCAAATGGCTCTAGAACACCTCAACAATTATGACAAGGCATTATAAATAACTTCTCTTAATAATATATATTTGCTGTTTTCAGTACATTAAAGAGCTGCCGCTTATCTAGGATTAGCTAGGAAGTAGTTTAGATTGTAACCTCCGAGAAACACGTCTCCACGTTTGAAAGTCTTTCTAAGGTTTGCTAGCTCCATAACATCTATGTCACAGGTTAAGCACAAAACTACTTGGATCAGAAGTCTTTGTAACAGAGTTTTACTGGATCATTGCACAAAGCCCTATTATTTTCATTCCACCTTGGTATTTTGCAGAACTTCAAGTAAAGCTTCAGTTCTGTTGTTCAAGTTTTTACCACCTGTATGAAACCGGTGTTTATCATTAAGGGTAAATTGGATCAGAGATGGACACAGTAAGCACTCTACCTTAATGACAACAGTTCAATGCAGTTCTAGCTCATAGACTCCCCAATAAAGCGTAGTCAAAATACTCTAACACCTTTGCTACTGTATATATCCTCTCTTTGCTCAGATTACTATATATACTTACATATATTGTACCATATGTACGGTACTTCTAGAAAACGGAGATTATTTATTTAAGCAGCCTCAGGCACATTCTTTAAACATTAATGTCTGCAAGGCACCTCCCACTCCCTTGACAATGTTTGTGGACTGGTTTTTAGACACACAACCAACAAAAGCTTACTAACGCCTAATTAATTAATTTCAAAGTAACCCCAGAAGTTACCAAATACTTCAAAGACATACCTGAAACTTTTTTAAATAATGGGAGATTAACTGCAAATAAGACACAATCAAGTCAAACAATTTTCTTATTACTAGGATGTGTAATGCATAAATATATGAAAAATAAAATTCACAGTTTTAAAACTAGAATTCAAGTTTGGTAATCATTCTTAACTTCTACATTTATGTCAATTTCTAAATAGAACAGAACAGAGGCAGTATTATCAACCACAAGTACAGGTAAAATAGTATCACTCAAAGTTTATGAAAGAAGTAAGCTTGATAGAAAATTCCTTTTGTAACCAATAAATACAGACACCTGAGTGCATTTCCACAGGCTTTTCACTTAGGGGGAATCCAAATCAACTGCTAAGAGACATTTAGTAGCATTTTGAATGTTAGCAGCAGCGGTGTAGCTGTGGGCTTTGCTTGTTCTGACTTTGTGACTTGCTAGAGAATGAAGCAGAACTCAGTGTGTGGTGCATTAATTTTCTTTTGCATCTAAGCTGGCCTCTTCGCAATCTCACAATTCGGCTTAGGGTCCAGGGCCAGACATCAGCTGACACTTAGCTGAGCAAACCCAATCAGTTTCACTTCATCGGGAATCTCAGTGCCGTCACAGCCAGAGGCCTGCAAGTACAAACAGAAACGTTCAGTATGTTACGCTGCAAAGGAGGGTTTGACAGCCAGATTATAGGTTTTCCCCACGTCACCTGGGTGGCAAACAGCTGACTCAAAGGGAAGCTTTCAGACTGCCTGGTGTATCCTGTGCCAGTGTCTGCTAACTGCATCCTCAATTTTAGCAAACTGTTTTAATCAATATTAAAAGTCATGAAAAAGTACTGGGAAATTAACACGTGAAGAACCAAACTTTCCAGACTGGATCCAAATTTGCTTTTTCATGCGAGCATGCTGCCAGCACTCGCGAAGAGCCAATAACCTACATGTACAGAATCTTCCTTTTACCATTGTGCTGTAGACACCAAATGTCTCCTGAATCCAGCTATTCAGTCTGCTTGGAACACCAGTCCACTGACTTTTAAAACAATATCTTGAAGCAGTCTATGAAGAGTAATAATATTTGCAAAACAAGGGCTTCCTTTCTACCAGTACATTCTAGTACTTAAAGCCGTGTAGCTGAGAACCTTCAGTAAAGTCTGTCAGTACAAACTGGCACAAGTAATCAGTTCACTTTTCACAGATAACAGTAAGAATATTAAACCACTTTGATCAGGACTGAACTGTTACTTTAGCTCTGCTTTAAAAAAACTACACATGCTGTAGGTAAAATATTTTGATATTTTGATTTTTAAATACAAAATCTGCTTCTGCAGGACAGAAGCAACTACATTTTTAATAGAGTTTTTTACATGTTTTTGACTGGTGTGATATATAAATCAAAATAGTAATACAATTGGATGAACAGTGTGTAACGGTAAATTACTTATGACAGATGTCTTCATACTCTTTGGTATATCCCCCCACCAAACATCAGAACAATTGGTTCACCCTATAAAAATGCTCTTGATCCTTTTATGCAGTAGTAGCAGTGGAACCCTTTGGTAGAACTGGTTTCTGTATATGCACTATAAGGAAAAGAGCCCTCAGACTGTGCACACAAGGTGCACCAAGTGACATTACCCACTGAGTTTTCATGACCAAAAATAAACTCACTCAAATGCTTGTGGAAGCATTACATTCCATCAGGCTACTCCTTCCACTTTACTTGGATCAGACAATCAGAACAAAATTTCTGTCTTCAGAGAGTATTTCACAGGTCTTATTCCACTGAAGCATCAAGTTAAAGCCTGAGATCATCACCATAGGTTACTATTAAGATACCTCAGTGGGTCTTGAATTGGGAATTTACTAAATAAATGGGATTTGAATTTTGCACTTAAATACCATGCTAAAAAGAGCTAATATTATTAATATAATTCTACACTCTAGCTAGCTATCTATCTCCTCAAAGCCTTGCTAAGTAACATATCTAGATGTGTATAGATTTTTAAATGCCTTCCTTATCAATAAATATTGCCTAATATTTAATGCACCTGGAACCCATTAGCTTATATTCGTGCTTAGCATAAGTACAACTACTATACACGAACTGCAACATACAAGAAAAGCTCTTAGTATTTGCAATTCACTGTTTAGTGACTGGAGGCATTACTTATCCTCCCTTTTTCATAAGAAAAATGCTTACATAAAATGAAAATTATGCTGCGCAATAATTTTGTGTTTCCTTGAGTGTTGCCAAGATTAGTTGTGTATTAAAGCAGCCACTTTCCCAAAGTGTGGGCAGCTGGATCCTGCAAGGAAGTCATCATTCTGTGTTAGCCAAGACAACTAAGGGGGGTTTAATACCATCTATGTTCTGTAGAATGACATCATTGTAAGAACAAAGATGCACTGTTAAAAATATATGCAAGAGGGAAATCAAACCTTAAAGACAGATTCATCCAGACACCTCACTTTAATAACTTTCTTTACCATTTTGGCAACAATTAAAGGCAGAAATGGTTAAGACATAAGTTGTTCTTTTTTCCCCAAAGATGAAAACTCTTGCTGTTTGAATAGAAATATTACATACCAGCAAAATACCAACACAAGCAATCTGCAAGCAGGGAAATATTAACCAGATTCTTATCCACAAATAGTAGTACCTAATCCTAGACTAAAGAGCATTTTTCAGTTGAATTATCTGTATGGATATAGGATTAGCTACATTTAGGCTTTGAATCCCCATGAAATATTTACCAACAAAATATGGTTTAATCAAGTTGTATACAAGTGCTCTTACATTCAGTGAGACCTTGCTGAGAGGTAACAAAGACTCAGTAGGGCACATAAACAAATGACAGAGTTCTCCTAGGCAAAAATTCATTTTAAAACTCATCTACACAATATAGAAACAGGCATAAATAGAACATATATTAAATTAATCCAAGGATAAGAACAAAATAGGATACTTATTGTGGTTATATTCTTTTCCCAGCAAGTAGGGAACTAATGTAGGTAACCTAGGTTAATAATATTAGGTTAAAATTTAACCTCAGGAATTGTTACCTAGCCAATATAACTTACCCTGAGAAGGGACAAAGATATTGATTTTTGGATTGTCTATTAATTCTGATCATGGTAAGGAGTAGGATTACAACAGCATTCACTCACTGGAATCTGAAATACCACATGATGGTAACTGAACCCCAGCAATAAAGCCAACTGAATTGCAGGAATAGCCCAACCTCAATTTTCAAGTGGGTTTGTTTTTAACGTATGTAAACATTAACTGGATACTATGGGATATTACATATTGGAATTTCACGCTTTTATTTTAAGTGTGTGAACTAGAAATCCAGACTTCTATAGAGCCTCTGGAGTATCTAAATGGTTTCAGTGAGATGCCATTGCCTGTACAATAAAGCTAAGTCAGATGTTTAGCCAGCAAGAACACAGATCAGCTGGAAAAAGAGAAGCACCAGCCTTTCAGCTATATTTAGATAGCAAGAGCCACAGAAGCAAAACACGTGTTCTCATCCCCCCACCCCAACCTCTTCCCAAAAGAAATGTGTAAGTTCTGGTGATTTTACTGGACTGCAGAGGAAAAGTGAGTCCAAATGATTTGGTCAGTTTAAACCACTCCAATCTATACTTAAAAAGTTACATGGGAAGAACAATCCTGAATTAATACATCATCATCAACTAGGCCACTTACTCTCTAAAAATGGCTCTCTACAGCCCTTGTGAAGCAGCTGCTTTTATAAACAAAGCTGTGATTCTAGAGACCTACTTATCTAACACACATTCAGTCTGGTCTGTCATACATGGCTGAGTCACGCTCAGCAAGGGGTGTTGAAATCTAATGGGTTAGAGTTTGGTATTTACACTTTAGGTATGTAATTTTTTCAACTTAATTTTAGCAAGAAATTTAAAAAAATACAGCACATAATTTCTGAATTATGTTTTTGCAATGTAAAGTTATTAATAGTAAATTAGATCATGATAGCGTCAAAATTGAACGAAATTAGGATCTATGGTCCAGGGCACAAAATTCACCACAGAAAAGAGTCCCAGGACCAAAAGTAGCGTCTGACGTTGGATATACAGAAGACAGAAAGAGGTGGGGAGGGAGAAACAAATGCAATACAGTGGGAGCAAGATCAACTTTAAAGTGTGGATGGTCAATCAAAAGAAGGTTGAAGCAGAGAACTAAGGAGAGGGCAGCCTGCATGCAAGAAAAGTGGTAGCAGGTGTTGGAAAAAATGGGATGGAACAAAATGTCCATTAGCGGAGGACATCTGAGGCAGGACAGAGCTGAGGAGTGGAGGTGGAGGGGAGGTAACCCATCAACTACAGTTTTCTCTGATTTCCTTGTTTCTGCAATTCTACCCAGGGGTTTTCTCCCTGAAGTTTCACACCTAAACCTCAGGCTTCCTCAGAATTCACGTGAACGAACCACCTTCCCCCTGCACAGTTACGGAGCTGTGTGACTGTACATATCCCTAATGTCCTGTCAAAACAAGGCTTAGCTGTTTTCTCTCTCATAGTACTTTCAATCATCTTATCTGTCAACACACTTACTCAGCAAAATAGCTGTCAATGAGATAAAATCCAGACTCTGTGTGAATACTATGATAATTACTTTGTTTCTTCCCTTCATGCTTTTACTTACCAACTTAAAAGTCAACGTTTTCAAGGCCTTTGGATCATCTACTATCTTCTGTAAGTTAGCAGCAACTGTAAAATAAAGTATGAAAAAAATACAGTTTACAGAAAATTGCATTCAACATTACATTAAGCCTCATTTTGAATCTTCTACTTAATTCTACACACATACATGTCCATAAATTGCCCTCTGAATCATTTAATCACTCTCTAGCTGTCTGCAAGTCAGAGTCCTGCCTCCTTTCTTTCACCGTCACTGATACTTTGTGACTATGTGAACTGATTCAAGGGAAAAATCTGCCTGAAAACCAAAAGACAGAAAAAAATGACCCTACTATGTTTCAGCTTAGTCTATTCCATAAACAATTAACAAGCAGACAAATGCAAGCACAGGGAAAATGGGAGAATCACACAGCCAAGGATAAGCTGATGGTTGTCGTGTTTTATATCATGTTTCTGCTGTAGCCAGGGCCACTATCAGCTCAAGTTTCTAGGACAAGCTTGAGCCTGCTCTTCCCCATTTCTCCTGGCTTTATGTGTCTGTTTCTGTCCTTTCTTTGGGCTGCCATTAGCACCCACACAGACTCATGGTGATCTATTACAGCTCACTACCAAAAGAAAACTGAGTAAAAATAAGAGAGGGAAACAAATAAGCTGATCTTCAAACTACTCTCTCAGTAAACATGACCAAGATTTGTGATGTATCAGCAATAAACGGTTTAACCGGATCTACAGACCCGAGTGTCCGGTAAAGGAAGCTGTATGCCACAACCGATGTAGCAGGAAGGGGATAATTTACTCCTTGAAAACAGAGGTGGCAGGAATATAATAAACTTTTTTTCTATCAAAACACCTAACTCACACTTTTAATTGGTCTGTTTTTACAATACTGCTACCATTAATCTTGACCAAAAAATTGTCTGCTTTCAGCTTCGTATCTTTACTAAACTTGCTTCCCAGCTTTGCATAGTCCTAGATCGCGAGCTAACTCGGACCAAACCATTGAGCACCTTTGCTCAAAACTGACTTCCGAGCAAAAGATGTCATCACCAGGACATCAGATGAGATAGAGACTCTGCACTTAGCAGAGCTGTTTAGACAAGATTTTCAAAAGGAAATAAACAGATATTAAGTGGAAGACATTTCTTAGTACACTGAGTAGGTAAGTACCATAAAGCAGAGAAGCAAGAAACCAGATGTTCTCCATAAACAGTACTTTCCACAGACTTCATAAGGTGAAGATATAGAGCAAACACTTGCATGTTCAGTGTCCTACTGTTAAAAACTCAGGTTCCTACTTCCTCCATCTTCTAACATCATTAGGATAAAATTTTCACTCGTACCATGCCTGATCATATATGATTCACTGTGTAGTTATAGAAATTCACCTCACAAGGGGAAGTACAGTATTTGGCAAGGGAATTTAGAGAAGAATTAGGCCAATGTACCACTGTTAAATGTAAATTACATTTTTGAGGGTCTCATTTTCTTTATACCACTGAAATAGCACAAAGGATTGTTTATACACCTGTAAAAAATTTGACGGTAGATGAAAGGCTGTCTGAAACTAAAAACAAGCCCTAAAGGCAACCATAAGGTACATTTTGTAGAGAACACTTTTTCAGAAAGGAAAAGATTAACCTTCACAGTTAAATGAACTCAACTCCTGGCACTACGACAAAAAGTTTTTCTGTTTTTCACGTTTCATTTTTCACAATCTTCTTTATTTCAGTCATTACAAAGAGATTTTATTTGAATCACACAATTCACTTTCACAATCAACAGGTCAATTTTATTGCAATACCTCCTACCTGATAAAATACATGCAAATAGAGATAATGCTTTTCATTACAATTAATAATTAGAACCTCATACACAGTCAAAAAGGAGTGTTCAGCCTCATAGCTCCTGAAGCCAGAATAGAATAGATTCAATTTTTTATGTCTTTAAAAAATAAATCTATAAAATACAATAGTATACTCAAGAGCAGTATTAACTGGCTTCACTGAAATGGAGACATGGTGCTAAAAACCACATTGGAGCTGGGTCCTAATCCAACCATTTCTAACTTCACCTATTACAAAAATGTGACAAAAGAATGAGCTTCAAATGCATGCTCGTCTTCAGGAGGGGCAGCCTTTCATTTAATGTGAGCAGCTGTAGAACCACTAAGGCAAGTCCACATGCCGCCTGGCTGTTTCTCCTGAATGCAAGAACGTCCAGCTGCCCTTAGGCAGTTCCTGGTGAAGTTCCTATTCCTGCACTTGCAAACAGCAGCCCATTATCAGCAGCGTTTTAATGAACTACCACACAGCAAAAAGCAGCACGGAGGACTTCACAAGTAGCATCAAAATCTTAATATCCCTAACGTTCCTGCTGATTCCTTACCACAGAAGAAATTAAATTTTTCAAAGCAAAAATAGCAAAAGATAAACTCGCAACATATGTAAAAAGCTAACCTTTTTTTTTTTTTTTTAGTTAAACACTGTAACAGAAAGGAGTGACACCATTCTTCAAGAAAACAGCTTTTCTAAGAACAGTGCTCATTAAAAGGCTACAGGGGACAGTTTTATTTGTTCACTTGTCTTCACTTTTAATAGGAATACAAGCCAAAAACTTTTAGATATAAAATGCTAGAGAAACATCTGAAGCAAGCGTATGAAATATGCTTTATTTTTGCTTAGCTGATGAGCCATAACTAGAGTGGGACATGTTTAATCAAACAGAAGATTAGGAGGATTTAAGGGAGTAATGCCAGATGTTTTCAGGCTACGCTTGAAAATGAGAAAGCAGACCTGCAAAGAGACCATAATTTTAGAATGCAAGTTTACATAAAAAATAGTGACACCTGCAGTTTTCTACAGAGAGATCTTTTCAATTTCAATTATACGCATGTAACATTTTTCAAGTAAAACTCGCATTTCACCTGTGACTTTTGGTACTCTGTGTTTTACACTTTCTGGTCTTTACAGGATGGCAATAAAAATGATTTTGCGTAACACTGTCATTAATCCCATTCAATCAAGCCACCATGAATGCAAATCCCCCCAAAGGCCTGCTCTTTTTGCAACATCTGAAAGCGTAAGTAATTAACATCAACCAAGAATCAAATATGTGCATGTAATTACCTAGCAAACCCAAACAGTCCTGTTGGTATCTTCTTCATTTTTCTAAGCCCTTTTGTTTTGCTAGGGCCAACAATTAGAGGCAACTGTCTGAATTTGGATACATAAGCACACATTTCAGGAAACTATTTAAAATGTGCTTTTTTTTTTTTTTTTAGGGATGAGCCATTCATTACCCTTTTGCCTTAGTGCAAGCCAAAGGTTCTAGGACCTCAGTAAGTACATAGCATGGGGCACATCTCTCTGCACTTGAACACCCTGAAGATCTGGTAACTGGAATCTTTTGGGGCCTGATATAGTGAGCTAGGAAAACCAGCAGTAACCCATGAACGGCAGGTGCCCATGGCATCTCTGGTTTAGTTAACTTCCATTAGGAATACTAACAGAGCCTGCAGCACAGGCAGCAGAAGCCATCCAAGCAGTCTGGAGTCCCTCCAGAAAGCCAGCCTGCAGTGCCTGCCAGTTATGTCTCCAGAAAGTTTGGGGATCCCATCTTAACCACAGTACAGACATCCTCTAGAGTGGAATACTCGCCCTACTTTACATGCAATTCCATTAACCTATCAGTTGCATTAAATATAACCGACATAACCACTCTTATGAACATACTTCTGAAAATTTAGGGCTATTACTAAACATACGCAGTTTGGAACCCTAAGTATGCAAAGTCTCTTGAAAGACACTGAGAAATTCATGTCAGACATATGCTCACATCAGTAAACAACGTTCTTACATGCAAGCAGTTGATACTACTCTTCAGCCCTACTCAGGATTCCTGACCGCATCAGGCAAGAAAGAAAAACAACTACTTTTAAATGGAACTGCTATTAGGCTTTTACATCTCCCCCAGCTGCTAAATTTAGGCTCTTTTCATCAAGGTGAATGATTTAGTAGGTCAAGACTCCCTAACCTTCCTAGTACAGTTTATGTACAAAGATTTAATTTGGCTTAAATACAGAAAATGAGCCTAAAGTTTCTAAATGTAGATAAGCCTCACTACCTCTAAAATAACTAAGGAGGAAAAAAAAATCCCACTCTCACCATCTCTCCTCTCCCTCCCAACAATTCTTCTATTGCAAGTCAGCAAACAAAGTCAATTTAATACAGTAATGGTCTCCAGCAAGTGAAAAGGAGTTTCACATCAGGAGTTTCTAGAGAGGCAGGAATCGTTCTCTCCACTGACACTTAAATTATTTGGAAAAGTGGAGAGCGTTGTAAAACATATGTCTCTGGATTCTACTTTACACCTTATCTCTAAGTTAAGTATACTGCATTTCCTATTGACAAAGCCATTTTTCTTTGAAGTACTCTGAAGTCATGCCTTGGGTGTTGTACTTCTGAAATCCATAGGAGATTAGTTTGCCTGAAAGCAGCACTAATTGACAATTTCAAATCCTCTTGGGAATTGACTGTTTCTACATGGCCTGGATAGACTAGACTCAACTTTATTTTGCAGAGTGTTTTCTCTAGATGTTATGGCTATGCTCCCATAAAAGTCACAAGAAGAAACATGAACAAGATAACTGCAGGAAAAAATTAAGTGGTGATGGAAAAAGCTTTGCCAGCAGTAACCTCAAGTAAATAGAGTATACTTCAAATCATGCCTTGGAGCAAAAGCCCTTCCAACGCTAGCAGCAGTTAGCACAATAGGCTTTTTGTTGTTTACAACAATAAATGAGGTGCCGTCCTGCTTTCTTCAGAAGGCTTCTGAAGGACAGATAATCAGCCCCTGCACCACAAATCATCCCAGGTTCTTCTGCAGGTTTTAAGCAGTGACAAATGGTTGTGCCACTCCGTCATAATGAGTGTCTGCACTTGCAAAACATGCAATAGGATAAAAGGTCAAACCCAGCATCTAAATATACACAACACAGGCTGCTAATTGCAGACATAATAAATTTTAAAAACCCTACATAACTACAGTCCTCTGGCATGAATGTAGCATATACTACAAATCACTCTTTGCTATATGACAGTTTTGGCCAACCACATCGGTTATAATTTTTAAATAAGTGATCAGTATAAGCTGAGGAAACAGAACAAAATGGCCATCTTCAAGCTCACAGCTAAATAGAAGAGACTAACCATACTTTGGGCACTCTCAAATAGCTGTTTTGTTCCTGTGATACAACAAAATCCTGCCTGGTTATTTAAAATTCTTAACACAGCATGAAACCAAACACTAATGGCTTCTGAATAGGGAAAACTTCTGGGAAAGTTAAAATTAATGAGACAGTAAATAAAGCTATATGAAGTACAGTAGAACTATTTCCAGCACAATGCCGACCCAGCCAACTGAGCCGGAGCCATCTGGTATAAAACCAGACTCAAGCAGAATCTAAACCTTGAGACTTTATTTCTGGGGTGCTCTCAAACGAATAATGAGTCATCTGGTTTTCCATTTTGTAAAGAGTGGATGGGGAACCTCTGACAGTATGCTTACATTCAATAGTTTGCAAAGCTACTGAATCCTAAAATTCAGATGTGAGGAAAGGGAAAACATTATTCTGGCACAAAATTACTGTCACAAAAAAAAAACTGGAATATTATGAACTCTGGGAAAATGAAAAATATTTTTAATAAGTGAAAAGTGATATAATTTTTATATAGTCCAAAACTCAATCTGTAAGAAACAGCCACCTTCAACTGTTCCTTACGCCATCAATGGTATTACTGTTAGAGGCCAAACCCAAAGCTCAACAGCTTTACTGGATTTCCTGCTGATTGTTTCAAACATCACCTCTTCCCCAACTGTAGGCAGATATTTTGCCATTGTTATCTGATACACGGAGTTCTATATAATTAACTGTCTTGGGAGTCTACTGATTTGATGATTAATGCTGTATTCTCCTGTGTGGGTCTTAGAAAGCAGGATGCCCAAGTGACAGGGAATACTTTTCAGTGGAATTTATCACTCCGGAAAATTCAGCTGCCGGTAAGGCTTTCCTCCAAAGGGCTGAATTTATTATGCACGCTCTTGAGGCAGTTTCACATATTGCAAGAGGTTCATTGCAATATATACATTCATTCATATTTCATACTGCACAGTGGTTTTCATGCATTTTCAAGTTCATAACAAAATCAAAACTAAGTTTTAAACCCTAGCTAGCAGAGGGTTTTAGTATATTGTGCAAATAATTAAAGCAATCAACCTTTAGAGATTTTAGTAACAATTCCTCCAGATCTCTGACTGTCTTATTATTATCTAATAGTTCACAAACTGTGTGCATGAAAGATTAAAAGGCTTTCCAAAGAGAGGTCAGAAAGGTCTTTTAAGTGCAGCATGATTCCATTAGTTCACCCATGCAGGACACTAGTCATAAAATTCCTTTTGTTTTTGTTGCTTGAGAACAGTTGGATGGAAATATTAAAGCATTTTGAGATCTGTGACAGCTAACTAACAAGTGTTTATCGCTAGCGGACTGCAAGGAGCTAGACATGATTCTTTTAAGAAAGAAATAAAAGAAAATGGAAAGATCAACAGCAAGCCTAGCTTCTCTTCTGAGGAAGCTATTGGACACTGACAAGGCAGAAACATGAAAAACATTTAGAAATGTATTATTTATGAAGAGGCTGTCATTAGGAATTTATCAAAGGGAGATTAAGGCTCGCAAATTTGCCTGAATTCTCAAAGCACATTGCTGAATCAGTAGAGATAGATAAAGACAGTGGAAACTATCTCCATTTCAATATTTGATACTTTAATATCTAACAGCTTGATTTGCAGCCTCACAATCAGAAGACACAGCTTGAAGAGGGCAGCTACAGGACAACAAGGGGCCAAAGCATTTCTCCCTTAAAGGAACACTGTGAGACTGGAAAAGGTCTCCACAGCATCTTTATGAACAGGACGACCACTTCACAGTGCAATTCCCACCACTTACAGTAATTATTAAAACGATTTGAGCCCCGTGGTTCATACGGGTTCTGAGCCCCAATACTGTAAACATGGTAAGCCCAGGAGTGCGTACACTGCTTCATGTGTGTATGAACTACCAGGCTGAGGAAGAACTGTGCCAAATAAAACTGTCCTCATCCCTCAAAGACTGGCCCAATGCACAGCAAAAGTAAAGCAAGCAGGCAAGCAATACTTCAAATTATGCACAGAATACTCATAAGTGCAGGTTGTGTTACCCCTAGAGAGTACCAAAATCTGTGACAATTTAACTTAGGTATTTGTTCTATACGGACAACCAAGGTTTAGGCTAGTTCACATCTTTTCATACATTTTTAAGGACGTTAACTAGTAGTTTGGCAGCAAAGTATCTTGTTCCAAAACAGGACGCGATGGAAATAAAAGTGGGACTGAAGCTTTAACAAATAACCAGTTATGCAATGTTACTCAGTAGTGGAACAGGCAAAGGCATGGAAGAGGCATCAGAGACACATGTCTCTGATTGACTTCTACAGACAAATTCAAATATTTATCCTTTCTCAAACTGAAAAAAAATAAAAGAGTTTACAGAATAATAGTAGACCTCAAATGTTTTCACATTAAGATCGAGTAATGTGGGGTATTAATATCCAGGGGTCACAGACAAAAACTGGAAAACTGAGGACTGAAAAAGATACAAGATTTCCTTTTTCTTTAGGTAGCTGATGGAAAAATCCTCACCCAACATGAGCAATATATTTTATGAAACAGGAGCTCTGTATAAAAATGGAAAATGAAATGTTAGTGCTAGAAATCTACCTATTTCAATTCCAAAACCACATCCCTGAGCTCCCAAATTCTCAATGATTTAGTAAGGATATCTGATCCCAAGGTAACGTTTTATTTTTTACAATCTGTGAGAAGAGACAAAAAACAAAAACAAACAAACCCCCCTGAAATTGTGATAACTGCTTTTATTGATTGAATTAAAATATTAATATAACTGGCAAATTGTACATTATTTTGCCAGAAACTTATGAAAAAATAGAAGGTGGATATTTCAGATTGATTTTTTCACCCCCACAGAATAAGCGAAGAACATTTAGACAAACCACCACAAATTTAAAACAAAGTGTTATGAAAATGTAAGTAGAATACATCTGGATACGTAAATGCTTATCTGTTTCAGAGCTTGATTTTGCATGTGTTTAATGGGGTAGACTATCCAGGAAGATGAGGGAGGACTATACACAGATTTCATTATTTCCCCTTCATTTTGAGAAAATAATTTTTATGATCCTGAGTATTCTAAACCTCAGTCTAGTCTCAAATGAGTGTTTAAAGTAAAAATTTAGACCTGCTGCCCAACGTTGTTAGTAGTGATATTTAACAAGCCTGAAATATTACAGTAAATTGTGCTCATAAATTCTCTATATAAAAGAATGAATCAGAGTACAAGGTTAAAAAAAACTCTTTGCCAGTGACTGAACATAGAAAGCAAGTGGTAGCTTTCAGACAAAGGTTTTGACAACAGTTTGATAGTCACCAAGATATTGAAGCCAGCACTAACAAATGCCTTCATCATGCTGGATTAGAGTTGAAATGTAGGTCTACGCAGAAATAAGGCAGGTCACATTCTGCTATGCATATTATTCCTCAGTAATCTCCTCTCCCCATCAGATCTTCACAACTCTTCCTGTCCCGAGTTCTGCTATGAATTATAGATATTGTTCTGACAAAACTATTAACAAGATGAAATAGCAGCAAAGCTACTTCAATACCTTATATGTGAAACTTGAAACAAGGAAAAATATATTTAGAAAAGACTCCCTGATGTGCAGGAGTCAGGTTTTGAAATAGACTACCTCTAGTTTGAAGAACCTCAATAAATCCTTATTTTGACATACTAACCACTTGCAGAGAAGTTAATGCCAAGGAAACAAATACCAGCAACTAAATTACTATTGAAAAGAGGAACATTACTCACATTGCTGTCTTTGCAATTTCTGATTCAAACTCACAGTTCTCTCCCCCCCTTACTTTTAAACTTGAACAGAAAGACTCCAAAACAACAATTCAGGCCTATGCGGGCAGGGAACACACTTCAGGCCACATCAGGCAAAACCCAAACTAATCCCACCAATTAACAGACAGATTTATTCCTCATTTACACAGTTAAGTAGGAACTGGTGGAGTACACACCGAAAAAAGGAACTTTCTTTGAATGCGACTGCTAATTCCATGGGTTTGGTTTGTGGGTTTTTTTGTTTGTTTGTTGTTGTTGCTTTTTTTTTTTCCATAAAGCAACTCAAAATTTATATTTACCTCATCATGGCTACAAGACAAACACATTTACTATGATATGTGAATACGTATATATATGTAGAGAATAATTTGCATGCTTGGAGAATTTCTTACATCATATATTTATAGTTCTGACACAACTCCTGTTACAGCAGCAGCGATTATTCACCTAACACAATAATTTTTTTTCACCTTGAGGTTACCTCTACGTTTCTACCACAATGAAAGTTCAGCAAGGTGGAAACTTGCATGAAACCAGCCAGTTTCACACCATGTACTTTCTCAAGTGCACCTTTTCTGTACAACACATATAGTTTAAATAACTTTGAAGGCACAATTCAGATGCAAAGCTTGATTACCGGAGGGCGCACCTCAAGCTCCCAGAAGTCCCAGCAGTCTAGTCACTGTGAGTCACCCTTCAATGTGTTAGCTCTAAATGAGCCAGATGTGTTGAAACATGTAAGTCTTAGTTAAACCTCAGGGATTTTAGAAATATTCTCCTATCTGTAATGCATGTGCATATCTTACTGAAGAGATATGGAGTTATGTGTGCACATTGAAGGCACAAGAGTTTCTACAAAATATCTTAAAATACAGTCAGGTTTTCATTAAATCTGTAAGTTTCCTTTCTGGATAATACAGTAAAGAGCAATCACAAAGTATTTAGTCTATAATTTGAAATTAATTGTTAGGGTCTATAAAGGCATCTTCTCATTAGAAAGTTTACGGGTACACTGAACTGTGGAACATACAAAATCATGATACTTATCTAAAAAAAAGTTCCTTTGCTCAGTTTGAACCACAAGAAGAAACAGACAAGAAAAACAACAACAACAAACCAAACAAAACCCAAACCAAAACAACAACAAAACCACATTGTGACAAATTCCCTCAAAGATTACAAAAATCAGTGCATCTTAGATTATTACTGATACTAAATGACAAACCTATGCCACCTTCAAATGGTAGCACTGCCCAGATCACCTACCCTTAGCAACATCACCGCTCTTTGAAGACATAAATTAGTGCAACATCTTTTCTACCCGTGCAGCACTATCCCATTTTCTGATTACAGTGAGATGATAAGCTGGCATTAGTTGAACAAAAGGCATAATTTAATTCATTTTCAAAGACAATTAATCTAGCAAGACAGCAAAGTAAACTAGTTATAAGCAAACACAGAGCAAAACCAAGGAAAGCAAAAGGATATTTACTGTGTAACTTTGTCTTTTCTATGGATTGGATTATCAGTGCCATTATGAGTTAAGATGTTGTTACAGGCAGCATACTAACAAACTGTGGTTCTGCTTTATTGTCTTTCCATTTTAGTATGAAAGTCCCTTCAGCATCAGCAGACAGGGTACTGTAAGAGTCATATGTTTCAATTTCAAATGCTTTGATACCGTGATTAATTTGGAACTATACATATTTCTTACTGGTTAACATCCCTTCAAATAATGTCACTCTGGATTTGGTCAGATACATATTCTCTGCACTCATGGCCAAATAAGCCATCCACAGCCATGGTTTTTTTCATTCTAGATGCCATTTTAAGTCCCATCTACCTATCACAGTAATGGCACCAAATAAAAAGGTTATCTCACTCTCCCCACCCCAAAAAATATCCAACAACCCCAAAACCCATAGTCAAACTATTGTAGCTTCTATCATATTCTCACTTCCAAGAAAAAAATTCAAGTTGTTGATTAAAAACCTTTCTACTTTCAAAATATGATCTCATTTCAAACTATGATCTATTGAGGGGTTTTCAGCTGGTTCTCCTAAACACATTAGGCCTTTCAGCAGGAAGCTTTTGTTCTGATTAAAAGCTGTTCCTCCGCTTCTGAACTGGATGCCTTGATCTGGCTCAACACCACAGACCGATATCCATTTTCAGGTAGCGAATGTCTGGTGGATTTAAAAGTGAAGGTACATCATTCATGAAGCTCAAGGTATTCACAGATACTTTTTGACAAAAATACCGAAAATAAAGGTACATTAATATAGTGAAGGGCAACTGCACATTTCTTGATGGCATGGGTATCAAGGCTTTTATTTAAGCAGCATTCAGGAAGGGAAGTACTTTTTTTATATACAGAAACTGCAATTTAATAACTGTAAATAAACCTTTACATTCTCAAATTTAAGCAAGGCCTCTAGAAAATTAACTATAGCCTAAGGCTTCACTGAAATGATGAAGTAGGATTGCAACGATATGATTTTCAACAGAAATGACTGTTGATATGATTTGAGTTTCCTTTATGGTATTAAAAATATAATATAGGATTACTAGATGAATGTTTACTAGCTAATATACATATATTACATATACAGACAGAGGCATATTTCGTCTTGAAATGTATTTTGAAAATATTCCAGATCCTTCATATGATTTAACACAGCTACTTCAGTACTGCACAAAAAGACCTCATCAGCTGGATACCAATGCCTACATAGAAGCTCCAAGACTCATTCCCCCTCTGCTTTTAAACGAAATTCTCTGCACTGATTCCCTGGATCTAGGGACCTCCTGTGAAACAATGCTACTGTCAGTAAGAACAGAAACCAGTGAGTCATAGCCAGAACTGAACATGCAAGATGGGATTTTTGCTTCTCTGCAGAACAAGTGACTCAGCTTATTGCTTATCAGAATGGAAATCTTCCTGGGAAGTCTGTGTTAAGTGAGGCAAATCCAGCAAGACTCAAATGGTGAAGCAGGTTGATGCTTAGCAGCAAACTCTAGAAAACTTAGATGTCAGCTGGTCCCCACTAACAGCTTCAGCTCACGTATGCCACAGCTGTACTTTCCAGAGCAGCTTTTGCTGACTCCAAGTGTCCTTTCAAAAAATCAGCTGTTACCCTAGCAAATTACTGAGTTCAACGTAGGCACAGTTATTTTCACCTTTCTTGGTTCTCCCAGCTTCTACACATTCCAACATCCATTAAAAGAAACTACAAGAAAAACTTTTATGAGACTATCTCAGTACTTTGTTTTCATTTATGTTATAGAGGCTGAATACTGCATGCTTCAGCTGAAAAGTGAAAGGTAATTTATCAGCTGCTTTCCATCTGGAAGCTAATGGAATCAGTTCTTCTGGTGAAGAGGGTTAACCAAACTCTTATATCCGGGGTAGGAGTAGGAGTAGTTACATCTATACAGTCCTAAAATTACATTTGGCCCTTTGAAGGCAACCACCAGGCTGATGTGGCCCCGGTGAAAATGAGTTTGACACCCCTGTCTTCTATACCATTCCCCTCTTCCTATTTAGGAAGATCTTAAACCTTTTAATTTTGCATGAACAAGGTGGCAAAATCATTTTACACAGAAATTTAGTTTTGTAAGCAGATTTACATTTTCAGAACCACCACCTGCTCTCTTATATGACCTATTGCTTTAAACTGTGGGACTGAAACATTTCTTAGGACTGCACTGCTACAGTGAAATTCTGAAATTCACAATAACCTGCTTGCATGCAAATCGTATTATTCCATGCCCATACAACATTTAGCCAGTTTTTCCAAACAAAATCATTAGCGTACACTTAATTTAGTCCAACTTGTATTTTTTTTTTTAATTAAAAGTAAAGTCACATTTAGCAGAACTTCTCTTTTGTAAAACATGAGCTCAAAAGTCATTTTCTAGGAAGACAGCAATGTCCAAACATATTTGAAAACCTAAACAACTTCACAGGTGAAGGAGACAAGTGAAAATTATAGCACAAAGTCATGCAAGAATTTGTCCCTGTGGAACTTAAGTTACAGCACCCCAGAAAAATGAACATATAAACTTATTATAATTAATGAAATTAAATTTCAGTTGAATGTTTTCAATTATATACAAGAAATTTTATTTCCTTACTTTTTTAATACCATAATAAAAAGACAAACAGGAAAGCACAGTAAGGACCATCATCATAGTGCTAAAAATCAAAGTCTGATGCAATTCAAAGCAGGAACTAATTAAGGAAATAAGGTTTTTTAAAATTAATTATACAGTGTCTCTAACCAAGACTGCTAAGGAAAACCTTACTTATTTAAATATTCATGATTTTTCAAGGACCCATCACTAAAGCCATGACGGATATCTACCTTCATTTGCCTTTGCCCCATCACCCCCCTGAAAGATGATAATAAATCCCATTCATGGTAATGATATCTGAACCCATTGATATGAACTTTGCCTGTAGCACAAAGACTGATTTGCTAGTATTCCTCGATTCAGTTCTCACACATTTAGCACCTACTAGCCACCCTCTGATTTTGGTTACCATATATCTACTGGTTTGAGCAGCCAGAAGAAAAGAATGAACTGCAGGGAAATAAGCACTTTCAAATTAATCAACCTTGCCAGACACTGAATTTCACTGGGAGGAAAAACAAACAAACAAACATAAAAGCATCTTTCCTCTCAGCAGCCAGAAAACATTTTTCATTATCTTTTTTTTTACCATATAAATAATATCTCTAGGTGTAATATCCATAGATCCTGAACTCTGGCTTGCTTCTATTTCCATGAACCCAAGCAGAATACTCACTAACTTCAGAGCTGCCAAAGCACTCACTGAAAAATCACTTTATTGTTAAACAAAAAAAATTAACTTAGCACAAAAATGAACAATCATTGAATTGAAAATAATCCTTCAGGAGATCTATATTATGTCATCTATCTCAAACCACTAAAGAGTTCTGACTTCCAAAAGCAATCCTTGGACTGGTACCAAAATTGGCTTGTTGATTGAACTACACATACACAAAAGCAAAATAAGAACAAAAAGGATTTTATGAAAACCAGCATTAGAGAAAACATTTTTTATATTTATTCAACACAAACTTGTCACAAGAGCGTAATTGCAAACAAAAATGTAATTTACCTATAACTACATCATGGCCATCAACCAGGCCTGCAGAGAACAGCTCCTGAGAAACGCCATCTGCTGTGTCTGTCCAAAAGGTGAAATGAACAAGTATGAGAGCCCACAAAAACAACAAAAACTGTCAGTCATCCAATGCAATTTAACAAAAATATATTTTTGTTCCAAAACACCCATGGAGGCAGGTTTGAACTCAAAATTATCTTTAATTAGGAGGAAAAAAAGATAATTATCTTATCAGCCTCTGCACAGCCAATCCTCTGAGGTGATGATTTGATTCACTGCAAACCCCCTACAGACCTTTCCTGGGCACCAGCATTTCTCCTCTATTATCTAACTACATACTTCTACACAGTTTACAAGTTCAGTATCTTCACAACCAAGAAAATAGACTATGTTTTGGTGTTGTTTTCACTGTTTTCTTTATCGCCTCCATTGTTCTGCATCTCCAGATAAAGACACGCTATATAGGCTTTGTTGTTTGTGACCAGCAAAGGAGTTACAAGAACAGTCACTGTTTCAAGCTTTTGATTTAAAATAGCTTTTAAGTAGTGTGACCCAGGAAATTTGGAGCTTTGGACTGATACTTCATCAATTGCTGTACCCAAGTGGGTTAATTCCTAAGTCCCCATGACTAGTGCTTGCTTCTGGAGACACTTTAGAAGGCTTACGGGTAAGTAGGAGGAAACAGTAGGAACAAGCCTGAATTCCAGCTAAGTCTCAACTGTGCTATGGCCTCAACACCAAACAGGTGCATGGAGTACATGCTGTGAGGCAGTTACACAGTTGCACCATTGCCTCAAGAAGCACGCACCCGTGAAAAAACAATACTGTGGAGCTAGCTGCAATTTCTGGGGAGCTCTGACAATGAGAATCACAGCTGGCTTCTGGCTACCTCAGGGACTCACCACTAGGAAGAGTCCTCATGTACTTTACTGTGCCATAGCTTCTAGTTTTTGATCAAGTAAGAATTCTGGAAGGGCTTCTGTAACTGCTTAGAGAATATTTAAGAAATTATTTTGACAAGTGACTAAACCAGGATGCTCTGTGCCCAATTAAGTAAGAGATCTCTTTCTTTACTACCCATTGCCAGAATCAATGAGAAATGCAGGTAGGCAACAGAGAGAATATCTATGTACAGAACTACTGCACATGAAACATACTGTGATTTACAGGAAAAGAGACACCTTTTCCAGTCTGGATTCATTTTTAGGTGGAAGCTCTTTGAGGGCTACTCTAAATACGGTGAATACTGAATTTTGAAAAATATAAAATGTGTTCATAGTTCGAAGGGTTGCTATGTAACAAGGATGATACCTTCTTACTCAAAATATCAGCCTCCTGTGTGTTTCATTCCAGTAATACTTTGTTTTCTTCAAAGTAAGTTTTACAAGTTCTTACAACTCTTGGCATTAGAAAGCCAATACAAGTTCTAGAAGCATGCAAGCATGCAGTAGAATTTAAAGTTACAACACCAGAATTTCTTTCTGGTGATGATAACAAAGCTAGAGAGATGCAACTTTCAGCTGAAAACAGTATTTGAAAAATGGTGTGCACTTCCTACTTGTTAACAGAACTTCTTTTATTAAAAAAGGGGAAAGGAACTCAAATATTACCACCATCACCACATACACCTTTATGGCTCTGTATTGTCTTTCCTATGATATTTTCCAAATGTGCAAATGGAAATTCCAAAGCTGTAAAAATTGCTATGCAAGATCTTATATACCACATAGATCATTTCAGTAAGACATTAAATTAATCAAGTATACTGTGAATCAGCTCTTCTAATATATAGTATATATTATGTTGCCTTGCCACTAGAATTTATATACATCTGCTATTCTTGTTCAAGTGAAGTTCAATATAAAGTTGTACCCAGTAGGAAAGATTCCAGAGAAGTAGTTTGTATTAACCGTGAGCAGTAATCAATTTCTGAAATACCTTTTTGAGCACTAAAAGAATAATTCAATTGAGGGAGCCTTACCTCTGCCTGGAGTAAACTCAAACCGTATATCATTAAGTTCTTTCCTGGAGTTCCTGAAAAACATTCAATGTATACATTAAAATGTAATGAAGAACAGAACAACTATTCAGTTCCTACACCCAGGGTATATCTGTGGCATTGACAACAAAGTTTCTGTAAAGTGAATTTCCTCAACTTGAAAAACATTGCTCTCTCAAAGCACCCAGATGGGAGGGACTCCATCACCATTTCATGGCAGTATTTTGGGGAATACTAACAGAAAGATGTGCTTAAACAGAAAAATGCCTTTGGTAACCTAAAGGATAAAATAAGGTCCTCTGATAAATATTCACTTTTTTAATCTTCAAATGACACTCTGCCATACAAACTAGTTCACAGTCTGAATCTTATGGTTTACCTCTTCTCCAACAGTAACAAAACATTCACCTGAGTTTAAAGCTCCCTATCTGGGATCACGTGTATACGGAGATGCTCGTTTAAGAGACAAGGTACCTGGCAAATGTTAAATGCTGAAAAGCAGTGTTTGATGAACAGTGTTTTTAAAGCTGTTTTGAAATGCGTAACTCCTTTCACTGATTGCCATTGTCTCAGCAACAAGGTTCTATCTACACATAAAATAAGCAGCAGAGCGTGCAAGACAGAGGTTTTCTGCCTTCTCACTTGCCACCACAATTACTTCAAGCAGTTCGGTGTATGACATAGGCACAAGGAACTCAATACCTACATTAAAATAACTCCTTTACAGTCTCATACTGTGCTCCAAACCTCCATTCTTTGCACATTTCCAACTTCAGTTTTAGTTAATAATTTCTACCATAAATAAAACATTTGTCTCTTTGCAAAACAGACATCCATCTCATTTTTGGAAATGGCAAGACGACTGAGCATAGAGATGAACTTAATTGCTGCAGCACACTCTTTTGGCAATGAATAGCTCAATCCACTTGAAAAGTTAATAGCAACAGAATGTGTTTTGCAGTCCATTATTCTTCTCCTCAGCAAGGAACCTGTATGCAAGCTCATATTTCAGCATATCAGGCCATGAAGTCTTGCTGTGGAAAAACTAAATCAAACAGGCAGGCATATACTCAGCTGTGACTTACAGCTATTATCACTTGCTGAACAGTTATAAAAGTATTACAGAGTCAAAAAACAGCAACATGCAGGAACACAAAAACCAAAAATGATAGGCAACACAGACAAAAGCAAGACAGCAAACCCTGAAAAATAAGTATGCCACATGCAGTGCCTAAAATGAAAAGTACTCATTTACTGAATATACTGAATGCTTCAAAGCTTTGGCAGTTTCAGGTTCCCAAAATTCTACTCTAAATAAAAAACTACAGGAATTTAAGATCACTAACACAAAGCCACAGATAATGCAACAAGCCAGGTACAGATTTAAGAAGCTCATTTGCTTCTGTTGCAGAATTCTGCTGCCATTAAATGGAATATTACACTACCTATTTACATTCAACAGAGAATTAGTATGAATCTCAGTTCTTTATTTTTTTTCCGCTCTCTGAGTTTCAACAAGCCACTTCCCTTTGCTGAAATTTATTATGTCTAATAAGCTCATTACAACTGCCACTTTTCAAAAAAGGGAAGTCACACAGAAGTTCAGCATTCTTCTTAAGTAAGATATGTTTTGACTGAATGCAGGATGCAGATCAGACTTAGATATCCATTTCCTGCACACACTCTTGAAGCAGCAAATCAAGGAAATAAAAACTGTGACTCACACCTTTGCAGAGGTAAACCAGAAAGTGTTGCACCTATATACTGAATTGCTCCAGCCTGCATCTCTTTTTCCACATAGAGTTAAAAACTAAAACCACAGGAGAAGTAATTCTGTACATTTTGCACTCTTACAGTTATCTTGAAACTAATACATTACACTCTCAGATGATATCATTCCACTGACCTCTATAAGTAGAACATCCACCAAATAAAAAGGCACTAAGTAATTATAAATTCTCATGAAAATTCCCAGCTCTCTAACAGAGTGATAGAGCTTTGTGAAAGACCAGCTCCTCCTGATACAGACTCTTTCCTCAAGCAAACTGTGTGCATTTTACACTTCCTCCAAATTGCAGAATGTCCCAAACAGAAAGTTAACGAGTCAAATCTGTTTATTTAAGTGAAGGTGAAAATTAAAGGAAGACTGATATGTATTCAGCCATCCAACTTTGCCATCTGGAATTGTTACACTCTGAACTATTTTGAACTTAGAACACTGCTGCTTTCTCTTTAATGGTACACTACTAGTCAGCAAAGCAACACAAAGGTAGTTTGGCAAGATTACTTTGTTAGAAGCCTGTTAAGTGCTTTTGCTTATGGTTCCATTACTTTCCAGACATGTATTGATTTTGATAAATTATTTATGCCGTTATATATTCCACCAAACAGAAGATGTACTGAACTTCTCCCCTAAAAGCTGTTCATGCTCTTCTCTGGCCTTCAGACACTTTTCTGGTTCTAGTTAGTGTCACTGTTACTGCAAATTAGTTTGCTAGTTCCCTTGATGCACTTTGGTGGCAACTGTTTGGACTTGCTGATTTATTTGTAGGCGGTTTCCAAGCAGCGTTTCATTTGTTCCACTGGAGTTCTCTTTTTACTTACATCCATTACAGTCTTATCATGCAGCAGCACACGCAGACTTTATTTCTGCTAAACAGAAATAGGATTTGAAGAAAGGCACTTAGTATCCTTGTGATTAATAATTTTATCTTCTTCATCATTTCTTAATGTTCCCTAGTTTCTCTAATGCATTTGTGAAAAAGTTATTTCTATTTCAAAATGCGAACTCAGACCTTTTTGCCATCTCTTATAAAACCTCTTATTTGCTTCTTGCTCTGTGCTATTACAGACTATATACCTTGATTATCATGGATAAAAACAGCCCATCTCTTCTAAAAAGCAGTAAACTTAAAATACTTCTGTGCATTTTAGGACACTGCAGTTTACTAATTTCCTGCAGGTTGCTTTTCGCTGTGTAGTCACCTCCAACAGGAGGAGTTCCACAGAACTTCTTTGAAGAATGCTGACACCAAAGCACACCATGCTAGGACGTTTTGGCAGCCATCTTTCTTGCAAAGTAATTTCAGAATTTAAATTCCAAATTTTGCACATCTACGTTATTATATTGTTTTCATCGGGACCACTTGATATGCACACTAAGATTGCTAGATCTGATTTTCTAGGGAATAACACTTCCGCAAAGGAGCGGAAAAAGCACAAGGCCAACTTCATCACTTAGCCCCTTGCCCATGAACTAAGACCATCCTGTCACCAGGTTATGAAAACAGATACCCTGTTTTGAAGGAAATTATTTGCAGAAAAATGTTGATTTTTACACAAATCAGGATTAGGGAATAAACAAATTATGTGGCTGGTTCAATTGACATGGTTCTACTGAAAAAAATCCTAGAACATGAAAGAGATTTCAGGCAACTGCATTTAAAGACCAACTCTTTCTAATAATTAACTAATGATAGCATAATTCCTGCTATAGTCAATTAAGTATGTTCCACATGCTTGATAAAGATCTACATTGCTGAATTGAAATAGGGAACAATGATAAAACTTTTGCACAGTTGAAGTAAAACAGGAAACCATGTTTCTGTAATGACAACTGTAAACTGAAGACATTAAGTGTCATTAATTATTTTTTCCTTAAATGCTCAATGTCTATCATGTGAGACCCAAGAATACTAGTTATCTTGGAATTAAACTTAAGGTCTAAATCATGCTGGGATAGCTGGATTATGTATCAAGCAGCAGATTTTCATTCTTTTTTACTACTACTTTTTTCCCTCCTACAAATTTATCCACCACTTCTTTTGTAAAGTTCTCAAACATCAGCTTCTATTTCCCACAAGCTTCGGCATCTTCCATAGAGATCTTAGGAAGAGTCTGTGTTCCTGGATGAGATGCATCTTACCATAGCTAAGTAACTGTATATTCTTCCTTCCCCAATTAAGAAAAAAAAATCTCAAATAAGGGAAGCAAAAAGAAGGGTGCGTGCATGCCTGTAAGAACACATTATCCTGCTTTGCATGCTGAATTTTCAGACTTCAGCTACTCAACCATCATACACGGTTTACAAAGACTGATAAGCAGAGCTGAGTGTCCAGGAATGCAGGTGGTAATAGAATTGTCATCACCAAAGCTGACTTGTGAAACAGGACGGAGCACATACACATCACACGGAAACAACATCATTTAGAGATTTTGATTAGTTACAGCAGAAGCAAGATTCCCTGATTTTTTTTTCATTCTCTTCTTTCAGGTGGAGTCAGAAACCACAAATCACGGGCACTCCCTGATCACCACTTGTTCCATCACTAAGTCATGGGGACAGTGAGCACCATCTAGACTGCACTACAGGCACTATAGACATCCACGCTTTCCATTAACGGTCACTTACTTCTGCTGGCATTTCACAAATACATCCCCTTCCACGAAACTTTATTTATTTTCTTAATCAAATGCTACTTTTTAATTCAATGGTCTAATCCTCCTTTCCCATCTCTCCAGGGGAAAACCAATCCAAAATTTTAGTTCTCATCATCCCCATTCTTGACCATTTGCATATGTAACAGCACATTGCTCTATAACAACGTTATCCATCTGGGATGCTAACCATTCTTTTCATTTGTATATAATTCTCCTGTATTACAGTTATCCAGTCATAACAAGGCATAGGAATATTCTCTACTATTTGTATGGACTGATGAGTGGAAGGAGCAAAAGACAGAGCTCTCCTGGAGCAACAAGTATTCATTAGCCCATTTCCTCACCACTGAACTTATTTTAACAGACTCTAACACAGAGATACTGCAGCTCTGGCCTGAGGCACATGCTACCTTCTCTTTCACTTATTTTTCCATATTCTGCATGATTAAAATTAAGTATACATTTTTAATAGATATGAGAAAGAAGAGATCTATATCTATATATCTTCTATCTGTACAGATATATTTAGATAGTAGGAAGATGTATCTGTATGTATCTTCCTTCTTTCATTTTCTTTTTCCTGAGCTCCAGCTGAACAGAGAAGACATTAGCAGACCAAGAGAAGTGAAATAATAAAAAAACCCAACACCAACAACACCCCACCACGCCACACACCACACCACAGTGAAAAACCTAAAGTTATGTTTTATGTTATGGTCAACAAAATACATGCTCAGATCAGGCCAGGGTCCTTGGTTTGCCCATATGGGGATGCAGTGAAGAGACCAGACCATCTGCACCGTTCGTAAAGAACAGGTCACCTGGTAAAAGGGATGCTCCCCACACCTTCAGGGCCCAACCAGCATTGAGGGCAGTCACAGTCCAATTAACCAAATCATAAGAAAGCAAGCATTCTCAGAAGAAAGTCAGAAAGCTCTTATTTCTTCTATCCACTTTTCAGATCATGACTAGTTATAGCTCAAGAACAGAACTGATCTACATGATAAAAATAATCTGCATCAAATGTGCACTCCCTAAAATGGAAAAGTTTGTCCATGGCTACTTTTGTCAAACCCTAACAAGTCTGGCTAGTGGAAGAGACAACAGCAGAATACATGTTCTTCTCTGGAACCGGAAACTAATTAGTCTTCAACTGAAACTGTAGAAACTTTATCATGAAGGGCACCACCAGACATGGTGCCACATGGCACCCTTCACCAACCAGCCCTTCCCCTCCCCATACTCCTATAAGCCCTGTTCCCACCAGAATAGTATTTCTCCCACCACCAGGGACTAGTGACACTGGACAAGTCTAAGTCAGCGTGCTTTAACAAAAAACACATGCTGAAAATAAACAGCATACTTATCACACTTATACAAAATTTAGGTCTCACAAATGCTCCTCCTCTCCTAAACTTGAACTGCATTGAACCTTGTACAGAAGCAAATTAAGTGGAAAAACCAAAACAGCATAGTTTAAGAAACGAGGGCAAACAGTATGGTATTCAAACTGCCTCACTGCAGTTGCTAGTATAATTTAAACCACAGAAGCATTTAAATGACTTGCACGCTTAGACTGCAGAGAAAGCAGTCCACATCAAAATGGAGTGGACTAATCAGAGTGATAGGTAGGTTGTACATCCTAGAGCTGTACTCATCTAATTTTCATTCTACATCTCCAGGGCAAGATCTTTGAGCATACAGTGCAAGAAATATAATTGAGGGGAAAACACAGAAGACTAGCATTTGTAGGGTTTTTTTAAAAGAAATTTTGCCTACATTTTTTTCCTTGCTATTCAAACGCTGGAAGGACAAATGTTATTTAGCCACACCACATGTTATTCAAATTCAAAAGGTCATCTTCCTTCTCACAATAACTTGTCACCAATTTCTGACCTGCACAGGCTTAAGGCATAATGCAGAAGTTAAACATGGTTCCCTTTGTAACCAAGCTTTCATAGCCTTAGTTTATTCCACAAGTGTTGTACTTTTCAGTCAGTGCCCTGCACTGCACAAAGAGAAAACTGCTTACCAGAGCAATGAAAGAGATGGTGATGGCACCACTCCATGAAAACACCTGTGAGTTTACTTTCTCAGTGGGCAATAATTCAGTGGTTTTGTGTTTTTGTTTGGTTGTGCTTTGGTTGTGCTTTTTTGTTTTGTGTTGTTGTTTTGGTTTTTTGAGCTTTTTGCTGTTGTTGTTTTTTTTGGTTGGTTGGTGGTTTTGTCTGTTGGTTTTTGATTGTTTGTCTTTCAGCAGAATTTCGTTTGCAACAAGCTATAGAGCTTGATCCAAGGAAAATCCTGATGAAGTGATGCAGTTCTCCCTTTTAAGAATTGTCTGTTAAATGCTCTGTACTGAAGATATGTGGTACCATTTTCTAATATGAGTTTTGATTAACTAAAACTTTTTTAAAACTGTATTTATGGAACAGTTAATACACACAAAACACTGAAATGCAAACTGGCACTTTACTTTCAGTATCGCAAAGAGCATGTGGGAGGAGAATCTTTGAAAGCAAATGTGTCCATTGGTCCCAAATTTGAGGTTTGGCCTGGTATCTAAATCTTCTGTCCCTTTACTTTCCTTGCCTTGCAATTTTCTTATGCTTCAGCTGTGGGAATTTATCCATCCAGCTAGGGCAAGGAAAGCAAGAGCTCTCTCCTACCCCTACCAAAAAATCACAGCTCACTTCTTCCCCACCCTCCCACCCCACTACTTTTTGAAGTCATGGTACCTTGCACACAGCAGAACCAACACAATAACAAGAGGACATCTGTATTAAAAGTGATTTTGTGAGTCCAAATTTTAAAGCTCCTGTGGGATCACATAAACACAACAGAAGATAGCGCTTACTGTAAAGCAGCATTAGCCTCTCAAGGATTCACCACGTCTATGTAAATCCCTTCCCCTCTAACCCTTCCATGCTCAATTGTCATTTACTAATCAATATCCAGTCTCCTCCATTACACGTTACCATACTATCAAAGGCAGATCACATCTGTTCAGTATTGTGGAGAGAGTGGTTCTCCTCAACTTATTTTTAATTACTTCAGGTCAATTGTAGATTAAATGGAAGGGCATTTCTCTTAACTTTTGGTAGGAGCAAAACAGAGGTTTGAAGTCTGCCCTGCTGCCAGATTGCCACCAAGCTAAATGGGACTAAAAATCTCTCTGTATTAGTAAAATATAATGCTGAAACATACAGTTCTTTGAAGTCCATTAAAACTTGACCATTTACTTCAGTGGTTCTGAAAAAACTCTTTGGGTTTACAACATATTCCCCTCCATACACATTCCTGGAAGAAGGAAATATGTTTAGCATATGATGCTTCAACATCAAGTTATAGGACTCAAAAGTTAAATATACAAAATACTGCAACAAGCATTTAATCTTTACATGATGTTAGGCAAAGAGCTGATCCCTGAAATGATGCAATACACTTGTTAATCACTATACTTCAAAAGGGAGCAGCAATGCTAATGGCAAAGCACAGCCAAATGATGCTTTCAAGACTGAAAACCAGCCAGTGTCACAATGAAACATTGTCATTTGGCTGATAAGCTGTTGGAATGAGACAGCAGTTCCCTATTAAAAATCTACCATCTCTATGTCATCTACCATACAGAAAAGGCAAGTGTACATTACAAAAAGCAGTCATCAAGTATACTGTTACAGTCACAATTAGATCAGCTAAGAACACTGTCCACAGCTCCAGGAGAGACAGCAGGACCCCTGGCAGGGAAGGACTTCATGGCAGTTCTCTCCATAGCTGACCTGTCTCAAGTTGCTTAAGACATAAAAGAAATTAGAGCGCTTTCAATCTAGTAAAAATGGATGGGATATGATAGTAAAACTAAGAAAATGAACAATTTGTGTGATAAAAGAAACACAAGAATACTAGCTGACACACCACAAGTACCACCAGGCAAGCATGCAAAACCATGTTTATAATTATAGAAGCGACGTATGAACATTAAGTCCTTCCTCTCCACCCACTAGTTTAAATCCCCAAGTCTTCATTCCTTGACACTTAAGTGTTAGAACTAGAGAGTTTTTAAATATATCTACACCTAAACATGCTTTTAAATAGGGTCTTCTGTCTTTCTGCAGAAGCTAAATCAAACAAACATTATAAGCCTTTCATTTTTTTTCCTTGTTATATTCAATCCCAGCAAAGTCAAACAGCAAACTCTGGAACAGACAATTTATTTATTTTAACCTCAGTTCTTGGTAACCCACTTCTCAGCATAAGGAGTGAAAAACAGTATTCACCTGCATCATCTTTTCTGAGGCTCACACTTCCTACCTGCTCTCATGTATCAGCAGGTGGAAACAAGTTAGACAAAGAGCTATCAGTTCTGTTGCTGCAGAGAGAGCAACGTTAATCATACATTTTTTCCCTAAAATTATTCCTGAATTAGCAAAAAAGTTTTTTAAAAGGTAGTGGTGAAGATTTAACTTGTGAAAATCATCAATATTTTTAACAAGTACTTGAAATATAATAAAAGGGTAGTATGCAGTTAAACTGAGAATTTACTAATGTGGTAAAATCTCGATGTTTGGTCAAAACCCAAAGTGATCTAAACCTGACTTTTTCCTAGAGAGAACTGGAGTTAACTACAGATGACATAAATAATGTTAAAAAACAATCACCCTGAAGTATTCACTGGGAGCATTTCAGTAACAGAGAGGACAACTGCCATACACATAATTTGACCACTTTATTAAACATTACAGCGCACTGTGGTTACAGCTGCCATTCTTGGATTTGCCAATAGTTTAACTTATCCCATCTATCTCTGAAAGATCTCTGTACTTCTTGATACCAAACGTTATTGATCAGTGCACAGTTTAAGGAAGTCAAACGTATTCACTGCATGGCTGAAGCAAGACAATCTGCCTGACTGGTAAGAGATACCAGAGCAACCAACAGATTAAACACACAAAGGCTTACTTTGTATGCTTCTACATGCCTAGTGTACAAGAGGAGGGATTATAACCTGTTAGACCAGTGACAAATTCTCCAAGCAAAATTTCAGTTCTTTAAATCAGAAAGTGTGAAAGGCAGATCACTGCCAGGAGACATGGGGTACTTCAAAACAGAGCTCTAGAGAAGTTATCTCATCTATAAAAATCAAGACAAGTACTTGCTACAAGTTCTAAAGGAATATGTATTTTTTAACAGAGATGTGTAAGTCCCCAAGTGCACAAAACAGGCTTTGAGGAAAGGCTCAGGTAAACCTTTCGCATTATTCAAAGGAAAGAACGTTTTCAGTATGTTGAATCAAAAACCTCCCTGGATGCGTGGATCCTTTCAATGCCATCAGCTTGGAGTTTTACCCTGCTGCTGATCTATCAGGGCATGACTATCATAACCAAAGGAGGCTTGTAGCTAAATGAGAAAGACATCTGAGACACCATAAAATTAAAAAGATCTGCACAACATCCATCTAAAATTCATGGATACTGACTAGCTTATTGAGAAGAGTGGGAAGCACTGCAAAAAGTCTAAGCTTTGTTTTAAAATCTTCAAAGGTTTCATCTAGGTTTCCTGCCATGGACCAAGCTTTCTCAAAACTAGCTTTACAAACTGGCTTCACCAGCAAAGCCTGCTCATACGTTAAGTTCTTGTCCCAGTTCACCTCTTGTGGGCATCCACTGGCCCCACTACAGCAGCAGTGACCATTGCTTTGTGGAGCAAAGCAGGAGCAATTAAATTTTGCCTCCTCCTCATAAATATCAGAGGTCCCAAACCAACCAACCAACCCTTGACTGCTTTACAGCGACTCCACAGAGTGCCAGAAACACCCCTACCAGTGCAAAGTAGAAAGACAGAGAACCACAACACTAAACGGGGAAGGACAGCCCAAACAGCCAAGATTATTTTAAATGTATTTGACCTCCATGAATATACTAATGCCACCACATTCAGACGGATGAAAGTGTGGCTTCTCAAGGTAAATGTGATGGCTTTGAAACCATTAGAAAAATACCTAATTAGAACTAAATTTCTAATGATCAAAATTTAAGCCATATTACATTTGACCATTAACATACATGCCATTAATAATACAAATAACATTACATGGAGAACGATCCAAGCTTTAAACCATTGCCTCTAACATAAAGGAAATTGGAAGTAGTGTTGGAGTTTCTTTGCTGCTTTTTGTTCCCTCTCTTTTTTTTCCTTTCTTTTGTAAATAATACAATAAAAAAGTCAGAATGGAATTAAAATGCTCTAGTGACTTTAAAATTCCAGTATCAGCAACATCCCCAAATGCAGTTGCCCGCATAATTTACAAGCTAAGCTATGCAGGTTAAATGCCCAATTCCTTGCCATTTGAATATTTAGACATTAAAATCTTCTTGATAACCTAAGTTTAATAAGCAGAAACAATACATGGATTCCTTGGCTCAATAATTATCAATTTTACACACAAAAGTTGTTTTGATAAACAAACACACCACTTCTCTAGTAAATAAGCAATGGTATAGTAATTGCATCCAGGGTTATTTAGGTCATAATTAAAACAAATTTTAAAATGTTTTATTTATTTTCAATAAAAATACAGCATGGCATAAAAACATCCTTAAGTAGTAGAATAAGAAATGCATAAATTTCCATTTTTAAAAACCAAGCTTTGAAGGAAATAATAGAGGTACAAACAGAAAGCAGGATCAGAATCAATGGTTTAATCAAGAGATCCTCCTAACTGATATCAGTCGTGATTAAATTATGGTTAAACATGTTAGTTAAATCAAGTCTCCATGTTGTGAAAAATAAATTCACTTCAGTAACCACATCCTCACACCTCATACCCCCCTGATTGCCTTAGAGGTGACAGCAAATTAAAATATAGGACAGCACTCACTATTGTAATCACATGTACATTTTGTTCAAAAATTCTACAAATGATTTTGTTAATGATGTTTGTTACTGGATCAATTTCCAGCCTATAGAGATATTCGGTTACTTTCCAGTTGTAAGTCTCCCACACAGCTGGGAGTGGATTTTGTCATTAAATACACTGGAGATCAGAAGCCATTCTAAATAGCAAAAATGAAGAGAAATATCTGCCCTTGGTGAAGGATACATATCAGCCCTATTTCTTATAACAGAGATTGAAATGACTGAAGTTTTCTAAGATACTAGAAAAAACTACAGAAGAAAGCAAAACCAAAACCAAAACAAAAAACAATCCACAAAAACCCCTCTGGGTGATGGTACTGAGCTAATTATCACGCTCATTGTGCCTCTAGCCAGAACAGATTTTAGGGGTTGCTTGCTTATGAGTGGTTGTTGTGGTTGTTTTTCCTCCTAAAAATCTAAGCCTCAAACTTAATGATTAACAACATGAGAGTAGCTCTACTAGGTACCTGATCCAAGCACACTTTTTCTGGAACTTTACATGTGATTAATTCTTTAAGAAAGAGGTTAAAAAACCAGGCCTACACAAAACCAAGAAGCTTAGCACTTGAGCTTCAGCTCAGATCAGTGAGTGACATCTCATCATCTACGTTCTGGCACATAGAGGAAAATCACATTTCACTTAAGTCCTAACAACCTCCTGCCATAGCATGGCCCAGGACGCTGCCTGCTGCTACCTGCTCCTTGGTCTTGTCATTCTGAACTGCACCTGTCTGTCCAGCTCCACACAACACATTCTCAGAAAGGATCAAATGACACACAGTTTCAAAGTGCAATAAACCAGCTATATCAGCTGAAGAAATATTTTTCTAAGAAATGCAGACATGCACAAACATTTATGTGTTAACTAACACAATCAGAGTGCCACTGCATACAATTCTGCCTTAGTGTTTCTCTACACACTATTTTAACTATAGAGAATAATATAACAGAAGTATCCCATCTGCCAGTGCATCAACTAAAAATTTTCCATTCGCCCCTTTTGTTCTGCCACAGGCTTAATTCATCTAATGCGCAGGAACTATATTAAATTAGGTCCTGGGACATTCCAAATTACTGCCAGTAAATTATCTTCCTGTCATAGGAGCTAATTTAACCATCTTAGATTGCTTCAGATAATTTGCAATTCTTACCTATTAACCATTAACAAGTCTCCTAATTTAACATGAAATGTCTCTGTTATTAATCTAAATAGTCAAACTCTCTGACAGTGACCTTCCTAACTCTGTAACTGTAACAACTTGGTGACCAGACTGGAAATTTCAAATCAAGGGTGATAACTCCTCTCCGCCCCTTTTCCCTGGTGGTTTGAACAGTCCCGTCGGAGGAGTAAACCACAGGCTTTAAACCTCCCTTCGCAGAGCTCCTGCCAGGGTCTGCTGCCAAGACATGTGGGGTGCACAGCCTCACACGAGAAAATCTGGATTACAGATTTCATTCCTCCTCACTCTCCAATTCCTCTGTGAGGCTGAGGATGCAGCAGCATTTCAACATAAAGATCACTCAGTGTGGGCCACAGTTACACACCATGGCAACAGATCGAGCAACAACTGAGAACCAGTATTATCAGTTCATTGCAAAATCCAAGCATACTCTCTTAATTAAACTTCAGCTTTAAAATACTAAAGGTCTGTATTAAGTACTTAATACTGGAGCCTTTCTAAAGCTTTGCATGGAATTACACACCACTGCTGATTTCACTTCTGGGGCAACACACTTCAAGACAAAATAGTGCAAAAGATATAAAACAAATTGGAAATTGCCATCTCCAACTGAAGAGGCAACTCTGACAGTAGAGAATATGTTTGCAAATGAGTTCCACTGAGAAAACTACTAAAACAAAGAGGTATTAAACACAAGATAAGGAAGCAAAAATCAGATACTGAAGCTGGAAACCACCCAGACAAACAGAGTTAAATACCAGCCCTTATATAAAGAGTGCCATGGGATTCTTTAAAGGCTGTTTCAGAATGTGAGTTGTGCTTCTCATCCACAAAAAGGCATTTACACTAAACAGAGGCTGGCGTTAATTTGCCACTCCCTACTCGATTATTGAATGAGTCCAACCTTGCTCTGCTTGGGAAAAATAAAAGAACCTGACCATCCACTAAAAGAATTACTGAAATGCATTCATTCTTCTGCCAGAATTCCTTCTTTGGGAAAGTAATTTTTAATTTTTATGAGTACTATTAACCTCCTTTGGATCATACTACTAGATAAAAATGCAAAACTATCATCTAAAATTTGATGGGGTTTGGTGTAGCGTGGCCTTGTTGCAAAAGAGGAAAAGAAAAACAAACCGGATGAGCATTTCCCTTTTTTTTGTTTGTTTTCTCTCTCCTGTTGAAGGTTACTCATCTGCCCAGGCTTTGCCCTGTTCCACATTTCCAGGCACTATTCGCCAAGCCTTTTTGCTCACACTCCCAAGCCTCTTATTAAGTTGTTTCTACCCATCAGGCTCTATATCTTCACTCAATTTCCACAACAATCTCTCTGCAACCAAGATAGTTCCCCATCCAAAGACTCAGCAGCACTTCAAGTGCCATCAGTTTTCTCTCCACCACCCATTCTTGCCTGAGGACCCTGGGGAAATGCCTTCTCCCCTCAGGCCCTGGCACAGCCAGCTTCCATCACACAGGAACAGCTCCCTACCATCTGAGATGTTCACCTTCTGCTGTCACCTCACCCCTCTGTCCCTCTATAGGGAAGCAAAACAAAAGCAATGAGGAGGTGAGACCTTCCTCAGACTTCTCTTGATGTGTTTACTTCCCTTCCCCTGTCATCCTCCCCATCAGTCAATGCATTCCTCTTGAATTTTGGCAGTATTTACATTTTTACTCACATCAATACTGATTTTTTTTTAAAAAACCAGCAATTCTCAGCATCTAAAACCAGCATGTTCTGAACTCATCAAGCTACTGCAATTTATATAATTTGATTGCCTCAAGTGAATTATTTTAAAAGAAAAAGCTTCCAACATTTTGGATGATATATGGAGCTTTGAGTCTTCAAGTCTGGCATCTAATGTTCACAATGTTTATCTGAATATCAAGCCATACTTTAAAAGCTATATAATAGTAGTAGATGAAGCATCACAGGAAATTGTTTCTATCCTTGTACTGTAGCTAACTTGCTACATAATAATACGGTTCACAACTTACGGTTCATTTTAACAAATCCCATAAAAACCTTCTGATGTGCTCAAATCTCTATCAGCTATATGACTTAATGATCAATTCACCAAAAGACATCAACAGAATATTTTAAAATCTGCAGCATAGGTGGATAAATGCAGAAACCCTTGTGGGGATATTAGCTGTTTACTACTTTACAATCCCAAAGGACTGTTGCATGACACAAAACAAGTAATCTACACCACTTTTATTCACTACAAATGCCAGACCTAGCAGTATTTTTACTTTCAGATGCTCAAAAAATATTTTCTTGGTAAATTAATTACAATAAAAGACAGCAGTTAGGGGCCAGAGCATCTTTTTCCATATACAGCTGCCCTGAATGTAAACTCATTAATTCTGCAGTGATCCCAGCACCAGGACAGCTGGAATGCAACTGGAGGGCAACTTCCTCTGTGACCCAGGGCTGACCCTGAGTGACTCAACACCTCCCAGTTTACATCCTCTGATGCAGGAAACTTATTTTTCAGCCTTTTATGAAGGAAGCCCATTCAACTGCCCTGCTAACAAAACAGAAAAAATAGCTGAATTAGGGCAAAACAGATTACAGCAATAGTCTAAGCACTAACACTTTAATATTCTGAATATTACTGTCTTCCCAGAAGAGCATCTCTGTAGCTTGTCCCTTACACTACCTGGTGTGGTACAAGCTTGTCAATACTCCACCACAATGCCAGCCTCAAACCTACTCTGGCCTTTATTTAGCAGAGTGGTAAGTTCCAAGTATCGAGTCTCTTTGGGACCGGGGAGGAAGACTCTTAATGCTGTATCCCTAAAGCAGCACTACACTGTTACCACAGCCACTATTTCTCCAGAGCTGGCTTTTCTGAATTTGCTCACTGCAGCTAGATCTAGACCCAAAAATGCAGAACCCAGGAGGTCTCTGCTCTCGGCTGCAACCATTAACTGCCAGGCCAGGGCCCCCATTAATGTGCCTAGAATAAGGTCAAAGATGAAAAGCTGTTAACAGAATATACTGACAGATAGTTGACACTGACAGGCGAATAAGCTAACTCTCCGCAGGTAAAAGTTAACAAATAATCATCAGCTCCTTTTCCCAAATACGGTTTCTGTTTATCTACTGAAGAATAAGACATACGAATATAATTCTTGACAAGTGTTCAGCAGGCAGCACAGCCCTGCCATGCTCACAGCAGCCTTGGCTGTTCCCCTCTTGGGGTCAGCAATGAAGAGGAAGCACAACTGTTCAAAAGCCATCACAGATACCTTGCTAAATACAACAGATACAGCAGCCACCCAGTGGCTGCCCTGAATTTCTGTGAATGTTCCATAAACAAAATAACTTTTGCCTTTAAAGTAGCAAATATAAAGAAATGCTTAAGTACTAACTATGAATCTACACCACTTGGCAGAGGTGTAGGGAGCTTGTAGCCCTTGTTCTCAGATACCCACTTTGCAAAGTCCCAACTAAAGGATGCTGCTTGGTGTACCACACACTCCTATGTTGCCCCCAACCACACTGATTCTGTGCCAGCTCTGCCCCTGCTCACATGCTCAGGTTTCCAGAGGGAAAGCCAGACACACAGTGCAAAGATTCATAAGTCAGCTCTCCTACTACCACCGAGGCAGGACACAGCCAGAGATCACATGGGGCCAGGAGTTTGCACCGCAGAGCATTCTTCCCTCAAAAGTAGGTCAGCTTAAATTAACAAAATTCACTCTGCAAAATTACGCATCAGATTTTCCGCCCCCCCCAAGAGACCACCAACAGTGTTTCCAGGCCCCAGAGTGTTTTTGCTGTTAAAGATAATTTTGTTTTGTTTAAAGGAAAGTTTCTGGTTCCTAAAACTGAAATTCATATTTCTTTCCTGTTGACTATCTAAACCTTCAGAATTGTAACACAATAATCCAGTTACTATAGACTTGCTTCTATGGAGGTGGGAGAGGGAATTTTTTCACTCATGAATTAAGAGGATTCTTAACAAGAACAAAAGTTCATAATGCAAGTACGAACTTGGAAACTCAAGTCTCCTAGGATCAATCTTCCTCCACTTCTGGCTTAAGAGCTGCAGAAAACTGAAAGCATAATCCCTGACATTTCACTGTACTTGCAGGACTAAAATGTTTGCCCTGTGGATATGGCACCACTGCAAGTAATTGGGTGGAAGTTAATCACTCTATAGGTTTCATCGTAATTTAAAAATACCCAGAGCACCTCACTAGCACATCGACATAGAAATATAAATTGGTCTGCTTTGCAAATGGTTTCATCTACCTGTCTGTCAGCAGAGAGATGAAAAAGAATATTGATAGCATAACTGGGCAGTTATGTAAATTGGACAACTAAACCGATTCCAAATAATCTCTATGTCTTTTCTCTCCCCACAATAAAATTTATTACTCCTCCCTTCCGTAAACAACCTTTGGCAGCCATGCAGTTCCTTGCGGCTGTCACTAGAACTGTAGCCAAAGAAGAGGGAAGATAATAGATTTTGGAACCTGACATTCGTTCTGTGTAGATTTTATTTTTCCTGATTAATATCAGTTTTTGATGTTACTGTTTCAAAGCTACTTTTTATGCATAAATCTGCTATTTCTTTCTAACATACTGGTTGTAGTTTTGTAAATATTTCTCTGTTTGTCTTTTTATCTTTTTGTTGGCATAAAAAAACCATAACATTTAACTCTTTCCCATAGCAATAATTAAAAGTTTACAGCCTCTCATAGATATCTCGTCAATACAAACTGGATGCAAACAAGTTTTAAAGGAGGTAGCATTAAGTTTCTTAACTAAGTCATTTAAGGAAAATGGCTGTAAATACATAAAAAGTTATCAAAGCTTCTTACGAAACAATACTTTTATCCAGGAACTGGACCGCATAACTAAACAATTCAAATCTGTGTTATAAACTGATTTTAATTAAATGTAATCTGACCCACTTTAACTATGTATAAATTGAAGTCAGACAACATATTTGTATCCATTTTCTAAAATATCTGTCACTTCTCCACAGTGACTGATCAAACTTGCCAGTGAAAAACGTTTTGAGTAGGCAAGTTGTAATGCAGCTACGGTTTATTTCTGTCAGAGGCTGACTGCTGAAGTGTGAAAGAAACTCATTAAAAATCTCTCACTGTGATCCTGCATTGCAAGGAGCAAAAAAGAAAGAAAATACTTAATGACGGGTACACTTAGCCTGAAGCCACATTCGTATTCTGCTTTTCATTTTACAGTACTTCAGTAAGCAATTAAAAGACAGCAATTAGTCACAGAAACACTATTCATACTGGTCATACTGGGAGATTAAAGACGTTAACATTTATTTTATGTTAATATTATGAAAGTAATGAGGGAGATGAAGAATAATACGGACAACTAAAAAGGAATGGTAAAATAACTAGAAGAATCTCTTACCTTAATCTTAAAACAAGATTCACTGCACATGGAACTTCACCGGATTCGTCACTAACAGCAGGCTGAGACTATTAAAAAAAAAAAAAAGAAGGTAAAAAGGCTTATAATGGATGCCAAAGAAAAAAAGAAAAATATCCTGAAATACTTGCCATACTAACAGCTTGAAGTTAGCACAGAATATTTTGCACATCCTCTAACTCTCAAAAGCCTTTTGAACACTTCCAGTAATACAGCCTAAGATACAGCTGCTATCAAACTGCCATCTTTCAATTACAGAGATACAAATGATAAGGCCTACATTAAAGCACTGAGTGTGAGAGCTTTCAATCCACCTTACATGAAAGCTTCAGTAACCTATTAAATAATATGCACACAGTGAGAATACCAAGCTTACTACTCACATTACTTTGTGTAACAGTTTTAGTTGCTAAGGAAGTCTTGAATCTACTCATCTGCAAAGAAGTATTAATAGTAGCATACCAAAGCGGGCATCCCAGCTCCGAGAATGTCTTTCACATATAAAAATCATGAGTACTGATATCTTTCACACTACCGCTCCACTCTCACCCTACGATACCCCTCCCCAGCCCTCAACTAACATTTATATGAAGTGTCAAGCAAGTGTATCTTACATAGAGCGTACCTCAGGGTCCCCTACCCTACTGTGTTTTCATACCAAACTTCGTATATTGTCAGCACTCACAGAAGCCTGTTCAAAGGTTACAGTCAAGCCCTCCCAAAAGAAAGACTTGCATCACAAACCCCGTTTGATTGTTTTCCAACAGTTTTTCACATTAAAGCTACTTAAAAAGAAAGTGTTACACAACATCTGTATTTTATTATCTGTGTATTTTAAACAAAAATTAACGAATATTTGGAAAATCATTCACTCACTAGAAGGGGAGCATACTTTTTTTCCTACTTTAATTAAGTTCCTTCCATTCATATAAACCATTACTATTATTTCTGCATCTTCAACAGACCTTCTATTTCAGTGTACAGGGATGTGCAGCCCAAAGACCAACAGGCATACACCAACAGCGACCAGCTGCACTAGTCTCAGTTCCAAATCATCTTCTGGAGCATTAGGAAAACAAAAATCAACAGAAGACTTCAAGCAGAGACATTTTCTCCTCCATAAACTAAAAAACTCATAATAAAAGAGTTACCTAGTTACCTGTATAAACTGAGTCCTAAAGTGCAGAACTCTGAGTTTCTAAGACGTAAAAAGACTGCCTGAAAAAGTCTTCTTTTTGTACTCAGCTTCCATAAGACATCTCAGATGCTAAAGCACTATGTAAACTAGCTCTGCAATGGGAAGACTGGGGTCATCCCAGAAGCTAACAGGACCAAACATGGCAGGAAGCTGTTAGTCTTTTAGAAGATTTCTATGACACCAATGAAAAGGACAGAATCTAAAATCGCAGGGGAAGCAGCAAGTGTCACCCACCCAAGGAACAGACATCTTTAAAAAAGCACTTTGGCTGTAAGCCAGTAATCCTGTTAAGCAATAATTTATAGCAGTGATGCTACCCACACTCTCAGCATAGGGCCATGAAACTCAATATGGTATTTTATTTCTCTGAATTAATCTACTATGCCACAGTACTGAACTATTTTACTGTATACAGGATAAACCATTTCAGTTACAAGCTACATGTCACGATATGAGTCCTGAGAATGAAAAATTATTTTGAGACCTTGTGGCTACTCCAAAACAGTCATCATTATTCTGACAAAAAGACAACAATTAGTGTGATCCAGTTATGGAGATTCATTAAAAACAGGCACATTACCTATCTCAACCAATTCTCCTGGGCAAAAACGTAAGATGACTTTAAATTTCCTACCCATTTTATCCCATGTGTGCTCAGTTGTTACAGGCCCACCTGCATACAGCTCTATCTTCACCAGTACTTCACAAGGAAGCAGAACACCACTCCTGCCCCAATTCACATTTCTAACAACAGAAATGAAAAATGAAACCCCTTCACTCAAACACTTGGAAGAAAATTATAAAGATATTTTTACCTCTGTGCTCTCCTCTTCTTTCACCCTTCGTGACTGGAAAACAAATGTAATGAGGTATGAGCCATGCAGCTTTATGCATTACAGATCCAGAAATACTAATAATTAACATTAATACAGAATATTTTACAGAGCCTAAACGTCTTGGCACAAACAAAAGTTACCTTTTCCTGAGAAACAGCAGCCTTGCCTTCCTCACTCTTCTCATCCATTTCATCATCACTCCATTCCCAGTCCCCATCTTCTGTTTTATGGAGGTGACCACTGGAACCTGGAACTCGTCTGACCTACCAAAAATATTAAGTGTTCAGCATCACACATACATATTTAGTTTTTAAGAAGTGTTCTGGTTAATGAGCAGTTCTTCTTTATTTTTATTGTATATGTTTTCATTACTTTGCCGGAGGAGTCACTGGCATATTGGAATAATATCTGATCTCAGGGGTCATCCTTAAGCCAGTGGAACAGCTAAGCTATGCAAAATTCATACAGGGAAATGGGGTCTGGATATGTTTTACAATTGCTTAGGAACAAACTCAGGTAGACATCAACTGCTTACTATGAACTAACGCTGTAAATGAAAGGAAGCTATTCAGGGAAGCAAAAGTTACACAGGCAAGTTTGTCCTTGGGACACAAGTCTTACAAACGTTAATTGTTCTGCTAAAAAGCTTTACAATCTATAAAGGCGCTGGGAATACTTTAAAAGTAAAAGTATCCTTATCAAAAAAAAAAAAAAAAAGGAGCTGTATGCAACCTGAGAAGGTGGGCAAGCACACGCCACACCAAACTATCTGGGCAAACTCCTGTAGATCAAACAGTCTAATGAGGCTTAACAGGAGTATCCAGCAGCTAAACCTGAAAATCAAATACTTTTCTGATCACATGTTGCTCTTTTTCAGAGCCTGACAACACATTTGTTTTCCCTGGATCACATTTAGCCTATTTGAGCAAAACAAAAGAACATCCAACAATTCTTCTCACACCTTGGCCTGCATTTATGAGACTCATGAGACGGCTGGAAGCACAGCACAATAAGCAGCAGCCCCACTGGTGTTTAGATGAGAATCAGTTTCTCTAATTATTTCACATTACTGAACCAATACACAGTTCCCACTGCACATCTTCAAATGCTCATACAGGTGAGCTCCCCAGCACTATACATTTGTAAGGCTTAAAGCGTATCCTTTTGAATTATAAAAAAGGAAAAAAGTTATTCAGGAAAGCAGCCTGTACATTAGTACAGGCTCGAAAAGGAAAGGAAAAAAGCATTAAATGTTCACAGCACACAAAAGGGAGAACTAGGCAGAAAATCAGTTTCAGGCCAAGAACAACAGCTGGAGAAGACACCTTATAAAAATAACTTTTAAAAAGAAGATTATGAAATAGACGGTCTCAGCTCAAAATTGTATATCCTGTTTGCCAGTATCCAGAGTAAAATATAAGAGCCTGGTTCAACTCTGGTTTCACAGATTCCTGTCTCTGTGGTGTTTTAATATCTCGTACTGAAGAATACTGAGCACTGATCAACTTGGTTCTACTGTTCTGATGGTTGATGATGGTGATGGAAACCCATTCTGCCAGCACAGCTACCTCACAAAACAGGAAGGTGTGTAAAAAAAAAGAAAAAAAAAGTTATTTCGTACTAGAAAAATTACTGGTTTTTTTCAAAATAATGAAACCTAAACAAAGAATGAACTGGTATTAACCTTGCTCTAACTCCTTCCAGTTGCTGCAAACCACAATGTGGGGAGAGATACAGCATGTGACAGATCCCAGCTGCTTCTAAATCCCATTAGGTAGTACTTCAGTAAGATATGTGTGGCATGAAAGCAGTATAAGACACTAGAAGTTTGAGCTCATGAATTTCTAGAAAGCTGGGAGATGCGACATGAATACATTTTCTCTAAAGTGGCTGTTCTTAGAGAGCTGGGCACTTAAGCTATTTCTCTACTGGATTTGGACAAAGCACAATTTGGAGCTGGCTGGCCTGACACCACAACAACAAGAACTTAGGAGCCTTCGTTCAAAACCTTGTATATACACAAGTAGGTATCTTGGTGTCTGTCTGCGCTCTTCCTTCAACACCCATCTGCTCCTCTCCCTTCCTTTTTGCACATGTAAGACTAAACTACAGAAAGTAGTGAAGTTTCCACAACCTCAGCACATTTATGTACCCTTCTTCAGTCCTCATGAAATTCCTCCCTTACACTTCTTCCCTGCATGCCCAAATAAGAGTGTCCTACTCAGCTTCACTGTATTTTGTGCTCCAAAAATGCATGGTTTTGTCTATGACTCCTTTTGTCTATGATTCCTTTTTATTGGTAAGTGTCCTTAACAGTTGCATTACTTAGCAAATTAATTTGCACAATTTTTGATTAACAGTGACTTTGCTCAGGCTCACTTCTGCTTGAAGCCACAAAGACTCAGTCACACAGGGAGGGCATGTACCCTTGGTGCAGGACAGCGCAAAAGCAGCGCACCAGGTCTGCAAATAAAATAACTGCCTCTTCATCATAAACCTGCACAACTCTAATATCACATATTGGATGGAAACATATTAGCTTAAATTTCTGTTGTAACAGAAATCTATCGTAACAGACTTGATACTATTAATAGTACAGCACTGCTTCCCTTTAGATTTTCTGCTGTCTTTTCCAGAGCATATAGGTGGTAACACACGTGAGGTATTTTAGGAGACAGTTAGCATTTTACCATATTCAGCTCACATTAGTAAAAAGCAAAAATACACAAGAAGCAAAGGAATGAAACCTACGTTATACAGCTAACGCTTTTTAGGCTTTGAATTTGCCACAGAGATCCACTTTACAGGGATAAGACAACTGAGACAATCTACTGGTCTGCTCTTGTGATAAGAGACAATCCTGAGACATTCATCAGGACTGCAGTGGAATGTACCTGGTTGTACAGTGAGCAGACTCAACCCACCTGCCTGGGAGAAAAACTAGTCTTTTTTTTTTTTTTTTTCTTTTCTAAAGTTTTTTGCAAGACTTGTGGGTTACCTCAGCCCATCTGGAGGTCAAACAGCAAAGACTGTAAGCAAAGAGGCAGAAACAAAAGGGGCAGTAAAAGGGAAGTTGGATCATCTTGTTTTGGCAGCAGCAATCCCTCAGGATCCTCAGAACCACGTACTCTAAAGCCCTTACAATGCAGCATCAAAACTGGAGTGCACAATCTGCCACACCAACTCTCCTTAAGCCTTCGTTTGTGCTCTTACAGCTGTGTAGATGACTCAGTTGAAAAATTAACACAGAAAACAGCCTGTAGCCAAATCAGCTTTTTAATTTAGCTGATCATGTGCTAGCACAAGCACTGGAGCCAGCACAAGAGGAGGTGCTGGAATATAATTTTCAGTAGTTGCCCCAATCATCTGTGGTAAGAAAGCATTGTCAATTCCCCAAAAAGTGATGCAGACATAAATATGAACAGGGAGCAAATATATCCAGACACAGCACACATTTGTCTTCAATCCCTTTCCCATGCATGTTAGTTTAAGTTCTTTAAATCTGTCACACAATCTTTTGTCATTCCTTCTTGTTTTAGTCAGCCCCAATACTAGCCTTTCAGTATTAAGCTCAGTATTTTTTTTCCTATGTGCAAACACTATACATATATTGTTGGCTTTTCAGCATAAAACAAACTTTCTCCTAAGTATCTTTGCAGATTTTTCATCATTAATTCATTTGTACAATGAACATTATGTATCAGCACACATTTTCTGGGATGAGGAAATTGAACTACCTGCTTCCAGTACCCTTTTTTATATGATACTTCCTCATATAAATACCTCTTCATGCAAGAAACATAAATAGCATTATGCCTGTTATTTCATGTTTTGACACAGAAACAGAAGCATAGAAAAACATTTGATAGCATGGATACACTGATATCAAATATTCAACTAAAAAGTACAATTTTACTTCAGGAAAAAACAATTTGGTATTATATCAACATATTATTTGTGGTTTTGGAAGGGATGCATCTAGGATAAGCGTTTAAGCACCGTAACGACAACTGCAGAGTTTGGAGACGACAGTAGCACCACATTATATATGACTCAGCTGAAGGGGTCAGCACCTACTGCAATGTTGATACAGTTTGTTAGACCATGATTATCTGTATGACTTTAAGAACATTCCCAATCAATCCAAGCAATAAGCTCCAGCACTGACCAGTTATATCTTTGCTTAGAAAAGAAAAAGTAAGCATGAAGACAATCCCCCATTTCTAGTAATCCTATTTTCACATCATGTTTGCTTTATCAAGACTTTAAATAATGTTAAAAGTCCTAGGACCTTTTGATAACCATGGGATAAAATTAAAGCAATTTTGTGCCTTAAAGAAATAGATTATTCTTAAACACTTGTCTTTGGCTGCCAAACACTTGTCTTTTGTGCTAGCGCAAGTCCTAGTTTGCTAGGATGCAATTTATCTTCTGCTCTAAGCTTTTTTCACTACGCTAAAATCTTCAGAAGATTTTTCCTTCACCACGATCAAGTCTTCCCAACCTTTTGGATTACTCTTGAAGTGTTCATCACAGAATGTGGTAAATCTCTATATTCCTTTTGTCCTTACAGGCCTAAACAACCTTCAACACAGGAAAAATGTTTTCCAGCAAGTACACTAAGAGCCATTATAACAGGTCTGGGAGAAGAAGAAAAGAAAAAAGGAACAAAGATAAACAGTCACAAAGTGGCACCACTGCCAGAACTGTTCTGAAATGCATCTTCATCAAGGTGAAAACAGAGTGTTTCTTGAGGTGACATTTTCACATACTTCACTGTTTTGATTGTTTCCTTCCAACTTACAAGAACGGGTGTGCAACACACAGAATTATTTTGCTGAAGAATAGTTAAATACATACATGTACTGAACTGTAGCCTGTTAAGCACTCACATTGCACAATGCAACAACAGGAATGTGTGCCTCAGGTGTCAAGCATTTGTAGCAAAAACATTACAGTATGCCCATCAGGGGAGCCGGAGGGAAATTATTATCCCATTTTCTCCCATCAAACCGCAGTCCCCTATGGCAAAGCTTACAAATCCTTTCCTTTGGCAGCGGGAAGCTTAAGCTACTGCTGCAGCTTGTTAAAGAAAATGCTGCAATGGGCCAACACAAAAAATACTACATAGAAACAATGAGGAAAGTTCATGGGGACTTCATGGCCTACGTAACACCCAACTGTTATCTAGAAGATAAAGCAGATGGCTACTGATGGAAGGTTATAGAAAGCTGTGTTCACCCCTGCACAAAGTATTCACCTGTGCTTTGCCAATAATCTCAGCCCCACTGGGTCACCGCAGGAACCCACGGAAAATCTAACAGAAACAGCAACAGATTTGAAGACATCACACAAACAGAGTGTGATGGTTTGACTGAAATTGAGTTAATTTTCCATGTAGTTAAAAACTTTTATTCTTAGCTAGCAGTGTCTTTCAGTTTGGGTTCAGTGTAAGAATAATGAGATAACACAGCTTTTCTCTGGGATAGAGTTCATGTTTTTCTTCTAGTAGCTCTCTCTTGCTTCGGATTTGGTATGAAAGGAATGTGGGAACTCGCTGATATCTTGGCCTTTGTGAGTGACAGGTGCAAACTGGTAGGAGGGGGCACAGATAGGATGGCACCTGGACTGACATTCAAATTGATCAATGAACTACTCCTTACCCTTCATGTCATGCTTAGTATATAACTGGAGTGGGCATTTCCAGCTAGTCAGTTTCATTCCAGTTCAGTTCCATTCAGATTTTCTGCTTAGTTTGGTTAGTTCTGCTGGGAGTTCACTGTTAGTTCACCCTTTTGCCATCCTGCCATTTTGCAGTTGGCCCTTGGGCCTTTCTTGTCTCACTGGGATTAGCTGTTCGGGACCACGGTCCCCTCCTCTCCACGACTGCCCATTCAGCACAGCTGGAGTTTCATAAGAAACTGCACTAAGTATAATTTTTTTATATATATATTTATATAAATTAATGCAGTAGTTGTAGTATATTATTATAACAGTAGTAGTACATTATTATTATTTTGTTGCCTTATTAAACTGTTTTTATCTCAACCCATGAGTTTCTCCCTTTCCTTTCAATTCTCTCCCCTTCTTAGGGGGTGAGAGGAGGAGTGAGTAAGCATTGTGGTTCTTAGTTACCAGCTGGTGTTAAACCCTGACACAGACAGCAACAACATCGTCAAGATCTTTTCAAACAGTAAAGATATTACCACGCAAATTCAGAGAGACAATGCAACATGATGAGCACCTCGGAGGGTATCCCAAATCCCACTGTCCTGGTTTTGTTAAAAACAAGACCAGTTTCTCTTTTAGTGAATTTTCCTCTCAGCTAATTGCTTTCTAAGTACCTGCATATTTTTCTCAGACACTGTACTTGGTGCTGGTAAGAGGACCAACAGAGTGCTGAAGAAGCTCATGTTTAAATTTGTTACTATGGTAACCAAGGTTAACTGCTAACGGGACATATTTGGAAGGAGGGGCGGACTGAACAGGTGACTAAAACTGACCAACTGAGTATTCCATCCCATAATCAGCATACCCCCTATATAAGAGGGTGATCACAAGGGTCTCGTCCCTCTTCGACCATGGCCAGCATCTAGAGACGACCTTGTCCGTCTGCCTGAACTGCAGCCAACACAAAAGCGGCTAAGACCACTGTAATCTACAACCAAAAGCAATTTGTAGGAGGAAAAACTTAACAAGTCACTGACAACATTTTCACAGCTGTGGAAGAGAGACATTATGAACATCAGCTGCAACAGAGAATGCTTGGACAATTTAGTGAGCGAAAAAAATCATCAGTACCACAAAACTATTAAGCATGATACTATTACTATCGTTGTTGTATATGTTTTGCTGTTTACAGCTTATTCCAGTATACACCAGAATCACAAAAATTTAAGAATAAATTAAGCAGCTGACAGAACTATTTGTCCTCACCCTTTTAAAGTAGGATATAGCTAAGTTAATATTCCCAGCCAACAATAGTATGTATCGGCTTTCCAGGAGAATGTCTGCTTAACCAGATGAACAGGGCAACTGTAAATCCCATCCATCGGAGGGTGGCCCAAATCAGACTGACAAGGAGAGAACTCCAGCATCGGAATGCAGAAGCTGCCCACATCTCCCAAAGCCGGGTGAAAAGCAGGCTACAGCATAAGAAGGAAAAACATAAATTGTTGTCTTCTAGGCACTGATGTGCTTGCTACGTGTAGATGTTACAGACTGGGAAAAGAAGAATCTATTATTCATCACTGATTCTTTTGCTTCTGCAATCTTTTTACAAGTTTAATTTTGTAGGGTGACAAAGAAGGGAACAAACTTTTTCTCAATATTAAGGTCTTTCTACTTCCTTATTCACAACTATTGAAAAAAGCAAAGAACTGGGCCCACTTACAGATTTATTATTTTGTTTCAGTGCCTAATTTTAAAAATACATAACAAGGACACACTGTTGGATACCAGTGCATACATCCATAAAACATGGTACAGCACATGGTCTAGACCACATTAAAAATCCATTCTTTTAATAAATGTAATATTATGCTATCGTCTTTTTCCTTGTTCTACAGGAAGATGACTGAACTAGTAAGCTTGACTTTCCCATTATCTCAATTATTTAAGCTACTCCTATTAAGGTCTCCAGGAACTGAATATTTGGGATGGAGTCCTGGAAAGATTTAAAACATTAACTCTGCTTCTCAAAAGAGTACAGTGACCTGAAAATTAAATTTGTGTAATCAAAATTGTTGGCATTAATGAGCATTAAACATTTCAGTGACATGGAAGGCACCTTGCCACTCTCCATATATAGGTAACTTAGAGCCAAAAAGTAATTTGTTCCTGAATGTCTGTAGAGAAGCAGACATGTAGATCCCAACCAGCTGCAAACGTCCTTGTGGAACCCTCACACTGCTCTCTGTTAATATCTAACTAGTCAGAGCTGTTCTCCATTTTTTGCACTTCCATATCTACAGAAGGCAATCGATAACACAAATCCTTCTGGAAATACTGCAGTTCAACAAATCAACTGGGTTTGCTTTTTCTGGAGATAAAATTGTCTTTTGTTTTTACCACTGATGTCCTTCAGCTACATCTGCTAGTACAGCATTCAAAACATACACATGCCCCAGAGAACAGGAATGACAAGGTGGTTATTTAAGCACCTCACCTTTTTAATTTTTTGCAGTCTGTCTTACTAAGACCCCAGATTTGACTTTGAGGAGCAAAGAGAAGCACCAGTCTACTGATGCTGAATATCTTCACCTTTCCCTGCGACTGTGGTAATGGGTCTTATAGGAGACAGGACTCCCCCATTACACAGATTCCAAAAGTTCTTATGGAACAGATATGAGTTACTCTTTCAAGTGCCGATATTACTTGGTAATTTATATGGTGAAGTTTTTTGTGTCCTGACTCCCCTCCTTTCACTTCTCATACAACTTAATGAGAAGCATTTACAATGCCAGTTACCATGCCAGTTATTTTATAGGCAGAAATTGAACACAATTTTGTTTTCAGCAAACATTTTGCTCCGTGTATTGTTCTCTCAAAAATCCCCACTCCGATTCCTTCTATACATATCTTAAGCCTGTAGAGCAATCAGATTTTATAATTTTTATCTTTAGGCCTCTCGCAAACCTTTCCTGAATGTTTCCAACAATACAAAAGCAATTTTCAATCCCCACACCTATGCACTTACTAGCATTCCAATGCAATGAAGGAAATCAGCATTTCACATCTATCCAATGATGGCACAAGCCTTTTGCTTAAAACCATTACCTACTTAATCACAGCCTAGCACTTGAGGTAAAAGGCAGACCATGGAGAAGTCACTTTCTGCAACATATTTTAGTGCAACAGAGTTATCAGTCTTTTTGCATAAGAACATCTACACTGTAATCACATTTTTGGAAAGAAATAAAATAAAATCTGAGGTCCAAAACAGAGCATAAATTCCCACATGTGCACATCATCTTTTGTTCAAGAGTTGAGGCACTTTCTCAGGAGAAGGCTGGTTCCCATCCCACCCAGACTCACTCATGTGAACATACTAATTCCTTCACTGTTGACTATTCTTACATTCCCCTGAGTTCATTATAATACAAAGTCTCATTTTTATTCTGATGCAAGCCACGAAAACTCTGCAAACCTGAATGTGCTTTACACAACTGGAACCTTGTTTATTTCTCACCAAAACTTATAGAATCATTTTGGTTGGAAGAGAACATTAAGATAATTGAGTCCAACCGTAACCTAACTCTAGCACTATACCATGTCCTGAAAAACTTTTAAACACCTCCAGGGATGGTGACTCCACCACTTCCTTGGGCAACCTGTTCCAGTGCTTCGCAACCTTAAGTGTTTCATATGCATATGGAGGAAAAGGGAAGGGCGGTGGCTTTTTTGTGTGTGGGATTTGTTTGGTTGGGGTTTTTTTGGGGGTTTGGGGTTTTTTTAGTTTATTTTTTGGTTTTGTTTGCTTCTTGTTTGGTTGTGATTCTTATTGTTGGTTTTGTTTGTTTGTTTGTTTTTTAAAAGTACAGGCAGGCCTAAGACACTGCTTTGACAGCAAGAATGTAATCTGGCACAGAAACTAATTCTGGGATAATTATTCATGGTATGAAAAGATCCAAATTCTCAGAAACTTTCTTGGGAGAAAAATTCAGGTACACAGAAAGGGATAGGTAAGGCTGGTCCCAAACCTCGAAATTTTGCAAAAGTTACCGTTCATACTCCACATTAAATGAGTGGTTATTTCTTCTCTACATTGTACAACCATGCTTAGGCTCTGTCCAAATTGCTGACTGAAAGGACAAAGAGGATTTAAGGTTTTTCAATTCCTGAAAAATGTCTTCAGGCATTTCTGGTATGCATATTCTCTATGTGAAACAAGAGAAATTTTCAACTGAAAAAACATAGGGAAGCTCCTAGGAAGCAAACACAATTTTGGCGGTACACATCTGCTATGCCCTAAAGTCTCAGTCTGAAAGGTCTGAATTTCAGTATTCCAAGGTGACCTTACTGTGGGAGATGAGGTTTCATTAGCACTTCAGGTAGTATGTCCTGAGTCAGTAAACGTAAGAGCAGACAATATTCTCGCATATATCTCTTATCTCACTAGAAAGATAACAGGAACACCAAATCCTTAAATTCCAAGTCAATTCCAACTGAATTCTTCAATTCTAAGTCAAACGCAAATGGCGTTTGCAAAACACGGCAACACTGTTATCCCATTTAAAATTTCACAGTAAAATAGTAGCCAAAACTGTTTAATTTAATTTATGAAAGTTTAATCCCGAAGTAAGTTCTGATCTCACAATCAGTTTCTTCAAAAATTTAAACTACACCACTTTTGGAATAAAAATATATAATCACAACCTTCCAGCACACCCTTCCAAAACAGCTATTTATTGTTTGCTCTGAAGTATGCAATGTCACATTTATGGAACATTTATAATTACCTTCAAGGAAATAAGTCAACAGGGAAAATTTGAGTCACTGACGCAAACTTGCAAATATTTGTTTCCCTAAATGCAGCACAAGCTACTGCTAAAACTGAAAAGGCACCCAAGTCACTTAAGAATTGTAAATCCAGGATTCTTCACCATCTTTGCGTAAATTTCCACTTCTAATCACTATTAGAATCAATTACACTGGCAAGTTGAAGTCAAGAAATTTAAGATCATCACATTTTCTTTCATGAAAGAGTAATGCATAAAGGATATTGATAATTCTGCATTGAACTGGACATCTTCAGCTCTCTTGGTTCTTGAAGAGCACCCTTTTCTAAGGGATAACACAGCACAAGTCAACAAAGAATACAAAGCTTTTTTTAAAAAAGACCATTTGCTTTAAGTATTTATGATTCTGGTTTGTTTTGATAGCTGAACACAAACAGTATCATGCTCACATGATAACAGGTGTGACAGCCAAGGGCAAGGGCATCAGTTGAGAAGACTGCCATGAAATCTTACCTATACTCAGGGTTTAGGACTGGAGTACAGGGGAGCGATCAGTGAGAGGAAAACAAAGCCACCAAAGGCTCAGGGAGAGGTGGGGAGGAAGCATGTTCCCACATCTCTAGAGGTAATGCTGAACAATGGGTACAGATGCTCCGCGTACCAACTCCCCACCCACTTGAGGGATTCTCTGTCCAAAGCCCTCCTCCTCCTTTCACTTTTGCTGGGATAATGCTGCTTAGAGACAGCAAAATGCAGCAGCTCAAACTACAGACACTTTTTTGTCACATAAACATCTTGTAAACAAGTGCAGGTAATTCCCTGCCCTCCTAATTCTGCTTTCCAAAACCATGAGGTTTTACATAAATACTGCAACATACTTACTATCTCTGCTCCAAAACTTGAAACTGATTTTGTTTTGAGAAATCGCAGTGTTTTGCTGAAGTCTTAGTAACAAGGGAAATGTGCAAATTTAGTAATTCAGTATTATTTTTGGTTTTCAGATGTTATTTCTCCCTTTATTAGTTCCACTACATAAATTTCATTACTAAGTGCTTTTACCTGCAAATATTTATTTAATTGACATTTTAACAATAGTCCTCCTAGGCATGAATATGTACCCTCGCTGAGCAGGATGTTTTCAATCAACTGTGCAAAGGAGTTGCATTGTTTCTCAAAAGCAATGCCACCTCAGAACCAAGGAATCCCAAATGGACTACCAGGCATGACCTGATGGCTCATTCATACATGCAGAGAGGCTGTTTCATATCCTCTTTATTTCCCTGCCTGGCCCCATCCTCCACCCCCGGTCAAATCAAGGTGCTAAGGCCAAGAAGGTACCTACAGGAATCAGAGGAAGTCAATTAAAAAAATACAGTAAATTGGCAAAGTAACTTGATACTCTAAAAGATGAAGAAGACGGATAAAGATCCAGATCTTTAGAACTTCTGGTTATCTTTTCTGGCTGCTCAGATGAATGGGCATCACAATGGTGACTCACTACTAAAAGGCTTTATGTTAGAGGGATCACTGGATCCTTCTCTTTTATAATCAGAATTTTCCAGCTCCATCATCCTTTTCTATCATCTAAGCCATTTACTTTCCTAACATATCCAGAGGGAAGAAGAAAGTAGACAAACACAGCCTCATGTAGAGCCTTCATTACTCAATAGTAGAAGACTCATGGGTTTCACTATCAACAATATAGTCATGTTAAATAGCATTTAGGAAAATAGCCTACTACTATAGAATTCAAAGAAGAATTTACTATGATTTTCACCTTCTTTCAAGCTCAAAGGCTTGAAAATACAATTTCAAAGTGAAATTCTGATTTCTTCCCTTTTCTATGTTCTACAAGGTTTCCACTTATTTATGCACACAGGAGAAATTACTATAATATACATTCTGCACTCCGCACAGACTTTAAAGAGACCTAGGCTTATTCAAGATATTTTAAAAAAATCCAAAACCTTGAGTGCAGTTCTCCAAAAAGTTACATATGAACATGAAAATAGCGGACATAAACCTTCAATTTTTATAGAATCCAATTTTATAAACCCCTAGTGTTTATTTTAGATGGATATTTTAGACAGATATCAAGAAGCAGCACGCACTCATCAGTCTATGGCATTTAAAACTCAGAGACCTGGAGCCACTCCTAACCGAGCACGGCTCTCCCAGCGCTGGATGCGGCTGCCCTCTGCTGCTGATGGCTCCCGCACAGCACAGCTGGGACCACACATCTGTCATTCACTGACGTTTTTCCCCTTGCACTTCATTCACTATGTAACTTTACATTTACCTGCAGATGCACATTTTGAATAATCTTCTCGTGGAGCTGCTTTTCAGTGCTGAACAGAAACTGGACTCGGCATACAAACTATTACTATTCCAGTCCATCTTTCTGCTCTGCTAGTCTTAAACTACCTATTCTGATTAAAACCTTGAAGTTTTCAGCTCCAGCCATAATTTCAACTTCTTGAGCCAAGAGCACTTTTCAGCTAAATTAAGTCCCTGTAATACCACTGGGTAGCACAATCTCAAGGATGTCCTGCCTCACCAGTACTTCCCTTGCAGTTCTCCCCAGGAACTTCAAGAATATCACCAATATAAAGCATAAGTGTTAGGGGACAAGAGTGAAAACAAATACCATGCAATTATTCAGTGTTGTACTTCTAAAAGCTTTACAATGTCTAACCAGGAAAACATTTGCTTTTCACTTTCTTCAGAGTGTTGCCCCTGCCTCCCCCCCTTTTTTCCCTCCCTTCAATTTATTTATTTTTTTAGAACTAGGAAGGCTAAAGATTTAACTTCTCCATATGGAAACAAAAATTCTCACATAGCTATTCCCTTAGTCTTTCAGTAAATGGCAACAGATGGCAACTTACTTCTGAGACACCTTGCATGTACAGAATCCTCTTTGCAATTCACCTCCCTGCATGACCTTCCTGACAATCTTCCCCAAAAGGTACAAAACCAAAAGTAACACACACCTCCCCATCCTTCCAAAACCCCTCATCACTTTTAGCAACAAAGACATGCAGAAAGGCTTCTTCTACCACCTTGCGCCAGAGAGCACACCTCTGAACACTAAGGTGACCCAAGCAAGCCAGCTGTCACTTACCTGCATTGACAGAACACTGATTTGGCCTATAGACTGGGAACAGATTTAATAACAACCAATTCCATTGGGTCACTTTCTACTTAGGACACCATTTCAAATCCAATAGAGGCAATCTGGGTTTGAATGTCATGCAAGTGAAGTGTCTGAGGCTTCATTTCTCAGAAGGCAAAGAGATAAAACAAACACCTTCTTCACATTCTCAGCAAGGGACAGAAAACCAAAACATTTAAAAATAGGACAATAAAATAAGATTATCTTTTGGTTAGTTACAAGACATAGCTTCTGATCAAAGAATCTAAAACCAGCATCATGCAAGCCTGGATTTCCTTTATCCTGTCTTGATTCTTTAACCAGGAGACCTTTAACAGCATGTGTAAGAATACACAACACTTGCACTTTACAGAAATGAAACTGTCCTCCAGTACTGAAAATTTCAACAGCTCAGATACATGCAAAATATTTAAAGCTACCTGTCTAATCAGAAAAGTTCTCATTATACACCAACCTCACGTTAGTCAAGAACACGGACATTTCTGCACAAGTGAACAGGTCACGAACACACCATTAGCTAACGAGCAGATCAATGCTGTGACACAAGAGACAGTGACTCATCCACCACACAAATGAATTTTGAAGTTGAACCATGACAGCCCATGAACTGGAAAACACTATCCAATACAGAAGAGGGTTACTTTTTAATGATTATGATGAATCAGGCGTGAGCTTTTAAATCTTGCCATAACAAGTAATCAAGTTATTGTAGAGATGCTTTTGGCCATCTGAAGTACAAAAGACACTCAACTGAGCCAACTATTCCATAGCTTGTCTTAAAACTCATCTATTCTGTATTAGATTGGCTCCATTTGAGAGGGCACAGAATCCAGCCTCACAAACTCTTATCGTCTAAAAGCACCTTATGAAAGAAAGGATGGACAAACAAGTTCCTTTTCTCTTATGGCACAAGTGCATTTAAGTATACCTGGCAGAAATGCTGACAGCAATCTTTTCCTTTATCTGAAATGTTAAAACAAAGCTGATGCAACTGCATGTGTTTGCCCCTTAAAAAACTTTCCACTTCTGCTGCTCACTAACACAGGCATTGCTTTCTGATTATGTGATTTTTTTGTCAAATTTACATTTTACATAGTAAGTGGTTCCATCAAGTTTTACTTCCAAGAACTTCTTGAAAATAAACAAAGAAAACAACATGGTCTGAAAGCCAATTTCTCCTCTGTTTATTTCTAGTAATATCCAACAATATAAAAACAGTTGCACTACTTTTTTTCATTTGTAATGGCATTCTGGGTAAACTGAACAATTAATCCTCTGTGATGGAGAAGCCTCCCCCCAACAAAACCTTACCAAATACACTCTTATAGTTCAGCTGCTGTTTTCCAGAAATCGTGTTTCAGTATAAAACATGTCCCTTCTCTTTATACATCAGCATTAATGAAATAAGCATTTTTTAAAATGTAAAGAATCACAGCAACATATATACATTTTTATTAATAATCTGAGCTCAAACTAACATTGGTCTCTGCTTTTCAAAAGGTCTGGAGTCCAGCTGTACTAACACCCATCATCACTGATGTGTGTCTATCAGATCAAACCCACAACTGAAACAGGAAATGTTGCATATGGATGTCTTGCTGAGGTGCAATCATGCTGTCAGAGCTGTCCAAGAAATCTGGGATCTAAAGATATTTTCTTCATTAAATGCAGGGGATTGTTAATTTCTTCTATAAGGTAACATGATCATTTCCCTAAATTAACTGTACTGGAGAGCTAGAATTCCAGCCCACCAGTAAAGGTATTGCTACTGAAGTTTTAATAAAAACTGGTATCACTCCCACTAATCGTCTCTTTATGCTGTCACAGGTTTTTCTCAGTAACTTACAACTCCGAGGTCTAACAAGCTTCTATTAACAGTGCAGACCAATATCACCTTCCCAGAAACAGAATTCAAGCCCAATGATTACTCAGATTTATTTATTATTTTTTTTTACTAGCAGCACTTCAAACAGCAATACAATGAAATGCAGACACATGTTTTTGCCTCTTCACTTTGTAAAAGTGGCAGTCATGCAGGAGATTTTCAGAATTAAAGAAACAGGATTATACAACCACAAAATTGACCCAGGGCCTTTGTGCATACAGAGTACTTACAGTTCTAATTAATTTTTTAGTGTGACAAGATTTCAAAACTGACAGTGGAATTCTGGAAGCTGTTTAAAATTTCCTCTATTCCAATATAGTAATTCTAATCCCAAACGAAACAACTTAGCGTGAAGTTCAAAATTAAAACTGCTTCAACACATGTTAACAAAAAGTGTATCTAAACTCCTGGTAAGTGGTTGTGTAACAGGGGTGAGCGCAGTCTGATCCAAGCAGGACAGGGAAGGCTGCTCTACCATCACACCCAGCAAGGCAGAGGCTGCAATCAATGCTCCCACACTCCCGTCAATGACCAAAGTGTGGCCTCAACGTCCCCGCTTATCATACCACACTGAGTTCAGACCATTCACCACAGCCTTCTCTTCAGTTCTTCCTGGCACCAGCAATGCTCTCACAAGTGAGTACTCAAAGTAACAAAACCCAGAATTGCCAGTAAGAAGTTGCATGGTGTAACACTCATTTCTGTGGATCAGTGCCAGTATTTGCTTAAAGATGTTTTGCACAAGAAGAGACAAGGCATGTTCCTCCTGGACAAGTCAATTCCAGAAGTGTGTCAGTGTTGTCCTCAATTACTAGGAGAAGGCCAGGAAGAAGGGCCTAATTTAAATTTAGCAGAACTGAAAGCAACCAAAGGAACACAAGGATGGGGAACATGTGCGCAAAGATGTAGTTTACAACTCTGATGTTAAGTACTATTTTAAACGCCTAATGTAGGTGTTGTTTAATTATCAAAGTGGGTTTTAAAACAGAAGACATCTTTACAATATAAAATGTTTTCCTCACACATACAAGACCATGTGTACTTGTTTCAGGATTTCACAAACAGATCTGAATTCATATTTAGTCAAAACAGTTGCCAAGTGTAAGCTTTAAAGGCAGAAGCAAAACAGAAGAGCACTATGTCAAGAGAAAATAATTTAAAGTTTAAACTGAGGCTAGAGTTTTGGACAACAAAGCAAAGTAATTATACCTGTGGTAAATTTAAGAAAAATTAAATTAATGCAGGGCAAATCTGAAATTTTTACTAGTATCGGTGCTACGGATCATTAGTTATAGGCGTTTCACACCAAGTGCTACAGAAGATAATTTGAGCAGCAATGACACCAGCTCCTTCCCATCTATTGCCCTGGTGACTTTCTTTCTTCCATTACTGGCATTACTTCTTCCAAGAATGACCTCTTAGACATTTTATGTGTTAATGTTTGAGCAACCAAACTCTACTTACACAACCTTTTTTAAATAAAATCCCACAGTTTTAATATTAAAATACATGTATATTTTATGGTATCTTAAAACAGCAGCTACATGCAAAGTTGTAACAAGTATATTAAATTTTAAATCCCTGATGAATTTTAATATTGTGTCCTTTTAAAATATAAATAATTTAGCATTTTCACTAGCTAAAACCTAAATATTTTTTCCATTTATGCTGTAATTAAAAGACCTATCAATTTGTCTCTAGCACTGCACAGCTTTGATTTTTTTTTTTTTTAAGAATCACACCTCTTCCAAACTAAAAAGAATTCTCTAAAAAGCCATTCAAAAAACTATTTCTGATGGTGTAAGGGAGGCTACCGTCCACTTATTTTGCAGTTCTACATGCTACGTTATTTAAAGACATAAGTATACATACACGTATGTATAAGTTAACATGCAGTCTCTAAAGTTGACCTGAGGATACAGCTGGGAGACAAATCTCACAAGGCACACGCCCTATCCGAAACCTGCCTGGTACTATAACATGTCTAAATCTCTCCTGTATAGCTCAAGATGTAAAACGAGAAACAAACCACTACGATTTCTCCCATCCCCGTTAGATAATTTTTTATGTGGGCATTGCTGCCACCACATGGCCAACCAGCTGAACTACTCCCACTTTTCCTCCGTGCCTTGCAGCTGCTCACCTGCCCACAGCCCTTCTACAAGCCCTCTCATTCTTGCTTTTACTTACAAAGGCCCATCATTTCCACTGATTTCTCAAATTACTTCTACTTAAAAGAACAGAAGGAACTTAAAGCATTCAGGTCTTGCTGACAGTCTCTTCCAAACACAAGCAACCAGCCGAAGGAACATTTCAGTGTTGCAAGATTATACCAAACAGGTAATCACAAAAAGAACAGAAAACCTTAGAAGTGCTGGTCCCAGGTAACTGAAGCCTAACTGATGGGCCAACAAAAGCTGAAACAGTTCCTGTCCTGTCCTTCCTCAAAATATCCTCCCAGAAAGCCTGGTTTTAGAAAGCTGAACTCAGCACACTACCCTGTCACCTGCAGAGGCTCAGCAGTCTCTGAACAAGTTCCTCGTACCAAAGAAACATTGAGAGTTAAGTTACCACAGAAAGGGAGTTCCGTAATTTCCCACACACAAGCAGGAGTCTACATTCATATTCATTCTTGCTACCTCTTATGAACGGTACCTTGCTTCATATCCAAATTTTAAAATTCCCATTAAGATTTGGTTTTTTTGTAGTTCTGCTGCACATCACCTGGTAAGCTCATTTATACAAGCACCAAAGGCACCACAGAAACAGCAGTACATGCCACAGCTGTGGGTTTAACTACTTCACCTGTGCGATAAGGCTCCACTGGTCTGAGTAACTCAGCAGCACTCCTGGAGAGTTCAGACCCAACAGCCACACATTTGGGCATCACATTTGAAATAATCCATAGAACCAGGTAGCCCTCAATAAATACCATTTACGGCATATTCACCCTTCCTCTGGGTAAGCAATGAAGATATGAATTCTGCAGTTTATGAACCTGTACACTCACAGATCATTTTTTATTTGCGCAACCATTTCACCTGTTGCTTTGTAAAAGGGAGTGGGGAAAAAATCGTATCGTGTATTACAACAAATAACATATATCATTTTGACAAGGCCAGAAAGGAAGCCAAAATGCCCCAAGGTTTCCTGAAAAAAACTAGGCTGCAGAAACCCTTCATTCAACAGTCACTGTCTTAAGTACTGCGTAACAGAATCAGCCAGCCAACTAATTTTTAAGGCAACTGAACAGTCCCTGCTTTGTTTTACGTACTAGTCAAGAAAAAGATGTGAATACACTCACCTTTTTTGCTCTTTGTGCTATATTAGGCGTCCTAGTGAGAAGCTTTTCAATCAGGTATTCTCTAGTCTGCAAAACCAACATTTGCTACGTTAAAAATCAAGACAAAGAAAGAAGAAATTTCATGTAGATTTTAAGGCAGAGCAAAATTTACTCGTAGGGTTAAACATTTTACCTTGGCTTTCTGGAAAAATTTGCATTTTAAAAGTTCTGCTGCTGTGGGCCTGAAAGATCAATAATAAATTAGAACAGAAAACAAAGACCCCTCTCAGTGAATACAGTACAAGATGGTAGTTAAATGGTACGTCTGTAACACTTTTGAATTGAAAATTAAGTCTCCCTACGGCAAAAATACCAAAGCAAAAAAAAATCAGTCTCCAAGTTGGCAGTTTTCTCCCTTTTTCTCTCAACACAAATGCATTTTACCCTTAAAACAAAGAAAGTCAGGTATCATGTTCTTTCCCAAGTGACTCTATGAATGCACCTGAACTTTTCTCCACAGCAATAAAAGAATAATTACATTCTCCAAACAGTAGCATCAATATCTGCTACCAGCATTCTTTTACTTCATTGATGTCAGCAGGTTTTCACAAGAAACTATACCAACACTATTAACCTGATGCATAAACCAAGAGACTCAGCAGGAGCATCTTCCAACCAATCAGTCAATTGAAAATCAAAGCAACAGTCAGGAGGTCAAAACCTAGAAATTTCACTTTTACTTGCAGTTTGGTTAAGTCTCTTCCTTCTCATCATCCTCAGGTTTATATTTTTGACGTTTTCAACAGATAAGCACAGTCTTGCAGCTGCCAGAGTGATTCCAACAGCAGGATTTGTCTTCCCTAGCTTCAGGGACCTAAAAAGCTACTTATCCAGCCAAAGCCAGCTCTAGTACTGAAGCAGACTCTGGAGAGAAAGTAAAGCATCTCTTGGGATGAAATAAAATCCTTCAGGCTCTTTTCATCCTTTCCATTAGGAGCCCATACCACTAATCAAGACTAATTTTGACATGGCTATGTTCAGGGAAGCCGAAATCTCCAAGATTGATAATTTCTATATAAACAGAAGCGACATCTGTTATAGTTTTCCATTTAAATTAAAGCAAGAGATTGGATACAACATAGACTAGATAAGACAGTGGAAAGCATTAATTTGGAAAATTTTGGTCTCAAAAAAAAAAAGACCAAACCAAAATCTGTACTAGTCTACTTCTCTGTGTACACATATATTTATTGTGAAGAGGAGCAGTAACTAGTGTGTATGTATATATCAGTTCAAGCCTGCTAGAAATAATGAAACAACTTCTGACATCAACAAAAAGAATCCAATTTAGACACAGACAGTAGCACAGACTGAGCACTTATTCTTCTTCCCCTCCAAAGCACCAAATTCTATAATAAAGGAGTTCTTAGTAATGGTACTGTGAAGACCACCAGGCTGAGCCATAAGTCACATGTAAACCTTGGATGAGCAAAAAGGAAGGGAAACACTTAAAAAAACAAAACAAAACAAAAAACAGTTTCTCTGTCACAGTTCTAACGCTCTGTCTGAAATTTACTCTTAACTTGCAGATAAGTTTCAGAGATCCAGTACCATCAAATCTCACAACAGGGATATGCACAGTTAAAAGCTAGGTTCTTAGTAAAGTTTTATCCAAACTAGTGTTTTCCATTCCTCTATCATTATGCCAGACACTTCTGAACTGGTCTGGATATGCCTTCTGGGCCTGTTTTCCTCACAGGCCATGGCAGTGAATTGCAGCTGAGGACTGTAAGCAGCATCCTTGGCACTGGGGAGAGAGAGAAACACCCACACACAGATCCCAAAACCACAAACACCACATTCCGACACAACAACTGTGCAATGCCAGTCCTAGAATTTGCCAGAAAGAGCAAGCATTTGTCCCACAACTGACACGACGACTATGTAGGTATGCCCATGCAAAATTAAACCCTGGCTGGGGAGAAACATAAAAAATACCGATGACCCTACAATATAAGGACACTTGCTCCTTGATTAGAGTAACGGGTACACAGATCTAATCACTGATCTCATGTTTAGGTGTTCAATTCAAGGCAATCCTGAGTATGAAGATATTACACATGTTTAAACATTAGTGTAATAAAGTAGTGTAATTAGTTTAAACACTAATGTGTTTAAATGTGTCAGGTAACTTGGCATTATGTATTCAAAGAGAGAAGGAAAACCATTTTAATTATTTACTTCCCATGTTTTCATACCAATTTAATCTTGCCCTGAATATTTCTGGACACAGGAAACTAAAAGAAGCTTGATTACCCGGAACACATTTCATTCTTATCTGTAAGCAGCAGCGCTAAGCTTAAAGCATCAGGACTTGCTACTAACACCCTCAATTTTAAGGATCTGGAATTCTGAAAACAGTACAAAAATGACCCTTCAATCAAAAAAAAAGCATTTTAAGAATTTCAAGAAGATGTTGCAATGCAATCCTTTTTCTTAATTACATTTGTTCTCTAGTATTGCTGCTGTCACCTTTTCAATTTCACTCCCGACAATAATTTCCTTTTAAGCTAGTATAACCTCAGCAAAGTATACACCAGAGAAAACCCACACAGCATTCAAGTGGGACAATCTTTTTTTCCCCCAGAAACAGCAGCTCTGAAAGTCTTAAAAAAAGTGATACATTAAATACCCTCAGGAAATAATGTTAATCAGAATGTGCCTCCTCCAACTTTTCAGCAAAAGATACCCACAAAAATAGGTGCATAAAAAAAACGAATAAAGGATAAATAAACAAATTGTTCTGGGAATTTGGGACCTCAGCAATGGTTTTGGAATAGATGTTGACTATTTTTATCATCTTGGCTATCCTGTTCACAAAACACACTAAGAAAGAAAAAAACACACAGATACTATGACATGCAATTGCCTACATAAACATGAGGAAAACTCTAAACAAGTCTGGAACTCTTAACACCACAGTAAAAAATAAATACCTCTTAATAAGTAATTTTCTCTGGAAACATCTAAGTTAAAAGAAACGCTGAGCTTATGTCACAAAATAGGAAAACATTGAATTAAATTAAAAGTAAATAAATAATTTTAAGGCCAAAAGATTGATATGTTTGGTTACTAACAGTTTGTCTCATCAATCTGAACAGTCTTGTTAGACTTATGTACAATATCAAGATTTCTGTCTTCCCTCAGACGAAAAATTAAGATGTAAATCAAGGACTTCTGTTTGATCGGAGTTTAATTCATCAGTATATTTAAGTATACATAAATTGCATTAACTACCCAGAGGAAAAAAACTTAAGTGATAATTAAGAGGCTATTTCTTCTCCCCAGATGAAGAGAACTGAAAGCTGCTATTTACAAAATGTGAATCATACACTTAAAGATGATGTTTAAACACTGGAACTTCAAATTGTCTGTGCATTTTAAAAAATAATTCCACTGTAAATGGCAATAAGGACCTACCTTTTGGAGGGATCTTTTTGAAGGCATAATGAAATTAGTTTTCTAAAGGATTTGCCATACTTTTTCATCATCTCCTTATCCTCTACGCCTGTCTCTAAAGTAGGAGGGTCATTTTGAAGTGTCAGCATTAACACCTACAGTAAACCCAAAAAAGAGATACTGTAAACAAAATCAATTCAAAACAAGTAGAAATGAAAAGAAAATAAATATTCCACAGAACACATATATTTAGATATCTTGAGTTGCTATTGACAATGAAGGACTATCTAGCAGCATCAATAATACAGCTAACAGCATTAAGTAACACAAAGTGACTGTTACTTTCATAGGAGGGTATTTGTGATAAGGTGCTGCTCCTGTTGCTAACTCAATGGCTGTTATCCCAAAACTCCACATGTCAGCTTTGAAGTCATAACCTCGCACCTGGAATAGAACCAGAAAGGAAAAACAAGGTGATGATGTCTCAAGTTCCAAAAACTAAAGACTGGGAAAAAAAAAAAAAATATTATATATATATATAGATATATATAGATATCTATATATACACACACACATATATATATACACACATATACATATTAACATTAGGAATACCTGCTCCATTACTTCAGGGGCCATCCAACATGGAGTACCAACAAAAGTTTTCCTTACTTTGTTACGAGTAACATCACCTCCCGTTGCTAAAAATGCACTAACACCAAAATCTGGGAAGGGGGAAAAAAGTCAAAATCTGTTAAACTGCCTATAACAAAGCAAAAGTTTTACACTTTAGAAATGAAGTAAATTCATAAAGGTCTACTTATAGAAACTCTCCATTGCAGAGCTTATCTTTGTTTTGTGACACACTGTCTTGAAACACAATGAAATACACGGGGATAGTTTTATCTGAGAGCACTTCACTAAGACACCCTCAAGTTCAGCCTCCTAGTATGTGTCTTCCTGAATAATATTACAAAGGACTCCTGCATGTCTGTCATGTAAGATGTTCCTGTGCACACTTTGAGCCAAGGTTTGAAAGGTTTCCATCTGATGCTGTTCAAAGATAAGGAGCTACTGCTGTCTAGCTACTAAATTTGACTGCGATTTGAACAAGAGGGAATACCATTTATAATTTAAATACTTACAGAGATTTGACAAATCAAAGATAACCAGCAAAGTGATGAACGATCTACATTTCATGGTAGACAACGACATTAATAGTTTTTTCCAGATTCCAAAATTGCAAAATACCTTAGTGTTCTGTGAATCTATTACCATACCAGTGACAGCTGTATGGGAGAGGTATGGCTTAAATGGAAGAAAGGAGAGCAGATTATCAATGTATGAAGAAATATTGCTATTTTGGATGAAGCTATATTAAGAATATTTTAGACTATCCTATTTACAACCCAGTTACACTAAAATCAAGCAGTTTACTACAGACCTTCAATTTTTATTTTCCTATTGTTCCCTGATTTTAAGGTAAAAAAAAATCAGTAACTAAAGAAAACTTAGTTTTATCATTACTTTCCACTAAACAATCGTTAAGCATCAGACTCAAATGCTGGACCTCTTCTACATCACAAAAACACACATAAATACATTAGACAAGTACAAAGCAGGCTTCAAACAGTATTCTTTAATTTTCCCTGCAGCTTGTCTGATGAATATATATATATTTATTTTTTTTAAATTTGTAAGTTATAGAACAGACAGGTTTTGTTTCTATTTCTGAAAAGCATGAAAAGCTTCAGAAACACCCGCTTCTAAGTTCTACTGACCTAAAAACACTAGTATTAGTGTCAGTTTTCTGAAGAGGAACTATTGCATATAAGAAAAAGCTGAATGGGTAGAAATAAAAAATGAATAAATAAAAGCATAAAAAAAAAAAGGAGAGATGGAAAAAAAATGTCCTTTGAGTACCAAAGATAAATAATTTGTATTGGACAATACTTTACAGGTCCTTTCAGGAACTGAGATACACAGGTAAAATCCTGACTTAACCTTACTGCTGTTTTTCCCTATTACCATTAATTTCAAAAAGGACAACACACAACAAATATAAATGGGTGAGGGAAGAAAATGGATAAAAAACCAAAACACACAACCCAAAAACTAAGTAAAATGTCTTATTGCACAAGCTTCAAAATGAAGTATGGCACCACCTCACTGAGAAAGATGTGATGACTCTTCAATTAAGTCAAGTAAACATTTCACTATAAAATTAGTCAAACATTGTTGTATGTTTACAGACAGAAAGAATGCTTTGAAAGCTACTCAATAAAAACAAGACTTTAGTTTCCAATATTAGGTGTAGCTTCCACAAATACAGGTTATTTAAGAAAATACATGACATAGAGTAACAATCTGCCTATCACATAGGAGACAATGTATTTACATAAAGAGGAAAGAGAAACGTATCATAAGGGAAGAGCTGAACAATTCAAAAGTGTTAGGCACTTAAAGTTACATTTAATATGAAAGAAAAAACTAATTTAATGAAGAGCCCTGATTTTACTGTATTAGTAAAGCATTCTGAAATCAAAGGAAACAGAGCTGCCCAAATAAACATAGAAGACAAATTACTTGTAGGCTAACACCTTTTTCACCTCAGCCTGGGCTGGGCACTTGGCCTCAGCCAAAACCAAGCTTTAGGGTGAGGATCAGGCTTGGGAGAATGACAAAACCACTGCTTCCATGGCAGTGGAGCTGCAAAGCAGCTGCTGCAGGAAGATACGGATTGCAAAGATGTTTCTTCTTAACTTTGTCACCTTGACAGTGGCTGTAGACTTTAACCTAAGGCTCAGTCAAGGCCACATGTAGAGTTATGCTTAAGACTGGGAGAGAAATAAAAGCATCAAGCCTGTGAGAATGGGGATGGCCAAAGAAAGCTTGGGCTGCCAAACAATTCCCCTGGTAAATCTTTCTCCTCCATCTAGCTTGATCAATGGAGACACAGGCTCTGCCTGTTTTTAACCAGATCTTTTCAAACATATCTGTGGGTATGGATTACCACAGGAGTGAACACACTGAAGACCACTGGTGCAATGGGTAAGTTCACACAGCCACCTGTGCACAAATATGAAGAGCAGGATCTTCTGACTTGACTCCTTCAAATGTGTTCTTTTTCTTACAAGCTTTATTGAAACTGCCATTTCTTGTATAGAATAAATGCATCATACAACCCATGCCGCCTACATTTCCACCAATCTCTACAACTGCTCTTTGCTATATGCTCCTTACCTCATCTCACGTATCTGTTCCTTTACCGGTTTGACATTTTGACCTTCACCAGGCAGCTCAGGCTTAGAAGGCTTGAAACCCTGACTACTTACAATCATCTTGTTTGCCCAAAGCACCAGATGTTACAATCCCAAGAGTTTAAAGTAGAATGTCAGAGCTGCAGGACTGCAGTGACTATTTAACATTATATTTCTGAATAAGTCAAAAGTTTCCCGCTCTGTACAGAGGTCTCCCCACTTTAAATAAAAATATGTGTATTTTGCTCTTTCCCACCAAAGACTGAGCAGATTCTGTTTGCAGAACCTCCAAGGTCCATAATCAGAGGTCTCTGCAGCGCTACCCCAATTCTTTGAAGAATCTATGCTCTTCTGCATCTTCACAGAAGTCTTTTGTCAAATAAACCCTGGGCTAAGCTTCATTTGTGAGCCATAGCTCCTTAGAACCCAGAAATGCTAACAGACAGCTGTGTCTTCAAACAATACACTTCATATATATTAGTAGTGTGTACTACGGATACAGGTTTTCATTATATAAGCTTGAGGTGCAGAAGAATGGGCAGTCCAAAGAATCGAAGTTCTTCTAGCAAATAAAAGGAAGCAAAATTATCAGATGTCTGTTCTCGAAAGATGAAAGGAGATCTTACTTTGTCAAGGCAAAAAGATGTAAAAAGGATTAATTTCAGCCTCTTTGACATTTAAAACTGGCTTTCAGTTAATGTGCAATGTTCAGCTGTCCCAAAGAGAACAGCCTCACACCGACAAAGAAACAAGATTGACACCACTGCACTTTTCTCCTGAAGATCAGAAATAACCTGGTATTGAAATAACGCATCACAGAAAGGCACATTCCCCCTATCTATCCAGCCACTCAACTTCCTCAGTCCAACTTGCAGTGAATGTCTTACCAGCACAATTAAAGCCTAACTCATTAAGATGCCTACAGCAAAAAGGAGGAAAAGGTCAAGAAATCAAGCTCTGAAGTTGAACTAGAAAGGGATAAATTTAGTTGTTTGAATGTTATCTGATTACTGGGAGAGTAGATTTGATTATGTGTGAAAGTAATATTCTAAAGTCAACAGCTTTATTTCAGATGGCTCCTGAGATGTTATCTTTCAACTTTTTAGTTATTATTTTTAATTAAGTTTGTTGCCTGGACATCTGCTCCTTTACAACAGAAGATCTAAAAAACACTTGAACAACACAGACTTCAAATCTTAACAGTTGCCAAAAGTGCTATATGAAGTGAAGTGACCTGTTAGGTACAATAAAGTGAATAAATAAACATCAAGTATCTTATTAAAATTTGAGTCTATAAAATTGACTACCTACTTAAGTCTTGAACTCAAACAAGAAGATTTAAAATTGCTCCAATTAGTAAATGACTCACCTGGCAGACAATATTTTCCCATCAAGTTTCATAAACTTCAGACACTGGCATATTAGATCCCTCAAACTATATGTTTACATGGTACTTTCAAAGCATTGTTTATGTAGAAAAGAACTTTTGACCATAGCCATTTTTATTACTGAGGGCTACTAAACACAAAGCTTTCATCGCTGGGTCATGAGCTATAAACTGTGAAAGGCCTGGGAGTGTGCTGGGAGAGGGGGCAGGTATCACCACCTGCTCATGCTATTTTCCAGATACCTGATACTACCCTGAAAGATGGGATATGCGGTTTGCTAAGTACTTAAGACCTTATGAAGACTAAATAATTTGATTCTCACATACTACCAAGAAGCATATAGATACATTCAGAGTTGCTACCATTTGCAAGCTGTTTAAGGTACATGGGTGATTCAAAAGGAAATTTTACAAGGACACAAAAAATTTCCTGATACATTTGACAGAACACAGAAAAATATCGAGTAATTTCTACATCATATATCATTAACCAAAATTCCTGAAATCTGAAACTAGATAACTTGTAGCTACAGGAATTGTTAAAAGCCAACAGAAAAAATTGTATCTGTTGCCCCTAATCCAGCTGCAATTACCTTTTTCTCTTATTCAGTCATTACTTTACCACTGCCATTACCTGCTATTTGCACAGAGCCATCTTCACCAAGAAGAATGTTGCCAGCCTTCAAATCTCTAGAACGTACAAACAGAGCTTAGTAAGAGAGTACATATGTGCACCTTTTATGTAAATAAATAGATCAATAAACATTGCATAGTTATTAGTTTCACAAAACAGCATTTTAAAAATTACAAAACAGATACAGGAACTGAAGTATAAAATGTTAACTGATTTACAATAGAATAGAGTGAAGAACTCTAACTCTCAAAAACTCAGTCTCTTTTGTACAAAATGAAAACAGAAATACTTAGGTCCAAAGGCTCTTTTACCACTTTTATAAATAAAATCTCACAATCTGGGAGCTTTCAGAGCTTTAGAGTAAGAAGTAATGCTTTCTCACATCCTCTGCAACACTAATGGAAAAGAAAAGTTGAAAATCTCCTCTTTGATCTCTTCACAGAGAGGCTCATCTTCAAGAAAGGTCAATACAAATACGCAGTAGTTTTCTACCCAATGAAACTATTACAGCTCGGGGAATAGCAAGCATATTTTGCTATAGGGTACCATAATGAAAAGTTACATGACACTGAATCTGTCAGAAATTCAGCACGTGTTTAACAGTCAACTGTATCTATTTAACATACTTTTCACACATCATGTTAAGAAGAAACTTTTCTGGCTGTTTTTATTTTACAGATATGTGTATCCCATTCTTAATGCACAGGATAAATCGTTAATTCAAAATATATCATAAACATTAAGAATTTGGGCAAATCAATCTCCAAAATGTACTGAAAATACTTAACACATTGCTATTGAAAGGTAATATAACTTGTTTCCTTATACAGAAACAAGAACGCATCAAAACACACAACAAAATCCCTGAATAATTCTGGAAACAGCTCCAACTGGCCAATACCACCTGATACAGTGTCCCCCAAACTCCCACGGCTTTTACCTACAACAGACATGGGAAAAGGAACACTCGCTGTATTGTCTTGAACAAGACTTCTGAGGTACTGCACAGTTTACAAATTAAATGTTATAATAAAGGAGAAATCTCAGATATAACAAATAGATCTCTCTCTTTTTATCTTTTTAAGGTTCTTTAAGAGTAGACAAGTGGAATGCCCAAATCTGACCTCAAAGGGTCCCGTTATCCTTAAAAGCTAATGGATGTTCCTTCCACAACAATACCAGCTAAACATTAGACTATGAATTAAGTTTTGAGGGAGATGTTTGGCATTCCAGACCAGAAGTCAAGATAATTGTTCTTTATTTCTCCATTTATCTCAATTTTCTCTTTGCAAAAGGAAGAAACAGTTCTTGATTTACATGAGAGGCAGTTCATTTATGAGACATAAGAAGTACACATAAAGAACAATTACTGTGCTACATCTGCAATACCTTGATTCTCAGGGTTCTGTTTGCAGTGCATCTGCTTTTCGTTTAAAGGACTCCCTTATAAAAGGCTAACGCTTGGAACAGACAGAAAGCCTGTTGTAGGCACTCTCCTGAAGAGGCAAATTCACCTCAGTGAAATTAATTAGGAAGGGCAGAGTACAGCACTTCCAACATCCAAACAGTGAAAGCAACCTGTGGGTTGGCTACAGCAGGTATGTATAGACCATCTTGAGGCACCTGCACAATTTACACTAGGGAAGTTAGTGGAAAGATAATATATAGAAGAGAACAATCACTAGATGCATATACACCGAGATGCAGTTCCATAGTTCCAATCCCAGCTTCATGTGTGATGATAAAGAAAGGTCTATAGAGTTCTAATAGACATTACTGATTGCCAGGAAAAAAATAAATTTCATATCCACGCAGCAGTACCTGAGCGCCCAAGATTACAGGTTTGCTGTGCAACACAATAACCAAGTCACAGATCACATCACATAAACTAGATTCACATTAAATATTTGGAGTATCAAGAGGCACAGGAGTATAGACCACAGTTCTGGCACATTTAGTGCAGCACAGGCCTATCCTAACTGTAAGAGAGACAGACAGAGAGCATAAAGACCTGGTAAGTACTAAGTATTAGTGACAAACTGCAGTCAAGATTACAGCATCTGCCTGAGTGTTTCATTTGATAATTACTGACTGCATTTACAGTCTGTGAAAGAGGCAATACAATGTGCTTAGCCAAGCAACTGCAGCTGACCAGTATTAACAAACCATACATGCAACTTTAAAATTGCTTTTCACTGTGTATACTCTCCTACCTGTGAATTTGCCCATTCCTGTGTAGATAGTCTAAGCCCTCCAAAACTTCTTTAAGAATTGTTGCTATTATGGGTTCTTCAAGGACACCATTTTTGTGCTCTCCTCTGTTGACAATATACTTTATTATATCAAGCATTGAACCTGTATTGTAGATCCAGGGAAAAAAAAAAAAAAGGCATATATACAGTATTATCATATCAGATTATTGAGAAAGTTATATTTATTCATTCTTTCTACTCTACTGCAATTTAAATCTTTGCATGTATGTGTAAAGACCTCGTGTAACTAGCTCAGAATACAGAATACCGCTACCTTGTTCAAACAAGAAACAAAGCACAGTTTTTTTGGTCAAGAATACGGTAACACACAATGACCCATTAGAAAGATCTGCTAATATCTTGCTAAGATACCGTTTATTAAAAGTTCAGGAGTATCCCACATTTAAACAGACAGCAAAGGCTTTGGTTTATTATCCAGCTTAATTATGGTTCATGTGTTCATGACGTAAACATGCAGCTGCAAGACTGGAAGGGGATATTCTCTGCAAAGAAATCACGACAACATTCCTAGTGACACCCAGTTTGAAATGTATATTAATTGCAGTTCGATGTCAAGGAATCTAATAGCAACATTTATTTTCAACAGTTCACAGTAAATTCTTCCCACGAATCACTGGTTTCTCTCAGGGTCTGTGCTTCCTTTAGATTAAACTCAACAATTCACCTAAATGTGATGTAACAAATGGTATTTTATGACCACTTCCTATCCTTACTTTCAAGCATGATGGGGCACTAGTCTGCTGCCATCAAGACATTTTGAAGAACATCACGTAGCAACCAGGACCACCACATCATATTTTGGAGCCTTACTTTTCTAAACTACAAGTACATTCACACAAGTACATACAGAACCAAGTAAGATTTTTATACCATTAACCATCATCATAAAAATTGTAATGAGTGTTTGATTAGTTTAAGCAATAAAAAGAACGCAACATGTATAATGCATACACAAGGAAGAATCTTCCTTGAATAAGGAATGAGAAACACTTCTTATGAAATCAGAAATATATACACTTTTACAAAAATAGAGTGGATTCTGGAGAAACTCAAAAAAGGCCACACTGGCAGAAGTGACTTAATTCTCATCAGTTTTCTCTACACACACTTAATATAGGATTTTAATATATTGATTCAGAATAAAGAATTACAGTAGTTAGATCAACAGTCTTTATCTCAGTAATTCTTAGCCTGTACTATCGACATGTTAATACCTATACAAATTTCTTAAGCTTGCACATTCCTGGTATAACACACCTTTGTCTCAAGGTTCATCCTATGTGGTCTCTCCCCTCTCCTTACTTGGTTTAGGTCAATTAATTCAAAGAAGGTACATTAGAAAAAAGATCATACAATATCTTTGCAGCTAAACAAGTAAAACCAGTAACTTACCACCACTTAACAGTTTCATCACCAGCCAAAGTTCATCCTTCACCACAAAAGATGTGTAATACGTTACCACATTGGGGTGATTGCATTGACTCATTGCTTGAATTTCTTTCTGTAAGAAATACAAAGACCAACATAACACAGCCAAATATCAGTTCTACTTGTACAGAGAGAAAGTTAATTTCCAAAGTGAAATACTACAACAGAACTGAAGTATGCACAGAATATGCACCAAGGCACCAAATCATTTCAGTTTACCTATCGATCTGCATGCAAGACAAAATATCATTGCAAAGAAAATGAGGGAGGCTTGGCCAGGAGATATAGACATAACTACATCAATTTTCTTCTAAGAACAGCAAAGAAATTTCTGCTGAAGTCCCAAATTCAGAGTGAGCAATGAAGAATGAGCAGTCTCCAAGAGCTGAAGGTGTGGATACAGTCTTGACAAGAAAACACAAGGAAAGATCAAAACCTACTGCATTTCCTGTTCAAAAAGGATACGAAAAGAGTCGAATGGGAGCAGGTAGGAAAGGCGGAAGGAAGCTGTTGGACAAAGGACACAGCACCACTGGCTCAGCTACTGTGGGATGGACAGGTGGACACCAAAGCCACGCAATCAAACAGAAGTGCAAGAGGAAAAAGCAACATTACAGACCAAAAGTCAGAGGAAACAATTGACTAGAGAAGCACACAGTCACCAACAGATGCACAACGTGGCACTACCAAGTAACACCATCTATGACACGCCACAGCTGTACGCATTAAGAATGACTGCCTTGTATCTGCTATTTCAAGCAGAGTCCTTTTTCTATTCATTCTTTCTGTAACACCTTTCTGGCAGCTCTCCTTATCCTGCCAATGCTCTACTTAGCAGTGTTTAGGCCTTCTTTGTATCGGAGGGTTTGGCCTCACACCAATTTAAGCTCCCACAACCCTCCTTCTCCCTCTCCACCTCAGGCCACACAGCCCTGATCCCTAGTGCTAGAGGAGATGCTGCTGGAGGGTGAGCCAGTCAGGGAGCCAAACCAGCTAAAAATCACTCTCTTCCACCTCCCCTCCCTCCCTGAAAAGCAACTGTTTTCAGGGCGACCCATATTACCCGCTTACTCACCAGCACTGGCTCAGGGCAGGCACTAGGGCAGTCCCATTAAAATTCATTACAGCTGTCACAGATGCCATTTTCAACTTGCAACCTCAATTCAGCAGGTGTTTGAAAGAGGGTGGTTTTTTTCCTTATTATTTGCAATGCACTCAAGATCATGGCAACTTTCTAATTAAAAAGTTAATTTTGTGTATTAAAGACAGTGATTTAATCTCGTGATGCATGTTTGTGACTATTAAGTCAGGCAGTAGCTTGACATACACTTTAGCTAGTCCTGTTGTCAGACCTCCTCCTCAGACAACTTCTGAGTCCTAAACCACAGAAGGATGAATGCCTAGACAGTCATGCCATGAGCCTGAATAACTGAGCAATCTGCAAAATAGCTTTTTTTTTGCCCCCTCCCCAGGAGACAGTACATGGAAAACAGAAGAAACATATTTGAGGAACATTTTGCTTTCCCAGAAGACATGTCAGTTTAAACACAGGTCAAATTACTGCCTTCTTAGTACTGCCTTACATCCTTAGTTCAGGTATCCATACTAAATCTTAATAATAACTCTCCCACTCTCTATTATTATTTCATTTCTTACATTTGTACAGTCCTAAAATGACATCTGGCCTTTGATGGCAACCACGAGGCTGTTGTGCCCCCCCCCAGTAAAAAGGAGTTTGACATGCCGTCTTACATTGTTTATGTATTACTGTGCTGGTAATATACCAAGGGCTCAAGAAGTCTACCTGCCACTAGTGGGAGAAAATATACCTCAGCCTTTTTACTCACACATTAATAGTGCAACAATGTAACTAATACTAATTGATTGTGCTAAGCTTTGCGACCTTCAACTGAAAAGTGCTATGAATATTTTGTCTGCCTGCATCAACTCCTGGGCAAAAATTGAGCTACACAGTAACCACGGCCAAAGGCACTTTGTGTCTTAGCTTCAGCGACTTTTTCCAAAGAGAGTCTTTGCAAAACAAAAATAAACATTCAGGAAGCACCCCACAAGAGATAAGGGATTAAATCTTAGTCAGGAAAGTGTTAATTTCAGACATGCAGTTCTTGAGAGCCCCTATCACACACAGAATGGTGAGCCTTCAGAAACTTCAATTACCTGGTTGCAGTGCATGGTATGCACAAATGAGCGAGAAAAGCATTTGCTTAAAATACACTGTCAGAGGAAAAGCTTGCAGCAGGATGTCCCAGAGTCTCCTTCACATTCACATTACCTTAGACATTCAACACCACCAAAGCCATTACAGAACTTTAAATTTGAAGTCTCTCTCTCACCCCTCTGCTTCTCCCTCCCTTGTGCTAGCACAAGAGTGTGTGCACTGCATCAGGAAATACCTCCAGGTTAAAAGCTAACTTCTTTTTAGCCAGGTTATTCCTGATCCAGTTTCACTGAGCAGCTGCACAAAAACATGTGTCAGCCTAAGGGCAGATGGGTCACACAGTTAATAAGCAACTGCAAGACAGCTCCACTCAGAGCTCAGCTGCAGCACCAGCAGAGCTGGGTCCAGCTCCCAGCGACCAGGCGGGTGCCACCACTCTGCGGGTGCTTCCCCGGGAGCTCTTTGAGGGGCTGGGCGTAACACATGGTGGGCTCCTCCAGAGAGCCTGCCTCCCAGGGCTGCCACAGCAAGAATGCAAACAGTTCAGAAAATCTACTCAATCAAATAAGCCATCCTATGGAATATTATTTGGTTTGTAGTGTTGATTATTTCTTCTGTTTTAAAAAACTGGAGGTAAGCAGATGGCAGAAGATACCCAGTCAGGACAATACTAAGGGAACCTTTTCCTTGGCTCGTGAGGTTAAGTTACATTTAGCTTACAATAGTGAGAACACAGGACATCACAGGAAACAGAGTATTGAATTTCAGGAGTTTGGCAGTTTGTGTAACCTTAGTATTATGTAAACTCCCTCCCCCGCTGCCTTTCTATTTTAATTGACATTGGCCCAAGCCCTAAGTCTGCTTACACCGGCACCAAGCTTGCTGCATTTTCCACTTCTCTGAAGGCCACACAGCTGAGAATTTGTGAAGGGTGCCTTTGCACAGCATCCATAAGCAGCAGGACTTTACAAAACAGTATGTTCAGAGGGCAGATAAGAGTTTTAGAATGCCCATGTGCCAAAAGAAACTGTTTGATCAGAAAAAATAAGTGATGAAAAAATTGAGCAGGCTCAAAAATACTGCTAAAAACCCAAAACACAACAGCATTCTAACTATTATTAACAGAAACAAAAATGTTAGTACACTTGTAACAAGAGTTTTTAAGGTCAATGATGCTCTTTTCCATAATAGCATCTCTATTTTAAATCTCTGTTAGAACTGAGTCAGAATAAGTATACTTCCTCTCACAAAAAAAAATAAAAAAAGAAAGAATTATGTATGTGTATGCATGCACATGTGTGTATATGGACATCTAAAAATAAAAGGAATCATAAATATCCCTTTTTTCTTTCTTCCACTCCTAACCAGGAACTCTGAAAGCCAGAATTTATGTTCAGATCAAAACAGATCAACAAATGAAAGAAACACAAAATCAGAACACAGAAAAGCATAAATTGACTTATGTTAAAAAATAAAAAAGATGGTATGGACAGTTGTCTTTGTACCAAAACAAAGCAATATGGGACAAAACCTTCAAGACCTATTGTCTCATTTTGCAGACAGTAGAGACATGTCAGCAGTAAAGATAATCAAGCACTTGCTAAGGTAACTTTGTACAAACTGGCAACTAACTTCTGTCATTTCTCTAGACCACCTGGATATCTCCTGCAGATTTTTGGCAGTTTTGTCTGGTTTTATTTTTTGTAACTTTCAAATCCTTAATTCCATTACAAGTTCAAATTCTAATCAAAAAAGATCAAATTTTGGGCATTTTATATTACAATGACTAGTGTTTCTGGGTTTATAGAAATGTTCTTTATGGGCTGTAGATGTTAATACATCACGCACAGCATCTCGCCTTGGGCTGTTCTCTTTCTAAACACAGTTCAGAATTTATCTTTAGAATTTAACTGACAGAAGCCTCACTACCTCAGAGGTACCTTCTACTACCACAATCCTCTTTTAAAAAACACAACCATGTTCCATACAAACTGTTACATAAACTGAAGGCGAATGCCATCAATCACCATAGGAAGAGCATTTTGGGTCCTCCACTGTAAACAAGCCATCTTATCTGAAGAAACTGGATGGACCATACCCTCTGTATCAAATTCAAGATATCTTTTGCACTGGCAATTCCCTGCTGAGGAGATCATTTCCTTCAGAGGCAGGAATTTCTGCATTAGAAAAAGCCCACAGTCTCTAGGCAGTAGTATAACCTGTGGAACAGAAGAGAGTGTTCTCACTTTTAGAATGGTTTTGTGTCCTTCAACTCTTGTTATGCTGCCTGCATATAAATACGCATTAGTCTTACAAGCACCCAATCTAGGAACATTAGAAAGCAACAGGTTTCATTTTTTAACAGTTCTTTGCAACTCTGTCTGGATTGCCATAACCAGCGCAGAGGAAAAACTCTTGCAGTCCCTTTTACAAAGGGCCTCTTACGGGTCCCTTCCTCCTCTGATCAGTGACCCAAACAAACAGCATTCCTCAAATGGCTTGTTACGGCTTATCAGATAAATGCGTGTTATTAGCTTTAACAAGAGTTTCCTTGTGTAGATGACAGTGTAACCATTCCTACTTTTTCCCTCAGAAGTTATCATTACAAAATGATCCAGCAAGTAGTTTTTGCCATGTTTTGGTGCTTTAGAGATTTTGAGAAGTCCTACTAAATTTTACCTTTGCATTTTAAACAGTGTTTAACCAAAGAAAAATGTATATTTCCTCTGTATTAAGAGACAACCAGACAGTAATCTCTTGAAAATCAAGTCTTCAGAAAGCAAGGGGTAAAGTTCTTCCCACAGCTGGTTATCCCAAGCTTCAAATTTGTACTTCTTGGTTTTGTGGCATTAGAAATTATACATTAGTAACAAATATTTTTAGGGGAAGGGTATATTTCTTCCAGGAATATTTTCAAATCCTTTTTCTTACTATTATCCTGCATAAAATTCTACCCTCGCTCTTATAACCAAGCAAAAACCAAAACCAAAACAGAAGGTAGTCCCCATGTAGTATGTTCCCCTCCGATTTACTTACAAGTAATTCATCCATACTGGTTTGGCATTTTTCTAAGTTGATCCTCTTTATTGCTACACGTTCTTGCCTGGGTTTGCATAGCGCTGCCTGGACAACTGCTGTAGCACCACTACCTGAAAAAGGGCAGAAAAAACCCACTCTTAATATAACAGGAGTTTAAACCAGTAACCAACATAAGGACTCCATTCTGGCAAAGAACTTAAAATCTGCTGTTTATCCTTTTTCAGTCTTTCCACTAGCAAGACTGCTTGCATGCTTCTCAAATGGAGAAGAAAAACTTCGAAGTTTCTGTTTCATAGTTCACAAAAAGTTCTTAAGCTGACAAATTAAAATTTATCAAGTCATACCCACAACCTCAATGCATTTCATATACTTTGGGAACCATTGTGTTTTTGTCTTTGGATACATCTCTTGTAATCAATAACATGACTTGCACAACTAACACATTTAAAACATTGGGGGAAAGGGGATGAGGGAGAGCCGTGCTTTATCAAGTGTTATTTCTTTCTGTTCTTTCAGGTGAGTCCCTGTTTAACCATGGGGTTTTTTTTTTCCCCACTATGCAATGAATAGAAAAATATCAGTAAAATTGCACATGCCACATCTTCTGCAGTTGCATCTGTATTCCTGCTCATTCATCATGATTAGGGTAACATCCTACAAAAATTATGCTGATTCTTGTGAAGAGCACAGGAGGCAAGAGTATCACACCAACAGTAAGATGATGCACGTTTCTGAATGGCCCAGCAGAGAAAGTCAGTCATGCTTATTTGACATGCAAATTACATACAGTCACAGAGCTATACTGATAACAAAGCTTGGTAGAATTGAACGAATAATTTTCTTTAGTATGCTTTATTTGCAAACAGCAGGTGTAGAAGGTCTTGTTGCTTCTTTTATCAAGCACCCACTAGCTTGTCCCAGTCAGTTTTGCATCACTAAATTCATGAAATGATTGCAAGTAATATTCAGAAAGAGTTTTGCCCAGGTTGCACATCTTGCCACCACATTTAATACAGCAATGTGTGCTTCCTCAAAGTAATTATATCATGCTCATTCATGCAGAAATCTAAAATCCCCCAATGAGTAGCTTCTACTTGTAATTCTAAATATTTTAATATAAATTATGGATTTCTGGTAAGTCATGAATTGAGCAACATGTTATACTAGCCTGCTCATACCCTATATTCTGTTTATGCTCAGTAATTGGCATGTCCTAGATGAATACAAATTGTGAACAAAAAGCCTTTTGTTGTCAAGCTCTACAAACATGGATTCAGTTACCAGCCGACTTAAGAACAATTGAGAGCCTTTCCCTCTGCACATCTGAAAACAGCACCGACAATACCTCATGACTGAAAGTTATTGTTCATGTTTTAGTTGCTATTTGCTTAGCTATTTTCATGTATTTTTTGTTCACATGACCTTTTCACTCCAATCACAAAGCTTTTTAACTCAGTGTATGAATTTCATTACAAAATTCTGAGCTCATCTTAAAAAAAGTCTCAACAGAACTAACTAGTCATATTATTGCAGGATGTGGTCACAGACAAATATTGACATGTCCTGTTCCGTCTGCTTACAGAACAAAGCCTTTAAAAATTAAAATAATGTAAGTAATAAAATAATTAATAGAGGTTTCAAAAATTAAATAAGAGATCCCAAGGAAGGAACCACCAAGTCAGCATAGTTCAGCTCAAGTAAGACTCATCTCTTTAACAAAGCTCTCATTCTGCAGACATCAAGACACAAATCTTCTCATTACTTTGGCTATACAGCTGTAGGTTGAGGCAGGGTGAAAAAGGCAAATTTGTAGCTATTAAGGATACAGGAACAAAGACCAAGATTTTCCTTGATGTATCTTTTTCATCTATTCTGGTAGTTGTAGGAAACAACTAGACCTCCGCTGTCAAAATAAATTCATATACAAAGGCCACATAAAGGACAAACAGAAAGAGCACACAGAAAAATTATTCGGCTAACACCTGGATGAAATCCTGGCTGCTTCTTCAAGTTAATGTAAAATGACAATAAGTAACACTTCAAAACATTTGGGAAAAAACAGATTACAAAAAAGAGTCCTGTCACATCCCTGACCCCATCCTGCTATATCACTTCCTTAAGTCCTGCGAGAACCCAAACCAAAGACTATATGCTTACTACTAGTTAAAAACTCATGATTGCAAAACTAATCCTGAGCTACCCTCACACACAAGTTTAAGATCTGTTCCCCTTTTGCCTACTGAAAGAGGACAAGATGAGAGGTTTTAGGACACAAACTAGAGTCTGAAGTTTACTTCTATGAAAAACCTTTCAGTGCATTTCCCTGTGTTTTCTTCTCAGACAGAGATGACTTGCAGTGGAATACTCTTTGCCACAAGAATATGATGCACTGACAATGCAAAAAGCTTTCTATGTTTAGAATAAAGCCAATCTATCTAGGTTTCTTCTTTCTCCTGCCTTTTGAATACTCTACATGATACAGTATTTTGATAGTAAAGGCAATCTGTGCAGACTGTATTCGCAGTGGGACCTATATATAAAAGCCATTTAAAAAAGCAGTTTCAAGTACTGAAGTAGGAGCCAGGCACTTAGTGGCTATATGTCTCCTTCCTCTTAAAGGATATTCCCCTCTCCTCCTCTAGCACACAAGGTGAACAACCAGCAATGAAGATGAGGAAAATCTGCAGCATTCCTGTCTCACCAGAAGACTCCTTCAATCTCAATAGAGATGCCCTTCTCTGGTCTACTAAATAAGCAAAAATGTGAAGTGTTCCAGAGGAGTAGCTGCTATAAACAGGACTACCTAGATAGGCATTTCAGTTGAGAGATAACAGACTACATGAGTAATGCGCAATCATACAGTGAAACCAAATTTTCACAGACACAACTATTTAGCATAACAAATTAGGGCCATGGGAAATGACTGCATAGAACAGATCACAGTCAACCATTCCTTGTCAGAAGGCATGACTTGTTCGGGTATGCTGAACCTTACGAGTCTTCCACAGCCTAACTCTCCCAGCAGAGAACACCCTAACTACACCACAACTAAAGAAAAGACTGGTTTTAGCATCCAGCCTCTATTAAGGAAACTGTAGTATAATAAAAGCTCAGGCTGGATAAACCATGAGGCCTTTAGATCAAGCTGTCTCCTGCAGAAGGAGGACAAAGGATTAACAGTGGTCAGGCTCAAAAAAAAGAGCTTTGTAAGAAATATGTTTTTTCCACTACTGGAAAAGTCCTTCTCCTGCTACAGACAAGCTCTCTTCACCAATTTCAAAAGTTGGCAGAGAAATAAGGCAGCTTCAGTCCACATTAAGATACCTAATACTCTGATTTCACAATGGTCAACAGGTCAGAGAGTTTCATCTTGTCCTCAACATTTTTTGCTGCCATCCTTCTCTCTAGTGCAAGCATGCCCTCACAGCCAACCTGTTCCTTCATGCTATGGACATGCACACCCTACCACCCTGCCCTCAGCACAGCAGACCCATTCGAAATGCTTTTAACTATAATATTTGGGTTCATGCAACAGAAACATTCTCAAGAACAATTACATATGACCACACTTCTTCTGAAAGGGCATAACCGAAAAGTAGTTTTCTACATTGCACTTTGCAAATGCTTCCAAGAAAGCATACAAAAACCCCGCAAACACAAATACTCATCCAGGATTTAAGCATAAGTGAGTAAGTTCCTTCAAGCTGTTCTTGAAAAATAAAGGTATTTTTTCTCTCTTTTTTTTAATACAGGCACTTAACCTTCATGATACCTGTCACCAGCTAACAAAGAGAAGAAGAAGGGTCTTTGAACAAGTGTGATCAACAACTGATACTAACATTTAATTTTTATCTACCCTCCACTAATCTGGTCTCAAAAAGACAGTGAGGTGAGATGACTGGACTGTACCACTTGCACATCACACATGCACACATCCTTCTTCATACAAGCATGTAACAGTTCATTTATTCTCTGTTATGTATAAAGGTCTGACACTTTCCACTAATTCACCACAGCACAGTAACCCTATTCAAAATAGATCTAGAACTATGCCATCCAATTTTCTTCTGAAAAACAAAAGTCAGTAAACTTATTGCCCCATAATAATTCACCAAGTCTTTTTCTAGTAGTTCCATGTTACTCTACAGTATGCCAACACAAACCTTTTTTGAAGATTTCTGCATTCATTAGGTCCCTTCAGACACCCTACCCAAAGACACCTTTCTCAGCCCCACAGTTGTTTCACCTAATCTCTGAAGATAATGTAATCTGTTGGCAACGCTGAGTTTTCTCATTGACTAGGTATCTGAAGGGTTAGGCAGCAGTCGTAATTGGAAAAGATTAAATACCTTATCTCAGAATCTATACAAATTCTCACATGCTGACCTACACCATCGACATTTTTATACCTCTTCCGCTTCCCCAGCATACAGACATCTCCTATTAAATGTAGCTGACACCACACAAATTTTAAGTCAGCCTCAAATCCAAGACTGTCTGTAAAAGAAGTCCATACTAAACAGAATAAAATCTGTGAAAACGGATTAAACAGCTATAAAAGTATTTTTATTTAATCTTTCAAACAGTCCAGTTCTGAAGAACAGAGTCCCATAGGTAATTCTCAAATGCAGCTCATACACAACGTAACTGCAGAACTCCTTTTGCATAGAGCAGAATGCACTTGTAAACACAAACTATACCTGCACAAATGGAGTCATAAATCATGGGGGGTTTTATGTAACATGCAAAGCACCTGTGCTTATATACAAGCTCTGAAAGTTATATTTTATATGTTGTATATTGCATGCAATAATGGGTAGCATATTTCAAGCACTACTACATATGTGTTATGAACTGACCAGTACTTCAACATATACTGTAGCAGCATCGAGCAAAACTAATTTATTCAGTCTCAAAAGAATCAATCCTGTTGGTGGCAAAGCAATACTTTTGGTTAAGAAATCGAGAACAAATAAACTTTAATTTCTTTCAGTTTCTAGCTTTTACCCCACAATACTCTAGAGATCTTTCAGTATTACCCATTTTCTTTCATATTGCTTCCACTGACTAAAATAAGTTATAAATCACCTCATTAAAGCTCATTTAGACCACTATACTAAACTCTAAAACTGGCTGAAATTTAATTTCTTCACAGAAAATGAACTCATCATTTCCCTCTCCATCTTCACAAAACAAATGCTTCTGTTCTTAAGAACTTCAGGATAACCACATAGATACAATTTACTAACAACTCCTGCCTACTTTGTGTTCTTAATTCATGCTGAGATCAAATCTCTCCCCTCAGAACTCACTTGAATACTAGTTTGCTAGCCATTAGGTTTATGACATAATTCACTTAAAATACACTAAGTGTTCTACCAAATCCATACCCATACATAGAACTGCTACTTCTGCATTTTCATTATTCAACCATTAATCTCATTAATTCTTCATGGAGCCATACAAAATTAATTTGTTCTGCACCTGGACATTTAAAAACATCACCATTATGGCTACAGAATCACTGGGTTATCCAATTGCTGTATTTGACTTTTCGTGGGACAGTAGCTCACACAAAGTCTTTGAAGTCTAGCTTATCCCAGACTACTTTTCAAAAGCAAGTTGCATGAATAAACCAGAAAAAAAAAACCACACTCTCCAAAGATTATAAAGGTCTACAAATACTTCTGTGACCCCACTGAAGTCTTAGAGAAGTAGCTTAAATGTCCACGTCAAAATTATGATGCATTATAGAAAATGTACAAGAGAATTTCTATGCAAGCGGTGAAACAACCAGTACTAAAGCTAAGATACAGCAAGCTTGACATCATATTCTGCATGAAGGAAAAAAAAACAAACAAACGCAGGGGGATTCACAATCAGCAATAAAACCCCATATAAAAGAAAAACAGGGGCAGGAGAGAATGAGTAGGTTTTTTTAACTATTCTCTTTATTCCCTGCCCCCCCCCACAGTAAAGGACTGGTTATATCAGATATGTTGGCTAGATACATTGTAGGAAATATTTTGAGGTTTGCTATGCAGTACCATGCTACAAGTCCCTCCCTGTCAAGTCTGCAGAACACAATAAAGAAATTCTTCTGCCATGAGCACATGATAACAGGAATCTACCTTCTTGAACACAGAGGTTTCTAAAATCAGGGTACAGCAAATAATTATCAATCACAAACTAATTATTCAGGAAATAAGACAAATCAACAGTATACAAGAAAGTGGAGAACCTGTACTGATGATCTGGAAAATATAAGTCTTCTTTTCTCCACCGTATGCCCAGACACACCATGTTGCTGTAACTCTTCTGAAATGTCTGTCTTATCTGAAGAATAATCAGCTATCACCACCAGTCATGGTTTAAAAATGTTAAAAGAGCTCTGCTCAGACTGACAGAGACATTAAAGAAATCTGTGGCTAGATAGTGAAACCAGACATATTTGGATTAGACATAAGTTTAATTTATTTATTTAATAATTAATAAGATTTTTTTTATCTATTTATCTGCATTCAGATTTGAAATAAAGTATCAGCATAAGTGATGGCTTTTTGCTTTCAGACACCTGCTTGGTAAGGTGACTTCTGTCCATGGCCATACAGAGCTCAGCACTTGCCAGTTTGGTACAATGTCATCAACACACTAAGGTCAGATCTGAATGTCCAGGAATGACCGTTAACTATGTGTGGGCATTCAGGTAAACCTGGCAATAAGCACACAGTTTGGAAAGGGGCAGGTGGAAATAAAAAACAGAGACCATGGCCACTACCTCCTTCCACCTCAAGACTGTCCACTTCCCTCTGTTCCCATCCTGTCTCTCCCAACAGATACCGACAAGTGCTGATGTTAACCCCTAGCCTGAGAATTTTTTTTTCCCCTTTGTCAGAGAGGCTTTATTTAGTGCAACTCTATCAAAACAAGGCAAATAGATGAATAACCAAAAACATAACCACTGTTGAAGCTCAGCAGAAATAAAGCTGTGCCTCACTACTAGAGAAATATATCCTGGTACGCATACAGTTATGTTCCATACTGCACACAGTCTTGCCTTTGAAGCTACAGTAGTAAGACAGCCAGTATCCCAGCTCCCTTACCAGTTTTCCAATCCAATATACTATATTTAGTGCAGAACACGGTTTTATCCCCCTGTGCTATCATGATTAGTGTTCAAAGTAACAAAAACACAGCAGGAGACAGGGTTAGCAACCTGCCTGACAGCCCAACGTTTCAACACTGAGAAACTTTTAGCCTTATCAATCACAAAAATAAGATACACCACATGACAAAAATACATTCCTGTGCTTCTTTTAAGAAGATACTTACGAAGAAATTCAAGTCTTCTAGGTAAGATAAGGTGCTAAAAAGGCTGAGGATCAACTTTTAGGAGTGTATCAGACAGTAACCACAATGCTTTTCCTTTTGCCCATCTTTGAACAGGAAGCTGCATAGATTCCAAACACTCCTTAGTGCTTGATGCTGGAAGGTGTAAATGTGTTGCAAAGGAAAGTGTACTGATAGCAAATATCTGGGCAGTTTAATGCTCATCTGTGTGTGTCATCATCAAAATTACCTTTTAACTAAGAACTCCATGGCCTTGAGTCCTCTTACATGCTAGTTGTGGAGCTCACAGGGAGCCGTGTACATTTCCAGACTTGGTATGAGAGCACCTCCCACTCTGAAGCAATCCACATCAAGGAAATGTCACCACCACAGCAGGTAAGGAAAACCTAAACAAGGGCAGTCCACCTGCAGCAGGTGTTGTCTTCTCCTTGTCATTTAAAATGGATGAATCATCTAAAAGTTGAAGGGCAACTATACCGACCCAAATTAGACTATCTAGGCAAACCCTGTATTATCAACACTACCCAAGATTAAATTCCTTTTGCTCTGCTCCACATCTCCAATATCTTCACAAGAAGTGTTATTTATAGGTGAAAAAAGCATGCATTTAAAAAATCCAATATCATCACTGCTTCAGAAATTGCAGTCATCAGTGGAATTTGCCTCATGGAGGTGTCAGGATAAGACTGGTTTGACTGGAACCCCCTGCTCCTGACCCCTGATAATGTGGTCAGCATAACTAACACCATTTTATAAGGCAAGGAGCCATTCTCTGTGACTCAGCAGGTCACATATTCATTCCCTTTCCTGTAATTACCAGGCCCTGAAGGTCCTGTGAACCAAGCAGGAAAAAAAAAAAAAAAAAAAAAAAAAAAAAAAGGAAAAAAAATAAAAAAAGGGAGAGAGAAAATAGGGATTTCTTCTTCCCCTCTCTACCAGCCTCCAGATTCCTGGGCACCAGGCCGATTACTCCCTGTTTTATCAGCCTTGAAGGTCCCAGGCACCGGGCCAAGCTGGTGCTGGTGATGACCTTGTCACAGCACACACAGCACTGTCCATAAAATCAATCACTTACAAGTCCTGAGTGAAATGCAACCAAAGTATCTCTGTTCCAGTTTGCAGAACTTATATTTTCCTCACAACTATCACAGTTTTCAGGCCTGCTTGGGGTATCTTATCATCATTTTATATACCTAATACACTTATACGCCCTTCACTATCATTTTTCCCAGGTTGTGATTATGAAATAATATAAAGTACTGCATTTTAGGAGCTTAATGAACTAAAGAGTATGAAACTGAACTTAGCAGTGAAAAGTCAAGTTCTATATCTGGAATGATCTTTCAATCACATTACCTTCCATGTGAGGTGCCATTGTTAAAAATGAAAAAAGTGAAACAAGGTGTTACATATAAGAGTAAAATAAACTATACTCCATTTCAATATTAATTTTACTGTAATTTACAAAAGTTGCAGAATGGGAACTGATAATTCGATGCCACCAAAAAATAGCTTGTATCACGTCAGAGAGCAAAGAGGTTGCTTCGCAGTACTCACCTAACAAATGCCTAAAACTCCTCTACTTGCACATAAGGGTAACGTGTGAATTCACTAAATTTACAGTCTAGGAGATATGTGTGCCTTTGTATAACGAGCACTATTACACATAACCATCCATTACTTAAAGAGATTTAAAGGAATACTTTTCTTTGGGCATGATGAAAAATAGCTAACTAAAGACATCCATTTAAGCCCAGTACCCAGGGGAAAAAAGATCTACTCTGTTACATTGTCATTAGGTCAGTTTATGTAAAAGAATATGAGGTCAGGAGCATAGATCATCTTTAAAGCTTCTCTGAAAGGACTCTTGAGAAGACCAAAACAAAGAACTGAGCCACACGTAATAATGGCACATATGCAAGAGGTATTATTATCTGTTAGACTGGCTCATGAGACAGAAGAGGGGTAAGAAAAGCTCTGAGGTGCCTAAGCCCTTCTCCAATTAACATTTGTTTTGTAATCAGATCTTCACTGGCTTCGTGCAAAACAAAAAAGACTCCAACCTCACTCACGCTGCAAATTCGTTAGGGAAGAAGAAACAGAACAAATAGCAGCAAAAGAACTTGCAGCAGGCTTTTCCACCCAGGCTTCCGCTGCTCTTGCAGCACGACCAGCAGCACAGCCCCAGCCAACACACTGCAGGCAGGAGCCAGCCCCAGGTGCACAGTCGCACTGGGACCTTCCTATGATAAGGAGAAATGTACTATACTTGATACAAATAAATCCAACGAATCCCTATTCATTCTGCATTTTCCCAACAAAAGGCATGACAGAGTTGGAGCAAAGGATAAGACTTGGTTTAAGAATTTATTACAAACACTACAATGGATTTTGTCTGTCTTTTATTATTATCCATTCATCCTCACAATTTAGGCCAGATAATCAGCTCATAATGTAAACTCTTCAGGCATTTTTCCTTACAGTTGTACAAAAAACTTGAAGTCAAATTCATAGAACCAAAAGCCATAGGAAAGAATATCCATATAAAACAGAGACAATTTCTTGCCATTTTAACATGGAATCATTTCAGTTGTTGGAAGAAACCCTCAGGATCATCGAGTCCAACCATAACCTAATCTAACTCTAGCACTAAAAAAAACATGCTGTGGTTAAGTGACAGACTACATCAGTGACCTAACAGGTTTAACTTTTTTAATTTAAACTTTTTATCATCATTCATATAGTGTTGCATAGAGGAAAAAAGAGGAGGAAAAGAAGCAAACACCAAATCTTGAAGTATGTGTAAGAGGGCTTGACAAGTTTCTGGTTTTACAGTGTTTAACAACACTACGTGAATTTTTCTCACATTTTGAGAGAATAATAAATTTGTTCTTACCAGGTCAATCCAAAAGTATATTTTTCACATCATTGCTTACAACATACTTTTTTAAAAGCTTGTTTATTTTAAATCACAGACTTCAACCTATCTGTTATCAAAGAGAAAAAGCAAAATCTCCAGGTCTCTTGTAGAAGAGGGGGTTTCTACAAGAAATCTGAGAGATCCTCCTCTAGCTAAATAGCCCACCAGAAAGCATACCAGCAGGGGGCATTTCATTTTTCCTTCATTGATCTGAAGAAGCATAAACACTTCATGCAGACACATACACAACAAAAAGTAGCTTTTTTTCTACACTCATTTGAAAAGTTGCTAAAATAAACTTCCTTATCATTCATTCAGCTGCACAACAAAATAATAGTGGGTAATAAATCACAACGTAAACCAAAGAAGTGTATCTAGAAGAGAAAGGGAAAGTTGACATAACTTTTCCCTTACAAATTTTGTATCTGAGTTTGTTGTTTCAAAGGTGTAGAGTTTTATCCGAAGGTGAACAATCAACACAAAAGTTTCACAGGAAAATCTTAACTATAACATTTCAAGTATTAGAAATTTAGAAATACATGTATCAGGATGCAGTTCTTATTCAAGGGCAAAGCCTCCCCATCAGAGAGAAGAGAAATTAAAAATTTCAGGAGAGTAGAAAAAGCAGAGAAATAACCAACAGAGGATAAAGTAAGTGAAGTTAGAGGGGAAATCCAAAAAAAAGTACGAACCTGCACTTACTACTATTTGGTTGCCTGTACATTTGCATTTTGGTTTAGAGCAAATAGGGCAGTTTTGAAGTGAATACCTTCTACTTGATCTTCTTCACAAAGCTTTAGTTTGCTTTGTAGTGGCTCCTGAATGTGCAAAATTCCTTTTGGAGGAACCTGAGCTGGAAGTTCTGCTTCAGCAGAAACATGTTCTAGCCCCAGAAAGACACAATGATTCAGACCGGTCTTTGGATATTTTCAGAAAACAAGGACAGCTAGTATGTTTGGTCCAAGGAACTGGTGTATTTCTTGCTCAAAGTAAAACTCCAATCCCAAACACATTGTAGAGGCCTCAATATTAACTGATTCTCTCATCTGCTCCCATTTCACCAGAAATTTACAGATGTAGACACAACTAAGATACTAAAGAAATTTCATCGTGGAACCAATTTGTAATCCACAAATGTTCTCCAAATCTGCCTTCCTGTTAGCAGGGACACTTTTGTCAGAGTTGCTTCTATAATTCAAGATGCTCTTTGAAAGAACAAACTGCCAAACAAGTATTTTTCTGCTGTTTCACACAAAGATACCACCAAAAATTGCTTCAAACCATGGAATCACAGCATCATTTATGTTGAAAGTGTCCTCTAGAGATGATCTAGTCCAATGGCCCAGCTCCAAAAGGGTCAGCTGAAAGAGGTTGCCCAGCCAGGTTCTGAGTATCTCCACAGATGGAGACTGTGCCAGCTCTCCAGGCAACCTGTTGTCCTGGTTGATCACACTCGCAGTAAAGGTTTTCTTGTGTTAAGAAAGAGATTCATCATTTTTGTGTCCATTGCCTCCTGCCCTGTCTGTGGGCACTACTGAGAAGAGTCTGCCTCCCTCTTCTTCATTCCCTCCCGTCATGTATTCATACATATTTATAAGATCCCCCTGAGCCTTCTTTTTGCCTAACTAGTCCCAGCTCTTGGCCTCAAATGAAAGATGCTCCAGTCCCTTAAACACCTCTGTGGCCATGGACATGCTGATGTTTTGCAGGCTCACGCCTGAAGTGCAAAGCTGAGGAAAATCTCTGTTAACAGAAACTCCCTGAACAGGTTTATTTTATCCAAGCTGAAACATGACCAGCAGAGCTAAGGTTTCTACTGTTTCCCATCTCTTTCTTACCTGCTTGTCCAAACCTCATTCAGCTGTGAGTTTTCAGACCACCACATAGAAAAGCCCCATAGTAACATACTCTGAATAACATATCTGGAAGAAACTGCTATTTTGAGAAACAGCTGTCTATACAACAAAGATCTATAAGGAAAAATAAAAAATAAATTACCTTTTTGTATTCAGGAAGAAAAAGTTAACCTAGCAGTTAATTTGAATCATACTCTAAAACAGCAATGACATGTTATCCTAACAAATGTAGGTGCATGACACTGCCTCAGAAATGAAGCTTTTCCTTCAAAGTTCACAGATGTAAGGAAACTTCTTTCTCCAATACTCTACTACAGAATGAGGTCTTCATAATAAAATCCAAAATAAAAACAAAACCCCTTTCCTACCACCTGTTCTACTACGATCTTTAAATACTTTATTATGTCACATCGTTGGATATATTTCCTCTTAAGATAGATAAACTGCAAAATCTAATTTTTAGTTAAAATATTTGCAGAAAATAAACAGGGATTTTGATTCACCCTGTTGTTTCATCATCAATACAGAAGCCATTATTCAATACGCATACAAATTCTTGTATCTAAAAGACAAAACTCACACTAGAAATGGTTCTGCATAACTACGCTAGACCTCGTTATCTGGTATTCACTGTGGGACCAAAAGTTACTTTCATGGGGTATTACCTGAACTCCACAGAACTCTGCTTACCTCCAACTTACACAAGCAGGATAAAGTGAAGATTTGCTATGCTGGACCAGATTTCCTGCCTAGAAAAAACTCTTAAAAGAGATGACTGTTCATTTCTGAAGTAGCACTATAAACAAATGCTGGTGTTGATTTAGTTGGCATATTTTATTGTTTCTCATTTAGTTTGAAAGTAAACACTTGGAACAATTCTAATACCATGAATGCAATATTTTCCAAGTCTTCCGGATGTCACCACATAGTGCATCATTCTCTTCTGAGAATGAAGAACAGCAATCGACCAAAACAAAGGGAGTATTGCTGCTGTACTGCGATGACGATCTCTAATTAATACTGCAGTGTTGAGCTACAAAGCATCTTTAGCTAGTTCACCCCAAGAGAATGTGCCTGTTGGAATTTGAGTCTATCGTGGCCACACACGACAAGCAAAAAAAACTTACCCGTTTCTTATCCTGCTTCTCATGAAAAAACAGAGCAATATAAATGCTATCATACAATTAAATTTCATCAAGTGATTCTAATCTAATTCTAATAAAGTTCCTATTATTAGTCTGAAGTGGTTCAGAGGCTGGAAGCACAGGACACTAACAGGAAAGTTTCAGTTAAGTCCCTGTAGTAGAAGGGGAAGGTAACGTTATAACTGAATTGTGATCCTTCTGAATCTAAATATGTTTCTTCTCAGAAGTCTAAAGCTATAGCTCAAGCTTATAATCTTGTCAATATTACTCTTAAAGGACACAAACCATGATCAACAAGTAAACACACAACACTTCTCTAATCTGTTAAATTAGCTATTTTTGTACTACTACCCTGAAGCACGTATACTTGGCACATAGTTTGCTTACATCTATAATAATTTCTTTCTATTAAGAAAACCCTCAGACATTCAACATTGATCTTGACCCTCAAGACCTTAAGTTCACACTATTTCTGAAAGAATTACTAGGAACACAGAAAACCTTCCCATTTTCAGTCTGCTTCTAGTCCTCATTTCTATTTTAGTGTGTTGGCATAGCTCAGCTTAAAAGCCAGGTAACATAGTCATTACATCAGCCTGTAGGACCATCAAGTTTCAACCATATTTTACTTCTGATCAGAATACCTCAGAGGCAGTTAAACACCCACAGGAATAATTAGGCTAATAAAACAATTCAGAATTTGTTGATCATGAAGACAAAGGATTAATGGAGACAGCTTATTTATCATAGTGGAGTTTCACCAAACTGTTGAGTGAAGTCACATAGTCAAATACCTTGGGGCAAAGCACTGGAAACATTAATTCTATCAATGCCACAAACTTAATACTTCAGCTAACAAACACACACTGTTCAAACCCTTCACTGAGCTTGTCTTCAGAGCAAACAGCAGGACCGTCACAAATAGCAACCCTGGAAAATCACGCGTGGGAATTTTTCAGACTCTTTAAAAACCCGCCACCTTTAGCAGCATTGTCAGCATCTCCAGACTGCCATGGAAACTTTATGCAAAACAGTCACCAGTCAGCTGAAGTCTACCTAAACGTCAGGAAGCATGCAAACTTCCCCATCAAGATGAAGCTTCTTCCCCTTTACTGCCACTCCCCAGCTATCTATTCTCTCCTGAAAGACAGCCAACCCTTATAAAGTAACTCAGATGACAGCAGTTGCCAGAAAAATTAGGTTCCTTTTACACTGTCAGGTATGACATGATTACTTGCTTCTCCCTGTGTGCTGTCCCTGTTTTTTTCTCAGTATTATGTTTTCTGTCCCAGGGCACGGTTGTTTTGGTTTTGTGTTTGGGTTTTTGTGTTGTCATTTTTTGTTTGTATTGAACTTCTTTTTACTCTAGCACTCTAGGCCCCCGGGGTACATGTTAAATACCACAACATGGTCTCCAGCCAGAAGCACTGTGCGGGAGGCAGCAGGTGGCAGGGAGAAGGAATTGCCACCAGACAGCGCTGGGGCAGGCAAGGGAGGAGGACAGCAGCCACAGCCCACCACAGAATGCAGGAGACAAGCATTCAGCGTTCACTGGTGGCTTCAATTGCAGAATGCATCACGCAACCACACAGAAGCTAGCACAGTGCACACAGAAACTGATAAAGAAAAGAGTTTTAAAGCAAATTATTGTCTCAAGGATTTTATACCAGCATTTCTTCATTCTGCTGCTGCCATATGATAATGTTCTTACACCCACAAGCTTCAACCATGCGAGCCTTACAGACAACCAAAGACCTTCAAACTTAGCAAGACACAGTGAAATCTAACAGAACTGTCAGGATTTCACCCTACCAGCAAGGCTGTGCTGCAAAAGGTAGAAATAAGTAAAAATCTACTCAGTCAAATAAATTAATTACTTATTTACACAAGGTAAGCACTATCAGCTTCTGTCAAGTATTAATATCATTTTCTCTAGGGGGAAAAAAAAAAAAAAGTTTGTGCATCAGTAAATATCCTAGTGAAAAAATTTATCTTCCAAGTTCTGCAAGCAGATTGCTCCTCTGCACTGCTGCTGCTCAGTGGTATCCCAGTGACTTCAGCAAACCCAAGAAGTTAATGAGAGTAACTAAACTTGCTTTTTAAGGTCCATTCTTTAAATGCCAAGAATTGCTATTATTACTGGAAATAAAACCAACTTCTATCTACTGCTGCCTTATAGTTCTGAAATATTTTAGAATGGAGGAAGGGGGAAGAGAGAGAGAACCAAAAGGGTCAACAAAAATGAAATATAGCCTACACATGTAGCCACTATATCAGCCACCCATATCTCCTTTGCACGGAGAGTTCACTGGTTTTGTTTCTCAAGCTAGCCTGAACAGATGTGGTTTTGTTGCCATTTAACAAAGAGAAGCTCAATTCGATAAGCAGATTCTGGAAAATAAGACCAATAAATAAAAAAAAGCTGGTCTCTGACCTAAGGGAAATTTACTTTTCACTGAAAGAAAAAATAAGTAAAACAGTTCTAATGTTGTTTCACAGCAACACATGACCCAACCTAAAATTGCTCTCCCAGGTCTGAACTTGGCCCCTGCTATCAAAATACCCTTACAATGCTGGCCACAAACAGCAGTCTCACTTTGAAGATGCAAAGCCTTGCTGTTGTAAGGCTTAGTGAGAATCAAAATGATGCAATCCCGTCACACTTCCACATGCTCACCAGCAGAACTGCTCCTCTTCTAGCACTCAAGCAACTCCTGTGGAGCCAGGACTTTCCAGGTCTCAGAGATTTTGGACCTTATCTGCAGGAAGAATTTGAGAGAAGAAGGAAAGGACAGGGACAGGAGAGCCAAGCATAAAAGGAGGCAGGCAGATTTCAAGAGCAAGAAAGAATAGCATACTTTCTGTAAAGTAACATCACATAGCAACAGCCAACTGCCTGATGTGTTGATTACATGCTCCTTTATCATTCCAGTTAACAAATTAACTTTAAAACAATCTTTATGTGCTGGCTATTTGCAATTGCAACAAACTCAAAGTAAGTTATGTGTAATTTTCCTTATTTTCATGCCGTTCAGGTTCTTGTAAATTATAATTCCTCTTCTTCCTGACAAGTCTGAATTCCAATTGCATCACTTTTGTTTTAAGTTACTATATTATATAACAAAGCTTGATCATTGAATCACAAGCCTAAACTCTTAGAAGTAATGAAAACTACAACCCTGTCTTCAATCTGGGTATTTCTAATGGAGAAAGTTCATTTTCGTTCAAAAAAAACCAAAACAGAGTTCCCTTCCCCAACACTACTACTATCATGTGGAGACAAGGCAAATAATTAACAACTACAAGCTCTGTGCAACCTCATTAGCAGCACAGCACTGTGAGTGTTCTACAAGGTATTTTTAAATTGCACCATGACCACCTTTACTCTGAGAACTGAGTTAAAAGTCAGTCCTTACAAAAATACTAAATGGAACTTTAACATTTCTAGAGTTTCTTCAAATGGTTATCAGCTGACAGGAAATCTTGACTGATTATTTCTCAAAATGTAACACTTCAATTTACAAAATAATAATACATCATGTAGCTTGATAGAATTTAAGTTATAATTAATGTTATGTAGGCTACATTTATTATGTTCATGTACAATAATTTAGGCTGCTGTGGCAACTTTTAAGATTGGTAAGGAATAATTTGCTTTAGAGCAGAATTAAGGCAGGCATATTTTCCTTTTCACACAAAGTTTTAATATAAATATCTTAGGTAGTGTTAACTATTACTTATCAAATTATGCAGCTTCTTATGCAAGAATTACAACAGGTTTGGAAATAAATCTCTGCAAGAGCAAATACCAGAGTTTATCATACCTTTAGTTGCTATTGTGCGGTAATTCACTGAGCACAGTCCAATATAATCTGCAGCATATACTTTAATACTACTCCAAAAGAAAGCACTTCAACTGTTTTTTTCCACTCAAAAGAAAAAAACAAAAAAAAATCTGATTAAGGATGGGAGTAACAAATTTAGGAAAATGTGAATGAGACACAAGCATCTTATCAACCGAACAACACAGAACTGCAATTTTATCTCTACAGAGAGGCTTTTCAAAACAGCATACACCATGCTTACAGGCTTCAGCATCCGTTCCTGAGCATCATAATCAGAGACCTCTCCACGGAGTCAAAGATCTCTGATAACAACAAATATAGAAGAGTCTATTCTCTGTCAAAGAGCCATCAGCAATACACACCGGGGGTTGGGGGAGAGGTAAATAGCACTCTCTAGAAACACCAGTTAAGACCCTAGAGCTGCTAGAGAGTGGCTCATGGGCTGCTTACAATAAGAACTATAAAATCAGCAGAACAGTCTCAAATGGTAACCTGTTCTACTCAAAATCCCAAGACGTTTGACTTTGCAACACTGCACCTTATGAGGCAACAAACCACAGGATATTTTGAAGCTCGAAGTTAGAAGGGCAAAACCAGATGAAAGCCTCCATTCAACTAAAGTAACTTTTTTAATGAGTTGCAGCCAACATACATAAACCATCACATAGCAGTAACCCTTTATTTTCCAATTAATTCTGTCTGTTTTCTAGCCAAATTAATTTTCCAAGTCAGTTGTAGCAGGAGAGATGAAAACATAATGGAAGCTAGCACCCAGCCTAATCACAAAATAATCCACGGCTTCTTAACAGCATCTACCTTCCATAATTATCAATGTAGGCTGTCAAACATTGTTACGTCTAAAAGAAGTGCATCAATTCCAATGTAGTTTTCCAAAAACAAGGCGAAGCCACTTGCTCACAGCAATTTAAGAAACCTTTAAAAACAAAACAAACAAACAAAAAACACATATACCCCCCACTCTCCCCAAAAAATAACCCACACCCACACCATCATCTAGATTTAATGCTGCTCTGTCTCATCCACGTGATGTAGGGCGCATTACAATTTGAAAGATACAAATACAATTTTAACACTATTCAATTTTCAGGTTTTTATGTTGATTATCATTCAAGTGTTTGTTCTGTGAAGATTTCTATTGTTTCTGAGGAAGAAAAAAATTTTGCATATGTAGGTGACATAAATTCAGAGAATCTATTTCAGTTATTTTATGCAGAATGCTTGGTTATAAACCCAAACTGAAAAAGAATGTCTCTCACAGTACTGCTTTTCATAGCTTTTTTTTTTTTAATCTAAGTCATATCCAGCTTACAAAATACCCAGCACATGCATTAAAATCCACTGCACTTTTTAACTTACTGCATTAAAATCACAGAAAGAGATCTCCCAGGTCTTCACTAAATTAAATCTGGCTCTTCCTTAATAGCAATTACAGTTCTTATCTCTGTAACTCCTACCGGAAGGTTGCTTTGGATCCTCCTGTCCTAAGTTAGAAATCTTCTTCTGACTTCCAAATGGGTATGTGCATGGCCAGCTGTATCAATCTAAATTAATGTCAGAATTTCCTCTTAAGTCTCTAAGCTAAACATTTTCAGATAGCAACGAGAACGGTTTCTTCCTGTTCCAGAAAAGCTTTGTATATAGGCAGTACTAGGAAGAGCCTCTTCCTTGCATCAGCTCTATCAATCATGCAGCCATGCAGCAAGTCAAACAGGGAACCTGATCTGATAGAAAACTAAGGCGGCAGAAGAACTAGTTCTCTGTCAGATCAATGTGATCCTTTCAACAGCTGCCTGTTAGAGCAGATTAAATGTATCATGAAACCGCATGCCAAGAGTTTACAAAGAACTGGCTAGCCACCTTAAAAATAAAGCAAACGTGGAATAACATTTCATAAGGAGCAATTCTTAAAGCCAGCATTTTCTCTTTAACAGGCACGTGAATCTCCCAAACATCACAAAGGAAGCAACAGACAGAGAAAGATAAAAAGCTTTATTACTTGAAATCTGTATCATGTGGCCTTGGTTTTCAAAATATTAGGTTGGTGCAAAAGTAATTGCAGTTCTGGACTGTGAATTTTAAATCATTGTAACTAGGCCCAAACACACCTTTATTAATCAAAATAGGAACCATTACAATCAACACATTTTTACCAACGAGAAATAAGTTTCTTTATTCCTGTAACGTAGAAATTTGCACTTCAGGATTTGAGGAACTCTTGGAAAGCATTTTCTGCATCCTGCTGGTTGTGAAAGCATTTTCCCTGTGAAAAGTTGTCAAGATGCTTGAAGAAGTGGTAGTCAGCTGGCAAGAGGTCAGGTGAATACAAGAGATGAGGCAAAACTTTGTAGCCTGATTCCTTCAACTTTTGAATCGTCGATTGTGCGACGTGCCATCAGGTGTTGTCATGGAAAAGAATCCAGCCCTTTCTGTTTCCCAATGCCGCCTGCAGGCATTGCTGCTTTCTGTGCATCTCGTCAATTTCCTGAGCAGATGTCTCAGATAGAACAGTTTTGCCGGGATTCGGAAAGCTGTAGTGGATGAGAGCAGCAGCAGACGACCACACAGTGACCATGATCTTATTTTTGGTGCAAGTTTTGCTCTCGAAAGTGCTTTGGAGGTTCTTCTCAGTCCAACCACTGAGCTGGTTGTCATATAAAATGCATTTTTTGCTGGACATCACAATCCAATTGAGAAATGGTTCCTTGTTGTTGCATAGAGTAAGAGAAGATGACACTTCAAAACGACAACTTTTTTTATTTTCAGTCAGCTCCTGAGGAACCCACGTATTGAGCTTTTTCACCTTCCCAATTTGCTTCAAATGCTGAATGACCATAGAATGGTCAAGGTTGAGCTCCTTGCAGGATCAGTTTCAATGCTCATTCTCAACTGGTCATTGTCAACTTTCAATGGCTGCCACTACGCTCCTCATCTTCAAGGCGCTTATCTCCTTTGCGAAACTTCTTGACCCACTGCTGCACTGTATGTTCATCAGCAGGTCCTGCGCCAAATGAGTTGCTGATGTTGCGAGTTGTCTCTGGTCTCTGCTGCTTTATGACCCATTTTGAACTCAAATAAGAAAATCACTTGAATTTGCTTTTTGTCTAACATCATTTCTATAGTCTAAAATAAATATAACATAAACAGCAAATAATAAGTCAGTAGCAAAAAAAAAAAAAATACACCATAAAGCAATAAAAGCACATTATAATTATGTATAATGCAACCACATTTATTTAATAATGTATTCCATAGCAAACAGCAAATTCCAACAATGCAAAACTGCAATTCCTTTTGCACCAACCTAGCATTTGGCTAGACACAGATGAGCAGTAAGAAAAGTTCATATTCTCACACAGAAGAGCAGAACTTCTCCAACCTGCTAAATCCACAGGATGAAGACAGCTCACATGACTAAACAATTTTCATCTTATGATCACCAGCAGAACTCCTACATGGCCATTGAAGTCATTCTGTATCTGTGTTTTAGTTACCATATCATATAAAGACTATTTCGTTGGGAAGTGTTGTGATAAACCATCCTAGTGTCCCTCACCTTGTATACCTTTCTTCCTGCAGAGCCCACAAATTTACTTCAATATGTTATTTTTCTCATTTAACTGGCAAAGGGCTGTTGTAACTGAACCCATCACTGAAGACGCCACCCAGCTCCTCAGGGAGAGATATGAAGTGCTTTCCAGAGATGAAGGGCTCTGTTTCAGCAAGTGGTAACTACCCACACTCACAATGCAATTAACCCCGGCATGGCTGATGCAAAGCGATGTAAATTGTTGCTGAAGCAAGTTCAGACCGTATCATTCTCCCCTCCCTCATGTATAAAAAATATGCTTTCAGAGTCCCTCACCAGGTTCATTAAAAGCAACAGCATTCATCCAGCCTCTCCAAAATTATGTCCACATTTGGTCAAATGCAGAGAATTTATATGGGGCTTTTTCTGAGGAAGTGGGTTGAGGTGTATTTGGGGTTTTTAACTATTTTTAATAGTATTGAGACTATATTTAATCTCATAGTGGGTCTCCTATAAGTTGAGACAACACATAGAAGGTGTTAATGGAAAAGACATATTTGACTAAGCACAAGATTTTTAAGTCAAGTGGTACAAAATAAATCTCAGTGAGTTTGAGAGAAAGTCATGTAAGCAACCTAAGCTTAGTGAAAGTTCAACTGAAGTCAGACAAGCTCAGTGTGTCCAAGAATCTGATTCAATATAACCTGACCTCAATTTCCTCACTAGGCATTCACTTTAGTTAAAGAAATAATATCAACATTTAATAGCACCAGTAGGTAACTAAAGTTTCTCTACATACAGGTATTTTCTACTCAAATTTAGCATCCACCTGTACAATGGATGTATGCTTATATATATTTAGAAATACACTTTACATATCAAAAGATAAAAGCTTTTAAGTGGAAAGAAGAAAGTGGAATGGAGTTTCTAAATGAAACTCTCACCCAGGCATTCTACAGTTACTGCAACACAAAATAATTACTTTTTAAATAGCTCATATGACTCATGTCACACCCTAGACAAGGATTAATCCAACACCTTCAAGGCCTTTTTACCTTTTAAAATAGATTTCTTTCTCAGCAAAGATATAGCTTATGCTAGTAGAATCACTTCCACTTGGCTAATTTACATCCATTCTCCAGACCCAGTAAGACAAAATCTTCTGGCCGGTAAACCCACACCTACTGGGGGGCCTCCACTGGCAGCACCTGCTTGACGCCGAGCACCAGTGTGGTCCAGGCCAGCCACCTCCAGGGATCTGAACACCTGAACCCTCATCCCTCCTCAGTCCCTTTTCACAGCCTAGGAAGTGCAAACAGAAACACAAAAGCACCACCTGGGTCAACAGAAAGCCATCCCATTTTAAGGAAGAAGTACCTTTCTCAACTATTTTGTTTCTGTCTGTGGAAAATAAAACCTTAATGACAAAGCTGAGTACACACAACTTGCAATCTAGATCAGTAACACGTAGTTCTGGCTGTCATCAGCCAAACGACAATTAGCAATTGGTGTGTGATACTGAAGATAACCAACAGCATGAGCAAGCAAGACTCCTGGATTTTTTTTCATTTAAGTGGTCTTGTTCATAAGGAATAGCAGTCACAGTCTTAGAGCTGGCCTTTGCCATCTGCAGTATTTGCTGAATGTTTAAAATGTTACTTACGAACAAAAGCAAGTTTTCCTAAAGTATATCATTAGCAACAAGCAACATCTAGGCCAGGAGACAAAAAACTTTCCATCACACATACTGTTAACAACAGTCACCTTTTCACACAGTAAAATTCAAAATAACCCAGTCCAAATATAGGGGATGGAGATTGAGCACATCTGATCTGCATTAGCCGGACACGTGAACAAAGCGCTGAAGCGCACTACTGGGAAGCCCCTGCCCAGAGGAACGCGGGGAGAGGGGCGGCAGACGGGTTAAACCTCACCCGGCAAACCGGGACAGCAGCAGGTTGGCCGGGGTGACACGCAGCTGTAATCCCCGGCTGGCCTTACATGCCGCCGCCGGGCACGGGGAGTTGGGCTGGGGGGCACAAGATTAAACAGTGCGGGAGAAGAGCTAAGGTGTCTAAAATGTATATATTAAAAAAAACTTAAAAGGAAGCCACCAGGACGCTAGGTGTGAGATTTACATCCCCCATAAAACCACCGGAAAAATGCAGAGTAATAAAGCGGATGCGCGCACATGTGCGCATCTACAGATACACAAAGCATACGTAGAGCATCCGCAGAGTTGCCGGGTCCCAGCGCAAACCGGGGCTCAGGCGGCGGCACCCACCGGTGTGGCGGCCGGCGATGCGATGCGGATAGCGGCACCGTCCGCCCGGCCGGGCCGCACCGGGCGGGGCGCAGCGGGTTCTAGAAGGAGCCGCCGCCCCCCGGGGCCGCGCCGCCCGCCCGCTGCCGGGCGGATAAAGTTTGCAGCAGCCGGCGGCGGCGCCACTGCAGTGCCGGGCGCGTCCGCCGCAGTGAGCGAGCCCCAGCCGGCGGGAGGATGAACGCCGGTAGACCCGGAGCCGGCCGGCGCTGCATCCCCTGCCTCCGCTCCGCCAAGCCCCCTACCGCCCTCCCCGCTCTACTGACCGATAACCTCCTGCAGCTCGTAGGCGTCCCTGCAGATGGGCCAGCCGACGGCCGGGGCGGCGGGCGCTGGTTGGGGCTGCTGGACGTGGACCGGCGACTCGCTCTGCTCCGCCATGATGCTGCCGAAGCGCCCAGGCACCCGACGACCTTATTCAAACTTCCCTTCCAGCAACACCTTTCGGCCGCGCTCCCTCCCCGCGCAGCCGGCCGCCCGGCGGAGGGAGGAGGCAGGGCAACGAGGGGGAGGAGGCAGAGGCGGGCGCCGCCGCCGGCCCGGCCGCTCGCCCCGCGCGGCTGAGGGGAGAGCGCGCGAGCGCGGCGGTGGGGCCCGGCGGCCCCTGGCCGGGGTTAGTGTGGGGGCCGGCAGCGCGCGGGGGGCGCGCGCCTCCGCCTGAGAGAGCAGCGCGCGGTGTGCGGCCGCGGCGGGAAGCGGCCTCGCCGGCCCGGGTCCCGCAGCCGCTGGCGGCACGCCGGCCATCTTCTGACCCGCTCATCCTGCCGCTCCCAGCGAGGCTCCCCGCGGCTGGAAGCACTGCCGGCTCCCGCAGCGGGCGGTGGGCTGAGCGTGTGCAGGCCCCGGGCCTGCCGGCTGCGCCCCAGAGCCCGGCAGGGCTGAGCACGGGGCCGGGGCAGGTCTGGGAGGAACCCCGTCATACGGCAGGATGCTGGAAAGCACCTGTTAGGCCGGTAACAAGCACACAGGCATCGCTGGAGCACAGCTCCCGAGTATCCAAGTGACGCTGCCGAGAGGGTGGGTGCTGCCACAAGATTACTTGTATTTAATTTGAGGACATAAAAAAGGACACCGCTGTTTTCATCAGCAGTGAGGGCTCCGGTCCCGCAAAGCCGTGAAGGTGCCACTTGACACGAGCAGCCCTTTGCAGGGAGGGTGGCCGAACCGTGCCATGTCGTGTCGCGCCTGCGGGGACAGTGGCACGGCCCGTGCCGCGAAGGACTGTGCACTGCTGAGCAAGGCTTCCTGTGGCTAACCAGAACCTAGTGATTTAAGAAAATTTTCACTACAAGAAACAATTAAACTTCTCTACTGCTTCCTGTTACACAAGATAAGATAAAAAACCCTGTGGTTAGATGAAACTCCACTGTTAGTACAGAATTATATTTTTCTTTCCACAGTCTTGTGACTGTTCTGTATTTTAAAATTTATAGAGATCTGGAAGACTCATAAGAAAATATTTCCACAGATTATAAAACCTCACTTCCTACTACAGCCAGAATTTAAGGTAACTAGAACCAATAATGAAAATATGTGAGCAGAAATGCTTTCAAAGCACTGATTAAAAGCAGAACTAAATCTCTTAAGTTGTTAGGAAGTGTGATTTAAACTCATAAAAACATGCACATAATACAACCTGTTAGATACTTTTTCCAGTCTTAGTTCAGTTCAGCATAACCCTACTACTAACTAAACTTATTTTGTGCAGCTTATTCCATTAAGACTTTCAGTTAATAGAATATTGTTCCAAAAATGAAAGCAAGTTACTTCTTTTTTTGCTGTGCTGCTGAGAAAGCTGAGTGGAGCATAAACTCACAAGCACTTAACGTTTCAGCAGAAGGTGTATTAGCAACTTGCAAACAGGGAGTTATTTGTGCACTAAACTTCCGTTTTCTCACATGAAACAGTTAAGCTCAGTACAGAGGCTACTAGTAGTAGAAAAAATACTGCATGCTTTCATGATAAACCATGATAAACCAATTCCTCTCAGTCTAGTTTTTAGAGACTAGGTGATTAAAATGTTTTCATATACACACAGTAGAAATTATCTGCCACAAAACTAAAGGTCAGCAAGACTTGGAAGAGTAAGTATTAGACTGTCATTCAATACCAAGCTTAATGCCAAGACTACACAAACTTGTTATTAGTAGAGAAGACCTTTCTACTGGCAATAGCATGGAAAAAAAAATTAGTAAGATAGCAACAGCACAGGCCAAATCAATCAGCATAGGAAAATGGGTTACTCACTATTGAAGGAAAATAGCCATCTTCTCCATCTGTACTCAGTTTTCATTGGTTGTGGTAAGGGGGTAGGTGACGGTTTTAGTTCTTGAGCCATGAATTTCTGTGATGCTCCTGCAATATAATTATCTATACTGCTGGTTTACATCTGATACCATTTCTGTAATTTTTGTCCTGATCATTGTCCCAATTTGTCCCACTAATCCTACAACCTTGGGAATTTCTAGAAGGCACCTGCAGCTTTTGCAGGAAGAACTTTCTAGGATAGCAATTTGATAAATAGAGGGACTTCTGGGAAATGTTCTGTGCGTTCAGGGTACAACTCAAGAAAAATATCAGAGCCTCAGAGTCAGGTAAGAGAAAAGACAGTGACGGCAAGACCTTGAAGCGGGTGGTCTGTGCCTGTAGGCCACACTGCCTTTGAAAAGCAGGTCCCCTGCTGCAGACATCGGAGAAAAGCCCTGCAGTACTGAAGGCTCTGCTGTTCAAAGCATTACAGGCAATATAGTTCTTCCACAAGTTTTTTCAGATGCTGAAAAGAACGGTCATCTGCACATTTTTGAAATTCCAGAGTAGGAGCAAGGACTCACTTAAAATTGCTGTTCTCCAAATTGAAAACAGTTGAGAACGGTCCAATCTGAACATGGTTTGGCATTGCCTAGTGCTTGAATACATTGGACTTCAAGAGATTGTCTGAGTCACCGAGTCACAGAATCACGGAATCAACTGGGTTAGGAAAGACTTCAGAGATCATTGAGTCCAACCTTTGGTCCAACTCGAGTCCTGTCACCAAATAATTTATTCCAAAGTTAAAAAAGGTTTTACATAGCCAGGCTGCAATCAAAACTGGCAGTATTTGTAGGCCACCATGGGGGAAGAGTTAAGCTAATAGTCAGACCTTTTGATAGTTCCCTGCAGTACCCTCTACAGATAGAGGGGAAAAAAAATAGTTTAAAGCAAAGTAACTCAGACTTCATTTCTAGATTTGAAGAATTTAGACAAGAATAACATTGGTACTTACAATAACATTTCAGACCAATTAATTATCTTTGAATATAAATGTACCTATATAAAGTCAAAGGCAAGCACAAGGGCTGGGTTCATGAGCAATGATACATGCACTAGTAGCATGCACAAGAGGTAGCACTAAACCAGAGCGAGCAGGATCTATTTACTCTCCTATCACTTCTGCCTCCGAGAAACAAGTGAAGTAAAACCATCCTCTCTCTCCTCCAGCATGGTCTAATATTACAGTTATGACCATCACATGGTGTAGCACAGCTCTCTGCAATTAGGTATGTAAAGTTTGAAAGCCTCTAATTTGGTAGCAGTGAGGTACAGCTGTGCTTTAAACGACATCATGAGATATGATGGCTGACACAACAGCAGCTGGTGCTGGTGGGAGGGGTCTAAATGCTTTCAGCTTCCTTTTCTCTTCTAATTAATGTATAGTTAATAGGTAATGTGCCTGTTATTGCCCCTAGTGTGCTTGTTTTCATCAAAGGTTGCAGCTTAAGTTAGTTTCTGCTCACACAGAAGACATGGGAATCTTGGCAATTCACATTCCAAAAACTACCTTATTTAATACACTGGAAAATATGTGATTCAGAAGTCACTGTCAGCTATGTTCTTACTTAGTCTCACTGAGGTTAATGTCTTTCAGAGCATAGTGACCTTAAAAAATAAACCACTTTTTTTTTCCTCTAAGTTGAAGGCCTTGGTGGCTTTGTCTCTTTTCTTTCCCCCTCCTTGTAAACCTTTGCAAGCTGTTCTGCTCAGTGAATTTACTCCTTAAACTCAGGTAGGAAGATTTTGTGTTCTGGATATTAATGGTTGTTGAACCAGTAACCATTATGCTGGAGTTTATTGTTATATAATCAAATGGGCCTTTTAATTGTTTCCTTATATACCATACACCAAGCTATTACTGGTCCTTGCAACAGAAACATCCATTGCCTTTCTGGTAGGTACAGTCAGTGCTGCAATACACACTGCTGCAATTAGTGGCTATTAGAAACAGAATTAAGTACTGTTGTCTGTCATGTGAACATCAAACCTTTTTCTTAAGTATTTTATTTGACCATCCTATTTTTAAGGCTACAGGTATAGGAAATGCTCACATCTTTGTCTCAACCATCCTGAATGTGAGTGACCTTGACAGGCATATTGAAGACGTCACTTGAAAGAATAGTGGAGCCTCTGTGAGCTTCTCTGCAGAGCTGGAGAGCAGATACAGCCTCAGTCTTGATAGAGCTCATTCTTCAACAGCATGGCTAGCATTGGATGGTAGCAGCCACTGTTAAAGTAGTCAAGTCTTCATATCCTCCCCATCCAGTTTTTCAGATGAGAACACATTTTGCAGTTAATTTGCTGTTGCTACCAAACCAGCCAAAACTTGAAAATCACCAGCTTAAAAATTACTAGCTCATTCCAGCAGCATAAGCACCAGTGGCTCATTACCTAACTCATGATGGCACTCCAATGATTATACATTTCAAACATTCAAAATTCAGAACTGTGCATACATTTAGAATATTTATGCGCTAGTCATTCATGTATTGGCAACAAATGCCTTCCGGAACCTGCAGGAATCACAATTTCCGCCAAGATGTTACCGTGAAAATGACAATGGTCTAAAGATTATTGTTGCTTTTAAACTCCAGTTTAATATCATTGTGGAGGTGTCTGGCTTACTGAAGCTTTTAGCGGGAATGAAATCCCTGTAGCTGTGAATGGATAAAATTCAAACATATAAAAAAATTGACCTAGGAACTTCCATGGCTTTCATCACTGTAGCTTATTAATGTCTCATGCATACTAAAAAATTAATCTTCATATACCACAAGGCTGTGGAATATAATTATCTCAATTTCACAACTGGAAACAGAAAAAGCTTAAGGGATTTGCTAAAGGTCATAAAAGAAGTCTGTAGCACAACTGGGAATATAACACACATTTTCTAAGGGTGGAATTTCACACAGCCTCACAGCAAGATCAGGGACCAAACCTAACTGACAGCTAATTCCTAGTTCGGTTCAGCTGGAAACATTAGCGAGTTCACCAGGCAGCCAAGCAAGTGAGAGAGAGGATCAACAGGAGAGACATGAGAAAAGAGCAGCCAGTAGTGGGGAATGGGATATCCCACCATTTAAGCAGGAGCATAGTTTCACATTTGTTAGGTGGTCATGAAATGACATTAAGTCCAAAACAAATTCCTTAATTATAAAATTCTATCCATCATTTGAGTAAATGACCCTTGCCTTTTCTCATTTTCTATTTATAGGATCAGTGAAGGCACAGTTCATACTTCACTGGAAAGCTACAAAATTCTATTCAGTAATGTTTATAGAGTGCTTGAGTTCTTTGGATTGAAACACTTTAAAAATAAAATATTTTCCTTTTAGATTTGGGGATGAAAGCTGAAATCATTTTTCCATCTAAATGCCATGAGTGTGTGTTTATGAAACCCAGCCATGAAACTAAAGTTTGTGATTATGTTTAAAATTTTCTCTTTTTTTTTTTTCTGATGGAGAACATGGGGTCTGATGGGCAACACTTTCTGGGAGATCAAAATGGATGTAAAAAATAAATAAACCTTGTTCATATTTTATGCTTTCTTTCCAGCATTATGATTTGCAAATGAGAAATTAAACTGTCCAGAACTGCTGGCTAAATTTCTCCTCAAGTAATTCAACAAGAATCCCAGTCCAACTTGACGACTGTAAAAAGCTCCAGCTCCTGTCTCTCAGGGCAGCTTGCTCTGCTTTTGTAGGACTGGCAGAGCTCCTCAACCTAGGTCATCCTGGAGGAAGAAAGCTGTTTAATGAAGAGCTCCTGCTTGAGCAAGCCATTCAGGGAGCAGTGAGGGCTGGGCTGCCCTGCGAGGGCCAGTGAGCCAGGAGCCGCTGGGGCCAGCGAGGCAGCAGGGGCAGTGGCTGCACAGAGCAGGGGACAGTCTGGCAGGACCCCAGCCAGGAGAGGGGGAAAGGCCCAGGGGTGGCAGCCTGGGTCAGTGACAGTCCAACGATTGCCAGGAGAGTCTGTAGGGACGGGGCAGGTCCAGGCTGCAGCTGGGAGGCTCTGTCCGCAAGGTGAGGATCAGCAGGGTGCAAGACAGGGCACTACTACAGCTTGCTCAGGCAAGCACCAAGCATAGCTACAGCGTAGCTCAGGCAAGGACCACGTGCAAGGACCTGAGCTTGAACACAGCAGAGGACCCAGGCAAGGCTTCTCATAGCTCTTTCTTGCCACTCAGCTGTTTTCACAGCTCCCTGGTCCGAGGTTGGAGAGCAGCCCCAAGTCCAATCTAGCCTGGAGTACAAACAGTGAAACCCCTAGGAGTGGGGAAGGAGGTTTGCAAATACAGTTGGTGTGCTCAGAGCCCTGGCAGCATGGGCTTAGCATCAGGAAGTCTCGAGTGTTTCTTTTGTTGGGAGTGCTTGCCATAATCACCATTAATTTCCAGAGTGACAGGGCAAAGCAAAAGTACTGTCAGCATAGCCTGTTGCTCTAATTCCCTCTACTCAAAGTGCTGAAACATGATGATCCACCTGAAGAGGAATGTTCAGAAGTTGCCATCCTTTCCTATCTATCAATTAAAGCTCACAAAGCTTCCTAGTACCAAGACAAGCTATGGAAAAATGTCTGAAACAAAAATCCAGTAACAAATGAGTAGACTCCATTCTAGAAAGATTAAAATACCAGTTAAGGCATTAAAAATAGAAATCAAATCTAAAGAAAACTCTCTCTTCCTGAGAACAATGAGATGCTTTAAAATTTCTAAATGCTCTAAATAATTTCTCTCCTATCTGTAAGAAAAGCTAAAATATACAATAATAATCTCCTCAAATGTTCACAGTATTAAACCAAAAACATTTGTTGACTCAAATATTTAGATTTTAGTCTTTTAAAGACCTCTAACAATTGTTTTGCATCTCACACCATTTGTGTAGTTGAAGAAAAGGAGGCTTTAAATGTTTCAACGTAAACAACATTATTTTCTAATGCATTTTTATGATTTCTTTAAAAATCTAATTAATCCATGAATAACAGAAACCCAAACTCATCAAAACTATGCTTTTAATAGACAAGAAACAGAAATTGGGTAATTTAGACACAACCTATTTTTAAGTTTTACTGGCATATCATTAAAATAGACAAAACATCCCCAGCAGACGTCATTATTCACAGATGCTGTACCCACAAAAGCCCTACATTTAGTATATCCCCCTAGGTATAACATGCCGAGAAAGCACTCCTAATTTTGTTTCAGCCATTACCGATAGTAGACTCAACCATGCATGGAAGTCAGGTACCCTGGTTTAAGCAGGTTTTGCCGTTACAGCCTGTAATGTGCCCTCTGCAAATACAGCAAAGTCAGAGCTCTGACCCGATACTCTGGCCAGTATGATTGCACCTACAAAACCAGTTATAGCAGCAGAAACCAGTGCCAGTAAAATGCAGTTTTATCACTGTTGGTAAACAAGTCCTAGCGTAGGCACAGCTTGGTCTTGCCAGTTGTTACACCAACACGTGGCATAGCTCTGTGTGAAAGTACTCACTAATATAGGTCATACCACGCACACACAGCATCAGCTGAAGTGCTGTAGTTCTGGGATGTGATCTTTGAGTGGCACCAGAGAGAGCTGTATGGGGAGAGGGTGCTACAAGCAAGGGGAGCAGGCACAGCTGCTCTGGGATGTGCAGGGTCCGGGGTAACAATCAAAAGGCAAGAATAGTATTTGATGGGAAGAAAAGGGCAGCTGGAAGCTCTGGGACAACTGAATCTCCAAAAACACAGAAGACAATAGGAAGATATTTAAGCAGAGCTTTCATCTGAATCTGCAGTGTCAGTGAAAAAAGAAAATGCTCTTGGAATATCACCTCATTTCCTATAGTGACTAAAAACTTGTTAATACATCATGCACATCAGATACTGTTTACTTAAAATTCTGTTACGAAGACTTGAGCAATGCACTACATATATATTTTAAATATATAAGTCCAATGTCTTTTAACCAAAGGAAAGTGGAACTACAAGGGAATATGCAATCTGTCAAACTGTGCACCTTTAGGAAGTTAGTCTGGTTTCCTACAGTGCATTGGGTTGTGGCTGGGAACGTGAAAAAAGCTTCATTCCCAGTCTTTCAGTAGTCCAAAGTCTTGGCTAGCCTGCTTACATGCTGGAACAGCTGAAGTGGTCCCATCTAGGAAGAAAAATTTAGAGTGTGGAAAACACCCTGATGTTCCATGTGGGACTGAGAACCAGCACAGCCCTGAGGGGAGAAAGATGACAGAGCCCAAAATACAGGAAGACCTGCAGGTGGTTCTAACAACACTGGCACAAACAAGGGCAATACCTAACATACAGAAAACGAAGAAAAGCAATTAAGCTTTTGATTCTGTGAGTGAATGAACAAAATATGGGCTTCTGATTGCTAAAAATATACCTGAAGAGCAGAGCCTGCAATGTTAAAGCCATTACCACAAGTTGGGACAGGAGGTGCCCGGCTCTACTTACCGATTCTGAAGCAAGATCCCACCCCTACGTCAACTTTGTTTTAAAAGACAGCAGAGTGCTGACCCTTAAGATGTTTGAGAAAAATGTACCAAAAATTATAGGCTATGTGTGGATTTAAAAAGCAAACAAAAGAATTCATAAAATTTTATATTGGCCTTGTAGTTTCTGTGATATCAGGCTTGCAATATGCCACAGACACAACTTCAATAGGGACAAAAGAGTATATTCAGGTGACAAAAAAAGGGCATGGGTAAGATATTTCATAGACTTATGTATGTTGATGGCAAAAATATGTAATTTAATATTCTCAATTTGCTGGAACAGATATGCTAAAGGAGGATTGCAGCTAAGCAGCTGATTGACAAAGTCAGACTTGTTTAGATAAATATTCTAGGTTGCAGTTTGTGTGGCACAGGTTTGAGCAAGTCATAATGAAGTTGGTTGTCTTTTTCCCTTAATTCAGTGGGATAGCTGAAAGTAATTTTAATGTAATACCATTCATACTGAAAGGGATTGTAGTGAAACAGTGTTGGATTCAGTTTCACTGATGCCATATCTTGTTATTTAGTAGTGCAAACCATTCTAATAATTGATTGTGTTGGTAACCTGTGGAGGTTTTTGACAGAAAACTCTGAACTAGAATACTTGTAATGGAAGAAGCTGAAGGCGGAATAAAAGATGGGATGTGCAAACCTATAAAAAATTAAAAAAAAATCAAATAACAAAGGTAGTGAGTACCTAGGAATTAATGCCTCTTTGAAAAAAAGACAAAAATGGAAATAAGTCTCACAGATATCAGTGATGAGAGATAAGGTAATCTCCAGCCAGAGACAGCGAAAGGAACGTATGGCACCTCACCCAGCTCCCAGAAAGGAAGGAGACCAGAAACCTACTGAGAATCACCGTCATTTTAAAGTTGTAAGCCAAGTAGGCTCCATTAATCACCTGGAAATTTTTAATATACCCATATCTTTTCAGATGTTGCCCAGAAAAAAATTTGAAGCACTAAAATCAGCGAAGGCCTTTCCTATGGTCATTTACTCCACCTCAGCTGAAGGGCAGGAGCTGCTTTCTCTGCTAGAAGCTTTTTACCAAGCAGATATCTGAATATATTCCAAGAATCTATTAATACCATGGTTAAGGAAGACCAAACAGGTTTTGTATTTGCTTTTACATCTGATAGTTTTTCTCTAATAGGCAGAAACATGGTAGCCTTTAATAGTGGGAAAGGAAATGAGTATTTCCTCAGCTGCTTTGTCAGTCAAGGAATAAAGTATGAGTTATTTTTGTTAATTCTCCCAAGGCTTCCAGTAAGTGACAATACATAAAGGGCTTTTTGTTGTCTCCCCCTTAAAGGGACAAGTTTATGTTGGCTCTTTGTTATACTTCTGAAGTTATATAAGAGTATTTTTTGCTGCTTGAAACAGTGCAATATGGAAACTCAAAGTATGTAGGAGTTATAACATTTGCAAGACATATTTCTTCTGCTGCAGTTAAATGCTACTATTTTTAATGCAGTAAACAACAGAAAAGGTTTCTTTTCACACCAATTGCATGCATATTTATTGATATTCTCAGATAGAGTTCACTGTATGAATGCTGTATTGAATAATTAAACAGCATATGTATAGAGACAGAGAAATTAGGAATGATGTTTACTTTTTAGATTCAGATCTTGTCTGCCAAATACCTTAAATCAAATAATAAAGACTTATACTTTTGATTAGTGCCTTAGATTCTGGGCTGTAAAATGAATTAACTACTTTAGGCTTATCCAAGATTTTCCCACAATATTAATAAATACTTTCGGTTTTGTTTGCTTAAATTAGCATTAGCACTACAGATAGTACTAGTCCTCTTCAAAGCTGCTTGAAAATTCTGGCAAAGTATTTATCCAGTTGTGTAACTCCTGCGAAGCACTGGTGTATGAATTTGTCAAAAAGCAGGAGGAAGAATTTAAATTGGTTAAAATGTTTTTCACCCCAAACTGACCAATATTTCAGATTAAAAAAAAAAAAGCCAGGTATATTTGCAGAGAACATGCAGGTGACTCCCAAGAGGTGCAGGACTCAGCCCTAGCATCTAAGGCTCACTGGCACCAGTACAAGTGAAGCATCAGCATATGAATGATGAGACCCTTCAGGAAACTGCCCCTGCTGACTGTGATGGGCTAGAAATAGTGCTGCTCACTCACCATCACCATTAGGACTGTGTTCTCAGGGCACATATCCAACCATATTTAAACACCTATGCACCCCAATGATGATGTGAGATCTCTGAACAAGCCTCAGGGTTCAAAACTCACTATTACTTTTAAATGGAAATCTTACATTCTGCAGAGCTGGGCACTGATTCAAGTACTAGATAATTATGTCAGGCAAACTGCCATCAGCCAGGGTATTTGCAACCTGACACAGGCATTATGAATCAGGAAAGTAAGCTATACTGATATATATTAGTGCTGATCTCATATTCCTCAGCAAGGTTCAGGTGACATTTCCACTCTCCTGATGAATTACCTTTAAATGAGAAATTTTGTAAAAGAAAGAGCCTGTGTTTTCTCAAGTTTTGAAGTATTTTTAACCTAGTGCCCCGGAAAGCTGCTAGGCTGGCTAGCCTGGATGCTAGAACCACTTGCTTAATGGAAGAAGAGTAATATCACAAGCAGACAGGCAGGCTTCCTCTGGCTGCAGAGTCAACACAGTCTCAGACTCCACCATCCCATCAGTCTTTAGTCTCTCTGCAGAGAATGCCACCAAGCATCATTTACAGGAGCCCCAGACTGCAAGAAGACAATGAACTGATTTCAAAGTAGCTGCCACTCAGCTGGGTGACAGGGCCAGGTACACTCTGTAATCAGAGGCAAATGGACCTTTCTCTCCTGCAGACCATCCATTTCTAGATTGGTAGGTTAATTTTTAATTCCCACTCTTGCCCATTCTTTGCTTAGTAGTTCAGCTATCTAAGCAGTTTGCAGAAGCTTGAATTATTTTTAGCAGGTGGATGTGTACATCCTTCTGCTACTTATAGTCTGTTCAGAATCAGAGATGTTTTTTGAACTGTAACTTATATACATCTTTATACTCTCAGAAACAAGGTTGTGGGAGGGAGTGATCTCTTATCATTCTAATTGATGCTGTTGGGGGGATGAAGAGGAAAGACAAGCCTTTAGGTCACAAATTCTTCAGTTCTGAAGCAGAAACAGCTCTTGCTTCTCAGTCTCATCCTGGGCTGCTTTCCAGAGATGAGTCTAGGAAGAGAAAAACATAATTTCACCACATATTAAAAATCATAAATTCAGTACAGATAATATTTTGCCATACCATCCCTGCCTGCTGTTGTTCCAGAGCTGCTGACTCTCTGCATCATACAGCCCTGACAGTTTCTCTGCTGCCCTCCTTGCTGTCAGGAATCTGTGCCTCGCAGGTGCCAATCTCCCTTTTCCCTCAACTTTTTTAAAAGGTTTAAACCCCAAGTAGTTCCCTACCTGTATTTTGCCTGAGGTTTAGTGACTCTGTTCTAGGACTGAAGAAAGTCCGTGTGTTAAAGCACTTGTTTATGCTCTCCAGCAGTACCAGGGCTCTATAAAAAGATGTGGTATCTCATCTTTATCCCACCATAGCTTTACAATACCACTCCTTATTCTTCCACGTACCTTGATTACTTTTCCCCATTGGCTATTTCTGGGACTTACCCCAGCCCAGGGGAGCAAGTGCATGTGCAGTTAGGAGCATGCAAGGGAGAATACATCTTGTGTTTAGCATTAGTGTTGGCTGTATTCCCAGACAGGGAGCTTTCTGGAAGGTGGCTGTGTACAAGCTGCGTCTATCAGGGAGCAGCAAGGGCTGGGCTGCCCTGCGAGGGCCAGCGAGCCGGGGGCAGTGGCCACAGGGAGCAGTGGACAGTCTGGCAGGACCCCAGCCAGGAGAGGGGGCAGGCCCAGGGGTGGCAGCCTGGGTCGGTGACAGTCTGATGACTGCCGGGTGAGTCTGTAGGAACAAGGCAGGTCAAACATTGAGTCAGGAATTCCACAACATGGTCAGCATGGGGAAGGAAAAAAGGCTGGCACAGGAAGACCAGCGGCTTAGGCAAGGGTTTAAAGTTAGGCACAGTCTCCAAGCCAAGGACCAGAGGCCCTGGGCGAGGTGTCTCACAGTTCTTCACAGCAGCCTGGTCCAGGTCACCAAGAACGCGGTGTCAGAACGGGCCTCCAGCACAGGCAGCGGAACCCCTGCAAGGGGATGCACTCAGGGCCATGGCAGCCCTATGGCTTCATTTTAACTCAGTTTTGTCCATTGGGAGATCAGCTTTGCAAAGGACAGGGACTGCTGGTGGGACCTGTAGTCAAAGGAGAAGCCATGCTCCTTGGCATGGGTCTGTCACATCTAGCAGAGCTCTAAAGTTTAGGACCAGGACCTCATGGGTGCTGCAATATTTGAAAAGAAGCTGATGCGGGTTAACATCTAGTACTAGTTATGTTGTTGTGCTTAACCGTGATCAAACTAAAATATTCAGTAATCATTTGTGTAATTTTAGTGAAATTTTTCAAAATTTTCATCACATGTGTGATCCAGAGAGTTCACAGCTGTACCTGGCTCTTCCTATCTCTGGAAACGTGACCAGATGCGATGGGAAGAGTGTCCAGAAATCGTGTGTGAGCATACTGTTTCTCCTAATGTGTATTCACTCCACTGCTGTTTTATTTATGGATACTCTTTATCCTGGTCTCATCACGTTACCCATTTTTTAAGCTATGTTTCAAGGACACCTAAATTTTTACATGTCTGTTAAAAAGGCCTTATAAAAGTCTGTATTAAAATGGACTGAAAAAAAGAACAGAAGGAGAGAGCATCACTGAAGATTTCCTTGTTCAAGAAAATTTTCAGTGTATTCATTCACACCAGCTTTATTCCGTGGTTTATATGTGCATGTGTAATGAATGTGCAACATTTCGGTTGGTATATGATGCAGTAAACAAAGCTCTTTGTAAGAGAACTGCAAAGCCAGATGGATTGCTAATGTGAAGGTACTTGGTGAAGTCGCAAGTTACTGGAATTACCCTATCACCTTCTGCTCCTACCATTCACTTTGGAAGGTTAAATAGTTGTCTTGCACAGCTCTTTGCAAGTGTATAGAAAGCTGCACCACTATCATACCAAAAAGATAAATCCTTCCACAGTTTACCTTTCTTCAATACAGTATTTGGCATGATGAGTGATTTGTTTAAATTATTTCTAATGCTTTGATTTTCCCTTAAAAAAGATAGCCCAGGCTAGAGCCTGCCCTCAGACCTCAAACACTCCTCAAAGCCCAGAGGGCTGGAGAACAGAGACCCAGCTCTTCCCAGAAGAGTCCACTCGTCCTGCCTTTCTGGAGCAGGGGCAAGCAGAGGCACAGGCAAGGGAGTCAAATATAAAACAGATTCTCCAAAAATTATGCCCTTCCAATACCACTCTGGTATGGTATGCTGGCTGAGATATGCCAGTGGTCACGGGAGATGTGCTGGGGGCACGGGGAGGCTGAGTGCCCTTGCCTGGAGGCTGCTTGTTCAGCGCCTTTGAGACGGGGGTGTCGGCACCAGGTGCTGCTGCGAGCAGGACAGTCTTTCAGCCTGGTGCTATCGAGCAGAGCAGGGCTGTAATTTTCTCTGATTGTACCAATAGTCCCTTGGCAAAGCAACTAATTAAATTAGGATGATGTATCTTAAATTTATATCTATTTCATTATTAAGTGACTTGAAAAAATCCTCTGTCAGAAAGCAGAAATTGTGGACTGCATAACACTTGAGATAAACTATTGAAATAGGAGCTGAGAATGAAGTAGAAACTAAAGAAATACCAACTCTGAAAATTATGTCCCCAGTTTTTCTTTGTCATGTATGTTTTAAGTCTGTTTACAGTTTTTACTATAAGAAGTGCTTTGACATTGTTATCGTAGGCCATAAATCTTAAAATCAACTAGGTAATCTTTCTGCAACATCATTATGGCAATTTAAGTGACTGCCGTAAAATTTAAAAAGAAAAAAGAGCTCCTTTTCTGTTCCAGTCATCATTATGATGATTCAAGTCTTGGAGAGAGTGAGGGAAAGAGAAAATGAAAATAACTAATTTTTCCAAAATCGTAGTTGCGAAGGCATGTATTTATTTTGATCAGCTTTATTGTAACTTCCACCAAGGTTATCTAAAACCTGTCTCTTGCCATTTGTCTGCATTTTGGTTTTGGAATACAATTTTTTGGGGGTGGGATGTCCCAAGAATTTGTTGAAGGAATCCTAGGTTCTAGTTCATGTCATGAACCAATTCTTTTGTTCCTGACCAGCACTGGCTTCATTTGGGAAGGGAAACAGAAAGTAACCCTGGGGTGGACACTGCCTTGCATAACAGTTATTTTAAAAAGGCAGATAGGGTCACACCAGATCAAAGTGTGATGCCAGTGTGAGGTTCTTATACAAGATACACACGCGCCTGCTTCAGCAGTAGTGGAGTTCCCCTTCTCAACACCCAGTTAACAGAAGAATGCTCTCTAACTCAATTAATAGTTCCAGTTGCACTTTTCTACTTCCCTACTTCCCCTCATGGCTGCTTAGGCTTTTGTATCTCCCCAGTCTCTTACCCCTTCTGAATTTCAGTCTTTGGTTCAGAGGGCACCCAAATGCCTTCAGATGCTCTTCTCACCTGAAATCGTCGTGTCACAACAGTCTTTTTCAGCTATTCTTCTCCCAGACTAATCCAAGGATCCAGATTACTTTTAAGACCAGTGCTCATTTTACCTTTGCAATGAAAATGAAACCGTTGGCAGCCAATCAGCTGATTCCTTAGAGGAAGGCTGAAGGTGGCTGTCAGATGGCTGTCACCTGCCCAGCCTCCACAGCAATGAGAGTGACCTCCTGGGAACTCAAGCTGATAGCTTCCCTCCCTCCTTCTCCACTCCCTCTGGGCAATCAAGATGAGTGAGGGCTGATCTCTAATTTTTTCAGACCTTTTTCCTATGGTATTGGAGAGATAACTGCTTGTATGAACTTCATGTATTAAATTAAATTTCTAAATACATCATGTTTATGTTTTGTGGATAAAAGTATCCAGGGAAGCAATTTTACATTTGAACTTTACATTTTGATGTTGAAATTTTAGAGGGAATTTCAGGAGGCACAATAACGCAGTGGCTAAGGCACACAAAGAAACAGGCAATAGGGTCATCAGCTCTCCTCCTGACTTCTCCATAAAATTGGATTTTTAAAAGGATGCTCTAGTCACTTTGGTGAACAGATATACCATAGTACTTTTCATAAGCACTGAATTTTTAACAAACCTCTATAGCTGCATGGAAGGAAGAGAAGAAGAATACATGCAATCTCTTGACTTACTGAAGTATTTTCAGATTGCATTGCAGAATCCCTTATTGAATCAACTTTTTTTTAATTTGTCTTTGATCCTGGTCTTTTTCTGCAGAACCCACTAACACTCCTTGAATTCTACTAACGCTACTCCAGCAGTTCAAAAGTCCTATCATACTTGTATTAAGTTTGTGGAATACTTGTTTTCTTCAGTGAGTTCTTCAGGGTTTGACTAAAAATAAAGTGCTGAAGTTTACAGTTAATGCTGAGACTGGAGCTGAAGAGTGATTCCCACCTCTATATTCACATGATGGCTCTGTGCAGTTAAAAGCAGTGGTCTCAAAGGAATAGCAGTGCAAATCTGTTTGAGACAAATCTACAATCAATAAGAGCCGTTATTTGGATACTGGCAAAATATCAGTTCTTACAGCACAGTGGATAGGATACTTTATCACAAGAGTTCTTACGTGCAAAACATACAGAATATTTTAGTGCATGATCTTTGAAATCAGAGAGGGAAAATTCAATAAATACCTTTCTTGCATGACGTAACAGCAGGTAGTTCGCCAGTTGATGCAGCCGTCACATAGTGCAAATCACTTATTTCCTGGCAGTTAACATTATTACCCATGTGATGGCTTGGGCAAGCTTTTGCCTGTATACTCCTATTGTTTGGACTGATTTGGTCCTGTTTGATCTGTGGTAACATGCCAAGGAGACAGTGGTATGCTTTTCCACTCTGTCTCAAATGTCCTTTTCTATGCGTTGATCAACCTTTATGGCTCTGGTAATGAATTCACAGATTAAATGGGCTTTAGCTTTTCCTAGAAACATAATTCAAATTTAAGAGGTTGAAATTTTTCTCTTCCCTCAGAGTGAAAAGTGATCAACCAACCTAGAAAAATGATGTGGTGCTACTGGATTCTATGCCCTGAGTAACTGTCATTTCTATCTCTTATTTTGTCTTCCTGCTGTTGATGGGTATTTATTATGGTGGATACAACAGAGACACTGAACCTCTGCAGTTGCACTAATCATTAAAGTTTTTAACTGTTTCAGAGAATAATTAAAATATCCACAAGAAAAAACAATTTTAAGAGAGCTGATTTTTTGAGAGAGAGACATTATTCCCTTTTCTACACTTGAAGCTTTTCCTTATATAAATAAATCATTTTTGCAGATGCCTGGCAAAATCAAATTGTAGTGACAATTTAATCTGATACATCCATCACTGGGACTGCAGTCCGTCCATAAAGGAGAATGGACTTGCTCAGCAAATAGATTTTTTCTGTCTCCCTCTGCTATGATTATCCACTTTATGTGCCTCAATACCAATAGAAAAGGTCATTCTAGTTCAGAAAATGTTGGCTGATAACCATTTAGAAGCAGAGAGACTGCAGAAAATGCTGTCCTCCAGGTTTAAGAAAACAACTTGAAGCAATGCCAGATCTGAAGGACCCAAAAAAACAAGAAAGTGTATATCTGAATGCAGATTCCTTGAGAATTTTAAAATTCTTTTTGAAGGAATCAGACGCTCCATCTTGTGCCCAAACTATATCTGAAAACAGAGTTCGTTCACAGTGAGTAAATTCAGGTAAAAGCAGTATTTAGTGTTTTGCATTGGATTACCAAATTCTACTTAATTATATAAAAAGTTATTTGCAAAAACACCTCCTTTAGACCATGTGATGTAAAACTCTACCTGACACAGAATGTAAGGTGTAGGACTGTTATTTACTTGTGTAGTTTTTGTTATAAATTTAGTGAAGTACAGTTCTCCAGGAAACTTTCCAGTGAGATGTGAAAGCATCCTTCACTAAAGATGATTTAGCCACCTCTGTTGCTAGTTCTCTTTAGCAACCCAGCCTGTGATCATCTGCCCTCTCATCTCTTTCCTACCTTGTTTTCAAAACTCTGCTCCAAGAAAGAGAAGTTAAAGCTCCTCATTTCTTGCCCTACGTTTTTCAGGCATTCCATATGTCTTGGTGTATATAAGCATCTTAGGGGTGACTTTCCAAACTACAGTGGCACCAAGAAATGAAAACACAATTGATAAGTGATAACAGCAGCATATTAGCAGCTGAAGAAACAAAACTAGCCTCCTGTCTGTCCCTGTCTTGTTGATTCTATTGTGTAAAGTTCATGTTATGTAGGAGTTCGTATCAATAAGATTAGAAAAATAGTCAGGAAAAAGTCCAATTCTGTGTCTTGGTGAGAAAATACTTCTGTATTAGAAAGGCGTCTACTACAGGAAGTAATCAACTGTTGTGTCTTGATTTCCATGAAAGGAAACAGAGAGATGCAAGATGTCTTAGTCCTTACACAGTCCCCTTTTACACTACAAAATGGAAGGAAACTAGGTGATACCTCAGCCTCTGTTCCTAAGGCAGGCAGAAAATGACAGAAAAAATCTGTGTGAATGCAGCTTTAACTTCCTATGTACTTGGGTCTTCCGGATGTAAGTCATCAAGTCCTCTTGTAGGAAGACAATATTTGGTGGGAGGGAGAGTGAGGTTTGGTACCTGCTGTCCTCCAAAGTTATTTGCTACAAAGAGGCTAAGATAAACACAGCCATTCCAGATGGACAGCCAAATGCAACTAGAGCTGCTGACCATAGGTCAGACCTGGCACCAAGTAATTGCAAAGGTTTGAATGTGAAAAGAATAGGAAACCTCCTCCCCACAACTTTTAATAAATGGGTGAAGTCAAACGCATCGTGTTGCAGGTTGCATCTCAAATACACTGGAAGTTGCTGTTCCTTCAGGATAACCACCTGTTAACCATAACAAGATGTAAATTAGCTTTCCATGTGCACATGGGCTTCTCAGCACCATGCAGAAGGTACTCATTTTGAAAGCAAATTCAACAGGATAGATACAAGAGGAACTCACCTACAGTTATGAGGCAGCACCGTTCACATCTCTGTGTTCTTACTAGCTCTTCCCAGCAGTATGTTCCATCTCATATCTGGATTAGGATGCATCCTGGTGAAACTAGATCCTCATTAAAAATATTAAACTTTGAATATAGATCAAATATTGCAATGTCACAGAAGAGAGAATACTGAGAATTTCCCAACATTAAGTGATTTTCAAATCAAATACATTCTCAGGATGTGTATCTATATTGAGATCAATGAGCTTATTTTATACTGGGAAAAAAAGCAGTCATTTTCTTGAAATAGGAGTTTGCCATTGTAGGACATAATAACCTTGAACATTCAAGTTAGTGGGAGATTTTTTCATTTGACCCAAGTTTCACTAAGTTCAAGCTCTAACTCAGACATGTCTTCAGCAAAAAACATGAAGTTTTTAGCTCATAAGATAGTAAGGCACAATAAGGCATCTATTGAAGATGACAAGATGCTTCTGTCACCAGGAAAATACAGCTTTTAGTACCAACATGAATTGACACACATGTCCTTGGTACATGTTTACACATGAACTGTATGACCAATATGGCAGTTCAGCACCTCTAATTAGTTGCAAATAAAAACCTGTGTCAGCTCCAAAAGAACATTATATTCAGCAACGAAGCACAGACATCCTCCCTAACTCCTGAAAAAGATAAATGTATGTAATAAAGCATACAAGATACCGAATTAGATTGTCAGTAATGTGCATTTTAAAAGGACCCTGAATATGCATTGTAACATGGTCAGTAAAATATATTTGTAAGAACCTGCCAGTAAATGGGAGAAACTCACAGATTTGAAAATAAGGAGGATGTCTGCCTTAAGTACTCAAGGTTAACTATGCAGTTTTAATCTCAGAGTCTGTTTTTGCCAAGATGTACGAGCATTACTGTAAGTAGATGCATGTAATTGCACGAATACTTCAGAGAGGAAGTGCTACCTGATGATTACAGTAAAATATTGAACCAATAGTGGCTGAAGTTACTCTGTTATAAACATCTCTTATGGTACATTGGAACTGATTTCATAGTACTGAGACATCCTAAAGGGGTACAGTGACACCTAATTAATATTTGCAGCACATTATGTCTTGGTGAGAAAAGTTAATAGAATCCTAAATTATTTGTGCCCACATGTCTTCTATACTGTGACTTATGAGGAAGACTCCATGTTGCCGTAAAGCATTACAGGGAAACACAGGGATATGGGCTGATATACCATCTCATCAATTTATCTTTTAAATTACTGACAATCAAAAAATGCATCTGCTACCACTATTGTATCTCTGGAGCTCTTGACTTTTTGACATGATGATCAAACCTGAGACAGTTTTATTACACATGAAAAACAAGCACTCTTCATACAAATAAACTAAACAAATGAATAAACAAGAAGTTGATGAGATGTTAAAAGTCACTTGAAGTATATTTGTCCTGTAGCATATGAAGGAAGGAAAGACTAACCATAATGGTTTCCCATGTTAATAGGCTGCAAAAGGTCAGTGTTGCTTCTGAGTAAGATACTTAGAAATAGTATATATAGCTATAAAGTGGGTATAACACAGTACTGATAAAGAATCATCACTGAAGTCACTTTCACCTGTGTGTGGTAGACAGCTGGCACAGAACTCAAACACAGTGTGGCAAGTGGAATTCAAAGTCAAACTTCATATTTCGCTGTTTTACTGCATTTTTAAAGGGAGAATAAAACAAGATAAGCAAGGAAGCTTCAAAGAAAATAAGTATCATCGGCTAGATAGGTGCTGAACTCTTTAGGGACCAATGACAGAACCTGAGGGAATGGCAGGAAGATGTGCCAGGCGAGGTTTAGGTTGGACATCAGGAAAAGGTTCTTCCCCCAGAGGGTGGTGGAGCACTGGAACAGGCTCCCCAGGGAGGTGTCACGGCCCCAAGCCTGACAGTGTTCAAAGAGACTGGACAACACCCTCAGACACACGGTGTGAACTGTGGGGTTGTCATGTGCAGGAACAGGAGTTGGACTCAGTGATTCTTGTGGATCCCTTCCAACTCAGGACATCCTAGGATTCTATGATTCTATGAGACAGAAGTTTCATGCACTTTTTTATTTAGCAGTCCAGCTTTCAGAGATACCTCCCACATGTTGAAGGGCAGTCTCCCTGCTCTCATCAGCACCCAGAAAGAACCTGGTTTGGAGAGGCTGCCTGTTTGAAAGACCTTCTTTTGCAACAAGCTGTTGTTAACTTGCAGTTGATTCCATACATCCAGCTTCTCTAAATTACTATAGAAATGATTGATTCCTCATAGGAGGAATTGTCTTACTATTAGTTAAGTCAATACTATAGGCAACTTTTCCATATTCCAAAATCTTGGAATGAGTGGACAAATTTATAAAGAGCAATTCCTTCATTGTCATCCCATTACCCTTCTTTTTAATTCAATGATACCATTTAAACACCATGGCCAGCATGAATGATGCTCCAAGTGACAGTGCTGATCACTGCAGACAAGCCACAGCTTGGTGATGGGTGTTTGACATCTTACAGTTGAACAACATCATTTTTCCAAATCAGTGATCAGGCTCCCAAGTGACTTTTGGCAGCAATACCAACAACTGCATTGCCTGCAGCTGCTGTAGGAAGACTGAGAGAAAGAAAAAAGGGGTGGATGTGAAACAGCTCCTTCTGAAGGAATTATTTTTGATTCAAACTCACTTTGTTTGGTATCAGTTCCAACAAGTTGATACTGGCAGAGAGGAATGTGCTGCACACCTTGAAGGCTCAGCAGTAGCAGCAGGACCGATGCCACCTTTCTAGAGGTCTCTGCAGAGCTCCCTTCTTCCCCCCTGAAACCTGAAAAGAAGCACAGGAAAGTGAGACCCCCTCGTATTACTTTCACAGTCCACGTTGCTACTGCTGACTAAATAAGTTCACCGAAGTACTCAGCATCACTGCTGCTTTTATTTCACCTTCAGTATGATCACTTAGACATGCACAAACATGTACTAAATTTGGCTGCAGGAAGGTAGAACTCCCCTTTTTTGCTGGTGTAGAACAGGTGATAAGGGGCTTGCATAAGGATATGTTCTCAGAGGTACATTTACTCTCAGTAGCTGATTGCTGGTGGGCAGTGTGGGGAGTTGGCTTATCCAACTGAGGCAGTCAGTAGATCCAGCTCACAAGGAAGGTAAGCGCAGACTGACTGGAGTACATGCTTCTAGAGGAGCATGGGGGCTTATCTGAATCAATGTCACTTGGTGTAATGGTGCTTCTAACAAGTATCCTGGGGGGCTGCTGTTCTCTGTGATCAATTAATCTGGTATAACAAAGGGTTACAAGTTACTACATGAGGCGAATATTGCAGGAGGTCAAACCTATCCAGCAGCTTGCCAGTCACAGAGAAAGATGTCTGAGGGCTGTCCTAGCAGGTCCCAGGAGGAGTTTAAGAGCATGGAAGCTCTGAGCTGCCACATCTTGTCTCCTTTGAAAATGCCAGAGACTGAGCTGAAAATGGTGCCTGAACTCTACACAGACAAAGGTGATTTGGATGCACATGGGATTCAAAGTTCAAGCCTAATTACAAAGAATCCTAGTGACAGTTAATTGAAGGACTCGGCCAGTTTTGTAATACTATACACTACCACATTATCTATTTACTGTGGAAATGACTGTATTTTCATTATTTTTTTTCCTGTCCTGCAGACTAAAATTATCCCTATTTAAGAGCTGAAGAGGAAGCAGAACTACAGCAATGTGAAATTATTTGCCTAAGGCCATGTCGTGTTTCTTTTGCAGACATAAAAGTATGAAATCTTGTTCATTGCTTCTCAAGCTAGTTCTGGTCCCCATTCTTATTCTCACACCTTAATCAAATTATCATTTTTCTATGTTTTTACATATTTTCCTCCTAATACAGCAATAAATGGATGTAAGCATTTAAGTGGCTCACTAATCTTCAGGATTGAGACACCAGTAGAATGTACTCGAAATAAAAGCCATAGTCATTTTTTGAAAACCAAAATCAACATAAAGAAGGAACTCAGTCTTCTAACACAAGTATTTATGTGGCCAGTTGTTAGGCAGCCCAGCTAACCCTGTTTCACAGAAGTATTTTATAGTGTATTCATGATGAGAAGTGCTGCTGAATGGCTGGTTTTGTGTAGAGCAAAGCACTTAGTTCTTGACTCCAAAGAAATCTTTGATCAGATTGTTCACACAAGCGTTACTGAAGACTTGCCATGCCTGCTATGTTTAGGAAGTATCAAGCACAGATGATCTGGTGGTACTGAAGTCATCCGAATCTTCCCATTAACATATTCATGAAGTGACATCATTATATTTAACTTAGGTAACTAATAAAGAGTTATTTGCCATATGTTTTAAAGAAAGGCTAGAGTACCTTCTTCTAATCAAATATACTTGACTTGCTGGCATCCCTAAAAACATTTTTAAACAAGATTTTAACAAACTTACAGCAAATAGGCTTGTTTCATAGTTGCCAGAAAATACTATATTAAAATAGCTTTTAAAACTTTTCCAGCAATCCCCCCTACCTCATAATTTTCCTGCATTTTTTCTGCTGTGAAACTGTAGCATGAAGGAGAGTAGAAAAGTATTAAAGAAACTGATGTTTGCTTTTTATCATTCCAGTTTATTTCTGCAATAGAAAAGTAGCTGACATTATATAGGAGGCTGTCATTTAGGAGATTATCCAGGAGAATAAAGCAAAGCTTATTAAGAGAAAGGGGAGCATTTAAAAATGGTCTCTTTGAAGTACCCCAGACTAGACAGAACATATTTTTCAGTGCTCAGATATGCAATCTACTGTAGATTAGAAGAGAAAAATTAAACTAATCATATGTCTCATAGGGATCCAAACTAATTTAAAACTTAAAATGAAGCATCACTGCAAGTTTCTGAATGAGCATCTGTGGCCAAAAGTCCAAATAAGTAATTAAAGGAAAGAAAAAAATAGCAGATACAGTGTGACAGAAAAAAATCTGTCATTGTTTTTATTGACACTGCAGCATCAGCTGCGTGGTCTTGGTAGCTCCATGTCAAAAAGGATACCACAGAGCTAATTAGAGTGGTTTCAGGAAAAGGGGCGAATCAGAAAAAGATGATCAATCAAGGGAATGGAAAAACTCTCCCATGGAGGCAAATTAAAAAAAAATTAATTGTTTGCTTTAATGCAGAGATAAATAAAAGCATGGTCAATAAAAATAGTATTATGAACTAGCTTGAAGCTTTTTGTCTGCACTACTTTTATAGACAAGAACAAGGCAACGTTCAATTAAATTAAAGGATGGGCATACAAAAATAAGTCTCTGCACTACAACCTTTGTAGTCACCAGCATGAGGAAAATTATGAAGGCTGACAAATGATAATTAAGAGTGTCACTGGATAACAAACATCTAGAGTTTTAACTATGGACAAAGCCCTCTGAAAGGTACTTTTTGCAGATTCACAAAATCTTCATTAGATCAGGAAGAAATCTAAAGCAGGTGTAGGGGGCGAGTGGAAGACACGGTGTTTCCCCTGTCTGGCTGCAGAGGTCTTACATGTTCTTCTGAAGTATCTTGTACTGACTACCGACACAAAAATTTAATCCTGGGTCCAATTCAGCTTCCAAGTTCTTTTGTTTTGGAACTTATCAAGATATTAAGTTCTTGACCTTATGTTTTGCAAATGTATTAATGGCCTCAAATGTTTTGGCAATTAATCAATTGCAGTGATGCAAAACACTGCAGTTGCACATGCCTGATGATGAATTTCAGACATGAATTCACAAAGCTGGAATTCTTCTGTAAGTCCTGCTTGCAATGACCTGCACTGTGTGTCAGGAGAAGAGGAAGAGCTGCAGAGCCTCCTTCCAGGCCACCTGTGAAGGCTGTACTTGCCCAAAACCTCTGGGCTGGACCCTCAGAAGGTCTGACTCAACCTCTGTTCATTCCTTCAGCCTCCTGCGGTCATCAGCTCTGATCCAGGGCCTCTGCTCTGTCCTTCTGCAGGCCCTGTAGCTCAGTGGGGTTAGGGATTGCATATTGGTTCTCCCAGCAAAGACAGGTTTGTTGTGCAGTAAGTGCCTTGAGGCCTCAAACAGAAGAGGGCTCAATAAGATCTTGTTAATTTGAAGTGTCCTCTGGCTGTAGGTGCTTGAATTTTTGAGGTATCTTTGGTCTTCTTCCACGGGGAGATTGTTTTGTGTTTAGGACAGAGCAGGGTGCTGGGACAGTCCATTTTAGTGAGGAGCAGGACAGCTGAGGGTAGAAGGAAGTAGTTTGAAACCATTTGTGATTTGGATGTCTGGGGTTAAAACACATCAGAATCTAAATCGCTCTGCTTACAACAGTTATTTCAAAACAAAGTAGTTATTTAAAAACAAATACACTTCATCCAGATATAATTATTCCTAATGTGACATTTAAATAATGAACAATCACCTAGTAACTGCTTTTGTTCTGGTACGATAACAGTCTGCGGTTTATCATGTGTTAGCTTCTCACCCTTTATACTTTATACTAAGGGTAATTTTAACCAGATCATGACTGCAAACTTTTAACAGCTTGGTTTACACTAGAATTTGAAGAGGTGTTAGTAAACAGTGCATGTTAAAGCTTTCTCTAGCAGAGCCTCCGTGGAGTAAGCACAGCCACAGGGTACATGAGGATAACAGCTGCCAATTGAGCTGAAAGATTTTTCACGGTGGGGTATCCCTTTCTCCCAGTTCCCAGCCTGACAAGATGGATATGATCTGCCTGCCAGCATGTGCCACTGCCTGAAACTCCTGCATGCCAAAACGCTGACTATTTCCAGCACCCAGTTTCCACACATCATGTGTGCAAGGAGGCCAGATTTCCAAAGAGCTGAGTTTGTCTCTCAGGTGGGCCAGACCACGCAGGGAGTTACGCAATATCAAGGATTCATTTCCAGCCTGCTGCCATCCTGCCAGAACCTGGTCACTACACTCCCCAGGGATGATGGTTTGGCTTTTTTTAAATTGTGGCCTCAGTTTTGTATAATGCACTCCTAGACATCTGGCCCTTGGGTTAACTTTAACAGATGGTAGATGTTGTACATTCCTTACTAAATTGTCTGCTAGTGAGAAGCCAGGAGGAATGCCCCAGGAGAAGATTGCGTCTTTGCTACGTGAATGTATGCAAAGCAGTTGGAATAAAACAGCTTCTCCCTGCGGGAACCTTTCTCAGAAAAGGAATTGCACCTGTAACGACACCTTCAAGAGTCCACCCAAGTGAATGAGTGTGGGACGCTCTGGGGCAGGGTGGCAGCACGTGGACTGCAGCCGTTGCTCATCATCACTGTGGCACATTTCCCTCCTGGCATGTTCACACAGGTGGCATTGCAGTCTGCAGATTTCTTTGGAAGGGTGTGACTCTAATTGTTTACATCTAGTTGCTGTATTCCTCTTTAATTATCAGTTGCAAAAGTGAGTGGGCCCCCTCACCTTGCACCTTGACCCTGCTGATGTATCTGCCATCAGCACGAGAGGCAACACAGCAGCACCCATGGGAGCCCAGGGGCAGCTGGGAGGACGTGGCAGCGTGAGCAGCCCCACACTGACGCCACCTTACCGAGTGACCCCCCAGGGACACCGTCCTAGAGGGGCACAGGGCACCCTCACAGCTGTGCTGGGTGCAAGTCAATCAGGAGATTGTTTCTGTCCATCCTGGCTGCCCTGTGAGCCACAGCCCCTTCTCCCCAGGTTATGGCATCCAAGGACAATTCAAAACCAGTGTTAAACAGGTTCTTTTCTGAGTAAATCTCAGTCTTAGGAGCCTGAAGCATAATGGAGCAGCAAAGCAATTATTTTTTCCTTCAAATGCTAATCTTCCTTAGCTTCTGGCCATCCTTTTGCTGATTCTCAGAAAAGGTGATTTGTAGGTGTTTATTGCTGGAATTTTAAGTGATTTAAAATGAATGCTTCAATGTAGTATGCCTTTCAGAACTAAATTATTCATCTTAATACATTACTAATTCTCTAAGCAGTGAATACTTTTAAAAGACTCTTATAATTTATTAGCACACTTCATATCTTATAGTTTATACCGAAATGCCAATTAACCCATACAATGTGCAGTCAAGACAGATGAGGATTAAGTCCCTACAGCCATGGGAACAGCAGAGATGCAATGACCTGAAAATTGCATCCTTAGCTCTTTTGCCTGTGATTAACATAAATTCACCAGTGGCCTTTCCTCTTTTTATTAATCCCTTATCTCCAGTCCTGGATCTCTGTTGCTCAAGCAATTAGGACACATAGCTTATGCTTTCTTGAATCTTTCAGATCTGACTTCAGACTTGCAAGGGCTGCCTGACCAGGCTTGATAATCGGGGCGGCATGGAGGATGGGATGTTACCATCTTGCCTATGTGCAATACATTTCCAGTTATGCAGAAAATGCCAAGACATGTAATCAGCCACCTCCCCAACTCATATGTCTTCTGCATTTGTCTTCATTGCACATTTCTGAATATGCATTGTCTTTTCTTCTTTAGTCAGTGTCAGCCCTCCCACACTTTGTTTTGTTCTTTGCTGCCTGCTGGCCCACAAGTATGAGATGCAGTGAGGAACTGTGGAGGACACCCTGTCGTGTGTGGAGCAGAAGCTGCGAAGGAAAGACTTGTGGCCTCATCTGCAGTAACAGAGGCTCGGTTCAGGATAGGATAACCACAACATTTTAATAGGGAACAGAAATTATTTATTCAATGCTGTCTCCCTCATTTCCCTCGCACATAGGGAAGGTAAAGCGTACTGTTTTGACTGTAGTTGCTGTTGACTGGCATAAATTTTCACACATCTTTTGCTTCTGGTTTGCATTTCAGGCATACGCAGCTGTCTCTGGAGCCAAGCAGATGAGCAGAGCTGCAGATGCATGTGGTTACCTGACTAGGAAGATATTTGAAATGGCGCAAGTCTTGACATGGCTACCAGCATCACTGCACAACTCAGGACTATCAGAGAAAAAGGGATGCCCAACAGAAGCTTTGAGAGACTTCGGAGCCAGCATTAGGTGTCTGTGGTGAATATTGTGAGTAACGCAGCATTCAGGTTGGTAAAGTAGCTCATTATAAAATTGTTTTTCCTCTGTGAAATTACTTAAGGTTCAGTCTCAAAATAAAGAGGAATGGCAGACCTTTGTGTGTCCTAGAAAAACAAAAAAATGCAGCGTGCTGTTTCTTATATTTTAAATGTGTAAAAATTAAGGTTGAGTGAGGCAGTGGGGCTTCACTGACGCAACAGGAAAACTTCAAAATCAGTAGGATGCTTATGCTGCTGCTCAGAGTTGCAGGAAGACTAAGCTGTCTTTTGGCTTGTAAATCTTGCCCCACCAGCTGAGATTTTTAAAATATTATACTCCTTTGTGCACCTCTTTGAATGTAGCTCATTTGCTGAGCAGAAGGGGTCTTTCAAAGTTGGTAAAACATTTCCTTATCGAGTCCTGACATCAATGAGAGGTAGAAACCTATTGTGAAATGAAATGATGGCGAAGGCAAGAATCAATGTACTGGGAAATATGGCCAGGAGTCACGGTAACAAAAGGATCTCTAGGTGTCACCAGATGACAGGTCTATGGAAGGAAATACATCTGGTGACTTAATGGGCAAAATTGATAGGATTAGAGGGGTGCTGAGAAGCAGTTGATTAGAGTCATCTCTTTAAGATGGAATTATATTAAAAGTAGAAGGCCATAGGATTTAAGGATTAGGAATAGTAAGCTTTGAAAAACAGCAAACTCACAAGTCAAAGCTGCTAGACAATCTTTGGCACATAATTAGTTACTGGAGCACAGAAAGAGTAGTGGTGTGCAGTTAGCATAGGTGTGTAGTTTGAGCCACCATGTACAGAGAGATGTGTTTGTTCTACTTGTAAAATCACTAGAGTACCTTCAAATTATACTATTATACTCTTGGGTGTTTTGTTGGTTTTTGTTTGTTTTTTTTTTTTTTTCCTTAAAAGGCCATTAATAGCTAGCCTGGTAATGCAAAGATTGTTAAAAAAATCTTCGTAACGTCCATCCTGGTATGTGTCACCAGAAACAGACAAGGTGAGAAGAAACCAGAATTTGCTATTAAAAGATTGTGGAATAATGTGATGATACTCACCTGAAACATCATTAATGAAGTGACAGGGCAACAATTAACTGCTTACCCATGATGGATGTTGTTTCTGATTACAGTACTTCCATACAGCTAATAGAGACACTGTCAGCTGGGTCTTTGTAGCTGTGGCATAAAGAGAGAGGTGGAAGTAGGAGCAGATTTTTTTTTGGCCTCTCCAGCACCTTTGGGTCCCAGTTGCTATTAACAGAGGAGTTCCTCTGTCATGATGTTGTGTCTCCAACCAAATGTTACGGCAAGGCCAGCCCAAGAAGGGCTGGCTGGTAATTACTCTACTAGCACATCTCACTTATGAGTGGTGGTTAGGTAAGATATTTTTCTATTGTTTTGAGCTACTGGAGTGGGAAATGGTATATGAAGTGGCCCTTAAGGTGAGTGGTTGTGCTGTGGACAAGACACTGATCTCTGTTCCTGTCAAGCAAACCATAAATCTTCCTCAAATCAGCCATTGCCAGGTCCAGTTCCCTTCATAGCAGCTTCCCCTAATCCCCAACTCACTCAGAGGTGCCATCGGGGGTCAGGCTTCTTCTGCGAGTGCTGCCTGGCTGCTCCTCTGAAGTTCTGCTGCTGACAGCCTTTCTGATGGTCCTTTCCGTCTGTCTTTTTCTCTGTCGCCTGAGCCTTTTGAAGAATAAACAGGAAGCACTGAGCTAGATTAAAAATAAAAAACAAGGGGGGTTTTGTGTGTATGTTTGTATTCGGCTGGTAGTGGTTTGGTTTTTGGTTTGTTTTTCTTTTCTGCCCTCTTAAAAACCCACAAATCCATTTATCTCCTTGGCAATAGGCACTCCTTATGGCTGGTACCTTTGGCATCCTTAAAGGTAAAAAATCTTGCAGTGTTGTTCCAACTCCAGTTGGTATTGGCATAATCCTTGCTCATGCTTATATTTGCCTCGCTCCATGCTCTATTTCACTAGATGACTACACACGCTGAGAATGTTGTGGTAAACACACCGAATATCTTCAGTATTTATGGGTGAGTGATTTTCTTAAAAACATATTTTAGTACTCTCCTAATTCCCATTTCAAATATCCTCTGCCTATAAACTCTTTGCTGGTTTCTTTCAGTTCCTGACCTGATTTTTGTAAACAAATCAGCATGAAATCAAACAGAATATCATAATTCTGTGAGTGCACTAATAAATAAAGCCATTAACCATCTCAAATAATAGTGCAGTAAAAACATACATTTTTACAGCTTGAATTTAGTGAACATTAAGTTTGAATAATAAGAGAGTGGAAAAATGACCACATATACAGGAAAGGACAGAAGAGAGGCAGTCAAGCGAGAAAGAAAAAAGGCTTAGAATGTAGTAAAATGTCTGCAAGAAGAAAGCATTAAAAATCATGGATGCAGAAAGTAAAAAAAAAAAATAAACAGCAATTAGGGATTTGAATACCTAATTAATATTATCTTGTTACAAAAGAACACCTGCAAAGCATGGACTGCTGGGTCATTTTATGGTTATTGATTGGTGGAATTAAAAAAAAGGAGAAAATTGCTACTGCCAACTGTGGTTAAAAGTTGACAAATTGACACTAAGAGCTCCCTCACATGGTGACTATCCACACTGTTATTAACTCAGCCCCTCCCTGCAGGCTCTTGCACTTCTTTTAGTGTTCAGTGTTACGGTTCTTAATCCACGGGTTTGTTCTATAATATATTGTGTAACATAGCACTCTACTCTGCCGGAGGCTGTTCTGAGGAGCCACGTACCGCTGCGGCCCCAGAGGAAGTCAGGACAATGGAGGAGTTTGCCTCGGTTGATGAGGGTTAGGGAGCAATTAGGCAATCTGGCCATCCATAAATCAACGAGTCCGGATGGGATGCACCCATGGGTGCTGAGGGAGCTGGCTGAGGTCATTGCTGGACCACTCTCCGTCATCTTTGCCAAGTCTTGGGAAACGGGAGAGGTGCCTGAGGACTGGAGGAAAGCAAATGTCACTCCAGTCTTCAAAAAGGGCAAGAAGGAGGACCCGGGTAACTATAGACCAGTCAGCCTCACCTCCATCCCTGGGAAACTGACAGAACAACTTATCCTCGGCACCATCCCAAGGCATATCAAGGATAAGAGGGTTATTAGGGGCAGTCAACATGGCTTCACCAAGGGGAAGTCATGTTTGACTAACCTCATTGCCTTTTATGAGGACATAACGAGGTGGATAGATGATGGCAGAGCGGTGAATGTGGTCTGTCTTGACTTCAGTAAGGCATTTGACACAGTCTCCCACAGCATCCTCACAACTAAACTGAGGGAGTGCAGTGTGGACGATCGGGTAGTGAGGTGGACTGTGGTGGCTGAAGGAAAGAAGCCAGAGAGTTGTGGTCAATGGGGCAGAGCCTAGTTGGAGGCCTGTATGTGGTGGAGTGCCTCAGAGGTCGACATTGGGACCAGTATTATTCAATATATTCATCAATGATTTGAACAAGGGAATAGAGTGTACTATCAGCAAGTTTGCTGATGACACCAAGCTGGGAGGAGTGGGTGACATGCCAGAAGTGTTTATTTTGCTTTACAGTGGAAATTCAAGGTAGAAACTACATGCCACTTTCATAAAAATGGTAGAACTGGGCCCATCCTGCCCCCCCCCCAAAAAAAAGCTGTGCTGTAGAGAACTTAAAAAACATAACACAGGGAACTTAATGTGCTTTAAAGAAGTGTCATTTATTTAAAGAAAGGCAAATTTGGGGGGCGCTTGTACATTTTGGAATGCAATGCAGCTGTGTGTGTCTGGCTCTGCTTAACTACAGCTCGTGTGAAGAGTTTTTCTATGTTTGAAATTTTGCAACTACAGCACGCTGTCTGCCTTCTCCTACCATTTCCTGGAAAAGCTTGTTATGGTAACACTTTGGTACAAGAAAATTTTGCTCCATAATTGAGGCAGCAGAGTATAACCCATCCCAGCTCTGTTCCCCGTTTGTAAGGGCTGCAGCTTTTCTTCTGCTCTGAACCACAGCTGGGAGATTTCACAAGCAGCAGAAAGTGAGCTCCAGAGAAAAAGACTGAAGAACCTGAACTTGTGGCAAGACCAGAGAGCACTGGCCTCATCCAAGCAATCAGGTTTCAGCTGGCATCGTGTCAGGGTGTTTGTCTTCATCCCCCATCTGCCCCTGAGGGCAGAACAAAAATATGTTGTACTTGGTGATCAAATCCACTGGAAGGTGCAACAGGATAAAGAAAGATAACATTTTCCTTCCTGTGTCCCTTTAACTCCCTTTCCTACTCCTCCCGCCAACACTCTGGGCCCCAGCCAGCTGGATCTTCATCCTCTCTTGATATCCTAAATGCATAGCTAGAAATGGGTGCATTGTGGTTTGCATTATTTCATTTGTTTGTTTCTGTGATGAGTTCTTATTTCTAGAAGCAGCATTTTCTTCCCGAGGCTTAATTACTTGGGGTTTTAGTAAATGAAAACCTCTTTTATTGATAAACAATAGCAAATAATGACAGTGATAAGCATGTTAGTTAAAAGATCATATTCAACATGAAGCAATACCATTTTTTTTTCCACATGGAGTATCCTTTCCAAGAAAAAGCCATTGTTTTGACTGAAACTTTGGAATAAAACCTGTCTTTTTTTTTAAGCCTGCCAGTGTTAATCGATATTATTCAGCTAACCTAATTTGCTTGGTTCACAGTTTTCCTATTTAATTTAGCTGTCTTGATATAGACCTCACCCAGCAGGAAAGCTCCTGAATTTTTGCAGCTGTATTTATTCTGGTCTTTTATGAAGTGGGTTAGCAGACAAAAAGTGGTTTCCAACGTACAATTTATGTTTGTAAAGTTCCCAAATTATAGCCTGGTCCCCTTCATTGTGCAGAAGGAGAGGCTTCCTCAGAACTGTGACAAAAGCTAGAGTGTAAGAAGGCAGCACCAGCACAAAAAGTGTTTTGTAGTCGTGCTGATCGGTTTGTAGTTTGATACCTGGATTTGGTTAGTCTGGAGTGATAAAGACCACTGAGCTGGTTTTGGCTGGGACAGTTAATGTTCTTCTCAGTAGCTAGTATGGGGCTATGGTTTGGATTTGTGCTGGAAACAGTGTTGATAACACACAGATGTTTTAGTTACTGCTGAGCAGGGCTTTTACAGGGTCAAGGTCTTTTCTGCTTCTCATACACCCACCAGTGAGAAGGGTGGAGGTGCACAATAAGCTGGGAGGGGACACAGCCAGGACAGCTGACCCCAACTGACCAAAGGGATATCCCATGCCATTCAACATCATGCTCAGTGTATAAATCTGGGGAAGAAGAAGATGGGGGACCATTTTGAGTGATGGTGTTTGTCTTCCCAGGTAACTGTTACACGTGATGGAGCCAGGCTTTCCTGGAGATGGCTGAACACCTGCCTGTCCATGGGAAGTGGTGAATGAATTCCTTGTTTTGCTTTGTTTGCATGTGCAGCTTTTGCTTTACCTATTAAACTGCTTTCATCTCAACAGCCCATGAGTTTTCTCACTTTTACTCCTCTTACTCTCTTCCCCATCCCACTGCAGAGGGAGGAGTGAGCAAATGCGAGGTGCTTAGTTGCTGGCTGGGGTTAAACCATGACAGTCCTTTTTGGTGCCCAATATGGGGCTCAAAGGGTTCAAGATAACAACAGATTTGATTGGAACATTCTAGATCTAATTTATAGCTGTTATTCCTGTTCAGCCATTAATCAGCAGGCTCCTGTACTTGTTATGGGGCTCATATGCCTTACTGTATATTAAAGTCTAGTGCTTGTTAGTGGCTGCTTTTTGCTTTTGCTGTTTGTTGTGCTGCTGATTATCTTATTCTGCTGTGCCTGGGAATGTTTTGATAACAGCAATGGTGATGTGCCAGGTGGCCATGGCATCACTGCTGTTTCTGTGCTGCTGTACTGGAAAGGTTGGAACCCCGGTGTGAACTTGAGTTGAAGGGACTGTCACCTGTGGATGAGTCCATGTGGGAGTAGGACACCTTGAAGCATCTACAGCACATGCTGCAGCAGGTACACCTCTGAAAGGACTGTGGCCCCAGGATAAGTTCACACTGGAGAATGTATACCTTGCAGCATCTGTAGCTGTGGATAAGTCCATGCTGCAGTGGGTACACCTTGAAGTATCTGTGGCTGTGCATGAGGTCATGCCAGAGCACCTCAAAGTGTGTGGCTGCGGACAAGCCCATGATGGAGCATGTACAGCTCTGAGGGGACTGCAGCCATCGGTAAGGCCACATTGGAGAATGTTTACTTCTGAAGGGACTGTGGCTGTAGGTAAGACCATACTGGAGCAGATATATCTCTGAAGACATTGTGGCCCATGGAGAAGGCCACACTGGAACAGGTACACCTCAAAGCAACTGTGGCTGGGGATAAGTCTATGCCACAGCAGACATACCCCTCAAGAGACCATGGCTCACAGATAAGGTCCTGCTTGGAGCATGCACGCCCCTCAGGGACTGCAGTCTACAGATAAGTCCAAACCAGAGCAGGGGCAAGGGCAGGAGTTTATCGCAATGTTAAACAAAACTGCCACTGATTGCAGAGATGGATTGTACATATGTGACACAAAACCACTAATACCTACTATTTTTTTCTTATCTCAACACTACATGCTTTTAGGAACTTCAGGTAAAAAGGGGCAAAGTCCTTACAGGCTTGGAATATTTTCTTAAAAAAAAAGTTTAAAAAAATCTCTACATAGATATTTAAAACACAAGTAGTTATGCAAACAGTATGTTTCTAATAACCACTTTTAATCCCGTTTGGTAGAATGCTTATATAGTTGGATCATGGTATGCAGCTTAGAGCTGTATGTCTTTGCAAGTACTTCTTGTGGGGTTCATTAAACTGACTTACCAATTTTGCTGTCTTCCACATCATTCCATGAGGATGTCTGTCTATCCATCTGTCTGTGATACGTCCGCTTTACAAATGGCCTCGCTTTACAGAGCAGGAAGAGCATTGATCACACCGGGGTTCTCCCCTACACAAGACAGAAGGAAGCACTTGGGGCAAAATTGCCAGCATCCTTTTTTATTTTTTTTTCCCCCTTGATGTTAATTTCAGTGGGCAAAGAAACACACAAAATAATCACCAAGCAATGGAGATAATTCAACCTTTTCAAGACTATGTATTGCTTCAGAAAATGTAGTCTTTCTTACAAACAAGAAAACTTTTAGAAACAAAGGTCCAGGAAAAACCATTCCTGCTGGTTGATGTTTTCTGGATATTTTTTATAAATTGGTGTTTCAAGCATATAAAAAGCTAGCATTGCAAATAAGTTTTTGATAAATTAATTCTTGGTGAAGTTGCCGTAAAACAAATTTAGTGGTTTGTCTGGAGCCCTGTGAAACGTAAAATCCTTGAAAAAACTTCTCTAAGTTTGCTTTGTCCTTCTGGTAAATATTCCTCAGACAGCATTATGGTATTTTTCCTTCAGCCTTTGGAGATATATGACTAGTGTGGAGATGTTGTGCAGTATCAGTATGAGGATTCCAGATTATTTGCTGTGAATTTTTATAGTCTAGTAACAAACTGGCAATCCAGCTCTTCTGGCTGGGGACCTTCTGTACTCACTTAGTTCCTCAGTATTCAGTTAATACATCAAACAGTGAGGTAGTAGCTACTGCATGCATTTTTCAGGTGTGTCCAACATTAATTTTACTGATTACACTAAATCCCATGCAAATTTTCTCCCTTACTGCAAATAAAAGTAGAGTGAGGTCAGCTCTGATGCTCTGCAAATTACACCTGCCATGTTTGGTGGGTACAGGAAGGATGGCTGAGGTTATTCCCTCTTTTACTAGCACAGCTTAGGACAAAATCACTTGGATTCCTCTACATGTCTACTTCTGGATGAGGAGGTTTACTGGTCTACTGCACAAACCAACATACTCATTCTTACTCTGTATTTATATTACATTATTTATGCAGCCTTCTTATTTCTGTATAAGGCAAGACGACGTGTCTCTGAACAAATCCCCTTGTCTCCTGGATGCTTTGACTGACATGTATAAATCTTTACACTTTTTAATCAAAAAGACAGTTGCTAAATAGGCCACTACTGATACCAAAAGGTACTGTGGATGAGAATAAATTGAAGAAATGATAAATCCCTGGGCTGATTTTGCTGCTGTGTCCATGTAACTGTGCCAGGACAAAAGCGGCAATTGGCTTGGGTTGAGCAGTCAACTCAACTGTGTGGGACACTGCTTTGGGTGTCAAGAGGGAGCCAAAAACTTCGGAGAATACAAATGGGCTGCAGCCACTGAATTGTGTAAGAGTGTAGCCCACTCGGAAAAGTAAAATGATGCCACCTATATACATGATCTGGCAGGTGAAGTACATGGGTGCTTTTTGTTTTCATGGGAGGAATAAAAGCAATCCCTCTTTCATAATTGGGGTGAAGAAAATCCTCTTATTTTTCTGCTGATTAGTGATCCAGAATGAACTTGTGAAAGAGAGAATGCATGCTGAGGCAGAAACAAAGCTTGGGAAGCCTGAAGTGTTTTGGGGGAGGGGTTTGTGTGTGTGGGTTTGGTTTTGGTTTTGGTGGTTTTGTTGGTTGGCGCGGGGGGGGGGAGGTAGGGAGGTGTTGTTTGTGTGTTTTGGTTTTTTCTTATTTCCTCTCCACAACTCCAGAGAAAACAGAAATAGAATATTATATTTCCAATTGAGAAGATGCTTAAAGCCATACCTAACTAATTTACCATGTCAGTGCCTGTAATAGCTATGCTCTGTGACAGAGAAAGGAGACAAGGTGGTGTGTCAGCTTCCTTTTGCAGAGTTATGACTGTATATACAGAACACAGTAGTAAGTTGTGTCCACTGTAGAGCATAAGCAGATCTAGAGTTACCCCAGCAGGGAGTGTGGCCCATTGAGTTATCAGTTCAGTTTTTGGGTACCTTTTCCACTTAAACAATGTAATTGCAATAATACATGACCTGTAATCTTGAGAGCCTTGACACCGTCAACATAGCTAAGGGAATCTTTAATGACTATCTAGAGCTTTAAAGATATACTGGTATCGTACAATTATGATGTGTCTGATTTTACCCAATCCTTTGATTTATATTTTACTTCCAATTCACTTAAAAAATGAAATAACTTTACTCTTGTGATCTCATTACAAAATAAAAAATGGATGTTTTGGTTTGAAAACATCAGAATAATATATTTGACGATTTAGGAAAATGAAAATGCTAAACTGATAAATTCAGCATGAAATCAGTGATAGTTTCAGTCAATCCAAACCTACATTTTTGGTGGAAAAAAAAAAAAAAAAATCTGCACAGCTGTGAAATAAGTACAGCAAAATTTATAAAGAAGATGTTTAAAACTATGTAATAATAAAAAATCCACTGCCAGCAAGTTACCTGTCATCTAGCTCCTAGGCAAATGAGAATTTACATCTATGTGAGGTCTTGAAACCAAATACTAAATAGCACTGGCTTCATTAATGTCTGAACACAAAGTGTTATCAGATGACATTGTGACAGTGATGTAAAGAGCTTTGAAGAAAAAGCTGAGATGTCCAAGAGAATTTTCTTCTGGGCAGAATTTAATTAACTTGGAAGCTGGCTGAAGATGATCAGTAAATAAGTGAGTTTAGTTCTGACTGTGGTTTGCTGAGACAGTAAATAACTCCTGGGCTGCCAGGACTGGAGCACAGCTTGCAGCCGTGAGATGGGAGGTACTGATCACACAAAAGCTCCCACTGGCAACTCAAATTCCCTGTGAACAGTGTGATGGGTTAGCATTGTAGTAGCTGACCTTCTCTGCCAAATTAGCTCTCTCATTGCGTGAAGGGTCAGGTATTGTCTGTCCCCTCATGGCTGACATAAAGCTGGCACAGACTCCAGATTGTGTATTCGTTGCTGAGTCAGGCACAACAACTTGGTCGGTCAGTGTGCAGGTTTTACTGAGCATGGAAACGAGGCCTGGCTACTGAAAGTCTGCAGTCCCCCAGAGCATCTCGAGGTGCTGGGGAGACACGATCTGTACAGCTCCACACTGGCCAGTACCCTGAACAGTCAATTTTGACCACTTGAAGGTTTGAAAAGTCTCTTTGCTAAGTAAATTATAGTGACTCTATAGCCCAAACCTGGCCACATGAAGAGGCATGAAGTACATGTTTCTGAAATGCCAGTTGAAGTGTAATGCAGTGTATCTAGTTTGAGATATAATAAAAGCAGCACTTTTTGCAGCCGCCTGTCTATGCTAAGAGTTGTGCAAGCCTCATTTGAAGGGTTTTTTTCAGGATAATTTAGTTAAAATTGTTGCAGAGGATTTTGACTGCTCTTACTGTAGTCTGAATAAGGTCTAGTGCAGTTTAGCATAAACTCTCTTAGTTAAGCAACACTGAAATCAAGTGAACTATGACTGTATCGTAATTAGGATGTACACTTTGGCACGCTTTCTTTAAAACTAGAGCAAGAAGCCAAACCAAAGTGAACAATGGAAACAAATGACGCATGGAGAAATACAGTGACTCAGGTGATCCCTGCTTCCTCCTCTTCTGACCAGCCCTCACAGAGCAGTTCTGCTTCAGGTCTTGACTTTAGTTGGAGACAAGCACAAGCCTTCGTGAGGCTGGTAAACCTCTCTTTCAGCTAGAGCTACTTGTCCACATCTTTTCACAACAGCCAAACTAATTACCATTGCTTGTCTTCCCAAAGGACAAAACTTGCTTTTCTGCCAAGATAAACAAATTGGAAGGCTGTAAAGTGATATAACCCAGGGACACCTATGGTATTGATGTATTTTAAGCGCTATTGCATAGAGCTCTGCTAGTGATTTGAATTTGAGGTATATCATTTTGTAATTGGGTGAAGTCAGACTGGTCTCTTCAGAATAACGCAATCCCATGCAGGAGTCAGGACTGATTTGACTGGCCCAGAATAGCTTTTGTAAGGAAGACTGCTGCTCTGATAGTTTGATTTTACTTCTTAGGCAAAATTACCAAAGAAGCTGGCAAAACTAGCTGCATAAGAACCTGGAAGTCCATACAGCTGCTGGGACCAGCAGGTAGGAGACATGTTAGAATGACAGCTCAGGGCTATGCCCATGGTCCTCTACCCGTCCCAGGAGGGCACAGAGCCATCTCCTAACAACCAGGCAGTTCTTGGCTCTTCTGCTAGACGCAGCATTAGTGGCCTAATGATACAGACCTAGGGAAATGGGACTGGCACTGCTGCATTTACACAAGTCAGCCATAGCCATCTCTTCTGCTCAGGAAGAACCTGGTTCAGATTTGGATGACAAAAAATCAGTCTCAGTGGATCGCATTGTTGGCACCTGTACTATCCAGTCCATTAAGTGGACTGGCCCAGAGTCTGATCGCAGTTCCCTGTGTGTACGCCTGGCACTACTCCAGAGTTACAGCAGGCTAAATGAGATAACATTTTTGGCTGGTTGCTTTCAATTCTTTATCAGTCCTTTAAAATCACAAGGTTTTGCTGCAGCTTTTCCTGTTTTGGTGGAGAAACTCTTCCAGGTGGCCAGCAGTATGGCACAGACACAAGAGTGCTAACAAATACACATTACCAAACTCCCTCAAAGTGGTTTAGTGATGTGATACATACTCCTGTTGACTTCAGACAGATAAATAAGCCATAAGAATAAAAATAGTGGGCTATTACCTACTGTAAACTAGTAAAGCTGCTTTTCAAACATCTCCCCTGGTAGGAAAGATCGCTGTCAATATCCTCTAAGGAAACCTCCAAGGTTTTGTTACAAGCTTTTAATTCAAGCCATATTTGCAGCATGAATGTAGTGCTTGAAAATTTAAATGACATTTCTCTGCTAAACAGCTGAATTTAAACATGTTGCTTTTCTTCGCAATTTTTGCAGTACCTTTTGTAACACTGTCCTGATCAACTGATATGTGTCCAATACTTAAAGCAACTCTCTTATCTTAGCAATGTCTAAATACTACACATTATTTTTAAATATCTGCTGTGCGTGTGTGTTTGTATCTGTGTGGAAGCCTAAGACAACATAAACTACTGCCTATTTTAAGCAGTTCAGTATTGATAGAAAACAAATTTACATTTTCCAGAAAACTTTCTGAATTTTCATATATTAAAACACATCTACATTGGAAAGTGTCACATGGTTTATTCTGACCTGTGAAGAATCAAGTACTAGCAATCTCCTAATCTGATGTGAAGAGGCTACTGGAATTTCGTGGCCATGGAGAGAAGTGACGCTGGTGGGCAAAGGAAGTCAGTCTTCTGCTGTGTGAAAATGCACTTAATACACTTGTTCTAAGCTGGAAGGAGGAACTTTATTAGATTAAGAACAATAATTTTATTCCTAAAGCTAAGGAACCTTTTATTTTGCACCTGAGATCTAACCTGGCTTCTTGGTGCTAAACAAACAAGACATAAATGATGAAGTCCTTCACTTCAGACTGGCCACTCTACCGGTTGCTCAAGGTCTTGATCTAGTGATATGCATCTGTCAGATTTTTCTTTTTGGAGTAGAAATAGAAGTTCAGTAACTTTTGGGGGAATTGTGTATATGTTTTTGTTTAGTTCTTACCAACTCTTGTATATTGCAAAGAGTGCCCAGGCTGGGCTTTTGAGAAAACAGCCCTTTACACTTTTTTTTTTGGCCAAGATCTAGCACTATATTGGAATAAGTTGCTTCAGGATATAAGACCACATAAGAAACCACAGTTTCTATAGTCCCTTTTGTGGCATAACAGTTTTAGGGGGCAGAAAAACAAAACCTGGTAATATCTCCCTCCAAAGCACAAGATTCAGGCATCCTCATTCCATAATCCTGTCTTGGCTATGTCTACATAATTGCTGCTACAATTTAAATTCAATTAAAAGCTTTTAATTGGTCATCCTCCCAAATGCTTCAGAAATGTCATTCATTTTCAGATATCCTTAGAGATCTGTTGTCCTGCAATAATTTTAGTCTGATACAGAAAGCAATTACACTAATTGTTCAGCAGAAATTAAGCTCTTATGCATCATCAGATTATTACTGTTGTTAGGTTCACTTTACAAAGATCTGTTCCTTTTCTGTATGTGTACATGAGCAATGCTGAGCACCAGCCCTTGAAAGCCTCAGTACTGGCTGGGAAAGAACTAATTCATTGTATTGGAAACAAACATAAATATTGAATATACTTCTAAACAGACTGGAATATTGAAATATGCTGCAAAAAGACAGGTCACCTTCAGGTGCAGAATAATGATACCAATTTTCTAATTAAAATTAACTTTGCCTTCAACACAATTATCGTTAATGGAGCAAATGGTTATCTGTGTATTGTCAGCTATTATAATGATATATAAAAAGCTTTTCATCAATAGATTTCAAAGTTTATGCTTCTGAGGTCATTCTGAGGACATACACTCATATCTCCCTTTAAAGCTGCTTTATGCAAGTCCATTCAGAAAATTGAGTGATCTGGATGATTTGGGTATTGTAACTGAAGAGAGGTATATTTATATGTGTGGGAACTAGCTCAGGTGTTTGTGAGACAGTGCTGGAAGAAGGGTGAAATCTGGCCATGAGAACAAGGCAGAGGTTAGGAGGAGGAAGGGAGATATTAGACAGTTATGTTTTTGGCACTGGCTAAAAAAAATCTTGCTGATTTCAGCAAAGAAATTATTTGTAAGTGAAGAAGGCTGTATTAGGGGTGTGCAGCTCTCACGGTCAGTCTGCCCTCTGAACTGAAATCACAGCAAAGCCCTGAGTTTTGACAGATAGCTCAAGTCAGACACTCATAGTATTATAGGATCCTGAGATGATTACGCATAGGGCTGGAACTGCTGGGGAGCTGAGGGCTCAGATGGGCAGTGAGCACTGTTCTAACCGCAGCGAAGGAAGAGATGGGGGCAGGCAAATCTGACAGGGGTGCTAGAACCCACACTTTGTTTCAGACCATTTGAAGGACCAGGCGTCCATGGAGCAGCCTTCAGCTACCAGCTCTTTTCTCTCTCCCCTATAAGCAACCACAAGAACTGAATCACAATAATTATGGACAGTTAGGATGTTGGCTAAGCAATAAAACAGAAACATCCAGTGGCAGGTTCACCCTTATGGCTCCTCAGCCATCCTGCCAAAACATTTCCTGAAACTTCCCTGAAATGTCCTAGACGGAAATTCTTTCCATATACAGAAATGGTTTGTTTTGTTTGAATTGGTATAGCATTTTTCACAGCATTAGAGTTGTGTGTTTAACTTAGAATTTTCTTCAGCGCAGACACAAGGAGCTGTGCAATTCAGTTTTCAGGAAGGGCAAGTAGAGTCAGTAGAGAAAAAAGAGCAAGCTAGCAGAAAACCCAAAGGCAGGATGATAAAACTCTGGAGTATTGCCATGTGCAGAAGTCAGTGTATCTTAGTATTCAGTAGAGAGAATGTGATGATACAGCGGAGAAAACTGAAGCCATCTAAAATAAAGCGAGGCAGGGCAGACAAAATAGCGATGTTACAGGATCAGCATAACTACACGTAACTACTACTTGAAGTAGTTTTGTGTGAGCCTAGACCACTATGCACATAGTCTAGTGGCTACATCTACACTAAAGCCTGCCAGTCACCTTTGCCATAATGTCTGGTGGAGACAATTACAGTTTTCCTCTTGCAGCTTGTAAAAATATGCATAAAAACAAAAAGGTTTTTTTACCTGGATGTGCAAAGCCACAGTCCTAACCTCCGTTTTGTTGCTGATGGGTGGTGGGCCCTCAGACAGTTTTCCATGCCTCATTTACCTTGTGTGCCGTACATACGTACAGAGTTGAGTCACTAAATGTTTCAGAGGGTCCTTTCACCCAGGACGGTCTCGCTCCCATTTAACCGCCTCACCAGGGGAGGGCAGAGAGCGGTGCTCCTGGCAGGGCTTACTCAGGCTGAGGCAGCCGGTACCGGCCCGTGTGGCCCTGCCGAGTTCAGAAAAGGAGCTTTGGGTCAGCCCGGCAGCCCGGCGGGGTGACAAGGGGGGTGACAAGGCGGGGTGACAAGGCGCGGATCCACGGCGCCGCCAGGCTGGTTGGACGCCGAGCTGGCGCTGAGGCGGAGGCTGCGTCCCGGCGGGTGCAGCGCGCTGCCACCGGCAGCCTCAGCCGAGGCGAATGTCCCCAGGACAGGGTCCCTGCTCGCTCGGGCTGCGCAATTTCTGGTTCAGGGTTCGGTGGGGGTTTTTGGGGCGGAAGAGGGCCGGGGAAACGCTGCCTCCGGCCCCCAGCAAGACCAGCCCGGTGCCGCCTCCGGAGCGCGGCGGGGTCCGAGGGAGCCGAGCAGCCGCGCGGCGGGGAGCGAGCCAATGGGGGCGGCGCGGCCGTGTGACAGGCGGGGCGGCGCTGCCCCCGCCGGGCGGCCGGGGCGGGGAGCCGGCACCGCTCGGCAGCATCATCCGCGGCGGCGGGGCTGAGACGCGCCTCCATCCTCCTCTACCCCGGCAGCCGCTCGCACACGCCTCGCCGCGGTGAGGGAGGCCGGCGGGCGGAGCAGAGCGCGGAGCGCCGCGGCAGACAAAGCAAAGATGGCAGGGATCCTCGCCTGGTTCTGGAACGAGCGGTTCTGGCTGCCGCACAACGTCACCTGGGCGGACCTGCAGAGCACGGAGGAAGCCGCCTTCCCGCAGGCGGAGGACCTCTACCTCGCTTTCCCCCTGGCTTTCTGCATCTTCATGATCCGGCTGCTCTTCGAAAGGTAATGCGGAGCCGCCCGCGCCGCCGCGGGCTCGGCGGGACTGGGCGGGCTGCGCGGCTGCTCGCTGAGGGACAGCCAGGGAACCTTGGCTGCCCGGCGTCTCCCTCCCGCCGCCGCTTCTCTCCCGGCCTTGCCAGACTCTTACGTTTTCCCTCTTCTCTCGGTCGGTCACGTAGCGGGCCCGCTGCAGGAAGGTGGAGGGGGTCTGGAGGCAGCCGGCGCTCCTCTCCCGCTGCCCGCAGCGCGGCCCGGCGCGGGCGGTAGGAGGCGAGGTCTCCCCGGGAATGGGCGCAGGCTCCTCTCCACCTGCGGCGGCCGCGGCGCCCTGGCCCGGCGCTGGGGGCGGGTAGAACAGCGCCCTTCGGCACTTGTGCGACCCGGGGCCTGCCCGCCCGCGGGCCGCTACCCACGGGTTGCAGCGGGGTTCTGGCCGCCCCCCTCAGGGAAGCCCTGCAAGGAGGGCGGCTCCCGCCCGTGAAGACGGGGCGGGAAGCTGTCCCGGCGGTAGAGTCTGGCCGTGCCCCCGCCGCAGGGTCGCTCTGTGGAGAGTAAGCTGAGGCGAAGCCGGCGCTGCCTTCCCCCTGCGTGGCCGCGGGGCGACCGGCGGCTGCTGCGGTCGGAATGGGAGGTTTGGAGGTGAGCACCGGGTCCAGGGTCAGGCTGTGGTGCTGAGCAGAGGTTGGCTCGGGCAGTTCGTGTGGAAGCGGTGTGAACGGTCCGTGCCACAGATCGGGAATACTCCCAGTGCTGTCGGGGTGCAGGATCCCAGTGAGGAGCCGCTCCAGACGTTGTTCATCACTGAACTAAACTCGCCGTTCTCTGAGATTGCTGAATTCAAAATACACCTTTCACAAACATATAAATGTGTATATATGTATACAGAGGACGTCAAACTAGTGATTGGTCAGCAATGACTACTCTTCTATGAGTGCTTAGCAGAGGCTGCCTGTCACAGGGGCAGCTGAAGCAAAGTGGGTTGCTCACTGGCACAGACTTCTGTGCTGACTGACAAAGGTGGTGTTCCCTCCATCTGCAGAGAACAAAAGAACGATTGCCTGTGCCAACTCCTACGTGTTTTCAGTGCTGTCTTTGTAGGCAATGCTGTTAGGGTAGTCAAGCGAGATAAAGGAAGACCAGTAGTTATCACATGCCAGGGAAATGCTATAAAGATGCTTTAAAAATGATAAAAAGCTCATCTGCCAGGTAGCACTCCACATCTCCTAGGCATTTCCTCACCCTGGTTAGAATGTGGTACCTGTAATGCTGGTTTGTGAAAAACTTGGCTGCTTTCATTACTCCGTTGAGAGGACCATATTTGTTTTGAGAAATAAGCTGTCATGGGTTGCTAACTTTTATTTTGCTTTACAGATTCATTGAGAAAGATTTCAAAACTTGTGGTCTACCTGAAAATCTGAGGTTATCAAAAGTTGATGTAAACACTAATCCTGAGTTAACTACTGCAATATAGTTACAGTTAGAGTGCCAAGTATTTAGATAATGTCAAATCATTAGTGTGTAGATTTTTTTTGCTTTACAACTTGTACAATGTGTGGTTTTGAGTGCTGAAAGTGGGTGCGTGATGTTGCATCTCTTGCCATCTGAACTGCAGTATGTATGCAGGGCTGTGTTTAGATGAAGGAACAGTTAGTCAGGGAGGCAGTTTCAGACTAAACTTAGAACCATGTTGTTTCTGTTAGTTCTGGTGCGGCTGTTGTTAGCATTAAGGAAGTTACTCTGATTATTTAGTAGTCTGTATCCTCTCCGTCTGTTGTTTTTTCTCTTCATTCATTTAAAGTAATTTTTAATTTTGCAGTACATTATATTTTTAGATGTTAGTTATACAGATGAGAAAATCAGTATGTTTTCATAATTCCCTTATATTCATTAGGGTAATTTTGACATTTAGATCTGGAAATGAGTTGTGCTAACCTGATAGTAGGTGAGAGTACTCCTAGAAGGTTTTATTAACATTTACTTTTTTCCTTTTTAATTTCAAATCATTTGTAAAACTCCACTGTGAGAGTAGGAAAAGGCTGTTTTGTGTGGGATTAATCTGCGTGTCATGGTACAATTGTGGTTTTTAATGTAGAGCATTTTATTAAAGCAGACTGAGCGAGTGACTGGACCTGCTTCCACTGACCAAAGCAGGAGGATTGTCTTTGATTTGAATGCTGGGAAGAACAAGCCTTATTATTGCACATTGGTAATTTATTTTGTCAGACCTCTGTGCTTTGCTTATGGGAGACACAGAAATGCCTCATGCACATCATTAATTCAAGGCTTGCAATTATTTCAATTGATAAAGCTGTACAAGATCCAGAATAAAAGAAAAGCAAGCATATCTGTTAAAGTGATCATTTTTCATTCTTCCATGTATTTAAACAGCTACAATTTTTCCTTTCAAAACTAAAGCTGTGGATGACTGTTGTACACGCTACATCCCGGAAAAAGCTGTTGCTGATGTGTAACAGTTCCCTGGTTTTGTAATGGTAGCAACTAAAGAAAACTAGATGCTGTAATACATTTACAAAAACCTCCAGGGGTACTTTAAATCTACAGTTGTACTGAAATATTTGTAACATCACTAGTCTCTGTTTTGTTTTGTATAATAAGATAGCTAATACAGGTGCTCTTGCAATTCTTTATACTGGTAGGTAAGCAGCCACAGGGTGTTAAGAATCTGATTGTGTATTTTATATCCATTATTTTCAGACTCCCTCACAGCAGCTGACTGCTAGGCTGCTGGAGCAGTATGGTTTTATTTCCCTTGCTATGAGGGGTGATTAACTTCATGGATCTTCACGGTAGTAAGAAATGTGGTTCAGGGGGAGCTGTGATTTGGACTTTGTGTTTCTTTGCTTACAAAGTTCTTGGTATGTCTGGGCAATGAAACCTGTCATGCTAAGGGTTAAAAGTTGACTTCATTCATGCATATATATTTATATTCTATATATGTATGTATTTGTGGGTGCAACAGACAGAACCTGGAAATTTTTTTTCCATACATATTCACCTATTATTAACAGATCCTACTGGGATTTTTTTTTTTATTTGTGTTACTGATTTAGTGAGTCAACTAACCAAGTCAAGAAAAGAATCTAGAGACTTCTGAAATGTTATTTCTTTTTTTTCTTCCACATAAACTACATTTTGTTGATTTCCCTGACCAGCACTCTTGAATGAAAGGAAAAAGCAGATTAAAACATTAAGGGTATGCTGAACCGCTTCAACTATTGGATCTGATGATGATGAGTGCTCTTGAAATAAGCTTTGCTCTGAGGTATAATCTCATAACCATGAGATTTAGTGGATCTATCTGCTGAGGCCATCGTAGTTATGGATGAGGTGCTAAAATACCTTAACAGCCTTTTGTCTTTTACTTTCCTTCTCATTTATCTCTTTCTTTGAACACAAAGTACATTTTTAGAAAACTGTAATAACTAAGTGCAAAGATAGTGCTACCAAGTAATTTGGAAGATGGCAGGAGTTGAGCAATGCAGTGGTAATGTGGGGACATATTTCTTCATAGTATCCATCCATTTTGTGTGTCTTACAATTTTTAAAAGGCATGTACATGATTAAGGATCCCCTCCTGTACCATACAATGCCTTCAGCTATAAGAAGATAACATAAATGCTCAATAATACCAGTCTCTGTCTTGCTAGATCCTTTCCAGTTCTAGTGCAGGCAAAGCTGAATTGAAACTGGCCTTACTAATAGCAGGGTGTTGTAGTTTTGATTTACCTAAAAAGGTAAAGCAACATCTGTCATTCTGGGCAAATACAATTTTTCTTCTTTATTTTATAGGATCACATGGCTCCTCACCCTCTGCGCTAGACCTCACTGCTCAGCAGCAGCACCCGCTCCTATCATCCAAAGCATGTCCTCTGTGAGGGGTGTGTGGTTATATGAAAATAATGTTTGCTCAGCAATCAGTTTGCTTGTTGGACACAAAACAAGAGAGTAACACACCTCTGCTTTAGAGACTTCTTCCAAAGGAGAAATTTGCTGAGTCCTCCAGAAGAAGTGCAAAGTAGACAGATTTCTGATGTGGTCCAGCAATTTCCTGAGTCAAGTTGTCTGATATTACTGCTTTCTGTACACTTGGCTCATCTTCTCAAGTTTATAATATCCCATCCCATTGTAGTTGCAGTGTGCTTTATTTTGCTCACCTTCTAAGCAGCAGTTTGGGCTCAGATCTGAAATAGCTCTGTAAAACAGCAAACAAGGCTTATAATGCTTTTATTGTCCTCTGGCCTTGATGTGGGGGCAGTTCTCAAAGGTGAATCTGCTATTCATCAGGTGATGGAATGGCTCATATGGTCAGGGATAGCCTGATTATATATAGGAACAACCCTCCAGCAGGGCTGATTTAAACTGAGCCAGCCTTATCATTTACTGTCTCTCAGATCAAGACACGGTTAGATATTGAGTGTATGGAAATTAACAGCTTTTGCGTGACATTTTGCTTTTATAATGATAATTCAGCCTCAAAGGTAACCTCAGCTGATTGTCATTTTAGTATGACACAGTAGAATTCCTAGTGGATCAAGGTGACATAATACAATGACTGGGGGGGTGTGTGTGTATAGAGAGAAAGAAAAAAAATTAATGAGTATATATGTATTTTGCTAGCTGTAAAAATTTATTCAGGTGACAGTATATTAGTGCCTTGCAAGTGTTTCTGGTGTGTGGTGTGTACATACAAATTTAATTTTTGTAATCCCTAAGACATCTACTATCAGTACTTTCTTACAACAAGGAGGCTAGACAAGAGACAGAGTTTGGAAGGGAGTGTACAACCTTGCTGCATTTCCAGCAGCCCATGACATCATCTGGGGAGTCTGAGTGGGGCAATGATCGCCAGTTCTATCAAAACCTGTTTGTAGGCTGTGATATCTGTAGATTTCTTGCTTAGTTCCCTGTGTGTGAGGCAAAATCTGATCATTCAGGTATAACTCACTTCTGTGTGAGTGGATGCATGTGTTCACTGACAATGGTTTTCTCAGTTTTCTTTCTTCTCTATTTTTTGGATCTTTTTTTTATAAGATGATGTGTGAGGTCTTTTTGTACTTGATTGCTGCTTATTAGATACTTAATTCAGCTGAAATGGAATAAGGCATTGAAATAAAAAACTTCCGATGAAAAAACACGGGCAATGTAAAGAAAATAACTGGAAAAGCTTAAACTTCAAACCATTTTTAAAAATAGTAACAATAGAGCATTACCAGTAAATAGCTTTAAAATAAATTTATATTTTGCTTGTTGTACTGTCCCTTTTTGTCTTTTTTTCGTTAGTTATTTTGTGTCATTTATTTTTCCTTTATGTAACCAGTTTTTGTTTCCTAGCATTGCAGTGTTTGAGCTTCAGCTGCTAACAAAAGCAGATACCTCACAACAAAGTGATTATTTTTACCTGCAGAGCTGTTGTCTTCTTGGCATGGGTGGAGCTCTGTCCTACCAGCTCTGACCAGTGCTGTGTCTGTTCACCTGTCTTGATTGTGTCTGGGTTGGCTGGTACTCTGTTGTGTAGTGTAGTCATATGTTTGGATATAAGCTGAGAAGCTTCCTTTAAGATAAGGTGCAGTGGATAAAAGACATGCTAGTTAAATGTCCTTGTAAAGGACCACATTAGTGTCAATCTCAAAATTGGGAGTTCAGTGGGAAATATGTGTTGAGCTCCATTAAAACTGATTTCTAAAATAGCCAGGTGGCAGAAGTACAACAGCCAAACCACAGCTGGTTTCAGTGACAGGTCGTTGCTGGGTACTGGGAGCCTATTACTGGGACAGAGCTGCTGTTCCTGGGGTTTTGTCTGAGTGCAGTTCCAGTTAGTGTTAGAAACTCCCATTCAGCTCCTGGCTGGATTCCTGTAACTGCGCATTTGGATCCAGATTGCCTGTGACTCTTTTGGTTCCTCCTGCTTCTGCTCCTGTCGCTGATTAACAGACATTTGCTAAGAATTTGTTCTCGGAAAAAGAAGAGCTTCTGTTATGCTGCCTCTTTCTACACATCTGCAGATATGTCTTGTTTGTCCATACAAAGCATTTCATAAATTAAGATTTGGGGAAATCTGTTCTCTTGACTCTGTTATCTGTCAACAGGGTAGAGAGGAAAGAGATGTCTGAGCTAACAGTGCTTACTTGGCCATATTTGCTTTTTTTTTTTTTTCTCCAATAGTTGTTAAATATCCCATGTCTACAGTAGTTTAACAGTTAATTAGCATTCAGGATTTCTGTGTCGGTCTCGAGGTGGTCTTGGAGTTTTGACAAGAAAGTTAAAATTACAGTGTAAGAGTATGTAGCTTTCCTAAGTTATGTAATCTTATATGATACTCAGTAGTGTGCTTAAGACTGTAGTTGGCTCCTTGTGGACAGTTGGATACATATGATATGTATCAGCAGTTCCTTGGAGGTGTTCATCTAACACATCCATTCCTCTGTGGTTTTCTACACCAGTGATTCCCTTACCTCATTGCACACTTACAGATACTGGGGGTGCAGCAGCAATGGGCATCCAGGTTAATGGAGAGAGAGGGAAGTGTGTGGGTCTCTGATCACTTGAGAGAGGAGGAATCACTAGTGTCTTGCTTTAATGTGAGCAAAGTTTCTGACAATCAGATGGGCTGAGATCTTCTGTCCTCTGTGAGAAAGTCTTTTTAGCACATGGTCCTTACAGAAGACTAGTTACACCATCTGGCATTCATCAGTTTCCCATAAGGATTATACCTTTCTGGTTATTCCAAAATAGTCAAATTGAGGCGGCGGCAGGAGAGCTGGAGTATGTAGCATAGCCAGCTATAATCCTAGAGATGCTTTTCACAATGCCGGCGGACCTGTAACACAAAGCTGTGACCTCTGGACCAAAAGCAGAGAGAAAACTGTAACAATTTTTTTTTCCCTGTGTAGTTAATACGTCTTAAAATGGCAAATTTTGTCATTGATAAACTTTCATACTCTTGACCAATTGTGAAGTCTTACATAACTGTTACTGAGGTAGCATAATCAAATTTAAGTTCTCAAGGTAATTGTCTGTACAATTATTAAGAATGTCTAACAGCCATAAAGAAGCATAACATCCAGTTAGCTGTGTTGTGTGTATTATAATAAATACATATATATACTCACATATATATTTATATATTTATATTTTTGTTATTAATCCAAATGACCTTTTGCACAGGGAGGAATGGAATGCTAAGTTTCTCAAGACTACCTTGTATTAATGAAGTATCTTTCAGGTTCACTAACCTAAGCCTCAATTTTAATATTATAAATGATGCACTTTAAAGTCTGGTCTGAAATGATGAAAAGCCTTCTTTGCGCCCACAGGTCACACGAGGATGGTTAAAGCAATATATCTAAATTACTTGCATGTTTTCTCAGTGTGAGTGCAGTAAAAGCTTCCCTGTCTTGGTTTCCCCTGTAGGGGTGTGTGTGGGGGGGAAGGATAGCCCATGGTACTATATATAAAAGTAATAAATCTAGCTGCCATAGTTACACTGGTGCAAAAAAAACAGAGGTTAGACCCCAGAGGGTGTTCATTAGCATAAAATCTTAGAATCCTGAGGCTTCTTGAGTATTTAGGCATGCAGTAGTATTTGCCTATCCTTTGTAACAAGCCAGTTGTTCTATTTTTGACAGTAATGGGGTGACCCAGAGGAAGGTGGTTCTTCTGTTTTTCACATATGGTGTCATCACTTCTATGCATTGCCCCTTTGCCACCCTCTGAGATAAACTTTATGTTTTCTAGTCTGCAAGCAGAAAGAGGAAAAGGCTTGATAGAAATGATGCTGGAATCCTCACTTTGGAGTTGGGATCTCTTCACTCCCTTTTTGCTTCTGTTGCTGACTGCATTCAGTTCTATATGACACTGTATAGATACCTGAACTTTCCACTGGGACTGTTGCTTACTGTGTCCCTGGGCTCCCATCCTCACTGGTAGAAGGTGGAAGCAGAGGCCATTCTACTTTGCCTTGACTTTGCTATGATGTTTCACATCCTGTAGTCATACGGAACTTTAAACTCTGAAAGCTGCTTTCGCACCACTGCTGCCTACCTGGACAAATGGTGCAGAGGAGTGTAACTGCCCAGGCCAGTGAGAGACGCCTTCGTGCCATGGCAGGAATTGCTTATTTGGAACCAAGTGTACTGCATGGTGCAAAGTGAAGAGACTCTGGTTACCCAAAAGCAGTTGCTGATCGCTAAAGTGAGTAATGTGAAAAGATCAGTGTGTCACATTGTAGTATCTCTTGTAATATCCCTTGTGCTTGCTTTTGCTTGTGTGTTGTGACCGTGTGACGTATCTGTTGCTGAGAGAAATGCAGTGGTCCACATAGCTGGAGAGAAACAGCCTGGTGTGCTGTTGTGAAGGGGACAGTCTAAACAAGATATGTGCCTTAGGAAGTACAGGATCAGTTGCCTTGATATGGCAACTGGTCAAACTTTGTAGGTAGGTGGCATAAACATGGAATGCTCGTCTAAACCTGCAGGCATTACAGCATGACAGAGCAGGCAAAATTAAGTCTACATGAATGAAAGTGAGCTGAGAAATTTTGGGGGCCAGTGAGTGAAGTCGGTGGTGGTGGGCTCCTCTGACACACTTCTCAACCAGGAGGAGACCTGCTCACCTGGGGAGCTGGAGGGCTCCAGCCTGTCACCAGCTGGCTGGCAGGGCTGTGGTTTTCCTTGTACTTCTGCAGCAGATGAGACCAGTGAGTCATTGAGACCAGAATCCCCCTTGCAACTGGTGAGACCAGTTGCTTCTGTTGAAAGCAAAGTTTTAGGTAATAAGTGGGTCATGAGTGAGAATGTGTCCGTTGAAAAGCTTTTCCACAGTTGTCCATTTTTTTGAACTTCCTGCTGTTCACTGCTTATGGTTGTCCAAAGCATGCTGCTGGACAAGATGATTGGGTCCAGTTGGGTGTGTTTATTCCGCTTATGGCCATTGTATTGGAAAGAAGCTGTTGAAAAAAGAAAAGCAAGTGGTTAGACCACAAGCAACAGCGTGTTTTGTATGTATTGAAGCAATAATTGTGTGGTAATTGGGTGGTTGATACTTATCTGTCAACTTTTCCCACACGCCTAATATGAGAGAAGGGAGAGAACTGATATGAGAAGAGAGTAGCCTGAAAATATCAACAGTTCCAGCACCAAATGCTCCCCAGGATTACAACACCCATTGTACTAAATTAACGCTGAAGTGATTGTGTTGATGTGATTATGACAAATTGAACTGCAAATGGAGTCCTGGGAGCACTGGTGGACAACAAGTTGAACATGAGCCAGAAATGCACCAGCAGCATTGGGGAAAGTGTTGCCAGCAGGTCAAGGGAAGGGATTATTCTGCTGTACTTAGCACTGGTGAGGCTATTTCTGGAGTGATGAGTCCAGTTTTGGTCTCCACTCTACAAGATACAAACATACTGGAGTGAGGGCAGTGAAGGGCTACTAAGATGCCTAAGGATTTGGAGCATCTGACATACAAAGAAAGAATGGGAGAGCTGGGATGGTTCAGTCTGGAGAAAAGAAATCTGAGGGCGATCTTATGGGTGTGTACAAATACCTGATAGAGTAAGTAAGACAGAATCAGACTCTTCTTAGTCATGTCCAGTGAAAGGGCAAGAGGCAACAAGCAATTGGTATGGAGGAAATTCTGTTTAAACATTGAGAACGAACTTTTTCCTGGGATGGTGGTGAAATGCTGGGACAGGTTATTCAGAGAAGTTGTGGAGTCTTCATCTGTGGAGATAGTCTGAGCCCAGCTAGGCATGGTCCTGCTCTAGTTGACTGTGTTGTGAGTAGGACTTGGTGATCTCCAGAGGTCTTTTCCAACCTCAGTGATTCTGTGAGACCATAAACTTCACTAAATGGCACACTTTCACAATGCAAGGCTCCAAGGGGCTCCTGGGGTCCTGTGTCTGCAGGAGGTGTATAAACTACATTGGAAGCCTGAACAGGTGAGGATTAAGTTGAAGTTCACTGTAAGCCTGCAGGAGAAACTGAATTTGGGCAGAGCACATAACACTTGATTGAATGAACATCTGGATTTTCTGTTTGCTGTAGAATGGGTCTTTCAATTTTATTGTAGTCTGGCATGTGAGCAGATGGGATGTAAATCAAGAAATAGATGTGGACCTCCTCTACCTAAGACAGGTATTACCTTGTGGGTACCCAAAATGAAGCCTGAGTTGCTGTGGTATAAACACATTCTGTTTCGTTCTACGATCAATACTTTGAGTCTCCCACAGCATTAAATTTAACAGGCAATTTTGAGGATAATTTTAGTTTTATTCCCCTTAAGTTGATTCTTTTCCACACTGCAATACCTTCAAGATAATTTTGTTTTTGAAAAAAATTCACAGAAAGAGGTGCTTAGAAGACAGGAAATGGTGATTACATGCCTTACCAGAAAAGCTTTTATTCCCTTTGTGTTCAAGATAATAAGATTAAATCAGTCTTAGGAAAAAAAGGAGAGAAGCCAGTCTTCAGTTCCACATTCACTAATTGTTTATATGGGTAATATGTGCATAGTTTTAAATATATATGTGTGTGTGACTCAGAGTAATTTATACAAAACAGTGGCATTGTATCACGCTGCAATACTTTTTTCTATTTTATTAAAAATTATTAAAAAAAATCTTTAAGAGCAGTTATAAAATATTGATGGGACCAGAAAATGAGCTGTTTCAAAATGTCAGTTCTTGGGTGATAATGAAACATTTGATATTTGACAGAAGAAACACACCCTGTATCCTAAGTAGAGAAACTCTCGTTTGTTCTAACCTAGAATTGTTATTTTCTAGAGCATTTATAGGAAATGTGAAAAATATTTGGTATTCTTCCAGTTTGCAATTAAATGGAAATTTAGAAATGTCAAAATTTCATCAGGAACAGATGTCCTAACTTTCAGCCAGCACTGATAATTGGGTTTGGTTACAGGACAACAATGTAGAGATATGAGATCTCTGTAGCATTATCAGCTCCCAGAAGCATGCATTCTTGACCAGCTCTTAATTTAAGAGTTATTTGCTTTGTATCTGCATGCATGGTGCACAGGAAGTTTTGTTTTGATTTTGTTTTGTATTTTAATTTATTTAAGAAAAAAAAAAAATCTCTGAACAGGTTGATTTTCATGAAAATATGCTGGTGGCTTGCTAGAATCATGTCAAGAGCTCAAACCTCTAGCCTGGCATTTACCTTGAGTTGTCAAGATGAAAAGTGTGCTAGCAGAAATAGAACACTGCATCATTTTGCTTATTCTCCCATTGAGAGCTGACTTCAAGGTTTGATGAGAAAGTAGCACTTTATATCCATTACCATAGCATTATTTGTGTTTTGCCTTGTTTCCTGATTGGAATACTGCAGGGGCTTAGAACTTCAGATATTAATAACAAATCTCTTACTCAAGGAAGGTGCCTTAGAGAATAGAAAACCGCAAAGTTATCATGAAGCATCTGTGTTTACACTTACTTTTAAGTGCATTGTAGTTAAATTGTTGTCCCTATTCTGGAGGGTGGATTTAGTGGTGATAGGGTTTGGGGGTGTTTCTGTTTGGTGGTTTGTGGGGTGTTTATTTTGTTTTGTTTGTTCTTGTTGTATTTCCATGCTTTCCTTTATAATTTGAAACATGACAGCCTTCACATCTTTGAAGCAACGGGGCTGTATGCATATACAGCTAGAATTTAGGATTCTGATTGTTTCACGTTTGCTACGGAAGCTACTTGTTAATGGTTCAAAGAGAATGCATTATTTTTGGGCAAAGCATATGATTCCCGACACTTTAACTCTCTCACTTCTCATCTTACAGCTGTGACCCCATCTAAAAATAAATTTCCCTTGTATCTCTCATATTTAAATTAAAGGTAAGGTTTATTCCAGTATTCATTGCTATGCATCTTTCTGATCTTTGTCTCTTCTTCTGTGCGCCCCATAAATGTTTTCTTGTCCTGCATCTACTCCCGTCTCAGTTCTTCTCTTTATTTGCTCTCCTCTGGTTAGTTTCCACCCCTGCTTTGAAAAAAGCTGTCTGTCCATGTGTGATGTTCTCCAGAGCTGCTGGTGGCAAAGGTAGATCTGAAATTTCTGTCTTGAGGTTTATCCATCACCGCCCAGCTCTTGTGTGCAGAAGATGCAGCAACTGAAATAGAGAGGAAACAAGGTCTTTTGCCCCTCTTCAGTGTGGTACAGTGCATAGCAACTCTGTCCTTCAGATGGGCTGCTTTTCCATTGCACTTTTATTGAAGAACAGTGGTAAGAGCATTACAGACTCCTAACTTAGCTTTCAAAATGCTATTTAAATGTAAAAGCAGCCATGGGGAAGGCCTGCTGAGTGTAGTGGTATGTAGGAAGACAGGTTTGGGCCAGGAAGGGTGTTAAAGTTGATCCTAATATTATCAAGGATCTGTCTCAGCTTGGTGGTAAAAGAATATGTTGGTCATCTTAATCGCAAAACTCTCAAAGTGATTAGTAAGAAAAATCATAGCTTCTTCCACGTTTTCTTTCTACACAGTCCTGTATCCATACCAGGAAATAGTTGCTGAAAAATGGTTTGGAAATAACCCAAGTATATTGACTAAGAAAATGACATCTGCTAAATAATCTGTCATCCTCTCTCAGGACTCAGACTAGAACACAGCATGATGAGAAACCAAATGCAGAGAAGGAGATATCTGTTAAACCAAGGATGTTGCCAGCTATGTAGGCCATAAAGTGATTCACAGAGCAAGGATAAGGTAACCTTGATTTCAGCCCTCTGTTTACAGTGCTTTGTATGCAATCTCCAACAGACTTTTGCTTCCCTTGAATACCTGTGGCTGACTTTAGACCTTGACCGGAACAGGAAGGTGTTATTATGGATTGTTGTTTGATTTTATTTTCGTTTGTTTATGGTGGTGGCCCTCTGTCTTGGGGAAGGCTTGTTGGGATGAAGTGCCAAGGCACTAGCTTCCAGCATCTTAACTTTCGTTCTTGTTGATATAGTTAATTGTAGAGATTCCAAATACAAAGCTAGATTAGTTCATCTTTATATATAAATAATCTTTGGAGTCCAGGTGTTACCACTTGCATCTGGCCTTCTCTTTCAGGGTTGTATTAACTTCAACTGGGGCTCCTGTTAATCTCTCCCAAAGCTTTGGGCACATGGGCTGGTAAATCCTGAGTCATACGTGAAAAAATGAGATTACAATGGTCAGGGATTTTCATGATCCCTGCCCAATCACTTCCTACAATTTCCTGTGAAACGTCCTGGAGTACATACATCAGATTAGCTGTCTCTCTTGGAAAATTAGCATTTGCTCTTCTACATGAATTTTAATGTAAAGAGTGCATTAATTTTGTGAAACTGTATTACATGCATAAAGAGACCTTTGTCACATAGTCTTATTTGATTGTTTGCATACTGGCAAGGTCTGCTGGTGTTGTAAGTCACAGTTTGTTTGAGGGTGGTCAGACTGATTTATACCAGTTGAGGATCTATATTACTCTCTAATGTGACTGATTTACATACAAAGGTTCTGAATCTGAACTGCTAATATAAATTAGAAATAGAGCTTCTACTGAGTTCTGGTGTTACATCAGCATAAAACTTCTTTGAATGATGAGAAATTATGTGTCATTATGTAGAGTCACTTGTAGCCATCCGATTGCTGTTTTAGCAATTAAGAAACAAAAACCATTCAATCTGCACACCTAGATAGAAATAAAGGCTCTATATATAAAAATAAAATTATTATTTTTTTAATTCCAGTTTTCTTTCTTCGACTAAGTACCACGTTTGCCCCTTGCCCCTTTGTTTTTTTCAGGACTGGGTAGTGTTTGTGCAGCCATGGAGCATTGTTCTGTCTTAAAATCTCAAACACAGAAGGTTAGTTAGAGTTTGATGTTAACTACAAAGACTTAGGCTTTCTTGACAGAGTAAGACCTGGGCCTCTGCTCCATTGTGGTGTGAGGCGATCAGTCAGTCAGAGGGATGACGCGACAGCCTCTCTTCTCTTCCCTCGGTCCCGTTTGAACAAGAGCATCTCTAATACTGGCTAGAGCTGTCAGGTCTAGTACCCAGTGGCAGGCTATTGGTAAGCACCTTATGGACAGCTTGCTTGTGTCCTGTCCTGGTTCTGCTCCAGCACAAAGCTACTTTGTGGTGGAGAAGGTGGTCTGATGCATCTGTGCAGTGGTTGTAGCTCCTTTTAACATGTGTAGGGTGGTCTGGAAGGAGTATTCCTAACAGGTACTGTGCTGCAGCAGTGGTGTTGTCAGTCCAAGTGGCAAGTAGCTTAACACAAACTCAGGTGTTCTATGTAAACGACAGTCCTGCCAGAGTTGCAATATAAGCATCTATTAAGAGCTACGTTGAGTACACACAAACAGAAAAAGTGTCATCCTTAATGACCATGATATTTGCTGCATGTTGTGATTTTGTGATTTAGAGAATACAACTGGAGGGGTGTGTGTGTACATTTGAATATTAAATAGGTTTTAATGATGACCTCCAAGACTGTCCCAACAAGTCTCCTACTCTGCTTCACAACAGAGTGCTCTTTCTGCTTTGCCTGGTAGTGCTGCAGGTATTTATTTACATTAAATGGCATAAAGAGGCCTCTGAATGAGTACACTTGCATAACAAATAGCAAAATGGGGCACACTGGATACACTCTGTGTTTTCTTACAGTTCCCCTTTAACCAAATTCTCTTCAAGTGAAGGCTTGGCAAGTGTCTCCCCTCAGCTTTGACCACAGAAGAGCAGTTATCAACCAAAAAGCTTCATTTCAGGAGTGGGCTCTGCATCCTCCAGCCTGTCAGGCAGTGATTGGAAGTATACTGGTCTGGTCTTGCTGTTCATGTTGAAAGAGCAAGGCTTCTGGCTTCAGGAGGTCTGACTTTGAGTGTTACAGTAAAGCAGAGGACTGAAAATTAGTGTGCTCATGTTCTCTGCTGATGATTTTGACTGATCTATTATGTAGTCTTAGGGCCTGGGATCCTTTTATGATGTGATTTTAAGAACAGTAACTGCTGCTTGCTTCTAAAATGTTTTCACATTGTTTAATGAGAACTGTCACAAATAGCAAAAAGCTTTCAGAACTTGCTGCAAGGTGAGGTGTTCTGCTGAGCTCCTAAACCTCCTTCCCCTTGGACAGTTTATGGTCTTACAGGTGCAGTTGCATCTGTTCTGGAATAACTTCAGAATGTGGCTGCGATACATGAGGATAGAGAGGAAGGAAGATGGAAAATTTCATGTTCACACCTGAGTTTTCTGGGATACTTTCCTCCCAGTCTCCTAAATAAGACTGAGGTCCCAGTGACTGACAGTTGCCATTAACTCTATGAAGCATCCACTTCTGAAGGAGAGCCATTAATCAGTCTCATTCCTGCTTTGATGAGGAGAGACATGAAACAAGATAAAATTAACTACAAAACATGCAGAACTTGTGGGAATCCTTATTGGAGATCTGCTTTAGGGCACCCCAATCTTGAAAAAAGGTACTTGGAGCTATAAGCTTTAGTAGCCACTGTGGATTGGGCTCTTGCTTTTTGACACTTTCTTAAATACTGTTTTGCCTGGAAATTTTCTAGCATATTACCTAAAAGAAATGAAATAAATACTCTTCATGGTAGGAAAGTGCAAACTGTTGACCATCCTAATTTTAATGGTTTTCTCTTGCTTTGCCATGCATTTACAGTGTGCCTAAAAGATCATACCTTCATTCCTTACCTCTAAAATTGTATTGAAAATATTGTAATAATGGTGATGATGATATATTTGCCTGTTTGAAAGGGTGTTTTGAGATGCAGGTCTGTAAAGGGATCTTAATACGTGTGAACAGTTGAGAAAGGTCTGAGTAATAACACGACAGCTGTGTAGCTGTCTGTGTGTAATACGGCTGTGTAAAGCAGAAGGAGATGCTGATGCTTTTCCATAGAAGCAGCATAACGCTTGGCATGGAGATCCGTGGGCAGAGGGGTGCTGCTGTGTGCAGCAGTGCTCTGTACCAAAGGGACGTGTCCTCTTTATTCTGCTAAAAAGAAATAAAATTTGGAATACATTACAATCTGTATTTTGATACTGCTTTTGAACACCTAAATGCTGTTTAGGACAGGGTAATCAGAAGGTAGTATTTACGAAGTTATTGTCCTATAATCATAATTTTAATGAAGGACTTGGTTTACTCTTAGGCTTTATTTATGCTAATAGTACACTACTGCAGTGTACTTCAGTTCTCAGCTCATAGATTTGGGTTTAGATCTTGATCGTGCAGCTAGGTTATTTGTGGTACAAATGAAATAGTGATAAAATGTCAGTTCTTTTGGTCTTACTGCAGAACTGAGTGATTTTGGTGTTTCAAAGCCTTTTAACTGTGTTAAAATAATGAGTAATAAAAACAGAAGTTGGAATACTTCTGTGCCATCGATAAGTATTTGCATCTCAAATGACAGATCACAACAAGTCAACCTCCTCGTTTGTGAGTAACGCAAATAATTTTTGTGGAGACGCAGTGCAGCAACCACATGGCTTGTGATATGACAATCTGCTGCTCTTCAGTATCTTGAAACTTCTATTGCTTAGTTGGAACTTAAAGTTTAGGGAATTAATTACTCCCCAGATTCCTCCTGTACTCGCTAGGTAAAATTATTAGTGGAGAGGCTGAGGGCTAGAGAGGGCTGAAAATTCTTAAGAAGAAATGAAATACTTTTTTGTTTGTTTGTTTTTAAAGTACACAGTAGAAAGCCATAGTGTTTGTATCATTGCAATCCCTTCCCACACAGAAAGGTGTAGCATGCCCAGGTTCCACCCTCACCTTCTGGCAGAATCTTTAATAAACACATATAACAAATAAGAAAGGAGGTGCCAGCTGGCTAACGTGACCCAGAATGATTACAGATTGATATCTGTCTCTGCTGATGGCATCCAGAAATCTGCCATTTGTGAGAGACAGCACTCTTGCTACTCTTTCCAAATTAAGTCAATAATAACCTTCCAGGTTTGGCTGGAAAATGTAGGTACTGTTACTTCTGTCAGACCCTCATCATTCACTAGAGCCCTGGATGGTCAGTGAGACCAGGAACACCAGAAGGAAATACAGGAGGTGTGTATAAAACTTTCAGTAGAGGAGGTGATTTCCAATTTTAGAAGTTACAAATAGTATTTAAATGAGCCAATTTCTGTCTGCTGAACTGAGAGCTCCAAGGCCAGAGGAATCACAGCTTGGCATGAGATGAGGCAACATACCTTAGTGTATCAGTATAGCCCAGAAGAATAGGAAATCTTGAAGATGGAGCAAATAGGTGAAATTTGAGTCTGATGAGCCTTTTGTGGGGACAAATACTGTTATATGCAAAGAGTTCTCTGAAGTGGACTCTAGCATTTTCTTTGAACTGGAAAGAGCCCATTGCAACTGCCTACCAAACTCTGCTTTTGACAAACCAAGAAGACTGATAGAGGAATTCTTGATCTGAAGATAGAGAGCATTTTCAATCAGCTAGGTGAGGCATCCTTCGTATCCTTAGGCTACTACGGTACAAAAATGACTGCTTAAATAATCTAGGGAAATTTACTGTGTGCTGCTTTGATGACTTGATTAGCAATAAAGATTTATTTTCTGACATGAAAAATAATTGTTCTTGCTTTATGCTCTACTGTAAGGGAGGATGTGTGTGTGGGTGTGTGCCTGTGTGAGAGAGAAAAATGGTAAAGTTCTCTAGTAACCCAGAACAGCTGCGATTGCCTGGATCATCTAGAAGCACAAGATGTTTTCAGCAATTAATTTATAGACTTAGCAGATGTTCGTTATGGCGAGAACCCAATAAAGGACAAGAGCTGTTCTCTGCAAGACTGGTAGTATGTTTTCCCAATAGCTGAGGCTTAGGAAAGAAATCCACAACTTCTATTTCCTTATTGAGAAACTCCTGTTTTGTAATGGAGATTTTCTGTTAAGTTTCTAATTAGAATACCAGTCATATGATGCTTTAATGATATAACAATCGTAATTTAAACAATTGAAAAATTTTGCTTTCTTTACTCAATACAGTTTGAGGGTTCTTGAGAGCTGTTGTTGAATTGAATAAAGCTCTAGTTTGGGTAGCTTTTTAAATAAATGCCAGAAAAAGTAATTTCCAGCTTGATTTTTTGAGTACACTGAAATTTCAGCTGGTAGTTTAAAAATAAGCTTTGTTTCATATAAGAAGCAAAGCTAGTTGACAATGCTCTTCTGATAGCCATCTATATATGATACTAGTTTCTGATTGAATTGTGGAACAAAAAAATCATACTTCTCCAAATGAAGCTGATCAAATTATTGTACAATTTATCTATTGAACAGGATGGGGAAAAAAAAAACCCTTCTGAATCTCAGTTTGCTTTTTTCATCCTAGTAAAGTATTTAAAAAACGAAAAATAAAGGAAGTATCATTTGGGTAAATATAGACATTCTATCTGACCTGTGTTGAAAGGATTAATATAAAATGAATTTTTGAATTTTTATAGAAGCAAAAGATCTCTATTAGACCATCAAGCATGAGCACTGCTCAAGAAGGATTGAGTGTTAAGGTACAGACTTCAAAAGAGAGTATTGGCTTTGCTTGGAGTGAGTCAAAGTATGCTGGACAGTGCTATGTGACTGTGTAGTGGTTCCAGAATGTTTTTAGCTTGACAGTTTCCTCTTAAATGCCTGGTTTTGCTACTGTGCTTTGTCCAGATTCTCATATCCACCTCAATAATTCTGACACTGCCATTTCTTTACTTACCTTCTGATCCAGTAGACATCAAGCAGAGCTTGTTAGGTTGCATTTTGCGTCTCATTTGTTCCCTACTCTTAATATGTCACTGTCAAAAAAACAAATAAACAAAAAAACCAACCCATCAACCAAAAAGAAACCCCCAAACCTTTTCCTCAGGATTTCTATAGCTGTTTATCTAAGGTATTGAGGCAGTAATTATTTATGGCTTGCTGAGTTAAGGGTGAAAAAATACCCAAGGCTCTGAAAGTTCAACAGTGACTGCTACAGATCAGAGCCAGCTCAGAAACAAAGGCCAGATGGGGCTGATGTAGATGAGTTATGAGTAGCATAGCCTTGGCTTCAAAGGAATTTAGCCAAGGGCAGGAAGGGTGAAGGCAAAGACACATCGGAGATAAAGGCTCCCCATGCATGTTCTTGTATTTAGGATGTGTTCTGTGTAGTCTGCTGCTCAGCTGTATACTATGCTTCAAATGGCTTTTCTGGTTGGTCTGTGATAGTCCTGGGTTTACTGGTGAGAGAAAAAGTCTTTACTATTATAACAGAAACTCCACCGAGCACCTGTGTGGAAAGAGAAATTATGACAATTTCCATTAAAATTCATGCTAAAATGGCTGTAGACTGGTTGTGTATTTTGTCAGCCAGGTCTGCAAGTGCCACATTCCACAATGGCTTTTCCATCAAAGCAAATGAATGAGACAGTTCTGCCTACCAGCCACAGGCTCCCCTGGCCCAGCGCTACTTCCCCCCTGCAGTCAGCAGGGCACCCCAGTCCACCTTGCAGGGGACGCAGCAGCGTCCCAGCCCACTGTCACCATGTCCTCAGAGAGGACACTTGCCTTTCAGAATGGGGACTGGTTCTTCCACCCAGCCCTTGGGGCATGCCAGTGTTCCCCCAGCCTTCAGCTGTCAGCACAGCGACCTGGGGCACTCAGCGTGTGGAGGCTGTGGAATGTGACCTGTCAAACCAGTTGGCTTGGCCCTCACTGCAGTAAGTCAGGAAGCTGATTTCTTTGCCTTCTTGCAGTAACTTGTCAAGCAGCATATTGCGTGTGGTTGAAATTGAGTTGGAGAGTGATTTGTTTTAGTATTTGGCTGATGCAGAACTGCGTATCTTTGGATTTTGGATATTTTTTTTTTAAATGACGAAACCAAATGCCTTCTGTCTGTGTGCAACAGAAGGAGAGAAATGAATAAAAATGAGTAAGCTGAAATTGGACCAACTTGGTCTCTATGTTTGATGAAGATTAAAAAAAGAACGCTTAATGCCTTTGTGACAGTGAATATATGAATTGCAGTATGAGTGTTTTTTTCCTAAAATATAATTAATTAAAACATACACAGGGTCACTAGTAGATACAAAAACTAGTATTACAGTTACTCTTTGAAAATCTAGTGTTAAAATGGAGATATTTATGAGGTTTCTAAAACTGTTAACTCACAAAGCTGTAGAAAATACACTAGCAAGATGTAATTAAAAGCAGCGGATGCTATAGTGGTTTTGCTGCAAGCGCAGCAAAAGCACAGCAATTCCTCTATTTTTGACTCTTTCCAGCCTACCTTTGTCTGCCTCTTGTCCCCCTCCCTCTCTCCCATTTTATTTTTTAACAAGCATTGTTGTTTGCCTGCTAATGGACCCTAGTAGCCCTGAGTACATACACTCTAGGATTAGGATTTGTGAATTGGAAAGACTGTAACAATTTAATTTTTCCCCCTTCTACCTGTAGTTGCATCGATGACCCCCCTGGTATGTACCAGGCAGAAGTAATTTGAGACCTGCATGACAGGTCTGTTGCAGTCTTATTAATTGATTTCTTCAATAAATACTGAAGGCTGAAGGGGAGGAGGGCTGGGGAGGAATAGCAGTGAGGCTGACTAGCAAAAGATTTGACCTAGTTTTTTCAATCTGCATGGCTCTGCAGACAGATTTGGTTATAAATCTGCCTCTTTAGAAGAGCTTTTATTTATTTATTTTTGCTCCTTGCGTGCACAGCTGCATTTAAAATAAATGTTCAAATTTGGTGGGTTAAAATGTGAAATTTTGTAATCATTGGGGAATGTGCATGTACGGCGAGGATGTAAGGGAAGGCACCTACTTCTGCAGCTTTGCTGTGGGGGTTTCTGCTTTCTGCCCTGTCCCTCCATCATTTTCTTTTCTGTGTATTTGATAGCTGTGTGACATTACATGCTTGGTTTTCTGTCCTGTCTGTGGTATTACAACTCCTGTGTGAAAGAATTCGTGTGATGCTGCTTTGTACACAGTGCTGAACAGGGCTAAAAGACTCTTTTTTTTTTTCCAAGTTTTTAGTAACATCTCTAAGCTAAGTGTTTTTCCTTCTTATTTGTATTTATATCAACTAGTTCTGGCCTTTGCTTGGTTTACTTGTTTGTTTATTTTTCTTCCCTTACTTAGCAGTGAAAGACCAGGGATTACTACTAAATATTGTGATAGCATGGGAATTCATGACAGGCTGACAGTCAGTGCTTTGACTTTCCAGGTGCTCTGGATAAACCATACAACAGACATCTGAAAGGGGATATTCAGTCCCTGAGTAGGTATATGTATAATGTTTGTCTTCTGATGTTTGATCACAGAGAAGTTTCCTTCTAGACGTGTTTGTTAACTAAAGTGCAGGGCTCCGTTGTTGATTGACAAGGGTTTTGCCTGTTCTGAGTTCTTTAATAACTGGTTTTGTTCTTGAACCACATGCATTTGCTGCAGGAAAACCATACCCAACTGAATGCCAGGGAACTGACATCTATGTCTGAAGCTGCTCTGAGATGTAGCTGGAACTGCATCAGGAGGCTGCATAAACCCATCCTTCCCGGTTACACCCTGGCTTCCTACCCTCCCTGGCCTGAGGCTGTTTTTCACCCAGCCACAGGCAGTAGTGCTGAAGCACAGCTGCATACAGCTTTATTGTTTCTCACTGTTTGCTCCTGATCTCCACTCCCTGATGGCTCTGGCTGTGGCTTCAATGTTGGTTCTTTCCTGCTGGAGAGGCTCTTGAAGAGGGCAAGAGTTTCCAGCTCTCAGTCAGCAAGGAGGGGGCTGCAGTGGTGGGGAATGAGCGAAGCAAAGGTGGTGCTTCGACCAGGGGATGTTCTGTAGGCTTCACAGGAACTCCTCAGAGGTTGCCTCTCTCTCTTTAGTTGGCCTGTATGTGTCAGTCAACCATACTCACCCACGACAGGCCTGGAAAAGGATAATCTTGGCATGCTGCTGTGACCTTGGTGAAACGACATTCCCCAGCCCTCCTTGGTTTTACACATGCTTCTTTCTGAAGCTGAAAAGATATCCCCACAGGTAGAAACTGATCTTGCAGTGGAGCAAATTCACCACCATTTCCTCTTCTAAAGTAAAATCTGTGAGTACGCTGTAGTTCTGGGCATTCTGAGGATATTTGCTTTTCTTTACATTCCTGGCAGTGGGTGTGGAGGCAGTGGTCGTGCTCTTTGGGAGCCAGCCTGTGCCAGTAATATTTCTCTAGAGGATGGTGACTGACATGCATGTCAAGAAAGTGGCTGTCAGCCCAGGAGGTGCCCACTTGCGGGAGCTGCTTTGAGTATCCTTCTGAGGAATTGTATCTGCTGGCCAGACATTTCCAGGCCCACTCTAAGGGAGCTACAGTCTTGGGCTATGATACTTCCTCATATATCCTGGATATAGCTGTCATGTCTAATTTGTTCTCAAGGGAAGGCAGAGTTTGATCTATAATTCCGTGTAAAGTTGGTAATTACCAAGTGTTCTCAATGCTTGCAAAGCCTTGCTGAAGTCAAAGCGCTGTGCAGATACTTTAGTGAGGTGCATGCTGAATGTTTCGGAGTCTGTGCAACAGGGGAGTGTGAGGGTCTTAGCAGCACACTGTCTGAGTTCGTGTGGTGGGCTATAAATGCTCGTATTTGCCCGGGCAAGCAGGCTGTTTTTGCAGGTTTTCAAAATAAGTCCCACAGCAATTCCTGCCCAGGTGTTTCCCCACCCTGTTCATCTCCTCCTTTCTTTCTCCTCTTGCAAGTGTACAGCACTGCACAGTTCAAATGCATCAATATATTATGGCTAATCTCTAACCCAGCTGGCTGAGAGACTGGCTGTCGCTTCCATTTGAGCTGGCAGAACAGCACACTAGATACCACGCTAAATAGCTTTCATGCTTTTTCTGATGAGCTGTCCTGTGATTCCCCACGTGCAACAGAATGCTCAGTTTACTGCAGTACCTGAGGCAGTGGGACAAGCTCTAAAGAACTATGGATGAGGTGATCCCCAGAGAGGCAGCGTGTTTGCGTCTCTGTTCTGCTGGGTGGGTTTTGGTGGTTGGGTTGGCTTAACCTGCGCCTTCAGGAGCATCCACATTGCTGCCCTGATCAAGCTGTAACCTCATATTGCTTGGTCACACTTTATTTTAAAGGAAGAATGTTCTTCCTTTTGACTTTTTCAATATACTAGGTAAGAACTGTTACTTGTTGACCAGTCTTAGGAACCATGTTTCTTCCCATTTGAAAAAGAAAACTTATGGTCTACAATTGATTAGTTGTTTTTTTTTTCTAATTCTGTCTAAAAAACTTCTATAATGACATGATTATAATTCACATGAGTTCCCAATTTTGGTTATTAGTTTCTGTTTTTACATTCTAATAGAAGGTACTACACCAAGTCAGAGCAGGATCCAGTTCCTCTGTAATGTGGCGGTTGTGGTGTGCAGAAAAAGCTGCTTTTATCCCAAGCAGCATGTGCTGTGGTGTGTTAAAAACAAATAAATAAGCAAGACAATTTTAATGATCCCAAGGAGATGAAAAGACATAGCACCCTACACAGAAATACTAAGAGTAACAAATACTTGCCACTTTAAAAAGCTTTAAGTAACTATTATCTTACAAGTATTTTGTGACCTGCCAGGACAGATGGGTTCTCTGCCTGGTTTTCAGCACTGGGAATTTGTCTACTTTTTTTTCCCGAAGTCTAATAGAAAAAGAGCCGCCTCTTGCATTGCCATCTTAGCATCACTTGCTTATGTCATCTGATAGCAATCACTGGGGGACAACGTTACGGCGGCTGGCTGGTGTCCGTGCCCCTCACCAGCATGTCGTGCCCCAGGGCTCCCTTCCCTGATGGCTGTTCCTGGCTGCAGCAGCCCCGGGAGTCACTTCCAAAGTAGCGCTTGGGTGATCCAGTCGCAAATCCTATTATTTGTTAATAGGATTTGTTCTTGCACTGCTTTGTCTGATCACTAATTGTTTATCGCATATTAGGAGTACAATGAGATGCCTGTCAGCTGTGTTATGAGCATTTTGTGTGCAAGACTCATTGTTTGCCTGCAATGCCAGGTTTTGCTTTGGGGAAAGCCTCAGTATGGAAGGCAGAAGACAAAGGCTCTGCATTTCAAATGCTGCAGCATATCCTGCACTCCAGTAGGTGCTGCTTTCTCCTCTCCCCAATAGACAGTGGGGTGCATAGAGGGTCAGTAAGCTCATCTGTGCTTGTGGATGCAGAGCCACAGCTGCCTTCCAGATTGCCTCCCTGCCTTTCCAAAAGAGTGCCCTACTGAGGTGGCAATCAAACAGGAAAGCATTAAGAAAATTGAGAAATAATTTGAAATAAAATAGAAAGGCGAAGGTCAAAAATGTACAGGAAGGCTTGGGAGCTAGTGATAACTAGTTGCTTTGTTTCTTCATTTAATGTTTTGGTCAATCTGGATGGTATTTAATGATCATACAATGCAGGTAGAAACTACTTCTCAAAAGGGTCCTGCAGCTGGTTTTTGATGTTTCAGGTGCCAGCATTTGTATCGGTATTTTTACAACTCTTTTGTTGAAACATGTCTTCCACAAAAACTAATTCATAATAATGATTTTGAATTATAGGTATCATAATACTTTTTTTAATCCCTTTTCTCAGAAGAGAATGCTTTTTAAGAGATACTGAAGTCAGATTTCCAAAGCAGAATCTGAATGAGGTCCTGTGATGGCTTAACCTGAGCTTCTAGAGAGTTCACACGTGGGTCTGTTTACGCCTCAGTTTAGTGTTGCTGTGCTAATGGAGTGAACTGGATCAAGTCAATGATCCAGCTAAAAACTTGATGCTCTCCTGGGGAGGTAGGCAGAGATAGTCTTCAGTTTCTCAAAGACTTCTACTGCTTCTAGGGCTGCAGTAAAGGTGACTAATACCTGCCAGCCAGGATGAAAATTGCTTCATTTTGAAGTTCCCTCAAAAGGTTTGATGATTTTGTGACCTAGCTCTTGGAATGAAAGCCTAAACTCCAAGTCAAACCAACCACCCCTATTTCAAGTTCTTGCAGAAATACAGCCATCTGACTGTGAGGTATCCATGACCTATTCCCTCTTCAAAGGGAATAGTCTTCACCAGAAAAAAAGATCTGGTGTGAGCTTTTGTCATCTCAGAGCAGGAAAGTTCCTGAAACATGTCCTACCTCCTGATGTAGGGAGAAATGGGATTTGCACCAGAGGTACTAGTTTGTCAGTAATAGTGAGGCACACATTTAAATCCTCTGTTGTATGCCAGGACAGCCCACCCACTGTGAAGGAGCCAAACTTGCAAGAGGACAAAGAGGAAGCTTTTGAATATTTCAGAACTTTGTGGTGTGTGCTCTTCTTTCAAGACCTGAAGTTTGTGCCTCTCCCAGGTAGCATGATGACAATGTTCAGCAACAAAGCACGCCTGTAAATCATGCAGACATGCTGTGTCATTTGCTCAAACACAAATGCACACTTGCAGCAGATGGGCAGAAGTTTGGGCATCGCTGGTCATGCAGCACCTGCCCTTGCTCAGGGGCTGGTTGCAGAACCCCTGGAGGAAGGCAGCACAGGGGGGTCCTTGAACCAGACAAGCACTGAAACACTTTGAGGAATTATATATTTTTTTAAATGCTCAATTGAGTATAAAGCATCTTCTATCTTCTGTGCCTTTAAAAAATGCATGCTAACCTGATGTACCTTCATGAGTTTCTGTTCTAGGTGGACAATATAATTTCTCAACATTTCAAACACATTTTAATATTTTCCAGGAAGACATTGCTGAACTGTCCTGTTCTATTCTGTGATTTGGTACAGTCTTTTGTAATATCAGATGGACTGATTGTTGTTCAAGTGATCACTAGGGATTTTTAACTACATCCTTCATTATTTTGTCTCCTGGTAGTAAATAGATCAGAGTAAAGAAAATAAATTAGAATATAAGAGGACATTGATGAGATGAGCTATCACTTAATGACCAAGCTAAGAACTACCATGGAGAAACCTGGAATGGTATTGGCTTTCTAGTGGGCAGGGTTCTGTTATTTATCAAAGTGATTGCTGAGGCTTTTACTTCTTTAGACAGTTGCTCTGAGCTGCGTAGCAACTTTTGGGCCATGTCCAAGTGGCAGATAACTGCAGCTTCCCATTGCATCTTGGAAGCTGCCTTGGTGGATGAAGGAGACCTGCATTAAAAGAGTGCGTACCTGCCAAAAGGCCGGTGGACGGTATGCTCTGGCTATGGCTTTAATGTAGACACGGGTGTTGCTCACAATTTATTTATTTATTTATTTATTTTCCTTGCTCACATATTGAAAATGTCACCAAAGTAAACATTAAAGTAATGCTGCAGGGCCTGGTGGGTTAGAACAGAGTCATTGTATTAGCGTGACCTACTGCAATTTAAAATGTAAATTGTTAATCTTCCTTTTCTGTCTATGTTTTCTTCCTGCCTCTTGTCTGCCTGACATGTAATCCCATTTGGGCTATGCGTCTTTTCGTATATAGATGTTTTATGCCTGGCTCTTTGCTTTGGTTGTCCCAGACTTGCTGAAGTAGCAGTAGGTATTGGCTCTGTATTTTAGGAGGTGGCAGAGGGGAATAGGAGATGAACCTATAAGGTTAGGAATGGCATGCAAAGGGAGCCTTGGGATTGACAGTTTGTTTTTACCCGGTGTGTAAAGGACTGGAGTTGAAACTGGTGGGTGAGAAACTCAAAATGAATGGAGATAGTTGTCTTTACATAGTCTCAATTTACAGTGGGGAGCTTTGCCATAGGGTGCCAAAAGTTCGCATAGGCTCAGTGAGCTACTAGTGCAGCTTGGGGACAGAGGTACAGCTCTTTGGAGACTGCTGTATGCAAAGATGCCTTTTTGGTCTAGAAGATCCCTAAGCCACAGCTTTTTAAAAGTTGGGAGAATATTTTTATCTCCACTGACCTTTACCAGTGGGCTAGGATTTTGGAGACCTGAATTTTACCAGTGACACTGACTCGTGTATCCTGATTTTGATGCGTGCAAGAATGGTGAGAGTGACACCCTCAGCATTGTAACCCCCATACCTTCCCAGCCTTGGTGGTGCTGGCGGAGGGCAGCTGAGAAGAGGCACTGTGTGTGAGAGATGGGGAGACTGGAGTGCATCTCCCCTTCTGTTCTCTTCTCCCTCTGCCTCATCTGCGCTTGGAAAGTTACACAGTGACTAAACTCTTTATTTTTAGACATTACAAAGAAAGAAAACATTAGACAGCTGGCTGCAAAAATGTTTATTTGTGACCTTTCTCTACATTTGTGCAGTTCTTGTTGCTATTCTGGAGGGAGCATGTAGTTCCTCCCTGCTTCAGCTCTTTGGTCTTACAGAGAAGGAACCGAAATGCTTATAACTTTATGCATTAATATTAAAAAATAACCAAATAAATTGCTTCCATGTTTGGAAAACATGGCTACTTCTGTTTGTAAGCTGTTGGCCTTGTTTGTGTCCCATTCTCATAGTAACTTACTAACTGGATCTCATAGTAACTTACTAACTGGACAAGTGACCAGAGTGCTGCTGGTAGAGGCTGTGCTGGCGTATTCCCAGATCAGTGGCTGGACACCCTCTGCTCCACGCAGCCCTGTGGTGAACTAGCCTGCAGCCCGAGATGGGCTCCTCCCTACCCTTTCCATGTGTGAAAGGGTCAAATAGGTTTGTCGGCTCAGTGAGGTGAAAGGGTTTAGCAGTGTGTGTGACCGGGGCTGGAGTCGGGGTGGTGATCAAGCAGGGTCTGGCCTGCAGCTTGTGATGGGAGCTAGCAGGTGTGCAAAGGTAACTCAAGCCAAACAGATGTTGCTGGTCCTGGTTTTTGTGATTGGGGAATAATCTCAGGAAAAAGGGGGTATTTTTGACTTTGCACAGTGGGGAGATGTGACTTTTAGACATGTATGTTCAGTCAAAACAAATAAGACAGGACAATAATAAATGTGAGAAATCTAGCTGCAAAAAAAACACCCCAGTTTTACAGTAATTGAATGATATGGGTCAGTCATATCAATCATGTTCCTTAAGAGTAACTGTGTAGGACAAAGCATTTTGCAATACTGCTGTTGAGTAATGGGTATAATTTGTTTTATTTACTTAAAATGGTGTGTGTTAGCACTACACTGACTGGTAAGCCTGCAAGCTGAAATACAGCTACTAAATCCTTTTTTTTTTTAATCACAGCTACCTTTCACAGATTGTTGACTAAAGTAAAACTTTCTATTTTATGAAAATACTCTTGGATGGAAGCTCTTGAGTCCCTTATTGCCCCCATGCACATTACTATGACCAAATTTTGTTCTCTAAAACCGATCTGTACAAAAGCATTTTTTAACTTGCATAGCATCCGAAGTAGGAAAAACACTTGATGCTGAATACTCTTTTGCTAGAGCAATGTGCTGAATTTAAAGGGCAGTTTGCTTCACAGCTGAAGAATTACTAAAACATTTTTGAAGGTGAAGCATTGCTGTTGTGAGCGCAGATGGAGCGGTTTTATGCAGCTAATATGTGTCCATGTCAGGACTCCTATTGCATCAAGTGTTACAGGTGTAGTGCTATTCTTTAGCCTGCCTTTTATATTCATCTTTGATATATTAAAGGAAAGAATATTTTTCTGTCGAAAAGCAGAAAAATGCATGAGAGTGGTGCTGTAGCATTAGAAGGGCTGTGAGGGTATGTGAGCACTGGCGACTGGTATTCTAGGGGGCATCAGACTGATGGAGGGAGCCCAATGGAACCCATGTGTCGTGATGCATCGGCTGCTGCCACCACAGGCTTCTGGGGTTCTGCCCACACTAGATCCTGGCAAACACCTGCACTTCATAAAGTATTGGACTGCGCCTCCTTCTTTGAGATGAGCAGCTTCTCATTCCACACCATTAGTTCCACCATCCCTTGGCACTGCAGGCTGCTGCCAGCCATGCTCCTGGGGGCTGGGGATTGTAACAGATGCCTTTTCTACTGCCAGTTTGATGTGTACTTTTTTTTTTTTATGAGGGATGAGCAATGCCCTTTGTTAGGGAGAACTTCAGATAGCTTCTCAGCCCTTTGTTTAAGAGATAGTAGGACACTGGTGATCAATGTGGGGTTGTTTGGTTCAGTTTTTGTTGGATGGTTTTGGGTTTTTTGAAGTCTGTTAATGAAACTTGGAATATTTTGTAGAAATGCTGAGGTCAAAAATGTGTTGGGTTGCTGAAAAGGTTTCTCAGGTCAAAATATTAATCAGAAGCTTTCAAAACCTTTGGGGAAAGAAAAGCAAACAAAACACACAAGCAAACCAAAACAAAGTACTGATTTTTCAGCAATCTTTTTACCCTTCTAGTGAGTGTGATAATTTGAACCAAAGAAAAGACGAAGTCGTAGGACTGTTAAGATTTTTTTGCCTTTTTAAAAAATTAGTGACACAAGTAACTTCTGAATTAAGTAGGTCAGCTATACAAAAATAACAAATTCAGCAGTTGTTTTTGGATGTTGTGGCAGTAAATCTGTTGAGCATCTGCTCAGAAACAAGTCTCTTCTGCTTTCACTAGTCCTTGTAGTTTGAGAAAATTTAGATTGTTTCTGTTTAAAAAACAGAAAGCACTGTCCTACAAGTTAGACAATTGTAATCATAAATCCCTGGAACAATCTGTGTTTAGAGAGCATAAAATAGATGAGCTGGGAAAATTTGTTCTGCAGTCTTTTAAAAAGGGAGCCAGACTCTTCTAAACTGATCTGGGCACCTCTTTAGCACAGAGGGGAGGTTTTGCTGGTTTAAAGTGCCTTCCCTGGTATTTTAAGTATACTGACAGGAAACTCTGAGATTTGTTGGACGTGCCTAATTTGCAGGAATAGCGTGCTTGTGGTTTTTTTTGTTACGGAGCTCACAGTTGTCTGGTGTTAGCAACATGAGTGGTCTTTTGTGCAGGCACCACTTGAATTATGTCTGTGTCCAAGTGAGTTTTTTACCAGGTTCACAGAGATTCTGTATGTAACCAGACTATACCACTTGGCTCAAACTGGTGTTTGTTAAACTTGGAGATGACTTGGAGATGCTCTGCACACTTCACATTCACTGTAGTTTTCTCAAATTTGTCCATATAGATGCATCCTCAACACAGGAAAGAAAGATTCAAACTTGAATTTTGCACCAGGAAGCGACCAACATAAATGTCTTTGTGGACATGAAAGGCTACAGTAAATATGCATGTTCTCAGTGTTTATGAGGACTTTGTAGCCAGGGTTCTGCCTGATGGCTTAATGAAATTTTTAATCTGCTAGCACAGATCACGTAGGAGCAGTCTCCAGGGTGATTTTGTACACATGCTTTGTGCCAGACTGAGGTACCTTCCCAGAAAACAGATTGGTGGTTAGGGGATGAATGGGCTCCTTAAGTTTTGGGCTGTAAAAAGAGGCTGTTAGTCCTGTCTGTTGGCCCAAAATATGACCTACTTTTGATAAAAATGAAAGACAAAAGGGGATGGTTCAAGAAATGGTCAATAAACATTTTTTTCAAGTGTGACATGTGTGCTAGCCTACCTTTTCTTCCTTGCACTGATGAAAATTTGCAGGTGGCCTTCCGTACTGATGTTGGCTACAAAACAAGTGAGGAAAGATGCTTTCTCTGCTTGAAACACGTCAAGGAAAAAAAGGTTTTCTAGTTTGTGGGAAGTTTTTTGCGGAGCCTGTTGGAAGTCATTGCTTTAACAAGACTCAGGAGGAACAAGAAGGTTGATGCAAAACTAAGAAGTGAAAGTAATAGGTCAAAAAATGAAACTAATTCAGTCTTTGCTTTCAATACTCAGGAAGCGTTTCAAGGTTAAGGAGCAGACAGGTCACTTGTCTCAGTGCACATAGTTTGAAAGTTTTAAATTAAAAATTTATCAGATTTCAGAAACCTTGACATATGGCATTCAAAACGTATAGCATGTGAATGACAGGAAAGCTTTTTAAATCTGATAAAAGTCCATAAATTAAAAAAAAAAAATCTAAGCTTATTCTGTTGGCAGTTATTCCTGGGTTTGAGGCCTAGTAAGACTTCGAGCAGCTCCGTCCCTCACAATGGTGACTTATTTTAGGTATGTCAGTTTTAGATGCAGGAGTATAAAACACCTTTTTACATCAAAGAACCTCATCTTGATTTAGAGTCTCTTGAGTGAATAATCTTGTCCTTATCCTTTAGTAAAGGTAATTTGGCATGTGTTCCATAGCTTTTGTTGCAAATTATATTAGGACCATTAGGACAGTATAGTAAAATGAAGCCTTACACAGTAAGTTGTTATCTTCCTGCAGTAGGGGGAAAAAAATCTGTAGCGGACTTCTCTATTCAGTCAGTCTTTTGCTTCTGCATCCCTGGGCCCCTTTCTTAACAGCTCGTGGGGGTTGAGTTTGGGGGAGCAGAGAGGCTTGTGGGGGTTTGGGGGTTATTTTGTTGTGGTGGTTTTTGGTTGTGTGTTGGGTTTTTTTAGTGGTTTGGTTTTGTGTTTGGTTTTTTTTTTGGCCTGTCTTTTGCTTATTTACCTCAATAAAACTGGAGAAAGGTTCATGGTTTCCAGTTTCTCGGATTGCCGCTGTCTTGTTCTAGAGAGAATTTTGGTGAAATGAAGTGAGTTTCTAAATAGAGCAGAAACATTTGAAATATAAGCACTGCAAAGTAGTGCAATTTTATCACTTCAAAGGGCTTTGGAAGGTGAACATGTATCACTTGCCAGCTAACATCAACAATTATTTCAAGACTGGTATTTCTTAAACTGAAAGGTCAGGATAAGCCATTTAATGTTTTCTTTATATCTCTTCATCCATTAAAAATAGCGTATTTAACTACATGAATCAAATATTCATTAGCCCAGTTAGCTTAATGTTGTGTGGTGTGGGTTTTTATTTTGTTTGGCCCTGTTTGGTAAAAGGGCCTGCAGGAATTTTGGCTTTCCTGTTGTGAGATCAGTGGTGGTTTGAGCGTCTTCAAAGCTGCTGAGAAACTGTCAAACGTGGATTTTCTAGGGGGCAGCCACTGTGGTCAGCTCAGGAATGGCAGATGACCTGCCAGTATGGGAGCACCACATTCACAAGCTGTGTAGGAGAAGACTTAGAGGCGTATTTCCAGTGCTGCAGATGGCTAAAGGGTTGCTATGTATTAGCTTCTGACCGGATTCAGGGCAAAGCTACATGTTGCAAGTAGGGCTGTTTGACTTGTAGTACAGTCCAGAGACTCACTCGCACAAAAAGGATCCTTTAACTTTTCTCCTTCATGTGATACTTAAAATAAAAAAAAAAGCAGACTTTTCTAGTGCTAATGAACATCAGCCTCCGAGGATTATGAGAGTCAATGCTAACATTTCTAGGTAACTCTGGGATTAAAATTCTCTAATTTGTCAATATGAAAAGCAGTAAGCTAAAAGGGGTACATGGTGATTAATTAGTAAGGCTCAAATAGCCAGTAAAGGAGAAGAGAAAAAGCTCTCTGAGTCAGTGGGGACATTTTCCTTTTTTAGTAGAGGTCAGTTTATCAGGGATACATGTTTAGTTGATGTGCTCAGGATGGTTTGTGCTCATTGCGGATCTGACCTGTTCATATTTCCGAAGATAAACTTTTGCAGGGTGTGGAGTGCCTAGGAAGTGGAACCAGCATATTTTTAAGCTGTAATTTTATGGATGTGAGGAAGTAAATGTCTAGTCTGGAGTGGTGGGAGCGGCTTCTGAAGAGTCCGGGTTTGAGGTTTGGTTTTCCCTGTGTTGATGGCTGGGTGGAGTCCTTGTCTCCCTCTACCCAGCGCTGCACCTGCCGCGATTGCTGCACAGAGCAAGGGCTGCCCAGCTGGGGTTCACCTGCCTCTGCTGGGACCACGTTAACTTTTACTTGTTTGTTTTGTAACTTCTCCTTTTTCTACTCATTCATCTGTTGTAGTAACAGCTGACTTTGTCTAGTTGGCATTTGTTAAAAGGAAAGTGGGAAACCCAAAAGGATGCTTGTTCTTGATCAAATTTATGTACTCCTAGTGAAATGGTGCCCCTTTTTATGCTCTGGGGGAGGTGGGGGATCATTTTGCAAAGGGTTTCTTGACCATTTGTAGAGGAAAATCTGATTGCTGAGTTTGGGGTGGAGTATGAGGCCTTGCTGTCACTGTTGTAAATAACCTATTTGAGAAAAACAGACAAGATCCAAAATGCAAGCCAATGCCTGCCTTTGGGGGTGCAGGATGCTCAGAAGTGCTTGTGGCCTTCAGGCTGCTGTTGTGGGTTCAGGGCCAGCAGAGGCCCAGCATGTTCCACAGGGATGCTCTGCCGTGTTATCCACGGTGGATGGCTGTGGGCTTTTGGGTTTTAAAGTGGCTTTAGATTGTGAATGAGGAAGCTGCCTGTAAAAAGGTTCTTGAATTCTGAGTTTAATTCCCTTGTTTATGTTGGTCTTTCATCTCTAGATGCAGAATAGATGGGGCTGCATTCAGCAAAAAATGCTTGTCTTTTAGTTTCTGTATAATCGAATGGCTCCTTTCAGTGGTGCTGAACGATAGGATGAGGGGCAACAGGCACAAACTGAAGCACAGGAGGTTCCATCTGAATATGAGGAAAAACTTCTTTACTTTGAGGGTGCCAGAGCCTGGGAACAGGCTGCCCAGAGAGGTTGTGGAGTCTCCATCTCTGGAGACATTCAAACCCACCTGGACACATTCCTGTGTGATCTGCTCTGGGTGACCCTGCTTTAGCAGGTGGGTTGGACTAGGTGATCTCCAGAGGTCCCTTCCAACCCCAACCATTGTGTGATTCTGTGAAGGTCAGCTTTCAGTTCAGGTGTACTGGAATCCATTGAAAAAGAGGTATTAGTGTAGTGTTTGTTCAGATTTACATGTTTTAAAGGGAAAAGCTGGCAATATACTAAATTCTGCTCTCCTTACTCTTTCACAATAGTTCTTCCCTCATAACTGCAGTATGTTATGCAATAAATAGTCCTGTGGGTTTCAGTAAGACTGCTGGGGGAATTGAATACTACAGTATTAGCGGAAGTGGAAAAAATGAATAGTGCTTTTAAGAAGTGCAGCATTTGGCAAAATGTTCATAGTTTGTGCACGTATCAAACATTAATTCTGTTTTGTTTACTTATGAATCTATTTAAATTCTTACAGAAAACTTGCAGTGAGAATTATGTTAAGGGTGCTTTTATAACACCTGGTGTGACATTTGGGATCCTATCGATTAAGTTCTACTTTAAAATTCTATTTTAACCTTTAGAAACAGTTTTCCTACTGCAAAATATAGCCTGAACTCAGTAAGTTTTTGTATGAAAAGTAAAAAAATACCTCAAATTTTACCAATTGCATCAAGGGCAATCCCATGGACATTGAATTGGTGGTCAGACTTGCTCAGTATTGCAAGCATGTAAAATGTTTCTGTTCAAAACTGCTCTATTTTACTTGAGTGTCCTACTAGGAATTAACAATTCATTGAAGGGATATTTTTTTTAAAGGTTGTTTTTTTTTAAAAAAAAAAAAAAGTGGAAAATGATTAGAAGAGCATATCAGGAGAGAGACTTTTGTGGGGTTATTTTAAAAACTTTCCGTGTCTCTTCCTCCCAGACTTAGCTGGCCAAGATCATCCTGTGTCTTGCAGCTGTGTACCCTCTGCATGTCCTCACTGGGCTTTGCTGTCCTTGTGGACGAGCTCTGGTTCAGGTCATGTCCCCGTTCTTCCAGTGCATGTGGAAAACATAAGCAGTAAAGGAAGAAAAATTTATATTCCTGTTTATAAAATACCAGATTGAAGCAGAAAAAGGGTAATGGGTATAACATCAATACTAAAATTCTCTTCTCTTTTTAAAATCTGGACAAACACTGTATCTGTGCTTTGTTCTGGATTTATCTAGGTTGTTTGTTAACAAGACATATCATTTTACGAATGGCATTTAAGCAAACCCAGCCGATTTGCTTAGATTTAAATGAAGATCAGCTCAGCATGAAGCATGTTGGAATTGATCCTTGTGGAATTTTTGTAGCTGAAACTTTTTAATCTGCTTTTGACTTTACCATTTTTCTTTTAAATTAGCGTGTTTAGGGAGCTGCCTTTCTATTGGAGTTATATCATGGCTATCTCATTCCTTCACTCAGCAGGAGAAGAGCAAAACAGAAGTTGAAAGATATATCTGTGTTGATAATTAACCAAACAAAAAACTACACCTCCCCAAATAAATAAACAAACAAACACCCCCCCCCCCAAATCAAGTCTTATTTCAGAGGAGACTAACTTTGCAAGTGCCCAGAAAATCCATTTGAAACAATTTTTATTTTTGTTTGTTTAGTGAAAGTTTCTTGATCTTGCTGTTAATGGTGAAGGCTGAGCTTCAGTTCTTTTGTGAAAGCGTGAAGCTGATGAAGTTATTTCGTTTCTTTTATGTGTTTTTATGCCACCTACAGTACCCTCTGCCCTGTCTCTACTTATTAGTGTTTCCTTGTAGGACTTGGTAAAATTAGCTTGAATACTGGCTGACATCCCCTGTACTGTTTGTCTTAGGCTTGACTCTTGTCTGTATTTCTCGATTTCTCTTCAGGAAGTTGTCTGAATTTATTTAATAGAAAAGACTGTAATTTGGGGTTTTTTTCAGCTTTTTGGTACAAAGCATGGTAGACATGGATGCCACAGTTCTCAGCTCCTTTGTTAGGTGACTAGAAGTGCTTTACAAATCCTTAGAGTTAAAAAGTAAATTTCTGAAACCAAATTCTATGAGCATTTTGTTAGCTGCTTCAGCCGTCTGTTTGGTTATCCACTCACAGCACTGGCCAGAACTGATTTGATTACGTCCATGTTGAACTAGAGAATACAAATCTCGCTTCTTCGTTTGTCGTCTTATAGTAATTTAAAAGTTTCCAGTGCAGCTAGATTACAGTGTAGTTACATATAACATATACAGATCTTATATACTTCTGTTTCATGACAGAAAACTGGACTGCTCAGCACTGAAACTGGTATTGTCAAAGCTCTGAACCCCAAAGCAGTGCCATTGATTTGGTTGATGCTGTGGAGCTAGTGGTATGGTTGCAATCTGCAGTCAGTCCAGATTGCGACAAAGCTTTTACACAGTGTAATAAGTTGCTGGTTTGTTTTCCTCTTATACAAGGATCGAATAGTGAGTTCGCTGATATACTGCATGAGTCTTTGGATGTATGACCTCCCACCTCCCTCATAGATAGTGACCCAAATGATTTTGGGCTATAGAATTGGCTTTCATGTGGGAATCTTATCAATATATCAAGGGTTTTTCTTTGGAAAAATAAAAAAGCCAAGAAAAACAAGGAGATCTGGAATCACACATCTTTCTTTACCAAATGCTATTGCTGTAACCACTGTAACATTGCTTAGGACTTAATTCTTTTTAAGTGGCTGTGCTATCTTTAAACGTAGCAATTGTAGCTCAAAACGGTGCTTAAAATGGGACTTGTGTGTGGATAAGAATTCCATGATTTTTAAGAGCTTGTGGTTACTCAGCTCAATAAACGTGGATCTACTTCTTAACTACTGAGTGTGTTGTTTTGGTCCCTGCTGGAAAATGGAAACGAGTCTTTTAAGTGAAATTGAGTTATGTAGTTGAAAAAAGATGGCAGAAGTTCATACTGTTTATATATTAATGTGATTCCTATACAGACTTTGTAGCTCATGGGGATGCCAGAGGTGGAGTCATAGTTACAAATAATACATTTTTTTAAAGGAGTGCCCTGGTCTTCTTTGAGTGTATGTGGTGTAAGCTATATAATTCATCTCTAAAAGATATCAGGGGCTTCCAGTTTATAAACTGAATGAACTTATTATGGATTGATGTTCGGATCTGTGACAGTTTCGTATTTTAGCAGAAGAAGTTGAAGGAAGAGCAAAGTCTTTGAGGCATGGCTCAGTGCTGTTTAAACTTTATGGTTTAGAAAATTAGATTGACTGGGCAGCTTCAGTGCTTGCTGCCTTCCAGGACTTTGTTTGAATTTCCGCTGTGCAAAAGCAGTCCTGAGGCAGTAGCTACTCTGGAAACTGATTTATGGAAAAGGCTGTGTTTGGAGGAGAGTATTGTGCTCCTCATGTCTGCAAGCTGCCCCGCTCTTTTCATTAGTTGGTGCTACTCTAGGGGGCATTCCACTCATGCTTTTGTTCTATCCTTTTTTTTTCATGACATGAAAGAAAATCTTCTGTTTCATGTGCACTGCGGAGTTCCTTTCATCCTTCAAAGTGATGTTACTTATTTTGCAATGTAGTCGCCTGTATGAGCTTGCTTTTGAGCTATAAGGCTAGGTATTGTTTTTGTTGGCAGTTATAATGTTTGTGCATCTACCACATGACATTGATTGATAACAGTAATGAAATAAATAACTGAAGGATTTCACTTGTTTTCTTTCTTCACTCTTCTGTTTCTCACAGGTTCATTGCTAAACCATGTGCCTTAGGCCTTAAAGTCCAAGCCAACGGACCACAGAAAGCTCAACCTAATGCTATTCTGGAAAAAGTTTTCACAGCTATTACAAAGGTAAATTATTTAGCTAAAATATTTACCTTATGAAGTGGGATATGGCACTAATAAACTATGGCTGAACAAAACAAAGCTAACTGCTAACTTTTCTGTTCTGTAGCATCCAGATGAGAAGAGGCTGGATGGCCTCTCCAAGCAGCTGGACTGGGATGTTCGGAGCATTCAACGTTGGTTTCGACAAAGACGCAACCAGGAAAAGCCCAGCACTCTTACGAAGTTCTGTGAGAGCATGTAAGGATGCACGTTCTCTTCTTGAGTCTTGTTAAGCCTGTGTCCTCATCAGTTTTCCCCTTTATTCTTCACAGGTATTTTTGTAGTCTGGTAGAAAAGGATATAAATGGGCAGAATATAACTTCTTAAATGAGAAAAACAATCTTCTTTTTTCCTGAAGGAGTAAGCTTGTACTTCTTGTGTACTTACAGTGGTGGAAAGCTTTCAGAAATAAGGTGGTTGTGATTCTATACTGTCAGGGTGCCAGCCTGATCCTTTGAAACAAATACCCTGATGTTAGAGTGTGGAGGTGTCCTCACAGCACAATCGTCAGCTGTATAACCTGACAGAGATCTGAGATGGAAGAGTAAAGATAAAAGCCAATTGGGTTGTTAAAGCCCTTCTTTGTTTTTCTCATCCCAGGCTTGTCCCCTTCACTAGCCCATTTTCTTGGGTGCACTGAACTCTGAGAAGCTAAAGGCTCCTACAGTTTAACTAGGAAGTTATTTTTCTCCTGCTAGCATTTACTTCTAAGGAATCTTTCCCAGCACCCAGCTGTTCTTCAAACTGCTTATCTACCTAAAGGTTGTTTTTCTAATTAGACTCTGTTGTTTTTAGTATCTGAGTTACTTTTCCATGTCAGCTGGATTTAACACACTAATCTACATTGAAAGAGAGTGGAAAGTTAACTCTGTTTTAAATATTTACGTGTTTTACTTAAAGGAGGACGGGTAGACATTGAATTTGTAACAAAACACAAAGAACACACTAGTTTAATTGAAAGAATTATTAATTCCAAGACTCAGCCCTCCAGCACTGTGGGATGTTGTTCCTTTGATGTGGAAGGTCACACGTTTAAGGCAAATTTTATGTGCTCCAAATCAAGAGACTTGGCAAATAATGCTGAGGCCAGGAACAGGTGTTGGCCTTATTACACCCATTGGTCAAGCGGTTGTGTTATTGCTGGCTTAAAACTCTTTTGTTAGCTTGAGAAAGAACTGTTAGGCAGAAATGTCAGCAGAAAGAGAGGAAGTCTGTTTAAGTTAGAAAGCAAATCTTAGTGAATCTTGTTTTCCAAGAGAGTGTGGTTGGTTTGTTTATTTTTTTCCCCTAACAATTCTTAAATTATTTCTTTAAGAAATTGCAAGTAAAGAAATCATAAAACCACGTCAGACTAGCCAGAGAGGGAGGGATGGGTGTGTTTGTATATTTATAAGCAACTTGTGCAATATATTGTTGTATCATTAATGCAGATTTTCTAAATGTATTTCATACTTTTTCCTTTTGTAGCTTTCCTGAGTGTTTTCCTTAAATTTTATTTTCCTTAAATTTTATTTTCCTTAAATTTTATTTTCCTGTGGAGACATAAAGGAAAGTTCATAATATGGTCCTGAATAAATAATGTATCAAAGCATTTTTTTCTAAAGCCAAACTGTGGATGAAATGTTATTCGAGTAGCAACTGATACTTTCAACTAAGGAGTGAATAGGAGGGAAATTAGAAGAGTTATGTTAAGTATATTGTCTCTCAGAGAATGAGAGTCCCTTTTTAATTTTAGAAGAAGGAAGATAAATTGTTTAAAGACGATTGTCCTTTAATAAACAGAGGAACTGAACTGTCAGAATGCTTAAATCCTTTCCTTGATATTTACAGCAAAAATGCACACTATTTAATATTTAATGAAGCCAGGCAGGGTCAGATTATGGATAAACCTAGTCATCCTGTTGCTGTCAGCTGGTGGTCTTAGAGCTACTGATTTTTTGAGGTAAGTGAAGAGCAACCTTTTTTCTACAAGGGTTGTAGCTGTTAATACATAGTCTTGTTTGCTTAGCTTGTAGGAAGGGCTGTGGAATCTTGGAAAAAAATTGAAACTGTATTACTGTTAGAGCTGACAGATTTGATCAGTATATTTGGCTGCTTCTGTAACTCAGGTCAAAGACTTCCTTCTCTTGTGTTACTGCCAGCACATTTGGGCTGACCTAGAGGTAGAAAAAACTTAAATGTACCATGAAATATAGGCACATATAGGAAAGCTATGGGTGCTGAACTTGGTCCTTTGTGGCATACATCATGAAAAAACCATGCAGATGAGAGCTATGAATGGAAAGTGAAGGTAAGGTCAAGCTGTAATGAATGTCATTAACGTATGCTGACAAAATTAAGTGCCAGCAGTATGTGTACTTAGTAGTAATGCTGATACATGTCCAAAAAGAAGCAAGATGGCATAAATAATAATAAGTGGATAGTTCGGGTTCTCTGTGCCTGGGGTTTGCAGAAGGTGCAGTGGGAGTTGGCTTTCCGTCTCCATACATACAGGCTGCTGCACGGATGTGGTGTTATCCCACTGACCATGTGTGCTTTGCCCTGATGGCATTTCCAGTGGTGCAGGGTGTGCCACCAGCCATCCTGTCACACATGCTGGATGGAGGTGTTGGCAGGCAGTCAGAATAGTGCTGGGAGGCCAGGGGTACCCATTTTTCCTCTCAGTATGGGTGTTGAGTGGTTGTCTAATTAAATCTCTTCATCAGAGCACTAAGCATGGTGCTTCACTCGGTGTGTTGGGAGCAAAGAAATCCTTCTATATGAGGTCTATAGCCTTTTCATGGCTATTGAGTTAATGGGGTGGCTTTTTTGGTGATGAGTCCGTGTATGGCAGCTGCTTCAGAGCTCTGGGCTGCATAAAGCACATGCTTCTGTTACAGTTGTGGGAAGAGGAACACTCCAAGTCTTCTGCAACTGGGATGCCAGAGTTTCATAGCCCTGACAGGGCATGAAATATGCCTTCATGCAATAAGCAGGCACAGAGTGGGCAAAATGACAGTGATCCACACCTACACCTTCAACTGTTGAACTGCTGTTGTCCTTCCAGAGAAGACTTCAGTTTTGCTGGCAACTACATTGATTGATTGTGACTTGGAAAGAGAAGTGACAGAACCCACAGCAAATGTGGAGCTGCTTATAAAAGAGCTCCAGCTCTTTTTGCATGGAGACTATTCAATTTACTGCTAGAAAAAGTGTTCCTTGGGCCCAGTGTCTTTCCCATGATGCAAAGGAGAAGGCAGCTGTGCCAGAAGAGCTGTAGGCTGTTTCTGACTGCCTTATCGGTCTTGCCAAATGAATAATTTGATTACTATCTAAGGTAGAGGAGATTCAATAGGACAAAGGCTGAAAGTGAAACTCAATGATAAACACCCTTGGCTGGGATGAATGGCACCCAAGATCCAGGTCCAAACAGATTAAACCAGTAACCAAGTCATTAGATTCTTCTTGTCCCAGATTTCTCACTTTCTCTACCCCTTCCCTTGTTTTTCTTTTTAAGCAACTTCAATTCTGGTCCTAAATGGAGTGCAGAGAAACTCCAAAAACCTACACCTTTTTTTTTTTTCCTTCCCCCAAATTGAATAATTCATCTGCTGCCAGCATTTGTCAGATGTCCTGGGTAGTAGCAGATGGTGGTTATGTGAAGAAAAAGGCAATGATAAAATTTCTTGTCTGTAGACAGCGTTTGTGCCACAGCATTGTAGTGAAAATAAACTATTTTGCATGGACCTTAACCAGCAATCACCCCATAGTTTCATGTGTCAATCTGAAAGACAAGGTGCCATTCAGTTATTGGAGCTGTGGAGGTCATTAATGGTAAGATTTCAGTGGCACCAGATACCTCCTTAAGATTTTCAGGTGTTATAGTGAAAATATATGAAATATGGAATAGGTTATTTTACCAGGTGATGATTCATGTCAGAAAGACAGTAATAAATGGGATGCTGGGGATTATTTTACTAGCAAGTCAATGGGTTGTTTCTCAAGGATTTGGTGATTCTGACATGAAACTTAGAGTTGACAGCAGAGTGTTTGTAATCACTAGAATAGGTACATCTACCTAGTAAAACCGGAGATCGTAGTGCTCAGACACTGCTGGGTAGAGTCTGCCCATAGCTTTTCTTTCTCTTGTGGGAATTTAGGCAGTTTTGTTCTTTTACTCAGCTTGAAAGATCCAGGGTGCATAAAGCAGAGGACAAAGTGGTGAAGTGAGTGTGCTGAGTGGACTTGTCTACTGCTGTGCATTTCTGTTGATTTTTTATTTCTTTCTCTTTGTCCCCATGGCACAGCCTAACATAAAGACAGGCTTTCTCCTGAACAAGAGTAGGGTAAAGACCTTGTGCTCTGTACTTTGATTATGGAACACATGAGAACACACAGAAAGTGGATTACCTTGAATCTTTTCTGAAGGTCACGTGGTTTCTTTGTTGATCATGGAGAGCATCTGCAGCACTTTACAAGGCTAAAAGTTGTTTCTGCAAAGAACTACCAATCTATTTATAGGCAGATGATACAAATTGGATCAAATGCTGCAATAACTCTGCTGGAGCATAGTTTTACCACAGAATTTATTTTTTTTAGTTGTAAAAAAAGCTAGATGTCTGACCACAAATAAGTTCCCAAAAATGCCTTGAGGAAGAATGTTGCATCTGAACGTAGTGGAATGGGAATTACAGGCATAGTATAAGCTAGTGGGCTAAAGCCTTCAAGGTATGGTGGAGACAATCGGGAGGATGTAACTCTTGGGAGACTATAGATGGTGACTTTGTTGGTTACCAGAACAGAATGCAGGATCCATGGATGTCTTTGTTGATGTCTGACATGTCAGAAATCTGATACTGTAGTAATTCCCAAACCACTTCCAGGTTCTTCCCAGTTTCAGTGTATTGCACTGCTGCTCACACTACCGATGTGTAGGTGTGTCCACTTTTCTCAAAGACCTAATACGAAAAGTATAGAAAGAGCAACCGTTTTGTCTTTTCTCTTGTTGTCTGGAGCAAAGGGAAGGAACCTGTGATACTTTAAGTTACTAGCCTGGGACTTTGGAATGTTATCATGCTCATGACTTGTCTGTCCTACAGCTATGTACATTTAAGCAAGCGGTTTATTAGAGACATTTACATAGTTTCCAAGGAGTGGCTGGCAGAAACATATGGCCAAGAGAGTTTTTTGCGTTTATGCAACAGTCTGCATGTGAAAACATGGAAAAGTGCAGGCAGAAAAGCCAAAGATTCTTTTTTCCTCATTCTTCTCTAAAAGAAGCTTGGATACTAAAGTAACTGTAAGTGGGGTGCCTTTTAGTTTTGGTGTAAGGGAGAGAAGAGTCTGTCTCATCTAATGAGAACATAGTGTTTCTCCTAAGGACTTGAAACTGTGTTTATGCATCTTGCTTTTGGGGAGATTTTATCTATCTCTAGCTGTATATATATGTGTGTACACGTGTATGTGTATAGATAGAGACAGATATATACAGATTTATTTTTTTTTTGCTTATCATGCACATTTGTGTAAAAATTCTTTTGGCAGTTTGCAACTTGTTGGCCATATTGCTTTTATTGACTAGCAGAGTAATTCCTTCCTACAAAATTATACTGGAAAAGTAACTATGCAAGGGAAAGAAATTGAGACAGCTGCTTGGTTGTTGGAATTCTGAACTGTGCTGATACAAATCTTTACAAAGTGCATAAAAGAATTTATCAGTCTGTGCTTTGTGTGTAGCAGTAAAGCACTTGAAAATAAACAGGCATCAAAAAGCTTCTAGCTCTGAATTTTTAGTAGCCTCGGGCCCTTTTAAGTCAGCTTCTAAAACACTGCTGAATACAATGATCTTTGAGATGCAAGCAAAAATATGTGGTAGATGGTATTATGGGTCCATTTAATTCTGATTTGTGAACACTGGTTTGCAGCTGCCTCAGTGCTACATGCAGTGGAGGACACACCAGTGCTTCAAAACCAGAAAAGAAAAGGAGGAGATGGGTCTGTACAGCCTGGCTATGTGCTCTGGGGAGAGTGTGATAGTTACTGTTCAAAGGCCACAGAATTACCCAGTCTCCTTTGTTTTCCTCTGCTGTTTTCCATGGTGCAGCAATGGCTGTTCCTCCTGGCAGTTCCACAGGTACGAGGCACAACCTCTCCCCTGCTGCTCTGGTCTGTTCAGGAGATCTAAGCACTGGTAACCCAACCAGCTGCTCGGTGAAAAAGAAACTGCTTATAGGAAGTTAGAGGCTTTTCTTGCTGTTATAATTCCTGATTGTTGTTTTTTTTAAACTGGGCAGATACTTGGTTCTGCTGATCCTTCTCTTTGTAACATCCTGCAGAGGGCCGTGTCCTGCCATGGGCAGCATGCTGCCCCCGGGTGCTCCTGGGACAGGCGCTTCTGTTTGCATGATCATGGGACAGCAGTCTTGATTGAAAGAAAAAGCATTAAGGAATATAGACATTTTCTGGAAGTCACTGTGAAATAGCAGCAAACTCTGCCATGAGGCATAGTACCCTCTAAGTCAGGGGTGTCAAACTCATTTTCACTGGGGGCCACATCAGCCTCATGGTTGCCTTCAAAGGGCTAAATGTAATTTGAGGACTGTATGTGTAACTACTGCTACAGCTGTCTTTTAAGTAATTACTATGATTTCTTTCTTCTGGAACACTTTGTACTGAAAGAGTTAATAGAGCTGATAAATATTTATACAGGTGAAAAAAGTGTGGCATTGACATGTTTTTCTTGCTGATCCTTAACTTTTTTACTTCTTTTCAGTATTTCAGCTAGCTTCCTGTGACCTTAAATGAAATACTCATTGGTGCTTCACAGAAACTGTTATGATGCTGGAGCAGCTATTTAAACTGTTATGATGCTGGAGCAGCTATTTTATATTTCTGTTAGTGGTGTCTGAAGAACACAGTATTGTGTGATGTCATTGAGGAGTAGGAAATGTGTATTTGTGTATACTTTTCTGTGTCTGGTTGTGATTTTTTTTTTTCCCCTTTTCCTGCATTATGACTTCAAAATAAAGGCAATTGGGCAGGAGGAGTAAGAGCGGGAGTATTTCTTCAAGTACAATAGCTGGGTTCTGTGTCTATAGCCCTGCTTTGGCTCAGGTCAGGCAAGAAAGGTGTTCTCCCTGAAGCTCCTAACTCAGAACACCACCATGTGAAACCAGACCTGTAAAGGGGAAGCTGGGAAAGCTGCTGTGGTTGACTTAATTTCTCTGAGTGCCAGTGTCAAGCTGAGAATTTGCCTGAGCTAACGATATAGCACCTGTCGTTTGTCTGTCTCAACCACATCAGTATTTCAGAAAACAACAAAAAAACCCACCAAAAACCCACAAGTCCTCATGATGTTTGGGAGCTCTGTTTCATATGAATGTAAAGTAGGTCCTGGGTCTGTGCTATCCAGTGTTCCAGCTCTGAGTGCTGTGGATGTGAACTGATCCAAACTAGTTGGTCTCTTGCAAACTTGTTGAAATGTTTCAGTGAAGATTCATACATCAGATTGATGATGTAGTGTAGAGCAAGGGGGAGCAACAGAGGCTAGCTCTTACACTGCCTGGGGAAAGCTGTCTTTAAAGGGAATGGAACTGTTACCGGTGAATCACATGGAGCTGGTTGCACATGGTTTCCCAGTGTGCTGCTAGGCTGGTGGAATCAGAACAAACTGTTCCATTGCCATTTTAAATTAAAATATTCATTAAAAGCAATGTGAAAGTATGATGCTTTGCAGATGCAAATAACAGCACAGTGGCTGTAGATGCTAGAAGGATTGTGCAGGAGATCAGAGAGACAATGGAAGAAGAGAGAGGGTTGCCTTAGTGCAAGATAAAACCATGTGGAAATCATGACTTGTATAAAGAAAATAAATGGGGAACAGCAACTGCCTATTTCATTGTGCAAGAATCAGGAGGTATTAAAAGAAAAAGTAAAGGACCATATTCAAAATTGAATACTGAAAACGGTTTTTCACACTCCAAGTAATTAAACAGGATTTCATGTTTCTTTTGTGGAATTCATTACTCTCCTGAGGAAATAATTCAGCAGTAATTTGTAATTGAAGACATTGTTTTATTTATTTGGGCAACCAGGGTATTTGGTATTGTGCTGATAAATGGATTTTATCCATAGTTTGCTTAGAAAAGTGTTGTGAAGACTAATCTTATGTCTTTAACAATGGAGTATCACACACACTGAAGCTGGAGTACAGGGGTGAAGAAGAGCCGTGTGAGCCAATGGCGATTGTGGCATTTGGGCACAGCAGGGAGCAGGGACTCAGGTGTCGGCACAGTCAGATTTGTGAGGCGGTGTATTGGGGCTTTGGGGCCAGGGTTTGGGAGCAGGGGGCTACAGAGGTGACTTTGGGGGCACCTGGCATCCAGCCAAGGTCAGCCCACAACAGGCAGCCTGGTGAGGGATGACGTAGGTTTTCAATGAAACATCAGGGGAGTTGGAGTATATGAAATTGTTCCAGAACAGGGAAGATGTGACCTTCACTGAGCACAAGTAGGGAAGTTGGCATGAGTCACAGATGCCAAAAAGGAGAATCTAGTATTTAGCAGGTGGCAACTAAAGTGTAGAGAGTAGCAAAGGCAGTCTGGCAATTGTTATCTATAGTAAGCATGTAAAATACTACAGTTTTATCACAGTACTGTTAGAGTTACATCTAAACTCTGGTATTGCTACGTTCAAGGACCTGTTATTCTCTTAAGACTGTTATATTTAATCACAGAAAAGGAAGAGAGATGTACTTGAATGCAAGGCCTCAAGAGAAGGTAAAAAAAAATGAGGCACTTATACTGAGACTTCCATCAGGGAAACTAGTGCTGTGCAAAAAGGCCTAGAGTCATGTTTGGGTGTATAAAGCTAAGATAGAAATCCTGCTCCTAGAGAGTAGCACTCAATAGCTCTGTACATTACCAATTCCTTTGTTTCATACTTGGGTAGGCTGAGTTGAATTTATGTTTCTCTCTAAGCCACATGTGAAGTCAATGCAGGAGAGGGATGAAGATTTTTATTTAGTGTAAATATGCTTTTTCGTATGATATCATTCAGACCTGGTTTATTGATGGCTTCCTGACTCCAACAGTAGGAGGGTAAGGCAGTACTAGTTGACTTGAGTTACGTAAAATATAGCAATTTGTAGCCTGAGTCCCTGGATGCATGAATAAGTGAATGGCTGGAAAGCTGTACTAATTTTAAAGTTGTGAGGGCACAGTGCAGCCACTGACAGCAATTTTAATTCTGCCTTAGCACTTACTCTCTGAATCTGGACTAAACACCTCGCGCACCCCTGCTCTCCAGCACGTGGCTCGCTCGGCACTCCCACTTCCAAACACAGAGTCTGGGCGATGGTGTCCGGCAGCTGTGCTTTCAGTTGCTGGGGGTCTGTGCCTCCAGCTTTGCCTCTTGAAGCATCTGCATCAGGCTCTGGACTAGTCACATTCCTTGGGTGTCCAGGCTGGATAAGGAGCTTAATTATACATCCTTTTATTATGCGCTTTTGTGCTGTGGAGTGCTCGCACAGGCTGGCGCAGGCTGCCCTGGCAGCTCTAGGAAAGGCAACTTCCCTGACCACGGTGTCCTTGCCTCCTGTTTGCCCTGCCTGTGCCAGACAGCTGTGGCACTGCTGTTCCACAGGGCAACACACTATAGTTATTGGGGTTAAAGTTCAGCCTGCATAAAAACATAGGGTGCTTGTCAGTCAGATTTTCCTGTTGTGGGTCACAAGGTGGTCACATAAAGCATGCTGGAGTACTGTTGCTTGTGGTGGTGGGGAAGGTGTGTGTGTGCGAGTAACAGAAGGGAAACCGGGGAGGTATGTGCAGTGCTTGCATCCAATGTGAAAGCTCAGATTTTGATGTGATGGGGGGACGTTGCCACAGCCACCCGGCCCCTTCTGATGGGGCAAGGTGGGAGGACGTGGTGTGGTGGAGCAGGGCATGCTGTGCCATGCAGTGCTCTAGGTGCACCTCTGCCTGCTGCCAGCTCTGTTAGATGAACACTGGCCGAGAGAATGAATGCTTCTCTGCTGAACAGTTACTCCTATGGCTGTGTTTACACTCTTTATTTAACTCTTCCTATCATTATTTTTCAATTTTGAATAGTAAATGGGTCTGTTTCTGCTCTTGTTGCCCTGATATCCCACTGTGTTGGAAAGCTGAACAGTCTGGTGAAAGGGAAGGTAGGAGCAGTCTTCTTGCAACTCCATAGTATGCTGCTCAAGAGGCTCCAGTTAGTTTGGGACTGGTATGAAACAGACCCCAGAATTGGGCAAGGTTGACATTTCCCTCATGATTCCTTTCCTACCATATCTGCCATGCTCACGTGTGACTCTGGTCTATGATGTCTGCTTTCTCGTTTTAATCTGGACCTCAGGACATCTCTGTGCCCAAACATAAGATTAGGGGAAAATTAAAACCTTGGTTAAGTGTCTAGGAATCACCAGCCTTCTTCCCATGCTGTTCTGCTGGAGCATGCCATGTCCTCAGACTGTGCTCACCGTATTTTTAGACTGTGCTGTAAGCACTTTTCATTTTGTGTCTCATGAAATTGCGTTTCCCTCGAATTGGATTACTTAAAACTTTGAATTCCCTGCCCTTACTGCCTTCTGAGACACAGTTTTTAACACAATTAATAAATTTAAATTAACTCATGTGCAGGTCCTTCAAAGACACCATCAGCTAACATTATCATTGCACATGAAGCAAGATTGTAATAAATTAACTAGGTTTCCATTCTCTTGCGGTTTGTGTGTGCTCATCATTATTTTATGTTATGAAAATTAAATAATTCTTTCCTAAGTTCTAGTTAATGTGAACACTAGTTCAAAATTACAGTCACAACATAACAATTTAAGGCAAGTAAAGGAAAACTGCAAAGACTGCAATAGCTGCTGCTTTCTTATGTTCCACGCCCCTTGAATTGTCTGGCTCTTGATTACGGCAGAGCATGACTGCCTTCTTTGGTCAGCCTTGGCTTTATATGAAGTTGCCAAACGCTGCAGACAAGTGGCTTGAAAGTGAAGAAATATGGAGGCAGAGCAGGGATTTTTCAGAAGAGCCATAGGGGATGTACAGCCCAGAAAGCAAGGGCTCAGTCTGGGATGCTGTAGACTTTGAGACCTTTTGATGCTTATTAGATGGGATTTACAGGCTTTAAAAACTGACTCTTGATGGTTTGGGGAGGATCTTCTGCAAATTTAGCACAGAGTTTTTTCCCAGTTTGTCTCTCTTGTTCTACTTGAAGCATTAGGTTGGTTCTTCTTCACCATTTGTTAGTGTATTTGTCTGTGATACTAATCTCTCCTAAGTGGTAGATTTCAGGTACTTATATTTCTTCTTCTCTTGTTAAAAATATTTTATTGCTGCCAAAATTTGAGGTTTTGTGGTTTTTTGTTTTATTTTTTTAGATTAACCTTCTAATAATAAAATCATTCTTGCCCAAGTAGAATAGCAAATAGCGTAAAATAGTTTGTATTTATTAATGGTAATGACTGCATTTACTTCTCAGGTATGCAATAATGCTTGTCAGCTCTTTATTTCATCTATAATGTTGGATTTAAAAGACGAGAGGAAGAGGGGAAAGACAGCAAAAACATTTATCTTCCTCCCTTTCACAGCACGCTCTTTTCCTTGCTTTTATCCTGTAGGTTTGATGTTTGCTTCCCTTATATACCTTAATGGTTACTTCTCCAATTTTTGCCTTGTACCTTTTACCTCCTTATTGCTTAATCTTTTCCTAGAAAGTTCTCTTTTCAATTTCTAAGATGTTCGTTTTGTTACCTATCCAAACTATACTTTTCTTCAACCTGTTGCGTATTTGCAATATGAAAGTGGTGTGAGCAACGTTGTCTTAGGCTGTAATAACTTTGAGGTGCACTATAAGCACCTCAAGTTACTCTTCTTGAAGAGTAACTGTCAGATTCAGAATAAATTCTCCGTTCTTGTGTGGATGCAAATGTTTGGATCTTCAGTAAATGCGGATATGCACCAAGTTCCATTCTTGTTTTCATTTAAAAAGAAAGACAAACATGAACAAAATGCTAATTTAGAAGGATACCCTTCTTACTCCCATTTCTGCTCTTCAGAGTTGTTAGCCATTCTGCATGTGTAGCACCAGCAAATGGTGTTTGCCAAATTCACCCTGAATCTGTACAGATTTGGTCCAGTGGGAACTCTCAGGGATGCCTTGTGTAGCAGCTTGTTCTCTTCCACAGGAAACTGCAGACTCAGGCCCAAACTATTTGGTATCTTTCCTTCTTTCAGTCTCTACCAAAAGAAAGAAACTTGAGTACGCCTTGTTCACTACAGGTTGCTAGTCACAGCCAAACCCTATCAAAATACCTTGCTCACTGAAGGGTAGTGGCAGTAAGGTTTTATTTTCTACATGGCAATGAATGAATTGGCATGCAAGTCTTTACTTCTCTCTTCTCCCTCATATTTATGTTGTTACACAATTTTATGTTACGTTTGATTGCCTTTCATTTTGTAGATACATGTACTCTGTGCATCTATTCATGGAGACACAGAGTTACAATGGAGAATTAGCTTCCATGTTGTTTAATACATTTAACCACATTGATTTTGGCATAAGTCGTCCGGTAATGTAGTTTAATGCTTTTTAGAGAAAGCTGAACTGAATATTTCCTTCAGATATAAATATTTTGTAAGCTAATGTGGCAGCTTGTCATATGCTGTTCTGATTTATTTTTTTTCTCCTCAATTTTCTTTGCTGAAAGCTGAAAGCTGTAAACTGACCTGGGTCAAGCTGATGCTTGCCTAATGCTGCATTTGTATGACTGTCTATCAAAATGCTTTTATGTAAAGATTTCCCCTGTACCTACATGGAAACAAATTTTTGATTGGCAGAATAGTTTTTTGTGATATTTGGGCACAACTTCATATGTACAAGCAGAACAGCAAGGTGGGTGTCACTAGACTATTGTTAGGCTCAAAAGATACAAGTGGTGGCCTGTGGCTGAATCGATCTTGGCAAAGGCCTCAGCAAGAACATGTAGAATATGTATGCTGTGCTGGTGGAGGTGAGAAACTTGCTTTTTGGGATGATGCTGTTGTAGCTGTACTAAGTAGTTATGGTGTAGCCATAGGTATATGGTAGCCCAGTGTTCAATATGGCCTCTGTCTTCTGCTTTGGTGTCTCACCAGTGTTGTTATACACAGACCTGCTGTGGCAGAACACAGACCCCAGGCTGCAGTCTAGACATTTCTTATAACTTGTAACATGTAAGCTACATGTTTTGCACTTCACGTATGTCCATGTAATTCCACTCATTCCATTTTACTGATATCATCAGTGTGATGGGCTCTTCTGTTTGTATTGACTGGTGACCAGCATTTGCCCATTCAGGGATGCTTTGTGTTTCACCTCCCTGAACTGGGAGATGGGAAATAAAAAGAGCACATGAGAGTTAAGTTTTGTCATGGATATCTCCAGAAAAGTCAAGTGATTCATCAGCTCGTGTAGTCCTGGTTACTTGCAGGTTAAATCTTCTAGTATCAGGCCCTGAAACAGGCTGAAATTGTGACTATCAGGAAATACTCAGTACAAGGTGCTGCAGAAACTGTGATTTGAAATATTTAATGCTATCCCTTATGATTAGTTATTTAAATACTTTCAGACTAATGAGTATAGTTTGGTTAGATGGTGCTTCTCGGTAAATTTGGGTTTCCAGCTTTTTTAGTTTTATTCTTGTTGCTCTGATGACAGCACTTTTACATGAAAAATAATACAAAAAAAGTCCTGTTCCTCTTTCTTTGTAGTGTGCTTGTAATACCAAAGGGTAATATATTAAATCTTTAAAAACAAAAACCACACATTCGTTGTAACAACCCTCTTGTAGCAGTTTTTTTAAAGTTTCAGTGATGCAACAAATTACAACTGAGAAGTAGGGAAAGGGGAGGAACATATGTCACTAAGTAAATGTACTTCTTCACGATGCAAAACGGAAAATAAAGTTCAAGACAGGGTGAGATTTGAAGATAACTGCCTGTCACAAAAGTTGCCTTATGTGTATATGTTGGCCATCATGACTAGGACAACATTGCTAAGTGAAAACCAAATACAGTCTGGAAGATATTAATTTTTTATCATTCTAGAACTGGAGGAGACTGGGACAATGAGCAGCTCTTTTGATATCCATGGGGAGCTGAAATGCCGTGTTTGGAAACAGGTGACTTGGGAGATCAGCAGTAGGAATGGACACTAGAGGTTCAGGCTGGAAAGATTTGGGTGGGTTTTTCTCTCCAAGACTTGTCAGCTGTGCGACTTGAACATCGCTGATGAGAAAACAGTTCTGTTGATCAGACCACAGGGGAGGGTGTGTGGCAGTGACATCTGTGTTTTCTGTGTGCTCTTCACATGAGCTTTCCAGATAGTAGTACCTCTTTGTAGGGCAAGATTTGGCAATGCTAATAGATCTGTGAGGTTTTGTCAGAGCTTTATTTCATGTGGTCCTTGAAGCACTCAGAAGTGAACAGTTGCATAACCATTGAACAGAAGCTAGGTAACCTAGAAGGAATTACTGAAACACCTATTATATTATGCATCTTTACTGGTCTAATTATATAAACGTGCTTTATTATTTATAAAACTGCATCGCTTGGAAATTTACTACCGTGTTTCCTTTCCTTATTTCTGCACTACTAAATTTTGCTCTTAAGACTTTCAGAGCTGCATTTTGAGCATACAGATATAGAACAGGACTAGTCTCAAGGGGCACTGTAACATTAAATATTAAATAACTGATTCAAACTGCAGCCAAGAGGAAAATCAGATAACAATAAACTCCTAAGCCAGAAAATTGAAAAGGAAAGCAAGAAAGTTTCTCAGTTTATCATACCTGATATCTCGCACATCTGAGTGAGCTGTATATAACTGTCTTCTTCCTCAAATAACTTCTGCTTAACCATGGTGAAGGAGCTTTGTACCATTTGCATGGTTGCTCCAGTCTAACTCAACAGCAGTACTATGCCAAAAAGGGAAACAAGATTTATTTTTTAATTAACACTGTATATTAATCTACTTGCATCTGCCTGGCTTTGCAGAAATGCAGCAAATCATCATTACAGAAGTCTTGGGAGGCAGCACATTGGAACAGTGGAGCTGCTACCATCAAACATATTGTCACACTTGCAGCTTTGTATGAGACTAATTATGAGGAATGAAGATAAGTAAAGATTTAGTGGAGGGAACAGACTGTTCGCAGCAGAGTTAATCTGGTTTCTGAACCGTATGAAGGTATGCCATGGGGCTGTGTTTCTGATCTGCTCTATGTTTGGGTTTTCATTGTACAGGTATGTCATGACCTAAACACAGTTCAGATGTTGGATTTAATAAAGCTCTTAGTTTATTTTAAAAGAGCTTTTTTAGATGAAGGAGTTTTGTGAGATTTGAACTTAGAGTAGAAATTCTTTAGGACATCTCTGAAAATTTGCAAGTAAAAACATACATCCATGTGTACCAGGCCAAATGCTGAGCGTGTGCCACCTGGGTTATCAAATTACCTTCATTCTGTTTTACTTTTAGTTCTGCCTGGAAAAGAGCTAGAACTCTGATTTTCTAAATTCCTTAAAAATCTGATGTCTGAGAAGGTGGCAATTTGTTGCTCTGCTCTTCTAGATAGTGATGCAGGCTGTGAAATATTAATAGTCATCAACCACAACTCCCTTTCAGCCCTGTGGGGTAGCACTGCTCGTCTCTTGTGTGTGTTAGGGCTTCTTTCAGGGAAGGCAAAACATCCAAAGAGCTTGCTCAGAGTGAAACACAGTAACACCTCAATTGTCATGTGCCTGACACAAAAGTGCAGTTTTGTGCAACTTAACTGCTGTAAGATTGAAGTCTTAATATTGCAAGATCAACACATGTGATACAATACAAAAGGTCTGAATCTTGAGTTTGTGAGACTATTAAATGTTTGAGGTGTGCTAGCAGTCCTCCTAGGTTTTGGATGGATTAAACATTATTTTTCTGTGCTCTGTTTTGTATTTTTGTATGGTTCATCACCTAAAAAAATAATCTTTGTGGGTTGTTTTTTTTTAATCGTTTTAAGGAAGAAGGGTTGCTGTTTGTTTGTTGGTGTTTGGTTTTGTCTGTGTGTGGAGGTTTTTTGTTTGTTTTTAACCTAAAATGGGAACTGTAACAGGTCAGTAGACAATGTCAGAAATATTTAGAAGTTGATCCAAAAGTTCAGAGTCAGCTTTGAGATCACCGTCTAGAAGGAATGCTTACCACTGGCAATGTCAGGAGCAGCATTAATTGGATTAAGTCCCCTTGAGTGAACTGGAAAGTTGAAGGCTCTAGTACTGTGTTTAGGGGAGCAGAAAAGTGTAATATGAGGATAAAACATGGACAGCTTCAAGTCACAGTGGTCACATGAGGAATTTAGTAATGCTTCCCATTTAAAAGAAATAAACATATTCAGTATCGTTTAAATTCAGCCTCAGAAATGCTCCTTTAAGCACTCTCACAGTGAACACACTCTGCACAGCCACAGGAAATCATTGTAGCAAAGAGACTGCTTAGTCTCAGCTCACAATTGCAATAGCCCAGTTCAGTCAGACCATGGGGATTACAGGGAAGGGAGAACAAGTGACATGGTGGGGTCAAGCCTTCGCATCTCCAGAACCAGGGCCCGTACCTCTGGAGTTTGCATTAGGCTCAGTTTGGCTTTCAGCCCAAAGCCTGAGCCCAGAGGTCAGTCAGCCACTGCCAGGAGCTGAGCACTGGGTGACAGACAACAGTAAACTTGGAGTTTTATTGAAGTGGATTTCCATGGGAAAAACTTCAGCAGTCTCCAGTTTCTCTGAAAATAGCTTTCAGAGCCAGAAAGCCAGTTTCTTTGACTGGAAGCAATGTGGTGAGCCCATGGCTAGTTGATAAATAGGAGAGGGGTTTTAATGATAACTGTTTCAAATGGTGGCATTCGTACATTTGCCCTGACTATAGCAAATCAGTGGCAAAAGCATCTCTGTAAATAACAGCTACAATTGGGGAAGCAAGGGGTTAAGAAACTGTCTGTACTCTGATTCAGGAATGCACTCACGTGTTGAACAAGAGCAGTCAGATCTGTTGCTGCACTCTTGAGTGGCCCTACAGCATTAGTTTTAAGGCTATGTTAGAAAAGGGTTTTTTTTTTTGTTACTTAGGAGTCACTTTTTAGCCTGACTTTTCACTGCCACGTGTCACATCCATATTTGAAACAACACCAACTGGTAGGCACCAGTTAAGGATTTGCCAGAAGGGCCATATGTGAACAGGTTTGATCCCCTTCATAGAATCATAGAATGGCTTGAGTTGGAAGGGACCTTAAAGATCCTCTAGTTCCAGCCCCCCCGCCATGGGCAGGGACACCTTCCACTAGACCAGGCTGGACAAAGCCACATCCAACCGGTCCTTGAACACTCCAGGGATGGGGCATCCACAGCTTCTCTGGGCAGCCTGTTCCAGTGCCTCACCGCCCTCATGGGGAAGAATTTCTTCCTTGTATCTAATCTAAATCTGCCCTCTTTCAGTTTAAAGCCATTATTCTTTGTCCTCTAACTACATGCCCTTCTAAAAAGTCCCTCTCCAGCTTTCTTGTAGGCCCCGTTAGGTACTGGAAGGTGCTAGAAGGTCTTCCCCTGAGCTTGAGCAGGCCAGATGCCACCCTGGTTCAATCTGGAAGCCTTGTGGGCATGTTAGTGCAGGACTGAAGTGAACCTTGTAAACCCTATTGTGAGCAGACAGATCATGTCTTCCAGAACACTTGTTCCTTGTGTGCTTTCATCTGGGTTTGCTGGATTTAAATTAAGCTGAGAAGTCTCTCTAGCAGCACACTTTGTGTGTGTGTGTGTGGGGGGGGGGGGGTCATTCAGGTTTTGTGTCTCTGTACAACTGACTGAAGGAGTGTTTCAGGTCTGAGGGCCAGAGCAAATTCTCAGACTTCAGAGCAGCTTCAGCTGTTGTCATCTTTCCAGTGGAGTGTGAATTGATATGGTGGTCACTCACAATGGGGTGCTTGACCTGGTGGCCTCTATTATATTGCTTTAACAGGATAGTGCATATTACTGGGAGGAGAAGGGAACAAAAGATGACTTAGTACAGATCTTGCCTTGCTTTTCCTATTCTGTTGGGCTGTACTACTGCTACTTTAGAAACATTGGTTATTTTCCCTCTTGCAGACAACTGTCACACAAAGGACAGCTGTCCCCAGTGACCTGGGGATGTTCCACATGAGCTCCTGGTGCTTAAGGACTTTGAGCAGGATATCAGAGAGGGTGCTAGAGAGGGTTTATGCCACTGGCCAGATGTCTTCCTTTCCCTGGGGTCTGAGACTCTTCAGACTGTGCTCAGGCTGAGGGCTCTTTTTCCAACCATGAGTGTTGGGACTATTACCCAGGACAAATTAAAGACCTTTCTTAATCAACTACCACTTTGTGGATTCAGTTGGGAATGAGACTTGATAACCTCACACTTAAAAAAGGTGTCCCTCTCTTCTCTGATGTCCTCTGCAGAGAGAAAGAGCATTTTGCCTAAGTTCCCAAAATACTGAGATGGTTTGGACACTGGGCTGTACTGTGAGTGGATGTGATTCATAATCATAATCATTTCCCTCCACTTGCATCTGTTCTTCTGCAGTGAGACCCAAATAGTGGGATAAAAAAGTATGTACTGTAGATAGTGAATGAAGGATTTTGTTAGAGTGCTTGTTGCAGCAGAATTGATAGATCACCTTTAGAGGAATCTTGCTGGAAAAATCTACATTGCATGCAAAATTTATCTGATATATTCTGGCCTTGTCTTCATGATTTTGAGTGAATAATGCAGCTTTGCAACCCAGTTCCTGTCTCTTTCCTCCCTGCCCTTCCTCCCAAGTAATGGAGATTTTTCTGCTACATAAAATAGCTTAACAAGAGGAGATGGTCCTACATGTGATGATTTTGTGGCTAACAAACTCTTCAGGAGTATGTGAGAGATGTGGCAGAGGAGGAAATTGAACCTAGGTTTTCCAAAGCCTGGCAGATGTTCTTACTGCTAGGCTAGCGAGTGAAAGGGGCAGCTGAGGGGGAGCAAGGGCTTCTCATGCCAACAAAGCATCCGTGGGGTTTTAGGTTACTGTCTCCCTGCAGCAAGGTAGGAAAGTGGGCAGAGAACTGAATGTTAATTCAATTCCCGGTGTGTTCAAAGACATAGTGATCTGTACAAGACCTTGTGCAAAGGATTATTGGTGTATCTGCTATTAAGTTTCTCATAGCACATAGCTGACAACTACAGATAGACTCCTTACCTTTTTTTACTCTACAACTGGAGCTGGTGGAAACAACATACCTTAATTTTTATTACTTGTGGAATGTATATGTCTTCTGACTGTAGTGCCTCATAGATGGCATTCATTTGGTAAATGATCTTTACTGTTGATTTAGTTTAATGTAGATTTTATAGATGTCAATGGATGTCAATTTGTAGGCAACAAGCATCTAGTTACATCTTTGTCTTTATTTTATGTAAAAAGACAGTTACAAATGAGGTGTCTCCAGTTGTTAAGGTCTTTGGTGATAGCAGTTAATGTGCAACATTTATTAAAGTGCTGAACATAGTTACTTAGCTAATTAGACCAGATATATTCCCATACTGTATAATAATAAATACTTCAATAACTTAGAATTAATTTTCTTCCAGACCTTCCTGTGTTCATCTGTTTGATTTGTCCAGTGGATGTTTGGCTGTTAATTGCAGCAATAAACTATCCGCAAGTAGTGGTAAAGCAACGTGGAAAACTCCTTGGACTTTGTGTGGGACTGACTTTCCAACTGGGGTGTTGAGCCAGAAGAACCTCCCCCTGAAGCCCACACAAAAGGCAGCTGGCTGCCTGGTACAGAGCAGTGGAAAGTCCTTTGTAGCTCTGCTGCCACCAGAGTTAGCTGATTAATGATGATAAACATTTTGGGTGCCATTTCCGACTTTGCTTTGTTCTGAATTTTATTTTATTGCACTTTGACCAAGCCAGAAGTTTGTTGAATAGCTTTTGTGGATGTTGCTCAGCAGGAATGAGCAATTTTTTTTTTTCTACCAGTATTACTTCTGTTTTTAATAAGTTAGCGCTTTGACCAGCCTTGCCTGTCACCCAGTTCTGAGCCTTGATTTGTCTTCTGATGCTCAATCTGAGTAACCTTCTTTGCCAGGTTAGGGAAAAAGAGGAAGGATGACCAATAGCAGATATTATCACGTAATTATATGCATGTATCACCTTTGTAGCATTCGAACAGTTGTAGCAAGTTGTTTGTTTTTGGAAGACCCAAATAGTACCTGGTGGCTCTTGGCTCTAAGATCTTTTCCAAAGCTCCAGGAATTGTTCAACAGGGTGACGTGTGGCTTTGGTGCAGATCTACAGCAGTACTTTGCAGTGTGGGTGGAAAGTTAAACTGGGAAATGGGCATTACTGAATTTGCTTGTTTCAGGAAAGGACCTTTTTATTTCCTGACGTGATAGCTCCAGCAAACGCTGTAATCAGTGTCTTTCAGATGTCCATGCAGACTGGAAAATCCCTGAGACTCACCATCTTAATCTTAACCATTAACATATTTGAAATACTTTTGACTGCCTTTGAACTCCTCTTGGAATATTGTGTGTCCCAGCATCAAACTACAAATGTCATCAAATACGTTTGGATTTTTGCTTGGAGAAATGTGAAATACAGGTGTTATTGAGGGTATTTTTAAAACAAGAAAACTCTTGGTGAGGAATTTGTCATAACTACTTAGACATAGGAATGAAAGAGGGGTACTTGGAGTGCTCAGTAGCAAGATTAGGTTAGACAGTTTTTCCCTCCCAATACTTTTATTTTCAGTGACAGCCTTCGAACTTTCACTAGATGAGGTATGTAACGCTGAAGTTAAATGGCAGGTTTCCTTCATATTGCTGTCCTTGCTGTTTCTTCCACGCGAGTGATCTGAAGGTTTCTACCAGCACAACTCACCTTTTGCACCCGAGTGCTCTCGTTTTTGCAGCATCTTGAGGAAACTGCCAGCATGAAAGCTGCGGGCAGTGTTGCTGGTGTTGCTGAACCCTTGGAGGGATTGGTATTTGTATCGTATCAATTGAATAAATTAATCTGTGCAATGCTGTGGCTGCTACAGGTTAAGAGAGAGTTTCTGTTCAGCTGAAGTATCACACTTTAAATCTCATTGATGTACTCAACTTGTCAGAGGGCTATTTATGGATGACACATCTTCCTTTTTAAATACTTGTAAAAGTAACTTTGAAGAGGAAGACTTGGCTTAACCTTGTTTTACATAGAAGCATTTTCAGTTTTGAAACCATTCCATTAATGTCTGAACACGCTTCAATGCCAATTAACCATAAGCTAATAGTTTTGCCAATTGTAAGTGCTGTAAAATATGTAATTGAAGATGATTCAGGCTGCAGTATTGCCTCACACAAAGGAAACTAAATCTCATCCTGTGATAAACGTTATGAATAGTACCACACTGGTGTTTATGTCAAGCATATTTTTGTAGTCAGTTCCACTTTGGAGAAAAAACCTCAATAATTCCTCTGAGAATTTTGAGAATTTACACTGCATAAAGTTTTGATTTTATTTCATAATACTTCCATTGACTCTTTTTTCCTAAGCCAGTAATAGATGATATTCTGTATGTCTTCTTTTATTGGGTAAGCAAGAAAGTCATAGATGAGAAGATAATTTTGTATTAGATTTCCTGCTCATTTCTCTCTTGTTTTCCATGGCATCGTGATCTTAGCATCTAGTTTGCCTCTATCAGAAAAGAAAAACTGGAAGCCCAGCAATTATTTCATGTGTACTTGGGAAAATGTAGAATCATATTTATAAAGGAAACTGTTTAGAAGTGAATGTTAATTGTGGATCTGTATCGAGCATATTTATATCACACCAATGCACTACCTAAAAGCAAGAGTGAAGTGCTAGAATCTGCTAAGCAAAATTCCAGCTCATTGTGGATGATGCTTTTCATTACTAAAAACTGTATTTGATGTGCAGTGCTCTGATATAACCTGTCAAAGCCTTTATCAAATTTCTCATTATCATTGTCCTAGTGTCTTAAAACAAGTGAACTTCACTCCAATAGGTGTGCAAATTGTCCTTTGTCCTCCACTGTCCTACTAGTTTTCATTAAACTTTTAAAAACTTAATTACCATTGATTTTTTTTTTTTTAATTTTTTTTTCCTGTCATGTTAAGGTGAAACTAACCAATGTTTTCAGAGGGCTAATGGGAAGCATTAAAATAGCAGGCAAACGAGCACAATGTTTGGTAATATAAGTTGCAGAAAACTGGACAAAAATTTGTGTCCAGGGCATGGTGGTTTGGCAGTGCTGTAAAAAATCATGTGTTGAACTTTAAAGTATGGAAACCTGATATCCCAGAGTTAACCTCTTGTACCTTTTGCAGGTGGAGATTTACATTTTACCTTTATATATTTACCTATGGAGTACGGTTCCTGAAAAAGGTAGGCACTTATATTATTATGCTTTCATAACACATCACAGATTTTTTTGCAGCCTTGTATAGGTATAATATAAAGCACAGGCATAAAACATGTTCACAAAGAATAAAAATGAAAAATTAATTCGCATTCATAAGATGAGTTGCTACTGGCATTGGCAAGGTATATAAGTTCTTATCAATATTTAATGGGCTAGGAAAAAAAAAAAAGAAATAAGTATAGCAACATGCCTAGTTCACTTTATTACTTTTCATTATAGGCATTAAGCTGGCAGCAAGGTTTACCAGAGTATTCATCTCAGTTTCTGTATCATCCTTATTTAAAGGCCTCTGGCAGAGGTTGCTTTTTATTAACAAACAAAATCCATTAGTGTTTTATAAAATGCTATTTTTTGCCCATTATTTGTCTGATATACTGTGAAGTTTCCATGAGGTTTCCCATCAGTGCTGCATTTCTGGATATTTAAGTAGAGAAGTTATATTGATATCTTTAAACACCCCAGCACAGGTCTATTAACCCTTCCATAGACAGCAATATGGATTTATGGTGCAAATTGTTTTTACAGTGTGACTAGTTCTCAGAGGTTTTGTGCAAGTCAGGCCATATTTCTGTAATTCTGAGAGGTGAAATTAAGGGAACGTGTGGTCTCAGTGCATTCATATAAGCGTATCTTCCCTAATTTTGGACAAAAATTTGACACTAGAAAATGTATCCTAAAGGCTTCTGGTGCTTTGTAAGAAAAAGTAGCTATTTGGAAAAAAAAAAAAAAAATCCTTGTCATTTTTGAGGTTGTAATTCTCGAGGTCAGCTTGGTCCAGCGGGACTGATGGTGTCCTGTGTGGAGAGGGGACGTACAGTGTGTGCACCGGTCCTCCCCAGGGACCAGAGCAGCGTGGAACATGCAGCCTCTTCCTTCCCTGTCCATTAACATGCTCTGTGGTTGTGATCTGATATTCTGTTTTCTGCCTTTGATTCCCTCCATGTCCGTGGTATTAAATATGAAAATAGTTTTAATAAGCAATTGTGACAACCTAAAAGGTTACTCAGCTTGCAAGCGTGTAGAGATCGTGACTGTGGGTTTGTAGGATTCTGTGATACACAAGGACACGGAGGCTTTATCCTCTGAATTTTTCTAGCGTATTACAGATTGCCATGAACACCGCAAAAGGCACCATTAGCAAGGATCACAAAATCACTACTAGAAAGCATACCTATGATTAATAAAGCAAATCTGTCGCAACATAAAAAAGTGTCTGTTCTAGGAAAACCTCTGAATACCAGCTTTTCTAAAGACTGAGAAGAATGCAGTAAATGCATGCTTCATTCTAAGCCATTGAGAGCTGCTTCTGAGGCTGAGCTGACATACAAAGTGCAGGGTGTCTTCCTCCCAATTCAACAGATCCCTGCAGTTTGAGGCAGGCTGGCTGACATAGCAGGGTTGTTTGAACAAGGTATACCATTGCTTGCTTAACAAGGATTGGTTGTGTAATTTTGCTGTAATTTTAGCTTTCAACACGTTTAATTTTTACAAAGAGAACGTGCACATTATGTAATTGTGCATGTATGTTTAATTACTCGCTTTCACACAGTGTTGTAGATGAGTCTTGCAACACTTTATGCTATAGTCGTTATTCCAGTGTTCTGCTTCATATATTCAGGCTTTTCACATGGGAATGTATGTAAATAAACAAAATTATTATTGTGTTTTTATTTATATTTGCACCATCTCCGTATAGTAACATGGTGTAACTAAAAGAAAGGACAGGCTTTTTGCCGTTCATCAAACGCCGAAGATTTTCCTGGCTCCACTTAAAGGGGGAAGCTGAGTTTGGAAGGAATAAAACCCAGACCCCAAAGTCTGGAGGGAGACACTTCTTTCAGAGCTTCGCTACGGTACCAAAGTAGATAATCCTTTTTAATTTGTCTGGGCTTTCTCAATGGAACCATTGCAAATAAACACTTCATTGCTTCCTTAGGAAGTTAGTGAAAAAAGTTAAGCATAATGAATTCTCTTACAAATTCAATAGGAAGATCTTGCCTTCAAAACGCTGTTTTGCCTGGAAAGTCCATTTCATAGTCAGCAGTGTCTTGCTGTGCTAATGGCACAGTAGAGATCTGCATCATTTCCAGTAACAAGATCCTCTTAAAACCATTTCTGAGATCCCGTGTCAGGAAGCCTGAGCGTGGTGGGTGAGCCCCAGTGCAGCGGCAGTTCCCAGGGGTGCGGTTCCATCACAGCGACACAGCCTCCCTTGCTGGGACAGGGAGACAAAGAGTAAATACTACAGACATTCCTGTTTTAATATATAACTTCGGATAGTTGGATAAGACATTCTGAAACAATGTATCTTTCAAACATCCAAACCTAATAAGAATATATTTTTAAAAGGGAAACTGCATTTTGATGTTTTTCAAATGAACAGAATCATTCAAGATTGGTTAGTTTGCCCATTTCTGGATAGTTAAGATGGATGATTTGAGAGAGCTGGTTTTGCCATCTGGAGTGGGGAGTGCTACTTATTAGTTGGTCTTATCACTTTTATGAGGTACTCCCTTTAGAAAAGTGAACCAACCCAATTGTACAAAAGGCTCTCCCTAAAACACAATGCCCAATGCATTGCCTCTTTTATAGTTTCTTTGCTGGCTCTTGAATTGCCAGGCAGCAAAATACTCTGACTTCTATATTAGTGTCCTTCCCTCCTGAGCTGACCTGGTCTCCTTGCAACCTGCTGCTCATTTGACTCTCTTAAATATTCCTTCCTTAGTGTGAGTGTGAAATTCATCTTGGCCTACAAGGCTGGCATTGAGCCCGTCAATTACTTAAGCACCACTTTGAGCCAGTTTCGAGGCCCTTTGTTTTGTGCTGGCCCTTTGCCTAGAGGTGGTTTTCACCTTTTGGGTTCTTTCTGAAAACTCATTTCACATAATGCCCTCAGCCCATGAATCATTGCTACTTTATATTGTGCTGTCACCTTCTCTATTTGCTGCAGGAAGCAATATTATTTCATCAGTGCAGTATCAGCAGAAGGGGGGGGTGCCTGTGTTTCCTTGTGCCCACCAAACCGCCTGAGGAATATCTGACCAGGGTGCTCTGACAAACTACCATTCCTGCAAAGAATGTCATTAGGTCTTTGGCTTTGTAGAGCTGACAAACCTATCTGGCTTTTTGGGAAGATGTGCCCAAGCTTGATAAGCAATTACTAGTTAGCAAGCTTATCAGCTCTGTTTGTTTTAGTTCTGAAGATGTGATACTGTCAGTGTGGCACACATGCCAAAGTTAGTGTATTTTTGAATGGAAGTTTACATTTCCCTGGCTGGAGCATCTCACAAGGAGGAAGCGGCCTGGGGTTTCAGCTTGGCTTCTCACTTCCCTACAGAAGCACATAAAGCTAATAAAGCTGTCATTTGGAGCAATCAGAGCTCTCTCTAAAATGCTGTGGCAAGCTTGTCTTTCTTTCTGTCCATGACTCCAATTAATGGCTGATGTAGAGAAAAGAAATTCCTGCACCCAATAAAGTAACCCATAAGTCTTTGTATTAACAATTGCACATGATACATCAGTTCTTTTGCCATGCTGTGATTGCTGAGTACATTGCTGGAGATTTAAAAACTTTCTTCTCACTGAAAGCTGTATCTCTTTATTGAACTGTTTTCTTGGGTTATGTCTTTTTTCAGTGACAGATGTATGCTGTTAAGTCGTAAATAAAGTAAAAAAAGAAAAAAATAAAAAAAATAAAACCAACAACTTTCGTTGAACATTATTTTCAAAAAGAATAGCAGTTCACAGGGAAAAAATGCCTGACATAAAGCTTTGTCTTCAAAGTTTGCTCTGCTGCAACAGAACCTATCAACCGGTATGTTTTAAATAAGTTTTTGTATTAGTGGTGCCTGTAGGATGCTCTAGATCTGGACATTTTGCTGAATAAAGTTCACTGTGAACTCAGGAAAATCCTCCAGGTTGGGAAGGCAGAGGATTGGCAGTAGGGTGTTCTGCATGTGGCTGTTTGTTGCAGGCTATGGTGTCATGATCAGGCACTGATATTGTATGCAATCCTTTTAGCAATGCAAAGTGCACCAAAGCTTGTGCTTCCACTCTTCTCCCTCTGCCCATATGGACAAGTGCTTTCCACAGCCTCTGGATCGTACAGCAGCTGCTTCACAGCACTGTCTCACCTCCTGCCAGCTCCACCGCTGGCCTCTCAAGGCAGGAGACTGTTATGGAGTTTGCACTGGTCTCCTTGGTGACTCCTAACTCAATGGCGTGTAGGTTGTCAATGTTGCCTTTGCTGTGATAACGTGTCACTCATAAAGTGGCATTGTATGAATGAACTTCTTTCTTACGTGTCCTGTTGATGGCACACACCATATCCAGCTGCTTCAATTTTTCTGCTTCTGTCCTTTTCTTGGGCCTAAAGAAACAGTAGAAGTGCAACTTATACCGTTGGTGTCTGCCTTCTTCACTCTGGAGGTGATTTTAACTGCAGAGTGTAGTTGTATGATTGGTATGTCTTACAAACGTTTGCAATATCAAGGAAATAATGTGCCCTTTTCAAGACTTACAGTGGAGTGAGATAATTAAGTTGTTGGTAAGAGTGTAGAGAAGGCAAGGCAGTTGCTTTCTTACTCACAAATAGGCCACATGTAGAGGAACAGCTCACAGCCTTATAGATACTCAGCCAAACTATTGCCTCACCTGTAAATCATGTCTTAATATATATGCGTAGGAGACCAACAGACTTCAGTAAAGTATTTACCACAGAGTTACTAGTATTTAATTATCATATTAGACATTCCTTCCTTGCCCAGCTCCTGTGTGCCCTTTAGCCTTTGTTTTCCTCTAATTGAATATTTCAAAGCTATAAGGTTTAATTTTATTAGGGGTTTTGCTGTCATTGTCTCTTACTAGTGAAGTAATTAATGAGATTTCAATGTCAAAGCATCTCAAAGATGAAATGGTTTCTTTGGTCTTGGTTTCTTTTTTAAATGTTACTTATGAATTTTGGCTTCTTCTTGAAAACGTCCTCTCTAATATAATGGTTTCAATTGTAGCTATCTTATTTATATTACCGAGTGGTGTAATCGTGGGATGAGAGTTTTGCTTCCCATTTTCTCATTGTTGAAGTGAAATGTCTTTTCTCCTCTTCCAAACCAGAACTGTAGGGTTAATGAAAATGAACTGTTAACTTTCTAGATAATGAGAATAAAGCAGACAGTGGGAGATTGATGGGTCTGTCGCTCCCCCGCGTGCCCCAGAGCGCTGTGTTTCAGCACATGCCCCACGATCAGAAGCACGATCTGCTCCGGGCTGATCTCCCCTCTCCTGCAGACCCACTGGTGCAGGATGCTCTGTCCTCCTTCCCAGCATGGCGGCTCATGCGCTGAGGGGCTGAAAGAGGTTATCGTCATTAGGATTTGAAGTCACCTCTGTCATTTCTGATGCTTTATGAGAAGAGGGAATCAATGTAAATGTAGGTTCACTTTCTGCCTCAAATACTACCATTTTCAAGGGCAGATTTGGTGATGATTATCCTTCCGTGTGAGGAAACAGACAGAGACAATACCTTTCACGTAGAAGATGAACCTTTTCTTTCATCAGTGCCAAGTTTGTTACTCACTGCTTTACACAGCAGATTTAAATGATTTGGAGCTAAAGAGTGAGTGGCTCACAAAATCCTTTAATGCAAAGCATTCACCTTCCTGTCCGCTCCTTATTGCCCTCATTCTTGGCAAAAATGACAAATGCTAGATGTGACCATCCCATCCTAGTCTGTAAGTTTCTGAAAGAGAAGTTAGGTCAAGCCTCAGTGTGATTTGGCAGTATGTACTGAAGCCACTCCTTTCACCAAAGTGTTTCAGTGCTTCATTTCAAGTGCAGCCCAGTGTTGGTTTTTGTTTTTTTTTTTTAAATTTTCCTGTTTCACAGTTTTCCTGTAATTTGTAATTATGAAACCAGAGTGTAGGATTTGCTTTTGGTTTTACTTTTTAAACTCATTTCCATTATGTTTTTAAATTAAGTGGTGGAACAAAATAAAAATCACTTTTTTTCATGTGGTATTTAGATATATGCATACGAGATACAGAACATAAATGCTTAGAGTAATGATTTTAAAGGTAGATTTTACAAGTTCTGTATTTATTCTTTGATTAGCCTAAGAGTCATCCAGAGTGAAGACAGTGATAAGAAATCATCTAAAACAAAACCAGCATTTTTGTGTGAGTGGTACCAGAGCCCCGCTAGTGTTGAAAAGATTTTAATCTTCATAGGTAATGAATGACAAGGTAGCGCAAGTTAATGGCTTAGAAGACCTGCGTCCCGGTTGATCTGTCATTTAATGACACTGGTGCTTACACAGAGGCCTTTGGCCCCAAATGCAATCATCACTGTGAAGTGTGATCATGAAAATATGATATGGCCCTAGGTCTTCCTAGGAGCTGGCATAATAACCTCTATGCCCAGAAGCATGCTCCTTTATCCTGGTTAATAAATATACTACAACATTATTTGTATCTTTATAAATCACTAGATTTAAGCCTAAAAGATAAGTAACTAATTATATTTCCACTCTGATCATGTATATGCAAATTCTCCCACTTTCTGATTGCAGCTGAGATTTTTCGGCACTACCATTTGTTTCATTCACAAGGCTACAAAACTCTTTCTTGCATGGCACCACACCAGTATTGATGCCAAAGAGATGTTAAGTTGTAATGACATTAAACTGACTGCTTTGCTTATCGCTAGCATAGGAACAGGGCAACATTTTTGTTATCTTCAGTAATATTTGCAATTAAATGAATGGTGGATTGACTCATTAAGAGTTAATGATCTGTTTGTGCTCCCATTAAATGGAAAAATTAGCATTAGCTTTGGTGATAAAGAAACAGAGTGAGGAATTCAGGATTGGTTTGTTACTTGCTTGCTGATGCTTGGTGCTCAGTAGTATCTGTATAATGCTGTAGAACAAAAAACCTTTACAAACATCTGGAAGCTAAGCTTCCTGGTGACATATGGTGATGTTTCACATTCAGTTTCCTTCTTTTAATTGCCCATGAGAATTACAAAAGAGTATGAATTCCCTGCAGTAAGGGTCTTGTGAAGTCTGTATGGAGACCTGGAAACCTCAAGTTGCAAGGTAGGTATCCTACTGGGAAGAGGACCATCTGCCTGCAGAAACAAATAACTGCTGACTTGCTCTTTTTCAAATTTAGTGTTGAAGTAAAGCTGATGACATGAGGATGCTGTGTTTAAAAAATGCCAGGTGCAACAAGCTGCTGTATGTGTGCAGCTGATTGAGTTGTCAGTTCTGCATCTCCCTTCCTGAGGAGTCATCCCCTACAACGCAACTGTCTGACAGATAATTGCAACTGCTATGGGTGCAGTTAGATTGTGAAACAACAGGAAAGCCTTATTGAAGTGTAAATTTAACCCGAAAAAACTACTCAAGTGGTACGAATATATGGAAGGCAGCTAGAAAAACAGCAGCATAGTATGGAGGAAAAAACCTCGACAGGTACAGTTTCACTTTCACTGTTACAAAAGTTCCTCTTCCTTGGAACTGCAGGATGTTTCCGAAGAAGACAATGAAGTGGTTACCCTGAGCTCGCCCATCGCTGTGTGACAGCAAGGGATGCTCTGTTGGTGGCCTGCAGTTTCTCTGTGTGCCCGGAGAGAACCTGGCTGCCTCATGCTTTCTTGTGTGAGCGTGTGCTTTGTTCTTCTGCTCAGCTGAGTTGGCATGTTCTCTGCCTCTTTTTGGAATAAAATACATGCAAATGTTACAGCCCTGGGAGAGCAGTATAGCATTTGTAAATGCCATTTTGGATTGCTTATAGTCAAGAATTTTAGAGCCTAAAGTCAGACCACCTTCATTTGAAATACAAAAAAAGAACGTATCACTTCCTGGTGTGGTGATTGGTTTTTGAGATTGTTTCTGGATTACAGTTCACCTGTATCTCTTCATTATTGTGATTGTTAACCTTACAGGAAGTAAGGAGTTGTTGATATGCACAGCAGCTTCATAGAATTTTTATATTTGAGGAGAAGAGTCATCTCTGTAGTGAAGATTGTGAGTTCCTATGTCTGTGGGAGATGAGACTGGGACACAGGCACAATGGGGTGTTTACCTGTGAGGCGTCTTATTGGCCATTCTGGTTTTGAAAATTTCATCCTATTTATCTTTCTGCTGCCATTTTGCAGCTACTTTGGTATTGAACTATTTCATAGCTTCACTGTATGCTGTGTCTTTCATCTCTTCTGTCACTGATAGGTCAGATTTTTTTCAGAAGAGTCGGAGGTCTGTGGATGCTATCGTATGTTCAGGTGTCATCAAATACATCTCCATTTATTTTAGCTGTTAATTAAAACAATTTTGAGAACACTAGCATACACTTCCTTCTAAAAGAAAATGTGTCTCAGTTTCTGGTCACTAAGTGGATATGTTGGTGATGGTTTATTTTAGTCAGCTTCAGGACCAAGTGAAATGCAACTACTGTCACTCTGTTTACTCTGATTAATCATGGTAGAATGTTTTAAAAGACCTTCAAGACATGGTGGACTCTTACTTTTAGCCACAGTAATATTACTTTGAGCTCACTCTCACAGGATCCCTGTGTAAGATTTTCCCCTCTGTTCTGGCTGGGCTGATCCCTCGCTTCTGGTTTATGAGTAACGCACAATTTCTGAACCCAACAGATACAAAGGTGTCAAGTGTGCTTACTTGGACTTCTGGATTTTCATCTGCCTCAGCACCATGAAATTATCTTTTCATAATCTCAAAACAAAGGGTGTGCTGCAGTCTAAATGGGATTTTAGTTAAAATATTAATGATATTGTTCTGGAGGAAATGACGAAGTTTGAGTGCAGAAATTAATAGTTTAAAATTCTTCACACAAGTCTCTGCAGTGCACAGAGAACATCCTTCATGTGGACTCTTGGCAGCTACTGTCATTAGAAATAAAAAATAAATTTATTTTTCCTCAATATTGTATGGGAATCATCAGAGGACATCATTCATGCTGCAAAGAACTGACAGCTCTGCCCACTGGAAGTTATCCTACACCAAAGATCACCTGTAATAGCTGAGTTCCCCGAGGTAGCAATTGGTAGCTGTGGCTTTTTTAGCTTTTTGGATTGATGTTACTGCGAAGATTCATCCATGGGTAGGTATTGATTTGGGTAGATCTAACCTCGGTTTTATAAAAAGTACTGCAGAACACCAAGAGCTGCCAAATGGAAAAATAAGTTGCTGTATTGAAAATATCCAATGCCCTGGACAGTTTTTGGTTTTTCTAGCAATAGAACAGACTCGACTCTGTTGTAGGAGTTTCTCAAGCATTGGAAAGCTATTCACAGAACTTGGTGCATGTTACTTAGGTCTTTTGAAGCAGAAAAAAACTGAGCTGCGTCAGGACGGTCAGTATTTCATTTTATCATTTCCACGGCCTCTTGCCATACCTGTTGCATCTACTTTTTCATGAAGCTATTGCTTCTGGATATTTTGCAGAACAGAATAATATAAGAAACATAGCATCTGGGAAGTATTCACACCGCTCTTTGGAATAAATCTGATTGTCTGATTCTTAGAATGAGACTACTTAAACCAGGTTAAATTTTTCTGTTTTTAACGCAGTGATACCAAAGCATGAGTTTGTGAAATGTCTACCACTTTGGTTTAAAGCAGAACTGACTCTAGGAAACAACGCTGTGGCAAGAGCTGGAAGCAGGAGGTGTGTCTGTAGAGCCCCTGCTGCCACCCTCTGTCTCCTCCTTTTTTGATTTATTTGAAGCAGGTGCTCAGTTGGGCACTTTTTCTAGTCTGCATCTGTTGAGATGTTTCCTTCCTGTGTTGTACCTGAAAGGTTATTACATTATCTGTTACAGAAACCTTGTCGTTACTTTTGTTCAGGGAGCTTATCTGCCTGGTATTAGATAAATACTCTCATTTAAATGAAGAATGTGAGAGGCCACTCTGGAGCCTTTTGAACAAAATGCTGGTATTTGATATTCTACTGTGCTATTAACAGAGGGATAATGTGATACGTGTGCCGCTCAGGGAGGAAATGAAGCCTGCCTTTGGCAGATTGTACTTGCTGTAAAATCAATTTACACCGTTTTTCTTGATTGCTACTTTTTATTTTTATTTTTAATTGGAAAAGAAACTGCTGAGTATCTGTAAGTGATGAAAATTGTTAAGCTAAAATACTTTCGGATGTTTAAATCCAATCATAGTCTTACTTCTTTCATTGAAAGTTGGGGTGAGCATTAGGTGCTAAATAAAGCAAAGTCTAATTCACTGTGTGAGCAGGGAGGGGCACTTGTGCCAGAGTCTCCTGAAGGAAGGCGCTCTTGTGAAAAAGGGGAAATGCCATATTACATTTTAAATAAGCATCATAAGTGCAAAGCATTTCCCATAAGAACAAAGTTAGGTCCTGTCTAATGGAAAAGGCATTTGTTTTGGATATCTCTTCAAAAGGACATAAAAATTGCTGAGGGCATTTAGGAGGGATTAATAGAGAGCTTTGGATGTCTGAGACACAAATCACGAGTCATGCTGTGAGAAAGATCAAAGTTAGCGGAGAAACTTAATTTTAAATGACTCCAACACTTCAACGTACATCAACAAGGAAAATGAATGCATTTTCAACAATGACAATTCAAAAGAGAAGGCCACTCAGCACAGGAAATAATTTATTGTCTATGCTGTTTGAAGTTTACATAGTAACTGGCAGAATTTATTTGTGGCTGAAAGGAACTAAAGGGTTTTTGAAAGAAGCAAGCAAAAGGGGAATATCAGTGATATTCCTAATTCAGTAATAGGACACTGATAGCAACAGGACTTTCAAATGCAGACAGTGGGGTCAAATTTGACATAAGCAATGGGAGGAAAAGCAACACACTCACTTAAAAAAAGCACAGCTACAATTGAATTTCACTTTATCTGCTTGAAATCCAGCTGGGGGTATTTAATAACATCAGAGTAATAAGTAAATGCTCTGTAATCAGCAATTTGGAGAGTTAAGCTGGTATTGAGCCATACACAGCATCTTCACTGCTTGTACATGCCACTGCTGTTCTGGCTGGTGAAAGAGGGGCCGCCAGCCCTGGTGTTCCCCTGCAGACTGGTTGCTAATTTTGACTTCAGCACAGTATTCATCTTGTTGGCAGCCCAGCTTTCTGGAAGATAAAATTTTTCAGTATGCTATACATAAAAATGGCAGATCTAGAGGAAGTGCTTCCTGAAGTGTTTTATTTGGGCAATTCTGTGATAAAAGTAGTTTTCATTCATTTGGAAAACTAAGGTGGCTCATTTGTACCTGTAGCAAAGTATTTAGCACAGCGCTCCTCTATTGCCAGGAGCTTTTCATGTTTTGCTATTCAGATGAATGAAGCAGTCCTATTTTCCACGGCTAATTAAGCCTCAGCAAAGAATACACATTTGGATACAAGCACAGGTTATTAATAATCTGACTGGTGATTTGAGTTGCCATTATTGAGTTGAACTCACTGTTGAGGCAGTGACTTGGAGCAGGATAGCTGTAACCTCATTTAAACTAGTGTAACCTTTAGAACAATATGTATTTTTACATTGTAAGGGCTTTGAGTCATAAAGCTGCTTCACTTTAGCCTTGAAGTAGCAGGGAAAAGAAGCTTGCAGTTAAATAAATATATTATTGGTGAGCTTTTCTTTTTCCATATTGTATTCCCTTCCAGTGATAGAAGTTAGCACAGGGAAATATTGCTTTAAGTTCAAATCTAATTCAGAGTTTTGCTACTGTTTTTCACTGCTGTTATCTCACATGTGACTTCAAGAGTTTCACCCGGGATTTCTGGTTTTTGTTTGTTGTCCCATCCCCAAGATTTGTAGGCTCATTAAACTGAGGGAGAGCAAACTCTCTTGCCCCTTGCTCAGTTATGGTTTTATACTAAAACTTAGTACAAATTTCGCAGTTGTAAAACATAAGAGTCATTTGCTCTCATCACTACCAGCCACTCTTATTGCTATAATAGCTGTTTTAATAGGTCCGTTGCAGGAAAACACAGCAAGTTGTGTCTGAATGGGTCCACCAAGAGAATGACAAATGGAAACAAAAAAGGGTTTGTATTTGTGCACTTCCTCAGATGAAGGGAAAGGTAAAAAACAAAGAGGAAATGAACATAAAATTTTATGCAGGCTTACGTATTTTTAAAGGTTTGGGAAATTATTTTGGCTTTGTTTGCTTTAGTTAAGTAAATGTTATCATGGCCACTGACTCAGAACCAAGCAGGAAAGAATTCCTTGCAAACTGTTTTTGTATTAAAATTATTAACATTTTCCCCCACTCCCATTTTGTTAGAGGAAAATATGAGAGATTTTCTCACTGGGATTCTTCCAGGCAGTACTTAGTATTTTTGGTATTATTAAATACACCAAGAAGTGGTTCAGTAGTAAAGACATCTGCTGCCTCATGGGTGAGTCGCCCTGGTGCAGTAAATATGCACTAACCTCAGAAAAATGCAGCGGTTGCAGGAGCGGGTGGGGAAGAAGCTACTTTAGCCTGTCCTTATGCATTGCTACTTAGAGTTATGCCTCGTTTTAGCTGTGCCCAGTGACTGAAGTGCTTAGAAATGGATCCCTATCTAGTGACAATCACACCGGTGTGGCTGGAGATGGGTGGTTTTTGGCCTGCCTGTTCCAGCAATCCATATGAAGGAGCTCTGCTCCCTGGGTCCTCGGGTGGCACTTGGTGGTGTCTCTGTGTTTAGAAGCAGCCAGCTCTTCTGTCAGGGCTTCAGTGGCAGCACTGAGAGTGAGGAGTTCATTGCCAGAAGTCTTCCTCACCAGCTGCCCATGGTGACGCCATGTGATTCAGTCACCGTCTTGTGACCCATGGTATAAATCTTGGCCCTGTGAAGCTAGAGAAATTGTACATTTCCTATTAAAAGTTCTGCAGTGGCAATACATTTCTAATTTTCAGGCTGTAGGGGATGATTTTGAGACCTCACTGTGATGTGCCTGTACAAAGGTACAGCAAAACACCACAGCTGCAGAAGTGGAAGTTGGAGAGGGCTTTTGTTTGGTTTTTCTTTATACTACTTTTTTCCAGTAGGCAATGTACATTCATAAATACCATAATCTTAAACATCTGGTTTTCTGTGTGAAATTATACCTTGGTGCTTACATAGTAAGGAGTGGGTTTGTTATTGTTAAAAATCTCCTCTGTCTCCCTCTGTGGGCAGCAGGCAGTGATGGAGCATGTTATACGTCAGTGAAGCAAGCCCTTGCGCACATGGTGAATCCTGCAAAGGAAAGCAGCTCCGTGGGGATTTCCAAAAGCTCGTGTCAGGAGTATGATGAAGGACATGGTAATCACTTCCCAACAGCACAGGGGGTGGAAGTCAGTGGCTTGGCAAAGTCAGACAGATGCACTCTTCTGGCAGAGCAGCCACAGATAGGAGCTATAATTACAGAAAGTAGATATGTAATAATAAGTTTAATTATTAACCGCTTTCCTGTATGCCTTTGAGTAACCGTAGTACCAGACCATAGAGAGCACTGGAAGCCCTGGGGCTTTGTTGAAGCTGTATCCTGTAGGAGAACAAGGAGTATTCTGAAATTGTGCAGCTCTGCAGTGATCTACCAAGCGTGAACTGCCCAATTTTTTTTTTTTTTAAATAATTTGCTTTTGGAATTTTTGATGGTCTCTTAAAGGTACAATTTTATACAGGTCACCCTCCTACCTCAGCACCCTCTCTTTACAAACTAATTCCAGACCTACAGTGGCATGTTGTCTGTTTTAATAAGATAAATTAATGAATATCCTCTTAGATGCAAATTCTAGGCTGACCAATGTGATTTGGGTCCGTGATCAAAAAATACAAGGCATCTGTAAAGCTCACATGTTTAGAGCTTCTTTTCTTCACCAAAGTGTTACCAGGCATCTGGAGTGCTTGGCTGAATGTGTCCACTACTTTTTATGGACTCTTCCTACTGTGCAGGTAGAGCGACTACAAAATACACTGAGTAGCATCACTGGGAAACCTGGCATCTGCAAAGGAATAGGAACTTCAGCCTGGCTTCTGCAGTGTTTAAATACAGACCTTCAGCTGCTCTGATCTGCCATAGCAGCACTGCCTGCCCAGCTTGTTCATGACAAAACTGCTTGAAAATGTTACCATTACAAATGAAGGCAAAAAGTTTAAGAACCTTTGCTTACTACAAAGTGGCAGGGAAGAAGGTGTGCACCCAAGAGCAAATATTTGGATGCCTGATCCTGGTAAGGGGACTGGTCAGAGCAGTGGGAGGAGATGATACAGCCGCCAGCTTCTCCAGCTGGAGTGTTCTTCAGTTCTGTTCAATGCATGTGATGCTTCAATATTAGGACCCTTCCAGATACTCTAGGAATATCTGTCCTTTTGCCACCTTCATTTTCCATATCATTTGGAAGTTGAAATTACATGTTTATCAGCACAAGACATAAACACCAGATCTTTATACATCATATTTTTAAAGGGAAAAGTGGATGGATGTGGTGCATGGAGCTTTCTCTCCCTTTCTGGAGACCATTTTATGTAAATAAATCCAAACTTGAATTCATTTTTTTTTCTAAAAATATTTTTGTGCACACACGTATATTTGCATTTAAAATGTCAAGTGCATCTTCCAGTGATTATTGTTAATCTTGGCCTTTTATGCATCCTTCCATATACTTAATAGTTTCCAATTAGTAGAAGTATCATTTTTAATTATGTTTGGAAATCAGCAGAGGAGATTACTGAGGGGAAAGGCTGAGCGCTGTTCATTACAAAAGCATTTTTCCCCCAAACGCCTTGTTTCTGCATACACGAAGCACTAATGTCTAGAGAAAAACAAAACCAAAACCAACAACAACAACAAAAACCCCCAACAGTTCTGCAGAAACTTGTAACAGCTTGCTTAGTCACAATATATGAGAAGAGAACCTCAGGAGGCTCATCAGCAATGTGTCTTCACTTCTGTTGTCAGCTGTGCCAAGAAATATGAATGACTGCATGGGCCTGTGAAGAATTTATGAAAATGCTGTTCCTGGTGTGAGAAGCAACTGCATCCCAGACCACATCACCAGGCACTGCAAGGAAGAACATGCCAGAATTGGTGCAAAATAGTAGCCACTAATTTTGTCATTTTGCTGAGTTCTCTTTGTTCCCAGCATGGTGTTTTGTCAGAACTTAGTGATTTTTGTGGGTAGATTTTGTGGGTATACTTAATTTTGATGTGTAGGTGGCTAGATACTTGCAGAGAGTCAGATCATTCTGCAGTTCATCCTGCCATAAACAACCCCAGCCCGTGCTGTTGGCGTCGCTTGCTGCTGACATTGTGCCCCTCAGTGCCTGTCACCGGTGGCCAGTAAAGACTGGAAACTGTCTGATGTGGTTTTTAAATCAGTGAGACTTTAGTATGAGAAATGCTTACGTAGTAGCAAGGCAAATGCAACAGTAGCAAGGGATGATGTTGACATGGTTCAGACCCTGTCTTAGCCAGGGTATTTTTTTCAAAGATGACAAGAAAAAACCACATTTCTAAGTAATCAGAGAAAGTTCCCAAGACACCATAAATCTGAAGCCCTTGGAGACCAGGCAAACTTAGTGGAAGATTATTGTCTTTGAAAATTTTGAAAAACTGACTCAGAACGTTCTGATTGCTCCTTTATAAATCTTCTAAAAATCAAGGAAAATGAGGAGGAGTTTCTTTTTCTTTCTGCTGGAGGAAAAAATGCTGCAAAATATTGATACTTGTGAAAAAAGAAAGGTCACTTTCTGTGATTTGTAAAACTGTTACTTGTTTTACAACAGTTAATACCAAGGAGTTTTTCTGTAGTTGAGAGGAAAAAAAAAGTGTATTAGTTTGTGCAATGTAGACAAAAGCAGATGTTTTAATGGATATACACTTCTTAAGAGAGAAAAGCTGTAGTAGTCTACACTTGCACTGATCCCCACTGAACCAAGTAAGAAGATGGGAAAGAAAACCCAGGGTCACTGTGGAATTTGCGTCTAAGGGATTATTTTATTGTAAAATCTCTTGGAGCCATTTTTACACTAGAACATAGAGCCGTGGCATGGGAAACTATAGAAGGATGCTTTGTGCTGCCTGGTATTCTGACTTTGTCTCTAACTTCAGCATCCGTTCAGCATACCGTGCCAAGAGGATGCAGGTGTTGCAGAAAGAAAAAGAAAGCAAGCAATTTAAGTAATTCCCCTCTAAGCGAGTGCTTATTCAACCAAGTGATGTGTAAGAGGAATGCTTATTGATATGTTGAAAAAGAAAAAAATTGTGATAATACCTAGCCATAAGTGGGGAAAAAGTGAACGCTGAGATTCTATTTAATTTAAGCATGTAGAAAATCAAATGAAAAAAAAAATGTTATGAAGGGTGCTTATATTTTCAGTTCCTGGATAATACAAAAGAGGTGGAAAGTGTTGAATATTTCTATATTTTGCAGTCAACAGAAAGATTGTAGTCTCCTCCCCTGCTGCTACAATTGCACTTTTAGGTAGACAAGGTATAAGCTCTGAATATGGCAAGGAGGAGATGGTGTTCTGCCAGCAGTGCAAGGAAAAGCATATGTGTGTGTCATATGTTATATGTGTGTATCAGGCAGCTAATGTTAGGCCTATGGGTAAGAGCAAACTGCACATAGCATTTGGGGTCTAAGTAAAGGAAGATGAAATCTTCTGGCCTCAGTTGTACCACTTGTTTCCATCAAGAGCAAGGACCTGCTGTAGCTTGATGGAAGTAGAGATATGAATGCCCTGAAACATCTTTGCCTGTATCAGCCCAAAATAAATGAGGTGGGTTGAACTTTGCCAAAACTATGTATTATCTTGACTTCAATTAATAGTGCTAATTTCTGTTCCACTTAATGCTGCTTGTAGCTGTCAGAGACAAATTATGTAAAGCTGTAACCAAGCCAGATAAAATCTTGGCCTTTTCAGATTGCAGAGTCGTGAGCATATACACAGTGAGGGCTCAGGATTTCTGTATGGTGCTGGTTTTGTTCTACAGCATCAAATGTTTTCTAATTTCAAAAGCAACTTAAAATCTTTTCTTGGACTGAGGCTCTCTCATTTTGGTTTGAAATGTGTTTTTTTAGACTTCTGTAGGATGTAGGGGTTCTGTCATGATGTTCCTGGCTTTTTACATGCTGTACTTCTGATAAAAACAGCAGGCAGATTGTAGTTGTTTATCTGCTGGAAAAGTCAAAGATTTTTCTTGCTTACTGGGAATTTAGGAAAAAGCCCTTTAGAAGTTACAACATGCCCATATAAATCAGGTATGTAGCAGCTCTATCCAGTACTTCAACCTGCTAGGGCAGAAGCTGCCCTGTGGAGCGCAGGCTTTTCCTGTCATTAGGCTTGGTGGAATACTTCTGCAAGTGTTTCTTCAATATGTTACTTGTACAAGTTATTGGACTACGAAAAGAAAAAATGAATGCCTGCAATGCTGTGTTCATTTATTGCACATCTCTTGTTTGTCTGTAGGCTCACACTTCCAAGGGCAAAGCAAGACCCGTGCTTGTTGGTGCCACTTATATATTGGAGTTTCTGGTTGTGCTGAGTACAAGAAAAAATGCCTCCACTTCCAGTGAGGTGAACTGTGGAAGTAATTTGTCTTCCCAAAAGCAGTTATTTTGCGAATTTATTTGGCCTACATATGTATATATATGGTCATATATAGTGGCTGACATGCTGATTCTGTAAAATATACGTGGAATTCACTGATACCCCTGACATGCCTGGTACACACACATCTGATGGCTTGTGACGTGTACAGCTCTTGTTGGTTTCTTTGAGAACCTGCCCTCTGGCCTTTGTGTGTTTCCAATGCTCAGTGGGTTCTGCTGGGCACATATGGGTGAGAGAGGAGTATTCTTTTTATATATATATGTATTTATATGTATTTATATGTATTACTGTATGATGAACTGAAATTTACATTGTTATTTAAAATAATCCTTAATCAGATGCATCTGTTTTTTCCCTGATAAAATACACACAAAAATACCTTTCAGCCAGATCAGCTGTCTAGGGAACATATCATAAATTGAAGGCAGTTTTTATTGTAGTATTTTTTTTTCCTCCATTTACTATCAAAACGGACCTTTCACATACTAGTTACTAGCAGCACTTCAAGCAACACATGCAGATTATCATTGCTTTGGGGCTTCTGAAAGCCAGGGCTTTCTCTGTAGATAAGTGAATGGGACAAGGGATACAGAACAACCTGAGGCTTCTGGCTAAGTATGCAGATGTTTCAGATCTTTGTTCTGGTTTTGGTTTAGTTGTGGGTTGGTTTTGTTTGTTTCCCCCCACCTTTTTTTTCTTCTTTTTCTTCTCCCCACCCCCACCCCCCCATCACAGTCATTCCCTTGTCTCAAGAGAAGTTTTATTTCTGCAGGACTTCTTTAAAATTAGTCCCCTTAATCACAGAGTTGGAGAGGTTTGATGGAGCTTTTGACAGATATTCCTGTAAGGAAACAAAAATAATAGATATGTTGACAGCAGATTCAACAGCTGTTTCTCATCCTCCCCTGTCATCGATACTGCTCCGATGAGGCACTGCACCAAAGTGTGGAAAAGCTTAAGTTTCATCTGAACTCCTTTATATTCTGTAAGGGAGGGTGTCAGCGTTGTAGTGCTGGTACTTTGTGCCTGACATAATTGGTACTGAAGATTTCAGTATTCTGTTTCCAGCTTAAGGATGTTTTTTGTTATAAGGATCTTTGCATTTCCTCTCTTTTCCAGTCCCTCGGGTTTGTCCCTTCCCCAGAGTTCATGTGCTGACAGCAAGAAGTAAAACGGAAACTGGGGCATTCTACAAGCAGTGGAAACAGTAGAACACTTTTTATCATTATGTTTATCAAAAAAGGATGTGTTGCAAAGCCAAGTCACTGACCTTTTCTCCCTGTCCATCATGGGACTTTCCAGGAAGAGCTGTGCTCTGCTTCACAGTGAGCTTTCTGGTGGAAGGGGGTGCACAGACATGTCCTGTCAGCACACACAGGGCTCAGCTGAGCCCAGAGATTGCCGGTATTGGGTCCTTTCCGATTAACTCACCTTTCCCCCGTGTGTCAAGGTGTCATACTGCAGACTGTGTGAGCTTTTTTAGGATTCTCTCCTTCCTGTTGAAGCCTGCACAGAGTATCCCACAGTTGTGAGGTTCACAGAGGACTAAACAAGATGCTTCTTGCTACAACTGTAACCATGGTCTACGTGGAAGAGTTAGGGTTCAATCTAGGACTGTATTCATTGTGGGGGCCAGAGGGGAAAGTTGTGCCTAAACCCAGCTCTTTCTGTGCCTCTCTCCTAAAACCCTCCAGGGAAAACATAGTCAAAGTCCCCCGCTGCTACAGCTGCTAGAGTGAACTCAGAGATGCCAGGGCAAGTCAAGGGGAGGGGAAACTGGGGAGGAAATCGGGGTAGGAAGGTGCTGGATGTGCCTTACTGTCTTAGCCACTGTTGCCCACAGAGGATCCATTATGTTTCCAAACAGCTACTCAGAAGCATTTTGTTTGAGATGGCAGCATGGCTCTCTGAGCTTTCTGTGGTTCAGAAGAGGCAGATGTTCTGCAACGTATTGGTCTTTGAGGCTTAATGCATATATTATACTGTTTGTCAGTTTGTGGTATCCTTTTAGGCTTTGTGGTTATGGGTTCCTCCAGTGAAGCCTATTTTATTTGGCATTCAGCATTTTAATTGCACATAAACCTCTGTATCTACAGCTCATACAGCAAGCATCTCTCTGAAGAAGCCTTAAGATGTCATAATATTTGAAAGAGAAAAATGTGCATTTTTTGCTAGCACCTGTAATTTAGGTAGCAAAGTAATTGGGTAGGAATCATCTCTTATCTCATGTTGCATCTGATATGAAAGACAGTTACAGCTTTTCAAACCTGGCTAAAACTATGAATTATCCTACAATATTTGTATGCGTCTAATTTAGGCAGCTGTCAGAAATATTTTAGATTCTGTATATTAGTAATACTTGCAGAGGGGTTGTGGCAGTTTCCAAAGCTCTTTTTTGTTGTGTGAAATGAGAACTCAGCACAGTAACTACTGTGGAGATATTTGAACAAATAAATTGCTTTCATGAAGTTATTATTCCTAACAGAGAGAAGGGGAAGTTTGGATGGACTTCAGTCATACTTACAGCATCCTGTGAGAGGCATATCAGAAATTCTGAGAGGTCTGTTACTTTAAATATTGGCATACTGCTCAGGTTACTGTAAGAATTATTCCTTTTCATTTCGGTAGCATTGGGGGTATGAGTGTGGAAGTTACATTTTATCTTGTTTTCTGAGTGAAGACACATCCAGAAAACTAGGAAGAGCCTTTAGTTATGATACTACATCACTATTAACCAACAAAGGCTATAAAGACCTTCTGTAAGACAAATCACAACAGAACTTCAGTAGTAGTTGGGAATGGGCTGTCATTATGGCTAGACTTCATCCTGTCTTTTTGATATGGAACAAATCCTTCCTACTTATAAAGACTCTACTATCCTGAATCTCAGCCTGGGACTTTAACATTCTGCTTAGTGTTCATTATATTTGGTTTGATGCTCACCCGTTGTATTTTGCATGGGTTTGTTATTAGGCTTTGCCTGAGCTAAACTGCTCCACCTGATGATGAAAACAAGAAAATGCTGCCTCTCATGCAATGTGGATTTATTTTAAAAAATGTAATCTAGTGGAAGCATTGGAAGCCATAAGGGTATGTGTGCCTCAGTCCAGGACGCCTACTAATGATGTTCTGCTCCCTTTATACTTGGATGTAGAGCAGTTAAGGTTGTGTAAAGGAGCTACACAAAGATCTTGAATCCACAGTTTTATTTTGTGTTTCTAGTGAGGCACACAGTGGATGGGTACTTGCACTGTGGACATGTGCTTCTGAATGTGCCAGAACCTGAGATGCAGCTGTGCTTTGAAAGACATGCATATCTGAAAGGAGTTGTTCCTGCTCATGCACTAAAACGGAAGTGTGGCTGCTTGGTAGCTGTTTGTTTGGTCACGTTCTTATTACCCAGTATAGAAATACTTAATGATTGAGTATGTTGCGTAGAAGAGCTTGCCCATATGGTATTTTCTGTCTTAAGTCCATTTAGTTGCACAGAAAGGAGATAAAAACTAAAGAACTCTAAAAGAAGCAACCTGCTTACAAGAGAAGATTTAAAAGGCTCTCTTGTGGCTTTGAAAGGGAAATAATCACATAGATCTTGTGCAAGTGGCCAAGAAACAAGAAGCATAACAGGGCTGCTTGTCCCAAAGTCTTTAAGTTTGCCTAGCTTTTTGCAAGGCAAGAGCCTGTAGGATGCATGCTACAATAAAATTGTCTCTGGCACCTTTCATGTTGCCCTAAGATATCAGAGTATTTTCTGTGTGATCGCAAGATCTGTCATCTCTGGATGGACTTGTCTTCAGCCAGGAAAGCAAAAGGTATGATTTTCTGTCTTGAGCTGATGTGGCTGGGATGAAGGATGGATCCTGTAAGGAAGAAGGATGCTAGGATGCTTATATGTAACAGCACATACAAGGGACATTTTTTAAAATATTTGAGCAGCCAGGGACCAAGATTTCCCATGCTGTTGAGAAGGTAATGTGAGATCTGACCACCTGAGCACAAGCTGTTTATGCTCAACCTACGCTCCTGCAAAAACTATTCATATGAAGTCATGGTACACCAACCAAAAACCTCTGTGAACAGGCAGGTTGCTCTAATTCATGCTGTGAATCTTGGAGGAATCACCTTGTTGTATTCCCTTTTCATCACTTCTGTCAAAAATTGCAAATTGTAAGCTGTTCCTGTAGTTTTGTCCTTCATTTTTGTTAACCATATACATTTACATTGCCCAAAATAGTGTGTACAGACCTTTTTGTTTTCTTTCTTCTCAGACACCCTGGCTCTGGAATACCAGACAGTGCTGGAACGGGTATCCATATCAGGTAAAAGTTACAGTGCTGCCTAAAACCAACCATGACACTTCTGCCAGAGCTCTGTTTTTATTATGGTGGAGCTTTATGTCAATATGTTAATGTGAATGGGCTACTCAGTATTTTAGAACATTGTTAGATGCTCCACATCTTGCTCAAGTTCAGGAGAGGCAAGATGAATACAGCTGACACACCTGTTTTGAAATAAAGCACAGGATCTGAAAACAGATCTGGGAAATCTAACCATGAAAGCAGACATCTGCAATGGCAATAGGATGGTAATTTTTTACAAAATTCTGAGGATTCTGAAAGTTTTAGCAATGCTTCGGATTCAGTTGCATGGGAAAAGCCAGTATAGTTCTTGTAGATGTTATACTGCACACAGGGTAAGAACTAATCCCTGGCAGTTTGTGTGATCAAAGAGGAGACTAAAGAGAGAAGGTAGGTTTCTCCTTTAGGTATTTACATAGAGGCTGTCCAGTCCTGGCCTCATGGAAGCTTACAATGAAAGAAGGTAAAATTCGTGAGAGAATTGAAAATGGTTTCAAATCTTTATCTTCAGCAATGTCTGTATTCTCATGGATTCAAAAAGCATCAGCCTTTCACTCTGCTCTAGGCCCAAGTATATAACTTAATTTCAAAGAAAGGACTTAACTAATTTACCTCCTTTACTGAGGAGAAGAATGCCACCATTGAAGTAAAAATGCTCTTTCAGGTTTTGTCCTGCTGCACTCATTCTCTCTTTCAGTCCTCTAAAAAATTTTCCTTAAGTTTGAAATTTGATTTCCTTTAAACAATCTTCAAAAGAACAATGACAGTATATTTATTCCTTTACTACACTGCTAAGTCTTTAACTAGCTCCAGGATTATTTAATTCCTAGGTCCAAGTTCTGGCCATCTTGCGCAGCAGCACAGTTGCTTCAACGACACGCAGGTGCTGCAGTAACACCAGGATTACCAACTCTGGAAACTGTTCTTTGCCAGGGGAAGAAGGAGTAGGACAAGTGAAAGCAGAAGGGTAGAAATTTTGTCTATCATTATCTAGATGAGCTTGCAAAATTTGGTTACCCAAAGAGCTTTGAGAAACCTCCCCTGTGCTTTCCATTGGTTTGTGTTACTGGACCTAGCTGTTAAAGTATGGGATGTGTTTAAACAGAGCAGTCAACCTGCTCTAAAGGATTCAGTGTATTTTTCAGAAAAGATAACTCCTAAACTCTGCCTTGGCTGTACCACTACCTCATTTTACCACTGCCTCATTTTGCCTCCTGGTCTGATAGAAGAAACTTTAAACATGGATGTTGTGAGGATCAGTGAATTAATTGAATGCTCCCTTTTATTATTATTAATAACAACAGTAAGGTAGCCTTTTCAAGGAAAAATTATCATCATGCATATGGCCTAGGAATGGACTTTGGAAACCCTTTTGGGAAAACGAAGAACCATCTGTTTCTTGAATACCCTTTGTATAACAGGAGGCAACAAGAGACTAAAGTTATGAAGTATAATTTAATTTTTCCTTTTGTTATAAGATAGAGGTAACAGATGTTTCAAATGTGACCTAGTAAGATGGCCTTTATAATTGTAATAACTTGTGGTAGCTTTTTTAGTGAGCCTAAATTCTAATTCTGAGTTCCTTAAAATGTTGCAGCTTGCCTTTTTTTTTTTTTTTTTAATTTAGCATCCAGGAGTCCCAGTAGGGATCACTGAGACATTGTACCAGCTGCTATTCAGATATAATTGACACTGAATTGCAAATTTAAGGAGTCTAACCTGTCTAGGGCATATTGCCTTTTTTTTTCCTTTCTTCCCCTGAGGGGCAGGGAGAGGGGAAAAAAAAAAAGAGTCATCACCAAACTGGAAAGTATGAAGAAGAGTATTGTTTGAAAGACACATGAATTCCCTGTGACAGCCAACAGCCCTGGGCAGGCTAAACAGGACAACTGTATTTAGGTTTTGGTGCTACGGTTCTTGAAAGTTGTGTACCTGTTGGAAATAGTTCAGTGGAGAAAGTTCAGCAAGAATGATCAGAAATCTTGATCTGAGGAGGGCTGAAGGAATTTGGTCATTGAGCCTCTGAAGAAATAATTACTTAAATTACACCGGGGACTGGAGGGTGAACTGGATAACATTAGGGAAGCAGCAGAAGAAATTGAATGTGGGAAGTGTTGAATCTTCATCCCTCAGCAATTTTAGGAACAATCGTTTATCAGAATTGATATAACTGCAATCACTGGTGCCTTTCAGTCCTGTATTTTGGTGTTATTACATGCAAGAAGAGATTTACTTATGACGAAAGACCATGAATCTTTCTGGTTAAAGAACATATATTTCCCAGACTTATCAGAAGAATGAGGACATTCAGAAGGTTGGTTACAACTTTTAGAGAGTGACAACTAAACTTACTATATCTAAAAACATGATAGTGGTGGAGAGGGTCCAACAGAAGGCAAATAATCAAATAAAAGTCATTATCATAGTCATTATCTTGGAGATACAAATGACTAGTGGGTGCTAATCAGGAGAAAGTACTGGGGTTTCAATTTGGTTGTGTTTTTTTCTTAACTAGATAAAATTCCTAGTCTCTTGTTTGCTACAAATCCTCTGTAAGTTACTCAACACAGCATTGCAGAAATCCAGCTGGACTCACTGTACATGTAGTCAAATGGATCATTTGGGTGACAGTGTATCCATAAGCACAGAGTAGTCCTATTGAAGTCTATGGAGAAGTGAAACCTAACATTAAAACGAACTTAAACACATGCTATGGATCATTTAATGGAGGGAAACGATATCTTTAGAATCCCCCTACATTAGCATTATAGATGCGTTGAGAAATACTAGTGCTATTGTTAATCAAGCAGCTGACAACCTTAATTGCTTTACTAGAAATTTTCCCCGCTGAATTCTCTTGCAATGGATATAATAGTCATGGTTCATTGCTAACTCATGTTCTCTTCCCTTTTTTGATTACACCTAATTAAAAGCCTACTGTCAGTCTCACTAAATCAGAAAAGGATTATATTGGACCAAGAAATGTCTTTAAAAGATTGATTTTGAGTGTATACATTTTTCATAAAGCATAAACATCTGTCTATATTTAAATAACCCACATAGACCATGCAGTGGGCACCTAAGGACTGTGTTTAATCTGCAAAGAATTGGTCTGCACAAGGGAATGGGAGTAAAAGAGACAACTGAAATGCCTCTTGCCCATGGAAGTAGCTCATGCCCTGCTTGGGTGCATGGTTGTGCCAGTGCAAACTGCGCTAGAGATAGTTCATCTAATCCCTCAGGAGACGTCCTTGGGAGCTTCTCCTGTGCCAGCGCCCTTCTCTGTCACAGCAATGGAAGACATGACTAGCAGGGAAGCACAATCACAGGAAAATTAGAGTTGCTCCTGGGACTGACTCTCTTAGGCTGGGGGCTTAACAGCCTATGTGTGCCACCAGTTACCTTCTTTAAAGTTCCCTCAGCTTGGTTTTCTTTGTGCATTAAGTTCCTGTGAATTTTTAGTTTTGTTTTACTTTTAAACATCTGTGTAACCATGTTGTATGTCAAACAAGATGATTGGGTAAATTTATTTTACTTTCTTCTTAAAAAATGTTAACATGTTCCCAGAAAATGGTTAAACTTTTTAGAAGCAGGCTTTTATATTTGAAAGATTCCTGTTTAAAGCTCACAACATTTTCATCATGAGCAGATGAGATTATATACTAGAATTACGTATCTCTAATCTGCTCCAGCACTCTTTCTTCCACTATGCTTTAAACCCACATTACTGATGTACAGCAAGATGTTTCAAGTAATCTTTCAAAACACTTTGGAGTATTCAGAATTCAGTTTGTTCTAGGTTCTGACCAGACAACATCATATTTTTTTGGTATTACAATATTACAATACTGTCAAGACTAAAACCTAAGAGGAGGGTAGGTTGCGAAGCTTTATTTTTCCACAGCCATCAAAGTTTGAAAGAGTCAACCATGATTGTTTTTCTTATATAGGATGTTTATGTGTCTCCTCTAGACCTGAGCTGCCTGTAATGTCAATTAGATTTTATTAACCTTTTCTCATCTCCATCTTTCAGCCACTGATGCCTGACCTTCATTATTACTACATAGTTGAATTGTCATTCTACTGGTCCTTAATGTTTTCTCAATTCATTGACATCAAAAGAAAGGTAAGAAGAGTGAGACTAAAAACACTGAAAGCTTTAAGCATGCGTCTTTCTTGACTTGGGGAATACCTGTATTACCTGTGCAGTGAACTAGAAATACAGTTGTTTCTAGTCACCACGTCTTGCAGATATCCATCACTGAGAAACTAATGTTAAAGTGCTTGTCTTACTCTGTTCCTTGTTACTATGGTGTAGGTTTTTTCTGTACATGGGAAGAAGAACCTTGAGTAAACAAATATTCAAGGAGAAATAGCATCAGCCAAAAAACCCTTCTGCTCTTATACAGTGACTTGAATGGAATTGAACATGTAGTAGCTAGTGGATATACTGTTTTTTCTAAGAAAATATTGATGAAATATCAATGACAAAGCAAGACTGCCTCAAAAATGCACAGTATCGCTTCTGTAAAATCTATGAGGGCTTTCAATTTATTCTACAAAGGGATGGTAAAAACTGGGATACATTTAATATTAAAAAGTGATGTTACGTTTAATCTTACCTTTACAGTTACTTAATTTCAAGAATCAGAGCATTGCTGTTAATGGGTTATTAATCAAGAAAATAAAACTCTGGCCCGATAAAAACCTTTTTCCAGTATCAGTAGCAACCCGTTTCATATTCCTTCATCCAAGTTCTCTCCTCCAAAGAGAGTGCTGGTCCATAGCAGAACAGAGAGCATGACAGTCATTCTATAATACCAGTCCATTGAGCTATTCTTGCAGGATTTTTTAATGTTGCAAAATTATTGTTTAAAACACTTGGAAAGATGTTATAGTATTTTTATGTACCTGCTTCTATTGTAATTTAATTAAATGATTGTAGGCTATGCTAATGGAAAAATCCATTAGTAGAATTTTAGCAGGAGCATAACTCTGAAAAGAGTAAATGAAGAATCCAGTATATCCTGAATAAATTTAGCTGCTGTTTGGAAACAGCGTGCTCCTAAGAGTCTTCTGTCAGAGCTATGCATATAGGAAAACACCCCTCTGTTTGAATTTTTAAATTTTTCCAGAAGTAGAAATCTCAAGAAAACATCCACAAATTTTAAATTCATATTGGATGGTAAATAGTAAACAAACCCACCAATGTAAGATGAATACGTGTAAATCCCTTGCTTGCATTATCTGTAGATGCTAAACATTCTCTTAATCATGAGCTTGAAATGAATACAGCTTCACCGTTTCAAAAAACAGATGCAGAAGAACAGTGCTCAGCGGAGCTATATGGTAGTAGAGATGAATTTAAATGAAGAGTAACATTGACTAACATATGTAAGATGCAGGTGCCAGCAATATTGAAGAGTCATTTGTTAATATATCAATCAAAACGTAATCTCTGCAGCAAAGTTACAGAATTGTTCAGGTTATTGCTGCAGAAAAGTTTTGCGCCTAATCAGTCCCCCAACATTCATATTCAGCCCTCTGCACTGTGCCATTGGTCACATTTGATTGTGTACCTGTTGAGGGATAGGAAAATGTAACAGCATTACAGGTGCAACAATAATGCAATTTTGCAGTACAATTTTTGTTTAAAGAATATTTAATCAGTTCCTGACTAGTCACTTTGCTCATGTGAAAATTGGAAGCATCTTGGTTCAGCACTGAAGTGCACTTTTGAAAAGGACCATTAGGAGGGTCGGTAATACCTTTCTCGTGAGCAAATGCTATATTTTTTCCCCTCATGACCCAGAAGGTTTGTTCCCTATGGTGAGCTGAGCACAGAGCTAAAGCCCGGTCCTGTTCATAGCATAGGTGCAAGTAAACAATCTTTTGCAAGTCTCTTAAATTATTTGTATCTGTTATCAAGAAGACTTTGCAGCAGCCTGCTGTGGAAATAGAATGGGAGAAGGAGGCCAGGAAGTGGAGTGGTAATAACTAAGTGACACCCCTGCTGCTGATTTGCAGTGCTTGAACCTCGAGCACCAGAGCAAAGCAGTGTCCTGTGCATCTGCTGTGTCTGGAAACGTCCAGTGTCCAGCAGGAGCACAATATCTGCAGTGCAATGTCAGAAGCCATTCATTATAAGCACTCTGCGGGGGAGAATGGAGATGCCATATTTATAAATAACTTATTAGATCACTGACCAGTTTGGACTGTGGAGACAGTTATTTTTGCAATGTAAGCGAAACTGATAACTAGGAAGATCAGACTGAAGAAAGGCGGCCGTGCACTGGTGTCACACAGTAAACCTGTTCTGTGGCCAACCCTGAGCGCAATCTGTCAAGGAAACCCATGATTTGAAAAATGTTAGTACTGGGAGCTTATGGTAGTTGACAAAAAGGAGTATAAGCTTGACACAGCCACCAGCTCTTGCAGCATTGTAATAGTTCTCCTTTCAAGAGCAGGTTTAGTTTTAAAAACTGTGGAAACCTTTTAATGTATTCAATATGCAATATATTAAATGGTGCCTGCATGAAATAAGGCTCTCTTCAACTGGAAGAAGCAGGAAATTTGCCAGCTAACATCAGATGTAATTGTAATACTTCATGACAGCCTATACAGAGCAGATTAACAGTTCTCAGCCTGAGAAACCTGTTGATGTTTTCATGTTACAGTGAGAGGAATACTTTTATCTAAACCTTGGTTATAGTTTCATATACTTTATATTCAGCAGTGGCTGTGTTGTAGTGCCCTGGCAGCCCTGTGCCCAGCAGGAGCTCAGGCAGCCACTTGCATGCAGTGGGTTCCTCTCAGGGTGAGGTGCGGGAGGTTTTCTCTGTGAGCACCAGCACCCAGCTCTGGCCTGACTCCTGCTCACTGTAGCTCAAGAGAAATGTACTTGCCATTTCCCATTTCTGTTTTATTCTTCTCTATTAGCAAAATCCTGACTTTAAAATGACTTTCAATTGGTTTGCTGACTTTCAAATACCTGTTTATTTAGGTGTTATAAATTCCACCAGATTATCTTCGCCTGGCCGAAGAGGTGTGAGCAAACCGTTTAGGCTGTTGCACGTCTACTATTGGCATTAAGACAGCAAACTGAGTAGATTAACTGTTACCGTTTTAGAATGGCATGTTTTTTGCTTCATAAATATCTACTGTGTTGCTGTAACAATGTTCTACCCTTAAGGGCTTTCATTTGGAAAGATGGAAACCTAGTATGATTTGGTTTTGTATCATCTCTGTCCAGCTTCCCAAACTCTGCTTTTGTAAAATACAGAGAAAACATTAGATTTAGGAACTTTATTACCCTTCCAAGCCCCTCATGAGTTTTAAAGGCAGTGAGGCTTATTTCTATACTTTCTGGATACCTGAAGTATTGTTTGATACAACAATATTTGATCTGTGTATTTAAAGGAACATATAAAAATTTCCACTCAGTAAGTGTTTTAACAGGCTCGTAGAATATCTGGGAGACATTTCTGGTCTTCACATCTTTTAGTTCCAAGCATTTTGCAATTCGTAGAGCTTCTGTGTTTTGTTGTTTTTTTGTTGTATTTTTTTTTTTAATAAAAGTTCACTCATTCCCACAATAAAATAATCTGTAGGTGCTAATTTTCTTGAATTTTCCATTTTGAGTCTAGAAAATTTATGCTATATTTGACTGACTGAATCTAGATCCTAGATCTCTTTCTTTGAACTCAGTAAGAAAAGGGCCATAGAGCTGATTTCTTTTGTTTTGGGGAAAGGAATGTAGATTGTGTACATTTTACAGACCTTTACAAGAATTGTAATGGTTGAAACCTTTAGCTCGTGATACTCCCCTTCCTTGTTGAGGCCCATTTCCAGAAGCTGGAGTGACTAATAAAGATGATGTTTTGCCCTCCAGTGGCACTAATGCTCCATATTCACTTTGCAGTTTAGTCAGTGAGTGTGTCACATTAAAAAAAACCTGGGTAGCAGAAGCCTTGATGCCAGAGGGTTTCTCTACAAGTTGAGACCCGTGAGGTTTCTCTGTTGTCTGCCCTGTGTTCTTCCCACTGATGGTGTCAGGAGAAGGTTCGTTCTCCAGTTCCTAGCCCCATATTTATGTGATGCAGGCACATGGTATCTTTCAGCAGTTATAAGTGGAGGCTACAAATCTGCTGTAAATAAATGCATCTTGCACAAACTTACATACAGTTTGAAATATACTTTAAAAAAATAAAAAGCTCCTTCCTGTATAGATGCTTTTCTGCTGCGTATGGGTGAAAGTGCTCAAGCAGACTGGGAACACGAGTACCACTTGACATTATGGGGCCTTGTACCATGAGTTTCTGTGTATTCATTACCCTTATGTATAATTAAAATCCAGCAGGTAGCATCTTCAAAGCGTGATATTAATTACTGACGTAAAGAGATGTCACAAACAGGAAAGAAGGGACCAGAATAGCAAAAATAGTCATATTTATATCACTGCTACTTTTTTCTAACAGTCTTCAGTAGATCAGTGAGCATCTCCAGTTCAGAGCTGGCAGTCAGATAACTGTCTCTTTTAAGAAATGTTGTCAGAGAAGGAGTTCCCTGGATGGCATTTCTGTAAGTAGATTCATGCAAAAGTGCAGAAGACTGCTGCCCAAGAGCATTAGGGCTACTTGGGAATAATCCATATTGTCAGGAATGCCTTGAAGAGTTCCCAAGAGGGACCACAAATCGTGTATTTGTAGAACACGAATGTGTCAGCTAGAAAAACAGACAAGAATTTTCTACTTGTCTTCTTCCCCCATTTGGACTGCCTGTGTGCTAAGATAATTGCAGTTAGGAGGGAGATGAAGAGCAGTGCCGTAGCACCTGCGGCTGAAGCAGGTGAAGAGCTAGGCTGCAGTATGGCCACATGGCAATGCTAGTATCTTACTTCTAGTCCCAGAGCATAAGGTAGGTGCTTTACTGTTTTGATTATGGTACAGTGAAATGGTGCCCATGTGTGGGTTTGTAGTTACCTAAATTACTAAGGTGCTGTACCCCTGCTTTCCCTTAAGGCTCTTAGAAAGGGAAAGAGCCTTTAATTCTCTTTTTGTTCAGTCTGCTTTAAGGAAATGCCTGTAAAGCAGTGGCTTGAGGTGACTGCTGAATGTATTTGGTTGTGCTCCACACTGCTGGGGACCAAATAGCCTGGCTGAGAAATATTGTATGTATACCAAACTAGGATCAAGTTCTCTGTCTTTAGTTTTATTTTGTTTTGTTTCCTTTTCTTTCTGCCTGCCCCACATCAGCTTCGTGTTGGAGATACTGGCAATGCCCATTGATGAGTATGTGGAGGAAATAGGACCTTATAGCACCTGATAGCATTAAACATAAAGTTGCAGGCTGGGCAGAGGTCCTGTCCCAATTCAGCTAGTGAGGCTGCTCAAGCTGCAGGTTTTTCGACGGACTGCAGGTGTATATTGCAGTAAAAGCAAGTGCTGGTACTGAGAGACAGTGGCACTGCACGTTCTTGAAAGCAGTGGTGCCTGCTGCATTCCCAAAGAGAGGTGCCGTAACACAGGGCAGTTCCCCTTCCCAGCGTATGACAGACAGACCAGCCAGCAGCTGTAGCTGCTGCTTTTCTGGAGTTAACCCTGTGTTGGTGGGGGATCACCAGCACTTTCTGCGGGGCCCTCCTGCCCAACATGTACTTTCAGTCCCTTGGCAAACCAGATGCTGCCTCTCTAAAGACTGCAGGGTCTCAGTTACAGCTTCTCTGCTGTGGGTCATTACCTGAGGACTGTGGTAACTTTGCACCCAGTGCATGGCCAAATCGTGCCTGTGGTCTTCAGGGTTTTGATATCACTTCTCAAAGCTGTGTGGGTACTTCAGCAAACCCCAGCAAGACTTCCTTTTGACTGACTTGGTGCCTTGCAGAGATGAAGTCTCATCTCTGTGGGTTGTGTTCTCTCTAATAGTCGAGTGTGTAGGCCAAGCAGGGTTGCTTTCTCTGCTTTGCTTGCCCCTTGGCATGTACTTGGGAATGTGGTGTTGCAGGACCTTCACTGCTCCAGGTATTTTTCAATAATAATAGTTACTTGCTGGCCAAATAACTCAGAGTTAGTGATCTGGAGACCACCGAACCTGCATCGTTTGGGAGGCAACAAATTAGATCGGAGTAGGTGGAGCTGTATCAGCTCATTTGAGGACTTTTCTGACTCTGCTACAGTGTTAAGACAAAGCAGCTTCATTAAAAACAAATCTGGAACTGGGATTCTCAGCTCTGTGAAAGCTCTCAGTTGGGCTTGGCAGGTGACTGTCAATAATGCGTAGTGCAGTGGAAATGTGTCTCCCGTTCCTGTGTAGCTGTTTGAACTCTTGTGAATGGTGTGTTATTTTGCATATTGTATTTTGCTTGGTGTGTAAGAAATACGGTGGCATTTGATTTGTATATACATATGGCTTTTCAAAGTAACTTCAGCCACAAATGTTTACTTCATTAGATTAAAGTACTATGAACTGAGAAGTGTAGATATTGCACAGCTTTCAATAACCTTTTTGTATTTTGTTAACATACAATTGTTATTTTATTCAATCTAAGTGAAATATATAGCAGGGTACTTAATGCACTTATGTAGCAAGATCTTTATGTATCATAACCATAATACTGTATTTAAAAAACATCCATCCATTTTTGTATAAAAGTACTGAATCTCACTCTGTTTGGTTCATTTTTTTTCCCTGCTTCTTGCTGCTCTAGGATTTTGGCATCATGTTTACACATCACATTGTAACAGTCACCCTGATAACCTTCTCATATGTAACCAATTTGACACGAGTGGGAACCTTGACCTTATGTCTCCATGATGCGGCTGATGTTGTCCTAGAGGTGAGAAAATATGTATATCATCAGTGTCTGTACATGGTATTCACTATTCTGAGAGCTAGCATGTCAATAGGTAGAATCTATTACTATTCAAAACAAGTATTTCTTAAGCAAAGCAGCCAGTTCAAGAGAATAATGGTGGTTAATGTAGTATATTTCCTTGCTGAAATATATTATGCTTGTAGCGGTGCATGTTTGTGACTTCAGGCTGTCTTATCCCTTGATAAGTTGCTTGTACAAAGCAGACAGTGGTAAAGCATTGCATGCCAGGGAGGGTTGCACACAGATTTGAAATATAATGTGGTAAACTCAAAAGCTCAAAGCTGTAAAATCTGGAAACTGATGACTATATGAGATAGAAGCTCCTGGTTCTTGACCCTTCTGAAGTGAAGTGTGGGGCAAGAACCCTGGCTCCAAAAGAATCGAGGTGTCACAGTTTGATTCTGCTGTGTGCTTTGTTGGGCAGAGGGTGCCCAACAGACACCTTAGTGGCTGTTCTGTGCATGGACAGTGAGCTGGCCTCTGGGCTCCACAATGTTCCAGGTTCCTTTGCTTCCACATCCAGATGCCAGTATTAAACAGCTGGCCTTGGAGAAGAAGGGATGATTGAAATTCTTTTAAGTCAGCATGGTCTGTAACTTCCATAACGGCAATTTGGAGATCTTGTCATCCTGTATCTGCATCAATTTTTAGACAGCTCTGGCTGGCTGTGACCTCTGCATCAGGATCAAGCCAAAGTTTTGTCTGCAGTTATTTTTTACTAAAGTAGTTGCAGGGATCCTGTTACACAAGAATATATTAATAGTCTCACTGTGTGAATCACCTATTACAGAATCAAAATCCCGCCATTCTGATTCGATAGTCCTGTCAATCTGTTTTTATTTTTTAATCTTTTTATAATCTAGAAGGCACATGACTGCCTGAGATAGAAAGCAACACAGAATCTGGATTTCTCCTGTTAGAAATAATTACATCTTTACAAGTCTATTTTTGTGGTTTAGCCATGTGTGTAGATCCATTCTGCTAGCTGTGGGTTCACCCAAGCTTTCTTCATTCCTCTTTTCTTACAACCGGACAAACGTACTTGACAGTGTTCATTCCAGATCAGACCGGTGGCTGTGGAACTATAAAGCCACTGGAGAGCAGCTGCAATAGGCTAGCCAAAACCTTACCTTGAACACAGTGAGATACATGGTTTTTCTCAATTCCTCTGTTCTTCAGTGGCTAAGACAAAGAGAAATTACTGCTATTCCAACATGATGCGCAGATACTCTTCCCCATGAGGCACATACTTTACTGGTCTTTCTAGTCGATTCGTTCAGTCTGTTCTGACTAGAAATACTGAAGCCAGGCTAAAGTATAAGAAAGAGAACGACAGCTCCTGAGAAGCATTTACTAGGAGGGCCGTTACAACTCCCTCAACAGACTTTCGCTATGGCAGCGGGTCATAGCCCTGGTGCCCTATGAGAGAAATGGACTCCTGCACACCGCTGGCATTGCTGAGGGCAAAGTCAGTGCAGAGGAAGAATATTACCAAGCTACAAAAGAAGCTGGTAAAATATATCACCCTAATGGGTCAGTTGCGCGCCTGACCTGTTTTACATAGTATATATTTGTAAAAATGAAAAGCTATTTCCAGAGGCCACTAGACTGTTTCCACCTACCATTTTATAATGAAACACATCCAGTGGAAAGCTGGAATGGAACATTTTTGCTATTCTCATTGCAGGACGTAGTATATATTGTTAAGAATACTGGATTGGAGGTTTTTTCCGTAGGTCTTAAGGCATCTGCAGGTACAGAAGAGTCATAGCAGGATTTTCAGGAGCATGCAGCTGTTCTCCTAGGTCTGAGTGAACATTATACTGGATACTCAAAGCAGCCCAGCCAGGGCAGGACAGACCAGACATAGAGCCATTTGCTTGCCTAGGAAGCCATTACATTAGCTTAAGCTGAAATCTAGGCTACTGAGAGGCAGCTTTCAGAATCCCAGCTGAATTGTTTAAGGGGTCTTGGTTATGAGTGGACTGCAGTACAAAGTGTGGGTTGGAAACACTGTAACATAATCTGCTGAAGCACTTAAAATCCCACCTATTTGGGGACCTTGAGACTTATCAGCTTCAATTAATGAGCACTCTGACAATTTTGATGCTGGTGTACAGATATGAGAAATATGCCAATTTAGTATGTTTCTGGCATACGAGCCTCACATAGCCGACAGTTTCACCTGAATCCCGTCTGTTGAGTTCCATCCATCTCCTAAAACACTTTTTTAAAGAGCAGGGAATGGACACTTCAGACCAAAGCAAATAGCTGCACTGTGAAATAAGTGGATTTAAATAGACTAGCAAGAGTATCTGGAAGAGCTGTGTTATTCAGTTGTAGTTAGGGTTTTTAAGCTTTGAAAATTGTGTTGCATGGTCTTAGGTGGCCAAATTCCATCCAACAACATACTCTTTTCCTTTTTTTTTGTAGTCTTTCCTTATCAATGTAATTTTTAGATTCGCTATTTGAGAACTGATGGCCCAACGGGCATATGGTTTTCGAGAAATGGCATGATCCTACTACAAGTTGCTATAGCAATATCGGTTCCACACACTATGAAACCAGCTTTTTTAGACTGACACCGTGGAAATACATCCAGAATTCTTAGCTGAACTTTCAGTCATCTAAAAATCAAGGTTTCAACTCTGACTCTCCTGCTTTGCATGTTGGCACCAGAGTGTTCTCTTTTCCATAAACCGGACTGTGAGCACAAACTGCTAGGAGACACTTTTGTGTCTACGATAGAATATAGAGCTGATTCAGAAGAGTTATGTTTTCTGTGCAGCACTGGTGGCTTTCCTCATATTCCTAAGTTGTTTTCTGTTAGCGAGGATATCCTATATATTCATATTTTATGTGGAAGCATTGCAGAAGTTACATAACATGCAAAAGTGCAAGTTGGCTTTGGCATCCAGATTGTCTGACATGAGTATTGAGCACTTCAGGTTGAGTGTGTTTGTACCAAAAATATAAGACAGAATGCAAGAGTTTCTCTTGCCATTTTAGACAATTCTCTGGTTTTAATTCTACATTCAGAGTAGTCTTGTATATGTATAGTTGTGGTAATTTTGCTCCCTCTTAGCCCTCTGGAAAGTCTGCACAATTAGGCATCTTCTCAGTATGGGAGCAGGATACAGGCCCCCTCAGAGGGGGCTTTGAAAGGGTTCCCAGTGACTTAAGTAGACACTAAATTAGGCTCTTCATTGTGCAGTGACTCTCTGGACACGTTTGACAGAAAACATAAAGAAAGACTGTCCCTGTCTTGATGCAGATGTTTTAAAATAAGTAACTGTTTACACACATGAAGGCTTTGGAAGAAGTATGGATGTCTTAAAACAAGCTTGTTTGTACATACTGTTTTCTTCAGGGAGAAGAAGGCAAAGAACCTTCAGGGGAAGGTCAGTGTTTTAATGGGTGGTTTGAGTGAAGAGTAATTAGTAGACTCTTTCACTGAGGGGGAGTTGGAAGACTGCATGAAGACAAATGAGATAAGTGTGTAAAAATAGGTGTAGGGAAAGAAGTTGGAGAGTGAAAGTTGGAAAGAGAGGGGAAGAGAGACTTAGAAAAAGATTTGAAGGGGACGGCTATAATCTTAGAGGTAGAAACTGTTTTGTGTAGGCCAGAAAGGAAGAGATGCTGTAGGAGAACATAGGATATGGGACACAATACAGGATTTGAGACAAAGTTTATATATAGCAACACTAGAAGGTCAGAGAGCATGGAGCAGGTGGAAGACGGATGGATGCTGAAAATGCGAGTGGAGCATACTGGAAAGGTGAGAGACAGGTAGGTAAATAGTTTGGGAACACAGCTTAAACACAGTGGGGTTCAATAAAAGGTTTAGAACAGTTTTGTGAATCTGAAGTTCTAGGATTTCAACAGATAAATTGAATGGGGAAAGAAGAAATTAGATATATACTCTGGTTTTACACAGTTTGAGATTTTTTCTGAGAAAGCATTTTCCACCTGCATGGTGGAGAGGAGTTGCAAGGTCACTGTGAGGTGGCCCAATGAAACTATAAGCCATTTCATTAAAATTTGATTTCTTCTTCTTACAGCTTATACACAATACAAGAGAACTCAGTTGGCCTTACAGAAGTAAACAGACATTTCTTTCTTTTACAGGCTGCCAAAATGGCAAACTATTGCAAGTGTCAAAAACTGAGTGACCTTCTGTTCCTTACATTTGCCATTGTCTTCATTGTCAGTAGGCTTGGCATATATCCCTTGTGGTGAGTAAGCATATCATTTTCCTCAAATGCTAGGCATCAAACAAGCTTGAAAATAACTATGTTGTAATTGAACATGATTCATTGACATTACTCTGTTTCTTAAAGCATGAAGGAGGGTTTCTGATATAACCAGGTACTGAAATAGCTTATTTGCTAGAGTGCCATTGTGTTTACTGTGCGCTAGACTAGAAATATATGGGGCTTCTGCTGCTTTTAAGGTAGAAGTGGGTTGGAGACCACATAGTTTCCAGGTTAGCAGTTGGTGGCCTGTGTTGGTAAGAAGTTAGAGGAGAAATAAAATATTAGTCACTGGAAACACTGACCAGAAGCTAAGCTTGTAACTAGGATCTTCTCATTAGCTTTCAATGCACACTTTTTGAATGTGTTCAGCTTAAAGAAAAACATGGTGCGATAAGGAAAGTCTGGCCCAATGAAGTCAGTATGAGGATGTTATTGCCATGCAGATTGCAATACTGCAGGCTACTCCTTTTCCACCCCTGCTTTGAATTGGGGGTCCTGGGAAAGCTGTGTAATACATACATCTATAAGGTAGTTATACAGGCATTACTGTAATCTCACCTCTTCCCAGACAAGGGCAGCTGCCTGCATGTGCACATACTCTCTCTTGTAGGTACACACACATCATGCACACAAACAGGATGTAGATGTTCAGTTTTTTAGCTCAAGTCTTCAACACCCAGAAGACAGCTGGCTAGTTAGAAAATACACTGATGTACTTCAGTGTAGAAACGCATTAAAGTGTCTTTGTAACCTGTGGAGAGCTAGGAGAAGTCATTGGCCTTGCTCTTGTGTTCTGGATGCTTTCTTTCTCTCGCATGCACAGAACTAACCCAAATCCCTGTATCAGTATGAGATCAGGAGTGGTCTGTCATTGCTTCAGAAGGCAATAACAGTGACAGTTTTGGTTTGGAAAAGCACCAAGAATGCCAAAAATGTTACCTTTTGCAGAGTTTTATTTAGAGAGATAACCACCAAGCTAATTTTTCGAGCATGCAGAGGATTTACAGATGCCAATGTCAACCTCTCTGCCACAGTTTCCTTTCAAATCCTCTATAATGATATCTCTTTGGGGTTTTGTTACTGCAAACAGGATAAGACCAAGGTGCCCTTAGGGAGCTGTGTCATCAGCTCTGCTTGACAGTACAATGTAGAAATCTCATTTAGCATTTAATGACTACAAAGATAATGTGATAATGCCTGGTCCCTGCTGCACTACGAGTTGGTGAAGGACCGTGATAAACAGAGAAAATGGATCGACACACAAACTGCATGTTTAAAAACGCTTGTTACTTTTTTCCAAGGTGCAATTATGTTTCTTAAACAGCTTTGCTTCCTTTTCCTCAGTCTTTCCTTGAAGATAGCTTGGCCATTCACTGAATATCTGTAAATGAAGTATTAATAAGCTAGTTTTTCTACTTGCATAATCTCAGGAACAATGGTGGCACTCCCGCTCATAGGATTTCATCTGCCTGTTGCATTCTGGTTTATATTGAGAAATTAAGGGAGGACCCAATTCTACCAGTGCAGTTCTGCCACTGGAGACTGCAGTACATGACTCTGCTTCAGGGAAGTCAGATGATGACTGTATGGGTTTACGAAGGGGAAGACAAAGGTGAAGTCATACTTGATCAACCTGATAACCTTCTATGATGAAATGACAGGCTTGGTAGATGAGGAGAGAGCAGTGGATATAGTCTACCTTGACTTCAGTAGGGTTTTTGACACTGCCTTCTAGAAGATGCTGATAGAGAAGCTGCGGGGGAATTGGACTAGATGGTCTTTTGAGGTCCCTCCCAATCCCTGACATTCTGTGATTTTGTGTGATAACACATGGACTGCGTGAGCACACAAGGACATGGTTGAAAACTGGCTGAGCAGCCAGACCCAGCGGGTGGTGATCAGTGGTATGGAGTTTAATTTGGGGGCAGTAACCAGCAGTGTAGCCCAGGGGTCAGTACTGAGTCCCATCCCGTTCAGCATCTTCATTAATAACCTGGATGATGTAGCAGAGTGCACGCACAGCAAGTTTGCTCATGTTCCAACGTGAGAAGAGCAGCTGCTGCACCAGAGGGTTGTGCTGCTGTCCAGAGGGATGGAACCTCAACAGGCTGGAGAAATGGGCTGACAAGAACCTCATGAATTCAGCAAAGGGAAGTGCAAAGACCTGTACCAGTAGATGCTGGGGGCTGACCAGCTGGAAAGCAGTTTTGCACAGAAGGACCTGAGGATCCTGGTGGGCACCAAGGTGAACATGAGCCAGCAACATGGCCTTGCAGTAAAGAAGGCCAGTGGTATCCTGGGCTGCAGTAGGAGAGGTGTTGCCAGCGGGCTGAGGAAAGGGAACCTTAACCCTGCTCAGCACTCCACACCTGGAGTACCGTGTCCAGTTCTGGTCTTCCCAGTACCAGAGAGACACAAAGCTGCTGGAAAGAGTCCAGGAAAGGGTCACCAAGGTTGATGAAGGGACTGGAGCACCTCTCACATGAGGAAAGGCTGACACAGGAGGGACTGTTTAGCATAAAGAAGAGAAAGCTTAGGACGGATATTGTCAATATATATAAATATATGAAAGGAGAGCAGAAAGAGGACTGACCCAGGCTCTTTTCTATGATGGCCAGGACCAGAGGCAATGAGCACGAACTAAAACACAGAAGGGTCCATTTGAACATCAGGAGGTACTTTGTGAGGGTGACCAAGCTCTGGCACAGGTTGCCCAGACAGGTTGTGGACTCTCCATCTTTGCAGACACTGGAAAGCTGTATGGACATGATCCTTGGCAGTCTGCTACTGGTGACCCAGCCTGAGCAGGGCAGTTGGACAGGATGATGTCAGCCATTCTGATATTCTGTGAGCTGCCTTATGTGTTTAGCTCTGAATCCAGCGTTTAAACCTCACTCTCTATTATTTGAAATGGCAAAGAAGGAACTGCTGACTTGAAATTTTTTGTTATTCAAACACAAAATTTACCAGATCACAGCTATGTGCTTGCCTTGCTGAATAGTCAACAAAGAGCAGATTAATCTTGTCCAGAGTGCATAATTTAGAAGGAGGTTATTTGTCTTCACACATTTAACTAGAAACAGCTGCCCAATATGCTTTTTCTCTTGAGACATCTGAAAATCAGCAAGGTCAAGATTTTCCCATCCTTTACATCCTTACTATGGTAGTCAAGTTTTGGGAAGTCCCCACTTTAAACCTGAAGTGTTTAAAATAGATAGAACTGTGTGTTTATAATTGGAACTGAAGCTCAGAAAGTGGGAGTTCACACTGTCTCGAGTGATCTCTCTGAATTGTTGCAGCCAAGTGTCACACTGTGCAGGAAGCCCTTGCTAGGACTAGGCAAATTATAAATTAAAGAATGACGTGGCTAGTGGGAATCAGACATCACAGACCCCATATAAGGGTCCCCAATACATACCTCGTGCAGTCTGACTGGCAGAGTCTCACAAGAGATTACCAGCACGGTGATAAGTTATCTAGCAAGTGTCAAAACTTGAGCCCTGCTTTACAGCTGTGGCATTTTGTGCTGTGTTCTGAATGTGCCCGTCTGTTCCCGTATATGCTAGGTGACAGCAGCACTTCCATGCCACTTGAGATTGAACCATCTGAATCCTGCTCTACAGAGTAGCCCTGGCCCAGTGTGCTGAAAGCAGGGTAAAAATCAAAGTGAGTAGATGGAGGGAAAGGGAAAAGGGCTGAACAGCACCTTCTGTGCTTGATGTCAGCTCCCTTGGTACTGAATATTGGGCTAATGAGGGCAGCAGGTTACAGCCGTAGGTGAGCTTTGTTGCTGGGATGGAAAAGATCAGCATAGACTGGTGAAGGCGGAGGGGTTGTGTGTTTTGGGAATGCAGCAGCTGACAGTGTGCTCTGTGCTCCTCTGTCACAGGCAGAGTGGTTACACTGGCGATGCCCCTGCCGCTCCTCTCCTCTCCCTTAATCAATGAAAGAACACATTTATTTATTTGAATATGCAGATGGTTCAGTGTGGTGTATATGATCTTTGTTTTTTTAGACTATCTTGTTTTCAGACCAAAGCCTTAATGCATGTACCCCTAATGGTTACCCTTACATAGGCGTATGATCACAGAGCTCAGCTGTACTGTGGGCATTGTGTGTGAGTCAGGGCTGCAGGGCTGAAGCATGGGACTGTGAGCTTGTCTCTCCCAAATCCTTTTCCTCTGTAAAGCAGGAATTCTAAGTCTTCACCCCCATTAGCTTGCATGTCAGCAAAGATGAGTCATTGGAGTGGCAGCAGGCCAGGAAGCATAGTTTTGCTCTCCTTTGCTGAATATTCAAAATAGCAAAATTTGGTGCCTGATTAATATTACATAAAAATGTAAATTTTTTCTAGCATAAAAACTGAGAGGTATAAAATTGGTGTGTGCGTAACGTAAAAGGAAGACTGTAATTTATAAGAAAACTTCCCCCACGCAGTAAGGTGAAAACCCAAGACAGGCTTCCAGGCTTATGAAGCACTGGCATGCTGTTGTGCTCCGGCTTCACACAAGTGCCATTTAATTTTGCATAAAGGTACTAATAAACAATTCAGAGTGTATCAAATGCTGTTGTTTGAAGGTTGTTTAGCAGCGGGGCTAAGACAAAAGAAATGGCAATTAGGTATATATTTAGCAGTCTTTCTGCAGGCATCTGGAGTTCATTTCAGCAATAATTCAAAAACCCCAGGACACTTTCTGCCTCCTGCTGCTAAGTGAATGTAGGAGTAAAGCTGCTATTTTCACTGACAAGACATTTTGCTTGTGAAATTCTCCCACTTGCGCATAATCACTGTTCTAGCAAATTACAACATAAAACACAGCTCTCCATGGGTCAGGGGGACTATGATGCCTTCTCAGGTGATACAGGATTGTAGGGGGAATGAAAGCAGTCTCAAACCAAAGAATTTATGTACATTATGTGAGCCCTTAGCTAGTCTGATCAAGCTGGACAAAGCATTTACCTCAAGACTTTCTTTTTTTCAATAAGCCTTGCAATTCCTCTTCCCTGAGCCTCAAATGCTTGTTTTTGCTGTAGTTACGTGGGCATAGTCTTCTCTCTCTTAATAAAAGAGTGGTTTGCTTTTTACCATTGGTAGATTTTTCTTTCAATATCCAGAAAGGGAAACTCCATGTGTTTGTAATATTTATTAATCAGTTTTTGAGGTGTGCAGAGGATAAACAGGCATCTTCCATTCCAGGAGACATAAGTAAAAAATTTGCTTAAAGTAACTGCAAGTAAAAGTGTAACTTTTGGGTTTGAAAGGAGAAGGAGAAGGCTCCCAGGAAAGCTAGGCTGATGTTTGCCATTTGAAGTCACCAAGCTGGGTAAATTCAGGTTCTTTCAGGTTGCTCTGACTAGTACTAGTATGTAGTTGTTTTTCCCTACTTTTGACTATTTTTAGAGTCAGTAATATTGTATGAGAGGTAGAACGCAGTGGGTTTCAGGGAAGTGTTGCTGCCAAGTACTGCTATCAAAAGGCAAGGGAGCAGGGAAACAGCGTTGGCATTCATTCGGGCAATCCGTGAGGTCTCAGCATGGCACATGTTACATATATGCACTGACAACCGTAGAACAGTGGCTTGACTGTACAAATGTAAATGAAAGCCTGATTCAAGCTGATTATAAAGAACACAGGTCATGTTCTGCATGTGCTGTCCCCCAAATCCTCATCTCAGCAAATTTGGTACGATCCAGCTAGTCTGTACTCTGTCCTGTCCTTGATCTCTTCAGATTCTGTCAGTGCCTGGACTTTTGTTCGACATTAAAAACAGCAAGGACAGACAGTCAACCACTTTAGTTAGTCGGTATGGTCTTGTTTAATGTGGGTAGGTATGTCTTAACTGGATATTCTGTTTTTAAGTCTGTTTGGAAAGGCTCTCTCAAAGAAAAAGATGGCAAAAATAATTCTCACTGTTACAACTCAAAGCTGTTTCAGGTGCATGTCTCATCAACTGCAATGTACAGTTGCTATATGGGATTTTTGTGCCAAAAAATCCTATATAAGCATGGATCTGCCAGTCATTGGAAGAACAACTTTGTTCCTTGTCGTTCTTTCATTGTTAAAGCTCACCAGAGTACACACAGTCTGGCTCATGGCTGATTTCTAATTGCCTTTTCATGGCAACGAATATCTGCATGAACCAGACAAACATGGCATGATCCTCACTGAGTTAAAATTAACTTCTGTTCACCATGGTGTGCTGTAATGAACCCTAGTTACTTATTACCAGTCATTCTCTCGTCTCTGCTTGACTGGCTGAATTGCTCTTTCCATCACTGGTTAAACAACAGCGTGGGATATAGCCATGCTGTTAATGCACACACTGGGTCTCCAAATAGCGATCCGCTATTGCCAGTTTGCACTGTTCTCTCTCCTTTCTTTTATCCTGGAATCAGCTTCTCTCTGAGCAAAATTGCAGCCTGAGTCACAAACAGGGCAGCACAGAGCCCCCATGAGTAGCAGCTGCTGCAAAGATTTGCTGAACCTCTCTTTTTGTGAGCTTTGTTCTTTTTCTAGCTGATACTGACTGTTTTTGTCTTTTTTGGCTCTTAACATGCAGGGAGGTTGGGTTGTCGTCTTTCATACTGGTTTTCTTTCCTGGAATGTTTTCTGCTATTTGACCCTTGAAGCATGTACATTGTGGGAAGGCAGCATGGGGACCCTGACAGAGTCACCCTGCTTCATTCCTCTGAATGTATGAGTAAAACAGAAGCTCCAACCTGCCCTTAAAAGGCATCCTACTGTTTCAAAGCTATATGTAGGCACTAGTTAGAGCGAGAATACTGGTTGGTTACTTGCATGATAAGAATTTAGGTAGCCAGATAAATCCCAACTGCCCAGACTTTGTCTGGACTCCGAATGAGCACAGTGTTTTGTGATGGTTTTAGCTACTCCTGCTGGATCCTGAAGTCAGTGAAAGCCTTTTTAGCCTGGCTAGTATTATGTATAGAGCTGGACAAACATCTCTGATTGTTCTATGGTAAAATAACTTACATTTTTATTAAGAACATAAATCTCTTCTGACACTGTTTTGAGCTTGTTTTGCTCAGAATATTGTCTAAACCAGAGCACAATCGAAGTTGTTTGTGGGTAGCAGATATTAAAGGAATAAATTATGACTTTGATCCAGGGTACTTGATTCCTGATTTTATTTGTGCTGTCAGTGAATGGATGCTGTAGAACTAACGAAAGTTATCTAATGTGCTTATATTTCAGCCTGTTTGTAGTTTCAGCAGGCAACTTATAACCCATCAGTTTATCAAGAGCATTTAATAAAGTTTTTGGTAAGCTAACTACAGTGTATTTGAAGAACTCATAAGTTCCAATTTATGGATGAAAAAGAAGGTTTAATTAAATAAGTCTCCATAAATTTACTCACAACTCTTGTCTTAGCTCTTTAGCAAAGCATATATAATGTTGTCATCCCATCTACTTTTAACAAAGTGCTATCTGATGTGGTTCTTCCTAACTGGTTATTTTATTTCCTCAGATTGTTTACAGCACTTTTGAACTCAAGCCTCTAAGTGCGACATGAAGCAAAGCTGATGTCTTTGGAGTGCTGGCTTAATACTTATCCAGCTATTTGCAGGAAAGCTATAAGAAATGGAAAGGTTACAGGTGTCATTCACCACTGTGGGTTTGCAGTGTAAATAACAAAAAGTGGCATTTACTCAGTGTTTCCATTTTTAAGATTTTCATGTGATCACAACAGGAAAAAATTATATGAAAAAGGGTTTCATTAGACTTCCAAAGCTGATTCTCTTATCCTCATTTTTAGTTTCTACAGACTGTACCCTGTAGCTGTAATAATGCTTGCTGTTGTCAAGGATAGGCTGTTCAGCCAGTGTTCTCACTTTCCTCCCTTTATTAGAAAATATGTCCTTTCTAAAACCTGTGCTCTGATTGAAAACGGGACAGAAACCATTGCCGTGGCACTTCTTTTGCTCAGAATTTTTCTGATGAATGTAAATGTCTCATGGGAAGGGAAACAGCATTGGTGTTGTTCTTGTGGCCAGACACGTTAGCAACTTTCGAATCAGCCCAGCAAGGTGTCGTGACTGGAGAGCAGGATGACCTGAGGAGGCTGAACTGGGGGTTGCTTCTGCCATGATAGTCAGCTGAAGTTCTCCAGGTCTCCTCTGAAGTTGCATCATTTGCAAGAAGGAGGGCAGAAAAAAAGAGGCTGACCATGGGAATTTGCAGTTTGACTGTGGTTTGTTTTGTTTTGTTGGTTGGTTTGTTTTGTTTTGTGTTTTTTTGAGAGACATATGCAAGGAAACTTTGACCCAAAATGCATCTTAAAGCATTGCCTGTTCCATGATGGGGAGAGCTATGCTGGGACAGCAGTACCGCAGGCACCTTATACAGGTGCTGATGGTCTGGGTGGCCATAGGTCGTTGGAGCTTGTGCAGAAATCCTGCCTCTTCTCACCCCTTTTCTCTTAAAGGCTGTATCTGTAGCATCGGGGTTTGCTGTTGGTGAAGCATATTTTCTGGTGCTACAGAGTTGATATAAAAGCGAAACAGTGCTACTGGTTCACTGCGGGCTGCTGGTGTATGTGGGACATAAAACCCATAGCTGTGCAAAAGCACGGGAGTATGATAGTTAACTCACCAGCTTGAAATAGTAAATGGCTTTTGAACACCATGATCAACAGCCGTGATGCAGCTAGAGTCTCGTTAGGGCTCTGCTAGGAGGAAGTCATTATGGCTAAACGCTTTGGGAGGAACCCAGCATCTATCTAAGTGAGCTGGTTTCATCAATGCTGCACAATAGCTATGACAGTAGAGATCATTATTAAGAAAATTGGATTAAATTGACAACTATTTAAGGCTGATTTCCCAGACTTTGGTGCAAAGGAGATGCTCCACACCGTGCTTATGGTGGCAGAGGTACAGTTGATTGGGGTTTTGGTGTTGGTTTTTTTCCCCTTTGCATCTATGTCTTTTGGCATTTCTTGTGCAACTGGGCAATAATCCTTGAGTCCTTTGTTTGAAAGATAAGTCCTTGGCAGATGCTGTGCCACTACACTTCCTTAAGCTGCATGATTTGAGTAATCTTTTTCTCCCAAAATATCTGCCATGGCATATAGCTGAGCATAAGACAATGTGTCAGTATGTGCTCCAAACGCAAGAGGAAGAAATATTCCTTGAGCAGAGGTACTGCACTTAGTTTTAGAAGGCATGGGGAAGGCTTTTGTGTTCTCTGATACCCTGGTTTGCAAATATTGGTAACTGGCCTCCAATAGTTTACAACAAATGTCTTTCCTATAATATTTGGTGAATAGCATGAACTCTAGGCAAATGGATCTAGATATGTATTCTCTGTTGCTCATATAAAATTTTTATGCGTGCCTGGAGATGTTCAGATTTGGAAGTGTCATTCTTCGCATAAGTAGTTTCTCTGTGCCTCTCGTATGATCACAGGCCTTTCCACAAGCATTTTGCCAGAGCACATTACTGATGCAACATTTTGCTGAGTATAATTACATTCTGCTAGGAAATTTGAATTCTCTCCATAACCTAATGTCTATTGAAAGACTCTCCTGAGATTTGAGCTTGGATTGCGAAGGTGTCTCTGACCTTTTGTTATTGTTTTTCTCTGTCCACAAGAGTAAAAATGCTATTATTCATACCAGTAGCTGCAAAAATCAGTTAATGGGCAGTGACTGTTGACGAGAATGAACTGAGTGAAGAGAAAAGCACAGCTGAACCCAGGACAGTGACAGCTTGATCAGAATGGTCTCTTTTACAGCGCATGAAACGTGAATAATTTCCTGTCTGTTCCATCACTTTAGTTAAGTAATTGGAAATCTTATTGATCTACACAGGGCTTAAAACAGAACAGTCTCAGTGGCAGGGCTGTGGTTTCTGCAAAGAGGTGTTGTTCCTTATTACTATTAGAACAGGAGCCACCCATCTCTACAGCAGCTGAACTTGTATGAGCACCATGTCAGGAAATCCTCCGATGTGGGGTTGGCGTGGGTGAGCAGAACTACACATGATGCTGAGCTCACTGGTAAAATTGATGCGTGTGGATTTAATGTTGTTCTGAATACTGACTCAACAGTTCATATATTTTCTGTCACTGCATTTTGCAGAGATCTTCTATCAACTTACTTTCTAAAAGAAGGGTGTATTGAGCATCGCCAACCAAAAAATCTGTGGAATCCATCTCAGATGCTGTTGAAAGATCATCTCTCTGTTCTCCCCATCCTTCCTTCCCTATTTCATTGATGCTGTGTGGGTGACTGGTTCTTAGACTCTTCTGAGTTCACAGTGGGTCTCTGCTGTTCCCTTCATCCTTACCATGCACTGCTTAGTAGAATAAATCTTACTCTGGGGGACTGAAAACCTAAGAGATGGCAGGATCTGAGAAGGGAAACCAGCTTGTTCTTCCAGTCAGCAAGATCCAAGAAGCATCTGTTCAGAGCAGAACAGCGATATAGACCAGTCCTAACAGCAGCTGGCCGAGCTGAAACTCAGAAGGGAAAGAATTTGGCAGTATAGCCCTTTATGTACTGGATTTGCTGTAATTAAATATTTAGCTGTGCTGCAGCTTGAGGGCTCCAGGACATGAAAGTGCTATAGACTTAAGTTTCTTGAATTTAATGAGTATTTTGCATGTCATTTCTTACCCTTTTCAAGTAAAAAGTTGGGTAACTCATCTGAAGTCTCTCGTGCAGAAACAGCTGTGTGTCAGGTCACCTGTTGTATAAAGTTAGTTTAGCATTGTCATTGTAAGTAACTAGGAGAGCCTGAGTTATGAAGTCCTATTAGATTTCAGTCAAGGTCTAAATCCTGAGATAAATCTTCACTACTAATGAAATGTAGCTGATATATGGCTGATCAGCATGTGCACATATGTGTGCTTTCACACTCCACTGCCTCTTCATTGGTCTGTGAATCTCAGTGATATATTTTTTTTACCTGTCAGTTTTATGGGATGTTTTAAGCAAGTAGTCCATAGTGTTCTATAAACAAGCTAATGAATTAATACTCCCAGCGTCTTTGTGTGGCAGACAAGATGTACCAATACATTGTGCCCACCTTCAACAAGAAGTAAACTATGTAAATAAATCAGAAATTTTTTTTAATCACAAGTTAGTGGAACAGCTGAATGCAGAATTTAGAACTCCTGACTCTTTGTTCTCTGGTCCTGGTCGCTTTTTACCAGGTATAATGGAGAATAAACTACTATGTTTTGGGGCAGAAGTAAGTGCAATTGTTTCTTTTTCAAAGGAAAAAAAATCAAAAGGCAGAAACTTTGAAGCATTCAGGCATTAGCGTTGTTGGATTACTTACGCTAAACACGATCTGAATTTCATTCATGCCCTCCTAGATGTAATTATCTATTTGCTCTGCAATGAATGCAGTATTGAAAGATGTCCCAGTGCAGCTGGTTATGGTGCAATATAGAGTGCTGTTGGGTAATGTGCACATGGTAAAGGAGATAAATACATTTATTGTGAATTATTTGAACAAGCTGTTACCGTGTTTTGCTGTCCTTGGTTATGCTTTGAGGCTTCTGGCTGTTGCACCACGGTGACAGGAAGCCTTTCATTCAGCATGTCACACAGTGTGTTGGTCACTGGACGGTGCTGCAGAAGTTAAGACAAAGCGTGGCTGGCACTCATTTATTTCAGCTGCACAGTTTCTGCTCCTGTTGTATGTGATAACAGTGCCCATCACCTTGTATGCTGCATTCTGCAGAGTTCGTCATGAATTTATTGCCTGTCTGCAAGAACGCTGGCTCCTTCCACGTGGCTTTCTTTCTCACCTCCTTTCTTTCCTCTTGGGACCCTTTCAGAAGCATACAAGGCATGTTTTTGCCAATTCTCAGACAAATGTAAATAAGCATTTTATTCTTCCACCCATCCCGCTCTTTCTTTATCTTTCTTTCTTCATCTCCCTTTTCTCATTCCATCCCTGGTGCAAGACAAGTGATCAGCTTGCCAAGAACTAGGAACTGCTGTCCCAGAGCCTGGGCATGTGCCCACTAAGTTGAGGGGAGGGAGTGTAATCTTACCAGAGTCAGTGTGTGGGCCTGTTGCCAACAGCCTCTCAAGTACTGCTGAGCTGTACTTGAGTTAGATGATAGAGGAAAAACCTGTGTTGTTATTTGTGTGATGCATCTGATTGCTTAGTAGTTGTTGAAAGTGTGGTAATTGTATTCTGAGTGTTCAGTTAGAGTGGTAGTACAGTAAGGTATGGAATTACCTCTCCCAGTGGCTCAGATATTGTCGCAGCGTTCCTGAAAGGCTACCGCAGATTTCTGTGAGAGTGGATTGGATCTTAAGTGGTGAATTTGTTTACATTTGCCTTCATCAGCCACAGTGCCTAATTCAAAATGCTAAACACAGCCAGGTACGCAGGCCCACTTGGGATTTATTTAATGAGAGAAGAGAGAATAATACCTTCCATGAGATTGTATTCTTTTGTCCAGCTATCAAAATCTCTCAGGGCCTCAGAAAAATTGCGGCAGTCCAGAACCTATTTTCAAAAGCAGAAACTTAACATTTTGTTTCAAATTGCAGAGACCTGGGAAATGATGACCAAAGTTTTCAGAGAGGTAGAGCACTTGCAGCTTAAAGTAATTTCTCTCTGTGAGATCAAGTCCACCTGTTTCCAGTCAGATAACCAAGAATCAAAGTTTCCGCCATTCGTTATGAAAAGCTGGGAATTAACCACTGGAGAGCTTTGAAAAATTCCAGCAAGCCTGTTTGCAGACTGAAGTGCCTGGCTGCCTTTTTTTGTATTTGAACCTAAGGTTTATTTGCATATACATCCCATGGGCACTTTCTCCTTCATGTAATCCATTCTCATGCTGATTTTTCCAGTCCCAGTTACTTGTATAGGTGGTTAAAAAGCTTCGGTTGAATCTTTTCAGTGATGGGATTGGTGGAAATTTGTCTAACCTTTCTTCCCTCCCTGCTTTCCTCGGTCTCTGCAAGTACAATTTCTCTCTGTATTCTGCCTACTAACCTTATGATTCTCGCCCCCCCTCCCCTATTTCAGACTTTTGATATGAATTAATTTATTTATTCTGCGAGAAAAAGTTTATTTGCTTTCCTTCGTTTTTTCTGTAGCGTTCTGTATTTTTCACTCAGCTTCTGCTTAGCTCTACATGCTTAGACATAGCCCTAGCTCTGCCTGCACACTTAGCCTGTTCACCAGGTCTCTGACCCCTCTTGGCATAACTGAGCAATTAGTGAGATCCTTTATGCAGCTTTGATGGAGAGTTCCAATCCTGTCCTTAGTTTGCTGGACACGAGCAGGTGAGAAAGAGGTCTGCTTTTTCAATGAAGGCTTATTTCCCATACCTAGCACGCAGTCACTTGCATGGTGAAACTGCTTTTGGAACCAGAAGCACTCTTTTTGGCCTTGCTGTCTTCCTGATATTTTAGACTTCTGCAAGAACAGACCATCTGCATCTCCAATGCTACTTTTTTTACTTGACTGCTGTGGAAGTTCCCAGAGGTGAATTTGATCTACTGAATGAAAATATAAACAGAAGTGTGTAGAAACTGGATTTACAGTTCTGGAGCATATAAAATGTTAGACAAAGACAGTTGGATGTGAGCTTTACATAGCTTTATGTACAGGAGTTGTTGATTTCAAGTGTGAATTTGATATGGTGGTTGGAACTGAAGTAAGTGCTGGTGAAGTAAAACAGTGCTGACTACAGCTGTGTTTTGATATGCATGAGAGCATCCCCTTGAATTATCAAGGGGGTATTGCTGTGCTACCATTGGCATAATGGATTACACAAAGCTGAGACTGAGAGGTTTTAGCTGACAGAAGCAATAATATGACAAGGTTTTTGCAAACTGGAAAACAGTTTCTTTTTCTAGAGTACACTTCATAAACAGAAGACAGAGTAAATACACAGCTGTATAGTAAGGCTATAAAACATCCACTTCTCAATAAATTATGAAGCAAACATGCAGTTTAGCATAAGAAGGCAAAAATAAAAAGGTAGGAAATTTATTATGAAATGCACTACATTATTAAGGCCAGTGTCTTAGAAATAAACTGGTTGATTTTGACCAGTGCTGTTTTATATATGTAAATCATTAGCACTTAATGATATATTCTGGTTTTGCTGTCTGTACATGCTTCTTATTAATACTACTTATTAATACGACTTGAGCTGATTTTTATGTTGTTGGAAAGGATGTGATGGAATAAGCAAATGTTCTGGCTTTTTAAACAGCCGAGCCCAGTGCTGTGAAGTTTCAGGTGGAGCTGGGCTGTTCTGCAGCCCCCACAAAGCCCCCAGGCCCCTCCGGACTGCAGACCCAGTGGGTGCAGCGGTTTGCTGATGAAATGTGCCATCTAGTGGCACGTCAGCGGGTGATAGTTAATCTAAAAACAAAAAAGAACATAAAGCAAATGGACTTTTTAATGCATTTTTACACAGCAGGGAAAACGGGTGGAGGTTGACAAATCCTCATCTTGCCACCTTTTTCTCCCCCTAAGTAACAGGCATTCATGGATGGTTATTTGTTTCCAAAAATGCCATTGTTTCTACTGTCTGTTGACCGTTCACTGCTCTCAGGCTGTTTGCTGAGGTCTGAAATTGTCTGCTGTGGCGGAGTACTTGGACAGAATGATTAGTGCTGTATTCACGAAGCTTCAGAAGTCACATTGTAACATCATTGTTACTGCCTCCATCTGAAATGCTGATTCTCAAAAACTTGGTTCAAATGCCTAGTACTACCCAAATTTCTTTGACATGGCACCCAAGCCTTGCTGCCCCAAAGTATCCCTATTGTCCACCTCTCCTGTATGTGACTGCTAAACCTGGCTCTTACTTGTACTTAAGTGGTGTGCAAATTGGATTTTGTGCAAAAAGTGGCCACCAGAGCTGCCTTAGTAGTTGGTACAGACACTCAGGATGTTCAAGGTCCAGGGTTCAGTCCCTTCACTGGTTGATTATTTTGACCTCAGATTCCTGTTGGTGCTGAGGTTCCACTAAAGAGTTTCTGTTGGAAGACTCAGCAAAAGCCTCCAGCCATTCTTAGAAAACCCTATAAGAGGCTGAATCCTGCCACGTGTGTGCCATGGTTTTACAGCTGCTGAAGCCTCGCTTTGACTGAATGGTCATGGTCTGGTTTTGGTTCTGCATAGCACATCGCTCGTGTCACTGATACCAGGGGGGCAAAGGCATCCTGAGCTGTGTACAAACACCAACACGAACCCCTTGGCTTTGAGATGGGGTTTGGGAGAGAGGGCATAGACAGGAAGCGTTGCCCTGCTCTTGGTACAGGTGTGTTTGGTGTAATGTGGTACAGGTTGCAGCTCGCTGTCACAGCCTGGGAGCATGGTTCGAAGAATATGGTGCTGCATGTGCGTTGCACTGCGGTGTAAGAGTCCCCTACATGCTCTTACCCTGTGCTAATACAGGGGCACCAAACCCTAACTGGAAGCAGGTGAGATGGAAAAGCTTGATTTGAAAAAAAAAAATGGAATGAAGTAATCTTTGTTATTACTCAGGGAAAGAGGTGTTTGAGACAAACAACACCTGCCAGCTTTATAAAATGAAAAAAGAATGCACACCGAGGATCTTTGTTTTCTGTAGGTGATGTTTGCAAAATGAAGTTAAACACTGAAAGCAAGGTTTTGATGTTTCTGGAGACACCTGTGTGATTCAGTCAGAGTCTCTGTTACTTTGAGAACCAGCTATCTGTGTGAATCCCATCTAATCAAGTACTTGTCACCTTGATTTAAAAAGGGCTTCTTTTAGATAGTTGGCTTAAGCAAAATGTCATTATTTTTCTGTCCCTTTCTCTTCCAGGATATTAAACACAACGTTATTTGAACTGTATGAAGCCCTGGGCAATTTTCCTGCCTTGTGGGTCTTCAATGTGTTGCTTGTGATTCTTCAAATTCTGCACTGTTTTTGGTCTTACCTAATCGTAAAGGCAGCCTACAAAGCTATTTCAAAGGGCAAGGTAAGACAGCATGGTTCTGTTTCATGTTTGTGATTTTAACTTTTTCATTATCAATACAGAGTCACTGACTTTTTGGTTACTTTTTGTTTTGGTTACTTTTTCTTTCTAATCCATAACATGTTACTGAAGACACATGTTGTTTCATGTAAACTGTTCTTTCCTTTCATGGAAACTTTTTTCCACTCTTTCTAACAAATGTCAGATAAGTTAATATACTCTTTATAGTGTTTATATTTATATGTGCTTCCACACTTCTTTTTTATATTCTGATACACTGAACCAAACTACATTAGGGAAATTGGATTAACAAAAAAATCAAGGCAAACTGCTTTCTTGGGGCTACCAGTTACCTGGTTTTTGTCTTTATAGCAGTTGTTAGCTAAGTGTTCATTTCCCAGCTGGTAGTGATAGTGATAATAACACAAACTGAAATTCTGCTGCCTTTGCTAATGGCAAAGTGACAAATCACAGCCTCTTTTGGTACTAACGAGGTTCTGCAAAGGGCTATGTACTTTCTTTCTAGGATTCCTACAGCAAGACCATTTGGGCTAAAATGTAGTGTGTTGCTGCCATAGTTACATTTGACAGGGAGGTACAATTCACAGAAATGCTAGCCCCATTACACTTGCTGTGCAGATATGGCGCTCACATTTACATGATAGAAGTGACACGTACATATAATATTAAAATATCGTTTCCCCTTAAGGAGCTCATGAGTATATGTTTTAGGCATGTAACCGCCCCCAAAGTGAATAGGATTGTTCTGCAGAAAACTGCTTTCTATGAATGTGCTGGAGAGTTCAGCCTTGTTCTGGACAGAGCCCAGAATCTGCCACTTGCTCTGTATGACAGACAGTGCATTCGTGAACTGTATTTTGCCTGGAAGCCACACTTCAGTCTCCTCTGCTTTTAGCAATTGTTAGCCTCAGCTCTCCTGTCTGAATTACACCAGTGACTTCAAACGGTGCTTCCTGCTCTCTCTTACTCTGCTTGTTTATCCTTTCCCTTGTGCTGTGCTGGAAGGCTGGGAAGTGGAACCCCTTGCATGTAAGTGTCTTCATATTTACTATCCAAAAGACTTATTCTGCACAATACTAGTGTTTGTGGGGTTTTTTAATTTGTGCTTTCTGTGTGGTGTTTTTATCCATTGTTGTGTTTATATATTTAAATGAAGGCTATCTTCAAAGGCTGTTTCTACTTCTCACCTGTGCATTGCCTAATACCTTTCAAACCCACTTCTGTCTATAGTATCTGGATGCTATCATGTTACAACCTTTTTTAGACATATATGTCAGCAGGATAAGCAGCTGCTCCGTCACCATTCAGGAAGCGTACTTGAGAGCATAAGTCCTCTACCTTGTAGTTCAAAAAATTGCACAGGAGAAAATTTAGGTGGTACAAGAGCAGAGTTAGACACTCGCAGTAAGACAGGGACTGGGTTAAAGATGAGTATGCATGACATAAAAATGGAGGATTCTTCTTCCTTCAGATCTTAACTAACTTCCTCACTTCCAACCCCATTCTTTCATTTCTGCAGTAAAATAGGCAGTGTTTTCACAACGTGTTACTGATATGTTACAGTAGATCTTAATCCTTAATTATTGTTCTCTTGTTGTATTACTGTATGTATTCTTTGATTCTGGCTTGAACCAAAAAGCTCCGTCGTTTCCTTACAGTCACCTACTGCTTGCTTCTTTTTCAAATTCTACAGGTAGCAAAGGATGACCGAAGTGACATTGAGTCAAGCTCAGATGAGGAAGAAACAGTACCTCGTTCAAAAACCCCTCACAGCACTGTCACCACTAATGGAACCAGCGGTGCCAATGGGACAAATGGGTATCTTACCGGCAGCACTTCCTCAGAGGAGCATTAATCCTTGAGTTCAATTGTGGGGCATGAACAGAATGAACTGTTTGCTGCTGGAAGTAAATTATAAGTTGTGAATGCGGTTTCTTCATATATCTCAGTATCAGAAAAAAATTAGGAGTATCAAAGCATTCTAATAGTGCACTGCCATATTTCCTGTTTGTGAATGAAGACAACACACCATTCTGTATACGTAGGCATGCTGTATGTGTATGTAACTGACACAATGGGAGCAGTATTTTCACTTGTACTGTCTTTAAAATATTATTTATTTTGTATTCTTTTGGGAACTTCTGGACAAAAGGGAATATCCATTCTCTCAACTTTTTTCTCTTGCGATTCTCAGTGGTGGAGAGCATCACGCTCAGATCTCTTCTGTCCATCCCTGTTGCTTTTGCTGAGTCTGCTATAAGTAATAGTTGTTTGATTTGTTACTTACAGTAAGATAGAGTATAGCTTTATAGATTATAGATCTGCTTCAGATATTTTTGCTATCTTTGTGTTTTAAAGTGCTGGTTTTGAAATTGCCTATCAAATCACAGTGGCCGTTCCTCCAACATAAAGTTTTAAAACACTGGACTGATATTTTAAATATTAGGTAATGTGCTCAATTAGCAATTTGGGAAGAAAAAAAAAAAACAAACCAAACAAACTGTGGTAATTGTGGGATATTATTGTAGCATAATTTAAAATTCAATTTGGTGGTTTATCACATTAGAAGTAGACTTGAGTAGTTGTGCAAATACCCAAAAGCATTGATGTTAACAGTGCTCAGATTTTTTCATTTGCCTTGCAATTTTTGACTTCTACAGGTTTTAGCTTTTTGCAGAGATTCCATGTTGAAAGGTGTTTATTCATGTGCAGCATTGTGAATCCAGACCTCGCTCCTGGAACTCTGCTTGCAAGTTCAGATGGATGAGAGCAGAGATGTGATGGAGAAAACAGCAGATGAAAAGTTCATTGCTTCTTCGGACACAGTTCAGTCTAGGTATCATTCTTACTGCTACTTTCTTGGTAGGGTGAAGAGAGAGATGGCAGAATGTCATACGTCACTAGAAGTAGTTTATTTTAAATGCATGGAAACTTGAGCAAAATTGAATTAACATAATTCACAGCAAACTTTGAATTCTCATCACCTCTGGAAATAAAATTAAGGGTGTCTGTAAAATAATTTTGCTCTCCTTTTTCATCCAAGATTTACAAACTGTGTCCCAAAGAAGACAAAGTAACACCCAAAATAAAAATATTTTTAGACATTATATACACACTTCTTCCAGTCTCTGGGTCATAGTTTGATGTAGGATGCTAAGGAACATACAGCTCTTGCAAGACACTTTCCTGCGATTTGTGACAGCAGTGCCAAAAGTCTGTGAGGTTCTTGGGTAAAAGACTCTATGCAACCTACTGTTTCAACAGTATTGTGTATGTGCACACAGAACCAATGTGCTTATAGACCAAAGACTTATACATAAATAAAATTTAAAAAAAAAAAAAAAAGGAAAAAAAAAACGGAAAAAAGTAATAAAAAAAGGGAAGGAACAAACCAGGAAAAAATGTAATAGGTTGTCTTCTGTATACAAAGGGATTGGAGTGCTGTGTTCAGCTGGAGCTCTAAGTGAGGAACTCTTTCTGATTCCTTCCACCTATGCAATTAGCAAAATATGGATGGATTCTAATGCCGTAAACATGTTTAAAGGCTCTATTTTATACAGACTCCAGTGAAGAAAGTTGTGTTGCCACTTCTTTCTTTTGAAAAACTGAGATTTGTCCTATTCTGCTGGTCACTCTTGAAAACTTCTGAAACCTTTATTATCTCTAAAGACCCCTGTGAGTTAGCAAAAGATGTGCTGAAAGTAAGGACAGAATGGCATGAATGAAAATATTACCTCCATTTAGTTAGACTATAGAGGTAAGAAAACTGAAAAATTGTAAATCGTGGAAGAAGAGTTGTCAGTTTTACTACCCACAGAGCATCTTTTGAAAAAGACAGGTAATGTAATTCAGCTACTGCATAGCTTCTGTGTCCATGAGTGTACTGTGAGGGAGCAATGGAGTCTTATTTAAATCTCCTTCTCCCTCAACAGTTTCTCTGCCTCTAATTTTTCTCATCTGTCTCCTGTGCCTCTAATTTCATACAGTTATCTGCAAGGCAGGTTATACATGTGAAAATACACTGATTGCAGCAGAAAGTATCCCATCCTCAGTATTTGAGGTGGCAGTTGTTTAATAGTTACTGTCAATAACCAAGATTTTAAAACAAAACTATCCTGGGATATATTGAATGAATGTTATAATTTCTGAAATCTGACCTGCTAAGATGATGACTGAGAATAACAATCTTGACACACCTCTTTCATGCTGTTGATTACTACCTCTACTGGAGCATTTCCCTTCTGCAAAGGTGGTTAAAAAAAAATGGCATTTTGGCAAAATATTTTGTCTTACAAGGGAACAGAATGTTGCTCTGAACTATCAACATACGCAACATAGATAACATGCAATAGTACTGTGATGTTTCTGGACAGAGAACAGTTCCCAAAACCAATCCCTGTGCCAGAGGCAGGAGACCTTTTGTCCCTGTTGGTCCTCCCCAGTTGTGCTCTCTAGTGTTGCCTCAGATGTACAGTCAAGGTACAGCCCTGGAGATGATTTACCATCACGGCTACAGATGCTGTTAGTGTACCCCCCCTCTTAAAACATGAAACTGGGATTGAAACTGTTCCTTTGAGGTTCAGGTGCACCTGTCATGGGCTAAAGCATGTACATAGTTACCGTGGTTCAGCTGAGTCCCAATCACTTCTCTCCTATAAACCTGGCTTTTTGGAGTCCGTTCTTAGCAGCCTAGAATAAACTTAATACAGAATTGTCTGTGAAACAGGTGAGATGAAAGATTTGCTGAAACAGGATAAGAGTAATGAAGCACTGAGAACTTCACTATGCTGAACAATCATTAAACTTTCAAGCTACATTTTTTTAATGGAAATAAAAAATTCATAGCATTTTTTTCTGTCTTTAGTGGGATGGACCAAGTGTGTTTAGAACTCACACATAGCAATATGTTTTGATTCGTTGCTTTAACCAATGGGTGTCAAATCTTCGACTTCATCTTCTACTCTGCAAAGAGAATGTCATGCAACTGTTTTTTTTTAATCCGAATTTGTTTGCTTCTCTGCTGAAGAGCTTTGCAAGGTGCTTTTGGATGCCATCAAGTATTTAGAGGATGACCACACATATTCCAGAAAATTGATTGAAATTATTCGCATGGCCCATGGTAAATGCGAGATCTTAAAAGGTTCTGTATATTCATACCTTTTGTAGAATTGTCATTTTAGAAATGAGAGTTTGTACGCTGTAACCTCTGTGTCTTCTAACTTCTGTGCTCTCTTTTTATCGTACAGTACATGACCCAGTGGTTGAGATGTTGAAGTAGAAAAATGAGGAAATGGTATTTAGAGTTTATTAATAAATAGTAAGTATTTGTCTTCTCTCCTAGCCAGCCCAGAATATAGTAAAGTAAGTTTCAGGTCTCCCTTTGTTTACTGTTTCCAATATTGACATATTTTATACCAAAAGGAAAATACATGGTGAGGTTTTTTTCATAAGAAACTAAAACCAAACATTGCAGAAAATGGTAGAAATATCTGACTAAACAACAAGGGTGGACGTTGGAGTCTTTTGGATCTTGATCAATGTTCAGTTGTGCTAGTTCTAAAATACCAAAGTGTCCCATGCTGTTTCCTTATTGCCAGTTTGTAGTTTTTTCTATGTGTTATTTATTTAATGATTCCAGCAGAATTGGAACAGGTGTCACAGCTTCATATGCTCCTGTCTCAGCCTGTGACCATTCTGTGTGACTGCCAATGCTAAATCCTTTTTCTGAGTCCCAAGTACCTGCACTAAACCTTTGCTTACAGTGAAGTGATTTGTGTCTTACATCCGTATCTGTTCCAAGGGAAAATCACTTTCTGATTCTGAAAAGGACATGGTGACGAAAGCTGTTACCCTGCAGCAAATGTCAATGACGATCAACACAGATCGATTTAGACACAACATGTGTCTTACGCAGAGTATTCTAGTAGGAAGCCTAATGCCTGTTCCATTCATCTTCTCATTACTGCAGCCTTTCCTCTTCTCAGACAACTATGGGCTACCATTGGTTTTCTACAGTGGATGATTTGGTATTTTTTTAATCTCTTTGCTACAACTCATTTTTGTATGTCTCCTGTTGTCTACTTCTTCTGACACTTGTGTGAGAGGAGATATCGAATACTTTTTACCCTTCTTGTAATGTAGACCTTAGTAGGCCGAACTTCAGTGTTCTGCAAATTACAGTTGCCTTTAAACAATAAAGCAAAACCAGTTTGTATTACTTGTTTTCACTGGTTTTGGTTTGGAATGGGGAACTAATGGGAACTTCAGTAAAACAACCTTATTATTTTTCCTTTCCTTTTAAAAAGCACTAGTGGAACTTTGGAAAAGTGGTGTACGTATATAGCCTTTAAATTGTAAAAATTTCTGATTGTAGTTGCAATGAAAACACAGTGTTTGAGTGCATCTCTACAGAATTCTGTCTTTAAAATTGCTTTCAGTTTAAAGACTGGATGAAATACTATGAAGTTATGTTTAGGAGCCGGGTCAGTGAGCACGCATGTTGGACAAAGACCAAAACAATTGTCTTACATGACCTAAAATGATCTGTGCAACAAAACACATTTTCTGGTTTCTGTTGAGCTTCAGCTTCTTGCAGTCCCAGGGTTTAACTTTTGTACACGAGCTCTCATACCATACTGTGCATGTTGGCTGCCTGCTGCAAGTCAGGGTGAGGCAGATGACACTGTTTCACCTGTGTTTTCATGACAATCCTGTGCTTGAGCAACTCTCTCAGAAATGCAGTGATGTGTAGGAACTCCACTGTCCCAGACACAGTGATGTGCTAGCTAGAAGTCCTTTCATGTATAGCTGTTGTGTAGAACTTTGGGAGTTAATTTGTGTTTTACTTGGTTGGTTTTGGTTTTTTTAATATGGAAAATAATTATTCCTCATAAAATCTCTGGAACCAATCAGTATTGTGGGCTATTTTGATTTGGAGACACTTTCATAATAAACATAAGTATTAGGAACGTAGTGTCGGTTTTCTTCTCTTTTCCATGAAATGCAATGCAAACAATATTTTCATTTGTTTTAGCTCAAAAAATGTTATCCACACTGCAGACTCCAGCATTTTTAGAGCAGTTCAAGTAGCTCTTTACTGAGTTTGTCACTACAGTATTTGATGTTACTTCTGATATGAACCTGTAACAGTAAGTGTTAGAAGGATAAGTTCTGTCTATAGAAATTAAAATATTTTTATTTTAAAAAAACATTTTACTAGAATTTAAAAAGTAAAAATTTGCGTGTTAATAATTACTGAAGGTCCAGCTGGGTCCACCTTGGAAAAACTGTCCTTTTTCAGTCTAGGTAGTCAGAGTTTCTTAAAAGTAGATGTTCAGTGTTTCAGGCTAAACTGTCAGTCAGCAAAGCACCACCTACAAACCAGTTCTGGAAGTGAGAGAATAGGCAAGGGCCACTCTTGTACAGTGGTTCTTCTGAGTAAAAGCTGAAGCTCTTGATTTTGCCAAGGAAGCCACATCTTTCAGACCTCTACCGTTAGAATAGACCACATCTGCTGGCTTATTTATGATAGGATTCTATGTTTTTTCACTACTGTTAAAAGGAAGATGGATAAAGGGTTTTGCTGGTTTTTCATACAAACAAGGAGCTGTCTTTGTGTATCAATGCACTGAGCTGGAATTGCTTTCCTACACTCACCAAAGTAAAGCCTACAAAATACCATTGTCTGGCAGGCTCTGGTGCAGCATTAAAAGAAGGAAGTATTTAGAAATGGGATGCATGAATACATTCTTACCACTTTGGCAGAAAATTGAGGCAACAGTTCTCATAACACAAATACCAGTTATATAGGAATCTCCACACATCAGTTGAAGTTTTGCCTCCAGAAGAGAAGTAAACCTGGGGATTTGCTTTGTGTTTAAAGAGCTAATTACTGTAGTTGTTAATATGTCCCCGTGAAAATATATGGAGGGTCTTTTACTGTATTTAATATGACATTTAAATCCTTGTTTATTGAAGAAATCTGGAAATTTGCCCAGTTGCATGTCTAATGTCTTTTTTTTTCCTATTCCACATTTACCCCTCAACTTACATAGCACAAGAGAGAGCCACTGTGTATGGAAAATAGCTAAGGATGATGTGAAAAAGTGCAAAAATTTTTTGTGTGCTGCCTTTAAGTCTGTAAAGGTGCCTCTGTACAAGAAGCATGGTGGTTCTCAAAAGAAGAAGATATGAGGTCTGTGCTGCTTTAGAAGAGCTAAAAGGTGGTGACAGAGTCTCCTGCAGTACAGAAGGTGAGTGGAAGGAATCCAAATGTGAAACTGTGCCAGATGGGCAAATTGCCATGTGACTTGGTGGCTCGTCATGCTGTGATGGATAGAGGCTGGGAGCTTGTGTGGAGGGTTTTCCATTCCACCCTGTTAGTCCTGGTTCTGCTATTGTGGGTGGAGGGTCGCTGATTCCCTAATTTATGCTGGTTTTTTGCTCCTCTTTGTGCCCTGGGCTGCAGGATGCTAGTCCTGCCTCTTGCCAGATTTTACACTGCCTACCCTTGTCAGTGGGTTACCTTCTTCAGTGGATTTCACAGAGCAGGATGCCAGTTTGTGCTCAGGTAACAGAGGAGTCCAGGATGGTTGCCGTATGGTTATCACAGGCTGTTTTCCAGAGTTCCCATGCTGGGGAATATTAAAATGTGAACACACTCTATAAGTATGAGAGATACCACATGGACTTTGCTGGAATGCACACTGGGCAAATTTGCATATCCAGGCTTCTTAGTGGTGACTGCCCTCTCTCCAGACTGTAAAATCCAGAGATCTGTAAAAAGTTAATCTCAATAATCCAACACCTATTTGTGCAAAGCAAATGAATGAAACAATAACTGTAACTAGGCAGAATAACGGTGTACCTAAGGCTCCTGCTGTGCCAGGCCTAACTGCAGTGCTCTGCCAGCAGAAGACAACTGCTCACTGGAGGCCTCTCCACCCTGCAGGGGAGCAGAGAGCATGGGTGAGGCTCACATCCCTTTTCTGCCTTAGAAGGCAGGTTTATTGCTATCAGATAACACACAATTGAGGAAAGTTCTATACCTGTCTTCAGCCCTGAGTGTGCTAGGCCATTGGTGATCCTGGTAGAGGGTTTGCTTAAATGCAGAGCTGTGTGCAACACTGGGGTGTTTGTAGGGTTCTGACTTTCAAATGTAGTTGTTTAGATGTGACACAAGACCATTAGCTCTTAGTCACTGCAAACTGCAATATAAAACCAAATATTATTCTGTAAGAGCAGCATGACCAGCTTGTAATGTGAGTGCTATAGTTCACTAATTAGATGAAAAGGTAAAGTACTTTTTAAAGCTACTTGCTGACAACATATATTTACATTCCCAAATTAATACCCTTTCCTAAACATCTGAAAAACATCATTGTACCTCTGATATTTTTAAACACTTCCAAGTGTAAGGTCCCCTCCCTAGGAAATGCTATGCAGCTTATTTTTCACTCATTCCAAAATAAGACTGAGTAAGGGTCCTGTACAACTGCATGCCAGTAGTGTTTCTTGCAGTCTCCACACATGAAAAAATCATAATGAAATTCAGAGGTGGAATGCAATCCTTAATTAAAATTACATGAGCTCCCTCCTGCATTAACCTAACTAGCAACTTTCTGTCCTGTTTCTGGGTTTGTTTCAAAGATAGCCTCCCCTTTCATTAGAACTCCCAATAATAGTAATTTTAGTCATTGTTACTTCTCTACGGTATTTTTTAAAAAGCTGCTTCCTACTAGAAAGGCTTGCTATTTTACAGGTATATTTGTATAGTCTCTCATCCAATTTTAATTTAAACTCAATTCAGCCAAAACATTTAGATGTTATTGTATCTCATTTTTATATGCACTTTCTTACTGAACAATCTCCAAGTGAGATCAGTGGCTATAGCTGTTATTTTACGGGACAACCTAATCCATATGCCAGGTCCAGAAAAGGATTTGCACATTAGCAGCATAGTTTGCTTAAAACGTAGCTCCAACATTTGGTCCTTCAGCGATGACTTGAGTTGTGGTACCAGCTGGACCAGGTGGATGTAAGAGGCAGCTGGGACTGCTGTCCAGTCTAGAAGCAGCTTCATCTTCACATGAAGTTCTTTAGATAGCTGTTCCCCTTTCATTGCAATTTCCTAGTAATTGAATCCATTTTTTTCAAATAAATCAATATTGTTCAATAAAGAACATGCGAGCCATTGAGATTGTTCATAGTTTAACTATGATGAGCTGTGCTACTCTTGCAACTAGTCCAAGCATCCAGCACACACTGAACTGTGTCACTTGGAAGAATTCTTATATAAGAACTCATCTGTAAGATTTGGTATGTAACTACTCTAAAATGCTAACTATGTCATTTGGAAGAGGAAAAATGGACTGCTAACAGTGACATCAGCTGGCAGCTGGATAGGATTAATGCACAATCAAAAGCAAGATTGGATGCAAATTTTTAATGTGTGTTCTGAACCAAAGAGTATGGTTGAGAAATGACAATTGAGGGAAACTTCAGCAAAAACAGCTGAGAAAAGTAATCCAGCTTTCTCATGTAAATTGCATGAATGTTGACTGTAAATTTGGTATTTTGATTCATTATGATGCCATTAACAAAGCACTTAGTAAAGGTGGTGCCTACTGTAAACAGTCCGAAGCAGACTGTCAGAATTGTGGACTAACCTTAGGCTGGAGCCTAAAATGACAGGGAATTGCTGCACAATTGCAGTTGACAGCAATGAGGATTGCATGTCAGAAGAGGTTTTCCCTCTCTGCTTTAGAAATGTTATTTTATCAGATGGCTTGTCTGCCTTTGCACAGAGTGTAGGAAAATACAGGCCAGTAAGTCATGTCAATACTGACAACTGATGTTAAAAGAATACAGTTACCAGTTTGCTGCATTGTCTTTCCATTAATGGGGCTATGTCAGACTTGGAGTTAGACAAGCAAGTTTATCTCATTAGCTTCATTTGGAAAAAAAAATGTATTAGTTATTTGCCTGTTATTATTTTTAACCTCTGAGGTAAGAATTTACATGAATGTGTTGTGCTTTAATTTAGCCTGTGCTGGGTTAGGTGTATGAGGTAATCTTCCATGCAGTTAGAATTTTTTCTTCTTAGTAGCTAGCATGGTCTTTTGTTTTGGATTCAGTTTTGGATTTTGTTTTGGTTTTCATGAGTAATAAGATAGCACCCTGGGACAGGGTTAATGTTGTCTTCCAGTAGCTTTCCAGTGTTTGGGATTTGGTATTAAAAAACTAAAAACTCACCAATATCTTGACTGTTGCCAATGGGATGAAGGACTTTCCAACTGTACAGCTGCAGGTGCAAGACAGTCTCTGGGAGAGAACATACCGAGACAGCACCTAGACCGACATCCAGGTTGATCAATGAGGTGTTCATACCGTGAACATCATGCTCAATGTATAAGCGGGAAGTTGCTGGAGGTGGCCCTTCTTCTTCGATGGCTGCTGTCCATGAGGGGTCCTGCTTCTTGCTCCCATTGTCTGACCCATGACTTCCCTACGCTCGGTCGGGAACTCTGCGTTTTGCTGGACTTGTGCTCGCAGGGTCTGCCTCTGGCACTCATTGCTGGGAGCATGCGTTCCAGTGGCTAAGTATTGCTCTGTATCACTCTTTTCATTATTATTCTATTAAATATGTTTCCATTTCAACCCACAAGCCTTTCATCTTTTTCCATTCCTTCTCCCTGGGGAAGGAAAGGTGGGAGACAGGAGCTGTTTGCTGTTGGGCTGCCAGCCTGCGACTAAATGATAACACCCCTCTGCCACTTCTAGCTACTCCTCACTTAGCCAAAAAGTTAATGTACACAGTCTGCTCTTAAATGCCTGGAATCCTTTATAATAATTGCCGTCAATGTAAAGTGTAACATGCTTCTAAATCAAAACAATAATGATGCAAAGTTGATGTTCATTCAACAGACATGTTTCTTTGCCAAGCAAGTTATTCCAGCTGAAGCTGTGGTGCGGAAGATACTGGATAGTGAAGAACTGAACCTATGGCCAGTGTGAAAGAATCCATTGAGGCAAGTCAGCCAAAGAGCATTTTTCCATGTAGAGAGTTACCCATCAAACAGTCACAGACCAGGTGAGTCAATAGCAATTACCATTGTTCAACATGCTGTGTCTGAAGAGGAGGGAAATAAAATTAACACTAATTGTATCTTCTTTCAATTAATCATTTCAGTGCATACTCACTTTGAAATATATATAAGGTCACATAAAAAAACACCAGGCACTTGCATGATTAAACACTATTTTTAGCATAGTCTGTCAGTCTCCCTGACAACTTTTGAACCCATTGTTCAGTTACCTCAAATTGAAAAGGAGATTGTGTTGCAGCTATCACTGTTCTTACAGTGTACTAAAAATCAGCAGCCAGGTAAAGGAGTGAACCACAGGTCAATGCTCCGCCCTGGAGGAAGGGTAAGCAGAGCACAGCCCTTGTCTTGCAGCTTGAGCAGCAGCCAAGTGGAGGCTGAACCAGCGTAACTGGGGAGCAGCGCTGGCCCTGGTCCAGGAGGAAGATGGTGAAGAAGAGCTGGGATGTTGCAGTGAAGAGAGTGGTACCATATAAGCACAAACTCACAGATCTGTAGGAAATCAGGCTTCATTACCTCTGCTTCTGCTGGAACCACGTGTTCATAAGCTCAAGATTCTAAAGGGTTCATTGTGCATAATTGTTAGAGTGATTAGGGATAATAAGGACAAAAAGAATAGAGGCTCACTGTCTGGCAAGCAGAGCCATTCCCCCCAACCTTTCAGGCATACAATCCTATTCAGCAGTCAAGCTCTGTGTAATTGGATTGCAAATATTGCTTTCAAAAAGGTAAGAGTTATTACCATAATTACTTAGTATGGCTTATTCATACAGTTAAAAACGTACTGTAATCTGCCTGTGGGACTAAGTGATTTATGTGTGCACATTTGTTATATCAGGTTTGGCAAGGCTTTAAAATGTTATAAATCACTCATAAATGAGTTCGCAGTGATTTTAGAGAATTAAAATGACAGGACTGATATAGACAATATCAAGGTACTGAATAAATTCACAAAGTTTATTGAAGCATTACAGAATACAGCAAGTAATATAACACAATTGGAATATGACAGAAGCAAAGCATAACTTCTTGTCTCTCTTAATTTTTACAAGTGTAGCCTTTGTTTGTTTGTTTGCATTTTAAAATGTCTAGCAACATCCAAGAGGGTTTATGAAAAATATCAACAAACTCAGCTTAACCACCTCCACTCTTGGCTGAGTAGGTGTGTAATAAAACTGTTCTGTTAGCCAGTAGGACTCTCGAACTAATTTGATTTCTTTTCAAATTTGACCTCCAGCTAGCATACAAAACCAATTGTGATTCAATGCATTTAGTACGTATGTTATTAATGTTTAATACTATTTTGTCTTCCCAGCAGTCCTTAAATTCACAGTGTATTTCCAATATCTGATAAATGCAATACCTTTTTTCCAGATTTTTACATTACGAGATAAATTTGATGGGGTGCTCAGCACCAGTACCTCAGCCATTTTCTGTACAGTCAGCATTAGTTGGTGAACCACACATTTCAGGCTGGACCTTTGGTAGCTAAGTACAGGTCAGCAGTTTGAAAGGGAAAGCAACAATCAGGCAAACTGATTCATGAAAAGGAAAAGCCTTTGCTGACCTTCACTAAAATCTGTGTCTGCCTTAAGATAAACCTGATCCTGCTAACAGATGGGCCAGGAGCAGCGGCTGGAGGGGCAGGTTGGTTGTGTCTCACAGTCCGTAAGCTGCATATTGCTTTTGAGCTCAAGAGCTTTCCCATATGCTCTTTGGGGCATTTCAGTCCGAACTGTATGCTATCTTGTACACTGGGCTCCCAATTAATATATCTGTTGGGTCAGTATATAGTATTATCCTTGTTGTCTGTACTATTATCGGATATCTCTGTATTGTGCAGCTTCATAACAAATAGAAAATTCCAAATTACTCTGGATCCAGATGTGTGAAATTCTGTAAGCACTAACTGCATTTGATAAAGGCACAAAGGTTGTAACATTTTAAGACAGATCTTCAGCTAGCATAAAGGCTGGTTTAGGGATGTCACAAGCCAGTTTTACTTCATATTTTATAATAAGCAAAGAAACAAATCTATTGTGTACACTTTCCTAGCTTTTGGAATGCCTGCCTCTGTTTTAGAGTAAGTGAGGTCTGCATCTGATTTGCCTTGACAAATATAAGTAGACTGATTATTCAGACTCCAAAAGGAGCTATAAAGGTTTAAAACACACACAATAAACATTTCAAACTTCTTGCTTTAGGCATATGAACAGAACATTTACAACCAAGCACGTGATCTTTTCAAGCAAATAATTCATAGGAATGTAAATTCCAGTGCAGTGGTTGTCATATATTTTATGTTCCGTGCATGACAATATTGGCAAAGTTATTATTTTAGAAGCAGTAAACAAACTGCTCATTCCTGAGATGAATATGAAAAGAAAACGGCAGTTAGTCTGAGCATTTGTCTTTGTTATTCAGGGCGTGTCTCAATTTTTTTCTCCTGTGAAGATGATGATCAAGTCAGATATGCTACAGAGTACATTTGAGCAATATCTACCCCCATAAGGAATAAATAGCTCCATTTGAAAATACAGAAAAGAGGTGGCTACGGACTGCCCGTCTTTCTGCTTTCATTCACAGCTCTAAGATGCTTGGTTGATGATCCTGAAGTTCTTACCAGAGCAGCTAATAGCTGCTTGGCACAGGCAGGTGGAAAAGGGCAGGACTGTGCTTCAAAATGAACACAGTCATTCTGGACACAGGGGCAATGCCAGTAGTGAGAGGCCAGAAGGAACAGGCTTTCTGGTATGGAAGTGAGGGCTTCTGTCCAAGGAAGGGAGAGAAGAGATACCAACCAACTGGGGTAATGCAGCAATCGGTAGCTCCTGGGGGAAACTGAGAGAGCTGGCTGAATGCATTTTTTTTTTAACTGCTGGCTGGTCTATTCACCTACGCAGAAGTGTGTACAGCATTCTTTTGGTGGTAGAAGCAATTAATTGAAAGGAATACATGCTGTTTAAATATTCCTGTCAGTATGGTTGAAAAAGAGGCAAAATCTGCTACTGAGCAACTGGACCCAGTACTTAAAGGCACTCTCCCAGCCTGTGCATCTGTTTTTTGTGTTGTTGGTTATGAGATTCTCAGAGAGTACGTGGGGTTTATGGACAGGGCAGAAATTGAGAATGTATTTCATTGAGATGTTATTTTAGAAATGCCTAGTAATCTCTGCTGCTATTCTGTTCTAAAATTGTAATGTGGTCAGTTGGCACCTTTACCATTCTTACTGCTCCTGTTTTGTGTATAGCTGGCTGTAGCACAACAAAAAAAATCAATAGAGCATACTAAGGAAAATGATGCATTATTTAGAAAATAGCAAATTATGCCCTACAGGGAAGAAGAAATGGAAGGTTATCTCCTTTTTGGAGACAACATGTGCAAACATGGGTTGCTGGTTTTTGTTAAGACGCACTTTAGCCATCTCATAGAAAACTGAGTCCATAGGCTGTGTGAGACCAGCAAGTTGTACTGTTTAGACAAACCAGGTGATTTAAAATACAGTTCACATCAGGCTGGGCAATATTCTCAACTGTAGTAAGAGTATCTTGTCAGCATCACCAGGTTTAAACAGGCCTAAATGGCCCGGTTTACGTATTAAGAAGCTGCTGAAGGCATAAGAAAAAGGGAGGGTTGAGGGCAGTGGTGTTTGGGGGTTTTTGCCCAAGCATGAGATTATAGGTTAGAGTAGGAACAGCAAGTGCTGCTCTAGTTCCTTAGCAAAGGGGAAGACCAACATCTGCACCAAATGCTGGTTTGGACCAGGTCTGGTCTGTCCTATGGAACAGGAATGCATTATATATGTGCATCTCCCAGTTTAGTTGCCATCTAAAATGAATGCAGTTTGCCTTTGAGATGTGAACCAAAATGGTGATGATCAGGAGATTCACTCCAGAAGTCCATTCCTGATGAAAAAATGTAATGCTAATGTAGGTACATGCTGTATAAATCGAAAGAAGTTAACTGGACTAGCATCTCACAGGAAAGATGGGGGCCTCTGTTTGCAGGTGCTTTGAGACAGGGAGTTATTTTAAATGAAGAATTTTCACATAAAATAGTCTAAAGTTTTGTTTTTATTGAAAAACAATTTGGAACATTCTTCAGAAAAATATTTTAAAGGGTTAATTTCGTTATCTAGTAAACGCTAAAATTCTAAGTACTTTTTCAGAGTTTTCAGGGTGCTGGGTATTCTTACTCTCTATATTTCATTTTTATGTACTTAGGTATTTGTGTGTTGAGAGGGATCATTAGTTTTCAATTCAAGTGAATTTGAACTATGCTATATTATCAAATAAATAGTTTTCTTTCTTGTTGCAGCTGCCAGTTTAAATATTTTGTGGAAAGGTAAAGGCTTTACAAATAATACAAAAAAATATTAGTTTTAATAAAAACTGAGTACTGTGGCAGTAATAGTCATCTTGATAAATCATCTGTGTATCTTGCAGCTTATCAGTAACTACTGTATTCCATACTTTAATACATTATACCTTAGGCTTTGCCAGATCTTAAGATTTCCAATGACAATGATAAATAGGAGCTTGCTGCAACACGCTTTATTACATAAAGCATAGTGACTAGTCTGTTCTAAACCACACCCAATAACACACCAAGGTTGAGTGTCACTCATTCACCACTGCAGTTCTGGTTTCAGGCTTTTCTGCCCAGCTGGGAGCTGTGGGACCCAGGAACCTCTGGGGTACAGCAGGGTTCTATTTTGGGTCTCTGGGATGTCTGATCAAATCAGTACAAAGTTCCCACTTGCTCCTATTAGAAGCTTTACTCCATAACAGCACGTGTTTTGTTACTGACAACAGAAATAGGCATTGCGACAAGAATCTGAAACAGGCAGGAAAATATATAGTTTAACAGACCAAATGGAAAGCAGCAATTTACATGTATGAAAATGAGTGATAACACCAGAGAGCAAAAGACAGGGTAAAAATTAAGGTAGTGGCATGTGACACAGGCAACTGAAGTAATGGCTAATCTCCACTGCAGGATTTTGGTAGGTTTCAGGCCTATTCTAACCACATACAAACCTGAAAGACACTTCTGTGCCTTTGGAGGAGACATAAGTTACAGGGAATACTTTATTTTTATATCTTCCTGGGGTGGCTAGATAGAGATCATTCCATCATTAAGCTACTTCCTACTGGATCAGAATTTACATGTCTGGAGCCATTCAGTTAAGGAAGTAGTTGTTTACACTGTTGTTCAAGGAATCACCCAAAATGTCTCTAGATGACAGTAGACTAAAATACTTATGTCATTATTTTTCTTTATTTAGAAATTAGAGTGAGATACAGATAAATACATAATTTCACAATACGGGAAGGAAAGAAAAAAGTGCTCTACAGCTAGAAAGGGAAGTATAAAACAGCTTTATGCAGACTGTTTATAAGGTAAAGCAGTGAAAGCTTTTCTGATGTTGGCAACAAACGCAGAAAAATTGTTCGTTTCTCTCACTTTGAGCTGGAACTCTTCTATACAGTCCAGAGGAGGAGTACAGGAAGTCACTAAAATGACAGAAATTTCCAAAAGATTAGACTACTATAAAAAGAAAAAAAAATATCAATATTAGTGTTTTTCTATGCTTATGAAATACAAGTATAGTTTGTTATCTTTGTATGTTCTAGCTTCATCCAGTATTATTTTTGAGCAACCTTGTAAATTATTTTCTTTCACAGATAAAGCCTCAAATACTACAATTTTTTTTCTTTTTAATTTCCAGACCTCCCACTTAGTGCTGTGCTCCTGCTTGAATAGTCACCGCAATTTCCAGTAATCCATAGCCTGTTCAAAAATTGAAACATTCTCCTAAAGGTTTTTGTTGCTCTGCAGGCAGGCAGGCTGAAAACAGATGGAGCCCAGCATGTGATAAACTTTTAACATCAGCACAGTTGAGATTTGAATTGGTAAAAGCAGAAATCTATTCAGTCCGTACCTAGAGGTGTAGCAGAGCAAAAGTAGCATCTGTCTAGAAGCCACTCGGCACAATACTCAAATTACTGCTGCTGTTATTCCTAAGATCTGTACTGCAAACCAGCTGTAAGGTCTGAAAGGTTGTACCCATGTAGAACAGGAATGCTGGACTTTTTAACCTTTCTCCTGTGTCACGCAACTGCAAGGGTTCTCCACAGTAGGGGGAACTTAGTTTTTTCTGCACTCTAGGCTTCTCAAACAGGTTGAAATATGCCTGTCAGCACAGATGCTCACTCCAGCATAAAGGGAAACAACAAACTACAAACTGAAGCATCCATCCATCCCACTATCTCTTCTCTCTCCTGCTTTGCTTGATAGAAAGTAAACAGCAACTCCACAAATGGAGGGGAACAAAAACAAGCAGTTGTATTTTCATCGAAATTAACAAGAGAGATTTCATTCAAAAAAAAAAAAAAAAAAAAAATCACAATTGCATGATTTTTCATTCAGAAATTGGAAGATAAAGGTTACAACTAAACTTCACTTTACTCCTCTTTGCTTTTTTCAAATAGGGGAATCAGATTCTGTCCTCTTACGTATTTGAAATTCACATACCTTCATAATCTCCCTTTTCGTTTATGGAAAGTGTAAACATGAACGGCTTGTCAGGGTCTTTGTGGTCAATGTGTCTGAATATAAACTGCAACTGTTCATCTACAGCAAACACAAATGGAGTTAATTAGCACTATTACCCTCTGCTGGAGAGTCACAATGACAACTAAAAATCACAATATTAAGCTACAGTTTCACCTAAGATTCTCAGAATACTTACAAGTTAAGCAAGCCTGGTCTCTTCGAAAGACAAATGTGTTTTAACATACCGTGTTTTGCCATTGGAGAGACAATGGTAATACCTGGGCTGGGAAAATTCTTCAGCTGTACAAGCTGGTATGTTATTCACTGTACAATCCAACATTAACCACATTGTATCACTGCACGTAGAAACCGTGGAAACCGCAGAAACTTACTGTGAATTTTGCGTATCTCCAGTCCAAGCCGCTCTTCAAACAATACTTTAGACTTGCATAGTCGTTCTACTCTCTCCTTATTGGCTTTGTTTTTAGAAGATATTACTAGAATTTTAAAAGTCACCGTAAATATCAAAGTAAACATAAGACAAGCACAGAAAAATATTTAGCAGAACAGTACAAAAGTCTTTCAAGAGTAAGTGTTAAAACAATTCCTCCTCTAATTATTAAAATGTACTTCTTATCCTTTGCTTACTTTCCTTTTTCTTCATCAACTCTTCTTTAACCTCTTGAATGCTGGCAGTCAAATCCTTCTTTTGCTCTTCTTTTTGATTTACTTCAGATTTTATTTCTCTAAAATGTTCTTGATTTTCTGATATCCGTTGGCTCTGCTGAAGAATCTCTGTAAAGGAGGCAAGAAAATATGAATATATACAGTTAATTAATTACATCCCCACTATTTAGTACTTAACTCCACAGTTTGAGATGACTCATTTGAATAAAATCTAGTGAAATACTTGCTATCTGAGCTGAAAAGTCAGCATAACTATACCAAGAGCATCAAATAAAAACTTAAAGTGAAAGCTATTCAAAAGACAAGCTACTAAGTAGGGAGGTACTTCAATCAGATGCAATTTGTGTCTGATGCCAGCACTATGTACATCTTGAAAACATGAGGATGGTGGATCTTGTCCACAGATAAATAAACTGACAGAAAGCAAGGAATGGAAACACTGACTGTTATTAAACTTGCAAGTATTTTTACCTGATATTCTGAATTTAACTACCAAATTCAGAGTAGTTAATCCTGAACTGATACACTGACTGTATTCTATAATTATTCTGGAAGAGGCACAGGTGAACTCACAAATATTTAAGTTTACTGAGCAATTTACTTTTCCTATTGCAGTCAACAAGTTCTGGTACTTCGTTGTTTTAAATACTTAAGCACCAAAAACACTATACAGAAAACTTTTACCCGATCTTTATATTTTGCATCATCAACAATCTTTTCTAACAAACTGCTTTTGACTTGCAATTTACATCCCATAACCACACAAATACGCTCAGTTTTAATTCTGCCTTCATTCTTATGTTATTATTTGCCTTTTGAAATATGAAGTTACACCTATTATTCAGTTGTATCAAGTTGGTTTTAGAAGTGTTAGACACGATAAATAAAATATAGTACTGTACCATTGTTATAGTCCCGAATTTTATCAAGCATCACATCCCCTTCTTTCAGCCTTTTGGACCATTTCTCTGTAATGGAAAGTTATTTCAGTTATCTGAAGAAGTTTAATGATAACTTGGAAAAAGCAGAGGTAAGAGGAACATGAAGCCTTTTCACCTGAAAGTGCTTTTATGGACTCCTTGCATGAATCTCTCAGTGTTAACGTCTTATTGATCTGTTCAGTGCCATAAACGCTTTTTAACTTGGTCCAAAACTCCTTCATTTCTCTTTCAAAGACGATTATTTCATCTTCTGTCTTTATATTGGCCATAATGCTGCGACAAACATGTAATTGAATAAATACAGTGTCAAGACACACAGGACAATCACGGCAGTTATAACTCACAGGATAAACCTTCAGGGCTGGTGTTATCCCCTTGGCTTGTTATTAAAGCCTCTTCCGCTCAGTTGCTGTTATTGTTACTACAACACGCACTAACAGCGGGAGGAGCTGCGTTTCTGTCGTCCCTACACCGGCGCTGGGCTCCCTGCTCCGCCCGGCGCTGGGCCCGCCGTGCCCAGGCTCCCGGCCCTCCTGCCGAGTGGCTCTCCCGCCCCTTCGTCCTCCTCCCGCGGAGCCCGCACGGAGCCGGGGCCTCCTGCCCAGGCCCGCCCCCCGCAGAGCTCCCCCTTCTCCGCCCGACGGGGTGTTAACGGCGGCGGCCGCAGTGCTGCGGTACGTACCGGCCCAGACCGCCCGCACCCGCTGCCGTTCAAACGGCCGCGCCTTCCCGCCTCGCCAACGGCTGCTTGCTGACTGGGCATCGCCTCCCGCCCGCCTCGCAACAAGCGCGCCGCTGATTGGCTCAGCCGTCCTTCCTGCAGCGGCTTGAGCCGCAGGGTGTGTGGGGAGCTGTGGGCGGGGTTGCTGCGGTAACGGCCCGGGCCGAGGCGGTGCCGCCATGGCTCAGGTCGGCTGGGCTGGGCTGCCCTCGGCTGCGCTGCCCTCGGGGCCGGCGGAGGCGGCCGCTGGCGGTGGTGAGGTGCTGTGGTGCTGTGGGAGTGAAACCGCTGGGAGTCCCTTTCCTTCCCGTGGGAACCGCCTACTGGGATTGAGACGTTTTCTCGGGGCTGTGCGGGGCGGAGGCCGCGGTGAAAAGCCGGGCGCGGTTTGTGGGTTTTACTGTTCTATGCTGAATGAAACAGGGCTGGAGCTGGGGAGCAGGCTGGCTCCTTTACCTTCCTCTGAAGCTAGGACTTGTTTCCAGTGTCTGGTTTATTCACAGAAAGGACTTGGATTAACCTAGGTGTAAGTGTTGTGACACTCCTGAATTGCCTTTTAATTCCCCAAGCATCCGTTCTCTCATGAGTGTGGAACTATTTGCCTATCTTTATGATATGTAAACCTTAAATCAGAAAAATTTACCTTTAATCTCTAAGGTAGATCTTTATGACAGGAGACTGGCAAGCAGAGGTAATTACTGTCCTTTTTGGTATGCACAAAACCACGACACAGCAGTCACGCGTGTGCCCAGTCAGAGGCGTCTGTCATCCTGCGTGTGCTCCGCACCTCGTGTTTCTCCAGTTGCGTATAGTCCCTTTTGGCTCTGGATAAGGACTAGTTTGGGATCCCAGGTAGAAGCCTTCAGTTTATCATGGAAGCTGCTTACTAATAATTTTCTCACCATGGCTAGTGAGTTTCTCCTAGCTTTTATTTACTTCAGTGCTGTTTAGATGATTTCAGAATAATGTAAACTTAATAAAGCTTTGAGGATTGTTGTCTAAAACCATTAATTACTCTTCCCCTCCACCAGACCCAAAGCAAAGTCTAAGCTGAGACCACTAACAGTTAATTACAGTATTCTTGTATAAACCATTCCTGCTGGTGAGTAACACTTCTACCCAACTGTAGTTCTTTTTCATTTGACTTGGACACATGTTCTTCAGGTTTCACAGTTTCCTCAGCATTAGTCCTAAAACTAATTGTTAGGCCACTGTTTCTTATCTGCTTCAGACTCAAATGTACTGAAGCTGGGCTGGTTCAAGAATTATTACCTATGTGCATAGAAATTTCAGCATGATAGACCCTATACCTTATGGGTTTTTTAACTAGAACCATTTATCTCTTTTTCACAAGCAGACCTTAAACTTAGCTGAGTAAATAATGCCAGTATAAAGTTTAAATGTTGCCCCTAACATCACTAACCTTCGTTATTTGTGGTCATAACTTTCTGAATACACAATTTTCCCAGCCTCTGGAGTTTAGCAAATACAAATTCAACTAATGTAAAGAAGTCCTGAATTCTAATCTGTAATCTTTCGGTGGGTTCTTCAGTCTGTTCTCTTCTGAATCCTTTTATTAAAATGGATAATAGGTTCACCCTGCAGTAGCTGACACTAGCTCTGTAATGTCAGGTATCTTTTTTCATCAGTGAAATTCTTCTGGATTTCATTACTCCTATTCTTTTGCTTTAGACTTTCACCAGCCAAAGTCTAAATACAGCCTGTGACATTTACTGGCACGATCCATACCTTAAGTGATCTTTTTTTCTGACTGATTTGGAGTCTCTTCTCAGAGTTTTCTAGAGATGTAAACTTATAGTATAACCTATCCTCAACTTTACTTTCCCACTAGGAACAAACTCCACGATCATCTTACGAACAGCGTGTTTAAATTAAGCATGGTTATTTTATTAGGTACTAGTTTTCTCTTCAAACTTACAGCTCTTAGCAGCCACAAATAGAAATGTGGCCTCATGACCCAAACCAGGGCAGGTCATACACTTCTTAAATCCCTGTTAGGTCTGATTCAAGGGGCTCCCTAGTTAGAAGCTGTAGCACCTGACCCTACTGTAACTTTAGCCCAGACACTTGTTGTAATTTTTTTTTTCTTTTATTTTTTTTTCTGAATGTCTGTCATATCAAGCCACGGGGTACTCAGGGATAGAAGAGTTTCAACAGCTGTTTGCCCTCTTTCTAGCACTATGAGCTTTGCTGGAGATAATGTAATTGTACCATGTACCCTGTTCTGCATTTGTCAGCTCTTGACGGGTGTCTTTGTAACCCCAGGGTACTTGGGTAAACCTGAGATTCCGAGACGTGCACTGACAGCAGCAGGGTGACGGTTAACCTGCAGTCAAGCTGAAGGGCAGGCTATTGCCAACAAAGGTCTATTGTGTTATTTTATTGCTAGCTCAAAGTCCATAGTGGTATATTGCAATGCTAGGTTAAGGGGTCGTTGAAAGCTGTTGAAGATCTACTGCTCAGGGAACACAAAATTGAAGAGCTGGTGCTAATAAACAGGCTTCTCTTGGCAGGTTTCTAACCTCACTGGGCTACGGTTGGCATGGAATAGTTTCAGGGATTAGAGAATGCCAATAAATAACAAGTGATCTTATTGGAGCAGGAAGAAAAAAATGCAGTGGAGATTGTTATCCTTATGGGTCCAGGCTGCGTTTCTGCTTGCTGTTTATGGAACTTGAGGGATTTTTATTTGCTCTTAAACTCTAGGTTGCTTGTGATTTCTGAAAAGTAGTTCTTCATTCTTATAATAACTAGAGTTCCTTAGATGTGACTTTTTCATGGACATACCAGAATTGTATTCCATGCGTTGTTTGTATCATTTACACTGTTACGCAGACAAACACACACAAATATAAACAAGTATTAAGGTCTGGCAGTAATTGTTATATTGCAAACAGGAGGTGTGTTAGCTACCTGCATTTGCACAGTTAACTGTGACAGTGTAGTAACTACAAAAGGTTAGATTAAGGTGGCAGAACCAAGAGAAAGCAGCTGGTTCGTGTCAGTGTTTGCTAAACCTCTACTGGTCAGTCCAGCCGTAAATAAGCCTGACTTTACCTAGATCTGCCCAGTTCCAATGAGGAAATCTTGAGGAAATGACAAATGGAGAGAAAGAACTTCTTGAAAGATTCTTCCTAAATCTAAAATTAAGATGTATCTTTTCAGTGTTTCATTTGGAAAATATCCATACCTAAGAAAATAGCTGTCAGTTGTCGTACACAGCGTCTACTTGTGAACTTGCTCGTTAATCCTTGTAGCTGGTCCAGTGCCAAAGAAAACACTGATGTGGAAATTAATGTTATTGTTCAAGTAACTAAGCATAATGTACCAGAAAGTTAGGCCCAGTACACAGGCCTCCATTAACAGTGTTTTAGAAAATGTTTGCTTTGATGGCTTTTCCTTTCCTTGCAAACATTTGCTTAACAACACCTGCTCTCTGTTATGTAATACTTGCTCTAATTTCTAGGTGTATAGCAGCTGTAAACATTTTATCCTCCCTTCAGTGGATCATCAACATGATTCTTGTTTCTACATTATTACCAAGAACATACAGAGTTTTGGATAGTCTCTGGTTTTGTACGTTTTGGAAAATAAAATAAATCAAGAAATTAATAACTCTCTATATGAACAGATGGCATTTTAAAGGTTTCTGCTTTGCAATTAGAACTCATTTGATGATGTGAAGGCCAAACCTTCATTCTATAATATCAAAACAAGACAAAGCTTTGATTTAAAAACTTATTTGCATCACATTCTGACCTTTTTTTTTTCTTCCTGACCAGTTTTCCTTGCAATTCCATGTTCTAAAATACAGCAAATAGTTTTATTTCATATATTATCTCAAGTGACTTTGAAATACTAAGTGCATTATAGAAGCACTTTGCAGTGCTTTGCATAGGAAAGGAGGGGGAAAAAGCCTATTGAGATATTTCTCCTTAGTTAGTTTAAACAAGCTATTAAATGAAATATTTCAAGACGTATTGCCATCTTTTCTCTGCTGGCTGCTAGGACTAGGGAAGTCTTTAGTGTCTCAGACTTGTGTAGGTTGTCCAATATCACAGGCAGGACAAGAGACGGCTCACTTGTCAGTTGTTGATTGCTCCTTGGATGAAGCAGAACCATGAGCGCTTCCAGGTGCAATGACAACATCTCCCAGACACCTCCTTACCTGCTGCAAAGTCCTCCCGCTTTCCATTTTGTACATTGTGGATTTGTTGGGGTTTTTTAAAACATCTTTTATAAACATGACTCCTCTGGTATGTCTAAGATGCGGATGTAGGAGCTTCTGAAACAGTCAGAAAGAATGTAGGAGAAAATTAAAGCTTATTTATGTTTGCTGTTAGTCTTCATTATGTCTAAGGTGCTTATCTTTCTATCTAAGCAGAAAGATAATTATCAGCGTATGAATCATCAGCAAAATCTTTAAAATGAAAATTAATATCAGGAGGCCTGTAGCATTTATACTAACTTAGGTTACTGAAATGTTGCCGAGACATGCCTTCAAACGTTGTCTTAAAGTTTTTTGAGAACCAAAGTGTGCCTGAGCGGTTCTGTGTGAAGAAGGGTTCCTCCTGAGCAGATGCAGCACTATCTCGGTGAGTAGCTGGGGTGGGTGTTTCTATATTTATAAATAAAACAAACACTTAAAAAGTTATTGCACAGGGCCTGCACATCCTGTGTCAGGGAGGCAATTTTTCTGATACTATTGAGCAACAATGGTGGCATTGAAGAAGGGCTAAAAAGTGATCTATGTTGTTACTTGGTAGGCTCTCCTGAGGACATTAAATTGTATCTTGATGGAAACTTACTTACTGCAAAATATTTTTCCTAATAGAACAATAGTTTTTTAGACTCAACTTCATTACAGTTGCTGTTTTAACTAAGTACTAGAAGATGGCTCTTACTCAGCCACTGACTAACTTGACATTTCCGTTATGTTTAAAGCGAATTATTCTTTATAAACTGGACTAAAACCAGAAGAAAACCTCAAGTTCTCCACTTAGGAAATATCTATTGTTGAAATACCCTAAAATTTTGAGGTTGGAAGGGTCATCCTTGAAATCAGGGGATACCAGTTGAAGTGAATAATTCAGTCAATGTACAGAAAAATATCATAGTAGTTATTCAGAAACAGTGCACAGAATTTTCTCTTTTTAAGTTTTTCTACGTGGCTCAATGCAACTGGTAGCAATAAGCATATAGGATTTAAATCTGCTAAAAAGTTTCTAAAACCAGGCGATTAACAGCTAAAATAAATGTGAGTAACTAAGGTAAATGTGAGATTGTGTCAGGAAGAGAGGTCTTCTAAGTCCATTTAATTGTCATGCCTTATTTGTTGAGTCTGCTTAATGTTTTCATGTGACTTCCCTGACCACACATCATAAAGCCCTGTTAAGCTGTTAAGTCTCTCTTCAGCAAAAACAGTAAAGTGATTCATCTCTTTGTCTCCACAGCTTGTATAGTTCAGCTTTAAGTGCTGTGGAGAAAGCAGTGGGGAAGTGCGCAATGCATGCATACAGCTGCTTTTGTTTTCTGATTTTGTTTCAGATACATAATCTTTAACAGATTATGTCTGAATATTAGGGCCTGATAAATAACTGAAGTTTTCCTCTTGCCACTCTGATGATATCAGATGATAGTATCATCGGACTTTTGGTATCTATTTACATCTTTTGTGGAAAAAAGTTTCTTGTGTAGCCACCTCACAAATGAACATGACCTTTTCCTGTGCTACAGTTATTCGTACTAATACTGATAATCTGATGTACTAATGCATTATTTGCTGTGTGTTCTTAAAATGCTTCTGTCGGGCAGAATCTCCGTTTCCTCTTGGCTGTTGCCCCTGGAGAAGCCGAGTGCTTCCCTTGGCAGTACTGCAGGGCAGCCCTCCCAGTGCTGTTCCCAGCCCCAGTGTGGTTTGGGAAGCAGGTGTCCCTGCTGCTGGGCTGGGCAGCACCAAGGGGCAGCAGCAGGTCAGGCTGCAGCTCCTGCGGGCAGCGCTGGCTGGGATGTGCGTGGTGTGAGCAACATGCGAGAGTGGCGATGCTGAATGAGGTGACTCTGAGACTAAGCTTTGTCTGCATTGTGCCATGGATTAATGAGGCCTCTTGTGTGAACGAAACAACTGTTTTTCAATGCTTTGAGAACATTGCTGCTTTAAAAGTGAATCTAGAGCTCAACAGCATTGTTGATGTATATATGCTGTTTGTATTTTCCATGGTTAAAAATGTGTTGTGCAAAGTATTATATGCAGCATGGTAGCCAAATTCTATTTCAAAGTGAAATGTACAGCTTTAATGACAGTTCTGCAAAGATCAAGTATTTGTGTATTCTTTCTATCCTTTATACAGGCAACACTTAATGTAGTATACACATTACTAATGTCCATCCTGCAGAGAAATGAACTGTGAAAAAATTCAAGCAAACATGTTCCAACTGTTCATGCAAAGGATTACATAAGTCACGCATTGTGTTTCCATAAAACTTTCCCCACAATTTGTTGCTGCTCAGCATGTGCTTTACTTAGTTTCCTCCAATTAAAATTTGCAAACAGAAAAGCTCTCCAGTGCTAACAGACTCATGTTCTTTCCCAGAGATTTGGAGGCACGTGTTCCAGGCATGGCTGGGTACATCACGCCGGTGCAATATAAAGGCAACGTCAATCACCTTCTCTCACTTTTTAATAGCTCCCTTCCATGGTTCTTATTCTCCATCACTAGAAACCTAAGATTAAAGGAACTTTACTGTATTTCAAGTACAGTTTAATCTGTTAAGATGGATCTCCTTCATAGCAATGGCGTGCTTATCATTCAGCATTTACAGAGGGACTACAGGGCTTACCAGGATTTGCTTAATTTTATGTCACATGTTGGAGATCCCCGGAATATATTCTCAATTTATTTTCCTCTTTGGTTTCAGCTTAACCAAGTGGTTGGTACTAAAATGATATGGGTGGCAGTCATTGGTGATTGGTTCAACCTCATATTCAAATGGTAAGAAGTTGGATTTATTTTAAAATTTGGTATTTTTAATGATGGTTACTATATGTTCCTCAAGTTTGGAAAACTTTCTGTGAATAATGTACAAATAGGCTTTCCCCTGTAATTATAAAACAGCAATTCACAATGAAGATATTTAAGATATGTTTGAAATGACATTTTGATAAGACAAGAGGAATTTATGGAACTATTATAGAATAGTTTTGGCAGTATAGCTTTTCATATTCCTTGTAAGATTATTTATCATGCTTTGCTGAGGCCTTCTAACATAAAAATATTTTTATTGTGTTTCTGCTTCATTTCATTTTATTTTATTTTGTCAGGATTTTATTTGGCCATCGCCCATACTGGTGGGTGCAAGAAACAATGATTTATCCCAATCAGTCAAGCCCATGCCTTGAACAGTTTCCTATAACATGTGAAACTGGACCAGGTAAGAAATATTGGAGATTACATTGGTACATTTAATAAAGATAGCGGCTTTTTGGGGAGAGAGGATGTGACTTCTGAAGGTCTTACCTGATACACAATCTCAGACCTCACGTTTAAATTAGCACTAGAACATGGGAAGAGAAAAAGGAAGAAATAAAATGTGATAGGTATTTGATTGCTGTATGACAAGAATTTTTACTTCGTTGCCTTTAATTAGTGCAGCGGAGGGGGACTGCCTTTAAAACTAACTCCTACTAGAATGAACTGATGTATTGGAAAGGAATTTCACAAAACTTGTGTCATAGGTTCAGAAAGAGTGATACACCTGCTTTGGGAGGTCACTGTTAGGAACCGTTGCGGTGCTAATGACATCATCTTGGGGAGAGAAATTCCATGTTGCGTAAGGGTGTTCCAAAACAGGACAGGGGGCTGCTGAGTTTGAGGGCTTGTGCAGTCTCGAAAGAATTATTCAAACTACAAAATCTAGTAGGTGTTTCAGTGTAAATAACAATAGTATCAACAATTGATCATGTAGTGTATCACAAGTAGAAAATGGAACCGCTCTTCCCAGAAGTAGACACTGGTACTGAACATGTGTGTGGGGGGGGCTGTGTACAAATATATGAAAAAAAATCTTTAAAAAAAATTAATTTCCGATGTATTTTCACTTTTTTCATATCTCATTGTCTTCTCTGTGGAAGTCAAATGCGGTACTGCTGAAGTTAAATGAGCTTACGCAACCCTAATATGAGAAGTAAGGTAAACTTGCTTGGAGCTAACTGACTGCATTTAGTTTAGTTCTTTGTACATGAAAATATTGACTGTGGAAAAGAATGTGCTTTGCGCCCCATTGATGCCACTGCAAGCTTTTAAGTGGTTTGCAGAGCTGAATTTTGTTAACAGTGTCCTGCATTATATCCTACTGTACTTTTGAACAGGAAGCTTAAGCCCTTGTATCAGGCATGATTTAATAATGCCCAGTCTATATGTGGTCTGCAGGCTGTTTTAAGTTAATTTGTTTGAGACCTAACCCAAAGTATTAAGGCCCTTCAGGTCTTTTCAAAAGACTTGAGAACTGAGCCCATTCATGTGATTCCAAGCCCTGGCTAAGGAACCAGTCAGAGTGTTTCCTTGGGATTCATTGAACCAGAGGCCTTCCCTTCTGTTATTTTCTTCCTGAAGCAATAAGTCGTTCCTGTTTCTGTCTAGTAGGTACCACTGTCATTAGTGCCTTGTTTGCACTTTTAAGGACCACATTTTCTCTCACCTCCAGATTTGCCCTTGACAATTGACAACACCTGTCCACTCACCTGTTACAGTCATTGCAGCTGTTAGGTGCACAGGGTCTTGGTGTGAGCTTACATGGTACTTCACATGTTAAAAGTGCAGTTTATATGAAGAGATTAGAGAAGCAGCCACAGACGTGAGAAGTGCATATGCAGATATTGGTAGGATAGCCTGAACCCCAAACTCTGCAGCTCAACAGAAGGGAAAGCTGAGGAAGCATTTTATGTGACTGCAGGGCAAGCAATCTAGGATCTGAACGTGGTTTGTACCTCTGGAATGAATTAAAACCCTGCAACCATCTTTTCTCTAGTATTTCTAAGGTTTTAACTTAAACCTTAAGGTGGAGTTTATGCTGTTTCTAGTACGTTATTTGCAGGTGAACTATGAAACATATTCCTAGATGACAACAAAGAGAAGCTTTCCCAATGCTGATGTACAACATTATGGTTTCCTTATCAGTGACACTTGTTCTGTTGTGAGGTTTAGAAGTGTACATCTGTTACGAGATTAGCCACAGAGTTGGTAGTGTGACTACTAAAGATGACTGCCAAGCAGGATACCAAAAATGAGTACAGGGAGCCAGAAATCATTCTGCTTGCCCTCCCTAGACATTCTTGCTTTGCGGCTTCTCTGAAATATTCTTTTTCTTTGCAAATGACTTTATAATGCTAGGCCAGAACACATTCTTCAGCCAAAGTGATTTCTTCTGCCAGTGAAATGAACCCTGTCCCTTTTACTTCTCTTTTGTCTCCACAGAAGGCCAAGCTGTACAGTCTGGTGTAGACAGATTCTAATGATCTAATTTTCTCTCCTTCCCCGTTTCAACTTTTTGAATGTAAATCTGGTAAACGGGAAAAGAAGTGGCAGAGTAATTTTAGGAATCGTTTCCCTTGCATCATGCCAGCATACTTTGGGTTTTTTTTTGTGATTTTCACAGTTGCGGGAACTTCTCTGTGGCTTCATATTGTTTTAGTAAAATTAAGATTTAATTAAATTAAAACAAATTACACGTATCTTATTATACCTGGATTAAAAAAAATCACTATTGATCTGTATGTGAGAGCGTGTTCCCTGTTACAGACTATTGTGGGTGCAGCAATTAGTCCAGTGTGTTACAGCATAACTTCACGTGCCACTTCCACTGATAATCTGTTTTGAAGCTAGTGGACATTGTATACCATAAAATTTATAAAATAAAGCATAAAGACACAGTTCTTCCACTACCCTTCAGGTAGATTTCTAAATTTATTACAAGCCTACCTAAAATGGAAATTACCTGGACTGTAATATTACTAATGAGACACAGATCATAATCACTAACATCGTGGTAACTGGAGAAGCAGATAAAAGGCAATTTGGAAGGGCCATCTAAAGTTATACTGCTACTTTTAATTTGGAATATTACAAACAGCTAAATCTCCATCGCGTGTCTTGACTAAGAGGTAGCCTATTCAAAACCTGTCTCATCTGATCCTCATATATAATTTATACATTGTGTGTTATAGCCCTAGGAGAGCGCTAGATGCTCTATTTTTGAAATCACAATCCAAACCTAAGTACTGGAAAAATACTATGCTTTCCAATCAAGATACCAGCTCACATCAATATAAGATGATTCAGCTGTTACCTACTTGATTTCAGACAAATATTCTGGATTCTGTATAGATGAGTATTCTGAAAAATTCATATTGAGAAATTAACTTTTGAGAAGCAGTTGACATTCTTTCAGCCTTTGTTAACCATTTTATTTCTAAATTATTAGGTGCCTGAGTAACTGCCAGTAGACATTTTCTGTATGACTAATGTTACAGTCGTCATTTTCAAGCTTGAATATTTCATTTTTGTTTTTACTAGGAAGCCCATCTGGACATGCTATGGGATCTTCCTGTGTCTGGTACGTGATGGTCACAGCAGCACTTAGCTACACAGTGAGATGGAAAGATAAATCAGCAGTTACCCTTCACAGGTCAGTGTCTTTCCATTATTCTAGCTCATACAGTTATTTCGTGATATGCATGCTGTGTTTTAATGGATTTATTTTAACCAAATATTCATAGTCTGTTGTGTCCAGTTTGTAAAAACAACAAACCCAAATCTTTATTCTAATCTACTTCAGCTGAAGAGAAGGACTATTTAGAGGATGTATTCATTTGTATAGGTTGGTATTTATTAACTTACAGTCATTGCATACACTATCTCTGAATCAGCTCTTATTAAAAGTTGTGCCATGTCTTCAATGTTGGAAATTTCGAATTCTATTAATTTTCTTTATGTGTTGGATCCTTTGGCTAGTACATGAACTTACTGCTTTGATGGCAGTTCTTCTTACCTCTTTTTAAAGCAAGTGCACATAATATTGGGAGGTTCAGTGTAACATGTTACTCAGCTCTGTGAGGAAGTCTTGTAATTGCTTTGATGCTTGTTCTTTCCAAGCCTGACAAGGTTGTTCCTGTAATACGTGAATTTTGTCACTAAATGATTTAACTTTTGCATTTAAGTATGACTTCATGATGAGAAATATGTTCAAGATACTGGTGATAATTTAACTTGCCATTGATGACTTTCATCACTAAAACCACAGTGGTGTCTTGGACCTGAAACTAGTGGGATCTGTTCCTGCGGCCCTAGACGTGGCTGCAAGAGCAGCTACTCTTGCTAATGTTTTAGTACTGACTTCAAGTTTTTAATAATCTGATTCTAAACTTGTAAACTTGTAAACCTCTGCTTGGTAGAAATATGAGCCTGACATGAAGGGGCCTGGTATAAATTACTAGATGAAGTATCTTCTCTTAATTTTTAAGCATCTTCCTTTTCCCTCTTAGACTGACATGGTCAATCCTCTGGAGTATTTTTTGGATTATCCAGATCAGTGTGTGCATCTCGAGAGTATTCATAGCAACACATTTCCCTCATCAAGTTATTCTTGGAGTATTTGCTGGTAATGGTGCTATTTCTTCTTTTCAACATATGTGCAAAATCTGACAAAAATTCAGTATGAGAAAGGCAAGAGATTTGTAGTAGTGCTACTCAGCTTGCAGCCCCTTTGCTCTCTGGAAGATCAAGGATTTGATGACAGTCCAAAGGTAAAATTTGTGAGGTTGTGTGTGTCAGCTGTCTATGTCTTTCACACAGGGACTGAGCCCTTGTCCGTGCGCCTGTTGGTGCTGCCTGCTTTGTGTCCACACTGCCACAGACTATGGTATCTGGTTTGTACTGGCTGCATCTGATCTTTATCTGTCCTGCTCCTGTGGAAGGGATCAGAGAGGAAGTTGCTCCTGTATGTTCCTGACCTTTCCTCTCAGGAGGAAGCTCTTTGGTTCACTTCCAATGGTGTCCAGGTGCAAATGAGCATATATGTGCAGTGTGACCAAGCACGGGGCCAGATACCTGGGTCAAAACTGAGAAACGGGCAAATTAGCTGTGCATACTCCCCACAGTGATGTAAGAAGCTAGAGTACATCTTTGAGAGTTAATTAAATATGTTTCAAATTGGTATTTAGACGGTTCAAACTATGAACAGTCTCTCTAGTATCTGTCTGATAGGATCTATCTGACAGGAGCTGCCTGCTCCTGTTCTCTTGCATGGGTGCAGAGCGGCCTGGACAGCATTGGCTGACAGCTTGCAGTCCAGCTCTTCCTTTTCACAACCAGCATAAAATGAGTAAGAACGAAGATAAGCATGTTCTGTATTTTCTCCTTCAACACTCAAGGCCTGTGTGGGACCTGGTGTTGAATTCTGCATTGCTTGGGCCAGTCTTTGAGTGAAGGGATGCTTTTGGAAAAGGCGTGTTCTAGTTTACATCTAATATTTGATAGGTTGTCATCTGGGAGATGCAGTCAAGCCTAAGGTATGCCTCATATCAAAAACATATACTGTACTACAGAAGTGGTAAATTTGTTTGTGTATATGTATATATACATATATAAAAAATATATAGATATATTATTCTGTCTTCAAAAGTGAAATTCTACAGGAGCACTGTACAAAGTGCTTGTTCAAAGCATGAGTGTGTTGTTCCTTGTAACACTCAGTTTCTAATCCGCAGGCATTCTTGTGGCGGCAGCCTTTGAGCGTACCCCTGCTATTCAGACAGCGAGCTTGAGAACGTACATCCAGACAAACTTGTTTCTTTTCATCTTTGCCCTTGGCTTTTATCTCATCCTCAAGCTTCTTGATATTGACTTGCTGTGGTCTGTTCCAAAGGCCAAGAAGTGGTGCGCCAACCCAGACTGGATAAACATTGACACAACTCCATTTGCTGGACTGGTGAGGAATTTAGGTGCACTCTTTGGCTTAGGTCTCGGAATTAATTCTGAAATGTTCAGCACGAGCTGCAAAGGTAAAAATAGCTGTAAGATGAGTTTCCGCCTATTATGTATAGCTGCTTCTTTAGCTATGCTGCAGCTGTATAATTTTGTTAAGATACCTACTCATACTGAGTATTTGTTCTACATTCTCTCTTTTTGTAAGAGTGCAGCTATGCCTCTGACTGTAGTGGCCTTGGTTCCATACTGTGTCCACTCATTAATGAGCACAACTGAAAAGAAACTTAATTAGATAAAGTTTCCAAATGGTTAGCAATGTGGGATGGATACAAACTGTTCAAGAACCCCCTGCAAAGGCAGTTTTGCTAACTCATTTTAACAAGGAGGATGCCACTGCATCTTTGCTGTGCTCCTGGTAAGTAACCAGTACATCCAAAATCAGTACATTCAAGAATGACTTTGGCAGCTCAGAAGTACTAATTGCTGATTTTATTCCTAGAAATATTGCAACCACACTGCAGTATGGTTAGAAATGACCCAATACTCTGGGTCATAATGAAGTTTCAAAATATAATCAACTAGTTTTATGTAGCTACTTGGTGGTCTTTTAGTTCTGTCTATCTCGAGCCTCAGTTGTACAGTGATACTCAAGATTTTAATTTTTTTTATATCTAGATATTGTGTGTTTAACTGCTAGGTTAAACAGTGTCACACCACCCACAACTGTGTATCTGTACCCAGGCACTGTGGAAAAGGTCAGCATAGTTATAAATAAGGCTTTAGATTTAACTTATTGAGCTTCCTGAGCAAAACAGCTTCTAATTAAGTCAGATGAGAAAAAAAAATAAAAGTTTATTTCAATTAGACTCTGTAGAATACATTTCTGCATTACTGTGTGGTTTTTGTCACTTTTTGAAGGTGGTCACGTAAATCATGAATGATACAGGTTACAGTTTGACATTGAAAATACAGAAAAATGGTGTAACAAATCTTTGGATTCTGCACATCTACACAGAGAAGCAAATCAAGAAAGTTGTCAATAATGAAATTATCTCAGCGTATCACCTCAATAACGTTATTCGTGTTCCTCCTGTATTGCAAAGGTAAATTGGTCTAAGTCTCTTGACTCACAAGCCTGAATCACTGCTAGTAGTTGTGTAAATCATGAAAACGTGACGGCAGACTAAGTCATTGCACATTGATATTGTCAGCTTTGTTTACCAAAGCACACAGATAACTAATATGTTAAATAAATGTTTGCTATATATATGCTTGCTACATAAAAGATGCTCTAAATGGCCAAAGGTAGGTACTTTCCTTTTTTATTCATTATTTAGCACCTACTGTTGCATATTCCGTTTCAGTGCACTATCTTTAAGCAATATTTTGCTGATACCAACTCATAATACTTAGTACACAAGCAGCATAAGGCTGTAATATGTGTTGTGAAGGCTGTTTGTGTATGATCTGATAGCAATGGGACTTAGAAGATGTAAACATGATATTGCTTCTAGACTTCCAATGAGTTGTGGGATAACTGAAGTGGAAAGAATCTTCCTTAATTGGGAAAACGAGGAGAATAGTTTGAGATGGCCCTTGGGAATTAACATGATACAAATTGTGGAAGCCAATCTGAAATGTGTCCTTATTTAAGAGCCTTCTAAGCCTATCTTGACTTAAGAAAGTTAATCATCTGGTTTTAAACAGTTTGTGGAGGATTCTGCTTTATGCATCTGCTAATACCTTCTTTGATGGTCCTCTGAATTTTTTTTCCTGCAGTTGGCCTGAAACCAGTCTCTTCTGTAATTGTGACTCCTTAAGCAAAATTACTAAGCTAATTGGACTAGATAATGAAGAACAAAGACAGCTATGACAAAGATTTCTCCCATGTTCAAGTTTCTGCTCTGTTATTCCCAGCTACTTCTGTCAAGACTAAGAACTCAGGGCTGGCTCTGAAAGATGTAAGCAAACACCTTTGGGTCTGCTCGGGGCTCTTGTCACCAGGCTCCAGGGCTGGGAGCTCTTACCTGTGGGGCAGCTGCAGAGGAAAGGCCCGTCCAGCTCTGCGCCGAGCAGTCCAGCGAGGCTTGGTGCTCATGCCCAGACACACCGTGTAGCTCCACTTCACTTTAATCCCTTCACACAGGTACTGAAGCTTTATAATCAACTGGTTGTCAATAGCACACAGACATTGCACCTGAGACTGTAAAACCAATGTAGCTATTTGTCTACACTGTGAGTGCCTTTGTTACACAGGGATATGTCCCACTACACAGCTCCCAATAGGTACCAGCTGCCTAAAACTAGGATGGTGTTATGATGGAGAGCAGCAGCACCCTGTGCCAGCTCTTTTGCACCTGCGGGCTGGTTTAGCTGCATTGGCCTCAACAGCTCCGTCCTGCATGGCATACCCTTGTTACAGACATGATATAAATACATAGAAATACTTGTTACCTGCTGCAAAATAGTCCTGCACTTGTCTGAAGGGTAGGACATGAAGTGCAAGAGCCAGTAAAAAGTATAATTTACTGATATAATTTGGGCCACAAAAGTGGTGTCCTTTAGGTAAAAAGAATTATGGGTAAAGTACACATAGTAATTGGAGTTTTAATAAAGAGTCATTATTTTTCCATGGCCTTAAATACTAACATAAATTAAATAGCATACAGGTATATCAATATATTATTGATAGTCACTGTCAATAGTTTCTATCCTGAGTCAGCCAAACTAATTATTGTTATGAAACATTACAAGGCTAAAAAGAATTAAAAAACAGAAGGCAAATAATGCAGCTGCCTTTTCATTTTTGTTAAGGATTAAAACACAGGCTTCCTTGGGAAAAATTGCATTTCAGTGTCACCTGGTTTCAGTAAGGGCTGTTGAAGTAATTGTATTAATGGAGCTGTACAAAAGTTGAAATTGGTTTTTGCTGCCTGGAATGAAGGGATCTACTCTGATAAAGTTTTCACCCTTACAGCTCTATCCAAGTTTCAGCAGTTGGTACTGTTGCATAGTTTTAGAAGAAACACCATTGTGGTCTTATCTGTTAGAAAGTGGGTGAAACTCTATTATTAGAAATCAAGATTTCCATTTTGAAGCTGTAATTTAGACTTTCTGTGTTTCTGCTTTGTCTCCAAGATCTCAGTCACTAAAGGGAAGAATCCTGAGTCCTGTTGTTCTGCAGACAGTAACATATTTTAGAGAAACATGCAGTCAATCTTATAAAGAACTGTTAGAAGTGCAAGCTTCTGCCACGTAACTGCTTGTACATTTTTACAGTCCTAAAATTACAATTGACCCTTTGATGCAGCCCCCGGTGAAAATAAGTTTGACATCTCTGCTGTGGGATGTTATATTGATTTAACTAAAACGATTATTCCTATTCAAAATCTATTTGATAGCTTTGATCAGTGGTGAGCGCAAGGGAAATGATCCTCACCAGCTTCTGTTTGTCTTTTCAATTGCTTTCCTGACTGCTGTGGAGCTGCCTTCTCTGCAAGTACTTACAGTTCTGTTGAAGCTCAGGCACTGCTGTGTTGGTGCTGTAGCTGCACTCAGCAGCAGCCCGGCTCCCCCAGGGCACAGCTGGCTGGGTGGGGTGAAGCGGGGGAGGGAGGGGTGATGGAATGGTGGGTGCTCTGCACTGTTGTACGCCTGTGCAGACCAAACGTTAGGAGAGATTGGCTCCCTTCAGTTACACAGCGTTGTTCTTGAGAATCTTTTTTATTCATAGAGCTTACCTAGACAGGTGGCAGTTTCCAGGACACCAGAGCTAGCTGAGGATGGACAGGACTGTGCAGTCTGACTGCAGGTGCTGGCATCTCCCCAGCTCACCAGCAAAGACCTTCCCCCTTTTCAGGCTTTCTCTCCCTTTTCCTGCTTGATGCAGAAAACTACATACATTTACGGTATCACAGAACTCCCAATATTGTAGAGCACTTTGTAGCATGATGGGGTACCAACATACACATATGTACCGTGGAGGATTTGCTTACAGAAAATATATCTTTCAAATTTAGAATCACAGTAATTCAGCTAATTGGGGCTCCAGTTGTAACAAGCTTATAATAAGCTCCTTCCATGGCCATCAGTTCATCATGAGTGCCCCTTTCAATGATGAGTCCTTGTGACATCACAGCGATAATGTCGGCGTTCTGGATGGTGGACAAGCGGTGGGCAATGACGATGCAGGTACGCCCTTCTCTGGCCTTATCCAGTGCTGCCTGCACAGTCTAAAGGCAACAGACAAAGTGTCATAGTGAAAAACGTGCAAACCAACCTGGGGCTCAGCACTGCAGACGACTGATTACTTCAGATTATTAACCATATTGTGCAACATTTGTACAAGTGACTATGAGGCTAAGTCAAAGCTTATGTGCTGAGCTGGGTCATGAACTCAGTTCCTTAGCAGTACAAAGAACGGACAGGTAAACATTGACAGCAGCAGAAATTAAGTAAGGCCTTTATTCAGCTGACATGCTGAATGGTAGCTCAGCTTGGACATGCTGTTAAATTTCCACTAGTTCTCTAATCTCTGAGTATAACCAAGCTGCGTAAATTATTGCCCAAGTTCTTAGGCCCTCCCCTGCTGTTGTGGTCATGTAGTGGAATACGTTGGGATGTCTCTGTAGAACAAAGGTGTTGTACATTGTCAGCCATTGTATTAACTTCCCCTTATTGCTTATCACTGCGCATTTACCTTCTCACTTTCTGTGTCTAAGGCAGATGTAGCTTCATCCAGTAGTAAAATCTTAGGATCTCGTATGATGGCCCTTGCTATAGCAATGCGTTGTTTTTGCCCACGAGACAGCTGGGATCCTTGAGCTCCAACATTAGTTTCATATTTCTGAAAAACATGCAAAAGGAAGAAGTTATTTGGGTGTGAGCAAACACAGCAGGTCACAGCCTGAAGGAGGAGCAGGAGAAGAGAGGCAAGAGCACCGACCATGGCTGCCTCCGCCTTAAACAAACCAGCAATGCAGAAATACTGAACGAGTGATACACGTATTTGGGGGATATTTTGGAGACACGTGTTGCCACGCACAGGGTGCAGGCAGTACAGTGACGGGCATGGAAGAAAAATCTGATAGCAAGATATTGGCTGATTTGTCTGACGGAAAAGACAGCCACACACCCCACCCCACCCACAATTTAGGACAAGAGGCTAAAAGTGATTTAAGGCCTTTCTGGACAAATATTTTGTTTGGGTGCCTAAATCCTATTCATACCTTTTATGTTCTGTTTTATATTCGTATTATTTCAGTGCATTTAAATACATTTTAAGTGCACGTAAGCAGCCAGCTGCAAATATTTTTGTGTAAGTATCACACCCCAGTCACAAGGCAAATTTCGTACAGCCGGGAGCAGGATTTATATTTCCTGACTGAGTGTCATGCTTTGACTGCTGAACCGTGCTGCTGCTTTCTTGTCAGTGGCTTTGAAAAATCTGCCCTTTTCTCCTAGTTCAGAGTTGTAACTGCTCATTTCCATTTTGTAAATATTTGCCTACTGTATAAAAATCCAGTAGCAACTCACACCCAAACTCTCGGGAAGATAAGGAATGGTCATGACAGCCTCTGTGCTCCTGCTGCTATAGCTATAAAAGTAAATAAAAGGCACATGTGTGTGGCAACTTTAATTGGGTTTGGAGCAACTCCAGCTGCAATGAACACGGAGCAGCCTATCTGGAGTTCCACAGCCAAGGCCTCACGGGTACTCACATCAGGCAGTGACATGACAAAATCGTGCAGCTGAGCCTTCTGGGCTGCTTGTATGACTTTTTCCATCGTTGCCTCTTTGGTGTTGCTGCCATATTTAATGTTGTCAGCGATGCTGCAGTCAAATAGCACAGGCTCCTGGGAAACTATTCCAATTTTTGATCGAAGAAACTGTACATTTATTTTCTTGGTGTCGTGTCCATCTATTAACTACCAGGAAACAGGAGAAAACTTGAAACATCATTCCAAAACAACAGCCTGCAAAAGCCAAATAGTTCATAGTAAAACGGCTAAATCATTTAGCTCTGCTAAAATGCAAACACAACTGATTTTAAATGATTTGAAGAATCTGCTTATATTTGACTCCTTTGTGTGTGATGTGTATTTTCTGGGTATGTCTGTGATCCAGCCAAACACTAAACCATCTTAAGTCCAAGGGAACGAATTGCTTAACGTTAGGCACATGGTTTGTTGCTTTCCTGGCATAGTGATCACCACATTTTCCAAAGAAAGAGGAATCAACGTAGTTGGTTAAGTATTTACATGAGGAAAAAACACAAAACTATCAGTAATTGAATAACTGGAAGTTAAACCTAGGCAAATTCAATCTGCAAAGATGCTGTGTATTGAAGCTATGTATTTAGGGATGTTCCAGACTTTCTGTTGCTCCATTCAGGCTGGATTTTTGCTTGTGCTCCCACAGTGTACACCCCACATTCTATGTTTCGTACAGGAACTACCAGGGTGAATGCCTAGGGCGTACCTAAGGCATGAGGGTACACCTGAGGCTCGGACTACTGTGCTCCTGCCCGAATACATCCGAGATGATGATATTCAGGAAGTGTTGGAACAGTCCACATTTGTTCGAGCAGGAGCTGAAGGCCCAAACTGCAGGTGTACGTGCCACTGCTGCTGGGCTGCCCAGCGGGACACACGCGAACAGCCCTTGTAGCAGGGCTGAAAACAAGAGCGCACAAACCACGTTTCTGTTGCTTACCACACGGCCTTGGTCAGGGTCGTAGAAACGCTCCAGAAGCTGCACACTGGTGCTCTTACCACAGCCGCTGCTTCCAACAAATGCCAAAGTCTGTCCAGGGTTAACAGCTACAGAGAGGCCTTTCAGGACCTGAATATCAGGCCGAGAAGGGTATGTGAATTTACAGTTAATAAATTCAATGCTTCCCTTGAAATCTTCCTGGTGGGAAAAAAAAAATAAAGGAGAAAGATACTACAGTGAACTTGAGCTCAAAACTGAGTTGTAAAGTACAAAGTAACTCTTCCTCAAATTCTATTCTTGCATCTCTTGTTTAAAATGTGACTTTAGCACTTGTGAAATTAGCCCAGAAAGAGAGATTAATAACCATACTGGAGTAGCTGTCCTAGAGATAAAGCCATTACTCATAAAACTATTGCTCTGCTTATGCTTCCCCATACTGCGCTGGTCAGAGGCATCAATCAGGAAGAGGATTGCCTTGCAAGCGGGTAAGTTTTGTATTTTAATGTGGACACTGTGTAAATGTAAATTTGCTGATAGTCCATACATAAATGTGCAAAAACCTGGATCGGGTAAAAAAAAATAAAGTAAATTGAACTTTGCAGCATTAAAACAATACATGAATTCAGGTCAATTTTCCCAGAACTCTTAAAAAACTCTTTTACAAAACACTGAAGGGAATGAAGAGACTTCATTTTCATGGTCTGAAGCAAAAGACTTAATGTATTTAGTTTGTAACAGTTATTTCAAATTTTTGTTTAATTCTGGAAAAATAAGTTAAATGAAAGATAAACTACTTGAATTTTCTGGGACTGACTTGAGAATTCACCAAAACTTGAGCTTTTTTATTTTGTGTGACTCATAGATGATTCATCTCCTTATGAACACCCCCAACATTTTGATGTGAACGGAAAAAAGCCTCCATTATAAGCCAGCGATAGGCAGGTTTGTGTGCGAACTGCAGAGCGGAAAGAACAAACATTCTCCTCTGCGTCAGCCAGACTGGCCCTGCTCCTGTTCACAGTTTTACCCTGACACGTTCCTGATAGCCACGCTTATGTTACTCTTGCCGTCTAGTACCAGGCTCACTGCTCCCGAAAGAGCAAAGGCAAGTAACAGTTATACAACCAGCACAACCTTCCTGTAACACAGTGATCCTCATCAACTTGTAAACTGCTAGTGCAACTTCAATGCTTATATGGAGCTGGATAACGTCACCAATTTCTCATCTCCACTCTTACCCATTTATCTCCTTTTTCACTGTAAACACTGATTTTCGGAAGACGGTCGACCAGTTGAAAAAAGCGTGCAGCAGATGTTTTGGCTTTGGCATAGTTTGGGGTATAGGAAGAAGCTCTTCCCAAAGCAGTTCCACTGGTCACAATAGCAGAGATGACCCTGCGGGAAGGGGGACGTGGTCATTCTTGGGAAGCCACGGGGAACCTGCACACTGCACCGAGACCAGGCTGGTCCTGGCACAGGTCAGACTCACCTGAACACGAAGCTGTAATGGAGGCCTTCAGCGCTAACCAGAAAACCGCCGTATCTGTACGAGACAGCGTTGGCGATGAAGACGATGCTCTGGGCAAAGCCAAAGCAGAGTCCGTAAATGTGTGCTTTTTTTATTGCGGCTTTATAGGGCATAACCAGGTTCTTCTCAAAATTGCTGATGAACATTTTCTCTTTCCCTATCCCAGCTACAGTCCTGATATTAGAGAGGGCTTCACTGGAGATCTGGAGGAGAAACAAAACAAAACAAAAAAGGAAGAAAGCAAGAAAGAAAGGGTAAAAGTTCGTAATTTTTCCTTGGAAAAGAGGAGTGTGCTCTTTCACAAATGCATGATTCTTCCATGAACACAGGGTACTAACATCATATATAAATTAAATCAGATATGATACAGACTGACTCAAACTTCAGCCAACCTAAAGAGAAACTTTCTACAAGCAATTGTCCACTAACATCCTCCATAGCAATGCTCTGTCTGCTCCCCTACAGCCAACATACTGTAAGGACACTTTGGAAATCGGGCACATGCTCTCACTTGTGACTCCTTTCACATAATGTGAATAAGTGGGATGTTCACAAAAGCCAAAATGGCTTTAGGAACACTGTTATTATATTTCCTTGATTGAATGCATTTAATAATTAAAAATGTTTATTTAAATTATTTGTTTTACTGAATACCAATAGTCAGGAAAAGAGAAAGGATGCTATCCCCAACTTGTGCTTCATAAGTTAAAAGCACTTGAATTTACTACGTTTCCTCATGCTCCCTCTTTCTCTTGTTTATGTTCAAAAAAAAGCCTGATGAGATGGCACATATAAATGGAGGGTGACACCTTGATTCCTCTAACATCAGTGACACAATTGCCAGGATTTTTACCTTATACAGAGACAAAGAATAAAGAAATGCTTGCCTTTGTAAATAGAAAAATGCAACACAGGAAAGTATGAGTTAATCCTTGTGATCTTTCTCTGAGTTGGAAACCTCTCTGGAGCCTTAATTAATGGTTGGCTCTGCACTGTGTTTTGTTGCCAGTCAGAGTTCAAGTTTCTGTCCCAAAAAATTGTATTAGAGTTTCATCTATAGAAGCAAATTGACTGACTGATCCTAATTTCACCATACTTATCTCAAGTAATTTTATTAAGAAATTGGTTTTAAATGCCTGGACTTTGACAGTAGCTTCACAGTGTGACATTTTTCTTTGGGAAGCAATACTCATGTGGCTTATGAATGTTCTCAGCATGGAGGAAAAGATCTGAATATAAATTTTTTCAAATATTCCTTCCAATGTCAGGGTTTTTTTCCTGGCCAAAATTAAGGGTCAAATCTCTTGCATTGTCATATGCAAAGGAGCAGATAAGTAGATGCTGTGAATGGGATTGTTTGGACTGTTCTTTTCCATGTTTAGCGTGGCTGATGAGCAATCCCTCTGGAAGAACACGGAGTGTTTAGCATTTGGATGCAGTGCTGGTAAATAGATTAGAAAATAACACCAGACATAATCAGTCATCCCCAAAACTGCTGAAGCATTGAGTGCCCTTTTCATCCCAGCCTCTGGGGCATTCTGTTGAATAAAAGCTGATGCCTTGAGTAATTAGTGAAGTTTTTCTACTTGTCAGTTCCAGACAGTATTTTGATTTATCACTTTTTGTAAATAGTTAAACTATTCTGAATGTGGGCAATTGGTCAGGTCCTAATTCTTCCTTGTGTTCTGGAACTGAAGATTGTTCCTAACAGCACTCGATAGTGGCCCATAAATGTATGAAATATTCCAACTTATTTACAAAACATTGCCAGTTTCATTACATTTGAATTACAGATGGTCCCAAATGCCCGATTTTTCAGCTACCCATGACTGCAAATATAAACTAGTTTTTAAATAACATTACCCGTCCGGTAGTTTCCAGTGCTTTCTTGTCTTGAGAGGCGAATCCTGTCAGCATTTTAGCCTGCACAGCTCCAGATAAGGCCAAAAATGGCAAGAAACACAGTATAACTAAAGTGAGTTTCCAGCTGAAGTAGAAAGCAATGATCATGGCCACTCCAATGTTGGTCAAGGAATTGACAATCATTCCTATCTGTGATCCAGTTGCCTTCAAAGAAAAGAAACAGAGATGATTGACTTGTACTCCAATAGTAACTTCAATAATCTTTAATACAATTTAGAGTTTTCTAAAGTTTTATAGGAAAATTTAATTAAAATATCATAAGGCACCAGGGGCTGCTGACTGCACTAGAATTTAGCCAGTTTGGATATACTATTTCCAACACTTGTATCAACAGGCCTGCAAATGTCCAATATTCCTTTTATCAACCCAACTTTCCATTGTGAACTCAGAAAATCGTGTCTAACAATTGTGAGAAGGGTAATCTAACTGTTGACATTAGTTCCCGTGGTTCCCTGGGGAATCACTCATCTGGATACTCAGTTTAGCCCCTACATTTATCCACCTAGATTCAAATAATAAACAGAACCCTTTTGCAACTTAACAACAAAGTCTCAGCTGTGCCACAATCAGTAAGAAACATCACTGAGGAAGGACAAATTAAAGTTGCATTTTTGCCTGTCTCTTTATTATGAGGAGCGGTTGAGGGAGCTGGGGCTGTTTCGCCTGGAGAAAAGGAGGCTGAGGGGAGACCTTATTGCTGTCTACAACTGCCTGAAAGGAGATTGTAGCATGGAGGGAGTTGGTCTCTTCTCCCAAGTAGCAAGTGATAGGACAAGGGGAAATGGCCTCAAGTTGTGCTGAGAGAGATTTAGATTGGAAATTAGGAAAAACTTCTTCACAGAAAGGGTTGTCAGGGACTGGAACAGGCTGCCCAGGGAAGTGCTGGAGTCACCATCCCTGGAGGTGTTTAAAAGGCATTTAGATGAGGTTCTTAGGGACATGGTTTAGTGCTAGAGTTAGGTTATGGTTGGACTTGGTGATCCTGACGGTCTCTTCCAACTGAAATGATTCTATGATTAAGGAAGGATTTTAAATATGCCTTTGACATCTCCTTTATTGAATGCATTCATCTTCTCATATGTACTTCAAGAACACTATTCTTTGTTATAAACTTGATTTATTTACTCAAAGGTTATTTCCTTTCATGGCAGTAAACAGCAGCCCCGGATAGGAACTAGGTTGCTATGCATTAGGAAAAAAAAATACATTTGCTATCCTTGACCATTTTCAGTCAAATTCATTCACAGGATGTGACCTTGCAGCACAGAATGCTCATCATCTGCTCCTGCTCTGACCAGCAGTGACAGTGTGAAGTGCTCGGGGGTGGCCAGGGTAGAAGATGCACCTCCCAGATCTGCAACCCAATGGAACAGCCGTGGGGCTGCTCTTAACGGGATCCTGCAGCTCTAACACCCCACACACACTCCAAGATTCCACTTCTTACTCCTGTGCAGACGCAGACATTTTCAGAGCCCAGACACTCGCCTGCATCTTCTCACCTCAGCTGGCTCTGCAGCAGCAGCAGCTGGCTGCACTCTGTGTCGGGCAGTGAAGGGTGGAGGACACTGCTCCTCAGGTAGCTCTGGTGTTTCCCCACAGCTGTGGGTGGAATGGCTGCGCCCCGCTGCTCTACACATGCTTAGAACAAAGATGTCCCTTGGGAGGCTATTAAATGGTTCAGTCAGTGGCTTACAAGTTTGTTTATTTCAGTTACAATATACCCTGTAAGTGCCTGAAAGGGCTGAAGAGGTTTGCAGCTGGTTTCTCTGATTTTGTAGAAATTGCTGCTGATACGGGTTTGGGGAGCCTCTTCTCTCATTTGTCTTTTAAATTCTTAAAACTTCAATTAATACTTTTTAAAAACTAACCCACCATCTTCAGTCAAGTTGAAACAGGACAATTTTTGTAACAAAGAAATCTGTATGTTTCCTTCTTTGTTTCTAGAAAATTGCTTGCATTAGAGCCAAGTAAAATGGCATCTGACTCACTCCTACCAAAGCATCAATTCAGATAGGTAGGTACCTTTTATAGCTCAGCATAATTTAACTCTCATCCACTAAGGAACACAACACATGGAGTTAGTGGTTCACTTTCCCAAAAAGTAAGTCACACTAAAACTGGCTGCATAATTCCCTGACCAGAGCCCCAGCCAGTACTGTAAACTCGTGTTTCAAGTAGACTGTCAGTCTAAATGAAAACTGTCACAACAAGTAAAATACCATGCTGAAAACTTGAAAACAGGATTAGTGACGAATGTTGCTAAAATAGCAGTCTGATGTTTTTGAACTAAACAGTTAAGCATTGTGACAAAAAGCTAAATAATATCCAGAAAAAAAGAAATTTAAACTTTTGCACTGGATGCTCCCTCAGGTTCCACTAATGGTTCATATTTTATTGATTTTTGTGTTCTTTTTCTGGTAATACAGGCAGGAATGATGGGCAGTAAATGGTGACCTTATTTGTGCTGGTTGCATGCTAGCTAATTTCTGTGACAATGTGCCAAAATAGGACTTCAATCAGTGCTTATAGTAAAAGAATTCTTAAGCTACCAAGTCTTACCCCCTGGACCTGAGAGGCATCTGTTGCAAGTCTTGTAGTCAAAGCACCGGGGCTGTTCTTCCGGTCATCGAACCACCCAACGTCTTGCCCCAGCATAGCCTGGAAACCAATTTTCCGTAGCCGTCTTGTAAGCAGCTCACCAGACTTGGCAAATGTGTATCCCTGGGGTGCATAAAAATACAAACAGATAATGCACAGAAAGAGATATGCACAGAGCAAGGGATCAGGAAGAAAATGTACCCATATTGGACTGCTGTTACCTGTAGAAACTGTGTGAAAAACGAAATAATTCCAATAAAGACAAAGAGCAGGCAGACACCATTGATCTGGATTCTTTGTTCTTCTTCATCAAGAATGGAGAAGGTCTTTAAAAAAAAATGGGTGGCATCATGTTAGAAGTGTCAGTTTTGCTGCGTGTGAAGTTTATTCATGACTCCCTGTTGCCAAGTGCAGAAGCCCACCCTAGAGCCAAAGCCCGGACACAGAGCTCTCCCTCAGCCCTTGCCAAGACCTGGTTCCTTGTTTTTCCTAAGGTGAGCCTGGGTACAACATAATGCTTTTTACTCCTGTTAAACAACAAGTTTATTACACTTGGTGTCTCCACATACTGCTACTACGTGTTGCCCATCCCTGTTTATAATACAGTTAACCAATCATCCCCTGCTCTAAACAAGATCCAGTGTGATAATCAGTGAAGAGCAATGAAAAAACAGCCTAGCAGCAAAGCAACAGTGCAGCAGCTCCCTCACTTCCTCTCTAATCTATGACAATTGCAACTTTATTGGGCCATAAAAAGTGGAGTCTGTGTAAACAATGATACCCTAGCATGACTCTCCTTGCACAACACTAACAGATTATCATCTTTATGAGTAGGATTCAGGAGAAACCTATGGTCTTTTGCTGAAGGAATGTGAATACAAGCTATTCGCTTACTGAGAAAAAGCATTAATGCCTCAAGTAGAGTCCTTCCCATCCTGTCTCCATGGTATTTCCTTTTATCGCTTGGTCTTAATATCTGCTCATTTTCAACACCTGCCAGCATTACTTGCTGCTGCTGAAGTAGAGGTCCACATCTAAGTAGCCGTCCCTTAGCAATTCCTTTGAGTCAGAGCAGTTCATCTGTAGGTCAGTTAACCTACCTGAAGCTGTTAAACTACTTCTGCTGCTTTCAGGTATAAGCCACAGCTCATGTTTGTATTTCTCCACTAACCTCAAATTAATTCTGATTGGATTTCACAAGTAAAAATTACTATAAATTGACTAATCTCTCAACCTGTTGTCTGTAAGGCATTATTAAGAACAACTTGTGCATTTGATTAATATCAAAATCACCTTGAATTCTTCTAGGTAAGTATTTAACAGTAAATAGAGAAGAAGGAATTTTAATTACAGCTGCAAAATATAAAAAATCCACAAAAATAAGCTTAAGTACTAGTCTTACAAGCTCAACTCAAGCTATTTGTGTTTTGAAGTGAGCTATGTGTCAAAGTAACAGGGAAGAATTAGAGCATGAATCTGAGAAAAAGAAATTGCTGTTCTCTAGTGGGAATTCCACTTCAAGTATTTTAACTTTGTACATCCGTACCTTGGCAACAAAACAAATCCTACTAAATCCAAAATGATAGTATCAAAACGGCACTTAGCATTTCAAGCTAAGAGCTGTTCCAATGCCATGCTGTCTTATCAGTACCAAAGCGTATTACTTCCTCGGGTTAATCTTTTCTACCAAAAAAAAATCACTAGGTGTGTTTCAATAAAAAGAAGAGATCTCTGTGTTGCAAACAAAGGGGTTTTTTCCCCTTGCAAGTCTGTCCTGTAAAACTGAACTATCCCATTCTGCAGCTATCCTAACATGCTCAGCTGTGTATTTCACCTATGTTGTTGATTTAAAAAAATAACATGAACTACAGTAACATGTGGCATGGACAATAGCATGAGGTCTATAAAAGGAAAGAGTTGTTGCTGAGGTGTCCATGTTCAGACTATACAAGTTTCAACAGGTTTAGCATGGACTCTCTTTCATCTGCAGCCATGGGCTCCATGCCCAATAGCAGTGGGAGCACATCTTCCAGTTAAGTTTCACTGGAAAGGATCCATTTCCCATACTCTGAGACAGTTCCACACTGGGAACCAAAGCACAGTAAGAAGAAACTACTGAGAAACTTGTTCCAAAGGTACACTTCTGATCTGAACTGATCAGAAGACATATGCAGTATTATCCAGTTCTTCATTCACTTTTTAGGATTAATTTCTGAGAACCTTCAAGGCAGCCTTTGCTAAATTTATCCTTTCATTTCATAGCTGTGGGGATTTTTTCCCTCACTTCCCCAGCATATTGGTCTCAAAGTACAAGCCCACATGTCTGTCACAACATCATCGCAGATATTCAGACAGCTTGGAAAGCAGATGCATATTCCATCTGCCTGACTGCCTTGGCACCAGGCAGAAATGTTTTAAATTTATTAATAATGAAACACAGATGTTGGACTTTGCTCATGTTCTTTATGGCTTGTTTTCTTCTTGCAACCTCTCTCCTTTGATGAACGGAAACCTTCAGAGAAGGAATTAATCCTTGGCAATGAAGGCATTTAGCATCTTGCAGGATGACATCTCCTGGTGTCTAGAAAACCTCTCTCAAAAGGAATCAAAGGTTAGATTCCAATCCCTAACATTCTGTGATTCTGTGTCATTCACTGCAGAATGCATGTAGCAGTGTCTCACCTGTTGTCTAGTGAAAGCCACAGTCCTTGGCATGAGGTTTAAACATGCAAAAGGTGTTTGGAGGTAGCACACCTATGGCTAGAAGGCCGAGCACATTGGCCAGGAGTTACTAAGCGAATCAACAGGGACAGGGACATCTTTTGCTCTGCCCCTCCCTGGATCTTGGCTAGCAAACATCAAGCTGCAAGAAAATGTGATTCAAAGTCTTGAGTAACTTCCCAGACAGAAATGTCTAAGGCAAAACACCCTCCTCCTCAAAAAAAGTAAACACCAAAAAGTTAAGTTTTCCTTTGACAGGTTGCTGGCACTGCTATTAGGAGCATTTTCTCAGTTCTTTTCTAATCAGTAGCTCAGATGCTGGGGCATTCAGTCAGTCAGTCAGACTTTCGTGCCTGAAAGGTTTTGGACCTCCAGTACCTGGCAGAGTGTCTGCCCTTTAGGTCATATATTCTTTTTTACACATATATGTACCTACAATGACCTAAACAAATAAGTGGGAATCACAAAACAAGTTTTATCCTATCTCAGATGGGTACCCAAACCACAAAGCAATAGTGGCATTCCTGTTTTCCTCCCAGTAAAAGCGTCATTGCTTTACCCAATAAGAACAGAATCAATAGAGAGGTTTTTCTCTAGCCTCCTAACTCCGAAAATTTAGGACACTTTCTTAGGCATTAGAGCCGTGCTGAATTTCTTCAGGCAGCCCACTCGTTTCCCACTAACTTGGCAGATGTTTCCTCAAAAAGCTGTTTTACAAAATGAGAAGAATCCTCTCTTTATTATGGGAAGTTTTCAAATGAAAAAACAATCATGGCTGAACTCTTGAAAAGTTTCAAGTGAGGCCGTGGATTTTGATGGTAATGCATACTTTAGTAAATGATATACAATTATCTACCTCTCTCAGGGCATTCTGCAGGGACCAGGCAGCAAAGAGCTCCCTGAAATTTATGAACACAAAAGTGAAGTATTTTTTGCCTCCAATCCGAAGCTTTCTCCAAAGCTTGGCCAAGTCTGTGGAAGAAAATTCTGCAGGGAAAGACCTCTGCGTGTCTCTCTCCACTGTACCTGCACAAGGTACATCTTGACTCATCTAAGATAAACTGTATGCATCTATAGAAACCCACTGCCAGCAGTTCCTGGAAAGTGACAAGAGAGATAATGAAGAAGAAATGATAATGCTAACAAACCTACTCCTTCAAGAGCGCAAATGATAGTGTGATGACAGTGATATAAATATGTCTACTGAATAATTTTTTATAGGCAAGAAGGCTAATCCCATTTACTTGATGAGATCTGAAGATTTCCTCAAAACATGTCAAGCTTTGCATCATACATTCACTCCCCTCTGCTTCAGAGCTAAAATAGACTTGAAAATGTTAGCGTAACATACCCCAAGTATCTGACTGAATAACAAAGCATAGAGTGGACTGACTGCTCCGTTCACAGCTGCTGCCAGAGATCCAAGCACCATGTATGGCCATTCGGAGGCATTGTACTTCAAAATTCTGGTAAATGGTACAGGCTTGACATCTTCCTCCACAACAGCGGATTCCTAAAAAAAAAAAAAAGGGTTGGATTTATGAAACAAATGCAGTCTCCCAGTGATGTTCTCCCTTAGACAGTGAGTTAAATTGCATAATCTGTTAAATGGCCATCTAGGGCCCAAACAGCTGCTCTAGTTTTGCACAGGAAAGGGCAGTGATGGGTCTTGGCTGCTGTCTGGAGCTCTTGTGGGCACAGGGAGTCACAAGAGGGTTACATAACCGATTACCTTTACTGTCCGTGGAGAAAAAGAGAAATATTCATGCCTTGTGCAGCTCTACTTATTCTAACTTAAGAGGTTAATTATGACCCATTTCAGATTTTCTGCTGCTGAAACTTAAGCTGTTCTCTTTTTGCTGCCTCCAGATGAGGTGTGATGCAACATCTTCCTCACAAGCATCTTTTTGTGTCACTCATGGAATCTTCTTAAATATTATTTTTAAAAGTATTGTGGGTGAACACAGTGATCAGACTCTGCATCAAATTAGCAGGTATGCTATGTAATTAAAACTAGGGAGGTCTCGGTGGTAGCTGGAGTCAGGCTTTATACATGCTAATTATGCCTCCCTTCTGTGAAACATCCTCAGACTATATACTGAGTTCCCATAATTATTCCCAGGAAGAGCAGAATATTCATCATCAAATTACAACTTGCCCTGCAGTTTAATTTGTACAGAGTTTTTGTAATACACAATATGCTGAGCCCTGCTCATCTCCCTCAGTTCATATGGCTAGAAATGCCCAAAATGAAGATTTGTCACAGACTGAAAAGTAGAATGGCTCAAACATTGTGGCAAAAACAGTTCATCCAGCGACCGGAGATGGGACATCTCTAGTAGCAGGAGATGGCACATTTGTGAGAAGGTGGATTGCGATTTACATATCAACGGCAAGCTAACAAGCCACAGACCAAGGCCACCTGGCTGATACAGGAGGTGGGAGATGTGTTGGAGAGCATGTAGGCCCAGTATGACACAAAGGGAAAAGCTAAGACCCTTCAAGATGGCCTGAGACCTTTCAGGTCTTTTGCAAGCGCCCCCTCAGTAACACCTGCACAAAAGACCAAAGATTACGCAAGCAGACAACCCAGAGGACTATAAAGGCCCACCTTGTACAAGCACTGGTGGTGCACACCCACCATCCCAAGGACCACTCTGCCCACCAGTCTTGCCACATGAACTGAACAAGACACCAGAGGATGTCGCACATCACTGGATTGGAGACTATGAACGCCATCATACATAAAGTGGAGCCATAAGGATTGTGAAATCTTTCTCACTTTTCTTTTTTTCCTATACTTCTTTTGCTTTCTTTTTTATAAGTAATATAGCAACATAAGATTTACAGCTCCACGTGTACCACAAACCTTTTACGTTTACCACTTGAACCTACAATAATATAAATCCTTCTGCCACCAAATCATTTGCCAGTCGGGCCAAGCTGCAAAATAAAAGCCTTTTGTTTACGGACCTTAAGTATTGTGTATACTGTTTCCCAACAGTATAAGTTTAAGTAAAGGATCGATCCAAGAATATGTATCTGCCCACAACAACTGTAACAGAGGCACATATCTACAGGTTATCATTACCAAGTAATATAACCTGTTTGGCCAAAAACTGAATAACAAACTATTGGACCTGACCTCTTTTGCCTGTCCATCATCTTCTTCATAAGAAGCCATCAGATACATAGACTCTGCATGATCTCCTGCAACGGATAATGGAGGGTCAGGGACCACATTAGAGAGCTGAGATCTGGAGCGCTGCCGAAGTGAAGCTCTGTAAAGAGGACAGAAATGGTCTGTTCTTCACAGCTCAATAACACAATATTTGCTTGCAAAGCAGGTGCAGTTCTCATATGAACTAAATCAGGATTCACTGAAGCAAATCACAGGAATCTCAGAGAGCTTTTCGTTCTTTTTCTGTGTTCTCTCAGCTTCTCAAGAGGTTAATATCCCACAAGGACAAATACTTTTCAAAATCATATTGCACCCCCACCACTCAGATGTTGTCTTATATGTACTCTGCACTGTGTATTTGTTAAGCAAAATTCTGGTGTGTCCTACTATATTTGCACAAGCTGTTAAGACAGCAGGTTAATACACCATTATGACTATCAAGTAATTCAGTCCAGCAAAACAGGATACTGAAACAATCCACCACTATCCCCGACAAAACCTAACCCTGTAATGTAGGAGACATATTCACTTGCATCTCTGACATGAGCTTGCCTGAAAGAAATAAGTGTCTAGCTACAAGACAGTCTGGCTCGTAAAACTCTAACTTTCATCAAGTAGAATCCATAATGAAATGTCCTTGTACATTGCATTGATTTCTCCAGCAATTGCACAGCGAGTCATTCTTCAAGTGACAAGACTGAAAGTGCATTAGGTAATACAAATATATGGCTGTATGCCAGTAATATTAAGAAAGGAACATTAACACAGTAGAACCAGAACTAGAGAGAAGATACTATGGATAGAAAGGGGAGTAAAGTAAGAGTCTTGCTATTTATCCATGAGCCTTCAATCAGTAATGTATTACCCGCGCTATTTCTTTCCAAGTGAGCTCTGTCTTCGTAAAATGCTTGGAGCCCTTCCACTCTCTTTCATGCAACATACGGAGAAGCAATTCATTAGCACTATTGGGATTTTGGAATAGTGGGATGAAGTATAGAGATCTGGAAACATATTGAGATTCACAATCATTTTTAAGACTCACCGCAAACTGGCCCGATAGCTTCCTCTGCTGAATGACTGGACTTTCTCAAGATTTGGCTCAATCACGTTATTTTCTGCTGCTGTAAAATATAGTTTATAGAGCTCTTCAGTTTGTGCTAAAACTGCATACAATCTAAGTCCACTGTCCCTCTGCAAAGAAGTGCAGTGTCTCCAAGTCATAACTGGAATTCTTTGTAGAATGTAAGAAATGTGATACAACCTTTCTACTCAGCCTACACATACCATAAATTTTATATTTGTATTTGAAATGGTGAAGTTAACTGAGTATTAATCCAAGGACCATCTCACTTGGGATGTGACTGCTAAAGGCTGTTTCCCTGTTTTAGCGCTGTAATTGCTCTCTTAAGATAATCGTATCTAAGATATCCACAAAAATACAACAGCTCATTCTATTACACCTCTATTTCCAGAAGCTTTTATTCAAATCTGCCTCCAGTAAAACAAATAGGGTGGTTTCAGCATACTCTGTAATTTGCTTGCATTTCAAATGCAGCAGGACCAGACTGTCAGCACTAAATGGAGCTATAAAGTGACAGGTATTGCAGGTCAGGATTAATGTTTCAGGGCAGATCTATATTAGGAAGGTCATTAAGTGCATATGCAGAAAAACACTTTGGCCAGGGCTATCGGGGTGTTACTTCTATGAATGTTAAAATTCAGTCATAAAGGTGGAAGAAGAAAAGATGCAGCAACTAGCTCTCATTAAAAAAAAAAAAAAATCTGCATTCTGTGGAATTTCATGTCATTTTACAAAAGAAAACAAAATGCTTACTTTCCTTTGCTTCTCTGCTAAGTGTTGTGTCTCCTTTGCTTTGCAAGGTCACCAACATGAAATAAACCCCTTTCCTCTTCAAGAGTTCCTCATGAGTTCCTCTCTCCACAGCCCTTCCATGCTCAAACCCAACGATGACATCGGCAGCTTTGATGGCTGACAGGCGGTGAGCTATCGAGATTGCTGTGCGACCAAGGCGAGCCTGCCAGGGAACAACAACAGCCCCATTCCCAGCAAACAGAAATGCTTGGAACCAGCACTATGTAATCTAAAGATTGGTTAAATCAACAGGAGTCATCCTAGTTGTTTCAGCTGACTCTGACTTGAACTCCATCCATAGCCCATAGATGAGCTTCTTTTTTGAGCAACGGGAACAATGGGAGCTATGGATTTCTGTTAATGTCCCAGCATAAGAAAAAATCTATTCACTGTCAATAATACTAAGGTTCGACTTGCGCATATGAAACAGCTATTAAAAAAAGCTTCTCACTGCTTTGTGGCAATTCTGCAGGACCCTCCACAGAATGCATTAAAAATAATTTCTGCCCTTTTAAGTCTTATTTATGCTATGCTATAGCAAACCTTATGAAGCGCTTCTTGGACTGTTGCTTCACTTTCATTATCAAGTGCTGACGTAGCCATATCCAGTAGCAGGATTTTCGGGTTTCGCACAAGAGCTCGAGCGATAGCTATCCTCTGTTTTTGACCTCCACTCATCTGGCTTCCACCCTCTCCAACGTGAGTGTCAAATTGCTGTGTGAAGGAAAAAAATGAAAATTAAACAAATAACAAAAGGGTCTGTTATGCTTCTGGTGAAGACATTGGTAAAAATGTCTCTCAGATTTGTCCTGGGAGTAGACTTTAAAAATATATCATCTTTGAAAGACAAAAAATTGTTAGTGTAACAGATTCAAAGGAGAGCTGATGAAATAACTTCATAATGAACAACATCATTTTGCCTAAACTGGGGTTCCAACCCCAAGCCAAAAGCATGTACTGATGAAAAAGTGAAATGTTCTGATTTGGCTCAAAATGACTGTATCAGAAAAAGCTGGAATGGAGAGGAAACACCTGCCCATTCTCCATCAGATGATTCGCCAGAAAACTTTTCACAGAGCTGGACTTGTCTGCTGATGGCCTGTGACTCATGAACACTGTCTGTGACTCAGGGACATCATACTCTGGTGGCATTGGGTTCAGGTAGACCACACATACAGCCTATCATCTTGAGAGCCAGGATAATTATATTCACCTAAAGCCAAATCTTGTTTAGTCCTTCATTTCCAGGAAATAAAGGGGCATTTACAGAGTCTTTCTATGAATAGTTTCCTGGAAGCCTGGAAGTGCACAGATGGAGGATAAAAAGTACGTACTGACATTAGTTAATGGTACTTGAAACCTGTCAATCAGATTCACTGCTGTAATTTATGCCTTTGAGAAGCTATTTGGCAAAATAACATTCTAGAGAAGTAAACAGCCCAGTAGTATGAAATGTGGGCTTTGTAAGGAGGATAACATAGGACTGATCAAAGCCCTGTCATCCTGAGGGAAGGAACCAGGGAAGAGGGAACCTCTAAGTAACTTATAGAGCTCATAGAAGGAAAGGAGGTTATGAGGATCAGTACAGACTGCTCAAAAACATATGCTGGCTAGTGAGAGTCTGGGCTCTGAATTGCTTTTGGTCTGAGCAGAAACACATCTCCATAGCATGAAAAATCCATATTTAAAAATCATGTTATGATTATTACCATGATATTGTATGTTGTGCATATGATTCCTGAGGAACTAATTCTTCTTGGTTTGTGGGGGTTTGGTTTGTTTTTTAACTTGGTGACATATATGTAGTAAGACCTAATTAACTTTAGTCAAAGGAAAGGTTGCTGCCTACTATCTGTATCAATCTTCTCCCCTTCCACCTGAGCACAAATGGCTGTACGGAAGAAGGGACGAAAGGATTCTCTATTTTTTTTATCAAATTCTGCCAAACATTTTACAAGGTTCAGCGTACCTGCGGCAATTCCATGATGAAATTGTAAGCATTGGCCTGTTTGGCTGCTTTGATTATGTCTTCCATGGTGGCCTCATCCCGACCATAGCGAATGTTCTCCGCAATCGTGGTGGCAAACAGCACTGGCTCTTGCTCAACAATACCAATCTGTGAGCGTAGCCACTGGATATTGAGGGAACGAATGTCATGGCCATCCAGGGTAATCTACAGAAGCAAATTAAAACACGGACAAAAATAAAGTCAGGGACATTATCACTTACAGTTCAGACACAAAGAAAGACACAATGGAAATGAAAGGCCTGTGACACTGCGTTTGCATGATCAGTGTAAAAAACAGCTTTCAGACATAAAAGAATACAATGCAGTGGCAGTAGTATATACTCGTTCTTGGGCCTAGGTGCTGTGCCCTTTGATTTAATTTCCCAATACCTCTTTTTGCTTGGCCTCAGAAGTAAAACCAGGTGGAAAGTAACCATCAAAATTATGATTATATGTTTACAATGGATTGGTTCTTTGTCTTTTATACATTCAAATACAAGTCACCATGTATGTGCTTTGTGCCAACTAGGATCACGCAAATGGAATGAGGCTGTTAATAGATGTAATTTATATTCTTAGCCAATTCATTATTAAATGATAATTACATATACCAGGGCAATATTATAGGATAATCACATAATCACAGAATGGTTGGTGTTGGTAGGGACCTCTGGAGATCACCTAGTCCAACCCACCTGCTAAAGCAGGGTCACACAGAGTAGATTGCACAGGAATGTGTCCAGGAGGGTTTAATGTTCAATACTGTGTTTTCCAGAATGGAAAATGATTTGTCACCCCTGAATTATTGTATCTATAGGTAAAGTTTTTACTCAAAGTAGCACTGAGATTTTATTTTCTCCTAACAGTTTTTCTCTTTCACATAATTATTTTTTATAAGACTGTTCAGGATTCCCCTGAAATGTACAAGAGGGTATTTCAGAAATATAAAATAAAATAAAATAAAATAAAATAAAATAAAATAAAATAAAATAAAATAAAATAAAATAAAATAAAATAAAATAAAATAAAATAAAATAAAATAAAATAAAATAAAAAGTTAGCTGTCTTCCTTCCCACCTTGGAGAAGAAACCATGACATTCTGTCATGTCCCTAAGGCTAGAGAAACACATTCTAGGCTGGTACACTCACCATGCCATCAGTGGGGTCATAGAAACGCTGAATGAGCTGTATTGTTGTACTTTTTCCAGCTCCACTAGCTCCAACAAAAGCTGTTGTCTCCCCTGCTTTAAGAACCATATTAAGGTTCTCCAAAATCTAGAGAAGGGGAAAAAAAAAAAACCAAAACAGCATCTACCCATTAAAATTCTCTCATAGTCACACAACCTAACAGGTATATTCTGTATCTTAAAAGGAAGATTCAAAGTAATTTCATGAAATTCAGCAAAATATTAGGAAAAGGAAAAAGAAACCCAAATATTTTACATTGTTTGAACAGCTTATAAACACAGAGCACTGTTTTCCATGATGGACACAGATTTTGATCTTTGTTTCTTCCTGTTCATCATCAAGAATTAGTCAAGTTAACACCACTGGAGAACTTGGCAACAAATCCTCTTTAAAGAACACTGTACAGGTATTATAAATGCCTGTTAAAGCATAAACATTAAGTAAGCAACAGTGAAATTATGTAGAAAAATCTGATGCTTCATATTCCTCTGTCTTTAGAAGAAGTAGCACTAGTTTGTTTGTCCAACAATATGCTTTTCCAAGGAAAATTTGTTAATTCAAACACAGTAGTAGTGAAATAATGGGGTATACAGTCAGTGCTCCTGTACCTTTTCCTAGCATTTTAGTGGGTCACGTGACACACCCCCAGGGTAATGGAAGAGTTTTATTAAATCTCCCGCACCATTCAGCTCATTACTTTGTGTCCTATTCTAGCACATGTTGATACAAGTGCATAACTGACTGTGAGAAAAGCTGCATGCAGATCATTTTGTCTGAAATTACTACGAGTTTAAGTTCAGCAGCAAGGAATATGTATGGCAAAGGATATGTCAGAATGGTAAAATAAGCAGAATGGCAAGTAGAAGAACCCTTTAACAGAATTATTTTGTCTACTTTTAAACAGAGCATCTGGGATTCTGGAAAACAAACTCTACTGAAAATCTAGAAATTGCTGGCAGAACCAGGGTATTTTGATTGTTTACAGTAATTACAGTGTTCACAAAATGAATGATGAATAATTACCTTTACATCTGGTCTGGAGGGATAATGGAATGTTACATTATGAAATTCAATTTCACCTCGTACTTTATCCAGCTTGTAGCCATCATCTGACATGCAATCAATGACAGGTTTCTAGGATAGAATTTATTGTGTTATTTATTTGCTGTTAAACAACCAATGCTGTTGCAGTAGATAAATATTCCAAATATCCTACAAAGCCATGGCACTTCTGTTTGAACAGCACTTGGCTGTGCTGAGCCAGCAGCAGGCTCTGCCCCGGGGACATGAAACTGAAGCCAAAGTGACAGGGGAGTTGTCAGTGGTGGGTAGTATGGGCAAGACGAATGCACCCTCTTCTCATTTGAGGCTTCCTGCAATTACCACAGTCAACCATTTAGCTAGTTTTTGCTGGACCAGCATTGCTGACTGAGGCACTTTTGACTAAGTTAATTTAACCAGTTACTCAGGAATAAAATCATGCTATGTAAACATTCTCCTACAGCACTGAACCACCAATTCATTGCTGAAGTTCTGCATGCTTCACCACTTTGCATTTAAAACATCCATCCTTGTTCAGCCAGTCCTAAGAGCTGGAATCCTGATCTGAAGTTTTCCCATGAAGTGCTTTGGGTCACACAAACTTTTGGCCAGGTCTAACAGATTGAAGGGAGTTTTAATACGAGAAATGTATATGTTCTCAGATGTTAAGAACGGCTAGAAGATTGCTTCCTCTTTAGGAATATGTCTTACTTAAATTCAGATACTAAGCTGTGAAGCAAAGTTTCACTGATCCTGTGAATCAGAACCTCAGCATGGCTATAAGCTTAGTGCCAGAAAAAAAGCTGTACGAGGGCAGGGCTGTGCTTTTACTGTCTAATCACAAATCTACAAATGCTGCAAGCAGATGGATCTAATTTTGTCACCCTTTCTCCAGACAGATGAAGTCTCGCTTTAGTTTGCTTTTTTTTTTACCCTAAGGTTATCTGGCTCAGCCTTATCTTGAATTTTGTGATTAATTCTTACTGTTGCAACTCCTTGTGCTTTTTGAATTTTTTCCTACAAAACATTTCCCTCATTTATCTCTTTTTTCAGTGTATTTTAGAGCTTTAACTCAAAGAGTGCATTTATAAGGCATATGTGTTATTTTTGTTACAGAACATTGAAGGGTTACTAAAATGTCCATTAGTATCACCACAGCCCCTCTAGCATTCTTTATATACCCTTATGTGTTCTGTACAAGACAAGCACATTTTAATGTGTTGACACAACTTTTAGCACAGTAAAGGTTGTCAATGCCCAGAGACACTATGCGCTGCTAAGAAATCAGCAGCATTTTGCCATTCACTAAATTTACACAGATACAGAAAGGAATGCTCATCAATAAATGCCAGTTGCTCTTTCTCATACAACCTTATTTCAAATATCTATCTGTCTAGATAATATTGTGATTTAACATTTATGACTGCTGTGTGACCAGTGCCTATGCTAATATGGTCTCGGTTTAACTCAGGGTAGCTCTGTGACAGACGACAGAATCCACCTTTGCCACTAATGCCAATAAAGCCACATCTTTTGATGCCACCTGGAGGCCGGGAGCTAGATGCTTGCCGCAAGTTTGGCTGCAAGGTGACTGTTACAGCCTGCCCGTACACTTTCCAGGAGGCAGCGCCTGTCGGTAACTGTACATAAGGAGAAATGGGAGTAAAATACAGCTGTAACAGGGATAAAACTTCATTATTCAGTAACAGGCCACTTAAGACATCTGTTCAACACCCTCTCTGAGCTCGTGTGCACACCACTAGACCTTTCTATTGCACAGTCAATTTTTCTTTAATTGCCCTCATTTTTCCTCATTTGCACAGCAGATAAAACTACTGCTGCTTGGGGCTTTTTAAATTATTTTTCCACTACAAAGTGACACAGCTTAGAAATGCATTACTTACTTTATCTATTGTCTCAAAAACATTTGCTGCAGCACCACGGCCAGTGGCAAAGGCTTCCAGACAGGGAGATGCTTGGCCAAGATTTAAAGCTCCTACTAAAATGCCAAAGAAAACCTGAAGAAGTGGAAAAATATTTTAACAAAATATGACAACACATTTTTATTACACTTTAGAGCTTAGACAGGCAAATCAAACCACAGTGGCTTAATGACTTCTTGTGCACCAGCTGAGCTGCAAGGACTCACTATATGAGCATAATTAGCCCACAAGCTAAGAAGCAATCAAGGACTCAGCTAGCCTTTTGAATACAGCACAAACCCTAGTCAGGATAAATGGGCAAGCTGTATAAGGAAACACTACTGTTGAGAAAGACATAAAAGTACACAGGCCGCAGTTCTCCCTTGCACTGTAGTGGTGTTTACTGAGAATAACCCCATGGCTAAAGTGGAAGAATCTACTGTGAACATACTGTGCACTATAAACATCAAGACTGTGATGTATAGATCATGCCGTAAGTTCATACTCAGCTTTACTACAAACTAATTTTCTTGTGTGAATGAGTCCCAAAGCAAGTAGGTTATATGCATGTCAGAATCCATCATGAACAGAAGGAAGCAAGTTCTGTACATCTCATAGGAGAAAAAGGAAATGCAACACTTAGTGTATCTCAGTGCAGTAGGGCTGGTGCATGACAGTTTTTCAGCGAGCAGGAAAATAACATTTAAATGTTTTGTATCTACAAAACCTCCCTTCTTCCCCCCTCCCCCTGCCAGAGTAGGAGTGTATGGTAGAAAACATGAAGTACAAGAAAAATGACTGGAAAATGCGAGGAAGAGGAACATAAGGGAGAATGTCTCCATTGACAGCTACAATTTTTCAGCTCCAGGGTAGTGTCCCCCCCCCGCTTGCCTTTTGTCATTTGAAGGTACTGAACTATGGTTACCATGTGCAAGGCAAGGAAATTGCTCACTTTGTTTTTCAAAGCACTACCTTGTATCAACTGCTGGTGTCAAGAGCAGTTGCAAATTATTTCCTGTGAGGGACATCATCCCTGAACAGAATGACTTGATTTTACAGTGTTCCCAGAGTAATTTACTAAGCTCCATTTAGCAGGGAGTTTTGTACTGCATGCTGCTGGTGGTTGGGTGTTCTCATAGTGTGCAACAGGGAGAGAAGGAGCAAAAATAGATGTCTCATCAGAACACCCAGGACTTACCAAAGTTCAGGAAAAATTTCCTCTGGGTCTGGACAGGAGCCTGCCATTTGGGCAGTCCTGGCTTAAAGCAAATAACCAAAATATCTGTAGATGTTAGTTTTATTGCATTTAGGTCATCAGTGTCTAAAACATCTACTGTGCAGAAGTGGATGCATGAGTGCTATGCAGGTTAGTATGTTTTTTTGTATACGACTGCAGAAGCCACAGCCATGTGTGTTTATATCAGCATATATGTTTACCTGTTCTTTGTCATCTATAGAGCTTGGTGGGCAATTAACAACAGAAAATTGTGATTCAAAGTAACAGAAACTGTTCCTGAGACAGGTTAGATTTGATCAAACTTTCTTGGCTTAGGTTTCTCTTTATCACAACGGAGTTTCATATCATAAAGTAAGTTCCAATATCCCAGAAGCCACATGCTGACCCACTCAATGGGAAAGCTAGTTTCAAGCCTCTGTCAATTATGTAGCAGGCTCTCAAATGGAAGCCTCTCTGATCGCAATAGGCAGCATTCCAAATCTTTAAAATAAACAATTGTTTTTTAATCTTATCCAATTGTGTCATATACTGAGTATTGACCTTTAAAACTGTTTGTTGCCATGAAGCCACCAGATACAAGAACACATATGTGTTCCAGAATTAACGTTTTAAGAAACAGTCCAGAAAAGTTGCATCAAACTAAAATGGGTACCTGCAGAAGAGTGCCAGGGGAATACTCTTCTTCTTCAAGGACAAGTTTAGAGCCGTACCAAAAGGCTAATGCATAACACAGGAAAATTATAAGCCACATGTAACCAGTGAATGCTCCCATTATTATTCCTTTTCGAATTCCCCAGTGCTGAGCAAACACCAGATTCTTATCATATCTGTAGAAAGAGAGAAAAATAAAAGGGGATGAAATGAAATTGACAGAAAATTCAAAATGAGGAAAGACCAACAAAACGAGGCATCTTCAAAGACTGGCTGTGCTATAGTTAACAGAAGGTCCATGTAAGGTTGATACCTCTCTCACTGTAAAGTGAGAGATCACTGCTGAAACCAGTAATGCTCCCAGATCATTAAATCCTTGTATGTTCTAGTGTAATAAGTACAAGAAAAGCCACACTCACTGCAGACACCTCACCATGGGGTTTGGCGTTTTAGCAGAGTGACAAAAGATTTGAGAATATGGCCAACACTTCAGAGGACATCCTGCAGCCTTGTTATGTTTTACACAAATTTAAGAGAAATTTGCAGCTTAACATTGTCATCATCATTATATCTTGCTAGAACTAGTTCTCCTACTTGGCTTGAAAGTATCCAAAGTTTTCAGCTGTGCTGCAAAAGTAATAGACAATGTTTAGGGGAAATTTGACAGCATGTTCCTACAAGCAGAAATTACTTGAAGACAGCATTGGTGATGTTTTATTTTACTGATTAACTGAATTATGAAACTGGTTTTGTGTATGTAATGTTATTTGAAACCTGAATTTCTGTAATATACATGGACACAATTCTCAAAGCTAACAGATGGTTGTTGTTGTAGAATTTAGAAATTAATTTCCATGACTCTGAAGTACATTACAGAGTTATGTTCCTACAGGAAAAAGAAACCAGAGACCTTACAATTTGTCCAAACAAACCTTTCAACTTCTTTCTTCTCCCCACCAAAAGCAGCCACTGTTCTGATGGATGAGAGCACTTCATCAGCCACAGCTCCAGCTTTCGCATAAGCCATTAATTCTCGGCCTGTTAGTTTTGCCACAGCCTACAAAAGCATAAGAAGTGCTGGTTTCACCTGAACTGTGAGTGCAGACAAGGACGGGAGTAAGCAGTGCTGGCTGTCACACTGCGCTGTCTCCTCTGCATGAGGTCACCTCCTCTGCTCCAAGCAGGCTTTTATTAGGTATGCTGCACACTTGAAGACTTGTCTTCTAGTATTAGGGCATATACCTCTGTAGCATATGTTGTGCAGAACAGTTATCCCCTTGGCCAACAGCTCTGCTAAGTAGCTAAAACGGCAGAAAGCAGCTGACAACAACTGCTTTCCCTCTCTCACAGCTGCTAACTGGGCTTAAGCAGACTGCAGACAGAGGGTTTGGGCATGGTAGGACGAAGGGTGAGCTTAAGCAGCAAGAGCAGCCCTTTAGCCACTGTGGCAGAGCCCAGCTTCAGGAAGAAGAGATATTAGTACTGATGGGGAAGGATGGAAACAGATGTTGCCCACCATTGTGCTTTGTTTCTTGGGCTGGAAGCAAACAGGTCCCTACACAGCAGTCCAGAGCACATTGGATGTCAAAAGCTTACCTAGGCTCAAAAAAATGCCCAAATTAATGGAAGCAAATGTAGTCATGTACAATTCCACACAAAGATACTTCATCGACTTAGGAATTACATATCACTAGAAATTGTAAAGTGTCATTATTTTCTTTCTCTCTTCAAATATCATGTCCCAGGAATCTATTAGCCACTTTTGGAGACAGGAAAACAGGATAGATTGACCTTGAGTCTTTTTTCATGATGGTAAAAACCAAAGACTTGGGCTGGAAAGGCTTGTAAGGAGGAAACATTTAACAGTGAGTGTGTGAAATGAAAGAGATGGGGACAGAGGAATAAGAATAGAAAAGGGGAAAACTACAAGCATGAAGGTGAATGAGCTCAGAAAGACATTGCAAATGAAAGAGAGAGGCATTTGGGGGTTTATTTCATTCCCTGCCAGGATTCTGCTTTTCCACGTCACCGTGAGTCATTATTCATGTCATCCACTAGCAACCAGTACACGGTGGAAAGGAGAGCACAGGAAGACAAGAAATTAGTCAGAGTTATATTACAGGTTTATAGCAAAATGATAGCAACCTGTTCTTGATGTGAAAGAAGTGAGACTGACAAAGGGCTGAACTCAACCAAAGAGCAAAGTGTGGGGGAGTGCAGAGGAGGAGCAGGAGCTGCCCAGCCCTGATGGGTGTGGGAGAGGAGGTGAGAGGGCAGAGGATCCTGCAGTTTCACTCTTCACTGTCCTTCCTCTGCACAGTGAAAGGCAGTTTGCAGAGTACGGTTGGAGAGGCAGAACAGGAACAACTAGGAGAGTATACAGCAGCTGCCAGAAGCAGGGACAGCTTGAGGTAAGTTTGAGCAGTTGTTTTCAACTATTTTACATCTCTAAAAGCCCCTGATCGATATAGAGATATCAAGCACAGTGTCTAGTAACCTTCTCAACTGGGTGTGTAGTAGTAGAGAGAAGGTGTAAGGCCAGGTTCTGATCTCAGCAACCATAATATCCACCCACAGGACCCAACAGAAGGTATGCTTATGCTCCAGTCTTAGAAGCAGGATATACTATTCTGGGAATCAGAATAAGCAAAGTGGGAGCAAAGCCTGCCTCGCTGCAGCACCTGTGCTGATGTGACCACAATCTGCCTGTCTTGACTTTAAAGGGATGTAATAACCTTCTCTTCCACCAAGCCTCCCAGCTCCATGGCATGACCTTCCCAGCTCCTCATACTTCAACACAAACTGCTCACAATTCACTTACCAAACCATAGACAGCTGCTCCGACCCCAAGCAGAGGGCTGACTGCAATGATAACCAAGGTCAGTTTCCAGCCACTGACAAATCCCAGTAGGAATCCACATACAAAGGTGGTTAAGCGCTGGATAAAAATTGCTACTTGGTCAGCAATAGCCTCATTAATTTTGTTAACATCACTGGAAAAAAACAAAACAAAACAAAAATAAAACCAGAATACTGGTGAGCATATCTTCTGTTTGTATTGCAGGTCTTGGCCACATTTGGGTTAGTTGCTTTCCCTTGGAGAGGGTTCTGTCTCACCCCTATTCTTTCTACCATCACCCCTTCCAAACCTGGGCTACAGTGAGAAAACCTGGTGCCTTTGCAACAACAGAAGGCTTTTATGCATGGATACTGCACAGAACACATTGTCTTTTCCCAGGAAGTGGTCCTGCCAGAAGACATTTGCTAGCTGGTTCTTACTACTGTGTCCCAGCTGATCCAAAGGATGGGGCAGAGACATCCCAACTGGATGCAGCTATCCCATAAAGGAAAAGCAGTAGAACTTAATATGGCATTCCTCCCATCATGGACGCTGGGAATGCACCATACCACCCTGCTGAGGGGCAAGGAAAAGGGTGGAGGGTTGCAACTCTCTTCTAGTTCCATCTTCCACCATCTCCCTGTTCCTTCTCCACTCTATCAGGTAGTTTGTTCTCTAAATGAGAGTGGAAAAACTGAGGAGGGCTACTTTATCACTGGAGGCAGTGGGAAAATTTGACAGCTCTGTCACACGGGGGACAGTGGTGCAGTGGTTAACATCACCTGGACCTCTAGGCAGCTGCAGAGTTAATTTGTTCTCTATTACGCATTGCCAACACAGAAAAAATATCTTAAAGAAAAACAGTCATTTTAGTTCTGCTGCTCCGGGCTACGACCTCACTCCTGACACTAGAAGAACTGGGAACTGCCAGAATAAGTAGGAGCAAGTGTTGTTGCATTTTAAAGTGCAAAGTTGTTAGCTTATTGATATATCAAGTGAAATTACAGTCCATATTGAAAAATTCAAGAGTGTTTGGTTGAAGAACTTGTTTATATTTCTTCTGGAGAATGCTTTTTGCAGTCAGAAAGCTTTTTGTAGGCACAGAACAATGTTGGTTGAAGAAATGGGGAACTGTTATTTGTTAGACAGATACGTGCTCAGATCCTATTTTTTGTCAGAGAAATTGTTCACAGTGACTTACACTTGGCATTTATTCTTCATAAAAAGAACACCACAGAAACTCGAAGATACCACTGGGCAGTGAGTAAAGGCAAATAAATCCCTTTCAACTACAGAAAAATCTTCTGCAGATGTTAACGTGTATTATGCAGGCACGACTGTGAACCGGGAGCCATCTAGAGTTGGTACATTTACCTCGCAGCTGCCTGTAAAGAGGAAGAACTAAGAAAAGGAGCAAGCCTTAAACTCTGCTTTTCTCCTGTTCGTTCAGATTAAGAAGGTTTCTCCGTGGGTCCCTTGTTCCTTTCTAAAGGCAGATGCTTGTACCTTCTCTAGCAGAAGATTAAGCAAGGCTTGCTCTTTTCTTTTAAAGCCACCCTAAGCAAAGTGTGTCCCAATGTAATTTTCCTTTCTGAGAAGTGAGAGATGGTTCAAACTTACATCTTTAGCCTCATGGAACTGTGCACTGGCAGCCAAATTATAGATCACCCCGAAAGGACTGGGCACAGAAGAAGGGAAGGACAAACTGGCAAAAAATCCCCACCCCAAACCCCAGCAAAAAACCCCACATTTACTAACGGGCAAGGAACAAAAGATAAATAGCTGTGGCTTAACAGTTAAGGCACTCATTTAGAAGATGGGGGAGATAATCATTCTGTCCTTGCTCCCAGAAACATAGCTGTATTTTATATTAGAAAATGTTTGTCAAATGCCTAGTTATTGGCATTCTGTTGTGTTTGGAAGGAAGTACAAAATGTTCTCTGTAGCATATGTTTTTTGTAGATTACTTACTCAGAAATTCGGGTGTTCAGTTCGCCTACAGATGTACAGTCAAACCAGCCTATATCCATTCGCATTACTTTCCTGAAATAAGCTTTCCTGATTTTCTGTATCTGACGAGCTGCAGCCATAACCCAAAGGCAGATCTGGGAAGAGCATAATGTGGCTGATAAATTGCAAGAAAAGTCTTTCTACTCCCAACAAATGGGAAAAAGCAATTTGGCTAAAATGGGAAAGAGCAATTTCGCTATTGAGAAACTTACTATTCAGGTAAAATATATTTTAGCTACACAGACACAATAGTTGTTTTATGCCCTTTATCTTCAAATAATCTAACAATTTTATAAAGCTTCTCGATCAAGGATTTGTCTCACTTCTGATAGGCTGAGAGAAGATGCAAGTTGAATTATTTCTGCCACATGAATTACATGAATGTCATTCAGATATTTTTTTTTCCATCTACAGTTGTAAGTAATATAGGAATGACATCCATCCTACCTCAGCAAAACTCTGGGGTAGTTTTCAGGAAGGAGTATGGCAAGTGATTTTTGCAATTGTAAAAAAAGCTTCAAAAGCCGTGGACTCTTTAGCAGATTATGCAGGAATCATCCAAGCTTGTGGCTTCTCTCAGTTAGAAGGACTGAACCATTACTACAGAATATGTAGGATGTGATTCTTCTCCAACACTAGTTTTACACCAATATGACTCTGTAATATCACTGTAATAGAAACACAGGGCTCAACACAGTTGAGATGCCTACTGGGAATCTTCAAGCCCTCCAGTTGTTATTTTGGGAGGGCATGTGGATTCCACAGTAACCACAACCACACTTGAGCAAGTATTTCTTTTGGCACGCATTCATCTCACTGGGCAAAACGTGTCCGTGTACAAAGGTATGCGCGTACAAATCCAAGGAGCTCTCAGATTGCCAGAACTAGCCTATTTCAGCCAATAGAATGAGGACAGAAAGTGTCTGCTTTGCTCAAATGGACAGCTGAACAAGCAGTTATAGGGAACATAATTATTTTACATTTAATTATTTAGTGTTTTAAACTTTGAAATCAAAATAAGGAACAAAATACTGACCTGAAGGTATCCTAACACAAGTATGGCACAACCAATTCCTGCATAGTAACCTGCAAACTTTGTCATTTCTTGTTCAATGTCCAAGAGCCTGAAAAATTTAAACAAAGAAAAAAAAAAAAAAAAAGCGTTAGCAATATTGTTTCAAATTCCTTGTAGATTTCTAATCTGGCATTTCTTCAGTTTAGTCATGTCATCTGGCAAGTCAGCTTGTTTTGGTAATAGAGGCATTGCTTCCCACTCCTGAGACTGTTGCTGTTAGCAGCTGGTTTGCTTGCTATGCCTGTTGTGCCAGGGCAGGGTGCTGGCAGGTACCAGAAATGCTCTGCATCCCGGAGCATCCCTGCAGCCCCTGAGAAAGCTCACCAGGCTGCGTGCTCCAAAACAGCACAGGTGAGAGGGTGTTTCAAGGCAGAGCTGCCCAGCAAGTTTTCGTTAGATGTTGAATTAGCTTGGTTTATGCATTTATACCAGTTAGTAACACTCAGATTTAAACAACAATTTACAAAGAGAAATGACAGCTGCTAAAGTCAATTCAAGTATTACTTTGTACCATAAGTTTGCTAATCTGAAATCATCAGTTCTTTTAGCTCAAGTAGGAGTATTACTCCTAACATCAGTTAAGGCCATTGAGTTGATGCTATTGCATTTAGATTACTTTGAAATAGGCACTTCAGATCGTTATCATTTATGCTTTCGGAGAACTTTCAAAAAACATCCTGCATACAGCAAATTTTATTCTGTTTATCCAGAATTTGGTAGACCGAAATTTTAAGCCAAAAGGGAACACTATGCACCTGACCTGATCTCTTGCAAAAAACAACCATGGACACAACTCAGGTGCCTGACAGAAATATCCAATACCACTTTTAATGCCTCACTTTATCCTGCCTGGTGCACTGTTGCTGCTTCAGAGGAACACAGGTCTGCCCTGTATTCTATCCGCCAGCCCCATCTCAGCGGGCTGGCTTGGACAGACTGGAGCAAGTAATTTGGCCCCAGTCACCTACATCTAGTTCTCATGTGCTCTGAATTTCAGAGACCTTTAGACAAGTAACTTCTAATTCTAATTAAATACCTAATTAAATGTCACTCAGAGATTAGAAAACTCTTGGAATGATGCACTGAAAAATGAGCCTTAGTAAAGGTTACCTGTTCAAATTTGGCTTTGACAGATATCTGTATCTGAATGAAACATGTAGACTTCATTTATTATAGTTAATGGAAACGAACAGGCACTCTTATAGGGCAGTTCATCTGACCCGCCTTAGACATCTCCCATAAGCAAAGATGAATTGCGTCCTAGAAGCACTCATTTGTCTTCAATGACCAAAGTTTAGCTTGAAAGTCAGCAGGCACCTGTAGGCACCTAAGTCCTAACCGAAATGACCAGAAGTCATTCTTACCTACAGTGTTATCAAAGAAAACAGATTAATGAACTCAGATGTGTAGCAGATACATCTATTATCACAAGAATCATCATCAAAGAACATCCTCGCTGACATTAATAGGTGAAAGACCAAAACCCAAGATGACCTTCTTTCCCTCAAGATAATATCTCCAGCTCAGAAATGGGACTCTGTAACAAGAACCATGCCCCTTTTCTGCCTTATGGATTCAAAAGGTAAGGTTTAAAGGCTGACGTGGACTTTCACTAGCAATGCATTCTCTGGCAAGCCACAATGACAAAGGAAAAGAAACAAATACATCTACTACTTACCCGCATCTTATTGTGGCATTCTTTTCATTCTGATGGATAGTACCATTAATCCACACTATGGTGTTATTTACACATGTCTTGCCTGGGTCTTCAAGCTCTTGCATTTCAATGTCGTATTCAATAAACGTGTCTGCCATTGCACCAAGCACAAGCAACACAGCTGGCTGGGCTGCTCCATGAACAATAGCACAGAAACTACCAAAAACCATCATTAAAATTTCCATAGTTGAAGAAAATCGAAACTAAAGAAACAGGAAAAAAAGATGGTCTCTGCTGAGAGGCAGTCTTCATGCTGGTTATATACTGATAAATCATTAATCCAATACAAAACCGTTCTCTTTAAATTTCAGAATTATCTTCGACACAGAAAGAAGACAAATCTCTCTCTCCAATCTAATGTAATTGCACCTGTGATTACAGCCTCATAAATTATTATGAGCTCCCTTTTAGCTGACAGCAGAATCTGACCATTTGAATGAATATATTATATAACATTAATAGCTCAATATGATTCCACGTTATCATCATTCCAGAAACTAGCTAAAAGATTAAAAATAGTAATTATAATCCATACATATAGTCTGCTTTGCAGATTTCCTGTGAGGACAGAGGGAAAGGAAAGGGAGGAAAAATCCTGAGGGCATTATGCAGAGCCTCTGAATAGAGTTAGCCAATTTCTCAAGTCTGGGGTGCGGTGGCAGAAAGCCAAGTAAATGTCCCAGAGCAAGTTCTCATTGTTAATACTCGAAGACATGTTGGCTGAGCCAGGCAATTGTGCATTGGCTCTTAATCTGTGAGAAATGTACAGAAATATGATACCGTAGGCAGTAAAAAAAAAAGACTGAACTAAGTCCTATTACCTTACATTTGCCATGGGCTAAGAGCATGCACGCATGCAGCTGAAGACTCAGCTAAGATACAGCGATTTCAGCTACCTTTGTTGTGATTGTGTGAAGTCTGGTTCTCAGGCTGAAGTAATGCGTAAATGTATAGCTCAAACTGTCCATATAGAATGTCAGTATCAAATGCTGTATGTTTTGAAATAGGAGTGTAAAGAGGAATCATAGCCTGCTGAAGAACCTGTTCAGGTTCTGTAGGTGCTATAATGTGTCTATGAGAAATAAGGGTGAGGATTTTGAGCACATATGTGAAAGGGACACTATGGCAGACAAGATAAAGGGGGGAAAAAAAGTTTGTAATCAGAAGAGACATAAAAGGTCTTTCTACAAACAACATCAGAAGAAAACTATAGCACTATCATAGTTTTGCAAACCTCGCTCGTAAGAACTCTAGAAATTCCCTTGAGTAAAAATAAAACCAAAAAAACACAGAAAATATACAGATAATGTGAGATCTAATCTCAGCACATCTGATGCAAACACACTGTTTACAAATTGCACTTTAGAAATTAAATATCTGTGCATAACAGGCTACAGAATTCAAACCCCTCTGCTTGACAGACATTGCCCTCTGTGTGGACAGACTGTTCTCTCCACCCAACTAAAGGCTGAGATACTTAGCCAGGTAGAGTACAAGCCACATGGATGTAACTGGACTAGCCCAGTACCACCGTCTTACTCTGAACACATTACAGGCTAACTGCCTGGACTATATGCAAAATAGAAATAATAAAACCTCTTAGCTGCATGCTGCTGGGTTGGACATCTCCCTACTACATTAATTTTAAAATTTAGATGCACTCTATGGGATTCCAAGAACCATCAATAGCGAGGCATACCATACAGTATTCTACATTCCCAAGCTTCTGTAGTTACCAAATCTTCTAATACCCATCGAGCAATTATAAGGGATCTAAATTATCTGCTAAATATCACACAACAAATTTTGGGCAGAAATAAGAATGAACCAAGGTCATGTAGATCCCTGCTGTACATCTTAACACGTTTCCCTATATCTACATGTAGGTTGAATATAATGTGTTTAATAGATGCAGATGCAAATATCAATAATTGATACCAAGGTGACATAATGACAAAGGTTTCTATTAAATACCTATTGACTTTAATAGCAGGATTTAATGCCAAATGGTTTAATCCTTAAAAGTTTGGCTTAGTCACAGCTATTCCCCAGAACAACCATATAGATTATTGCCACTTATTCTGCAGCACACTACACACAAAATATTTACAGCCATTGCTTTCATTACCAGCTGAAAGAAGCCAACACGAATGCTGTTTTCTTTCTTGTCTGATGACCTTCAAGAACAGAAAACATTAAATTATAAGCTTGTATTTTACTACATATTTTCTTCTATATGCAAACATAGTACTCTGAATTGGACTTAACTCACTTTTCACTTTTCTTCTCTGTAAGAGGTTCCTCATATGTATGGAAATTCCTAGCAAAAAGGATAAGATTTTACATTATTTTTTTTTCTCTTGGTTCCTCTTCTGAAATTACATTTTACTTGAGATATTTTGCCCAGAATTTTAAGAGACAAGCTGTTTCTTTCAGCCTTTGTTGGAACCAGTGATTTTAAATTTTAGACAGTGACTAGAACAGAGGTCAGGTTAAAATGATCTGGAGGCTTATGCTTTGTTCATAAGCAGCACCTCAAAACACTGTTGCTGTAATGTAGATTGTGGGTTCTCTGAGGTCAGGGAAAAAACTACCAACCAAATTGTTTGCTTGTCCTTTCTTTAAGACCGAGAAAGGTCCTGTTCCCATTCCCTCTTTATTGTCTGTATGTTCATCTGTCCATAGTAGCAGCAGAATTTCTCACCCTACCATACACGTTTCTTTCAGTGCTCACACTATGTATTGCTGTTCTGTATGATCAGTTAAAATCTAAAGGACTAGTCGCACCATTATGGATGAGATGTGTGTTATAGCAAGTAATCATCAGCTGCGTACATTCAGTGATCAATAAGTAAGGATTTTCAATTAGGATTTTTTTTAAATGAAATAAATGAATTCAAGCTATATTTGTCATGATCAGTTTCAGAAACCAGATCCTAGACAGCCTGTGTAGTAGGTAGGACCATATATGTGTTACACACGAAAGGCCAACACGACTTGGCTTTCAAGATATGTGTGAGGACCATGGTAGACCTTGAACACGGGGCTGGTGCTCTCTGAGATAAGCAACCTGACAAAGACAAAAAATAAGATAGTCTCTTGCTTCCTCAGTCTAGGAGTAGTTCTTAGACTGTGTACACTGTGTCAGAAAGAGCTGGCATGAATTACAGCACCCATAAGCTTGTCCAGTCCCAAGATCTAGGAAAAGGAAGGCTCTTAGCCCCATTTAAATCTCAGATTATAGCTGAAGGTCAAGGTCTCTATATCATTTCAGCTTTTAAGTGTCTAGAATTGTACCTATAAATCTTAATATCTGAGCTCAAATAAAGTGTGATAATTCTTTTTATTTTAGTCTCACACCTAAGCTTTTAGAGAAGTTAACCAGGATCAGTTAAAATTCCTGAAAACCTCATTTCTCAAAATCAAAAACTGAAGGAAGATAAATTTGAGTATCAAAAACATTTTCAAAAGAAAGACCATATTTTGCTGTTTTTAAAGGTTTCTAAGACTCTTTTGGTCTACCTCTGTCTGTTTTATCAAGTAAACCAGTTCAAGTCCTAGAGAACAGCTTTTCATGAAATACCATGTGTTCTATAAATGCATCCATTTGATCTGATTACATTAACTTCTTTGAATATTCCAAGAAATATTGATTGTTCTGTTTGTGTACATGACTTACTCTGTTTTCTTGAAGCTGTTACCTGTCAGGGAAAATAAATGCACAGTCTAGTTAATAATCACTGTTCAAGTACATAACCTCTGTAGACATGTGAAACATAAACACTAGAACCCCATGGGACCTGATCATTCCTGCATTATAAGCATCTTATTCCCACTGAGACATCTAGCCAGGGACATGAACTGACATGGGTCCAAAAATTCCTTGGTAAGTTTATATCAATTTATGCCTGCTTTCTCCTGATGAAGCAGTCTCAAGTTTTCAGTCTTCCAGATGAACAAATACATTATTCAGGATGTTTGCCAAAAGTCAGCTCATGAATTGGCTGCTGAAAGGAAAATGCGAGGAACAAGAGAGTCTGGTGAAATAGCTTTCTGAGTCATGCTAGTTCAGGTTTACAGAGCAAAATAAGCATTCTCCAAAGTTGAAGAGGGAAACGAGTATATCAATGCTATGCAAGAGTGTGAGGAACTGCAGGCCAGCTCTTGTGGGCCAGAAGTTTTTAAGCAGGAGGAGAATTTGGAATGATGGTACCTATACTTACTTTGAAAGAAACAAGTACTGCTACAATTGAAAAAGTAGAAAAACAGGGCAGAACATGATTTTATAGAAAATAAAAGAATGTAGGGGAGATGATAGAATTTATTAACCTTGAAGAAAAAAGCTATAGTAAACTTTGAATGCTCAAAAAATTTTGAAAGAGGAATTAAGGCATTTAAGAAAGAAATTTTACAAAAAGCACAAAATCAAGGAAAAGTTGACAAACATTGACAAGAATTTGAGTTTTTCCTGGTATTGTGAGAACACAGTAAAAGTTAAGCCTGAAGAACTGTGTTACTTGATTCAAATGATGAAAAATCACACTCAAAAGGCTCCCAGCTAAAGCTATCTCTTAACTACACATGTGGCCTTCAAGAGCTAAACCACAGAGGGTTAATTCTTATTAATATATACAAAAGGTGGTTAATGAAACAAACCTCACTGGAGATTACGGAGCAGAAGAAATCAATCATCAGAATGCCAGTAAGGTTTTAAAGCAGTGAGATTTGCTTTGGGAAAGGTGCTCTAGTAGTTCAAACAAACTGTTCATTACATTAAGTGAAAATCACAGTGCATTTCCAAGGAAACTGAGAAACCAGAGGCAGGTATCAGTCAATCTCTAAAAAGATAATCACAAGGCTTATTCCAAGTTCAGACTGAATACTCCAAATGTGTTCAGACTCCAAAGTTATGCCCACAGTCCTATGAGACATCCTGTTACAGATGAAGATTGGAAGGAAATCCCAAACCCAAACAATGAATGATACTAGATTTGAAATACAGACTTAGCATCAGTCAGCAGCTACTAAAGTTTAAATATAACGACACCACAGATCAAGTTATAGCTGGGACACTGTGCTGCTATATGGCAGGGAGAGAGGTTTGAAGAGGGGTGTCTTATTAAAAATCTGTCATAAGGTCCTGAAAAAGTTTGATTATTGTCTGAAATTTAGTTATATTCGTGGTTATGTGAAGAATTCTGGTGCATGCCACAAATTTTAACAGAAGGTAGAAGTGAGGTTCCCATGGAACAAAAGAGGCTGAGGCTGGACTGCCTTAAATCTGAGCTGTTGTCTAGGCATGGGGAAAAAAAAATCACTGTAACTTGGGTCTAGTATGGTTTGCTTTGATTTCTTTTTGTTGGTGAAAACTAGTGCCATGAGAGAAGAACTGTCTTTCAACATGAGCCTCCAGTTTTCTGGAAGTAATCTGTCATAAAATATTTCAAGTGAAATACTAAAAAAAACTGCAGAGTCTTAACCACTACCCAGCTTGATTGTTCTAACAATATGTCTGCTGAATTAAAAGAAAAGCAGCTGTAGAAACTATGGAAGACAGAACTTTTCCCCCCACCCCCAGTAAAGGCCCTTTACTTGTACAGCAAAGTGCTCACTATAAAAACCTGGCTATATACTGTGGAACTTGTAGGTTGGTAAGTGAAGATTGTCCATCAGTAGGAATTGTTATACGTAGTTTTTACAGAAAAGTTGTTTTGCAGGCAGCATACCCAAAACAGCAGGTACCACACAACTTGATATTTATTCCACAGACTATCTGCTTTGTATTATGTACACTATTTGCTCCACTTAGGCCACCCACTGCCTATTTTACATGGTCGAGAAAATAAGGAGCTGACAGAAGAATAAATTTCTTACATTTGCCATCCAAGTCAAAAGCAGAGTTATCCTCTCCCAACCTCTTGATGCTACGGAGAATAACAGGGTCAGACATGATGATTAGTTACTTAAATCAGAAGTCCTGAAGAGAAAGGGAAAAAAAAATAAAAAAAAAGAGAGTATCAGCATACATTTGTCTGTGAACATAAAAAAAATAGTACATTAAACTCCTGCTTACCTCAGTTTTGCTGTTATTATCCCAGGGCAATGCCACTGATTACAGCACAAGTCGTAGCAGAATAGATACCCCAGACACAGTGAAACTACACCTCAGAGAAGCATGCCCAGCTCCCTCCTAAGTGCAAAGCCTCTGAAAGACTTCAGCGTCTCTTGATCAAGTGAGGGCTGCTCCGCAGGGCTTTGCAGCCCACTGCAAACAGCTTATTAGTAGCCGTATTAAAATAAACTGCTGCTTTTGTGCAGGTGACATCCATAGGTTATAGACTGAGATATTAATGTGACAGATATTGCCTCAGTTATGAGGGAGCAGCAAGCAGGAGACCTGCCCCTGACTTGTCCTGTCGTGGCTGGCAGCAGCCAGCAGGACCATGACGGGGGACAACTAGGGGACAAGAGGGGTGCCCGAGGGGGACCCCAGAGCCACACTGACACCTGCAGCATCACCACCAACAGCTGCACAACCACAGCTCTTGTCTGGGTCTGCTTAGCTGGCAGACCTGCTCCTCTGGACAGGTTTATTCCTAACTATTCACACTGACATGCTGAGCAGATGTCATACGCAGACAGAAATAAGGAGAAAAAAGTTAACACTTTTTTGTTAAAGAAGCACTTTTGTGATGCAAAATCTGTTCATGGCACTAGTTTTGGCCAGTGGGCCTGGCATCCAAGCTGGGGCCTGGGGGAAAGTGCTGCAAAGCCCACCCCAAAACATTACCTTTTGTAACCAAAGTCATCTCATCCACACCTTTGTTTAACGTAATATATCCCAAAACATAGTTACTGTATTCCAGTCATTCAACATCAACATTTTTATGTTTATACTTCTGTATAAACCTCCCATAACCTCTCATTTTAAGCATGTTACAACACATTCTGATACCAAATCTTTAGCATCTTTTCCCAAATAACACAAGAAGTCTTCTGTGTAAAAGGCACCTTTCCACACATTATTTGCGTTCCACCACCGGAATTCCCAGACAGCTGAGGTTTTACTTATTTAGCCCTGCAAAGGAACAACCTCTTTTCTGCTAAGAAGCCCTTCCACATGTAAGGAATTTCAGCTTGGCTCTGAAATTACTGGAAGATGAAGGAAATACACCCATTTCTAGATCAAAATGGAGCAACATAAGAGGAGTCAGTTCCATGGTTCAGGATGCATGTGTGACTTGCAATAGTTTCACTCCCTGTAAAGTCCCAACCTCTCAATTTGTTAATGTTCCCTTCAAACTGGCAATCAAGAATTCCTAACTCCCAACCAAACCCTTCTCTTTCCTATCCTCTTCTCCTGAATTTTATGTGTATGTCTCTGGCACACCACTGAATCATCAGTAAGTTGGGCTGGAAAGACCAAAGTCTCTTGATTAATTCCAAGCATCCAAGGCAAAGTTCAATTATTCTTGTGTCATTTTAACTGATGTTTATCAAAGGTGCCTGAAGAAATCCCCAGGCAACTAGTTATTCACTATCTTATTGCTAAAATATTTTTTTCCTGATGTCTAGTCTGAATCTTACCCGTCATACTTTAAACCACTTACTTCTTGTGCAGTCCACCAAGGATATGGAACATAATAATTATTTCCACTTTGTAAATAGGCTGTATTTATTCAAATAATAATTCAGTTTTCCTTGGTAGAGTGTATTTCCTAAATCTCTGACAATTTCCACTGGTCTCCTCTCGATTCTGGCACATCTTTCTTGAAGTGATGAGTGTATAACAGCAGTACAGCACCAGTCTTACCAACACTGAGCAAAGGAGAATGATTGTTTCATTTTTCACTGATTACATTCCTGTTCATGCAACCCAGTATTTGTTTTTTTAACAGAAGTACCACTTTGCTTCTTATTCAGTTTGTAATCCACCAAAGCCGCTCATTTTTTGCAAACAATTTGCTACAGGGCCAGCTGCTTTCCAAACTATATTTTCACAATGGATTCATCCTGCCTGCTATTGTCTATATTTAATAGCACTTTACATTCTTTGGCCCATTTTAAGTGATTGTTAAGGGGATTTTGATTGGTAGTCCTGCTCTCCAGCATATCTCCAGTCTTTCCTACCTTTATGTCATGATCACATTTAATAAAAATGTTCTCCATTGTGTAATCCACATCATTATTAATATTACTGGATTATACCAGAAGCGACACAGATATCTGCAGGACTTCATTCAATACATCCATTCCCTCAGTTCATTGATTGCTACTCTATAGATGCAGGTTTTTCTGCCTAAAAGTTTCTGATGAGCAGACACGATTTATTCATCCACTGGTCTGTAAATTCTGACCCCTCACATTCTTTGACCCGCTAAACTGTGAACCGCATTCTCTCCTTAAGTAAATGTGCAAAGTCAAATCCCCACTGCAACGGTAAAATGTCTGGCCAAAACTAGAATAGTCACTAACAACATGAGATCACCGGAGTTTTTATTAATCCCCGGATACAGTGAAAAACCTTGAAATAATAATCATAATTTTTCCATTCTCTCAGACAGATGGCAAATGGGCTGAACAAGTTATGGCACTTCCTTAGTTAAAGTCCCTACCATGTGCACATTCCCACGTTCTCTTTCTGCTCTTTTATATAACAGAGAAAGCATGTAACACCTGCTTCTGACCAGAAAGTAAGGAAAGCATCACATACATATCACTGTTTCACATGGACCCGTCTCCAGATCATCAAATCTCACTTCAGCTGGATTTGCACTAAGCATATGGAAGAGAATTTAACAAGCTTAATTGCCAGCTGACATTATTCAGTTTATATTGAAATAAATGTAGCTTCCTCAAAAAAGCAAGCATATATTCCTGGCAGTTGTAAGTCCCTTGAAACTATGCTGTCACTGAAGATGAGAGTGACAATTTTCCCTACGTGGGAAACAAAAATTTCACTCAATTCTGCACTGAAGACACAGAGATTATTCTGCTCCCTCCCGCCTTTTGCTGTGTTTGGTTGATTGAAATAGTCTGAAAGAGAACATCTCCAAAAGCTGTTTGTTCAAATCATCCTAAAGTTCCAGAAGTTTCCTAAGGAAAAAAAAGAAAAGTTTCTCAGCCAGCTTATTTTTGGCAGTTTTGTCAGGCATCACATTCTCAAGACAATTTTTTTTTTAATGTGTAAATTCAGTTGTGAGGTTGAAGATCTGAAAACACAGACTTTTTGCTCCATTTACAAAGAAGCTAAACAGTGGTAGCGCTGACTGGGGAGCCCTTCGCAGACACAACTCTAAGGAAAATACAACTTAAATAGGCAAATGGCCTAAGGCTGGCTGGCTTCTTTTTCCTGAAGTACATGTTTTTAGGAAGGGCACACTTTAAAAAGATGAATTAATATATTTCAAAGTAAGCCATCAGTGTGAGAAAAATAATAAATTAACAAGGTTTATTTGTTAAGCTATTCAGATTTTTGGTTCAAATGGGTAAAACATTATTGCCTTAATTAATAATATGCAGCAGACACCAGCTGCAACCATACACTCATATTTTCTTCTGCAAAAAATTGTTGACCACAACGATAATTTTACTAGTAATTTCTACTTAAACATGAAGCTATTATTTGCTTCTAGATCTAGTACTGACTGCTTTGCACTGTTTAGCACAGCAATAATGGAACTATATAAAGGAAGCTGAGCTAATAGACAAGCTGCTTATTTTACACTGTAATTAGTACAACTGGAAATGTCATGATTATGAAAATGTGTTCCGATGGAGTAAAGAAGTGATGTTCCTACCTGTCCTGCTATCAAAATAAATCCAAATGTTAAGGCTGGTATTTACACACACATTCCAGCAGCTTTAAAATACTTCATAACTTCACAGAAGGATAAACCTATTTAAATTAAGTGATATAAACTATCTGAACCATCCTAATGAATGTGAAAAGCTATGAAGTGGTTAAAAATCCACTGCCACTGCATTTCTGCCTCAGAAAGATAATGGATAATGTCATACTGTAAATTGATGAAGAAGGCAAAAGTAAAGCAAAGTCACTCTCTGCCTCTACTCTTTCAGCTATTATTGGACTTTGCAATCATAACATCTATGCAAAATTTTGTACTGAAACACTGTAAAAATCAATCTGTCCTTTAAATGTTGGTATAGAATATCATGCTGGGAAGTCTCATTTCAGTGTTTGCTATGATGCTATATTTTAACACTATGAAATGTATTTTGCAACTGATTTTTAAGCCTGAATGCTGATGCAGTTTTAAATAATAGAAAAAATGGGAAAAACCCCAATGACTGATAGACTTGAAAAAGGATTCTAGTTAAAAACACTTGCTAGAGCTAAACTTTCTGGAATTATGTCACTTTTCAAATAAAATTGTGACTGTCCCACATTTTTGAAAGGAAACACATTTTTCCTATATTTTCTAGAGCTCAACACATCAAATATTATCCACATACTATCCTGTTCAGCAGGCATCACTCATTAGCTGACTTAAACCGATTAGTAGAGCAGATTAGCATGCTGTATTAGGATATTAAAATAACGTTCCTCAGGGTCTGAACGTCTAACTGGGGATCACTTACAACATCTTGAAAAACACTGTTGCTGATGTTGGCTTTAAAAATTATTTAGATAGTAGTAATCAGAGATAACAGGAGGTACTAAATCATCCCATCTACCCCTGTGTGCAAAATACAAAATGGGAACAGATACTGCGCTTAAGTGAAATAGCATTTTATTCTAGACATTTAAGGTATGGCTGCTGCATTTCTGATAAACAAAAATATTTAAGCAACTCAAAATCCAGATTTAAACCGGTAATACTTGGAAAATGTCAAAAAAATGAACATATCCTATAGTATGAAGTAACATTAGGACCTGATTCAAAGCCCTTTGAAATATTTTTCATATCTCATCTTTATCCAGATCAGATCACTACTTAACATGAGAGGGCAGGAGGAAACATCGAGAATTGTCCCTGAAAGCACTATCTTTCATTTTTCCTTAAAACTAGGTTTCTCAGATATTAATGACAGCATATATGCAGAAGAACATTTTGCTTTGAAATAGAAGTTTAATGCCTTGTTCTTGAAACATTCCCATTGAAAAGAATTAAAACAACAACCAGAAAAAAACACTAACTGTGCAAAGGGAATTCAGCATTTAGCTTAAATTGTTCTGAAGGAAAAATGCAGGTATCTGTCTTTTAGTTGAGGAAGTTTCATCAGTTAACTCTGAAATAATAAACAAGATAGATTTGTTACTCACCCTTGGTTGTGAAAAATAATCTATCATAGAACAAACTGCAAGGATCCTGTTCAATTAGTCAGTGAAGCACCCAACCATTTTCCATCATGTTTTCATTATTCTAACCCATTTTTCAAAACTGAATCTTTAAATCAGGCATTGACTGTTTGCACCTGGGTCAATAACCATGCGGTCACAATGGCTACAGTTCATTGACATCTAATGAAGGGTTTAAATTTGACTAATGTAATCTCACAACATAAAGTCAGTGCACTTGGAAAGCAATCATTCATGAGGAGACCAGACAGTTCTCTGGAGAAAAAAAAACAAAGCTCACAACAAATGTGCAGGAAGAGATTAGTATGGCATTATTTTATCAGCATTAATATAGAACTACTTTATTAGCCATTCCATAATTCAGGGTACACTACTGTCCCTGCAGTATATAGCAACATGAGCTGAATAATATGAAAATTGATTCAGAGGGTAAGCTAAATTCAGTTGGTCAGAATGGCAAGTACTATACACTGTATATTCATTTTCTTCTTGGCACCAAATCAGTTATACAAAAATGACTTACTGAATTGTGATTTATGCTATTAAAAATAGAATTATGGCCGCCCCATGAGGTGCATATGGACATTATTTCTTCCAATGCCGCATGACTTCTGAAATAGTTACTATCCTTTCCAAAGATCTTTAGCAAGTATTCTATATGGAAAACTTGGTTTTTGCACCTAAAAGCAAGACTTCCTCTTTTGATGGCCAGGTTTTATCATTTTTATCAGCAAAAAGCTGATTGTTGATAAGACGTCCATTTCCTTTTTTTTTTTTTTTGCAAGCAAACCACATTTCTTCATACTGAAATAGGAAACAGCAGCTCCTACATTCTTTGCGATGAAATAAGGAAGGTACCTCTGGGCACAATAGGGATGTTTCTGTGAACATGACTTTCTCTTGTTATGGAAAGTAGAAGTCCAACTTGGTGATTTTTGGGAACGGATACCTCGAGGTGAAAGGCTAGTGCAAAGAAAGAAGCAAACTTATTTCTTCTCCCATGGTCTAAATCACAATCAGAGACACTAAATCATGGTATATTTATTTCTTGGTCACAAAAATATGCTACACTGGAACTGCAAAATACCGTCCAGAGTGGGCCCAGCCGGAGTTTGGGAGGTGGGCAGCAAGGGACTTATCTCTAGTTACTTCGTTTCTACAGTTAGCCTCTCACCATCTGCTCTTGGAAAGCACCAGAAGCAGGACATGCACTCATTTATCCAGTTGATCCTACCCAAATCTGGCAGCTGGCAAGGAATTTTTCTCCATTCCAGGCACTTGTGCAAATAAAAATAGCAGAGATGGCAACAACACTTCTGAAAAACAAAATAAAACCAAGCCACAAAAGAACCTGTAAATTTAAAATGCAAACTAGAACTGTGACTCAGCATGTTAAAATAAAAAAATTATTCCCAAAAGACATCTCTGAGAGTGCCTGGCCCTCTGGTTCCCTCGATCACCTCACCTGCTCCTGTTAGAGGTGGCCTATCCCCTGCGCCTCTGCTTTCCCAGCCACTTTTGAATGCCACCACCCAAATGCCTCTGGGGCTTCTGAGCGCCTCTTATTCTTCTTCCTCCTGGAAACTAGAGAAAAATATATTTCTTTTCTTGACGAGCCCTGTGTTTTTTTTCCTTTTGTGCTATTATGATGTTTAAAAACATGTTTGCAATTTCCTTTTAAATTAAGTAAGTAACCTCTAAAAAGATCTGTACTCCTTTATGGCTATTTATAATTATTATGTTAGTCAACTGCATTAGGCACCTCCTGTGTTTTGGGCCATGAGCGCTCACAAAGAAGTGTAACTGAATTGTTTCCTCTGAGTGGAATTTCATCCATCGTCTGTAGCTGCTTGTAAGTTCGCTATTAAGTGAATTGGAGTATAGCCTCAGATAAGCAGGCTCTTCTCAAAGTTATTTTGCAGTGTCGATGCTGTCACACTCCGGCCGGTGTGTGCTCCAACCTGCAGCCTCCTCCCGCTGCCCAGGGACCTCACACACACATGTGCACTCCCACAGCCTGGATGCAGGAACTTAATTATTGAGAGGCAGAGCAGCAGTACTTGCTATCCCCTTTCTTGAGAGTCCAGCACTGACAAACAAGGGGTTTAGGAAAATAAAGTACATCCTGCTTCTTGGCTATCATTGATTAAGTATCCACAGTAAAGAGAAAAGTTCTGGGTCCTACTCATCTTGCTTGACCTTTTGTTATCAGCTGGCCCTAATCTTGCTGCTTAATTTTCTATGAACTGACAATAAGTTCAGACATTTCTGTTGCTTTCCATGCAAAATATTTCATTTTTGCTACTCTTTTCTAGTTAGTGTTTCTCCCAGATATGTGTGATGAGAGCTTACTGACCTGGCAGCAATAACCTAATATGCATTATTCTTTGTAACCTTATTACAGTACATCTCAAGTTCTCATTTGTGCTCAAGGAAAGGATTTTTGTTTTGTTTCAGCACAAAGAGGTCACTGCTCTGCACTGTACCTGCTTCTCTGAATAGTTGCATTTAGCCAACTGAAGAAAAAAATAAGAAAAAAACCCCAACCAACCATGCTACCATGCTATGTTCACAGCTTACTTTAACTGACATTTGACAAGTGTGTATGGACATCTTGTCATCTTCCAAGAACATGGAAGAAGATCTCACTAAATGGATGTTTCATACACCTAGTTAATGGTAGATAAAAATTTGGGGATGTCAGGTTTATGGATTCATCATAGTCAGAACAGTTATCCAGATCCTGGAACCTTTGTTGGGCCTGTTCGCACTTGCATACATATCTGGGTTATGGCACGAGTGCTCAGCACCTCCTATGCGGTGTTACCCAGTTAGGAAACAAACAAATTCCGCTTTACAAGCTTAAAGACTTATTTGAAAAAAAATTGAGTACATGTAATAAATTACTTGTAAGTAATCACTCATTCTATCAAAAGCAAAAAATACATATGAAGTCTATCGAATAAATCTGAATATAACTATTTTGGAATACTGCTTGCAGATCTTCTGAAAAATAGAAAAATCCCATATCTCTGACAAGCTGTGCAAGACAAGATGCTGCTGCCGTTACTGATGCTAACTGATTTCAGTAGGAGCGGTATTGCAGTAGAGTTGACAAAGGCCCAAGATCCTATGGACTGGATTCAGCCACCTTTGAGTCTTAAATCTGGTCTATTACAATGTGCCATAGTACCAATTATACTTAATACTAAATTTCAATCTCGATTTGACCTTTTGTCTCTTCATAAAATTTCTTATTACTTGCCAAATTGCTTTTATTTGAAACTGCTTGGTTTCAGGCCAAAAGTGATTTTTTTTTTCCCCAGGCAAAACTACAAGTAAAGTCTGACAAGCAAAAGAATTCATTCACATGACTCTAAAAGCTGACACAAGAGAAGACCTGGTTTTAAATTTTTGTATTTTCCCCTCCCACTTCTGAGGGATCAGAAATGTTTTTTGAATCAATCTAGTATTTTTTCCTTGCCTCCACCTCATTTTTTGGAGCTGGCTGTTCATTTTTAAAAAATGCTTCCCATTTCCAGTTGGGTTATGTCAGTCGATGTGAGCCATATGTTCTTTGCTACAATATACAATGCCAGTAGAGGGAAGATGAATAGCAAAAGCTTTCTCTATCACAGTTCTCATCTTGTTTTCTAAGTTTTGAAAAGGATTATTTTGTTGTTGTAGTTAACAAGAGCTGTTTTGTTATTGTCCTGGCACCTCATGACTCTCAGAACCAGGGCACACTTGCCTGTGTCTCAGAACACTCTACCTGTACCAAGGACCAGGTCTATTCCTCACACATTTCCCACCACTCAGTGCAGTTGCTCTTTGCCATACCTGGCCTTCCTCTACTGCCCTTTCTCCCACTAAAAGCAAACACTATCCCCTGCCCAAAATGCTGTGGCAAGGGGAAGACTATGCAAAAGGTGATGGAAAGTGTGGTGATAAAACTTGGACACTGAGAATAAAGCTGAATATTGAAGGATATTCTCAAGCAATTCCTCCAAATCTTCTTAGTCCACCTGCTCCCTCACTGATTTTCTGTGAAGTCTCACCCGGTTCAATTTATTTGACACATTAGGTGAAAATTTGCTTCCTGACTTCCTACTTTTTCTTCCCTGCAGGTCTCTGGGGACTTGTCAATAATGCCGGGATTATAGGGCCATCAGTTCCTACAGACTGGTTGGATATTGACCAATTGAAGTTAATTTAATTGGACTCATAAATGTTACAATACATATGCTTCTCTTGATAAGAAAAGCAAATGGGAGGATAGTAAATGTATTCAGTGTTGGAGGTCACCTAGCATTCAGTGGTGGAGACTATTTTCCTACAAAGTTTGGGGTAGAAGGATTTAATGACAGCTTAAGGTATAACACTCACTATGAGGAAAGATCACTCCTTTTCTTCCTAGTGCTCACATACTGACTGAAAACTGGCACATGCAGAAAAGAAGCTGATTTACAATCCTGACACTTGGTATAAAATTGAAAAACATTAGACCCTTAGGACTAGCTCTTAAAAGTGCCTTTGGTAACCATAAGACTATGCCACTTTTGAAGACTAAGGTATAAAGCCTGATGGGCACACAAGCTGTCCTCAAGTATTACTGTGGCATAGTTGGTGCTCTTATAGATTCACAGCTAACCTATCTTAGCGTACACAGAGGCCTCATTGCAGAAGCAGCTCTTCGTAAGAGAACCGAAATGTCTTTGCACTATGAACCAAATTTTCCTAATTTAAAAGTGCACCTAAAAATTTCCAGCAGCTGCCCATCCAGAAAAAATACATAACAGGAGTTATTGCACAGTAGTAACTTTTATCTAAGCTTTGTTCTTCAAAGCCTCTTCTCTTAATTATACCAATCATTAAAGAGAGATAGAGAAAATTGCAAACTAATCCTGAGGACCACCATGGCTTCTTCTTGTAAGACAGACAAGGAACAATTTGTGTGCCTAAACATATAGTGCCATTTTAGGTACCAGGACACTTAAACAGGGCTGACAGATATGAGATGGGGCCAGAAGGAACGGTACCAGTCTGAAGCATCAGCCAGAGATTGAGAGGGCTTCCCTAAGACATGTAAAATGGCTCTACATACTTGCATTTAGGCAGCCAGCCAATGTTGCAGACAAGTCACAAAACCAATGAGCTACTGCAAGGTGAACTAGGATGTGAAATACACCATGCCAGCTACTGCACTGTCACTGCCCATGCATGCTCTCACTCTGTGAAGCCAGTAAGAAAGTTCCTCCCTCTTTCACTTAGGGATAACAAGCTGAAAGTTCACAACCATGGACAAACCTCACAGTATTTGTGTGCTGGTGTGCCATGTAAACACAGAAATGAAAGTGTTGGTACTGAAAAGAATCCCACAGCATTAGTAATAATGTGTAATGTGATTGAATCATTGTGCTTCCTTTGCAGAAGGGATATGAAAGCTTTTGGAGATAAGGTTTGTTGCATTCAACCTGGACTGTTCAAAACACCATTATCCAATCCAGCAAAGATTATGAAAGAGAAGGAGCTCATTTGGAATAAGCTCCCTCTTGACATTAAAAAGCAATATGGAGAGGGGTATTTTCAGAAAGGTAAGGCAGTTTCCAGATATTTGTGTAAAAACAAGTAATGCATTTCTTGCTGAGGAAGCCTTGCAAAGTAACATTATATTTTCTAATCACTCTGACCTTTTTGAAAGACTGTAGTGTGAAAAGTTACTCTTCAAATGCATCTGCACCGCAATATGACCATCCACTCAAAAGACTTGTTCTGGGAAGCTTTAATTCAAATCTCAGTGATACGTGTTGGCATGAGTCTTTTGAGCAAACTCCCAAACAGAAAAATTTCTGATGATATAATCAATACACTTGATTTATTTTTCTGTCATTACTGTTTATTTATTTAGAACTCAAATAGAGATCAATTGCCTTTGCTTCTGCTAGCCCCAGTGGTGACAAAACCATTCAGGAACAGTCTGACACACACTTGCTAAGCCTGCTTGAACAGAAGCTGCTTGTCATTTGATCTTTAGACTTTCTTGTCCCTCAAATTTCTTCTTTGCAACTGTATTTCACAACTTTCCGCAAAGCAATTTCCTTGCTACAAGAGACTAATTTACAACTACATCATTTCTGCTTCCCTTTGCCTCTTACCTAGCTATGTTTATTCTGAACTACTGTCAATGCTGGTTGCCTGTCCTCAGACCACACAGGCCTGGTTTTGCCATGACTGTTCCACAACTAAAGGTAAATAGCCTGTTCTTGGGGTCAACTATATCATAAGGTCATTACAGATGGGGACTTGGTTCTCAGAAACTGCTACGAACTCTTCTGTAGGGAGAAACAAGAAATACCAATTCCTCAGTGAGACTGCACACATCAGTGTGGAGGGAAGAGCTAAAGTCACCTTGCCTGGCTGTCACTACATGATCTCTTTTTGAACTTCACAGATGCATCCAAGAAACAGAAACTGGCCAAGATTTGTTTTAACAAGGACATTTCACCAGGAATTCAGTGCATGGAGCATGCCCTAACAAGCCTCCATCCACATGCCCACTATGTTGTTGGGCAGGATGCTAAGTTGTTTTGGAACCCCCTCTCAAGAATGCTAGCAGTTATACAAGACTACTGCTGTGGAACAGAGTAGAGATTGCAGCTTCCCATGCAAAGTAAATATTTGCCAATATATCCTCTATCATGGACAAGGCTGATTCTATAAGATCTGTCCTTTATATCAGTGTGATACAAACTACACATGAAATACACAAGCATTCACTATAAATGTAAAAATACATCTATTTCTCCAGTATCTGGTACAATTAAAAAAACACATTCTATCATTTCATTTTTAAGTGTAAACCAGAAAGAACAAAAGAACTATTAATCTTTCAGAAATGACTGCGAGTTTTCAGTTCCTTCACCTTTTAAGTTGCTTCTGGTTCTCACTGTATGGAGGCCCAGATTTTGCTGGCATTTTCTCTCCCAGAACCTGGTGCCTCATTGACTCAGATGCCAGCAACAAAAGCCAAAGACTTCTGGAAATGAGCAAAGCACAGTGTGCCCTGCTACAGCTATCAACACCTGTCCTGCTCACAAGATTGTATAAGGCAGGTGAATAGGGACTAGAAGAGACTTGTTCAGGAGAAGACCCATGACTTCCACAAGGTCAGAAAGTCCTGGGAGACAGCACACACAGAACCTGGCTTCGATTAGCTTGTTAAAGCCAGCGTACAAAGATGCACTCCAAAACCTCCACCTGTCCAGCAAGGATAATGTTAGCTTTTTGTTTTTCACTTGAGAATCAAATTTCCTTCCCCAGTTTTATGCTTCAGGCAGGGTAATTTTTCCACATGCTTTCTAGGATTCAGGGATCTCATTATGAAATACACCTAAGGAGTCAATGGGAAATCAGATGCCAAGTGCTGCTTTCTGCAGATGAAAGACTGTCTCATGCCAAGATCTCTAATGGAAAGCTACGTATGAAGCTCACATTTTGCTTACGTGGTTTCCCTTCCATTATGTTCCCTCACATGCTGTGCTCTGAGCAAGCTGCAGGAAAAAAAGGGAACTTATTGGAAAAATTCCCCATTTCAGTGGTTTTCCAGATGCTAAGGAGGATCTATTCAGCCTCCTGAAATTAGTTTCTACAGTTCAAAAGCAGTTTGCTGAGAAAAACATTAGCAGTAGAGGAAGAGAAACTCCTTTTATATTCTTCTCTCCTACATCTGTATGGCAAAGGATTGCTACCTACAATAGCAGGACTCCTGACCTGATGCTGCTGGAGAAATGTTCCCTTGCGATGGGCTTTGCGTGCTGGTGGAGTGCTGTTGTGTGGTCATCTCAACCATGGTAGTGCCTGTTGTTTGAATGAGGCCAGACAGGATGAGGCAAGCCCAGCAGGCATGTCTGCCAGGCTTGTCCCAGCCACCTGCTGAATCCCCAAGACTCCTGCATGCTGCACACATCTCCTGACTGCCCCAAGAGTGCTGCCAGCACTCTAACAACCAACACCGCAACTCAGGCTGGTGTTGCCTCAGAGTGTCAAAAGAAGCAAGAATTTCCACGCCCAAGCCAAAATTAGCAGGGAGAGAAACTGGAGGGGAAGGAGCTGCCTACCAAGCAGAGGATGTACAAACGGCTCTGCAGGTCCTGGTGGGGAGCTGGCAGGCAGGGGTCACTGGCCAGTCTGGGACAGGCTGCCGTTGCCATGGTCTGCTCAACTGAACAGGGTCAGATCACTTCCCGCTCCATCCTACCACCTTGCTTGGTTCCCCCAGTTTTAATTTCCTTCTCATTCACTGAGTTTAAAATCAGTTGTCATAAAAAGCTTATTCATTCATTCTGCTATTAAGAACTGCCTTTGCCCAAGTTTCCTCCCTCCCTGCAGCATCTGGCACTGCACGGCACTGTGAATAACCAGGTATGGCCAGGTAGAAAACACGTGGCCTAACATTTATATCTTGGAGTCTTTTCCCATGCAAACTGTAGAGCTGCTGTTTGCGCAGTTTGTAAAATTTGAGACTTTATTTGAAAAACATTGCTTAGTTACTCGGGCAACTGATTTGTTTCTAGTGTTAACAAGTTACCCGCAGACTAGGTAAAATAATTTAATCCCTGAAAGTTTTCACACACAAGGATGTCTCTTCAAAGATTAAGCCACATAAATAAAAAGCTCGCTCACATGCAGGAGAAAAAGGCAGAGGTCTGAACGAAGCCCTGTTAATGGAAAGACTCTTGCTGGTTTCAAGAGATCAGTCCTTCCCAGCTGAGCAGATTAGTCCTCCCTAATAAGTCTTGACAGTCCCGCAGGCTCTGTCTATTACTATATTTAGCCACCAAAGCTTATACAACATAGACAAGATAGGCAGGCATGGACAGAAGATTAATACCAAGTAAGTCCCTAAGGTAGAAGTGTCACAGCACAAGTCATTATCAACAGGAGGGAGAGAGGCTGTGCTTGTCAGCTGATGTGCAGCGATCAGAAAGCACCACCAGCCAGAATTTACAGTGAGATTTTTCTGGAAACGATCATGCAGGTCTTGGTGCACAAGCTTGTTAGTTTGAATTGCACAGTTTCTACGTTCTGACACTGGAGATAACTCGTGAAGACAACTTGTGACCACCTGGAGGCATAGACTGAGCTCGCAGATGTCTCCCCAGAATGTGAGTACAGTCACAAAACCAGAACTTGTGTCTGTTGTTATAGTGAGTAGTTACCATTACATGCATTTGCAGAATAGCTAAGAGAACAAATGAAACACTTGTTTTCAAGTGCACAGACGAGAGAACATGCAGTCCTTTCCTTTCGAGAATGATTTTAACAACTGTTGCTTATCTAAGCACCTACAGGGTCTGAAGAAAATGCTAACTCAGAAATGTTCTTCACAATATCGGGAATCTTTCTCTACTCCTTTATTTTGAATTACCGGATCATTCATCTAAGAGTTTATCATGTTTCATTTTCCTGGGGCTTTTACCTATGTTGTGCTAAAATTATGAAATGCAAGCAATACAAAGAAAGACAATCATGCTGAGAAATCAGCGCCCATTGTACTGGACTACATTCATCTCCTGGCAAAATGCTGGGCAGTTAAGTTTGGAGATGTGCCTCTTTTAAGGTGACATATTAAGGAAGATCTTAAGTTCTCTGCTGACCACCAGACTGAATTATCTCACTGATATTTTTACATAGGAAATGATAAAAGCACTTCTTTTCCATGAAACAAAAGTGCAAAGCCCTGCATGTGCAGGAATAGCACACCTAAGAGGGAGGGATGTGATGTGTTTGTGCCTGCATATTTGTTCAATTTGTTAACTGAAGACCAGGGGTTTTGGAGCTCTGCAGCTCTTCTATTACTAAAGTTTGTACTTCCTACGAGACCTGTTGGGTGATCTGTCAGAGCGTTGTCTGATACTTCTAAACCTTCCCCTGCGTGCTACATGAGTGCTGTTTCTGAAGAACTCCAGTCCCTACATTTCCCCTTGGCAGCTCTTCCTCAGCATGCCTGACAGATGACGCTCACCCACTGCAGAGCACTACTCCTGGAGGTTTGCACTGCCAGGACAGTGGTGGATGAAGGAATCCAAAGCACACCCAGACCCCAACCCTCAAGCCTACCTGAGGTTCTTTGGCACCGCTACCAAAGCAAACTTGCTGTGGGATTAAAACAGTAACACCCCCCTGCAATGTGGTCTCTGTGTGCTTCAGTTTCCTTTGGTGCAGAGAAGCAGAGGACTGCTGGATTTTGCAGTCATCTAAGGATCTCAAAGGGCTCTCAGTGTCACCATGCTGCTTTTCTCTAAAATCAATTGCTTTCATAAAGGCACTTGTCTAGGCATAAGAAGCCAAGCTTTATCCCAAGAGTTCTCAATTTGCCAGGCAAATATCAGAGTTCTAATGGAAAGCAGAATTTGCCTTTAGCTATTTACTGGCTACATTAGTAACCAGAATTCAATATTTATGAAGATATATCAATACTTGTGAAATACCACTCTGACATTTTCTCTGAAAACACGCTCTTTGCCACTCCCAGCAGCTATTTCTACATCAATATGCCCCTGGAAGAAAAATGGCTTTTGTAGTGTTCCACAATGATCAAACAAGAAATATTTTGCATAACATTTTACATTGACAGAACTAGACAACGTTCTTGGAAGAAAATTCTAACTGTGACTATCTCCTTTGAGTCTCACCTAGACTCCTTCCAGCAGCAATGGCATCATCTAGCAGAATAAACACTGGCAGAAGGCTCCAGCAGAGCAAAACCCGCCATGGTGTTCAGCACCAAATGCCCACGCATTATCGGAGAAGGAGCTCTGGTTCTCAGGGAGAACTAGGAAGTTTGGTATTACAGGCTTAGGAACACTGACCCAGGGCTGGCAGGGGGGTGAGGAGCAGCAGAGGCTCCACAGGCGGTGCTGCCCTCTCAGGCCCTTATCTTACAGCACTTCTGTGCTAATTATTGTTACCTAAACACAAAAACTAACACTGCCCAGAGTTCCAGGTGTTTATCTGACAGGAACTGAGCAGGCATTCTGGCCAAGACTTTTCCACAGAGCCCGATTTCAAATTTAACCTACTTTCCAGTAGTGCAAGATCACTGCCTGCTGCTTCCTCCCTACAGCACTGCCAAGGAAGCAAGGAAGGTGTGATTTACAGGTCCTGTTTCCAATTAGGTTAATCTTTTCCCCAAATCTCTAATTATTTCATTTAATTCTGTATTGGGACAAAGGTGAATTGAGTCCTAAAATTATACAGCACTAGCTTGCTGAGATGTGTTGGCATGTGGTTACGAGAGACTGCTGGTAGCAACTACTTTCTCTCTTTGTGTCTAGCTTGGCTCCAAATTCTAAACCAGCAGTTAAAGGAAATGCCATTGCCTGGCACATCATTGCAAATGGACTGGGTGTATCTATGATCAGCTCTTGCAACATCAGATGGCCACTGAGGCACCCCACTATGTAAAATAAGATCATTAAATGGTAATTAATGTTATCACCTTTTATCATTTATCAGCTATGTGACTGATTTAATTATTTAATGACAGTCCAACCTCCATTCTCTATCAGATTCTGAGATTCCTTCCATTCATACTTGGTGAGGTGACAGCAAAATTTAGAAACAGAATAAATCCAAATCACTACATGAACTCAGTAGGAACAAGAACACCAGACGAGCTCTAGCAACCAGGCCTAATACAGTGTGTTTCCTTTAATATTCAGTTTGCTTCTGTACTACAGATAAAATGAGCAGCCTGGGTGGCATCATATAGGCAGACAAAGAGAATCATCCTCCTTCCCAGTAGAATTTCTGTCTCCAGTATTAGCACAAATAATCACCAACGTCCACCAAAAACCTCAGACACTACTGCGAATTCACTCTGAATTATATTGAAAGAATGGGGCTGACTAGAAAGACTGGTCAGCAAGGCTTGAAAACAGTGGAAATCTATTGAAAAGGAGGAATGATGAGGTTTTGCCAAGGAACATATTATTCATGAATCCTGATCACATTGTACCCATGCTCTCCCCTAACTCAGAGTGAGCTGGAAGGGCCACCAGCAGAAATAAAGCCCCTCACAGAAATTGTATCTGAGGAAGCTGGGGGGTTGGCTGAGCACATTTGCTTCATTTTCTATATCACTAATGTATTTGCTTGTAGCTCTCACTTTCAGACTCAGTGCACATAGTGATTTTGGCTTCCATACTATCTCTTATAATTTACTGGCTCATCAGAGACAGTCGCAGAGTGAGAAACCTGAGTGGAAAGCATGTCTTCATAACTGGCTGTGATACTGGACTTGGAAACTCATTGGCTAAATGGCTTGACAAAAGGGGATTTTGCGTCATTGCTGCATGTTCCACAGTAAAAGGAGGCCAAGAGCTACGGTCCTGCTCCTCACTCTCACTGAAGACAGTGAAACTGAACTTAGCTGACCCCAACAGCATTGCCAGGGCTGTGGTGTTTGTGACTAAAGAGACAGCCGGCAAGGGTAAGTGACAAGGTAACTTCTCAGAAAAATGATTCAATATAACCCAAGCCGGTCTAGCTAAAAGTTCTGTTGCTTCTCCACTCTCTGCAGACGCATTTTTCATCTTACTGATGAAACACATCTGCTCTTCAGTTCTGTCATTTCTCAGTTCAGAGAGCTTTTCTCCAGCAATGCTTTTGGGCTTCCCCTTGCTTTCACCAATAGGGTACCTAAAAATCTAGTTGCTCAGTCTGTTAGAACCAGATAATTCCCAAGTGTATTTTTCAGACTCGTTTTGGTGCAGTAGAAGAATCCCAGCGTGGGGGAGGAGGTGCTAACTGGTACCAGAAAGGACTTTCTTGACAATAAAGCCAGCCCACCCAACTAAAAATGGCTGGTGCAAGGCTTCTTCAGCCCTACTCTAGTACGCCCAAGAGTGTTTTTGCATGGCTGAATAAGTGCAGCTTTTGCAACGCACACGACAACTGCACTGACTGTAACAGTTAAACATTTGCCGTTTCAGACAGTTTTCTTAGAGTTGTTACACAGGGAACTCTCACTACTGCTATCATATACCTCTGAGCACTTGTCTCTAAGAAGAAGAGTTTGTCCTTGGATACCCATGAATGAAATTAAAAACAAGACTTAAGTTTTGGTTTTGTCAAAGGGTGATACAAAGATCTGCATAGTAAATATATTCAACTGTGGCAATGTACGTTTCCCTTTCAGCACTGATAGCTCAGACTAGACATTAAGGGCTGCCAAAGGGGATCACAGCACTGCAACTACCAGCTGAATCACACAGTTGCACCAAATGTTCAGTAGGTTTGTTAATTAACTAACTAGCTAAAACAGCAAAACATTTCTCCTCAAAGCTTATAAAACTGTGTTGGCCTCATCATAAGGGTTCCAGACCATTCCTGAATGCAGCAATTGAGGGCAAGGACAACATAACTATAAGTGCTTACCTTCTCAAGCAGGCCCCTGCTTCCAGTTTGTGGAGAGCCACACGTTCTCGGTCGGGGTAACCGCTGCTAACGCTGCCACCTCAGTCTCAGAAACTCCTTACGGAGGCTGAGTGCTGGACTTTCAGCCTCGCCCTTCAGGCACAGGCTGTCCTCAGCAAACTCCTGGAAGCGTCACTATTTATCTAAAGTTCTTCAAGTAATTTATAAGGTAATAAAGCAGCATTATCAATACACAGGGTTAAGCTAATATTTTTAGAAGCATTGACTCTGCACGTCTGGTTCAGACCTTTAGACCCCAAACCAGAAAAATCAGTCTCTCCACTTTTATGTAGATTATTTGATTTTCACAAGACTGTAAGTACATATTGGGAACTCACATATTTGAGAGGTCTGGATCGTAAAGCCCAGTATGGTGGCCCATATTTCCAACCAAAATAATTTTCCTTTAATACTTTACCCGTGCTTTTTAGAGTCATTGCCTAAGCTCTTCAGCAAATTTTGCCAGGTGTACAGAGTAGATCTTACAAGCAAACCCCAAACAACTGTATTGATCTCACTGAAATTTTTGCAGACTGTGTGCTTTGTTCTCAGTGCTACATATGAAACTCTAGGGTAAGATATTGCCACATACCAAAATAAATGGGTTTGTAATCCTCTCAGGGCTTTTTGGCTTGGTGAGCAATGCTGAAGGAACAGCACCTGTAGCACCCACTGACTGGCTGAGGATTGAAGACTTCCACTCGGCGCTGGGTGTTGGTCTCCTGGGACTGATTGACATCACGCTCAAGCTTCTGCCACTTCTGAAAAAAGCTGAGGGAAGAGTAGTCAATCTAATCAATGCCAAAGGCCTCATGGCTTTTGTAGGGGGTGGCTACAGCCTGTCCAAGTGGGGCATGGAAGCTTTCTCTGACACCTTACGGTGAGTAGCTAGAAATACATGCCTGAATCTAAGAACAGATTCCAGATGTGCTCAGGAAGAGTGTCTGTATGTTTGCCGCTCTCATCTTCTCTCTGGAAATCTTGCCTAAAGGGGGAAAGGAAAACAACAGGATATTGGTCACTTGTTTGGGATTTCAATCTCCAGTACTATGAACAGACCCGCTCGGAAAATGCACTGGGAAATACTTTCATATCCTGGAGAAATCGCTAACATGCAACTTTCGGGCATGAGAATCCACTGGGTACACGAAAGTAAATCAACAGTATAACCTGGTCAGACACCTGGAGATTCCTGGGCAAGTTGTACTTACCCATTTACAACCCATTTTATTCTGGTCTAATGCTCCACAACAATCTGAGCTGGTAGATTCCAGGCAGCAACCACATTAACAAAGATACTTGTACCTTCTGAAAATTAAGCTGAGCACACTTAATTTAAGCCAGTTGTGTTGTACTGCCTTGAGAAGGCTAAGGCCTAGCCCAGTGAGTGAAGTCTTCACCAGCACTAGGAAAGATGGTTGCAAAACATTATGAATGCTTACATAAGGAAAGTATAGACCCCAAGAAAATATAATATAACTAAGGGCTAATGTACACGTGATTCATTCCTTTGCACACTTTGAAATGTAGTTGCCTGAGTTTCTTGAGCTGCCCAGCAAGACAAAGAAGTCATTTTCATCCCAAAGGAGTTGCCCTGCAACTCAAAATTACACAGAGGGGGAACTACACTACCAGAAAACATGCTAACCTTTATTTCACTAACATTTAATCACTTGACCATAACCATTTAATTATATGATGGAGAACAAAGTTCTAATTCAATAGAAAATTTTTGCTCACTGTTACTTTTTCCCAGGCACTTTAATAATCTGTTTCTGCTGGAAGCTGAAATGATGCAACAGTTTTGAAAGAGTCAAAAGTTTAGTTTGATAATACACAGCTAAGATGCAGCTGGCTGTGGTGTCCTATGCATCAGTCTGACATAAACCACACAGGAAGCTGTGAATCTACCTGACACTGCTTTTTTTCCTCAGAGTTAATTGTCTCCTGCACTTTTACAGGACAGGTACATTGCTACAAAGTCAATTTTAACACCTCAAAATTATTCTGACATTTGAAGATAAGAATCAAAGTCTCAAATATTCATTTATGTGACAGACTTTCAACTTACTTATGTTTAGTGGTTATGCCATAACTGGGTGTTCAGGGATGGTTATTGTTGTGTTTTTTTTTTCCCTCTAGGAGAGAGATGCAGCATTTTGGAGTGAAAGTAAGCATTGTTGAGCACAGTTTCTTTAAGGCAGGAGTAGTTACTTCAGATGTCATTGAGAGAGACGTCTTAAGACTTTGGAACAGACTGACTCCTGAAATCAGGGACTCCTATGGAGAAAAATACTTTGTTGAATGTAAGTAGAAAAGGTACTGTATGAAAGTTCAGGGGGAATTTATCAATATAGATAAATACCTGAAGTGAGGCTGTAAAGACAAAAGAGACAGGGTGTTTTAAGTGGTGCCCACAGACAGGACCTGAGGCAATGGGCACACCCTGAAACACAAGTTGTTCCTGCTGAACATCAGGAAACATTTTTTACTGTGAGGGTGACTAAGCAGTGGCACAGGTTGCCCAGGGAAGTTGATAAGTCTCCAACCTTAGAGATACTCAAAAGATGTCTGGACGTGGTCTGGGTCAACTTGGTCTAAGCGACACAGGTTGAGCAGGGGAGGTTGGACCAGAGGTCCCTTCTAACCTCAACCAATCTGTGATTCTGTGAACGTTTGCTGGACTTCATTAATATACGTTAAGAACCCGTTGCTAGCTGTTCTGCACTATGTGTATCTAAGATGAGGCCTGTGTTAGTTTCTGTATGAGACTGGTGAGATATGATGTCATGCTACCATCCTTAGTCACCCCATACTTAGAGCTTGAATGCCCAAGGGGAATGAACTGCTATGACCATATGCTAAGTTTATGACTTAGTGATATCTGTGAAGTTGTGCTGCGTCATGCTACACTGACCGTAGGGAGCATCTGGCTCACAATATGGGCCACAGTGGTTTCTCTTTACTGGGCTTTTGGGTGTTCTTCAGCCTTTCTGGTCTCTGCTCTGCTGTAGCTATACTGCTCTCAGAACTTGAGTCAGTAGTTCAAAGAAAGCCTGAAGCTGTAGCCAAACCTTCAAACATAAATAATCGTCTCACAGACAACGTTGCATATAAATGCTTTCAGCTTTATTTTCTTCTTTGCAGATATAAAAGCTCAAAGATCATCAGTGAAAAGCCTGTGTGACACTGATATTTCTAAGGTCATAAAATGCCTGGAACATGCCCTGATGGCAAAGTACCCCAGGACACGATATGGAGCTGGATGGGATGCAAAGTTATTTTGGCTGTTTCTGTCCTATGCCCCAAGCTGTTTATCTGACATGCTGCTGTGTATGATGTTTCCAGCTCCAGCAGCTACTGGGAAATCTCATCCTGGAGTTCTAATTAACATCTAGTATTAAACCAATATCAGCTCTGTGGAAATAAATATTCTGTCAAAAGCAGAGGTCGTCTTCTTTATCACATATTAGACTGCTTAAATTCCTTTCAGAAGACATTTTCTCCACCCCTCCCCCCGCTCCGTCTTACCTGGAATTTCTGAGTTTGCAGACAGGCTTGTAAATCCAGCATGCTTTTGAAGGTAATTTTTTATGCTCAGAAATGTCACCTCTATAGGATCTGCATTCATAAAATATTCAGCTACAAAGTTGGTTAATACTACTCGCCCAATTAAAAAAAAAAAGTAAATAAAACCACAAAAATGATCAGTTTTTCAAGTAGACTTCATCAACATATAGGCTGCTAGTGAAAACGAAATGAAACAATGGCCTCACAGAACATCTATCTTATACTTGTATCTTACAGAATGTATTTAGTCAGATTTAGTTATCTATTTCATTGAGGGTTTGCTTATGGTCATATTCAGGAGTTGCTAAACTTCACAAGCTTCTGAAAGTAAGACATGAAATCAAATAATAACAAAGCCCAGTTATTGCAATATATTCTAAAAATTACCATTACAGTATTTGAACACATCTAATCACCTGACTGTTCAACTGTGTAGAGATAAAACACAAGCTATTTTACAGATATGCAATTACAGCAAAAAATCAAAACTACATTGTAGTGCTACTACTCAAACACAGTATCCAAACTTATATTTTAATTTTCTTCCTAATATTAGTATATTTTATGAGGCAAAATATTAAAAACAGTATGCATTCACATTTCTTCCACCCTCAGTGTGCTTTTCAAGTTAAAAGGATGATTAATTCACTCATTAGATGAAACAGGTCTTTAGTGGATGTTACAGCAAATTATTTCGACTGTACAAAGAGCATGTTGAGAATGGCAAAATGTTAGCTGAGGTTACTGTGCCTCTTGTACACTATTTCTATCTGTTAAGCTGCTGATCAGAGGCTCACGAACTGGTGTTCCTAGAGATGTTAAAATTGAAGGGGTAAAGGTTTTATTTGCTAAAGAACTGTGCTGGTGATTAATCATTAATGTGCAATTCAATTAAGCTTACAAAAATACTCTGTGCAGGTCAGAACTCCAAACATAAGAAAAAGAGTTTCATCACTCTGTGTGTGTGAGGGGGGCGTGTGTGTGTGTGTTTGTACACGTGCAAGAAAGGGACAGAATGTAAAAAGTGTTTAGTAACCTTTATTTCATTGAGGTTCTATTCTCTGGCAAATGGCTTCAAGAATAAATTTATTCTACTTCATTTCATGATAAATGCCTGCAAAGAGATAGTTCTGTCTATCTGGCCTGACAGCTGTAAAGCGAATGTGCATGAAAAACCTTAATGGTATAATTTGTCAGCCCCACAGTGGCAGATTACAGAGAGGTGCTGAAATCCCTAAAAATCAGCCTTCTTTGAAAGAGAATAAGTCCAGAACTCAAGAACCCAAGCAGGGACTGTTTTCATAAGGGAAAAAGAACACAAGTGAAAAAATGAAGTTAAGAATAGAATCTAAAGCTCCTGTTGAACAAAGTACCAAAAATTAGATTTTACATAATCAGAAGGGTGCATTGTGATATGCTACTGAGAGGAAGAGGCTCTGTTGAAGCTTAGGAATCCTTCACCATCAGGTACGTTAAACAATTAAATCTACATATTACCTAACTATACAGTGTCCCAGGTATGGTTTGCTTTTACATCTGAAAAGTTTAAATTCTTATAGGGGAAAAAAAGGTCACTCTGATACATGGCTGACATATTAGCAGTTTTCTCCAAAATTCCTTCCAAATCTTTCTGTTGACAAAGCCTATTCATAAAACTGATTCTACTTTTTCTTGTGGTAAGCAGCTGGACCTTGCCTTCTCTCTTACAAAAACATTGTGAATACTTTCCTTAAGAACAGCAACCTGCCTTTCAAAGAAATCCTTTCTCACGGCCTTACAGATGCATATGCTGCATCCCAGATTCTAAGAAATTTTCTATGCTAAAGCACTCAGATATGAAAGTTAATTGAACTAAGGTTTAATCACTTACGTCAATACTACCTTGATAGTCAGTCTTTCAAAATCAATAATAAGAGTTTCCTGTTTCAAGGACCAGCGTATTTCAGGTGTGTAATGGGGCAGTTTTCACACTTAGAGCGATATGATGTCAGTGGTGGGGTATCAAGAACTTTAGACAGTTGTGGGAAGCAGTAAGTACTATTCTTATTTGACTCTATCTAAAGCACTGTTGTTTTCATCTTAGAGTGCACTGAAGTCTCCACAACTGAAAAAAGTACAGAGAGCCTTGACACAAATTATGGAATAAGGATGTGATAAAATAATAAATTTATTTGATTTATTCAGCAGCATCATTTTCCAGTTGTCTTTTCTAATCGAAGTACATTACAAAGGAATTATAAGCATTCTAATTAGAAATAGTATATATTTTGGGAACCCAGATGTAAAACAATCAAATAGCAGAAGTCTCAATGATTACAACTTTAGGAATCTTTAGATTATAAAAGTAGCTAGCCAGGAATGTTGAACAACACGTTCCTGCAGTGATACTCAGTTTCCTTAAATGGTTCATGTTGTGGAAACTGCCTTGGCTAATTTATAGAAAAGTTAATAAGATGTAAAGTATATTTCTGACTATAGAAATAACCAGATAACTACAAAGACTGCATTAGTAGAAATTGTTTCCCTTTCTATTAATGTCCACCTCAGGAAATAAATAGTCAATAAAATTAAATTTTCACATTAAAAAACCTGAATAATTTCTTAAATGAACCAATATCTTTCATAGTTTGCTGTTTGGAAATAAGCTGTTGCAGAAATCTAGCTACTTCATTTAACAGTAAAAATTACTTCCAGAGACTCCAGCCAAGAACAGAGCAATTCCATTGATGAGCAAGAGAAAGGCCCATTAAATTTAGTACTTGTGGCACTGCAAATCTAAATATATCAGATCTTTTTAAGAACGCCATTAATGGAATAGTGTTAATGGGAACCTAGAGGAAAAACGTGTCTTATGAATTGAGAGGCAATTATTTTATCTCAGGCAGTAAAAATATTGTAGGAACAACATTTTGCACAGGTAACTATTCAGCATAATGATGCTGCACTGACTCCTCCATCTGTTGTTTAACACAAGATAAACAAAGACACCCTTTCTTACGTACAGTAGTATACAAAATAGGTGGTAAAGATGCCCAGTGCACCAGCAGAAGTTTCAAAAGGTGCTGTTATAAATATATATTCTAAAGATCCTGTAAATCAGTGATGTCCCTATATTTGTTTTTTTTTTTTAGTTTAAGCATTTATATAATGAATTTATCCCTAAAGATACAACCAATTCCATACAGATTTCTACTAGCAACATCACCAACAAGATAATCTTTCAAAAATTTACAAATGTACAATATATTTATAACATTACTTTCAGACAGCTTCAGTGCAAAGATATACATATAGTACATCATGATAATTGTTCATAAAAATAGAAATTGGCATTTGTCCAAAAAAAAGGCATAGTTTCAACATACATCTCCAGCTATTGGCTAAAAGATGTATATATTTTTATAAAGCATTTGAATGTGAACCTTACTCTTCTGTTTATAAAAAATATATGTGCAAATGGATGTGTCTAATTTTCCCTAAATCAGTTACCTAGTTATACCACAGAGTCCTCTTTAACAAGGTTGGCGGTATCTTTAAATGTATCCTCTGTTGCTGTATAAGCTAACGGTTGGTCTCGTTTCAGAGTAATCTTGGGAGGCAGTGAAGGAGAAGGGGGAGGTGCATTTTCTGTGTCCTGTTGCTGTTCCTTTTCCATCTGAAACAATAATGATAAAATCCAAGTTTACATTCTAATGTACAAAACATCCAACCTTAACTTTCAGGAACGTTAAATAAATATCCAAGTATTTTGCTAAAGCCAAATGTCATGGTATAGTTATTTCTGCAAATCACCGACTGTAACACAATTAAATGCTAATTTCACCTCAGATGGCACAGCTGAGTAAATATACTACTATAAACATCAGGACTTCTATTTTAATGCTCAATGTCAGGAGTAGCTCGCTATGTCTACATGCACATCCATGAATATAAACAATATGGGCACTACTACTGTTTGTAAATAGTTACATTTCATTAGTATTGGGGAAATGAGTCCCTGGCTTCCTGAACTCTCACTCTTTCACCTTGTTCAAGCATTAGAAACCTACATTCTTCACAAAAGGCACCTAGTTTTAGTCACATGACTGTTGGACTGAGGTTCTTAAGTCATTTAGGCCATCTGGAACCTTTAAACTGTAAGAAGAAAAGGGCTGGAATGATTGGCTGAAGTCAGTAGAACTCCAAACCTTCACACCCAAGCCAGGCATGAACTCCTCAGGCACACATACCACTGGCTAACATACCATCTTAAAAGAACTGTCTCATCCAGCTGTATTGATGAAAAAAAATGTGCTGGTATAGAAACAGGGCTGCAGTACGCAGAGCTATTGAATTTTTGTGTAATGCTGAAGCCAGGACTGAGGGGGCAGAAATCAACACTTCACTCCTACTGTGGTACAACAGCCTCGCACTTGCGCTGGGTCCCTGAGCTGCACCAGAACGTGTGGCAAAGGTGAAACCGGCACCCAAGATCCTAGAGCAGGAATGGGCTGTTGTGCTTGGGCTGGCAAAGCAGAGATGTGGGCAGTGCAGCTGTGCTGCCTGAGCTGGATGCCTGCTGAACACCTCCTTCTGCTTGAGACTTCATAACTTTTCTCAAAACCACTTCAGTCCTAGCTTGGCCTTGGCTGGAATTTCTGTGCTGCTTCACTTAGCAGCAGAATCTACCCATAATCTTTATCCTATGAAAGCAAGAATACAGTCCAGCAGTACATTAGCTGAAAAATAGAATTACACAACATTAAGCAATACCTCCGCATATATTGGGTTTTCAAAGTTAGTGTTTTGTTTCATTTTTCTCTTGAAGAAACTCCACTTTGATTCCTGAAACACAAAAATTGTTAGAACATTATCCATTTTTCCAGCTTTCCCAGGAAACTGACATCACTGTTGTTGGATTTCATTTGCACTGACTGCTAACTCAGTGATTTCAGCTGGATGTTCTTCTGTTACCATGTTTTAATTGTAAGCATGGGACCCAACTTTCTTTTCTGCAAGATAACCAGTTAAGGTTATTTTACCTAAAGCACTATTCACTGGGCTAGGCTAGAAGGCAATAACAGTGACTAAATGAATTAATGGAAGCCTATGACTTCAGAAAAATAGGTCAAAGAGGAAAAAACTGTTTGGAAAACAACACAAGAGAAATTACTGAGGGATATGAAACTACAACAAGTTGACAGAACTGTCATTTCACAGCTCGATGGAGGTGCTTTTTGGTGCACAATGTGTGAAAATAGTCCTGTAAAAAAGGCACCATCAGCTCATTCAGATGGATTTTAAGACATAAAAACGTATCTTCCATGAATCATGAATAATCTAGATGAGGCAATACTTTGATCTCGACTGTTGAAATGTCCTGCAAGAACACATAGAAAAAGTGGCCTAAATGTTTTTGCTAGCACTTTTAAATATGGATAAAATTACATATAAATGTGAAAAAACTGATGACAGCACAACTGACTAAATGCCTTACTTAAATTTTCCATACCAAAAAAACCCCTCCCTTTTCACTGTTCTAACCCAAAATATATTTTTTCTTGGGTTTTCTTTTTTGTATTTTATAGGGGAAAAAAATAACAAAACACACACTTTGCTGCTTCTCTCAAGGTAGGATTCATTAGGGGGTTACAAATAATTGTTAAAAGTCCAAAGTAAAGCCTTAGTTATAATAACTTCTGTTGAGAAGCAACGACAATTAACAGCAGTTACAATTTTCAGACTATTATCTGCCCTCAAAATGAAGCGCAACAAACAGTGAAACTCTCTGTTCCAATCTATTCACTTCAAAAGATAACTGAAACTATACTGCAGCTTCTCTAACATTTCAATTTCCCTGATTTGGAGCACAAAATGAACAAGGCAGCCTTAGGCCATTTCTATGTCCTACCTGAGGTACACCTGTACTCTGAGGGGGCTCCTCTGGACCAGCTGATATGACAGAGGCATACACAGGATTCTCAAAATTTTCATTTTCCCCACTAACAGATGCTGCGACCTGTAGGAGAAGAAGGAAAATCAATGTTCTTCAAAGTAGAAAAGAACATAAAGGAAAACGAAAGGCAAAAGTCAAGCCTAAGCTTACATGCGTTGGCCGAACGACTGTAACTGCACTGGCTGTGCTGGCTCCACCGTCTCTGGTTGCATACATTGGATTTTCAAAAGTGATCGGCTGTTTCCCTGACTCCACTGCAAAGTTTTCATTCTATGAAGGGAAAAAACAAAACAAACAAAACAACAATTCAGTGCAATAAACACCTCCATACTCCTGGGAATTGATTTATAGTCCAATTCTTCATCTCAGGGAACAATGCACGCTTAATTTCACATAGGCTTACACAAAATCTAGCATCTGTTAAAACAATAACTTTAGTTTACCATCCATTACTTTACTCCTTCACTCAGCAGGCTTGCACCATTGATTGTTCCAATATTACCCCATTTCCTAGCTGGATAAAAAAAATCCCACACTTCAATAATTGACTAATGTATTTTACAGTAAGATGACTCTCACAAATCACACCTTCAACAGGGAAGACATATCCAAGGAAGTATAATCCCAAAATAAATATTTCATTTTAGAGACTTCAAAATGACATACAAACTAATAAGCATTATCTGACACATAAAAGAATGGGATTCATTCATTTTGTCCCAGCTGCGAGATTGCTGTATTTTTTGAGACAAAGCAGTAAGTGCATCTCCTTAGTTAAAACATCTGAGTTATGTCAGGAATAAAATGTTTCACAGATTTTAGCATGTCTCTTATTACAAATCTATGCTTTGCCTATGCATTAAGACCACCACGCGGACAGCAGCTGCTTCACACATACTGTGCCAAACCCTGAGCTGCGGCTGCGGTGCTCCCAGCAGGGGGGCAAAGGTGCTCAGTTAAGTGTTTCTTAAGAAAATATTTAGTGCCTCATAAGGACAGCCAGTCAGGGTGAAACAGCAAAGCAGCAACAGGCAGAAGGGTAATGAAAGCAAAACCCCACCCAGCCTCACTTGTCCTGCACCTTGTCACAGCCCCATCACGGGAATAGTGAGGAATAACATGGGAATAGTACATCAGCTAGTACTTAAACCTGCGACACTTCTACAAACCACTGCTTTGTGCCAGAAGGATTCACGCCTTATGCTATCAGAGTATGGCTCTTTCTTTACCCCCCAGTGACCTCTTGTCAGCTTCCTCAGATTGGCCCAGCTTGGCTAGGAACAGCCACACTGAAAAATAAACCTTTAACATCTACTCATGCACATGTGATCTTAAAATTTTAGACGGCACATGCCACAGTTCTTAGCTGTTGTAAACCAAACCCTTTAAATTCTTTCCCAGTGAACGATACAATTTTTTGTTTATATCCTGAATACATAAGGAGAATTAAACACCACTTAAAAAGAAATAGCCTGTATCCAGACCTATTATTAGCAATGTAAAAACTGCCTTAGTTGGACTTCAGTATGTCAATATGAGGCCAGAAAATGGAAAGTACTGTAAAGTTTTTTATGCATGAAAAAGATTTTAGGTAATATTCAAGACTAGAACTATTTTCAGCAATTACAGAAATGTTCATATGGTTGTCTCATTACACAAACTGCCTAGATTTAACAAAGAGTGTGTTTCTTCATCTAGAAAGAGGCCATACAGATCTATTATGAGGTATTTTTCACTAGCTATTTCATTTCACATTAATTTGCTGTCAGTTAAGTCCGTAATTTATCTTTAACTTTAAAAGTTTAGGGAGTTTTCAGTGCAGACTTTGCAGCAAATGCTTATTATTCAGACATACCTGTGATCTGTTTCCTATAAGATCTTTTGTACATTATACTTCTCGTAGTAAGCAGGGAAAAACTGTGGAAAAACTATACAGTCTAGGAAACACAAGGATGTGCTATTTCTCAGATGTGCATAACAAGACACAGATGAATTAAAGTTACACTTTAAGATATTCCCAGAACTATTAAACATGATTTGTTTAAACTTGTTAAAATAAGAAACTGTCCAATTTATAATTTGTTGTGCAAAGTACTGTATGCTGTGGTCAAGCGCAAGTTTTACCTCTGGGGTTTCTAACATACAGTCTGGATTTGAAAACCGCACATTTTAACCTCTTCTATGGAATAAAAAGGCCCTCAAAAAAATTCCTTGTTACAATATTTTCATTTGCCTATTCATTTCCTGTACATTCCATGAATATGCTGAAATAGGAAAGGGGGTAATTGACTTAATTTCTGTCATATAAATCTTAAGAAAAGTCACATTATTTTGAAGAACAGCCTACATTTGTCCTTGCCTTCAATTTACAGCAATCTATTTAAGGAAACTAGCAATCAATGTTCACTTTTTTAGAATACATTTATCATCTTACTATCTTTTTTACATAGATTTCTATCAGCTAAAATGACATTAAAAGAACACCACTTAAAAACATTATTTCAGAACAAAACCTTACCATTTGCATTGCTCTGTCTATAGCAGAGTCTCCTCCAAAGCCAGAGACTCCTATGTCCATACTCACATCTGCTCCAGATCGGAAAGTTACTCCATTGCTGTTTTCAGTCGATTTTACAAGACTGCCTAAACTAAAAAAAAATAAATAATAATAATTAAAAAAAAAAAATATATATATGTGTATATATATATATAAAATTATACAGAGACAGAGCTTATAGTACAGATTTTCTCCTTGTGCTTCTTAGCATAATTGTCACTTGGAATTTTTGCTGGCTATAACCACACTAGCAAGGGCACCAGAAGTAATATTCCTGCATTAGTTCAACATGTTTTTTTTAACCTGAGCTAGCCCATTTCGAATTATCTCAACTATCTTTATGTGTGCTCATGTAGACATCAAATGAACTCAATGAATTACAATTCTCACAAATTTACCTACATTTTGACTACTCTTACTTCACTGTTGATTTACAAACAAATTCATGAATCTATTTAGTTATTCAAATTCATTGAAACTGATTTTTAAAAAAATGCAGCTGAAATGGCATACAAATTTGTGGATATAATTCCAACACCTATACTAAAGATGTTTATGCATGCAAATCAAGAAGGTACCTACACTGTACTGTTTCCATATAAGCAAATGTTCAATCTGTGTATAGACTTACACAAGTGCACATTAGATTTGCATGAGAAATATTGAAAATGGTCTGAAAGAACAGTCAGGCTCAAAATAATAGGAGCAGTGAAAGACAGTAGTGAGTAGGCAAATACAGCACTTTCCACACAGAACTCTGAGCATGCAGTTCCCCAGAAACCATGCAACTACACATCCACTGTTAATCATTGAGCTCATTTTGTCAAAGTTGCTTAACTTGAAGGAAGACAAAGCGCTGAAATGATCTTTCCATGTGCGTGTCCTCATTAGAGATGGCTTGTGCTAAAACTCTTGCCTACAGCTGGTGTGTTGTGCACACACTTTACCAGTTGGCCCCATGGGCATCAGCTGATTCAATTTAAAAAAAATTTAAATCTTAGCTATAATTCCTGTACATGGACAAGTTCCATGTCAAGGGTAACAGCTAAGCTATAGCTTGAGTTCACTCTGCAGTAAAGGTAAGAGTTAACGGTTTAAGGAGGGACTGAGTGATGGCAGCACTAAGGCATATTCATGGCAGAAATTAAAACTGTGAATCAAGCCTTACAGACAAAAGACTGCCATCTCCATTTCACATGGCCTCGTAACTTATGAGAAGTGCTGTTGAACAGCAGAATTCAAGTCAGTCATTAAAATTTCTACTTCTTCACTATGTGACAGTGCAGAAAACTTCCATTCGAGAAAGCAAGAAACAGGGAATTTGAGTGAGCAGCTTGGAGATCTCTTACAACATCTTTGTCTGCAGGACCGATCTGCGCAAAAATTTTGCCCCAATTTAACTACATCAAGTCATAAATAAATTTAGTTTGCTGTAATCCTCCAGTGAGGAAGCAGTTGTAACTATGTCCACATTACTGATTAGAGTGATTTAATTACACTGATTTAAGAGCTACTACTGTGAAATTGGTGCAAAGACTATGAAGATGCAGTTTTATGCCTTTAAAAACACACAATTTGCTTAAAGCTAAAAAAAATTCAAAGCATCGTGTTCTGACGTTTTTTAAAAAGTAATTTAAAATCATTACAAATATTTTTATTCATCTTTTGATTTGAAACATCAAATATTTTTGAATGATATTTCACTGGACAGTACGGCTGCCAGAAGAGCAGGAACCTAAAAAATCCCAGACTTCTCAGGGACTGGAAACAGAAAGAAATTCACTACACATGCCCCATATTATTTTTAAACAGATGAATACAGTGTTGCAGATGAGCTCAGCCTTCTGATGTTAAAAAGACCTCTTTGGCAGAATGATCTTCTGACAAAGTTTTACAAAACAAACAAACAACAAAAAAAACTACATATGTAACTATGGTCTTTCATATCTTTTTGAACTGAATATACTGCTCTGGTTCTGGTAAAGTCTTTTATATTGCTCACTATTTAAAAGCTAGTTTACAATGTAGAAGACTTTTACAATAGTCCTTTGTTACAAAATCATGATCAGATATGATTCTGCTTGGAATCAAAAATCCACCAGAATTGCTGCAACAGTGCACTTCCCATATTCCAGCAGAATAAGCACAAGGCAAACAAATGGAATTTTTCAGAAATATTTAGGAACAAACAAGCATTTTCAGTGCACAGATATTCCAGCTATGAAAGCCCTCAAAACATACCTTGGCAGTTTGGGAAGTGCTGGTAAAAGGGAGCCTGTTCTTCTGTAGTTAAAAAAGCCTCCAACCGCTAATACTCCAGTTATTATGATTAGTATGAGCGTCAGCAACACTGCTACTGCTGCTATCAAAGACAGAAGAATAGGCAAACATTCAAGCAAGCACAGTTTAGTGTAAAAAAGAGCCCAGAGAAATATAAGCTTGACCCTGAAGAAGTATCATAGTGAGGTTTATACATTCCTTAGCTCAAAGCATCACGTGTAACATATACTTGAAGCTTACTTGTTCCAGGAGGGACTCCCTTTGAGAATCCTATTTCACAATAATTCCCAGTGTAGCCATAAGAACACCTGTAAGTATAAGAAGGACAGCTGACTGAATGGCATTTATTAAGCCTACGATCTCAGTATTATTATTATATTCTGTAATGTTTATCAACATGACACAGATTTTTAACTCCATGCTCGGCAATTATTTATTTCACCGACTGTAAAGATAATATATTCACAGAATCAAAAGTGCAAATAGAAAGTGCTGAGTCAGAAAACTAGTCACTGAAGTCAAAAGATCTGGTTTCAGCAGAGCACTGGTGGCATCTACTGGCTGTTCCTTTTACTGAGCATTACTTCTCCATTGTTACAATGTTTTGGCATAGCCTTTTACTAGAATCCTCAGTGGTTTGCCTTCCTGTTTTTCTTTTTTTTTTTCCCCCCAAATTAATGTATTTACATTGCTTATTTGCTGGTATTTTTATGTGTGTATGTCTTTTTCTGTGGTTGTTACAAATATGCTACTTCAGATATATGACATCTTCTGAAGCATTTCCAACACATTTCAAAGAGTTTAATTGTTCCGTGATACTAAATCGGCACAATCTGACCCAGGACTACCCTAACAACATACTGACTTACTTGCATTTTGGAAGACCACTTTCATCTATATAGCATGTTCCTCCATACATGCACCTGCATGCTGGTGGCATTGTGGGAGGGGATTCAATAGCTGCAAAATTTGAAAGCCACATATGTGTTATGAAGACATCTTCAACAAAAAAATTATACTATAGACCATGTTGTTTATCTCTAAAGAACTTGTGTATGCAAACTCACAGGCTACTTTTCAGAAGCTTTGCTGTTTTGTGTTTGTGTTTGTTGCTCTTATCCTTCTGCCAAATTAGCTTATTTTAATTGAAGTAAAGCCTGTTCTTGGAAAATAACTTACTCAGGAAAGTAGGCAGAGACAACGCAAAAGCTGTATGTCCCATCACTTTCTTTTGCCCGTGCAATGCAGCCCACCACTGCCCTTCAAACCCCTCCCTTCAGGAAGCAGCGACACTTTATCTCCTTCACCCAGGCTCTTCCATCCAACCAGCTGCAAGATGCACAGAAGCCAAACTGTGATGCATTTACTAAGGAATAAAAGCAGTGGATGGAAATGCGCAAACAGGAGGGCCCTCTAAACTCTCATATATTCTGACAGTGAGAACTAGAGAGAAATCCCAAGTGCTCAGAGTGTTCTGTCAGCACAGAGCACGGGCTGGCAGACGGGCGCCAGGCAGCGCAGGAGCCTGTTCTGTATTGTGCCAGCATTGCAGCTGCCCTCCAGGAGCCCTGAGTGTAGATCACATCGGAGAAGCGCTGGATCTTAGAGATCATTATAGGCTATAAATTAAGGATGGACTTGGAGAGAGTGTCATACACTAATAAGTTATATCATAATACTTTTGTCGTTTTCTTTTTTTTTCAGCCAGAGGCAGAGGAAGTCTGTTGTTAAAATGTCCGTTACAGGTAAAACTCCCTTCAAGTAAATGGGATACAAAAAAGGGAAATGCAGAGGTCTTGCAGGCTGTGTTTCTCAGTAGCTGCAATATGGGGAAAGGACCAAATAAACTAAATGTATACACAAAAGCTATATTTGGCAAGTATGTCAATTATGGCAGTCACAGTTCACTGGCTAAAAAATTTGCTTAAAGTCAAGGTAAAAACTGAAGTTCAGAATGGGGACAGTTTGGTATATCCTATTTGCTATCTTCTCCTTTTCCTCACAATAAGGTCGAGCACAGTTTTCAGTTTTCTTAATTCCTGGACATTTGTTGTACATCAGTTTCAGCACAGAATAGCAAATGCAGTGTCCTCAAAGCAATAAACGCCAAATAGCAAATGCTATCAACAGTGTTATTGAACCCTAATTTAAACATGTATCACACACTTCCATTCACTATTGTTATCACATTACTAGCTTTGCATTCTGCAGCTCACAGCATGTGGCAAGAGAAAGAGCATTAACAAATATCAAGAAAATGTAATTTAGAGGTAAGGCAGTGTAAAAATTTATGACATCTTCTCTCTTAATTCAAAAAGAAAAGAATTCAGAGAAGATTAACCATAGAAAAGATGCCAGATGTTGTAAAGCATAATTTAGTAGAAAGCTGTTGCAAGGACAAGTACAAGGACACCTGGCTACCACCCACATCACTGTAAGCCAGGAATGCAGACTCTCAGCTAGAGAAATAGAAATCCTGCAGTGGTATGCTCTTTCTTCTCAGGAAAGGCTGAGCAATTGTATTTTATTGGTGCTCCTGGAAGCACTGTGGGGGCTTTGCTGCAATGCAACAACCAGGCACTAAATTCTAGTGCTTAAAAGGCTTTCCAGCATTTGATGATTATCTGGAAGTTATCCCTGTTCACACTTTAAGTTCCATAAGCTTTGTTTCAAGTATCTGTTGCCTTCTATTATACTGATCAAACAACATGTTGTACAGAATTGCAAACATAACTGTAAGCCATAATTTGTCAGAGATTATCTAGTTCTGAAATCAACACACTTGGAAAAAAATGAAAATATTTTGGGATTTCAAAACGGAAATCAGAAACTGTGATGAATTTGGACTATTTGGAGCGATACATCTATATCCATTTTACAAATTATATACAAAGAGATTACATGAAATGCACAAGGTAACCACAAGTCAGTAATGGCTGAGAATAAAAGCCAGATGTCCTGACCTACAAGACCTATTATATCAGCTAGCTCATCCCTCCACATTTCTAATTCAGTAACATATTTGTGTTCCTAAAGAAAAGCTTCCTTTGCTTTCGTTTCCAGCTTGACAAATTGTTCTACCTGCATCACACTCTGTGCTGCTGCCTTCTATGAACCGAGTCCCTTGAGGACAAGCGCAGGTGTACCCTCCTGGTCTCAGCAAGCAGAGGTGGCTGCAGACATCTTTACAAGGATTAGGCACTGAAAAAAACCAAAAATTAGAAAGGCAGTTGAAGGAGCAGTGCAGCATATTCCTGAGGTAACACAGCAGAATTCCCTAGTCAGTAGTGTATCTCATCAATATCACACACCAAAAATCTGAACAAGCCTAGATCCATTTCCTAAAACAACTGACATCCAAATTCCACGTTTATATAAAAAAACTTTCTCTCTGCTTTTTCTTATGTTCTTAAGGGAGAGACCATGACCTTTAGGAGCCAGTGTAGCACCAAGAAGAAACTGTACATCTCCAAACAACATGGTGCTTTCTGAATCTGAAAGTTAAAACACCTTTAAAGAGGGATATGCTGGATGTTCTTCTGCACATCCTTTCCTGTGATTACTCTGGACATGTCACAACTGAAGCACCCACCTTAGAGGCAGTATTAACAGTCAGCACTTTGCATGTTACCAGGATAAATAAATATCATGACTGCCACTTCTATGGCAACTCCAAGATGAAAGGGAAGAGAAAGGACAGGGTCATAACTCAGAACTAAGAGACTCTAAGGAGCAGTGTGTAGTAATCCACTGCTGGTTTCACTTTGGATATGCAGAAAATATTTGCCAGCCTCTATTCCATGTTTAGGTTTTCAGAAATGAGTATTATCACATACTGATAGATGCTTTATGGGAAGATTACTAAGCTCTTTGAAGATATCAATACCAACTTCAGTCTCACAGCAAGGAACAGTTTGCCAGGATGCTCATTACCTACCGGACTGATTGTATCTGTGCTGGTGATAGATGCGCACTTGGGTAAGCCAGGGATTTACAGTCAGCACTTTCACTTTTTCTCCACTTCCAAATTTATCTTTCTTCCAGACTTCCCCTCGTTCTTTAGCTATCCAATATAAATGGCCTTCAAAGACATCAAGGCTGTATGGACTGCCTACTTCTCAAAGGAACCAAACAATAGACTGTCAGCAAGCAGATTTCCAGCAGGAGCGATAAAACTGCTCTTCTTCTCCAGCTTAAATACATATTCTAAGCCTTTCATCTTAAGACATTTGCAGCTATATATACCCCTCATGTGCCTGACCACTTCATGCCACTGTACCTGCAGACTGCTTAAAAAGGCAAGAATCCAATTTTCCACATTGTGCCCTATTTGGGTCATGTAAATGACCCTCAGGGAATCTAGTGACCAGGCATAATGAGCTCTGAACCTGGCATGCCATTTATCCCTGTATAAAGGAGGAGAAAACACTACCAAGACTTACTCTAAACATAGCCTCACTTGTGAAGCCCAACCGCCTGTTAGCATACATCTTGGTTACTATTATAGTAATGCATAATTAGTTCTTACCTCCATGTAATACTACAGTTCTGTCTGTCCCATCAGGCCTCATGGATTCAATAATATTTTCTTTAGAATCACTCCAATAGATCCTATCATTGTTCAAATAATCAATAGAAAGCCCTGTTGGCCAGCCAAGGTCTTCAGAGACCAGAGCTTGTCTTTGTCGTCCATCCATCCAGGCACATTCGATCTTTGGCTGCCTTCCCCAGTCAGTCCAATACATGAGCCTGAAAGGACAGAACCAGAATTTAATATAGTTCAGCATTTGGTCACCATGATTATCCTTTGGAGTTTCATGGAAAAGGTCAGTTGTGAACATAAAGCTGTTCAGTAACCTATATTTTGCAGATGTGAACAGGACATCTGGTGATCCATACAAGATGTAGCAAGTACAGTTGTTGAACGTACCAGTGCATTTACATTGCCCACCACTGTGAAGGAGGCTGTGCCTGTATTGCTTGGAGCTGGTAAAGAGACATTCCCATCAATTTCCCTATTTCAGTAGTAACAAGGGAATTTGGTGGATACGCAGGATGGTAGAAAGGAGATTTTTATTTGACCTACCTATTGTTGTCACCAACACAAGTGCCCATATGAAATTTAATCCTAAAATATTCTTTTTCCACGTATACACAAATTTCCTAACATGAGTAAAGGGAAACTCCAGAAGGCACTCCCTTAGTCTTTCCTTTGAAGTTTACCATTTCAGGAGTTTTTGGTGTTGAATAGCATTGAAAATAATTCTGGGAAGTCCTGTAGTACTTACCCACGTTTTGGATTGACAGCAATAGCTGCTGGCTGATCCAGTAGAGAAAAGACAAGCCATTTTCTGTACCGTCCATCTAATTTTGCCACCTCTATGCGATTAGTCCCTGCATCAGTCCAGTAAAGATGCCTGAATTACATAAAACACAAAACATTCCAAAAGTAAATAGTTTAAACTTGGGAGAGGAATAAAAAAGAAAAACAAAATAAGAAAAGGTATATAAAACCCAAACAGAATTAATGTAATGAAGCTTCATTAATTACATCTGAACTTTTTCATTCTGGAACATAAAGACCCTAAACATAGGTGAGTTTAGAAAACGTGATCTATCGGCTCACTAGTTTTCTCCTCTGACAAAGTTTCTGCAGCTGCCTCTGTTCCCTGTCAAATAATCTTCGTTGAAAGGCTACTAAGAACTTCCATTGTTACTTTAAGCACCAGAGGTGGCTAATGAGCATCTTTAAATATTTGGTTTTCCAGGAGATGATAAGGTTCATTATGAATAAAAATTTATTTACCATGTAATTTATGCAGCAACTCTGAAGGTATCCAGCTTATTAGTGCTCTCTAGATTTTTGTTTTCTAACAGAGATGTTAATGAATAGATTGTTACCACATCAGACATAAATACTTTCAGTCCTTACAAACAGGGCACTCAGTCTAGTCTTCCTTGAATTTTGCCCATCTTTATCATCATGGCTTTATAATAAAGCCAACCCATGGCTTTATTATTTTTTTCACCTTAGATAATAAACATTATTATGCACTCACTAAACATACAGTGCCTTTTGATGGAAAAAAATTATCGCATAATTGGCTTGGAAATGTGAGAAAATACTACAATTCCTATTTTGCAGATGGGCAGAAGAACTGTCTCAAATCATGTATCAGTTACATAATGTGCAGACACTCCAATATGTTTTTTTAAAATACGTTTCAGCATTGTCCTGGAATCAGTGTAACACCATGTTTGAAGTGCTGAAGATGCTAGCCTCCCAAGGATGCTGGTGATAAATATTCTTTATCCTTGCGCTCATGACCATATAGATTTGTAAACAGAAAATCTGGCACTTCCTTCTGCCCTCAGACACATTTGGTTTTTTGAGTGGCTTGTAGTTCACAAAGCAAACAGCAAAATAACCTGAAAGCTGAAGGCTAGCCCAGACCTTAGGACATCTATCTCATACTTTAAACTGCTAGAAGGCAAGATACAATTTTCCACTTATTTTTTCCATCATGACTGGCACAATTTTTCAGGCTAGTGAATCACTTCAGCCAACCAGAGTGGCTTTATCCTGCTCTAGAAATCAGGGTGACATAGTGCATGAGCAACTCTCTAAGTGTTTCATAGGACACAACACCTAACAGCATACATCACCTAACACAGAGTCTAGATAATGAAAGCTACATATCAAGCCTCAGACTGGAATAAGTCTTTCCTTTTTCTTTAACTATCCAATATAAATGGCCTTCAAAGATGTCAAGGCTGTATGGACTGCCTACATCTCGAAGGAATCACACAATAGACTGTCAGCAAGCAAATTTCTAGCAGGAGCGATAAAACTGCTCTTCTTCTTCAGCTTAAATATATAATCTAAGTGTTTTTCAGTGCACTTACCTTCCAACCCAGTCAACAGCCAACCCATCAGGATTCACTATGTACTTGAGATTCAAGTCAACTTCCTTTGTTGGATTGTTGCTACTGCTGTCAAATGTGGGCAGATAAGCACGTTTGATGGCTCCAAACTCAGAACCCTGTCCCAGAATGCTGAAGTACACAACACCTTCAAAAAATATTACAAAGATCGTTTTTAACGTCCATTCCATATTTTTGGAAAATTCTAATCCTTCCGAGGCTCTTATGTGAAGATACCAGACCCATTTATTTATTAATAACATGAAGTCATCTGTTCAATTAAATTGCATTGTGTTAGTCTGCAGATTTTTAAGGTAAGATGCACATCTACAATCATCTTGATCTAGATTATCAAGAAATATGTTATTATATTTTTCAAGAGGAGAAGGTCTTAGCTTTGAAGCCTTCATATGAGATTTTTAGAGTAATTTAGACTCTCATTACCCTAAGGAGCAAGTATGGCCCAAGACAGTGGGCATGTAAAAAGGGCAAAAGCAGGGAAGCTGATAAAGAGGCAAAGACATAAGCTAATACAGGGATCTACTGGCCATTCCTGTTTATTATAAGGACTAGTTCTTGCAAGACTTGAACCAGGTTTGGGGACTGGCAGAGGCATAAGTCAAGGAAGGGGTTCATTTATAGCAAGCCTCTACTACTGCATAACCCTGAAGAGCCACAATCCTACAGCTGAACTCACACCAAAACAAAGGGAAAAACAGAACAAACCGTAGCTAAACTAAATTAAAGCATGAAAATGAACCACACTGATGCTGAAGAACGAATAGAGGGGAGGGTCACATTCAACCAAGACCTGGACAGTTAATCTAATCTGATTTGATTTCCAGCATAAATTAAATATCTATGCTGCAGAAATGCATCTTTTTAAGCCAACCATTGCATGGTTGAGTATTAACATTCTGCACATACTCACTCAGGCCTATCCCCTCAGGGTCCCAATCATAATCCAGAGCTTGGATGCGCTCCTGATTATCAATATAGTCAGAGTACTGTTCCGATGAGATATTGTATCTTCGAATCCGCACATTATCTGGCAGCAGCAACAATGGAGGATTACCTGGGAAATAACAATGAATTTTACTTCCCTGTATTTCTCATTTTAGAAGAAACTGATGAAAGTCACTTCTAGTCAAAACTAAACTGGGGTTTTCACATGTTCTGTTCAAATAAGAAGCAGAAGGAACATGGGGTCACTTCTAAAGCTTCAGAGCTATTCAAACTTATTGGCTTTGCAAAATCCATTAAAAACTCTATAAATACTTACCACTGATGACAGTATTATCCCTTTCACCACAGATTTTTTTGCAGCAGTAATCATTAAGGAATAATTCCTCAAAAATTCTTAAACATTACAGTGCTGGCATATCAACACCTCACATCTCAAAAACAGGATGCCAGTATACACTATGCAATTCACTGCCCCATCCCAAAGCATGGGAAACAATTTTGAAAGCACAAATAAATTGCTGCTACCTTGAGCCAGAACCTGACTTCTTCTATCTGAAAGTCTTTAAATCTTAATGTCTCCATATCCAGATGAATGCTCTCCTATCCAGCCACAGGTTAATTTGGGGTTTGCCTCAATACTCTAAAGACTACAGAGAGTATCAGTCCCATCTGGCTCTTTTTGCTGGTGAGAAAATTCAATTGCTCCATCATTTTTGCTAAGGACCAAGTCCACTTGGGAGTTGTGGACTTCAATCATAAGCTTTCATCCAAATAAGTTCTCCTACACTAATAACATTTTCACAGACTCAATCAGAAACGACAAGACATTCACCTGGGAAAGGAAAATCTCATTTATCAGTGACTTTTCCAATTAACAATGCTCAATTTACTATTAAGTGTTTATTTGAACATAACCCTTTCCCTCTAAGTCACACCCAACTATGGGAGAATAGTGCAAGTGACTCTATTCCCTAATGAACATACAATTCAGTGTAGAAACCGACAGCATTTCCTACTACAGGAAAAAGGAAGCTCAACATTCTACGTGTGTTCTGAAAATGCCTGCTGACCAGGCCTGCAGCAGACACAGACAAAGGATGCCCTCATTCACGTGTCATGTGAGCTTGTACTGCAAAGGGTGGTAGAGTTCTGAGCATACACAGAAGCAGAACTTTAGGCACAACAAACTTCATTATGTTATTAGCTACAATCACGTTATCTTCTATCATTTAGTCTTGAAAACTTTGGGTGTCTAGATGCTTCTTGAATAAAGCCTATGAAGAAGCGTTTCAACGTGTGGATTTCTGTCTCAGGCACATAAATAAGCAGCCAGGCAGAAACTCAGGTGCAAATGGCTGTTTTTATGTCCAGTCTCATACTCAACAGTAAATACTGGCTGAATTAGGCCACTGGATTGGAAACTGGAGACATGGCTTTATTGTACCATTTATCATATTACAAATATTTTTTAGGTTTCAAAACCTCCAGCAGTATGCAGTTTTGGTCACAGGCATGCTGTTCTGAAGATTTTACTTTTTCAATGGTCACACCACATTTCTACCATGTATCTCTTAAATCTGCTAAAGTGCTTTTCTAAATACAATATTGTTTCTGTCTTTTGTATAATACTGCTGCATTGCCACTTCCCTTCTATTTTCCTCAGCTCTTTATTATTACTACTATTTTCTGAATCAACTCTCTACGAATTCAACGACTGTCACACACTGCAGTCACTGCACTGATAAAAAGCTAATGATTGATGTTAAACATTGGGCAAAGTCCTTCTGTTTGTGTGCATCAGTCCATGAACAATGAATGGCCATCTGTCATCAAACTGCCTTGGATTTGTACGAGTTTAATGCACTTTTCTTCTGATGCATTATATTGTTGAGAAAATCTAAACTTCAGGAACAGGCAACATTAATTTCTGATGACAACCACAGGATAAGCAGGTTTTTGTTTGCAGAGAATTTCAGGAGAAAGGAAGGTAGGCATCCAAATCAAGATATTGTTTTTCATGTTTACAAGTGGAAGCAGAGATGACCACTTCTATTCCTGATTATGGAATGGGTAGAATACACCAATAATATTAAGTTACAGAACAAAATTTGCTTTTCATTATCCCCTTCCTAAAAAAGAGATGATTATATTCATTAACTTACTATACTCCACTTGCTCTTTACAGGTAGCAATCCATATGCGTATCAGTTAACATACCATTAGCTGCGCACTGTTTCCCTTGTTGATCACCCACAGACCTGAAGCCATCTGCACAGAAACATTCGTAGCTTCCTTTGGAATTCTTGCAGTCCTGTGTGCATGTTCCAAAGATCTCACACTCATTGATATCTAGACATAAGTAGAGAAAAGATATCTAGACTTTAAGCTCTTTCTTTCACACGTGGGTCACCTTTAATCCATGAAGTGGTGGGTTTGTCCCTTTCCCACATATTCTAAAAGATAAGTGACCTAATAAATGGTCTTTAACATCAGCATCTGTTATTGGACAGAACTCTCCATCACTCATCTACTGTTTAACATGTCTTAACTACAGATTGCTAATAACTGCATTGCTCCTGCTTATGAGATTGCTTCTCAGAGAGACAGTTTTGATCATGCATTTTTGTGTTAAATCACCAAGAAAAGGCAAAAGATGAGGCATGACTACAATGAGATGAAAGAGCAAAGCCATCTTGAAATACTGAAGCAAAGAGACCTAGTCCTCAGAAACAGTATCAGCAGGATGGAATGGGAAGGGTGGCCTTGGATCATGTCTAATAAAACTACACAAATTGTCTTCAAGAGCTGGGAGCAACAAACAGAAATGTTCTCATCAAAACATACTGCAACGGTAACTGTGAACGTACCATATTGCATGACCACAAACAATGACCTTTGGGCAAAGTCCTCACCATAATGTATCTGCATATAACCACAGCAAAAACATGGCACAATGGCCCTTTACTGGAGGTCTGTTCTGGAGCAGAACAGAAGGAGAGTATGACCTTCAGTAAGCTATATTTCAGTAAGGGAAAAAAAACCTATATACAGTAAAGCAAAAACATACACCTACAGCCACCAAAAGCTTAAAACCAAGTCTGAACTGTGGAGCCAGTTCTTTGTTGAGTGAGGCCTACATGTTGGAAAACACGATTCAGCAGTAAAACTTTTGAGGAAGCATCTGCTAAATGCATAAAAATCCTGTTTGTCGCATTAGAATGGTGAAGTGACAGGTCACCGAACACTTATCAGTAAGAAGATATTTAGAACATTGCAAATACCATCACAGGAGTTTCGGTTAGTTTCACTGGCCTTGTACCCTGGCCTACAGGAACAGATAAATCCTCCTTCATTCAGGTTGGTACAGTTATGTTCACAGATATTTTCTGCACAAGTTCGCGCTGTTCCAGGATCTGAAAAAATAGTAATTTTTACAATTATAACCAAAAAATAAAATTATTACTGAGAGGTAGGCATCATAATTTTGATCATTATTGTCTACTTGAAAAACATTTTCAATGATAATGATAGTTTTCTTTCCTTTTTTTTTTCCTAATTGAATCTCAATTAATATGAACATCTGTTCTCTAAGGCATAATTAAATACAAGACCATGGTAAACACTGGTCAAGACAGCTGTCAAGTAAGAAGTGTAAGTGAAAAGAGTCAGGATAAGAGCCATAACCACCCAAGCTCACCTTCCTTCAGAGAAACGGCACCCTACATTACCAACACCCTGTAGCAACTGCAGAACCTATTTAAGGACTTGACTCCAACCCCTGCCTGTGCCAACCTACCTCCTTCTCACCCAGTCCTTTCTTATCAGCTAAACAAAAAATGTTATCAATTGCTATCATGCATAACACAGACCCTACATTATTTCTATCTGAAAATTAGAGAGAAGATGATGGCTTGTTTATGTTGTACCTAATCTAATGCCTACTGAAGGCAATACAGGTCACTGCACAGAATGAACTGCCCTTTAAAACAGACCTATAACGGACAAAACAAGTCGGGGATGACAGATGCTCTGTAATAGGTAATGAAAATTATATCATTCTATAAAGTACACATAGAACTCTGTTAATTCTGACATACTCTACAAACACACAAAGTACTTTCAAACTCAAACCTGTTCTATAAGTAGAAAAGCTAAATATGCTCATTGACAGAGCATGAAAAAAGATACACGTGGATTGCAAATCACAAGGGCATCATTTGGCACGCTTTCACTTAAAGCCATCAAAACCTGACAAATTGAAATTGCAACTATATGCTCATGTTACCACTCTGCAGCAGCTGTCTATATATTGATATAAAAAGTTAGGATTTTTTTTTTTTTTTCCCAAGACCCATGAGGGGAAAAAAATGCCTCATGCCTTGAAGTCAAAACTTTTGCATCTAAATGGATGCTAGCAAATTTATAATGCATAGATAATAAAAGTTGTGTGCAGAGGATCTGAGAGGGTCCTCAGCCTGAAGACTGGCTGTCCTCAGAGAACTCTGTGGTCATGTCTGTAAACACGACAATAACAGCATTTCAACAAACATTTGTTTTTAACAAGGCTAGAGCAACCTACATCAATTCACAGTCTGACCATGAATAATTCCGTAGATTGGCCTATTGCAACTATGATTGAAATATCTGGATGTTTTTGCCTCGATAATGTGACCCATTTCAAAACAGGATCAGACCCTTTTTGGTGACGCATAAATACTGTAAGCCTAAAAAGGACTGTTCAGAGCACTTAATTTCATAGGGGTTTCCCCAAAAGAGAGAAAACAGAAGATATTCTCATGGCTAATTGGATAATCCTAGCACAGGCTAATTAAAAATCAATACTTCTTAGTATGCTATTCAAAAAGAAACATGTACTGTTATCATGTTCAGAAATTTTTATTTCAAGAGCATTGTAATCTTTTATTCTATTGATATTACTACTTACTGCAACCAATTTCATCAAAATGGTCTCCACAGTCGTCATAATTGTCACAGACATAATGGAGAGGAATGCAATTTCCATTACTGCACTTGAATTCTTCAGTTGTGCAAGGTCTTGGAGTTGGTTCTCTACCTACAGTCAAGAAGACAAACACTCCTCTGTCACAGTTTCAACTACACAATCCCAACAGACGGCACTATTCCACCTGATGCGATCGGCAAAATAACTACTAGAGTGACTTTGGAAATCTGTAGGAAAGCCTCTCCATTTGAGAAAGACTGAAGGCAAATTCTTCTTGTTAACAGTTGATTGAACTTCCTTTTTAATAACACAAATATATTAATATCCTTTAATGATATACTTCATGTATCTACTGCAGAATTCAAGAGATTGAGATACTAGTGAACTATTAGTAGTTACAATATAGTACAATATTTAAGAATATTATACAATAAAACCAGCAAATAATATCATTAAGCAACTAAAAATATGATTGAACTTGATAATACAAAAATCAACATAGTCAATGAGAACTACATAAGATATCTGGGGCAAAAACCTATTAAATATTAACAGAGTTTCTGCAGGATTTGGGCCTAAATATCAACAGTCTTACTATCTGCATAACAAATTCAGAAGTATCCGTTTCTCTATTTTAAAAGTCCCAGCTATACATCCCATCCTCATTTTACAATATAGCGAACTCTTTCTTTCTTAAGTGGAGTTCTTAATTAGTTGACACAATTTAGCTGCTGCTCATAATGAAATAAAATATGATTTTGAAAACCATATTCTGTTCTTTTCATATAAACGTTTGCTCATTTTTGCTACTTGTACGGAGAGATGGGAATACATAATACCTATAATCACAGTACAAATTATTTCATACTGAGGTGTAGTTTTCATAATTTATGTTTAATTTTGACATTTCTATAGTCCTTTGGTGTTATTAAACATTAAGCACATCACAAGTAGTGAATTTGCTGCTCATTTTTTTGGTAAACATACAGTGTTCCTCTTTCTCATCACTTCCATCTCCACAGTCGTCCTCCTGGTTGCACAGCTCGTGACTATATATACAGCGATTGTTTTCACATCGGAAACGGAATGGAGATTCACAAGCAATATCCACTGAAACCACAGAAAGCAAGTCAGTCCCATTCAGATACTACATGCCATTCAGTCATAAGTTATCCCAATCACTTTCATCTAGTAACATTTATATGTTTTCTATATTTTAAAAGGTATGAAGGCATTCAGAGCCAAAAGAATATTTTCTCCACGTATTGGTGATTGTATGTTAGGCCACTAAACATTTTTTGTCAGAAGACAGTACATCATCTTTGGTGAAAAGTTTTCTATATTTGTTTACGAAGAAAACTGATTGAAAAACCAATGTGCTATTTAAGTGGGTATATATTGCATAACTGACAAGAACTGTTTAAGTAGTACCTCCAACACCTCATTTTTCGAGCTAAAGTCAGGACTCTTCCACTGTATTTACAAAGACGTCCCAACTACACTGACAGCTTTAAAAGCTCAGCACCTTCAAGAATATACGTTATCTGAATTAATCTTTAGTTGCAAACTGATGGTCTTAATCTAGATAAACAACCTGGAAGTGTCCTTATTTCTCTGCTATGTTTCTTCCTACTTTTATAATTAAATACACAAATTTCTGCAAAGGTGCGAGAAACATACTAGAGGGGGACAATGTGAACTTGCATATGAAATTGCAGAATTCTCAGCACTCATTCTGAAATAAGTCTGTGAGAATCTCCAGTGAAAAGAAAATATTTACAATTTCTTTTCTAATTGTTCTCTCTATTGTAATTAGAGATTTTGTTATGCATATTGTTCATTATAATATAATTTTTCTCTCTTACAGCAAAGGTGAAGTTCTTCATCAGAGTCATCTCCACAGTCATTATCACCATCACATTTCCAGTATGGCTGGATACAGACATGGTTTTTACATTCAAAAAGCATAGGTGGACAATATGTACCATTAGGATACCGTGTTGCTGAAGAAGAGAAAATTATTGTGACATTTTCATTTACAATGAAAATTTTAGATTTTTTTGATGAATATTCAGCCCCACCTTATATTATTTTTTCAATACACTTCTCTCCATACTAAGGGATACAGTGTGAGGCACTGCAAAGATCTGTAGTAACAACAGACTGCAACGACTGAGGACTTATTGGTAGCTATAATCTAATTAATTCAGGTTTGAATGAATAGTGAAACAACACAGGTCACTCCCAGAAACTTTTGAAAATGAACTGTCATGAATGTAACAAATGCTACCAGAATTTGTTACTGACAAATCTAGTTCAATAAAAAAGGTAAATAATCTCACTGGCACCAGATGTGAATGACTGAAGAAGTACCTAATATATCTAATTCCAAAACTCATGTTGGTACAGCAAAACAATACTCACATTCTGTAAAAGCTGTAAAAAACACAACCAACCAACCAACCAACCGACAAACCCTAACAAACAAAAAACCAAAACCAACCAACCAAAGAACCTCACAAAAAAAAAAAACCCACACAAAAAAACTCAAACCAAACAAAAAACAAGCAAAAAAAAAACCAATAAAACAAACCCCAAAATCTAAAGCAAAGAGAAATCAAAAATAGGAAAGCCATTATTATATTAAAAAGTTGACTCAAAATATTATACTTATCCTGAATTTTTACTGACATCACTAAGTGTTGCAGAATTCTGCACCTTTAAGGAGTCCTCGCACTCAGAGAGAAAAGTGCAAATCTTTCTGGAAGTGAGCTCAACGAGCAACAATTGCAAAGCTTGAAACTCACGACAAGTTGTTTCATCAGAGAAATCCAGGCAGTCTGCATTTCCATCGCATCTGAAGCGCTCTGCAACACAGTGGCCACTGTCGCACTGGAAATAACCTGGATGGCAGGTCCTCAGCTCTGAAAAAAGATTCAGAAGTAAGTGTTGAAATGTCTCCTTGTTCAAATTCAGATAAAGCGTTCACTTGTTAAGAACAACATCTTAAAAAAGACTGCAAAATCCCAGACCATTAAAACTGTGGTATCCTCTACTTTTGGTGGAATGACTAAAATGATCTGGTCAACATTACTCCACTAAAGATGCTTCCCATAAAAGACCATTTTGCAGAATATCACATTAAAATCAAAAGTGAGGACATTTAAGAGGTAGCACCCAGACAATACGCACCACAGTCACGTTCATCTGAATTGTCTTCACAGTCATCATCGTGATCACAGATCCACCGGGAAGGAATGCAGCGCAAATTGTCACAACGGTACTCACTTTCTGTGCATTCACGAGGACCTTCATTTAAAATGAATGCACAAATATGAAAAGTTCCCCAGATGTACAGTTAAACATCCACACCTGTCTCATTAAAGCAGACAAAAGTAATATAGGCAGATAATGTGGTATAACCCTTAAAACGAAATTATTTTAAAACAGCATTCCCCCTAACACCCTTTAACTACGTTAAACATTCTATGTCCCTCTTGACATAGAAAAAAGAAAATTCATTGTGGACTTTGTTTCACCGCCTAATGATACAGGCATTTTTTTCCAAATCAGAAAAAAAAATCCACTCTCATTGTTTAAAAAACTATATAATACTATATTTACACACAGGGCAGAATTCAAATGTTACTTCTTAGTGGAAATCGGGAACTTGTGTTATTGTGATGACTGGATTTATCAGCGGTTTTATGTATCCAAAATGCTTCCTTGTGATACCACTGTGGTATTCCAGCAAAGAAAAGATACGCTACAGAGTAAAACAACTAAATGGTTGCAGCTGAGAGCTGTCTGCCCCGTTCTCATAAGAAACAGAGAGACAGTTAAGTCAAAAGCTGGACTATATAATGAAAGCCAAAAAAGAACTCACTGCAGTTGTGCTCATCAGAGTTATCTCCGCAGTCATTATCTCCATCACATTTCCAGCGCAGCGGGATGCATCGATGATTGTCACAACGGAAATCTCCATAAGGACTGCAAGTCATCTCCTCTGCAGTGTAGAGAGTTTGCCAATGACACAGCACACATTAGCATACTCTTTGGATAACATGGAATGCACAGAACGTAATGGAAGTAGGTTGAGATGTTTGTGCCAAAAACTGGGCCAAGTAATAGGGAACTGCATAAGAAACAGCTGAAATACCCATAACTATATAAAACTGAGATGGAAACACAAAGAGATAAACTTAGGACTGTCAAAAGACGGCATCTTGACCTTATGGTGTGTTACACTTTCGAGTCTTTTCTGGTTCTGATGTAGCGCTCCCATGTTCTCTAAGCTTTGTGTACGAGCGTATGAGATGCTTCAACACAAATGCGAGGGTCTAGGAAAGCATCATCATACTTCACATAATGATGGTTTCACCAGCACAGGAGGTAAGTTAAGTTTAGAAAACATTGATAGCTTTAGTTGTCTAAAATATTTCAGCTTAAGTAAAAGTATTTCCTGTTTCCTTTTATGGCATATCATGCAAAGTAATAAAATCCTGATCTTCAGAGCTCATAAACATGTGAGCTGCACATAGAGTTTTTCCTGAGGACAAATTACTATCACGGTAATTAATTGATATTAAACAAAATATGCCCAGGTACATCATTACTGAAGACTTTCAGAAAATGAAGGTGTTTGCAAATTGAGAAATATTTTAGGTACAAAGTTATGTTGAAATGACCTTTTCTCCAAACATACCACAGCCTTGTTCATCACTGTTGTCTCTGCAGTCGTCATTCCCATTGCACACTGCCCACAACGGTATGCAACGGTAGTTGGTTCTACAGCTGAATTCTGTGTGATTGTCACACCGATAGGCAGGGCCCACTGAAAAAGGCAGTTGTCAAAGTTAGTTGTGTTATTTAGCCATTAAACTGTTCTTACAACTCTGCCTTCTTTATTGTCAATTATTTCTACTAAAAATAGCTATCTGCTAACTTCAGTGTTGTAAAAGAGAAAGTGTTAAATGTATCTGATTTTACTATCTTTTCCAGTCTATGCTGCTTGTGTTCTGCATATGCTACAAACCCATGACAGGTTCAAACAATATTCAGTGTGTTTTTCTCTGAAGTATTTAGAGCTGGTATCAGTGGGAATAGAAGCCCCAAACATGGAAGCCAGAGGAGGCAGCTTGTCCTCAGACAGCAACATTTAGTCACAAGTTCTTCCAGATGGCCAGGTGACTCAAAGAGACATACCAGAGCACACAGGAAAATCCTGCTGGTAAACAAGTGCTCTGCGCTTACTCTCCTTGTAAGCATTTGTTTCCAAATCACGTGCCTATCATCATGAGAAACTTTAAGAAATGAAATTTGACTTGTTTTTTCTAAAAAATATGACACATGTCATACTGCGAAGTGGAACAAGGTAAAAATTGGTGAACTGGCATTCACTGCTTCCACATAGGCAATAGCTCAGCATATATCCTTTTCACAAAGTGTTGCTAGGGGCCAAGCAAAGGATACTACTAGCATCAAGCAAAGCAGAGTGAGATGCTGCCAGTTCTTGATAAACTGGCAAGCAAAAATAAGCTTTCTCCCATTCAAGAATAACTAAGTCGTAAATCATCACACAGCCTCTATGTTTTCTAACACCCTTTACTACATGATTGCAACTAGCTTGCAGAAAATACTCCTTTCCAATAAATTTTCAACTTCAGGAAAATTAAATAATGCAGTTTGCTTTGCTTTTGGTGCACTATAATGTAGGCAGGCTTACTACAGCTGTGTGCTTACTGCATTCGTGGAGTGGCTCATCAGAGTTATCCCCACAATCATCATCCACATCACACTTCCAGTACTGTGGGATGCAGCGGCCGTTGTCACATTTAAATTGGCCTGGGGGACAGGTTCTGCTGGCACAGTGAGTACTATCTTCATCTGAGTTGTCACCACAGTCATCCTCTCTATCACACTGCCAGGCTTCTGGGATACATCGTTTATTGGCACACTGCCACTGATGAGTTTCACACTGGTGATTAGCTGAAAGAATACAAATTGGCTGTTAGGACACTGAAACATACAGGAATAGTCTGCTGCTGCTATGTCGATCAAGCTGTTACCATGTCTACACCAAAAGATAAAAATAAAGCCAGTAAAAATTTAAAACATTACATTTACTTGCCCAGTTAAGGTACAGATTTCTGACCTTAAATGGCATATTTCCCACAGGCATCTTCAACAAGCTCACTAGGGCTTTACATTTTTCTAGGAGTCACACAGATACTACCTTGTCCTAAAGCAGAGGGGAATAAGTCAGCATCCAAACATGACTGAGGCAGGGACTCCCAGTCACTTCGCAGAGGAGCTAAGTGACATTGTGGCTCTGGCCATGCTACCAACTTAGATGTACACTGCCTGGTGAGCCTGTTCCTCTATGAAGGAACGCGTCAGAAAACTTAGCAGAAGACCCTGCGAATGTCAGCTCCACAACCTGTACATGCACAGCCTCTGTTCCCACAGGGCAAAACACTGGAAACTGATGTAAGCTGTGCCACTAAAATGGGGAAGACCTGAAAGTCTATGAAAATAGGAGTCTTGACTGATCTCTGCTTCCAGACTTTATATGTCTCACTGGACACTGCTCTACTACTTTTTTATATATGCTGCCAAATTGTTGAAGAGGAAATAGTATATTATAATTTCCATATATTTTCCAGACTAAAGGATTCTATTCTCATGCAGAAGATGATGAGCAGAAGGAATTACGTAGACCTAAACTGACTTCTATTACTCCTGGAATGTTAAAACTAGTGACAGATTATGCAGCTGCCACATTTCTACTGATTTAATATTCCCCTGTACCACACTTAAGAGCCCAGCTGTTTGAAACACAGGTAAAACTGATGTTTCATTTAATTTTGTCATTGTTAGAAATACTTTGCTAATGGAAGGTAATGAAACTATCAATCATACCAGCACATCGCTTTCCCGCCCCACCCCCACCTCCCCTTTATATTACTCAGCTTGCAACTGCCAGAACTACATTATTTTTAAAAAGGGAACTAAGGATGTGTGGTTTTTAATTAGACATAAGTACATGAAATATGACAGGTTTTTTTAAAAGTAACATTATTCCACAAGCACAATTAGGCTACATTTCTAAAATACTGCCATCGCAAACAGCTCTCCAAAACTTCCCACATGCACTGGATTTTGTGCAATGCAAAGGGTGAAACAATTTTGTCCCCTAATGCAAAGCTCTGGAATACGGGGAAAATGAGCATAGCTGGTAGACTGACCTGGGCATTAAAAAGACTTAAATTCTTCATACCCACCATAGCTTTTCTCACACAAAACAAATTGGGTCCTGCTTCTAGTATTATACATCTCAGAGTGTAATTTACATCAGTGCAAATCTGTCTCAAAGGTATAGAAAATGTTTCTGTTTTGATATGGTACTTTTTTGCTCTCCTTTAGCCTGCTTTTGCACTGAGGTGAATTGCTCTAACAGATGCAAGACTAAAAAGACTGCATTTGTCTACAACACTATTTAATCTGTAAAAAAGGGGTAATTACTCTGAAATTTATATATAGTTTACAGATCTTGTACTGGCAAAACACTTAAATTTGTTAGTTGTAACATACCGCAAAGTACAGGATCTTCATCTGATCTGTCATGGCAATCTGGCTGGGTATTGCACAGGAAATGTGGACTTGTGCAGTTGCCATCATTACACTGGAACTGCCCAACAGGACAGTATCGGTGTGGACAGGTAGGGGGCTCATCAGAGCCATCTCGACAGTCCCTCTGCCCATCACATTTCCACCAGATAGGAATACACCTACAAAGAGAAAAGGGTGTTTTGTTTGTTGAGGATATGTCTCTTCAGATATACAACCATCCTTCTAGAGTACCAAAGACAGTCTTAGTGTTTTTTCTTGAAACTTTTAAGACATCTTGAATTTCATGTCTTTTGTTTCATATGTCAAATGCTAACAAAATATGTTAGAATACTGTCACCAGGCACAGATTATATTGGTGGGCCTCTAGAAGGAAGTTCACAACAAAGTAATAAGTATTTAATTTTTATGTATATTTGTGGTAACCATCTCTTACACTTTTTCAAATCATTCTTCAACTGGCTTATTAATGAGATCACTTTCTAATAATTTACCTGAACTTCAGCACAAGAATTTCAGTAGAGATAATCATAGAATCATAGAATCATTTCAGTCGGAAAAGAACCTCAGGATCATTGAGTCCACCCATAACCTAACTCTAGCACTAAACCATGTCCCTGAGAACCTCGTCTAAACGCCTTTTAAACACCTGCAGGGATGGTAACTCCAGCACTTCCCTGGGCAGGCTGTTCCAATGCCTGACAACCCTTTCCATGACAATTTTTTTCCTAATTTCCAATCTAAACCTCCCCTGGCACAACTTGAGGCCATTTCCCCTTGTCCTGTCACTTGCTACTTGGGAGAAGAGACCAACCCCCTCCATGCTACAACCTCCTTTCAGGCAGTTGTAGACAGCGATAAGGTCTCCCCTCAGCCTCCTTTTCTCCAGGCCAAACAGCTCCAGTTCCCTCAGCCACTTCTCATCAGACTTGTGCTCCAGGCCCCTCAACAGCTTCGTTGCTCCCTCCGCACTCTCTCCAGCACCTCAATGTCTTTCTTATAATAAGGAGCCCAAAACTGAACACAGTATTCAAGGTGGGGCCTCACCAGCACCGAGTACAATGGCACAATCACTTCTCTAGTCCTGCTGGCCACACTATTCCTGATATAAGCCAGGATGCTGTTGGTCTTTTTGGCCACCTTCTTGGCCTTTGCAACACTGCTTTAAAAGGCCACCCAATAAGCACATCTGCCTCACAGGCTCCAGAGTGATAAAATATCAGCACAGTAGTTCTCGTATCACTATTCCTCTCCCTCCACTGCTGTTGTCTCAGAAAAAGGGTTGGAAATGTGCCCCCACATCAGCTAAATGGCTTTCCTGGGCCACTGGCAGAGGGCATATATTTGGCAGAAATAGATACATTGTAAAAGATGTACAAAAACTAACAGAAGGTTCCAGGTTTATGAATTCAACCAGAAGAGGTTTCTAGAGGTATAAAACAACCTAAACTTTGCTACATTAGCAATGTCATATAACAGGAAGAAAAGTTAAAAAGCACTATTTAAACAATGAGTCTAGAACTATTTTTTCCAAAATGGAAGCCTATCTGGCCCTGGCTTTGTCTTTGCAAGCACATCACAAACTCACAGTGAGAGCAGAAGCAATCCCTAATTTCATGCCCTTTTGAAGGGACTAAACTGTGAAAAATATTCCTAAAAAGAGATTGAAAAAAAGGACAGTGAGCAGTGAACTTACCTCTCCGTGTCTGCACAGAGAAACTGGGTGCTGGAGCACATCGGAAGGCAATGAGCTGTATTGCCGAACTGTACGATCATGAAGTTATCGGGACATTCACAGGAATAACCCTGACCACCAGCTTTTATTAGACAAAGATGGGAACAACCACCATTGTTGGTACCACAAGGATTATTAACTGGTAAAACAGAAGAACAAATATTATCATACTTTGCGAACCCCGTGACACAAGGCTCTCACTCTACAGCAGACTCCTCTAATACTGCATTGAAAGCTTCAACGTAATAAACTGAAAACCAAAATCTAGATAAGTAGGCACTTAGTGAAAGAAATATGTATGATTTCATTTACGGGAAATGTATGCTATTAAGACATGACGATTTAGAAACTAATTTAAAATTATGCATTTCTCTAGTCATTGCTGTTCAAAGAAAAGGCAATTTATAAATGTAGAGGCCTACATTTACCCTGTGCATTTTATTCCCCTCAACAAAGACAAAAGCTGAGTCTACTCAGGATCCTTTACAATCAGTCTGCAGATAACAGCTGACCCTCTAAATGCAAATCTAATTCTGTTTTCTCACCAAATGGCTGTCTGTATGGATGGTAAACATGGATGTCAAACGGCCTGTGTGTGGTGTTCACAAGAACAGTCCTGTCTGATCCGTCATATTTATTTCCCTTTTCAACTGTTCTTGTGTTCCAGTCAGTCCAATATATGGTGTCTTCAAAAATTGTTATTGCAAACGGATGAGGTAAAGTCCCATCATATACGGTGTGACGGTGATGCCCATCCAGGTCAGAGTACCTACACAAAGAAAAAAATGTGCAAAGCATTCAGAAAAATACTAAAACATCTTCACATCTTTATTATGTATGCTTATGGTATAACACTTCATTATTGGTGACCAGGACTGTGCAATGTGGAATGACAATTTTTTTAGTCCCTAATGATAGAGCACTGTCCTCAGTGAATTCATTTTAAGATATGCAGGAAAGTAAAACAGGTTATTTTAGGCAAAAAAATGGAATAGAGGAACATCCACTGCAATGTGAAGTCTTCCCACAGAACTGTATCAGCTAGTCCAATGAAATTCTGACACATTTTCTGCCTTACAGCAAGTTATTTTTGTCACATGGGAGACTAGCTTGCCTGGATTATTCAAACTGCTAATAATGGAACACTTAAGACAATAATAGGCCTTCTATATTCCTAAATTTTACACGACTTTATGATTTTGAGCCTCCTCTGATGAAATACCTTGAATAAGATTTTATATTTTTACTGTCACCTTGCTATAGGAGGAAATTACGAAATACAAGACAGAAAAAGGGCGAGACAGAAAAACTTACATATAATTGCTATCTTTTTTAAAAGACATTTTTAAGATTTCAGCATAGAAAAGGCTGCCAGAAGAATTAATGTAAAGAACAGAAGTAAATACATATCTAAATGTACATGTAACGTGAATACTAATATAAATACTAATATAAATACTAAGGACTGTTCTTAAAGTATTTCAATGCCTTGACAAAAACAATGCTAATTATCCATTTTTACTGGAAATTTTCTAACATGAGAAGCAACTAATAGATTTCTCTTGATTAACATAAAAACCCCATACGCTAACAGGAAATTCCATGCCGTACTTATTGACAACCATTCAAAGATCTTGTAATGATTTGTACACCATTTTATTAGCACATAACTAGCTTAGTTACAGCTCAACTCTTATCTATAGGCAGAAACAAGAGAACCTGGAAAAACAGTGATTTTATACGCAGTTTTGCTTCGGTTCAGGTCATACACCTAGATATAAAAATCCTGCATATTTGAGTACATATTGTGAACCTTTTCACTATAATTTTTGGACCACTTTCACATGGACCTAAGATGCACATATAGGAACCGGGCTGCTGTGTCATCTAGTGATTCACATCACCTACTACTCCAGACTTTGACTCTGGTTTCCTACAGAGTCAGTGGGCTTACAGCATCTTCAGATGCTTACAGCATCTAAAAATGCTACCACTGCCATCTCACATGAGCAGTTATTCAGTTACTCTTTTCTGAGTACGTACTCAATGTAATTTAGATGGGCATCTGCCCAGTAGAGCTTGTCATTGGTGTAATCTATGGTGAGTCCGTTGGGCCACTCTAACTTTGTAGAGATAATCACTGTCTTCTCCTTGCCATCCATGCCTGCTCGTCCAATATACGCTCGATCTGCCCAGTCAGTCCAGTAAATCTGCCTGTTCGAATAAATACTTAGAGTTAGGATTGTAGTAAAAACATACTGAAGTAAATATTAGAAGACCAAACTCAAACACAATATTTTGTGCAACAGAACTGAAGCAGAGATTGAGGAAAATAAGAAAAAGGTTAATCTGTTTGTTACTTTAACCGCTACAGCAGAGAACTGTGTGATCACAATTGTCTTCCAAGAATGCAAGCAACAGCCCCGCTGTCTGTCAAACCACACACGCTTCTATCAACCTTTTCAGCCTTGCGATCAAAACTTCCATGTCCACATGGAACCAAATTCCACTTCCAATGATATCTGACAGCTCTGCATATATATCTATGAAAGGAAAGCTACTGTTTTTCCTAAGCTACAACTAAGATCTAATGTTATGCAAATCTAAGTGCAGGCAGCCAAAATTTATTTCATATTTTCAGAGACAGTGCAAGACTATTTACAAAGGAAAATCATGCTTGAAACATCATACCCGTATTTTGGATGAACAACAATTGCTCTGGGGTATTGAAAGCAGAAAGTGTTGTTGGCATCCACACACCGATCCACCAGCTTTTTCCGGAATCTTCCATCAAGTTCAGAGACATAGAGACAATCTTTGTAGGCATCCACCCAGTACAATTTTCTGAAATGTTTGAGAGTTAATTTATTTACTCTTGTTTATTTTTTTTTGGTTTATTTTGCTTCACGGCATCTTAAATTTCAGGGTTTTTCTCCTAAAAGCACTATATCCAGTGTAAAGGAAGAATACACATGCTGTACTGACTTCCCTTCCATGCTATGCTCCAGGCTGCCCTTGTCACTCCTTCTGTTCCTGCATCCACAGTCACTGGTGCCAAATTCAAACTTGCAGATGCCCAGTTGAGTAATAATATGCCATTTACCAATAAATTCCTAAACCTCCCTCCTCTTCCCTTCCTCTTGTACCAACAATGGTTAGCAAACAGGAGCAGGAAAACAGCCATGCAGTGCAATAGATCGTGACAAGGGATGTAAAGTATTGTAGAGAGTCATCTTCTATTCCATGCTGCCACCTCTGCTTTCATCAGACAGAAGAGTTACAGGTTCTCCTTTGAAAATTCCTAAGCAGTTCAACAGCCTAATTTAAACTTGGCCGAGAATTTTCTAACAGTTCTATTACTTTGCCTAGGAAAAACAGACAGCTGTAATCAAAGAAATCATGCAAGCTGAAGCAATGATTTTTAAAAGCCTGCAACAAACAAAAACATTTAATACATTTAGAACTATATCAGGCTACTTCATAACTGTCTGCACAGCTGGTCAGCTCCAGCACCTACAGGGTCATTTCAGAAACAGACTGACAGATGCAGTCTCTGCCTGCACCACCCTCAGCAGCACCATTCCCACCAGTCTTCCCCAGCCTGCACCTCACAGCATCCTCCAGTCCTCTCCCTGTACTGAAAGTGAGCAAAAAAACTCATCAACCATTGTATCGTCCTTCAGCCTTTCTGAAACACCTAAACAAAAGCTGACCCAAGACATAACTAATGGTAGCTGAAATAATTCAGCAATTCTGTTAGTAATGGAGCAGTAGGACCACTTCAGCTAAAATTAGGCTTTTCCTTCCTCATATCTCCATGAATCATAAAGCATTTGAGACTGCTGGCAACATTAATTATCACTAGGTTTAGAAACAAAGTGGTTTAAAAATACAAACTATTATATTGACATATTAATATAAAAACTCTCACATAAGTTCCAAAAGTGACTTTTGCAACCACTTTCATTATTTTGTAAAGTCCGATCCATGATATTTAAACTTTTCATACTGATAGTAATGCACTCAGAAAGCAAAACCTGATGAAACCCAGCCAAGATGACTGTCAGAGAGGGCATAATGTATGGAGAGTTTCTGTGGAAGTAAATCAAACTACTTTTTGAGACACAGTAGGTAATTAAAAATGACTATGCAAAGTGCTCCCCAATTACTTCACCCCTCTACTGCCCTCCTTACAGCAAATGATGTGGATCACATTGTTTGAGTGTCAGTTAAAGATGCATTTTTCAAGAGCCAATGAAACGTGCTCTTCACATTGGTACAGAAGCTAAATTTTGTTAATGTTCATTATTATTTACCTCACTGGAATCTAGTTACCTGTTGTAATATATTGTTCATGCACAGAGCAAAGCCTGTATCAAGCCCAACAACTGCTAGCAAAGGAATGAAGATGCAAAGCTCAGAGCCCCTACCCCACAGCCACATCCCCCCTGCTTGCTTGCCTGGTCTGTTCATTAATGGTTTCCTAACAAGTTTTTCAACACGGGTCACACCTTGTTATTGACGAGAGCAACCCCGATAGAACATCAGTACACTAGATATGAGAGCAATTAAAGTGTTATGAATGTATTGGATGCTGACAAGCAATTCAGTTGTATAAGACTACATCCACAACCCAAAACAATCTCAGTGCTCACTGGGGATTTCATATGAAGTAGGAGAAAAAAACAAATCTAAACTCCCTCACACACCATTTCCTTAGTAGTTCAGAAACACAGAAAGCATATTTTCTTACCTGCCAACCCAGTCAACAGCGATACCTTCCCCGTTGGGCACATCATCACTTATCACTGCCTCCTTATTTGTTCCATTTAGGAACATTCGTTCAATGACCTTCCTCCCCACATCAATCCAGTACAACCTCTTTTCCACCCTGTCAAAGTCCAGTGCCACCACATTTCTCAGTCCTTGCAAAATGAGAGAGTAAGACTGGCCATCTGCTGTGAGATTTCTCAGATAGTAACGGTTGCTAAAAATAAGGTATGGGGAGATGTTACTATTTTGCCGGCAACTTTTTCCGTCAGGCTCCCGGATATAGCCTGGGGCACACTTACAGATGTAGGAGCCAGCTGTGTTCTCACAAATCTGGCTACATACTGATGGAGTTTCATTGCACTCATCAATATCATCACAAGTCCGTTTATCAGACATAAGTTTGTATCCAGCATGACAAGAACAGTAGAAACTTGTCTGTGTGTCTGTGCAGTCATGATCACACCCACTGATTGAAGGGTCGCTGCATTCATTTATACCTAGGGAAGGAAAGCAGTTCTGTTCAAGGAACCAGCTAGCAGAGAAAACAGTGCCATCACTTTCCAATGTACTTGGGCTCTCTCTCCCTGCTACTGCTTGAAAATGCTGAATGTGATTTGGGCTGCTGTAATAAAGGAGCAAGGAAAATAATCTAACCTAGTGTAAAATTATTCTAGCTTCTTTAAGGTCTGTCACCAAGACACTGAGTGCAAAACATACATTTATGAATTGTGTCTTTTAGAAATGTGAGGGCAATACATAATATTGTATAAACTATATTTACAGTTTGTATACTTAGATAATTTTCACAGTTTGTTAAAACAGTACATTAAAAGTATGATTTAATTTTGAAAAATTAGATATATACATTTCTTATAATGCTTCTGAGAGACCACCATGGAATAGATACAATTGTAATTAAGCAATTGTCTTAAGGGTTCATTTTTTTGGGGCTGCCTAAGCATTTTAAATTAGAGACAGTACAAATAAATTTACACATACCACATCCTTTTTCATCACTGTTATCTAAGCAATCATCCAGTCGATTGCAGACTTTGACCATTTCAATGCAGTTTCCATTGTCACATTTAAAGTGATGGGGAGAGCACGTTGCTTCTGGTGTAGTACAAAGATGCTCCAGCTCATCAGATTCATCACCACAGTCATTATCCCCATCACAGATGTAGGCCTTGGAAATGCAGCGCCCATTCTGACAAGTGAACTGGTGCTGTTGACATGGTTCATAGATGCATCCCCTTTCATCACTGCTGTCACCACAGTCATTCCGCCTGTCACATCTGGAAAAGAATAAACACTTTTTAAAAATATACAAAGGCAATCTCTATCCCTAGGAAAGATGGATAGATACACTCTCCTGATTCACAAAGAAGGTCAGATATTAATAGCTTCAATGGAAGACTTTCAGAAAACAGGGTCATGTTATATAGAATCTGATCCTGTGAGTCCCGCTTGTATTCCCTGTATGCATTACAAGCTGAACAGAATCACTCCCAGAGAGGTTACCAGGCACAATAAAAATGATTAAAAGCTAGTGGTGAGCACTAAGGATATTAGCATAGAAAATTCAAAAGCATTTTCAACTTAAAACTAGTGCATGAATGCAGCGTAGGTAAATAGTTTCATTACAATATGCAGATCTACTTAGGAGCAACATATTGTGAAAAAAATATACACAAATACATAGTGTAAAAAAAAAGGCTGAATTAGCTTCTTCACTTTAAGCAAATTTTGACAATTTCTGCAGCAGCTCAGGTAGTTACGAACCTGTATGTGTTTCGGATGCACAAGCCGTTACTACAAGTAAACTCATTTGCTGTGCAAGATCTCCGTGTACAGTTCTGGTGTTCATCAAATGCATCACTGCAGTCAGCATCACCATCGCAGACCCATGCCCGAGGAATGCACCTCCGGAGCGGGGGGCGGTTGTTGGCGCATGTGAACTCTGCTGCTGTGCAGTTGCGGTTTGCTGGAAGAAGAGCAAGTTCACTGACACGCCACATCATCCTCTGCGCATGTAAGACCCTCTCCCTCCGCACACACATGCAGCCTGGATACCCACACCTAATCCCCAACACGGCCACGCTCTGCTGCACATGCAGAGACAGAAACCACTGCACCCAAGTACAAAACTCATACTCATTCCCACTAATTTTCACTGAGCACTGCTCTTCAGGGACGCTGACTGCAAGCCAAAGCACTTTAGAATTCCTTAGCCAATGTTGGCATGTGCAGAACTCTGGATCTTGCTGTATTCTCAGTACAAGCTTTTCATGCTCCTGGCCATATATTCTGGGAACTGGACAGGTATTAGGCCTCAGCTCTCTGTCCCCTGCTTTCTTCAAGGTATTCCAGGCTCTAGCTTGGTGAACCGTCTCTTTGTTCGCCCTCTGAACAGTCACACTTGCTTTGCTCACTCATTTTTACAGAAGTTATGCCAAAACCACGTGGTTATTAATATGCATAAGAGGTAATGCGTGATGATCAGGGAGTATTTTCCACTGAAGCTGCTATTGCTGCCCAGATCATACAAACAACCCAGGCTAATTATATCTCCATTTGAACTCAACAATTCAAAGAAGAGTAATTGCAAAATTTGAACAATATTTTTTTCTTACCAGTAAAATATTCAATTTCAATTCAATATACGGAAAACAAAGGGTGTACCTCATGATTAATGTGCACCTTTATGGACAGAAAAATTGATAGAAAGTGGGGTTTTGGAGGCTGTTTTTTTTCTAAAAAATGCATGCAAAACAAAGTGCAGTATTCGTTTGCATTAAACACCTACCACAATTATGTCTTTGATCCTCATCACTCATATCCCCACAGTCATTATCACCATCACAGATCCATGTTGCTGGGATACATCTTCCATCATCACATCTGAACTGGTCGCTTGAACAAGTTCGCACTTGGGGTACTTAAAAATGAACACAATCACTCTGCTTGTTATAATAAACTAACCTGCACTGCCATGAAAATCTGCTGAGGAGAGTATATTAGGGAGAATCTTACGATAGTGAAATGTAAAAGAGAAGCTTAAGGGTAAGACACTTAGGTATAAGCTGCAAGACATTTTCTTAAGCTAAAGATGCAACTCCAGCAAGTGTGAAAAGTGAGCTATCAGCTGTGCTTAAATCACATAAGACTGTTCTGCCTTGTGTTATGCCCACTTTTACAGCGAGAATAATGACAATGCTGCAATATCAGTTCTCAGGGACTTCAGTTAGCCCCTCCTCTTCTCCCCTGGAGATTAATTTACTTCTTTTCACCTTCCTCTGCATCCCACATTTCTTTTCTTCCCAAATGCATGATTGCACACACACTTCCTGTACAGCATTGCATCTGCTTTTCCATCCAAAACAATATCAAAATACTTTAGTTACTTAATTCACCACCATCACAGTCTTATAAACAGACAGGAGGTTATTCATTAAGAGTTATCACATAAAAAGCAATCAATTGTGGCAATTAGAAGCCTTCATATTCCATACATAGCTTTAAGTATTTAAGACTTGAATTACTCAGTGACTCAGATTACTTATAGTCAGTGAATAAACCTCAGAAGATACATATTTTCCACCTAGTCTGGGGACTCAAGCTGATGCCTACAAGAGAAACTACTGATTTTCAATAACTCATTGTGTTGTATCTTCTGAATGCAAACTTACCACAAGAGGCAGGTTCATCAGAGCCATCAGCACAGTCTATCCCTTGGTCACAGTACCAATGAGCAGGAATACAACGTCCCGACGTACAACGAAACTCACTATTTGTGCAAGTCAGTGAGACTGGAAGAGAAAACCTATGTATGACTTCTTTCTTTCTGTTACCTTTCCAACTCATTTTAAGTTGCTTCTGAGTCCATTTTATGCAAAAATATTACAGACACCAAAAAAAGAAAGAGAAAAAATTATGCCAGAAAGGATGTCTTTTCACAGCCTATCTGCAAAGAGCTCTTTGTGCAAACTAGATAGATCTTTGTATGCAAACAATGGGCTTAACTGTCTCCTTGGGTATACATATCAGCTAATAAATAGACAGAATTTGCCCTGGAAATCAGTCTGCATGCAGCAATTGTAAGTATCATCTCCTACATTTATACTTAAAACTTGTGCACAAGAAAATGACCCCAGTCCAATATACTCATTTCTCCAGTGCCCAGAAGCAGACTGGCATGCTTTACATGCAGTAGCAGACTCCATGCTTTACAAGGAGTCAAAATGTGCAATAAAGAAGTATTATCTCATGGTAGATAATGTTTTCCTCGTTCTCCCACCGATTTTTCTTCACTCGCAGGCAGGAATCTTTTCTTAATGACACTGAAGTACAAACTGTAACACTGAATAGTTCCAGCTAAGCATACTGCCAATATTCCTTCTGCACTTTGGCTGACTCCCTTGATCCTGACAGGTATAGTGTTTTTGATAATTTCTTCAGTAGTTACCAATACTTTCCTGTACCCTCTGATGGTTTCAAGACACCAAAAAGGACACAGTCTGGCCTTTTAATTCTCTCCTCTGTGTGCCTCTAATGATGGAAATCAAAGGCAATTAACACATTGATCATTTATATCTTGGGGCTTCTTTCATCTCCCATTCTCCCTCTCTTTCTTGCCCTTCACCACTTCTCAATTTAAGTAATTCAGCAGTGCCACTGGGACATATACAGGAGATGGGATAAAGCACACCTTTCATGAGCAGTGTAAGGCCCACTATGGCCATGTATTTTTGACATGTAGGGGTCCATAGATTAAAGTGGACACATTCTGGCTAGAAACATTGAACTCATATTTTAGAAAAATCATGGCATAGTTAATTCAAGGCATTACCTTTAGGAAAACTAGTGAAGGCAAAAATAATCCACTCAGGCAATTCTAAAAATAAAATATTATCTGCAAATATCCAGTATGTTTTACAAACCGATCCAAAACATTTTATGTACATATGTACTCCCTAACTACTACCTAATACAAATATTTGCACTAGCAAAGCTAAACTAGTTTGTAATTAAGTCTGATTGAAAACTAGACACATTTATACAGTAACTGGAAGCTATAATGAACAACGAACCATATGCTGAGACATACATAACTACATGAAAGAGCTACAAGAAATTACATGTGAGACTATACACAAATTCATCCAGTTAGAAGGAAAAGTATTTTTATGTTTATGTTCTCGAAAAAGCCAACCCACTCTAATACTTAAGTGCCAATTACCTTGTAAAACCATAAAGGATACAGAACAAAATAGGTAAAGTAATGATCCCTCAAAAGCTGTACAAAAATGCTGAAAAAAAAACTATGGTCTTCTTTATTAGATAAAAGCATGATCACTGAGAGCTAATAATACAATGCATATACCTTATACCTCTTCAGTTTTACAAGAGTAGATGTCTTGAGGACACTTGGAGCTATGTCAAAAGTAAAGACCAGTAGAGTAAATTACTGACATACAAGAAAAGTAACCGATTCCCTATTAACTTACCACAGTGAGTAGGGCTCTCGTCACTCATATCTCCACAGTCATTATCACCATCACACAAATACGTTCGAGGAATGCAAATATTTGTACTTTGACATTTTGTAAAACCAGACTGGCAAGTGCGATCCGCTTTAAGGAGAGAGGGGAAAAAATAAAAGCAAAAGTTCTTTAGAGCTTTTTTTAATACCGTTAGCTGCATCTTATTGAAAGATGCATAATATTGTTAAAAAGAGTCCCATGTCACTCACTTGCTAAAGTGCACCAATACTGCTCATGCTGTATGGAAACAACTAGACAACTGCTTTTATTGACAAAAACATGACCAAAGAAACACATGCCAATAATTGCGGGTGAGGGAATGTGGACTGACGTGTATTCACACTGCAATGCTTGCGCTTGCAACCAGCTGGTTACTGTATGAATCATCAGACCAACTACAAATGTCTAACAGACCAAGAATTTCAAATATTCAGATTTCACTGGCAATAAAAAAATTGTCACAAATAATGTTTAAATCTAGTATAATTGTGCTGGTTTTGGCAGGGATAGAATTAATTTTCTACCTAGCAGCTAGCATAGGGCTATGGTTTGGATTTGTGCTGGTAACAGTGTTGATACTAGGGGGATGTTTTTGTTATTGCTTATCAGGGCTTATACAGAGTCAGGGCCTTTTCTGCTTCTCGCACCACCCACGAGCGAGGAGGCTGGAGGTGCACAAGAAGCTGGGAGGGGACACAGCCAGGAGAGCTGTGTCTCCATATATTCCATAGCGTATGACATCATGCCCAGCATATAAAGCTGGGGGAAGAAGAAGGAATGAGGGGGATGTCAGGTGTGATGGCATCTGTCTTTCCAAGTAACCATTATGTGTGATGGATCCCGGCTTTCCTGGAGATGGCTGAAGACCTGCCTGCCTATGGGAAGTGGTGAATGAATTCCTTGCTTTGCTTTGCTTGTGTTCATGGCTTTTGCTTTACTTATTAAACTGTCTGTATCTCCATCCACAAGTTTTCTCGCTTTTACTCTTCCGATTCTCCTCCTCACCCCACTGGGGAGAGGAGGCACACAGGGGGCACAAGCGAGTGGCTGCGTGGTGCTTAGTTGCTAGCTGGGGTTAAACTGTGACATTAACACAGCATGATACAAAATAAAAATCCACTGTCAAACTCCAGACTAATCCTGCAAAACTACAAACCCTGCAGCAAACTCATCTTGAATAATCTTTTTGAAGTTCATGGGACTACTTACAAGACCTAACATTAAGCACTGCATGAGCATTTATTGCATCAAGGCAGACTATTTAAAGCAGGTCTGTCAAACTCATTTTCACTGGAGGCCACATCAGCCTAGCGGTTGCCTTCAAAGGGCTGAATGTTACTACCTACATTTATGCAGTCCTAAAATTACATTTGGCCCTTTGAAGGCAACCACAAGGCTGATGTGGCCCCCGATGAAAATGACTTTGAGACCCCTGATTTAAAGCAATAGTTATAATTTAGTATCTTAAAAGTACTCTGGAACAGCTTTCAACAATTCTAATTTCTTCAAATAACACAAAGCAGAATCTTTGTGTAACATAACTAAAGAAATCTTTTATCCTCCTTGCTGATTTTTGTCATAGTTCTTGACAGACAAACACATTTGCCTCCAAAGAGCCAGACTCAAATAGGCACTACATAATTAGGATAAACTTACGGCAATTTCTCTCATCTGATGTGCCATTATCGTAACAGTTGTTTACTCCATTGCAGACGTACTGAAGAGATATACACCTTCCATTATTGCAAGTAAATTCTGTGTGGGAGTCACAAGTTCGGAACAAGCAGCCGACCTCGTCACTGTTATCTCCACAGTCATTGTAGTGATCACAGCGGTAATGATAGGGTATACAGCGCCCATTGCCACAGGTAAAAGCTGTTGGCTGACAAGTATGGAAAGCTGCAGGAAAAAAGAAATATATTAGAAAAAAATATAGACAGATAAAATGGAATCTAAGTTCTCTGACAAAGTAACAAGTAAAATCACAATGTTTTTTACCTGCCAGGGCAAACACAGCAGCAAAACGGACTGCATGAAAAGTAAAATACGTATTTGAGTTAAACAAAGTAGAAATTTGCTACACGTTATAAAAATTCAATACTATACTGCTTTTGGATTCTAGAGCAAATCAGTTGCCATTCAGACCTCCAGTCTGTGAGCAAGCAAGGGATTCTTTCCAAACTACAGCCATAAGATACATGATCGTAAAGCCATAAAAGTGATAGAGAATACAGTATAGACAAGACATCACTTTCTCATGCAGTTATTTTAAATGCTTACCACACACACTTTCCAACTCATCACTGCCATCACCACAATCATTGTCATTGTCGCATTTCCATTGCTCGGAGATACACTGCCCATTAAGGCATGTGAAGAAACCAGTATCACACCTGGTACCGTTATCCACAATACAGTGCTTGTTATTATTGGCTAAATACCAGCGACCTTCAGAGGGGCACTGACATTCTGCACCAGCTGGACCTAAATTTATGTTTGACAGTTTAAAAAATAATAATAAAAAAAAAAAAAAAAAAAAAATCAAAAAAAAGGAGAGACAAAAAACGAAACAAATTTAGCATCAATGCTTTAGATAGGGTTCTGTGACATGTTTCTACCTGTAACAATGGAAAAGGCAATGAAATTCTCACCACTCCTTTAAGATCTATCTGGTCAGATAGAAGTGTGGTGTCTTAGCCAGATTTTTATCTCAGTTAAGCATATTTGCAAACCCATTAAAACCCACAAGAGGTATTTCAGAGTTCCGGAGAGGAAATGAGATCAGAATTTGGAGCATCTTAATATTTGCTTGTTGTCCAAAGAGTTTTGGGGTGTAGCAAGAGGGTATCTGATACTTTCAAATATCAGATCTACACCAGCTGAGACTATCCCTCAAAATCTAAATGGGTTTCAGAAGTCCTAGCACCAGACTAACCGCTCTTCTCAAAATCAATGAGAAGTTTGAGTTGTTTTCAGGCAAGACAGATTTTTAAGGGCATTTAAGATGCTAAAACTGAAAGCAGACACTGAATGAGTTCTGCAAAGTCAAGGATGGTAACTTCCAAAAATCCACAACACACAGATCAGCCCAGTAACAGGGATGCTCTTTGGGTACACTGCCATTCTGGTTTCCTGACCATCTGGACTGGTGACCTGTTGAATCACTTCAACTGTCTTCTTACACATGCAAAAGGAGAGATACAAGATGACCTACATACGTCACTCAGGTCTCACCTCAATATGCAGTTGATGATACAGACCATGTTTCTGGAGTCCATGACTCAAAAGGACACCTGCCCCACCGTGTAGATAAAAATCACTTTGTGCTATCATCTTAGTAGTTGTCCAACATTTAAAATGAGGCAGTAGAAATGTTTAGTTTGGAAATTAATCATTAGGGAAAGACTTCATAATACCATGGGATAAAGAAATAGTGACCATAAAGATTTTTTACATATGTGATAGGAAACATCTGTTCAGTATACAGCACATCAGTATGTATTCCTAAGGTAAGCATATTCTGCAGAGCTCACTTCCTGTCTCATCCCATGGGGGAAAAAAAAAGTTAAAAACCCAGAAAACAATGTTTTGGTTTACATCAGAGAAATCTGTAATTCTTATTTGCGACACTTCTCAGACACAACCCACATTTGTGTTGGTAAAATACCATGACCTTGAATGACAATCATTTTGATTGCATTTATAAATAAAATAAAAGGAAAAATAAACATTTCAGTTCTCCCTATGTGACTAAAACTGTTATATTATGAGCAGACAACTCTAACAGCTTCCAGTCATCAAGTACAACAGCTTACCTGGTGCACAGATATGACTGCAGCCACCATTGAATTGGTTGCAGGGGTTTGTACACTGCTGCTGCTTACTTTTTGCCCAGACATGAATATCCATTGGTCTGCGTGGAAGATTCATGATCATCACAATCTGATCTGAACCATCATACTTATTAGCTCGGTAAATGCTTCGTGTGTTCCAGTCTGTCCAATATATGTGCTGATCAAACAAAGTCATTGCAAATGGATGCAGAGCAGTGCTAACAATTACCTCACGATTTGTACCAGTAAGAGTGCATCGCTCAATCTTCTGCCTAAAATAACAAAGACATCATTACATCTTAAAAGAAAGAAGTATTTTAACTTGTGTATACAGCTATGCCCCAATTAGTCTTGCAACTAGTATCCACCATTTCAGTAATGTGCACCAATATATAGGGTGCTGTTTTGAGTTTAATATCTCAAATTTTCCAATCTATGGCTTCAATAGTGATGCAGAGTAGCAGCTCTGTAATACTGACACAATAACATACTGGGAGCAATCAGGCTGAAGATTCAAATGTTTAAACAACTATGCTACTGAGAGATAAAATGAATGCAAAACTTCATGAGAGAATACACTTCCTCAATGGGTGCAATGTTAATGACTTCTTATACTATTAATAGGAGCAAGCCAACAGTCCCATGAAATGGGACATGCTTTTGTTTCAGTCTAATCTTCTGCAGATCCAAATTTAGACAATCAGGAAATACAAGCAAATTTACGAGGGTATAAACATGCATTTTCTGCTATTTCTCACATAATACAGGAGGGAAAAACAGTTCTAATATACATATAAGCACCATATATGTAGTATCTAATTGCCACAAATGTATAGCATAAGAGAAACATTGCTTACTAGTTGATCTTCCAGTTTTGATTCTATCTTAGGAACAATGTTTGCAATGATAAACAAAATTCCAAAAAACAGGACTTCAAGGAGCCACAGAGCTCCACCCTTTGGATCAAGCTACCAAGAGTTCTTACAGAAACAGAGAATTGCTACAACAGCAACTTAGCATTAGCAGTAAGAAACAATCACTTGAACATATTTTATCTAATCTCTCTGCTAGAGACAAAATTTAATTATTACTGATTGTATTTAAGGCATTTACTGGACTGCCAGTGTGGGTTGAATAAGAATGGAAATGGCCAATGAGAGAAAATGAGCTGATAAGGAATTTCTCAATAAGCTGAACAGCTCATCTCTTTTGTCATCACTAGTGAGAAGGAAAAAGCTGCATTTCATAAAAGCAGTAGAAGGAAACATAGAATTTTAGTGATTATTATAGGAAAATAATAACAGGCAGATACTTCATAAGGCAAAAGCTTTAATGTGAAGGAACAGTTGTGGGAAAAGTGCAGAACTGTTTCTTTTGTAGAAGCCCAATTTCATAGAAAATAAGCTCAAATGCAACTCTCCTGAAATAGGGGGCCAGGTAATTTTACGCTTTTACGCCACAGGAAGCTTTTTAGTAGGAGCCCTGTACATATTTCCCAAGTGTCAGCATGCTATCTGGGAGGGATGCTTACAACGTTGCGTGCAGTAACCTGTGAAGTTACATGAAAGGAACAGAACACAACCAGCACATACATTCCATCTGCTTGAGATGAACCTAAAGAGTTGGGTGTGCCTAATTGTACCACAACACTTAAAAGGCAACAGGATGGTCTAGAACAAAATAAAAGAAATCCTATTTTAGAGGAAAAGGGATAGCATCCTTGGAAAATGAGCATAAGCAAGATGAGAATAAGCAAGAGTTAAAATGGAGGAGAATATATGGCTCACCCTTGGGTTCCCTTGGTGCCTTCAGAGGGAAAGAGCATTGTCATTTTTGAGTGTCTGGTCTTCACATCTTACCCCATTCTGGTACCTTGTCCCTCTGAACGGGTAAAAGCCCTCCCCATGAAAGTCAGAATAAACAAGACTTCACAGTTTAAGAATATGCTTCCCTAGCTCTATTAACTAGAGTCTGAAAGAGAAAAGAGGATGTCTCATTTGACATCCTGTATTCCCCTTAAAACAGAGGGTCCCATTACAGGTGCCCTTTCCTCCTGCACACAGATGAATCCAAATCAGATCAACTTCCTACCAGAAGATTCCACACAGGCACAGACCACCACAGTTACTACATTACAGACATCACTTTTCCATCACAGTGAAGGAGAAGCCTGCAAAAGAACTGCTGTGCTGAAGGAACCAGAGGGGAAAGGTCTAATTGCTGCAGTGATTTCTCTGAGACCATGGGTGAATTTGAATGGATGCAAAGGAAATTATTTTTAAAAACCTTCTTGCTGACACCAGAAATAGTGGTGGCATAAATTGAAGGGTAGAGTTCTGCCTGGTAGGCAACAAGAACACCATGCCAAATTCCACAGGTGACAAGAATTAACCACAAACAATGAATGACATAAAATGTGCACTAGGATTATATTTGTTACAGGGGATGCTTGTAAAAGTCCTAAGTTGCAAGGAAGATGAACAAACTGCCAGCTGCTACAAATGCCATAAAGCAGTGGGCTAAATCTAGACTGTGGCATAACAAAACTCCTTATGGCACAGTAGTTCCACATCAATATCAAGACTTAACTTTGCATCACTATTAAGTAACTCTTAACATTCTATAATACAAAGTATCAAATCCCATTGAAATGCTGAAAAACAGTTTAAAAAATGAGGGAAAATAAATCAATGAGGGAAAAATGAGGGAAAATAAATCAATGTATTAAAATCAATGTATTAAAAAATAACCAAATGTAAATCAACAAGTATGCTATCAATACATACAGATTTGCATCAGCCCAGTATAGCTGCTGTTCTTCATAGTCCAGGGTAAGCCCATTTGGCCATACCAAATTGGTGCTCACAATAGGTGTTCTGAAGTTTCCTCCAAGTGTAGCTCGTTCTATCTTTGCATTTGAACTCCAGTCAGTCCAGTACATATACCTGTCAATAACATGACTGTAAGGTTATCTATTCAACAAATAAAGCTCATGAAGCTCTTATCTGCTCCCAGATGTCTCCACCCTGGTGTCTCTCACTGAAGTGTGTAGGGCAAAACTATTGGAAAACAACTTCTTCCTCTGTTTTGGCCCACTTTGACACGGACATCTTCAAGCAGGGATCCCTGGGCTCCACTTGAATGAACTTCAGAAAAGTTTTTCCAGCTCCTATGGGAATCCAGTGAAGTCAATTCATCTCTTTCTTATCTTTCTTCATTTGAAAGACAGTGTAATTGGTGATTAAATAAGAAATACAGTATAATAGAATAACGCCCCCAGCCTCTCAGGGAATGTTCTGATGTTGAAACAAGAACTCCTCTCAGGCACTCAGGAAATATGATAGAAAAAGGGAAAGATTATACAAGAATCAAAATAGAGAGATCCCTTGGCAATATCACCTCATTATCATGATATGATATGATATGATATGATATGATATGATATGATATGATATGATATTCTTGAAGAAATCTTGGTTTCAAGAAATACCCTTTTTATTGTTCTGCCTTACACAGCAAATGAAGGATGGTTAGTTGCTTGACAAACACCTGCTTTGAACATGGTTCTCATTTACCCCCAGCACCTAGCTTCCACCAGCACTAAGTGGAGCCTCATACACTACAGATTGACAAATGTTCTAAATATCTCAGAAGAAAATTCAAATCTCTGAGGCTGAGATCAGCTTGGAAAACTTAAACCTGAAGAGTCAGATCTAGGATGGCTATGCACAGCTGGAACCCATGGCTCAGGACAGGAAGAATCTGGCAGCTTTCATCGAAGTCTAAACTGTAGTTCCACCTGCAGTCAAAATAAAGTATATGGAGAGGAACACATACCCTCTGCAGGGATCTAACACAATGGCTCTTGGTCGTGGAACCCGGGCGATCACTGTGCGGTTGGAGCCATCCACAGCCATTGAGCTGATGGTCTGATTGAGGTACTCACTGTAGTAAACTCTGTTGTTGATCCAGTCAAAGGCTATGCCATCTGGAGTACCCAGGTCTTAGGCACATGCAAGCAAACACACACCCACAAATTCAGTATAGTTTCCTGAGACACTGGAATACTCTTCACCTATCATAATATGGCAACACCAAAGATGTTCTTAAACAGCCATTGGTATCAATGCAAGTTTGTCCATTTAAAACTAATACTCAAGAACTAATACTTAAGACTCAGGCAGTTCTGTGTATGCAATAGTGTTACAAAGACCTTTTGCTCACATAGACCTAAGTTCTGGTTGCTGTTCTCCAAGTAGCAGAAATCATCCCTCACTCTGTAAGATTAATTTTAATTTATTGCATATACTTTTCTGTATATATATAATAAAAATATTTAACCTGTTTTATATTTCCATTTCATTGTCCTCAAGATGAAATAAGAATCTCAGAAGAAGAAAAAACTAATGAGAAGAATCAAAAGGAATATTTCAAACATCTTAATTAAATAGTCTACCTTGATCATTAGCATAAAAATACCTGCTGAAATAGTGCTAGGTGCTGCAGTCCATTATTTTCAATACACTTACTTTGTGCCACATTTCAGTGCACTTACCAGATGCAACTACCGTTGGAGAGCTAATTCCTGGGTAGATACTAATATAACTGATTCTTCCTGTCCCCGAAGGATAACTTTGGGTAAAATATATTCGGTTGTTTACGCTGTCAAAATCCAGGGCCACCGCAGTTCTTAACACATTGACTGTGCGGAAGGGAGGACTGTGATTTTCAGGATCTAGGTGGATACTTCTGAGAGCATTCTCAAGAGCAAAAATCAAGTAATCATCAGTTGAAATGGAACATCTCTTGCCATCACTGCCTAGCGTTCCAAAGGCACAGCCACATCTGGGTGTTTGCACATCAGGCAGGGCAAAACACAGGTGAGAACAGCCTCCATTGTTGTCCAAACAAGGATTGTTGTTGACATCAAGGGGCGAACGTGACTGGAAACGCCTGTCGTAAATGGTAACATCCCTTAGCCAGTTAATGTTGTCTCGTATTACTGTTGGTTGATCAGTATTGCCTGGCTCCTTGCTGGCTTGGAAGACTTTTTTCAGGTTCCGATCTACCCAGATCATAGAATTTCCAAATATGGTGATACCATATGGAGTCGGATAACGACTGCCATAACGCACAATTTCAACTTCACCACCATCGGGCTGAATTCTTGCAATCATATCTAGGGAATCATCCACCCAGTAAATGTATCCATTGCTGTGATCTATGGCCAGCCCACGAGGTGTGACAATGCCCTCGGATACAAGAACTGTTCTGTTGGTGCAGTCAAGAAATGCACGTTCAATCTTCGGATTTTGCCCATAATCTGCCCAGAACAGATATCTGTTTTTGGGGTCGACTACTATGTGCCTTGGCATATCTATGGTAGTTTTAAGCAGAACACGGCGATAAGTTGTGTTTAAACGCAAAACTTCTATAAAAGTCTCTGCCAGGAATGCATTTGTAAAATAAAGATTTCCTGTTTTTAAAGAAAAAAAAAAAAAAAAGGGCAGAAAAACAAAACAGGATGTCAACATATAGCATCAACACCCAAGAAACACGAGTTGATAAAATACCGAACTATAAAATGAATATCCATAAACATCTCAGCAGCCAGAAAAATAAGGAACTTGCCTACACTTTGAGAATTAGAAGACACCCAAACTGACAACAGTCAATTAACTTTGAAATCTTCACGGATTTGCATGGGGCAAATCAATGACATAAGATCAAAAGTGCATTAACTACAGCTGTTCTTTAGGTGTACTTTATTTTTTCTTTTAAATCTAAGCCTTTGGCTTGCCCTTCCATATTGTTATCTCTTTACCTTTTACAATGCCCAACTATGAAATGTTATGGCACAGCACTGTCTACAGTAACTAAATGAAATGTATACAGTAGATTATTATTCTAAAGCACATCTCAACAAGCATATCAATCAACAGAATAACTTTTGCAAAACATTATATACAGTATGTACAAAATAAATGTATTAACGACAATGGTCAGCAACTTAGAGTTGATGATCACTTTCTGAAGACTTAACATTTGAATTAATCTCTAATATGTTTACATAGGAACAGGAAGTGCAGCTGGGAAAAATCAAAGTTCAAAACCAAAGTACTACTTCTGCTTTCTTTACTTTTCACTATAATTTATAAGGTTTGTTTACAGCAATCTGAGGGTAGATAAAGGGTCCTTCTTTCTTATCAATAATGTCATCAGACAACTTTTGTGCACTCTTCTTCTGGTTTTCCACTATGGTAATAAAGTATAGTAGTACGCTGGATAACAGCTACTAATGAATGAACAAACAGGAAAAGAGACCCAAGAGAATTACAAAAGCATCATGAGAGAAAAGGTTCTATATATCTGCTCTGATAAACTTTCATTTTTACACATGTATATAAACATAAGAGGCCTTCATTACTTCCTCTTGTTTTAAAATCACAAGTTAGATTCATAGGAATTCCATTCAAAATAGTTCCATTAGGATCCATTTAAGTTAGTCTAAAAATTTTACGATCTGTGAAGAATAACGTTCCTCCAAATTCAGCTACGCTTACCTGCTACCCAGTCAATTGCAATGCCACGGATTCCATTTCGTCCTATTCCATTTGTAACAACATTTCTAAAATAAGAACCATCAGGTTTAATTTTACGTATTGCGTTCTGAGAAGAAACTGTGCTACTGAAGTCACACCAGAAAATGAAACCAGAAGGCATGTGAACATCCACGTGAAGTGCATTTCGTCCTGAAACATTTTGAAAAGTAATAATTAATTAACCTTGACATAAAGAAACATATTTTAAACATGTGCTATGCCAGGAAGAAATGCAAAAACATTATGCATTATAAGATTTTTTCCTACTATAATATTCACATACCTCTTCCTGCCAGTGGTACCATGGCTTCAGAGTGATCAGATGTCTCTAAACTAAATCCTTTAATTGCAGAAAGCATAGAAACAATTACAAATGAACTGTATGGGGAACAGGTTCTGTTATCAGGATTTAGCTGAAAGCCAGTAGCACAGGCACAAGAGAATAATCCACCAGGTAGAGGCAGGCAAAGCTGCTGACAAACTCCAATATTATTACTGCAGCCATTTGAAGAACCAGCTGAATCTGTGAAAAACATACATGACAAGACATAAAATCTGAACCATATCATCACAAACTCCCACAGGTATATAATCAAATTCATGCACTTGCATAGTATGAACATCCAGTTGACAAAAACAAAGGTCAAACCACTGTACATTTTAGCATGTAAGCATTAACAATGGATTTGGTGATTTCTTGTCACCAAGAATCAAATAAAATGGATATATTTGAAGCCAAAGTAACAGAATCTGCTATTTAGTCAGCAGTACATTGACAATATTTTACTAAAACTACATGTGCTAACAAATGCCTTAACTAGATGGTGCTTTAGCAAAAACAGGTAAATGCTTTTGACAGTTTTTCTGAAAGCCTAATCAAACCATTTGCTTTGAAAGAACATGCATTCTGTCTCTGAGGAAAGTTCAAGTTTTTGCAAGTTTGGTATCTTGAAATATCTCTTTAGCAAATACTCACTGTCTCTGTAATACACACGTAGGCACTTCAGTCTTGGGACATTATCTCTCAGTACTACTTTGTTTCCTCCAGTGGACTTGTCAACTCGTTCAATAACTTCATAATCTCGATCGGTGTAGTACAGAAAGGTATCATACACAGCAATTCCCCATGGATGGGAAAGATGAACCACCAAAGTCACACGATTTGTACCGTCCACATTGCCTCTCTCAATCTAAGAAATCAGTTTAAAGCTTAATATTACATTTCTTATAATAAAAGTTCAGTGTTACAATACAAAATTAAAATGCAACATATGCTACTAAAGTCTCTTCATACAGATCTTTATGCACAAGGTAAGAAGGGCCAGCAGGAGGCCAATAATATTTTCCAGTTTTTCATTCAAATTAATGGCATATTTTTAATGGTAACCAGTAACAACAGTTACTCAGATTTTACTCAGTCCTGCAACTCCCAGTTACATAAGTAAACTGAAGTAACTGAATAAGTCATGTGAGCAATTAGAAAACATCTCCTACCACTCCAGTGCTTGTGACAGCCCAGTACAACTTTTGTTCTTTAATGTCAATGGTAACGAACTCTACGTGGTCAAGGTTGCCCGTGAAGAGGGTTTGTACGCCTGATCCATCCATGTTTGCACTGGCAACCTTTGCTGGGACTCCACTGTCAGTTCCCTGGTCTGTCCAGTACAGTTTCCTGTAACACACATCACCACATCTGTTAGCAAAGCTGGTATCAGAGACCAATGGACCAGAATCAAGAGCATGTGCTTAAATCTATCTCCTTCCTCAGCCAAATGCTTCAGCACATGCTGAACAGAGATCGCTTTGAACCATGTCACAACGAGAAAGAGATCTGGTTTGAAAAAAGAAAAATGCTTGTTCTCCTGAAAAAGAGAAATGCCTGTTTCTCTTGAAAAAAGGAAAAATGCCAATTACATCACTTTTACAAATCCACATCCTCCCTTGTATCGCCCACAATACCATCAGCAGGTAAACTCAGCAGAGTACTAGGACTGTAACAAGAAAGCAGGAGAATAATAATTTTGTTTCACAGATGGCTACTGCAAGGTTTCAGCAGTGAGTTTGATTCCAATCTGGAATTAAAACTACAAGTTCAAAAAATCTATAGGAAACAGAATACCATTATCTGGCTCTGGGGAATATGTGCGCTACTCTGGCCTCTTGCTGAAGAACACGTAGGGCACACGGCAGCCGCACTCCCAACTAGGGACAAAAAGTCAGGCATCAGTTTATCTGAAAGCTTGCCAAGTCACTAGCAGAACTGTCTCATTACTAATGTGGTCCTATGGAACACTGTGATTTGGGGAAAAAGGCATCATACTGTAATTTTGAGTGCTCTGCCGGGAAAAGAAAAAAATTACAGCTCTTTTTGGGAGAGAGCAGTAAAATTGTATTTACTGCTATGCTATTTAACATGTGACATTCTTCTCATGTAGTGTGTTTTCTACTACAGACAGGCCTCAAGACAGACATCACAAGATATTTATAATATCTTATAAAGAAAGACTTCAGAATTCTCTTTACTCTGGGTTACCATTTTTCAGAGATTTTTTTCACAATCATAATATTCTGAGGTTAAACAATTTTAACATATATGTTAAATTAAGGAGAATGAACAACTATGCAGCAGTTTATGAAGCCATGCAATTATTCTCTAGGGCTCAGAAATAGTAAACAAATTCTGCACAAATATGAAAAAAAAAAACAAAACCAGGTCAAATCAAGGATGGAAGCTGAAGACCCTAAAAATTAAGAAAAATGTGGAGAACTTACTCATGTGCAAAGACAACAGAAATTTTGGAAACTTACCCTCTTGCTGGATCAACTGTCAAACCAATCGGCGTGCCAGCTCCCAGAGAGGTGCCATCATTGGTAATCAGTGTTTTCCTGTACTTTACATAACTATGCAGCTTCAGGACCTACACAAACATTGAACTCATCAGGGCACGCAATACAGAATTTATGATAGACTTCCGAATTAAAGGAAGTAAGCCTAAATCTACAGGGAGTTGAAATTGAAGAGTCTCTCAAGCACTAGGAAGAAAAAGCAGATTGTTCTGTACTCTGACCATTTCCCGTCTCTAACGTGCACCCCTTGAAGCTTGCAGCTCAGAACCCGCCTATGTTAACATGTAACCATCCTAGGCATAAAATTAGTTAATCTTTCAGCTTTCATAATATCTTGAAAGTATTACAGGCTGAACAGGTTGATGAAATGTTGATTTAGAAAGTATTACATTTTTGGATAAATTAGCTGCCTTTTACTTTAATAGTATGTATCTATATTTTGGGATGAAGAGATGGATAACAGGGCTTATTCATAGTCATTACTGTTATTATATATCGCTTATCCTCTATTTCCCTAAGCTAAATGGCAGTTTTATCCTTCACATAATATCAGACTCCTAGTCCCCAGAAAGCTGCATTAATATGATATCAAAGCATTTGGCAGTGCATCCTACTGCATTTGATGGCAACATTCCTTTACTATCAGAGGCACTGCATTGGGATCATTGATTTGAAGTGAGATCAGTAATAATAATAGTAATTCTACCAATCAGAGGGGTTGTGTGTCAAACACCAGAAGCCTAATGACTTGAATGGAAAAAAAAAAAAGTACAAATAAAGTTTCCAGAATATACTGCTTTCATCTTTTTTACTATGCCCAAATTTAGTTTTATCTCTTCAAGTTTGTAAACTATTTTTCTACAGGCTGTTTGTATTTTTAAATAAATCTAATTTCAGTTTTTCACTTAAAAAAATATTACTAATTTCTACCTGTATATACAGCAGTGAAAAATCTAGGCTCTTACTCTTCAATTGTCCCTCTTAAATAATTACCTCAATTGACTGTGTCCCTGGGTTACTGTAATACAGGTTTGCAGATATCCAGTCCAGTGCCAGACCAATAGGAGCACCAATAACTGCTGCTGGAGCAAAAACTGTCCTGTTGGCTCCATCTGACCTCACTCTGTGAATCTCACCCTTGGGAAAAAAAAAGTTAACAAAAGTGAAGAAGTGTCAAGAGCAGAAAACACTCTTTAGTTCCAACTACACAAGCACTTACTTTATAATACAATCTTTTTTTAGCAAAGTGAAAATCCAGTAGAGAGAAATGTATTTTTGTATGCTCAATGCATAAACATAGTGAAAATATTATTGTAACTCATAATTATCCAGTGTAAAGAGGCATTCACCAACCAAAACCTGATCAACAGAGATAAAATTACTATATTATATAAGGTTGAACTGTATATATTTAAGCTAAATACAATCACACTTCCGTAATTTGTATTTCATTATCAAAACATTTTTACCAGGATACATCAGTTAACCATCTTGAATACACCTGAAATCTAGTAAAGGAAAATAGTGTTCTCTCCATGCATAAACACTTTGGAAGCACATTTTTAATAAGCTGTAATAACAGGAACTGAGACTAAGATTATCCTTGCAGCTTTCTTTGTAAGGGTAACCCTCAAAATGACGGCTTATCACTTGCAGATTCTATGGTATTAGCTACAGTGTGTGATGCTAAAGCATGATGTAAACAAGCACGAAACAGAGAGATAAGCCAGATAAAGGTGTGAAGTGGTTCCTCTAGCTGCCTTCCTGAGCTTTCTTCAGGCCGTGTCAGTTTTACGGGAGTTCTGCAGAAATCCTGCATATTATCACACAAATCTTTCACAACTAGTATTAATGCAGAATTGGAATATCAGCAGCTACCACGCAGTATTAAGCCCTTTGGAGAAGTGGTCAGTAGGGTTAGGGGTTAGTCTGCTTCCTTCCTCTGTTTCAGAGGGCAAGACGGGACTGACACGGGTGTCTCAGCTCTGGGAGCAGCAGCAGCCTGAGACCCGCAGGCCAGGCTTACAGACAGGGACACAGCCCACAAGAACTTCCCAGCACTCTTGAGCACAGCTCAAGAACTTCCCAGCACTCGGCCTGCACCAGCGCTTCCCTTCCCCGCGGTGCGAGGGGACACATCAGCTCAGGGCCCCCGCACAGCCCAGGGCCCCCCGCTCAGCTCTATCTGCTGGCTGAGACCTGTCGAGAACATTTTTTCAGACTGCGCGGAGGATCAAATAGATTCCTGAATATTTACCTAGTTTCTTGGGGAAAGGTTTGCTTAAATAGGTCTATTTAAATAATTCATGGGAATGAAACATTTTAGAAGAATAAATAACTAAATAAATTATAATTCCTTTATGAGTGACACAGAAAAGCCTCTAAAATTAGTGATTTTTGAACTTATTTTTAATTGAAACCCACAAAACATAAGGGAAATGGGTTGGAGGAAAAAAAAAACAAACTCCAAACAAACAACATAACAAAACAACAAACACAAAACACTTAAATCTCGTATGGATGGAAGGTAACCAGTTAGTGTGATTTCTGTAAAACATAACTATGGAAATCTCCTTATCTACCACAATACTTCTCCAGACATAAGCTCTGCTTTCCTTGAAAAAATAACTGATTTTATGTTTCCAAGAGTGAACATATATATTGCTGAATCTGCAGTTTCCCACCACAACCATCTCCCAGACTTCCACGGATTTTTTTTGTGTTCAGGATGCAAAAATTGGGATTTTTTTGTGGCAAGTTAGCCTTAGGGAGCACACAGCATATCTTAGATCAGCAAGGACAACCATTAAAAATGCTTAGTCAAACAATTATACTCAGCTATTAAAATCAGTTCAAACTATTTCTTAGACCTATAAGTTTCATATGAGCTACCTGGAAACTGTTGCGAATCTGCAACCATCTTCTATTTAAAGAAAAAAATGCCCCTCTACTATGTTACTTCAGTAAGCACTCAGACCAGATGCACGTATTTTCATCATAATCTTTAGTGCCACTGTGTCCAATGTAATGCTGCCATGGAGATGTGTTCTGGTTGTGTTTGCAGAACTAAATTCTAAATCAACAGAGAAGAGTGAACTACAGCAACCGGCTGAGAGTATGGTTCTGTCACTGCTTTCTGAGATTTCCTGTTTGTGTCTCTGGCTGAGCCGGAAATCACATTAATCAAATACTGCAGCTGAAAAAGATGAAAACTAATTTACAAAAGAGATCCAGCTTCTTTATATTACATTGGGAAGTCGAACAAAAACCCTTCCAAAGAACCAGAACAACCTCAACTTGCATTTCTTTCAATTATATATATCAAAATTGTTACCTGACAGGCTAATATATTTCAGTCAAAAACATTATTTTAAAATAAAAAAGTATAATTTTAGCGCACATTTTGAATACAAATACTAACTTACCGGATTTTCAACCCAATAAATCATCTGTTCCGAGTCATCAAAGTCAACATCGACGCCATTTTGAACTCCTGCTATTGGAACCATAGCATCATTGGTCTTCTCCTCAGGGTTCAGAGAAATTCCATAAATTATATTATCTCTTACAGCGATAAGGAAAGGATGTTCAACTGTGAAAACATATAATGTAATTTAGAGTTGTTTCTGATCAAATAAATGGCATCATGATATACTTCCCCTCTCCCACACAGAAGTCCCTGATGCTGGGAATGGTTGAATGTTACCAGTGATACTTTCCAACCACCTACCTCTGAGTTTGTTCCCTCACTAGGAGTGAGGTTATCGGTTATTGTAGTTGCTGTACACTTAAAGTTTCAGCACTGTGCAAAGAGAATGCACATGCAAGCAAATTCTGAGAAAGAGCAAGTAATGAGGCAAGATCCCTCATTGCTGGCTGAGGGAAGAAGCTCTGAGCAGCTTCTTCAAACCTCTGAGAATGGGAACCCACAGGACAAAGCTCTGAGCACTCAACAGGACAATCCTTAGATGTGTTCTAATTTCTGCTGAGCAGGACTCACAAGCAAGGTACAATGTCACAGCAGCAACTGCTCATCTTTATTATTATACATAATTGCAGCACTGTGTTCTCTTGTTTTATCTCTAAGGGAGCAGACATACTCCTTTACATTATATTTACTTCTAGTAGGCAAGCTTGTACCCTTTTGCTTAAAACTTACTAACAAAGGCAATCTAGTCAGGTGATTTGAGAACATGCATTGGAGAGCTGTAGAACGTGAGTCAGCAATTTAATTTCTCATCTGCTAGGGAGCGGGGGAAGAGAGTCTCCTGAACACCAGCTTCCCTCTTCCTTGAGCTTTTGCCCTGGAGAACAAATTCTAGTCTCTTCTCTCCATAGGTAAAGCTACCACTTGGTAAGGAATTAGGCTGCTGCTGCATAGAAGGTAGCAATTTCTTCTCTTATAATAGATCAAAGACCTTTTTTTGGGTTTTTTGTTTGTTTGTTTCGATTTACTTCACTAGCTGTTTAATACATTCATATAATATTGCAATGAAAAATTTGACACGAAAAACCACAAACCACAGCATCATTGCACGTCTCAAAAATCATTCTCCATATTTCTCTCTGGCAGCTGGAACTATTTGTCAAATTTGGCAGAAGCTTACATATCATTTGTCTCAGCACACAAGTCATATTTTGGCATATGATTCCCTGAAGACATATAGCTAGCTCTGCCTGCGGATTTCTTGGACTTCTTTCATTTTTTTTCCTTCCTAAGAATGTGACACACCAGTGCTCTTCTACCAAATGTTTGCAAGGAACTGCTAAATTCATGCGAAATTGTTCCAATGCATACAAGACCTGGAGTCATTATCCCCTTTCTGATTGCACACAATCTATCACTACTGAATCCTGCTGAAATACAGATATGTGAATTCTCTGGGCTAGACAGTTTGTACTTTAGAAGTTTGATAGGCTCATTTAAAACAATCATGTTCTACAGAAAATTTTTTGCTGACTGCTTCCTTTAAGTTTAACACCCATGCAAATCTATAGTCTGATTATTCCTCCTTTGTGTAATACATGATAGAGCAAATTTGCTAAGCTATACACATATGAATTCCACATAGCTTCACCAGATAGACATTAATATACCTTCTGCAATTTTTAAACTTAATGCATGATTACATGACAAATGAAAATTCATGTATTGTTATACTAAATATGCAAATTTATCATATTAATACAAGATTTTAAGATACACAGATGTCTTGCTTTGTTTCCAAGCTGGCTTGCTACATTACCATCTTTAATATCAACCTGAAAAGCAGTTTAAAGTAAAGTAAGTGCAAAGGCAATCTTATGAAATTAGGATTCTTCACCTTATGTAAAGCTAGAAATTGTGCAATCCTAGAACCAATGCCATTCCATCAACATGTAGTTAGCAGTATTTAATACACAAACTAAGTGGGCAGAGACCCGCAATATCATTGTTTTGTAGAGACACTGGGTAACCAAATGCATGCAGCTTAGTTTAATCTTTCTTCTGAAAGTTTTTGCTGGCCTATTAAGGTAAACATGAACAGCAAGGATAGTAGTAAATATTAGAAAATAAATGTCAAATGCCTATTCCTTTGTAATCATTAGCAATAATTAAAATCTTTTACCATTAAAGGAATCAGCCTATTTTTAATAACTTTTCCTGCTGTGCTGACCTTCAGCAAGTATTGTTTTAAAAACTTTCCAAAATCTGTACATTTTTTTTTACATACTGTTTTAAATGTATAAATTAATCTAAAAAGAAAAAAATAAGCCCATGCCATTTAAATGAATTGTGCTTCACAGAAAGATATTTCTATTTCTCTATTACACAAATGATATTAAGTAATTATGTAACTTATGAAAGGGCCACAACTGTACCTAAGTAGACCCAGGGAACTTTGCAACATGTGGGAAATAAAGACAAGAACCATTAACAGCTCTTTTCAGTGGCTGGGCTCTACACATGCATGTGCTTCATCACTGCTTTGTTCCATCGCTTTCATCACGATCCCTCTATAAGCCTGCTCATACTAAAACCAGCACAGATTTCTAAAAGAATCCCTCTTGTATTTAATAGATTAAACAAACTCACACTTCCTTTCAAATTACATAAATTGTTAATTCTCTTACTGCTGCTAAGCAAAATATGATTGCAACACAGGTCTTCAAAGAACACGTGCTCAGTATCAAGCAGTAAAACAGCATGATATGGCTCTTAAAATTTAGATAGTTTTAAAATCTTTTCAGCATCTTTTGACTAACGGAGATTTCTAGTTTCAGCTCATCCCAAAGATAATTTCTACTTAAATTTTAATGATTTGAAGTTTCCTTATTAGGGAGGCACCAAAGCACACTTTATATCTGTACAACTGATGGAGAAATTAATAATGAATGCTTTATCTGATTAAATTCATCTGGTCAAATTTCTGGTCACAAGCTGCCTGCCAGTAATTTGAATTTTTTGTGACTTTTTAAAAAAATTGACTAAATGATTTTTACAAATCATTGATGTCTGTGGACTGTTCCAAGGAAGTTCAGTGGCACTTTTCGATATGAAGTTTTGTTTGCAAAGGTTAGCTCTGTTACAGCTGTATTGCCTGTAGCATCTGTAATTTTAGGCTGTGTTTCTAGACCTCCTGCATTTGGCATACTAATTTTTTATACTGGAGAGAAGAAAAAGCTCAAGCTGTGAAATTTTGATCTGAATTCCAAAATGCATTAGTTCAAATAGGCTGAAGAGGGTGATGAGGAACAGGGAGAGCATCTCTCCTGATTAGAGGAAAATAAAATATTGTGACTAACTTCTTAGCAAAATACAAGCTGAGAATGTGACGGTCATGTCAAAAATATACAACAGAACATATATCAGGGATGACGGAAAACTACTGATGCTATTTAGCCTGAATGACAGAAATGGCATAAGAAACGGGCATAAATTGGGGAAAGACTGCATTTGAACAGAAAATAAGGTTTCCAAATATCATAATTGTGACTACAACAAGTAATTTGGTCAAGAAACCAAATTAATGTTAGACGGGACCTTGACTGGTGAAAGGGGACATGTGATAAGGTAGGCTAGGACAAGAAGGAAACAGACTTGAGTGACTACGAAAGTCCCTTCTAGTCCTGTATCCTGACATTCTTACAATTGCAACTCTTAAAAACAGGTTTCCAGGCTGAATATTTATAATGAGAAGGACAACATTCTGTCAGAGTACATTTTCATTCTTTACTGATATTAAGCTCTGTCCAGATGTATTCCAACAGCAAAACACTCAATACATTGAGGAATTTTAAAATGTGGCTTCTTTAAAGTGTTTAAAAGAAAATTGAGTTCATCCATTTTCCCCAAATGAAGCATCTGAATCTCCAAGCTCTTTCCAGAACCTGGCTCCAGACCTTCAGGCCAAGTACATTCCATGCTTCCTGGATGAAGTCTGCCTGCAATGGCAAACTTTGATTTTGTGAGCAGCAGCCCACATATCTGAAGTATGCTTTTTGTCTGACAGAGGGATGGACTTGACAGTGTCAGGCCTTTTTTTCATCTCTCATTATTACTGCCTTACCTCTCATGCAGTTTCTGTTATCAGGAGAAAGCATCCATCCTGAAGGACAAGCACAGGAAAAAAAAAGTGGTCCAGACGAAGAAAGCAAGCAGAGGTGGCTACAAGGGGATGAGGCACAAGAATTGATACCTGAAAAGAAAACCGAAAGTATTAGCAACTGTAACAATATGAGCGGTTGGCAAGAATATTCAATGTCATTGCTACTGATAATATCAAGCCATTAGTTTTGCTATTTCCTTAAAATTAAATCAAGTTATTTCCAAGAACCACAAGCAATACCATATATTCATAACAGAACAGAATTTTTCATGTAAACCCAGTACAGTTATCAGAGTGGTCTCTTCAATTTTTTGCATCACAGAAAATCTTTCAAACTCCTTTTCAAACTTTGCTTAGCTGTAGCAGGAGCCTGCAGGAATTTTAGTGTTTTATCAATGTAACCCTTCCAGATGGGGGATATAAATTATTTAGACAAGCTTTTTGGAGAAAGCTAAAAAGATAAAATAGTTGCCTACATCTGTTCAAAGGTAGTGGGAGTTCAATGCATAATTTCTTGGATCACTTTGTCAGTCTAAGCCTGTAAAATGTAAAAAAGACTGAAGAAGGTGTCTACTGGCTGCTGTTATTGCTATACATTAAAATTCAACCATGTAGATCACTTTTACGAACTTGTGGCTAAAGACAACTTTTTAGGATGACCCATCTTTATAAGAAAATACGATTCAGATTTTGAGTATGTCCTTTGCAACTGCAGCAGGCCTTAGTCTAAGAAGCTTGGAAGTTCCAGGAAATTACACAATTTTTCCTAATATAAAAACGAACAAGAACTGAAAACAAATTAACAAGATGAAAATAAAACAATGGCATAAACTCAGAACTCAAACTCTAAGAAAACTATTCATCTAATCAGTAAAACAAATCTAAACTCTAGTTGGTACAAGATCTAATGATTTACAAAAAAGGAAAGCAGACAACAGTTTTAATACTGCATCTGGAATTTCAATCAGCAAATAATTATTTCTTCATTTGTAAACCTTAGCACGTTTTGCTATTTTGCAAATGCTTTATTCTCTTCTCTATCTGGCCACATAGAGTACAATAAACAATTCAAAATGAAAAATCATTAAAGGTACTCAATTAATATAATGAAGAAAAACAATTTTCTCCACCAGCGGTAGAAAGTTTTTTAAACTCTGGGTTGCAAAATAAAACCTCCTAAACCAGAACTATGATGTATAAATTCTTGGTACCCTCTGGTGACTGAACAATTTGCAGTGAGAGTGCTAAGTGGCCTTAGCTGTGAACATGACTGAGGAAGGTTTTGTTCCAAAACAGATCTAATGCTGAATTTATTAGCACCTTACTTAGATGCAAGTGTCTGCATCTCTCCCTGGTATGAAAGTTTTCAAGAAAAAAAATGTAGGTCATTATAGTACTTATCAATCAAAAACACTCCATACACAAGAAACATAGCAGAAAATGAAAGACAACATTCATGTCAATATATTTCCCAGTCTTCAAGTCATGCCATGAAATGACAAGAAGTCTGATTTGGAAGAAAACTCTACCTAACAGAAAGAAAAAACACCTTTTTTTTTTCTTTACAGTCTTTCAGCTGCAAGAGATCACTTGCATATGATCTCAGGGGGGACTATTGAATGCAATGAAGAGGTTTATTTATTATTATTGTTTCATTAAGTAAAACAATGCAGAAGTGTTTTCAGAGAAGGCTGATGACAGTAACTTTGTCTAAAGAAATATATTATTAACATATATGGAACTGAGTCTGGTATGCCAGAGACAATTTTTTTAAATTAAAATGCTTTCCAAAAATGCTCCAGTTTTCTAATACATGGCACACACTACTTTCCTGTTATTCTTTCTGGTTACTCATTATGCTTAGATGCTGCCCAGGTCACTTTTCTTGAACACCAGGTTGGACAGGCTAAAGTGACCTTCAGCTGCAAGTCAGTAGTAGGAATTATTCACTCACTCTAACCCTGCCAATTTGCTGGCAAGACTGATTCCAGGAATGCCCACACATGACACTGCTGCATGGCTTATTTTTGTAATTATCAAAGTTGATTTGCTAAACTTACCATTGGGTTGCTTTACAGGATGGACTGCCACAAGCCCCAAAGGCTGGTGAATGTTATAAATCATAACTGTCTGGTTTCCTCCATGCCATTTATTGGCCCGAATTACTCGATTAGTATAGCGGTCACTCCAGTACACAAAATCTTCAAAGACAGTTAAAGCATGTGGATGCTGCAATATCTAAAAGGCAAGCATGTTTAGCAATTTAGTTCTGGAGATTTGTATATAAAAAGCTTGCAATGAAGTAACAGAGCTGAACATAATTTAATTTTGTTTTTTAAAAAAGCAGCTATGTCTCAAAAGATATTTTTCAACAAAATAATATGAAATACCATCTATTGCCTAACAACAAGACATTAATTCTGGGAAAATACAGATTTTTTTAATGAAAACGCTAAATCGGCTGTGTGAGATGTACAGCATGAGGAGTTAACAGTGCAGTCTAACCACAGGGCAGAACACATGGCACCAACAGATAAAGACCAAATTGTAGATTTTCAAGGGCATGAGATAAAATGTCTTGTGGGACTTATGGACCTGTAAAGACTTTGCATCTCTGATAAGCTCCCCTATAATTTACCAGACAGTCAAAGAAGGTGGGTTATCTGAATTTCAGAAAACCAGGAGTAGGACAAGAAAAATTATATCAGCTCCTATTTCACAAGAATTGTCTCTCTGGCCAAAAATAAAAGCCCCAACGTTCAATTCTTGACAATATACATGTGGTTATTTATACCAGCTTGTGTGTACCAGCTGAGCATCTGAACTCTGGTGCTGGCACCGGACCAGTAGTACAGGCTGCCAGCAGCACGTCACTGGGAGGGAGCATCCCAGAGGGATGGTATTCACCAACAAGTCCCGGCAGCACAAAACCCCTCACTGATGTCAAGAACAGCAGCAATCATTGCTCACAGAGGGTGACTGGGGAAAGTTGTTCCAAGTTTTTTGTACTTAATTTGCCTACAGCAAATGCAGCAGCAAGGCAGCAGTGTCAGATGTCATCTTTAGATTTCTTGCATGCAGACAGAACAAATGGGAAAGATCTAAAGTGCTATATCTACACTCAGCTCCAGGTTCTGTTGAAGATCTCGAGAGAATGTGAATAAGATACGCAATTCTTTTTCCACTTTTAGGAAGCAGCTAAAATACTTCATATGCACTTCACCCAAGCATTTTGAAGAAAAATACATCCAAGTCTAAGACAGTGCAAATACTTTTTAAAGTACTATCAGCAAGGACACAGGAAAACAATGGTTTTTTATTAATGTCTTACCAGATCGCTTGCAAGCACCTGTCGTCTGTTGTTTCCATCGTAATCACAAAAATCAATATAATCAAGATAAGCATCAGCAAAATAGAGAAGTTTATTTGGATAATCAATGGACAGTCCATTGGGCCAGTAGATTTTATTGTTAATAATAACTGTTCGCATTTTCCCATCCATGCTGGCTTTTTCAATTCGAGGGTTTTGGCCCCAGTCAGTCCAGAACATTACATGAGCACTGTAAAAAGCAACTCATGGTTACCAATCTGAAAAACAACTAGTTGCCTATTGAGAAACATTAACGAAGACTCATTAGCCAAAGAACAGACATCATGTTTTTAAGAAAAGTCCTACACAATAACACTGAAATTATTCATTTCAGCAACATTATTTACTTAAGATATAACCATAAGTTCTGTTGCAAAAATTATTTCAACACTTCTACTGCTATTTTTATTTGTAAATAATAGCAGTATATAGAAGCTACTGTTATCACTGGTTTTCAACAGTGATTATAATCTGACTCTCCAGTTGCTAAATAAGAATTTGATATGGGTTTGTACTTTTACAGGCATGCATTGACAATGTAAACAGTGCTACACCTGAAGAGCCCCACGTGGCTGGCAGTAAACAGTTCAAGGCCGTAGAAATGTGTACATTAATATTTCTATGATTTCAAACGAAAACATTCCATTTACTCTATGCCACTTGCTGTCTGAAAGTAATCACATTAATATTGTATAGATAACTATTTTAGACTTGGGGCTATGAAGGAGCCTGTTCCTTGCCAGGCAGGCATACCACAGTATTTTACATGCAAGTTTGTGTTATACCACCAACTGACAATACACCAGAATTTTGAATTAAAAATTCTTAACTAGGAAGCAAATGTAAGAAAATCTGCTTCACCAGAAAAAAACAAACAAACAAACAACAACATTGTTACAGTGAAACATAGCAACAGATCACAAATAATTACCATGACTTCAAATATTAAATCAATTCTGCAAACACACCATTTAAAAAATTGTCTTAAGTTTTCTCTTCCACTTATCATTTACAGTTACAACAGAATTTGGGCATATCTCAAATTTGAATATGGTTACATCATAAAATATGCATCTTTTCAAAACAGAACATGAAAAAAAAAATCTTACTCAATTCTGGGATCTAACACTAGTCCCCTTGGGTTTGTTACATTTTCACTAATCAGCACAGTCCTGTGGCTCCCATCCATTTTAGAGACTTCAATTGTTTCCAGAACAAAGTCTGTCCAGTAAAGATTGCGACCTACCCAATCTACCGCTATACTTTCAGTCACGGTGACACCACTGTCAAACACCTGTTTAACAACAAAAAAAACCAAACCAAAACAAAACAAAATAAAAACAACAACAACAAAAAAAAAAACACACGAAAACAAAAAACAAATAACACAAGAAAGAAACAAGAAAAGAAAAAAAGAAGAAAACAAACTAGTTGATATCAAATTTTTACACTTTTCATTTCTATAGATACAGAACATGGGGAACAAAGTCTCCAACATTTTCTAGGTCTCTTATGCAGAATGAGTCACAATATAGCTATTAAAAGCACTGACAAAGGACGTATCCACCCCTACTAATTTCAGTGGGTCTACTGAAGAACTTAGCAACTCCTAACAGGAAAGTCACCTTATAGCCTGATGTTAGGAAAAGGGCTTCTTGAAAGCATTCCATTTTCTTTTTTAAAAAAAGTTATACGACATATTGGCTTAGTATTTACGAAGTTGTTTCACTTTGTCTATGTCATCTCTCTTCTTACTATGTAAGGATTTCCCTCTTCCCCTTCACTAACTGCAGACAGAGTGTCTTCATTTTCTCTCCACAACGAAGGGACAAGACTAAGTTAGTGAAACTTACTATTTTTCGGTCAGTCCCATTTTGATAAGCACTCCAAATTTTATCCTCTGTCGTATCAGACCAAAAAATACGACCTGTGATTGAATCAAAATCAATAGCCACAATATTCCTCCCATCCCGAACCACAGAATAAATACTGTGTGACTGAGAGGTGATGTTGTCCACAACTATTTGGTTACGACTTGCCACCAGCAAAAGCAGATTCCCAGACTCTGTCAAAGGAAAAGAAATTAAATAAGCCACTAAGTTATTCAGTAATAGTTCTGCAAGAAAAAGAAACACTGAGTAATTTGACATGGCATTATAGCATCAAAGCTGTTGTATCTAAACATACATATTGAAAGGCCAAATTCAAATCAGCTCTCAGGCCGAGACACTTTATCATATCCCATGTGTCCATCCTGACTTTTGGATCTACCTCAGCTTTTCTCCACCCTTTCTCTATCATTTGCTCTTTCTGCTAGACTCCTCACTTCCAGTCTTGTACCTGGTCCTTGGGTCCTCTCCCCCGTTGTCCAACCAGCTTGCTGCCTATGTCCAACCTCGTTCCTCCATAAGCCACTCTTGGTTCCCAGTCCTGATTTGAACCCCAAAGTTCTTTGTACCACTCTACTCAGCCTGGCTCTTCCTACTTTTCAGCCAGTCTGCTCTTTTTTCCCCCTTTAGACTGCCTGGGGATCAGAGAGGAGAATAAACAGACTACAGGAAATCCATAAGCTGCTGTGGTTAGATTGGTGTGCAGCAGCTTACACTGATAAGCTGTGGAAAAACAACTGAAGAGTAGCAACCATAAAGACAGCAACTATGAGAAATTCTTTATTAGTAAAGGCCAAACTTATCTGCAGGTAAATTCCAAGAGTCTTCCACAACCTGAGTATATCCCTAAACCAGGAAATCTGTGGTGACAAGTTCCACTGGGTAGATGGATCCTCCATACTGCCAGTGTACTACATAAGAGATACAGAACAACAGACCGCTGGGCTGAGCCAGTGTTGTTTGCTCACCAGTAAAGAGAAAAGTATGGCATAGGCGCCAAGTAAGTCTTGTGAAAGCCTGGGATTTAAACACTCCATGATCATTGAACTTTACAAAGAGCAAAGTTTAACCTAAGACTTACAGGTGCCTAGCATTGCTTTTCTCTGGAATATTACTTTTGACCATTGCAGGGTTAAATATATCATTTCAATGAAATAACACTATCCAATTAACCCCTCAGCTGACAGTTTTAATATTCAAGGTCATCTGCCATTAGCAACTTCAAATGGCTGTTTACATCAGCTCTTAAGAGAGAACAATGTGAAAATGGCAAAGCTGGACATTTTCCAGCCACTGTTGCCATTCTTCAGGTTGACATCAATGTTCCTCACCTGCTGCTTTACAAGTCCTTCCATTGGTTTCTAGAATGTATCCTTCATCACAGTAACACCTGAAAGACCCTCTCTCGTTGTAGCAATGTTGACTACAAAAGCCTGGAGGGTCACATTCATTAATATCTTCACAGGTCTTGGAGTCATTTGCAAGGTGGTATCCAACCGGACAGGTACACTGAGCTCCAAAGGGTCCTTGGATACACTCATGAGTGCAGCCGGCATTATTGTCAGAGCAGCTTTCCTGGTCTGAAAGGGGGTTGGGGAAGGAAATAAGCAGTTAACAAAAGCTTATTATGCTAAATGTAATACTTTGCAATTGCATTACTAGCCTAAGACGGCTGCTAAAACATGACTGCACAATCATCAGTCATGCAATGTGAGACTGCACTGAGGCTCTTACGCAAAATATAACACGCACAATGCACATAAAGGCAGGTAACAACAATAGTATGTACTACTGAACCCCACAAAATGCATGCTAAGCAGAAGAGTCTTTATAAGAAATCTTCCAACATTAGATAGAAATATTAAAATATTTACTGTACCACTCCAAAACTGTATTAACAAACAATAATTTAAAATCATTTATAATCATACCTGGCTGGGGTTCATCTGAGAATGTGTATTGATTAAAGAGAAGAAGGAAGCAGGAAGGAAAGAAAGAAATAGGTTATGCTTAAATCAATTCATAATCAACATAAATACAAATTCTGGCTACATGTGAGCTTTTAGATCTTCTTCATGATTTTTGAAGTTAGAAATTTAAAAGAAAGTATTAAGGACAGAATCACATTTCACCTGAACTTAAAGTATACAACGCTTTCCTGAATGTGTTCAGGAGCACAAAACTCAATCCCATATTGTTATATAAAAACCTATACTGAAGTCAGTAGAAGCCACATTAGAGTTCAAAGCACAAGACTGGACATAGCTAATGAACTAATCAGTAATCATCATGGTCTCCTTTCACTGCTAGCAAGTTCCACTTAGTAATGTGAGCTCTAATTTCAGCGCGCTTACAATTTCTGCTAGGAATGTTGATGCACTAAATACTGCACGCTGAATATTCCATTTCTTTCTGAAGGGGTATCACATAGCAGGCTATGGTAGATGCTTGAACAGTAACTTACTGCACAATGGGGATTCGTCAGCTCCATTAGGACAATCGGCAGAATTATCACATACTTTGCTCAGATTCACACAGATACTGTGACCTGGACATTGCCACTGCCAGCTGGGGCACCGGAAGGGCTGAGTCGGACAATCTCTCTCATCGCTCATATCCCTGCAGTCATTGTCACCATCACAGATCCATGCATGATGAACACAGTTGCCATTATCACAGCGGAAAAGCGACGGAGGACAGGTCCTGGCAGGGCATCTGTGATGTTCGTCTGAGCCATCTGCACAGTCGAGATGGCCATCACATTCCCAATTAGCAGGAATACAATTGCCGTCTGATTGACATTGGAATTCATTCTGGTGGCACATCCCTGGTGGTCTTGTTGCTAAAACAGTGACATTCAACAGTTCAGAAGCTGCTTCGATTTTAAGACAGAGAAGCAAAATCACTATGTTCAATTGACCACTTCCATAAGTAGTTACAATACTAGTAAGAAATGTGTTGCTTTTACAACAGGCCATAGAATCACAGTCTGAAAATCTACATGACATTTCAGAATCTGTCTAATTGAATTCATACTTTACAATACGGTGAACAAGGCAATTTAATTATTGTTATATTTTGAGCAAGCACATATTGATATCTATATATGTGCCCAAAGCAATATGAAATTGTTTGCTGAAACTAGTTTTCACTGCCCTGGATTGCAACATTTTAACTAATTCAAACATAAAAAATTAGTCAAGGAAAAGTTTCAGTCTAACTCTCACGGATATAAGGTTTTCAGTTTTCTAGATGAATAGATTTCCTAAATTTACATTTAAATCCTGAGACTGACGTGCCGAGGAAAACAAAACATTAGAGCTGAAACAAATGCATACTCTGCTCTTTGCCAGACGAATCTAGTCTTGAGCTGGAACCTACTGTGCTTGAAATTTCTGCTCAGAAAAACAATTTGTAGACAAGTTTCCCTAAAGCGAACTTTGAGGTTTTAAGGACGGTAGTGCCAATTATTTGGTATAGCAGATAAAGAAAATTTTCAGAAGCATCACCTAATAACTGAAGCTTTTCTTTCAGCATCAAGATACTTACGACAATCGATCTCATCTGAGTGATCATTACAGTCAAAAACACCATCACACCGGTAGTAAGTGCTGATACACTGGTCTCCACTTAGACATTTAAACTCTGTGGCACTGCAGTTATAAACTACCAAAAAAAAAAAAAAAAGTTATTTATTTTGTTTACAGAGCTAGACTGCATCCAATTTTTTACAGGTTCCCAAGTCAGATATAATAACAGGAGTCCAATTTCCATGGAAGACCATGACTGCCTGGAGACACAGAAAATGCAGTGACCTTGGAATCTACAGAAAACAGAGGAAAGAGACTGCAGCACTCTGCAACCAGCGTAGGGATCAAAGGGCTTACCAAAATGCTACAACAAGCATCACAAACAAGGTTAATTTATGGATAGGTTTATTATGCATTCTGCTATCTTGGAGCTGGTAATATGAGGTCACTGAAGAGCTCTGAGGGGGCAAGACTGAGGAAACAATAAAGAGGCATCTAACAAACAAAATTACACTTACTGCAGTCACGCTCATCAGCACCATCTATACAGTCTTTGTCTCCATCGCAGACATAGAATGGGTCAATACAGCGATGGTCTGGACATTGAAACTGCCTGGGTTCACAAGTACCTGCGAAAGCTATTAAGAATGACAGTAAACACAGATGTTTTTCTTTTCTCTCTTCCAAAATCAGCATAATACTGAGACAATAGAAAGACACTATCACTAACTTGCAGCATGTAATGCAGCAACTAGAAATCACATAAAATGCAAGCACTAATACATTAGTATCAGGTAATTGTTTGTTATATGTAGGCTTCGACTCATGCAAAAAAACAACCCAGAAGATTTGACTTAGCAGTAAATATGGCTAAAGAAAGTATATAGAGAAACCACTGTCTTATTTCTGGTAAAATCTTCCAGACTAGATTAGCTGATTATACCATTGATCATTACTGAGATCACTCATGAAATAAGTGCTTAGAACATCTAAGCTTTAGCTGCTTTTTGCTGTAAATTGAAGGGGGTAATATTATGCAGCACCATGATTATAACTATCACAGCTGCCCCTTTTTATTTGTTTTCATTCTTTTTCTGTATTCTACTTGGCTCTGGTAGTTCAAATTAGACGAGTTTTCCACGCCTTATGGACAGTTGTGATACTCACTGCAGTTTTTTTCATCTGACCCATCACCACAGTCATTATCAGTATCACAGAGCCAGATCCTAGGAATACACCTTCTGTTATCACAGGTGAACAGGGTTGCAGGGCATGAAGTGGGTCCTTGTGTAGGACAATGCAATTCATCGCTGCCATCAAAACAGTCATTATGTTTATCGCAACGCCAGCGACCTGGAATACACTGTCCACTGGCACAGGTGAAAGCTGACGAAGCACAAGTATTGTCTAAAGAAAAAAACAAAACAGGAGGATGCTTTGTAAAGATTTCCAAAACCTGCCTTCCCTGCCAGAATATTCAGTACATTTAATATACTTATAGAACATCTAAAATACACATCAAATTCTAAAATGCACATCGTTTAAAAGAAAATGTCTGTCATGCTAATATGCTGCAGAGCTGAACAGCTTTTTTAAACTGTGAGAATCAATAAAATCTAAATTGTTAAGCACTTCAAAACAATCTAAAGAAAAATAACCTCAAGTAGCCATTTGCTTTATACTTTCTTTTTCCCCAACAGACATTCTAGCTATACTAAAACAGCCCACTAATAAGAAACAGAGTTTATATCTTTGTCAAACTAGTTAGCCCTACACATTAAGCAGCAAATTTTATCAATATGTGCAATTTTCTTGTTTGTGATTTAAAAGAAAGAATTAGCTCTGAAGAAAGAAGCATCAAATATGTAATAAAAGCCAAGAACTTTTCAATATCTCATCAACTATCATTATCTCACCGTTCTCTCATTTTACTTAATCAACAGAATATTTTGTGTAAGACTTTTTACAGTCAAACCAGGAAATGAACCACTGAAAAAATCCAGATGTAAGTAATAGTTCAGAAGTGCCCAAATGTAATTAAAACCATAAAATTTCTATTCAGATGTTAAAGGAAATAAAATGTGCTGCTCTACTCTTAGACAAAGGTTAGACAATGCATATGGATCTGTTATTTTTCTTATGGAGCTGTTTTTTAAATGTCTTCATCTTTATTACAATGGTTTGCTCCTCCCCATGCATCAAAATAAGTGATATTCCAATACCTTTCAAATTTCACAAAAAAAAAAAAGAAGACAACTTTTTTCTTTAGAAGATAAATTTTTGCTACTCTGTAAATTGAAATTTGAGAACTAATGAGATATTAAAATTTTTGTGCACTCTGTAGGTGGCCAGTGTTGAGTCTCACATTCCCATGAGTTATGCGAATATTTTCCACAGAAACTAATTTCGCAGGTAGATTTAAGGATTTGTGCACAGATGCAACCATAAAAAATTTGGGTTTATTCCAACAACATCAGACTGATCCATCAATCTTTCTGAACTGCAAACAACAAATACTAACTGTAAATTATAAGGGATTACTTACTTAAAGAACCACAGTTTTGTTCATCACTGTTATCATGGCAATCATCAACACCATCACACTGATAGTATTGAGGCACACATCTTCCATTATTGCAGGAAAATGAGTAGGAGCCACACTGCAAAGTGGGGGGCTCATTGGACGGATCTTCAACACATGTCAGCTGATTTGAAGCCAGCTTCATGCCATAAGGACAACCACAAACTCTCTGAAAATTTGGTACTGGGAAGCAGAAATGGCTGCAGTCTCCATTGGGATTTGTTCCTCTATTACAGTAGTTAGAGCCTTAAAAAGCAAGAGAGAAGATCACTGTATACACTACTGATAACAGCTTGGGAGCTACTAAAGGTTCATAGTAACTGTAAAAGACTGTGTTACAAAAAAAAATGCCATAGTAAATCCTGGTTTTGCATACACTGCAAAACAGAGTCAAGTTCACTGACAGTAACAGCAGTAGTAAGTCATAATAGCAAATCTCTCATTCCATATACTCTTAATTGACACAAGTGTTTATGGAAGCCAAGACCATACAGTTAAATTTCAACTGATTTTCAGCAACTGTCTGGAAACAAGCACACTGCCACAAATGAGGAGCATTGTCTGAGCAAGGCTGGGAGAGCTGATCCAATCTTTGACACCAAATAGGTGGCGAGCCTTGGTACATGGTTTGATCATACGTTTGCTAAGTCCATTGAGTGTTTTACTAAATTAACTACAATAACAAACCCTTGTTTCAGATCATAGAATTTCATATAATTCAGCAGTGAAAAGATGGAAGTTAGAGACTTATGCGCAGTGATTACTTAAAGAATAGTATTTTGACTAATAAATGCTTACCCAATCCATCAAAATAAATAGTTCATTTGAACTAAAACTTCTACCAGAAAAAAAAGAAATATATGGTTGTAATTGGTGATAGCATTACACAAAAGACAATGGAATAATCATTTCATTTTACAAAGTTATAAAATAAAGTAACAGAAGTGGTGGAGGAAAACTGCCTGGAGTTGCAAAACAGTGAAAGTCATGTGTCTGTGCTGCCTCCCCTGCGTGTCAGCTATCATTCAGTAAAGTCATTTCGAAAATGAAGAGTGAAAACCTGCTGTCTTGGTATTTTGTCTTTTATTCCCTGTTTCATGTCTTTCACCTGTACAACAAAAGAGCTCACCTATTTGGGAATGAGCATCGTATGCTTTAACATGCATAATGTTATTAATGCCTCTCCTAATAATAGTCATTTCTCCTCCATCAGACTTCCTCACTCGAACTATTGCACCAAGTCTCCAATCAGTAAAATAGGCATAACCTGTGTGAAAGACATTTAACATATAACAATTACAGACCAATACGACATAACAGATCATGAGAAAACAAACTGCAAGGCTTTTAATTTAATTTTTTTGTAACTGTTTCATGAAAAAGTCAAAAGGACTTTCATCACTAAAGCAGTCAAAGTGAGTCCTTCAGTCATCAGCAGACATAACTTAGAAACACAAGCCCTCTCAGATTTCAATTAAATTGAGACAGAACAGACGCAACTGACATGTCAAATTCCAAGGAAATTTTAAAAGTCATTGATTAAGAAAACTTTCCAGAAAATTTTACAATATTTTTGAAGATATTTTTACACAAAATCAAAATAAGTCACACGCTGACATCTTTCTTCACACACAACATAAATCCAGTCATAAACTCTACATACATTTAATAAAATCCTGAAATTGTTGATCATCTCTAGGGAGGCAATTTACCTTGTCTGTCCAGCATGAGTAGCCCACCTTGGAAGCTGTAATTAGTACAGCACATCTGCCTCATTGCACGAAAAGAGTTACCTGATCTGCCTCAAATTATTTTAACACAAATATACATAACACAGTCCTAAAAATAAGCAACAAATACTAAATACGTATTTTACAGAAACTTCCAGCAGTGCTTTTTATAGGAAAAGCAGGATAACAAAGACCATGTTATCTCACATATTCACAGACCATCATAAAAAAAAAAAAAAATCTGTGATAATAACAGATATTTTTCCATGCCAGACTTACCTCCAAAAATAGTAAGGCCAAATGGGTGAGTCATCTGAGTAATACGTTCAAGAGTCCGTCTGTCCAGCCCATCAAAGGTGCTGTGCTCAATTTTATCAAAAAAGGCATCCACCCAGTAAAGCCTTAGAGAACTAGAAATAATCAAAATGTGCTGTCTCTTAAAATGATATTATGGCCATTAGGAAGCACTAACATTTTCTCAAATAATCATCTTAAACCAGACAAGAGGTTATTGGGGTGTGTAGAGAGGGACTTTGAGAAAATCTGACATTTACAGGCTTTTCAACACATTGAAAATCAAGGTCTTCAATATGAAAGTATCAGTGCACACATTTTGACACAATTCCTTTTTTTAATCCCTAACAGTTTAAAGGAAGAACCACATTTGCTCAAAAAGTGTCTCTGTCTTCTGTGCTGTCCTTACCTCCAGTCAATGGCCAGGCCATTAGGCCAGCCCAGCGTTGTATTCACGATTGGCAAGGCATGGGATCCGTCACTCCAGGCCCTCATGATTTTAGCAGGACGGAACCAATCTGTCCAGAATATATACCTGAAAGGACACATGTCAGAAGACATATAGACCCAATAATATAACACAGTTAAAGAAAGCAAACATTTGAACAGCTTTGACATTCTTTTTTGTATCACATCTTCACATACCTTAAAAAAAATACAATTTTATGTTGATCATTTCCTGAGTTGGTAGTGGTACCTATGATTAATATTTATTCTGTGTACAACAGCTTCCCAAATATAGTGGTTTGTCCATTTAGACATAAAATATCCGTAACTGTTAAAAATGTTAAGGATTTCATTCAAGTACTGCTAGCGAGAAAGAATCAAGCAAAAGTGCACCTTCCAGGTAATACTTACAAGTAAGCACGAATATCACAAAGAATTTTCTCCTGATCCTTTTGACTTATGCCAATAGTCAAAAAGTTGAAGCTAGTGTTAAAAAACTTTACAAAGCAGCAAACAAAAAAAGTTGGAATACCCAAGAATCCAAGTTCAACACTATTCTTACAAGATTACTTCCAAAATAGTATACTTAATTACTAAACATGAAAATTCAATATCCAATAATTAAGAAATTCAGTAGTATAGCAGCAGGAAGCTGAACCATGCTGTGAAAGAAACATTATTTTGGCGTGGTCAAATAACACAGAGTATTGAATTAAGTTAAGCATTTCCAACAAAGAGAAGCATGGCTTCATCTTATGTACACAGAATCACATATTGTCGAGTCTATATGAAATACAGCCAGTAGTATCCAATACGTTTCAAATAAAGAAATTCAGATGGAAGAAAATAAAGAAACCAAGGTTAGCATCCTTGGAACTGCAAGAATATTAAAAATAATTTAGAAAACCTTCAATGATGAGAAATAGCTGTCTAATCTGAGTGATACAAAGAAACAAAGCTCTTTTGCCTGATTAACAACACACAGAAGTAAAAGAAAAAAAAAAATTGAAGAGAATTCTTTTGAGTGCTGCTTTCATGTAGAATCTGTATCACTTTGCCCTTTTCTTCGGTTGCTGAATCCTAGGCCAGAATAAAACAAACAAAATAAAGACAAGAGAGCTGAAAAGAGATGGTATTTTGGAAAAGAACATAAACTCAAACAGAAGTCCAGAATGAGATGTAAATCTAACCTCAACAATTCTGCTTAACCCATAAATTTGTTCATATAGTTTCAAGTAAAAACCAAAGCTAAACTTACCCAATAACAGGATGAATCACTATTGAACGAGGATTATTTAAATTCTGAACAATAGCTCTCCTAGATTTATCTGCCAGCCTCATCACACTAATGCTCCTGTATCGAGGGTCTGTCCAGTACAGATTCTTTGAGATCCAGTCAAAGGCCAAATCTTCAACGCTTTCCACTCTATTAGCTGTCAGGATTTCTCTTCCTAGAATTTATAATACACATAATGATTGTAAATGTTTAGGAACAGAGGAAATAACATTAATGCAATATTCAGTTCATAAAACCAGTGTTTTCCCTTGGTAAAAATGCTGCTTCTGTGCTATTTAATACAAAGGCCAATAAGTGAGGGGAGGTCAAGGCCTTTGCTCCAGGTGAAGGAGGTGTATGTTCAGGAGCACAAACCCAAAAGAGGAGAAATAAAGACTAGCCAAAGAGAAGACAAAAAATCGCTCATTAAGTTTATGCCGAGAGGAGTTTTATGAATGAAGGTCAGTAAGGTCAGTGCAGAAAGGACATCCCGCTCAGCAGCCAGACCTGACCTGGTCTTTGCACAGTCCTGCTCAGTTGCAGTCTGCCCTTACTCTGACCCAAGGCAGCAAGCAGCTCAGAAGACTATATGCTGACTTAATATATATTTGATCATTGTTATAAATTGGAGAGAAACATTCTTCACTCTACCACAAATATAACTTCCAAAAATCTCTTTTTCTGTACTACAGTACCATAATGAATATTGTGCTCTCCAGATAGGGACATTAAAAAGAGAAACTCAGTTTCATACTACTGAAAGGCATACTGGTCTGCATAACCAGCCTGGTGATGACAAACGCTATTTGTGAGAAGTGCTACAAATAGTTCACTCCCAAACAGATTCAGCAAGTTTGTCAAAAAGCAGGAGACTTAATGAGCTTGATGATTAGAACATTTTTGACAAATACCTTCCAAATTACTGGACTGACACTGAGATTTATCTGTATATCTCACAATGTGACTTTTTGTGCTTCTTTTCAGAAATAAATATTCTACTCTCCTTACCACAATTACTCTACAGTTCCTAAGAATGATTCTCACCTGAACCATCAGTTTTCTGTTTATAGATCATGTCTTTACTTGTATCTGAAAAAAAAATGGTCTCATCCTGAGCACAGAAATCAATTCCAACAAAGTATGAAGGGCTCCCTGTTACAGGTATGATCACATCTTCCTGGGTGGAGAGATTGAATGGGATCCCCCGCACTGCCATCTGGGATGAAAACAGCAGGAACTGCTGCACAGCTGCAGAACAAAAGATCAGACACAGTCTTTACTTATTCATGAGGTGAGACAATTGAGCATTAATTAACTGTAAAGCTTTATTTTCCTCTGGCAACACTAATAGCCTAGAAATAGAGAAAAGAAGGAGAAAATAGGAATTTAAATATACACAGACCTAAAAACTGAAGAAGAAAAACAAAACCCAACCCAGAATATTATGTGATGTGGTCAGGTACTCTGCTTCCATTGTTACTGTGGTCCTAAGACACCTTTACAGAAAAGATTATCTCTGTGTAAGTAGAAACCATCTTCTGTGCTCACCTCTTTAAAATAATCTATTAAAAAAACAATTCACAGGCTTTGTGGTGCCATCATATAACCAGACCACATCTGAGCTAGCCAGATAAATGCATGACCGAATAATAAAACCATAGACAACATATCCAGCCTAATTTGTCAATACACAAGGTAAACTCTCCCATGAGTGACAATTCTGCACTCAAACAGGAAGCAGCGGGTTGTTGATGGAAGCACACAGCTCCAAAACTCAATCTCTTATTCATGCGATATGTGTTCAGAGGGAGAAGATCAACCTGACCTGCACATTACTGCATAGGAAAGAGGGCTTATTTGTTCAAAATAACACAAAATCTGCATATCAGCAAGCACCCACGCTTGATTTCATGATTAAGAGCTTAATCATACAGTCATCCACATATATTGCTTATCTAACTCTCTTAAAATGCTTATAAAAGGTGGTGAGTTCAAGTTGTTGTGGCTTGAAACGAACATCAGCAGAAATGATTATATTTAAAGCTGTCAACAAGAGCTGTGATGGAAAAAACATGAAGTCCTTGGCATATTGAACCACAAAGCTATTGAAGAGAGGAAGGATGTTCTAGAAATAACTGGAGAGCTAATGGAATAGTGCTATTTCCAACAATCACACAACATTTTCTTACCAACACAGTGTCGTCCGTCTACGTGTAGATCAAAGCCCAGTGTACATCTACAGCGATAACCTAGTCCATCATTATCTGTTTTGTGGCTCAGCACACAGATCTGTTCACATCCCCCATTATTACTTCCACAAGGATTTCTTACTGGAAAACAGTACAGACAGGATTACAACTTCATCTGTTAACCTAATGGCATCATTATCTTGATTTTTTCAACATCCCCAATAAATCATTTGGACTTTGTAGGAATTACATCACATGGAAATCATACACCACCAGTTCAACCCTAGAATGCACCGAAATCACATGAGAGCTACCTTGCTGTCAAGGTATTCAGCTCTGTACAGAGATACCCAGCAAACACCACTGAGGCCAGAATCTGGGCTGTCAATTTTTGCATATAGATCCGCTTCAGAATTACACCTCACAGAATTCATTCGCACTGCTAGCCTTTTCCATCTGCACCCTCATTGCAGTGTTCAGGAAAAAAAAAAACAGTCCCAAACACCAATACTGCTCATAAGCACAAGTTTGACTCTCCCAAATATCAATCGATTTAATAAGAACCCCCTTATATGTTGCATTTGGCAGTTCATTAGCTACAGGAGTTGGATGAAACCACTGTGTGATAAAATCCAACCCAGTTTTACAATATAAATTATTAATTATTAGTTCTTCACAGCAAAATGACAGTCTCTTATAATTTTTAACAACTTTCGGTAAGATAGTTCCTAAACCTCCCTTAATAAGTGAATTGCTGTCTTACCATACGGCTGCCGGGCAGCATGGTAGACTGTCACTCCATAAGGTCTCAATGAAGACTGGTAGATCACTTGAGGGTTAGATTCTGAAAACTTGTTAGCTTTCACCACTGCCATTTTGGTCCAATCAGTGAAATAAACATTGTGTTCAAATAAAGTGATTCCATATGGGTGAGGAATCAGTGAGCCTCCATGAGCTATTGTTCTCCTGTTATAAAGAGAGTTTTAAAATTACTTACAAAATATTATCTAGAAAATAACTTTATTAACAAAGGACATAGGATTATTAATTCATTCACTTGTTCTTGATTGTACATAGAAGCTGCCAAAGTACAAATGAAGAAGACTAAATGAACTGAAGAGATGAAGCTGAACATACAAGGTACATAAACGTAAAAGATCCAGCAGTGAAAACAAAGCAACCAAAGTGTTAGCAATTTCCAAGAAAACATAGCGAGTAAAGATGATGGCTCAAAAATGTAGGAAAAGGTCCATAACTACTGAGAGAAAACTAGAGAAAGAGGCCAGAGGAAATCAAAGACATCTGTAGCAATTTTAAATACTCAAGGATGCTTGAGTCTTAAAAAGAAAAAAAAAATATGACTGCAACAGCAAGATATTGTGACAATATTTTTCTGGATAAATACTAGGAGATAAAGAGAGACCTTCAAGTCCTCACATAATACATAACAATAACCCTACAATATTATTTTCATAGAGTTATGAAGGAAGGTCTACAAAATCAGACGAATTCTACAGCTCTACTCTAACAGTTTGCCAGGTGATTGAGGTTCATGCTGTAGGCATGCAAGATGTGACCCAAGTGGACAGTAAGCTGTATTTTAACGTTCCCCGCAGACTATGCCATTGCCTCTTGCCCACTTGTACAACATTACATGATTTTTGGTGTTGCTGCAAGTGATAAGTTTTTCTCTCCAAAACCCAGAGATTTCCCTAAACACGTTCTTGTCTTACTACACTCTGATAAAGGAGCAAAGATACCAACATTATTTTTATAACATTGTTAGTGAAAAAATACATTGATCAATAAACCTGTCAAATGAGCAGAGGGCTGTTTTTCAAGTCAATATGTAGGAGCTATGCTAAAGGGGACCATTTTTTTCTTGTGCTTGAGCAACAGACTAATCACAGATGCAGAGATAAACTGGCTTCTAAACACTATGTGACAAGACAGAGTCCCATGCAAACTCAAGGAGTCCTTTCTTGCATGCTGTGATACAGTTTCCCCAGCATCATAGTAGGGTGAGTAATGACTTAATTTCTGACAGCAAAGACCTATAAAATGTATGAAGAGTACTTAATACTCATTACACGAAGAGGTGTGTTGGAGTGGACTATTTCAAATAAATTCATTCATGAAAAAGATGTAAAGAAATTATGATGGAAGACAATGCTTTTAACTCAAAAATAATAAAAAGCAAATGCTATAAAAATGTGAACTGTAGTGGTGGACTATAAAAAGTACATTATAAAAGAAGTGCAATAGGTATCCAGGGCAGGAAAAGGACAAAGAATGATGGAGGAATTAAGGACTGTCTAGAAGTAGCATGACACCAAAAATATCAAGGTACATCACATTCATTATGTTGTAATTTTTATCCTTTGTGTATCTCATTTTGTTAGACAAATCTTTCTTTGAACCTGACACAAAATAATCAGTGTATCTGTAACCTCCAAGGAATAGTATTTCTCCTACCTTTGAAGTCCATCATAAGTTACAGTCTCAATGTAATCAAAGCGGCTGTCAACCCAGTAAAGTCTCTTTGATACAATATCGAGAGTTATTCCAGCAGGCCAGCCTAGTTTTGTTTTTATCAAATCCTGACGGTTTGTGCCATCCATGAAGGCCCTTTCCACTTTAGGATCACCAGATAGACTATCCCAGTCTGAGAAAAACAAATAACTGTAAAGGAAAAAAAGTAAGCAAAGAAGTCCCATGTTTCCTCGAGATTTTACAAAAGACACAGCATTTTACATGGAATTTAAAATCAGCACCCTTTCAGGACAGAGCTTGATTCTCAGCTAGCACACTATAAAAATACACTTTATACCTCCTGCCTAAGAAGTAATTTGCATTTTCTTTTTTTTTTTTTCCAAACAACATCAGCAATACTGTTTCCTTAGTAAAATACAGATGATAGTGTACTGCCAGAAATAAACCAGTGACAAATAGAAACATCAAGAAAGCAGCACCCATCACTACAAGCTGCATGAAATTTCTCTTCCGACTCTCTGAGGATCCAAGTTTTCACGGCTCTCACACATTTTTGAAGCATGTTGGGTTGAGACACACAAGCTTCCCTGGTGTCACTTGGCCACTTTATTTCGGACAGTAGGAGGTCTGTGAATGGTATCACAATAATCCAGGGTAACTTCTACTCTTCTGCAGGGCAATTCCACAGATCCCCTGGTTTTCAGAGCTGCTCATGCACATACAACTCTAGCCATAAAACAGATTCCACACATTGGGAATAAAAGCAGTGCACAGCCCTCCCACAACAATTCAGTGTGTAGATCAGAATAGAATGTAAATGTTTAAAACATTTTACAGCTGATTCTAAAATGACAGCTCTAGCTACTTCTTAGTGCTCCTGCTCTTGCCTGGGTATAAAGAAATTTCTGACATCTTTTACCATTACCCAACACATATCACTTACCCAACAGTGGGATCAAGCGCTATTCCTCTAGGATTTCCGAGATTTTCAGCAATAAGAGTCACACGGTTTGTTCCATCCAAGTTAACCATATCGATTCTGTTCACACTGGTCTCGACCACGTAGAGTTTATTGTTAACCCAATCCACTGCTAGATTTTCAGGTGTGTCAACTGAAATATTTAAAACTTCTTGGAAATCAGAGCCATCAATATTAATAGAAAAAACCTGAAAACAACAAAACATTGTCAGTACCCACATGATATTTTGCTAATCACAAGACACATGGCACCTGTCCTTTATCATCACATTGAACACCGAACCACAATCAGCCACTAGATACAGCCAAGTTACTCACTAAGCTATTCCTTAGCTTAAAGTTTCTTGCAAAAATTTGGAAAACAATGCAAAACCTCCAGGAAGCTTGCCTTCAACTAGCATTTCTGCAAAACGGACAATGTAATGGACTAAAATAGCCTTGTGCTTTAGCAAACACGACAAATTCCTGGATTAAAGAAGAACAGATGAGGAAAGTACATCTTGCTTTCCTGGAATCTAGCAAAACCCTGTATTTTCATTAATTGAAACCAAACCAACATGCTTTAGCAAAGCTCTCATCAGTGACCAGAATCAAGAGGGGGAGCTCTTACTGCACCAGCCACTCAAGGGAAATTGCAAAGCAAAGAAAGGGAAAGCTCTCCCTCCCAACAGAAAGCAAGCTCAAGGTTGCTTCTGGTCTCCTTTATTTAAGGCTGGGTGATATGAAAAGCTAGGAATTACTATCCCTTTTTTACCAAAAAAGCATGAGATTTGGAATGTATTTAAATGAAAATACAGATTACCACAAGTAAATGTATGCAAGAAAAATATGAGCTGAAATAGTTATATCGTTTTAAATATTCTTCAGCTCCAGGTAACAATAATTAAGCGAACCATTTAACTGTCTATTCTGTTCTTTGGAAACCTTGTTGATAGAAGAGCTTATGGGCATGAGGTTATCAGGCATTACACTAAGTGAGATAAAGATGACATAGAACACAACCCACAATTTTCTGGTTTAGTTTACATGGTAATATCTCTCTCTCAAAGAAAAAAAAAAAAAAAAAAAAAAAGACAACCAAAACAAATCCCTTATTTCAAGACATCAGGAGGAAAAAACAGCCATCACATAAGAAAATTTCCTATGTCCTTGTTTTCATCTGGGTGTTCTAGCTAGGACTTGATTAAATTAATAAATCCTAATTAATTAATTAGCATTTCACTATAGTGGGGCAGATAAAAAGGCAGTCCTGGCCATCTGGTGTGTGCAGTGAAAAAAAAATCCATATCATCTTTTGTTGATGCTTTTTACAGAGACAGCATAAATCTCCTGTCTCATAAAAGTTCAGATTTGACCCTGACTTAATTCAGCCCTTGTCAATGCAATTGCAATAATGGGAACTCAATACAGTGAAAATAAAAATGTCAGAATTACAAACTAGTCAAAAATTGTGCATATCAATCCTGTCTTACTTGACAGCCATGCAGTTTGCTGTCCAACAGAACCAACACTGTACTGTAGCAGAAACTACAGTGACACCAAACCGATCCATAGGTGGTGTCAGCATGCAGGAAGCCCTGGATTCTCCTGCGCTCTGCATGACAGTCAACATGGGGATGAAGATTGTGGAGTTTCAGCATTCGACCTAGGACATTTTTTGTTTCAGTGTTATGCACTGAGAAAAAGAACAAGAGTGAAGTCCAAATTTCACAAGGGTCTCCAGACTGGTTTTTTAAATTACTCTGTTTTACTTTATCTTGAAGCTACAATGTTTCCTCTAAAAAAAAAAAAAAAAAAAAAGTAACAAAAATATTGGCTCATTACACAAAATACTGTCAATATTTGTTATCCAAGCTCAATTACAGTGTCATTTGAAGTATATGAAGAAATGTGATTTTTATCATCTTGGAAGGCACACAGCTTTTACATTTTAAATGATCATGTTTCAAAAAATTACCAACAAAAATTTGTTCAGTTTTGAAAGAATGTCTACTATTTCTCTTAATTAGTTTTTTGGACTCCATCTCGAGTAAAATTAAAAGTTGCTCAAGACATTCTCATATAATAGGATTCTTTGTTTAATATGTCACATGTAATAGTATAGCTTGAAAAATGCAGTCATTAACATAAAACATTTCAAGGAGCTTTTTTGTTAGAAAACAAAAATACAGCCAGCTTCAGGTCTCTCAAATGAAGGGCTATCAACACATTCTGCCTCTTGCAGTTCTCCACTTCCACATACACAAAAATATATTCTTCCTGAAATTTCTACCCACCTTATCTTGTACTGTATCAGTCCAAAAGATTCTGTGCAAGTAAAAGTGAAAGTCCACTCCAACTGCAACCCCACGATTCTGTGACTGCACCAAAGTACGAAAACTTCTTCCATGAAGATCTCCAATCAGCAAATCACGGCCATTGGAAAAGATAAGTGATGCAACACCAGCTGAAAACAGGAGCGATGTATAAATATATAACTACTCTGCAAGGAAGCTGTTTTGCAAAGGGGCATTGAAATATATAAACACTCATTCATACACTCTGAACAGAAAGGTTTATATAGATGCTCAGATTACAATCTGTATAAATTTTTCCATGTGAGTACTAACCTGCGCTGATTTGCCTTTGGTTTCTAGACCTGGAGCAAACCAGGCAGGAATATGAATTTAAAGCTTTATCAGGTAAACCTTTTACAAAACCCCTGTGCATCTAAACTTAGAAGAGTAGAAACAGTCTTTTGATTTCCTTACTTTTGCTCCCTTCTCAAGATTTTTCTGTTCCATGCAATTCAGATATTCCTTGATTCTAGCAGGCAAGCCATGTTTCTTATCTTTTTTACGTACTGCTCTATCCTATCTACTTTCTTCATTCTGTCATTGCACCAGAAAATCTCTGCTGTGTCTTACAACAGAAGAGAGAGATTCCAGCAACAGTTTGAAGGAAAACTCACCTTCAAAGTAGATGCCTGTTGAAAGGCTTGGTCTATGTCTGACAAGAGTGTATTTAAGTCCAAATCCTATTCACCCTACACATAAAACCTGAACCAATTAAAGCAAAAATTAATCCATGGAAACTGAGTTTGAGCAGGTATGAAATTACCCCATTAATAAGACAGAAAACCAACAACTCACTGGCCCAAAGCTCATACTAATTTGAATGGAAAGTTTCTTATGAAAGATAAAGAATTTTTCTGGAAACAGAACAATGTTCCCAAGTGCTGGCATATGCATGTCGTAATACACTCAAGCATAATTCACTAGCTCTAAAAATTCCCAATTTTTTGAGGACATACTTAGAAAACTGCAAGATGAGACTGCTCTGCAGACATGGCTGAAGAAAGAAGGAAGAAGGAGGGAACTGGGCAGTTCCTGCTTTTCTAAGAAGCAAGACTGCTAATCAGCTATGCCAGCCAAGGACTCCCAATCCCACTGAGCTCCTGCAGGCAGGAACTCCTGCTTCACACAAAAGCTATCATATCTCCACAAAGAAGGGCTTCCCAGGATCAGCTTTCCAAGCAGAGTAGGAGGTGAACAACCAGGAGCAGCTCGCTACTGTTGATGGGGAACTATGCTCCAAGAGGCAAGCATTCCTGCAGAGTTCAGACTCGGGGATGCTGGAAGCCAAGAGCGTGGCTTCACTCACAGGCAAGTGTCTGAGCTCACCATTCAGCAAATCCAGCTTCTTGCACAGCACAGTCCCTCTAGAAAAAGTGGGGTTTCCTGATTTCTTGATTCCTCTGAGTGCCACAGAGAGCAGGTGAGAGAACTGCCTCCCACAAGAGCACAATTTTGTCTATTAAGGAGGGCTCTGGCAATGACCTCCCAACTCTGTGGAAGTCAGGAATGCTGAGAAAGCACTGGAGCCTGGAAGACATTGTTTTGAGGAGAAGCAGCCCTGATGAGGCTCCACCAGCCTACAGGTGCCAGCAGGTGCGGAGTCTCTTGTGATGTTTGCTGCCGTTCTGAACGCTGTCCTGACCTTAAGTCCTAAAGGCCAGAATTAAGTTAAAATCAAACACAGTTGTATGGCATAGCCATGCAAACCGACCCATTTTGCCCAGCTCTATCTATCAGTCCAACAACAGGAAGAGACTTGCACTGCTGCACACTCACCTGAAGTGTTGGCCCGACAATGCCGGTGATGCTCTAGGAAATAACCTTCCACACAGTGGCACTGGTGATGTCCCACACGATCTTCACACAGCTGGTCACAAACACCCCACATTTTGCAGTCATCAAAATCTGTCAAGTGAATAAGGCATATTTATAAACAACGCTTTGTATAAAAGGGATGCCATTATATTTGGGAAGCTGCAAGTTTGTCCTCTCTGGTTCCTTTGTACCTGTTTGCAAAACTGTGGCATGGGAAAAGAGGTCTTATATGTTTTTCCACAAACATTTCCATTTTCTGTTTCTGGATAACAACTGATGTTTGCTGCCCAGGGACCTATCTGTGCCCTTCCTTCTCCTCCCTGCCCCCAGAAAATAACCTCACACCTGCCAGTGGAATAGGAAAAATCATTGAAAGTGATGTCCTTGTCTACCCTCCACAATACAGAATATGTCTATGTTGTATTCTTCCTGCAACCAACCTGTACGCTTTCCAAAAACACACTCACGGCTGAATTTAAGCCCACTTTGAAGGAGAACCCTACCTTTATGTCAGTGCAGTGCTCGAGCTAAGAAGTCCTGCTAAGAGGCAGTGATTATTAGCTCAGACTTGGTACCATGCGAACAACTGTCTGATTTCCAATGAAAGCTGGCTGTGCACCAGAACCAGCCAGCAAAAAGTACAAAGTTCGCTTTGACATGCAAAATACCATATAGGTAGAGACTGCAGTTAGGGTGACCCAGCAAGTTCTCATCGATGTGCTATACAAGCAATTTCTAGGGTTGCTGCAGGATCTTTTACTTCTAAAATTGTGATATTTAACTAGTCATCTTTTAAAGACAAGGATTTAAAGACTCTGATTTTCTAAAACAAAAACCACTGTCTGGTGTTTCATCCTATGTGTGGTTAAAGCCCGGATTTCTGACACTACTTAACTCATGGTTTTGACATTAGAAGTCTGACTTACTTCACCTGAAAACCTGAGTAGAATCAGTATATTACATTGCTGGAAGCTGGTAATTCTACTCTTAAGCCAAAAAAAGGAGAAAATGAGAACTCGAATATTCTTCCTACTGTAACTTCTGGTTTCAAACATTTATTAAAACATAAGTGAAAATGAAATATTTCCTAGGTAGTACATTTTGGTACTCAAAAAAATGTTGTTCTCAGTAACCTTCCAGTATATAGTGAGCCAGAAGCAAACCAGAAGAGAAGACAAACTGAAAAGATTATGTTTGCAAATAGTAATACACTTTGCTAACATGATACTTTCATTCTTCTGGTCTTAAACCAAAAAAGCTGATTTCAACATAGATCTGGAAATATACACTACTGACTGTGAGCCATTCCCCCATGGCAAGTTTGCTCCCACTACAAACATCTGCCTAGATCTCAGCAAACCAAGACACAGTGACTTGGATTTATGAGCCAGAAAGAGACAGCTGGGTTTACAGGGCAGTCAAAGAACAACAGAAGACACTGAGACTGCACCAGGTTAGCGAATGTGTCCTTCACATACTTCCCACATAAGTGAAAGAACAGAGTAAATGTGGTGCCTGGAGTCAGTGCACTGATTCCTCCTCTCTATTAAGAGCAACCATGCTGTTGCTAGGCCTCCCCGTATTCTTGAAAATACAGAAACCTCATCAGACACTGAACACCTGGACTATTTCTAACGGCACAAACACCACAGCTTGTGTTGAAAACCCAGAACAGGTATTTATCCAGTTTCTTTTATTAGGCAGTGCAAAACTTTCATGATTCTGAAGTTACTCTATTTCCAGTTACCAAGAAAAATTATTTGTACTACCAAGGGTTTGTGCTACCAAGTTACAGCAGTTATAGAATAGAAATGAAACAACAAAATACCTTGCTTATCATTATGTTCTTGCAAATATTCACCATTTTAATGTAACTAATGTATGCACTGAACTGTCATACAGCCATTTCATAGAGCAAATACAAAGCACCCTTTTCATTTGGAGGTATGATGCTCTACTGCCTTCACATACAGCCACTTTCAAAAAGTACAAACCACTTCAATATCATTAAGTGTTTTTCCAGGCATACAACAAAACATATCTCTGGAGCAGAAACAAATTCTACCCATCCAACCATTAAAAACCTGTAAAAAAACGTGATAATAAAGCAACCATCTAAGAGTAGATCTTCTTAAACATAACCATATTCTATGTCTTTAATGGTTTCATTGAAAGAGATATTTATGTTATCTCTCTGGTTTGTTTCTGTGTCACCCTGCTGCCATGGTATTACTTAAATTTTTATTCTTTTTCTGACTCATGAGATTTCCTATTTGCCAGTATATTCACCCATCTGGAACTTACCTTTCTGGAATCCAGACTTTCCCAATAAGCTATGAGAAGGTACTAGATATCTGCAGTCACTGTACTTCACTTACCAACACAAGTACGGCTGTCATTACTACTGATTATATATCCTGCAGGGCAATAGCACATCCCTCCTGATGGAGAAGAATGACAGCGATATTGGCAACTCAGAGCAGCACAGTTTGATATGTCTAAAAAGGAAATAAAATAGTTCAGAAACACAATTACATGTATTACCAGTAGAACATGTTTTTGCCTTACTAATAGTTACAAAGCTGTAGTCTGTATGCTTTTGATCCTAATACATACTGCAGTGTCTGCCCGCCGTGATGTTCGTTTCATCTTCTCCCGCAGGGCAGTCGGCAGTCCCGTCACACACCTTCCCAACAGGAATGCAGTGCCCGGAGCCAGGGCAGGCCCACTCTCCCGGGTAGCACTCATGGCGACCACTTTCTAAAGGAAAGAAAAACAAGGATAATTGAGGAATATCTTTCAAATAATACTTAGAATTTCTTCCTTAACAGCTTCCCAAAGCATCTCTGTCCTTCATTACTCAGCTTCTGGTTCTTGCACACAGTTGGGAAAGACTAAGAAAGAACCATCATCTCTACTTCCTTGTCATTTTACCTTCTAAGTACAATGCAAACAATACTCATGCCGACTTGTAAATCCTTCTAGTTTTCTGTGTTGTAGAACCATTTAACTTAAGACTAACTGGTACACCAGAAATGGAATGAGAGTTTTCTGGTTTCGAAACATGCAAAGGCTGTCTGGATAGATAGAATAATGCTCATTGTAGGAAAGGCTGATGAAAAAGAAAATGGTGCACTTTCATTCATTAACATTTCTGTTTCTCGCATAACAAATCTTGGTAAAACTGAGTTATTCTCATTTTTAACCAATTGATTTTGGTTATTAGGCACCTTGTGTCTCTTAATAGGTGACCTGAAAAAATCTCCACAGGAAAAATAAGGAAGAGAAGATGAGAAAGAAAAAAAAATGATGACACTATATGCTAAACTTAGTTTGCATCATACTCATTATCACAGTGATAACTCTCATACACACCCCAATAAAAAATATTGTATAAGACAAAACAAACAAACAAACAAACAGACAAACAAAGAAACAAACAAAGAAACAAACAAAGAAACAAACAAAGAAACAAACAAACAACAACAAAAAACGAAAGAAATTCTAAGGTTTTCACAGAATTAAAATAGATTCAGAACATCTTAATTGGAAAAAAAAAATCACAGAAGTAGCTTAGGGAGGTCATCATTAGAAGTTAGCATTAGTATGTACCGCATCCTCTTTCATCTTCATTGTCTTCACAATCATCATCTCCATCACATATCCAGCTCTGATGAATGCAACGACCACTTGGGCAAGTGAAGAAGTTTCCTCTGCAGGTTGCATAAGCTAAGGAAAGAAACATGAGAAAATGAAACTAGTATAAGTGACAAAAAGGTTAGAAATAGTTATATTGTCTCATAGATGAATAATCATTCATAATTTCTCCCAAAAAATTGAGCCAGTTCTATATCTTGTACACATTGTAAACACTGATGGTTTGCTCTGGTTTTAGGTATGAACTTTATTTCAGAATGCTCTGGTTCTTTATATAAATGAAGATAAGTCTAAATTCATCAATTAGTAGTGCAACAAGATGCAGAGCACCTTATTAACAAGGTTCCTGAACATGGACATGACAAGGAGATAATAATCCAGACACCATGAGGTGAAATATTTGTATGCCTTGTACTCAGAGAAAGAGTAAAAAAGTCAATTAACATTTATGTCATAGCCCTCCATGGTTGGAAGGATGCTCTGCTAAGAGTTCAAAAACATCTGTGGGTCCTACAAAGGACAGGCACTGCCAAACACATAAAACAGAAATATTCAGGGGGTGTGCAAGGAGGTGTGTATAATCACACTATTGTGAGGTCCTTGGTAGGGCATAGCAACTATATGGCAATATGTGGACTTCCTACAATGCAGAATATAGAACTAACTTAGATCCTATAATCAGTGGGAGACCTTTTTAAATACATACATCACATGAGTGATAATTCAACAGCCATGATTCTGGCTGGAGATGCAATACTTTGGAATACCCTGATTGTGAAGAAAAGAACAAGCAAGAAATTTCCTTATGTGAACATCTGAAGGACAACCTTCTATACAGTTATCTCTCTGTTAAGTTGTACATTATAGTCACTGGGAATAACTCCCTTCTATTGGAAAATAAGAACGTGAAAGAGACACACATTTGAACAAAAACCAACAGCATGCTGCAGGTAACTGAGATTTCATAGTGAAGGAATTACCTTTGGGTCATACTGAAATAAGAAAACAGCAACAACCTGAAGAAGTGAAACTATATGGGTTAGGAAGCAAAATGTCACTGAATCTAGCAAATTCATATTGTAACCACACACCCAGGCACTTAGCAGCAAAGACCACCTGAAAAAAGTCTATCAGAGTAGAACTGCAATTTTCACCTTTCCATACAAAAAAGTCCTTGCAGCACAGTGGCCAGCTTTTGATGGCCATACAGCCAAGAGATCTACTTCCTGCCATCTGCTTGAACCAGTTCTTAATAAAACAACTAAAGAAAGTAGGAAAAAAAAGTCATACTGCAAGAGTTTTCATCACTTCCATCTCCACAGTCATCATCATGGTCACAGATAAAGGCTTGTGGGATGCATTCTCCATTAGCACACTGAAACTGTGTATTGGTACATCCATGTGCTGAAAGAGATTTTAGCACAGAAAGACATACAGAAAATCTGTCAGGAAACTACAATCTTTAACTTTAAAGAAGGACTATAAAGCATATTCATTTGGGATCACTCTGCATGTGGTACTTACTGCAATTAGCTTCATCAGAAGAATCTCTGCAATCAACTTTGCCATCACATCGCTGGCTTGCATTAAAACATGCTCCATTTGCACATGATAACTGTTCACATCTTGGGTAGTCTACAATAAGAAATCCTTCGGTATTAGCATGAATGTTAGACTATAGTGTATTATGAGTTTTATATACCCAGTGTCAACAGAATATCTTGATTTATAGGAAAACAAAGAAGAAATACAAAGCTTCCCATACTACTACTGGCAAACAACCCATTTATTCAGTATACCATCTCCTCCAACAGATATTTAAGAATAACGTCCTGACAGATGCTACAAAACCTCACAAGAAACAAGGGAAAAATCAGATGCCCTCCTGCACTGCAAAAAGATTTGCAACCCAAGCAGTTTACACTATGATAAAAAACAATGCAACATGAAAGGAGATCAAGTGGTGAACATTTATTTTTATTTACTTGCACCTCAGTTTTATACTTTATTGATGCCAATCAAAGTGCTTAGGTAGAAAAGGAATTCCTGAAATTTACAGTTCCTAGGTCCTCTTAGAACGTCATGAGTTCTCACACTCAGAAACTTCAAGTTTTTGTGGCTTTTTTCTAATTAAGCCAAAGACATTAAACTTCTAAGTCCACCATCAACTTTATGACCTTTGGTTTTTATTACTTATTTTCCCATTCCCAAACCAGAAAAGATTCTGCAGAATGAATTATTTTACTGTTTCTGCCTGTTCTACTTATGTAGGTGGCCTACAGGTCAACACAAGGGATTATTTCAAACAACTTAAAACCAATTCTGAAAATACTTATGCATACAGACAGTGAGTTCAGTGGAACTATCCAACAAATTAAGCATGTGCACGTGCTGGAGTTGAGTAGGAGAACATGAGCTTAGTTTAGCTCATTGCCATGTAGACAAAAGTTACTTATTTCAAGAAAGCTGCAAGTATGAAAGCAAATAACTGCCATTTTTAGAAGTGAGATTATTAAACCTTTGTCTCTATACAAAAATACAGGCAGATAAATGAACTCAAGAAACAGAATAATCAAATTTCATTTTGCACCTTTTAGATTTTCGCTTTTAATTCTTATCCCATTTTACTTCCATCCAAGTTAATAAAGCAGAGAGCAGGTTTTCACTTGGGCACATTTTTCATTCATACTCTCGGAATTCAAAACATGGATTATAAAATTACTCAAGCAGAACTCAGAAAAGCTTTTTTCCAGGCAGTGGCAAACTCACTTCTACTGTTCTATATATCATCACATTCCCACTAAACTTCAATCACCTATGAAATAAAAGCTTACATTATTTTCTTTCTTTCACCTTGCCTTTAATTGTGAAGAGCCTCCAACATGAACATTGTTTCACTTATCTTTTCCTCTCAAGAACCTTTGGCTAATTGCAGCAAACTGAAAATAAGAGATCTTTTCCCAGTGACTACGGTTCCTAGAAGATAATACAAGCTTTGTGAAAACGAGGAAATCCAACTATGTTCATTCCAGTGCTCAGGAAGAAAGGGAGCTCTTCTTTCTCTCCCCTTCCTCTCAGGCATCTCTTTTTCTTAGCCAAAATACTTCTCCACAATCTGTCTTCCCTGCGGTATGCCAGCATCTCAGTTGTAAAATATAAACAACTGGCAAATGACAGATGAGGCACCTTGCTCTTTGTAACCCATGAAGTTTTGGGGCACCAGTTGCAAACACATTTAAATGGCATGTTTTGATATACAGACATGGAAAATGCTTGAAATCCACATCACAGGAATTGCTAAATCTACGTTGTTTTGCCCTCTGTCTAACACTGTTGTTCTCCAAGCTGGAAGCAAACCCACGCAAAAACAGTAACAGGAAACAGTTGCACTTCTAAACTCTCCCTGGTGGAAGTATTTCCTTCAGCCTGAACTTCTGCCTTGCCCTGTAGATGGTACATGTAACTTGTCCGATATCAAGGACATTAGCCTCTGACCATGGCCCTTTCCTTCCTGCTTGGAGTACAACCCTTATGATATCTTCAGTTCTCGATTTTTGCTCACTTTCAACCTCATCTCTGCAAATGCATCCACCCTGCTTCTCACTTCCAGACCACAACAGCTATTTAGCGTAGCGAACGAGAGGCAAGAATGAACAGGTTAGAGAGCTGACCCATGGCAGCAACTCAACACCCAAATTAGAATTAAAAATCCAGATTTTTCTGGGCCTCCATTCAGCCCCTCAGCCTCAAACAATACATCTTTAAATTCTTCCCCTTTCCCTCTCATGGCCTCAGAGCAGTGCTCGGCCACCAGAGCTGTGATCAGGAAGATTATTCTGTCAGTCACAACAAAGCAACACAGACATAGCTGGGATTTTCGCTTTTCAACTACGAAGCTGAGGCAGGAGAGAGAATTCTACCTTTAACTGAAAGAGACAAAGTACATAACACAGAAAAATGACACCAGTATTGGCTGCTTACTCCAAAAAAGTATTTGTTACCCCAAATAATATGCCATTTCATTCTACATTTCTAAAGTTTTAAAATGGAAGTATTTCATAGCTGCTGACTATTAAGAATGCCGGAAAAACAACCTAATACATCTATATATTTAAAGAAATTTTTTTAAACCCAGCATTTTATGAAATTATAACAGCTTCAACGCACTAATTATATGACCTGTAGCTGAAACATTGTTCTGATGTTTATCTTAGCCTCTACTTGGGTAGTTTTCCCTTGCTGTTAATCCCATTAGCAGTAAAATGGACTAAGGCTTTGAATTCCTTTGTTCTATTTTTCTACATGTTTAATTGCTGAGTTACTTCATATTGGTGACATTTTATATTTGACTAGTTTCTTAAATAATGTTACTTATTCAGCAACACAATTTTATCCTCTTTACAATCTAAATCTGCTTCCAGAGAGATCAGTGAGTGCAAGGCATAAGTAAACAGACATGATAAGTTTGCATATTTTTATGCTCCGTGAAACAACAGTATCAATTCTATATAGTTTTTTTTCTTTCATTGCTCATGAAAGTTTCATTTTTATTTATGAAACCATTAAATGTAAATTAAGTAAGGGAAAAATAATTACAAAGGAAAAGGCCCAAATAGTTATTAATATATTCATCTTATATTTTTTATATCAGTTAATGTGGAAAAGGAAATGGATTAAACAGTGAGGAAAATTAATATTCAAAGCAAATATTAGAATCTGCTTTAAAACATTAAAATATAGCACTTATACTAATCCATACTGTATAGCTGATCATAAAAATTGCCAAATTATTAATGTTATGTTACGGCTTCTGTTTAAAGTTCCAGGCCTTGAAAAGACAAAAAAATCAATAAAATTAACCAGTCTTTCTGGAAAGGTCTTGTCATTACATTCTTCTTAAATGTCTTGTCTTCAGCACCATCGCATTTCTGTAAACTAGTCCAACACTCCTACTTTCAACTTTCTAAGTCACAGTCATTCTTCTGTCTTAGAGAGACTGTCAACACATATTGTAATAAAGCAGAGTGGAGGCTGTTGAATGATGCGAGGCAGTCCTGCTCCCCGGGGCTGCGCCTGCTACTGGCCGGCACAGCAGGGACTGGTTTGCTACATGGCAGCAGAGCGCTACTGCTAAGGTATCTAGAGGCCCTTTTCCAAACTGCCTCTCCATTTACCTAGTGGAGAATGTTAAACATGAAATAAAATGGGCACTTCAATTTTCAAACATCACAGCATCTTCTAGTCTGAAGAAAGAACTGTGAGTATTGTCTTTAGGACTCCACTCCCAGCCTGCTGCAGATTCCGTGCATTATAACGATCATACCATTTCATCTGTCTATTCCATAGCGTATTCAATGACTACTCATGGATTTCTCAGAGGTGCCGAGCAGTTCCTCATTTTTAATTCACAGATAATGCATTTTTTAAACAAATAACTTTTCTTCAGGATTTTTGTAACGTGTCATAGATTTGCTACATTAAGTTATCAATCTCGTTTCTTCCTCTAAACTTTAAGATAAAAAATGCTACGCTACAGAAGATATTCTTCCAGCAATGGTATGGGGTACTTTGCATCTTGGCTTTTGAACATGTGTGTTGGTGACTTCAGAACTGGCTGTGGGTCTGTCACATGGAAAAGTTCCAAGCCAGTTGTCTCAGTAACCTTTTGTTTCAGAGTAGCATATACTTCTAACTCACCTTTCATTCTACAGAATGTACGTTTTAGCCACTTGGGAGTCAGGGAAAAAGTGCACTAGCAGTTGACTGACCATGTAACGTGCTGGTTTTCCTTTGTACAGCATATGTCCATATGCCCTTTTTTCTTCCAAGTGCAGCCATTAACAACATTTTAATTCTTGCTTCTTTATCCAATCCTTAGCATCCCTAGCTTCTTTCCCCACTCTCCACCCTGGGCCTGGTTCTGAGCAAAGTTTACAGTTATGTCTTTTTCCCAAAGGCACACTTAAGTTCTAATAGCTGAAATAGCAGCTCATATGTTATTATACATGTCACTTATGACATGTAAATCTTTAATACCAACAATGGACAGGTATGTTGTTACCCACTGCTGTGTAGGTATTAGGCAAAAACATCTCTGAAATACATAGCCTCTATTCTGCAGCCAGCTTGCCTTTCCAGCAGTATTCAACCCAGGCCAGGATCTAGAGAGGTTGTCACCAGTCAGGCAGCCTCAACTCTGTGGAGACTGAAAAAACTACCTGTGCATTTTGTTGGCCCACTATAAACAGCTTATCTGAATACAGTATGACCCAGTGTCACTTCGCCTCCACAGGCAACTGCAATCTAGAATACAAATGCTTTTAAAAGTGTCAAAGTCCCTCAAATAAATGTTTTGGTGTCAAATTCCGCTTTTCTGTACAGATTATAGTTACCACTGATTTCAGAAGGAGTATGCAAAAAAAAAATGAAAAAAATGGGCAAAGTTAGCTCTGAGTCTCCTAAGGCTTTAAGTCATTTAAACACGGTTGCTTTTTTCCAATGCAATATTAACTTTCAGACCATCACAAATAAGAAGCCCTGATTCTATGGCAGCAGTCTGCATTTGAGTGCTGCAATAACAGGATTTGTATCAGAACATCAGCTCTAATACACCAAAGAATCTGAAATGAAATTCTCGTAACAAGCAGCATATTGTGGTCATCCTGTCTGTCAACAAGCCCTTTAATCTTACAAATTTATTAAAATGCCACAGAGAGATGAGATGAAACCAGATCTAGTTCTAAGAGTTAAGACTCACGGCAGACTCTTTCATCTGTTCCATCAGTGCAGTCCTTCACGCGATCACACCAGTACGCACTCGGGATACACTGTCCATTGGAACACGTGAACTGCTGACTTGAGCATGTCCTTCCCGCTGCAAGAAACAGGCACTCAATCAATCAGTCTTTTCCATCAATACAGATTTTTTATGCAGAAAAATATTTTCCCTCTTCCTCCTTCTTAACTACTCCATCCTTCTCACAAATAGTAGCAGAAGACTTTCTCCTCCTGTACCTTTGTGTACTCAGGGAGATTAAAGAACACTTGACAAGCACATGGCAGGTAACACAGCTCTACGAGGTCTGCTTTTCTACCTTGAAGGCATTGACCTCCACGTGAAAAATCAACTCACTATAATTGTTCTGCCTAAAAGACTGAACTACCAGTTCTCACTGTTTTAAAGTTTTCTCTATTATTTTGTTTACCAGGTCAAAATCTGCCAGTAACTGTAAGTTATGTGGTCAACTAGAATGCCACAATGTAAACACAGCAGAGCTAGAGGTAAGGTGCTATTTCTAATACAGCCAGGGCCTCAAGAATCAGGAATATTTTACATTCATAACTAATAAAAGATTGAGAATGAGTCCATCTCTTCTAATGACAGCTGTGTCAGTGAAAAGCAACCACATAAAACTCTGCAAATCCACTCTGATTCCACTGCAGCTAAATTACATTGTCTGTTCTTCTTAGGCAAATTAATTGAATCTGTGAAGATGTAGCTGAAGGGCAAAATTACTGCAAATTTTTCCTCCCTTCTGTCCCCTGCATGTTTGTTTCTTTGAAACCTATGCTATATTGCAACAACATCCCAGTCTATACACTGGCATCTGGTCTACTGCTTTACAAGGGCTCTTTATTACTTCTTCTGTCACCAGTATTCCCAAAGTAAGATCAGCTCCTGGGATACTGGTGTCATGAGGTGAAACAAGAGCCAGACAGTAAACCAAATTTGTTTTAATCCTGCCTGTGTGACTTACAGAGCTGTTCGCCATTCTTCTCAGGAAATAGTTCTAACCTTTCATGAAGGAAAAGCTCCTCCCGGATTCCCAAGCACAGAGATAAAAAGTTTAGAAGAATAAAAACAAATACCAGGAGCTGGCTCAAAACCAGCAAGCAGCACAGTGCTGCTGCATAGTTACTGACACTCATGATTAACCAGTACATGAAGAACAATGTTAGAGTGACCCAGTTCAAAAGTCAACTCAGAACTGTTGCTCATTTCACATTTTGTATCTACAGATTCCTTAGTTAAAACATAACCAGCAGTTATGCTGACACCTCCAAGGAAGAGGGGAGCAAAAAACAGTTAACCTTAGTTCCAATTTGTCAGTCCTCACTGGGAACAATATCAAAATATTAAAAAAAAACTGGGTCTGTGAGCAAAATCCTTCCAAAACTCAAACCTGTGAACCTCCCCAAAATCAAGGACGTTAGCGAGTAGCTCCATAGTTGTCCAGTTTAAAGAGATTATCCAAAAATTACATAGAATCAAAAGGAAAACAAATGAATCTTATCCTCATCACTTGAAGTAACTTCTAATACTGGAAGTCGCAAGAAATCCGTTCTTTAGAACATGACAACACTTGTTCTTCTTGCCTTATGCAATAATGCAGAGGATGTATTTTGGTGCAGTAATCATCTCAGTTCGCTGTTCATCACTTTGGCATGTACTTAACTGTATGCAGCCCTTAAACTGCTTAGTCATGAAATTCGAAAATCAGAGTAACATATTTTATTATGTGTGTTTATCTTGCTATCGATACCGAAAAAAAGAAAGAGCTGATGGTTCTGGCTGTTAGGCTGCTAAATTATTTCTTTGCTCTAAAATATAATGAGAACATTAAACACTTTAGCTTAAAACAGCAATTCAAACATGGTTAATATACTGTTTAGCATATTAAAGTGAAATACTAATAGGAATTATGTCCTAAGATTAAGCTGTTTCAATGATAATGAAAAACTAGAATTTCACCTCACAGGAGGATTTTTGGTATTTCTCCTCTCTGAATACGAGAAAGAACATCTCTGGGTATTTTAAATAATAATGACATCAAATAGCATCACTGAAGATGGCACAAGAATCTTAAGCAATGTTCACTTCAACTGCCTGATAATTCTTCCTTTTTTATATACACAAATAAATTTAGAAATTTTCTACAAAGAAATTAATGGGGGTTTTTTTTAAATAATTCTGAGATGCCAGTGTGAATTTTGTTATGCAACAAATGAAGCAGCTTTTTCTGTGACTGAGACAGTATTTGGACCTGAGAGTACTATGCATATTTCACTATTTTCGGAGCTACTACATTTTTCATCAGCTATAAAACTAATATGCACTGTATATTTTTCTCTTTTTTTTTTCCCCTGTTAATTAACTGAAACATCAGTAATTTTCAGATTTCAAGAACTGAATATGTCTTTTTGGACATGTTTTATCTGTTTCCAATTTCAGATTATTTCATTTCTAGAAACTACTTTAGGGAGACTCTTCTGGTAAAAGCTGTACTTACAGCAGGCTTGTTTCTGTATGCTCTCAATACGCTACTGTGTGAATTACCTTATTTCACAAAGCTGGTATGACATTAGAACACAAAAACTTACGACATTGTTGATGCTCATCTGAGCCATCTTCACAGTCTTCCTCATCATCGCAAACCCATGACTGTGGGATACATTCACCATCAGTCTTACACTGAAACTGATTTCCCTCACAGGTAGGTTGTGCTAGTGGAAGCAATGAAAAAAAAAATGTCATTTCACAGACATGTAGGAAAGTACTTTCAAGGAAAAGAGTTAAATAAGGTAAAACAAGACTTCAGGTTCAAGTGTTGATTGACTGTAACTTCCACTAAACATATGAAGCATTTGACAAATGAAAGAAAACGGACCGAGCAGGGAGGGGAAAGTGAGCCAGCAGAAGGATGCTCGAAGGCAAAATTTAGTTTAATGAACTCCTGTGTGTGAATCGTCAGTTTTGTATCCCCCCCCTGGAGAGACAGTTTCCTCCATAAGGCAGGTCACAGCAAAAGCTTAAGGCTCTGAACTGCCCCTCTGGCAGAGCCTCTTTTTTTTCCCACTTATATATGGAATCATGGCAGCTTCCCTGGTCTCACAGGGGTCTGTTCATTTGCTCTCACTTTGCCTCAGGTGCTCTGTCCCTGGTAGAAAGGTCTTGCAAAACAAGCTCAAAACCCTTCCCTGTGAATTCACGAGGCAAAAGGGAGCATCAGGTCAGAACAGTGTGAATGTTGTTGCCCCAGCTCCACTCTGTACTTTTCAAATAGCCAAACGACCCAGAGCTGTCAGAGAGAAAGATCAAAATAAATGTTTGAAACTGAGTTACTGTTTGCTCCATCCCTAGTTAATACACCTGGGAAGAGTCACAAGGACAACAAAGTCCACTAGACAGGACTCTGGTCTTAATGATCTTTTTTCTCAGGATCATGGTTTTGCTGTACTGTAAAGTCAACAAGAAACACTTCGCGCTCATGGGATGATACACAAGCACAACTAGCAATGTAAGCAAAGCATCAAGAGAGAAAATCAAATCACTTTGTAGATTTAGAGAAGTATGAAATTACATTAGAGGTAAAGTAATTAGAGGCATAAAATTGATCACATACTACAGAATGCACTTTGTGCATACTTTTCTCAATTCTTGTTTTAAGAACTGGAGAATGATCTTGTAATAGAATTTTAAACTTAGGCCAGTTTTAGACAGTTTAAAACTATCTTCCTAGACACTTATGTGCCCCAGTACCTATAGCACATTAACACATTGTTTTTAAAAGTCCAATTAACTGAAAAAAATCTGAAAAGTTTCATTTTCATCTTCCTAATTCATCACATGTATGAAAATGAGAACAACTAACTTCATGCTTATGATAAATATAGTAGGTGTCAGGTTGGGGTTTTTATTATCTTTCATGAAGTCAGTGTGAATTTTACCTACTCCTTGTTCAAAGCCCAACCACTTCTTTCCAGTTGCAGTTCAGAACTAAGCTGAAATAGCAAGCTATAGGACAACAACGTTGTCTTACCATTTTAAGGTGTTCTTCATCCACAACTGCACTGGTTTTTGGAGCTAACTAAAGTGCTGAGCAACAAATCAAACTACCAAGCTGTGTGAACAATTTCCAGCTATTATATGGCTCAAGCAGCAAAGAAACAATCCAGTGTGAAAAGAACCAATATAAATTAGTCTTTTTCACTCCCCATCAGCTGAGGGGCAAAATCTGTCCTAACCTAGAATTTGGCTGATAATGACACCAGCCCACAAGAACTCAACACTAGCACCGCGAAGTTAAAATGCAGGTGAGTTCCTGAAAACAGACTATGGAGAGAATTTCTTCATTTTCACAACATTTTCACATTCAGCTTGAGAGAATCTTTTGCCATGGATACTACAGCCCATCTGAATGCAATTGTTGTCCCCGAACTGCTGACACTGAGAATAACATGACAACTAACAGAGACTGCATTTCAGGTGCAGTAGGTACAGCTTGTAATCTAGGGTCTGAAAGATATAAAGATTAAGAGCTCAAGTGATGCTGGTGGTAGCTGTACATACATCAAATATTCAGGATTACTGCAACAATAGAATACAGTACATTTCTACACCCACATAGAACCTAGCCCATTAGTCATCAAATGAAACAGCATTATTGGACACCCAGAATTTTTAAGGGATGGCTAAGTCAGAAGTTGAGCACCACTTGATTTTCTGACTAGCAAAGCAAACGGATTCAAGAAATATGATTCTTAAGCAGATTCTCCGGTAATCAAAAGACAACTAGGCGTTTTCTCCCCCTCTAGTATTCATTCTAGTACTACATGTACATTTGAGCACATTGGGATCTCAGTATTTCTTGTGTTACAAAAAAGCTGCTCTGTAGTTATTTCACTTACGGCAACCAGCTTCATCTGTGTCATCCGAGCAGTCTCTAGCCCCATCACACCTCCAGTCCGCAGGAATACAGCGACCATTGCCACAGCGGAACTGCCCACGCTCACACCCTGAGGCAAAGCAAAGCAACAAGCAGGTTGGTAGTACCAGCACATAAAAACACAGTGGAGTGAGCTGTCAAACAACTGTAACCTTACAGCATGGAGAGAAAAATATAATAATACAAAAAGGTAAATAAGTATATATACATATATATAAAATTGGGCCAAATCAAAATTCCTTAGATGTCTACACACCCAGTCAACCAGAATAAAAGAAAGAAAAGAACCAGCTCTAGATTGCTAGAAAATTCCCATAATTTTAATATATTTGCATATTACCCAAACAACAACAACAAAAATAACCTAAACAAGTCTCAGAGGAGCATCTACACTATAGAAACCTATTTAGCAGGAATAAATCCATTTAAATTCTCAAGCAGTATAGACCTGAATAAAGGTAAGACATCATTTCCCACATTATTTCTAAGGGATAAATGTGCTCAACATTAGTCTTCTCCAGACGCTCTAAGGATTTTAAAAAATAATAATAATCCCCTTAGCTGATGTGGAAATATTTTTTCAGCAGTGACCTTAATAATGTCCTAATATTTAAAATCTTTCCTCTGAAGTACAGGAAAGTATGTCTTCAGTCAATATTTGAATAGCAAATAATTTTAAAAGAAATTAAGCTTTCAGACATTTATGGCTGATCAGCAGCTATCCTGCTGTCATTCCTCCTACTTGACCTACTAAGGATTAAGACCTGATAAAGCAGCATTCATTCCCAGGTGTAAATGCAGCTGGATCAGGCCTTTATTAGAGTCGACTAATGAAATCTCTAGTCCCATAGGAAAGAGAAAATGTACTGTTTATGACCTTCTGTTGTGACTATGGCCTCATAAAAAGGGAGTGAACAGTTTTATAGGTCCCCAAAACAATGAACTATAACATAATCATGTTCAACCAAGCTCTGCTTCATGTTAATCTGTTGTCAGCACCTCAGAGAAGGGAACACTGAAAAACCCTGAGGTATTAGCAAAGCCCAATTCTGAAGAAAAAAAATCCTGCTTCCTGATTTAATTAATAGCTGTATGATTAAAACTACATCTTTCAATTATTCCAAGTGGTTTGTCCAGAGAAGATAATCTCAGTATGCATAAAACACAATCACCTACTTTTTGAATTTGTGATGACATAAATAACATGCTACCTTAACTTTCATGTAAAACCAGGCATATCAACACTGTCACATAAACACAGTTAAGTGATGTATTCCTAAGGGATATAGGCAAGCTACTTTATGCAAGGAATGTTCAAATCTGATTGTCTGGTAGTGACATCCTGATTTATAATGTATCCTGCAAATGGTCAAAAATTTCACTTGGATAAATGGTGGTACGGAGTGGTACAGGAGTATGTTCACCCAAATACCTTCTATAGACTAATGCATGATGGTGGTTGGTGGTGCAGGTCTGGGGTTGGTGGTGCAGGTCTCTTATCAACTACCTTTAAAACACAACAACCTCCCTTGCAAAAATGCCCTGAAGGAATGTACAAGTTCACTCTGGAATCCCAGGCCCTCTCTCTGAATTTTGCCCTACAGAGCAACATTTCCATAAGAGATTAGCAGTTAAAGCTCTAATAAACACAACACATATACCACCATTTATCAGCTGGAATTACTAAATCTGCTTGTATACTTGGTATATTATTGCTATTCAAAACCACTGAAACATTCATAGCCACTTAAAAAGAAGCTACAATACAGAATTTCTAATGAAACAGGCACTTATAAACAAGTAATATGAGCAATTTGTATATTATTTGTAAATAACAACTAGCCAAAAAAATTAAAGTACTATGTATAACACTGCTCATTTATCTCCTCTATCTTGTATTAAGTTAGTATAGTTAAACATACCCTTATAGTGATAAAAATGAGGAGATAACACTGATAAACTTTTTAGAAAGTGCTATAAACATAGCAGCCTTTGTACAGTATGAGAAATTGTAACTGAATGTTAACAGAAAACCTGCAAATCATGCAGCTCTATGCTCAGTAACGCTTTGCAGAACTACAGTTTAAGTTGTTCACACCTACAAACAATAAGCACTGTATCAATGTCCATTTACACAATTCTTCAGCAGATCTGCTATAATTAATTTAATTATGGCATTAGGCTTTTCAAATGTTGTCTTCCATGTTTACTTATAAATAAAGGCAAAGAGCTCTGAAACACCTATAAAAATACAAAAGACTGATACTTTACTAATCACTGTTTTATATTATCTTTAGAACATATAAAATTACATAGCAGAAAACAATGTTAATTCATTAAAAATACAGTCTTTGAAAATAAGTAATATGGAAGAAGCAAAAGTTATCTGCAGTATCAAGGGCACTTCTCACCAAGGTTCTAAAAAGCCTCTGTTTCAACTGCAAACAAAAACAATTCTAACCTTGATAAAGGAGAAAGTCATCAGGGGAAAAATGCATAATTACAAAATTACTGCTATGAATACCCAGGAGAAATATCCAGAATGAAAGAAAAATAACCATATCAGCAATAACCAGGTTTGTTACTGTAGACAACTACAGAGACCATTCGCTCAAAACTTAACTGAACACATTCCGCTACAAACAAGTACTGGAAAACTACAAGATTTGAAGAACTGTGATTTAGTTACTATGAATTTAGTTCTAGATTTTAAACGGTATTAATTAAATCAAAAATGTTGCAGGCATTATTCAATGCAATGACCTGCAAAGGAAGCACATGGAGCCCAAAAGAACCATTTCCAGTGGCACAGGCTGTGCCATGCCAGCCGGCGGCGCCTGCACCAGCATGGGCAGGGACTCTCAGATGACAGGGGGCATCCCCTTGGGTTTTGCCTTTATTTGAAGCCTAGATTCACTGAAGAATTAGTACCTACCAATTTTATGGAAGACTCTGCTTTCAATAACAGATTTTTTTAATGTCAAGGCAGCTGATGAATCAGTCAGACACTGCCAAAAATTAATATTAATGAGCTAATTTCCATAGAAATTCTGATATACTCTGACAGAGGCTGATAAAACCAGACATCTCTCTCAGGCAAACAGAATCCTTTTAGCAGGATTCCTGGAGGAAATAACCACTGAGTTTAATAACAAGCAACAAAACAGATAGTGTTCACTGTCATGCTTTCAATTTGCTGAAAGAGAAGAATCTAGGCGACATTTGAAAATCCAAAATGTGTTTCTGTACTTTTACTAGCATTCAGTTTTAGTCTTCTGACTGTGATTAAAGCACTACTAAAATATGGGCTAAAAAATGCACGGCAGACCTTATGAATTGCACCAGAATATAGACAAAAATAATCTGTTATTTTTTAACAAAAATAATTTTGAGATATAAGATCTGTTCTGACTGCTCAACAGGAAAACACCAAGGAAAAACTAAATATATATCATGTTTAATATAAACCAGTCTAGTACTGAAAAATGCAAACCAAAAATCAGGAGCATACTTATTTGCCCCAATATGTTTGTGCAGAAATACTTAGATTGAGAATTAAAGCTTTAATTCAATCCTCTTGTACTAAAAGCAGAATTTTATGTTTGGCTTATAAGGGAAACCAATACTGCCCACTCTCTGCCACTCTGCAGTACTTTAGACTCCTTTCAGTTCCTCTCTGAACAGTTCTAGTCTCTCCTGCTTATTTCGTACATTTTCTATAATATCTGCCTATTCAACCTTGAAGTCTCTCATACTTTTAACTACAACTCCAAACCTATTGAATTCTATTTCTGATTCACAGAGTAAGGGCACTGTGACTGTCTATTCTGACTATACAGAATGGGCCAAACCCCCTCATTCGTTTGTTCTTCCTGCTGCTCACAAAACCTTCGAGAACTGTTAACACCTCTTTAACAGTAAAGCTTGAATAAAAGATTTAAAATTATGAAGAATGCATTAAGGCCAGGGTAGATGGTACCACTCTCAAACTGTCCACTCAAAAATGAAACTTCCACTACTGTGATTACTTCAGGAATCATCTCTCCCAACAGATTTTTTGTGTTTGAAAGACTAGCGTTCTTCAAGGCAATATTTCTTCAACTGAACAGTTTCACCTTTAACACATCTGCAGTTTTTCAACAAATAAGTGCAAATGGACTGTACATTACAAGCCTTTTCCACATAAATTTTACAAAAAGAAAAATAAATGACAAGCTTTCTTTTTTCCCTTCTGCCTTCCAACAAAGGGTTCTCTTTGTTCCCCTTCGGCCCCCAAACAGAACAGCCACTCCAGTGGCCTTGCAGGTAGAAGAATCCTGGAGAATCACCTTCCATGCGCTTTGATGTCAGAGTTTTGCCTAGCTTAATTACATGTCAAACAGCCTGAGGTTTTGGAATGCTCAGGGAGGGGAAGCTGAACCTCTGGAAATTCCATCTCTCTTCTACCACACTAATGAAGAAAGAAATAAAATCCATACTATTGGAAAAAGCGTTGCTTACTATTGTAAAATGCCCTGTGATACTGAAAAGTAGTATTCTGTTAGCAATTACAACAGGCAAATGAACAAAGATTATTTCAAATATAAAGAAAAACAGAGTCTGATAAAACTATGCTGAATTTCGTATACCTTGAGACAATATTTAACTTCTAGTCTTCCGACACTTTAAACTCCATTATATTTAATACAAACTATTCAGATTAAAGAAAACCCACAGACCTCACAAGCATTTATAGGTGTTACAGAAAGCAGTACAAGATTTGTCTTCAGTCTTCAAGACTTTGCAACATAAAATGTCTTTTGTACCTACATGTCCCTAAAGCAGATTATATTAGAGAAATAATTTTAACAGACAACATCAACAAAGAGACAAATGTGAGTCTGCACCGACTTCCCATGATGGCAAGATCTCTGTATACAGATGGATAGGTGGACAGGAGGCTAGTCAAGGGACAATCTGAAGGCAAAGAGCCACCAGAGTTGGAAGCATTCCTAGACAGAGACTCTTTCTCTAACTCTGGTGGTGTTTAAGAGCGATCCATGCGCTACTCTTCACAAAAGTTCTCTACTCTGGGTTTGAGTCTGTTTATTCTTCTGAATGCCAACAACACCATGTGATGCATGTGCAGAAGTACTTTGTTTATTTAATTTAATTGTTTTATTAAGCACTCCCCAGCCTTCAAGAGAAGATGGAGACACTTGAGAAAACTTTCTGGTACACAAACCTTACAGATTATTGGGGAGGGTTGGCAAAGAAGTGGAAATGAGAAAAAGACTGAACTTGAAGCAACAGATTTGGTTCTCCACTGACAATAATTGGAGTAAGCAAACTGGCACTTGCACAGATTCCTCAAAAATGAGCAGAAACCCACTGATGACAACAATAAAATAGCTTTTACTCCACCAAACACTAGAAAACAATACTTCTAGCCATTAACTCCTAAAATCCACCCACATGTAGAACTTTTTATATTATTGGATTATAAATAGAACTGATAACAGGAGGGTGAGAGGGATTAAAACAGAAGAGAAACTTAAGTTTCATTTTTGCTCATTTGTTTCTTTCTCTAAGCCTACCTGAAGATGCAGAGTCTGTTTCCATCTCATAAATGAGCTAGGTGTTCCATATTCAGGGGAGAGGAAATTTTGAGTAAACCATATCCTGAGGTTCAGTGGAATGACGGGGACCAGAAGCTGTAATAAATAGATCTTGCCTGTCAGAGTAGAACCCAAAACCTACATTTTGAACTTTTACTCACTGACTAAAAAATTCAAGAACAAAAGTGGAAATTTTGTCTTTCAGTATGGACTTAGAAATACCATCTTTCACTGCAGCAACAGCAGATTTTTACAGTTTCCTTTTCAAAATCATTTGCCAAGAAGTGGGGGAAGAAAAAAAGTCTGGAGACAGCAAAATCTACATTATATTCTGTGCTTTGTGTCTGTATGTTCTTGCACATACAGACACTTGTCAACTAAAATCATTGTTAAAACTAAAGCTCTCATTTTAATAATGCTCACATGCAAACTCTTTTACAAAAATACTTAAAATTAGTGTATTCTATGTTAAACTATTTGTTTTCCATTAATACAGTTATGAAAGGACTTTAGATTCATTTCTGCTAATGCCTCAACATAAATCCAAGAACTACAGAAATTTAGGATTTTAATCTACTGAAACTAAGCATGAAAGCTTTCCTGCAAAGCAAAAAGGTTCAGGTCTCCTGCAGACAACAAGTTCAAAGGAATGACACTGTAAATGCCTCCTAGCAACATTAAAGATATTCATAATCCTCATCCTCTCTACCTTACTTTATTAATTGAAAAAGCAATGCATGCAAACAGCCTGATAAAAACAGTTTATAAATTCATTTTTAACAAATCTATTATTTTTTTTTCAAGTATAAGCCTGGACCAACAAAACTAATAATAAAGAGAACAAGATGCTAATTTCCTGATAAACTTCTCAGAAAAAACCCTCAGGTTTTTGTGGCTGTTGTTTTGTTGTGGGTTTTTTTTCCTCTCTCTCAAAGCTCTGATATTCAGAACAAAATAACCAAAATAACTATGGTTTCTACATTATTTCTTTAAAAACAGCCATTCTGGAAAAAGTAAAGAAAAGATCAAGTTATACAGTATTGTAAAATTATTCTCACTGATCCTAAATGTAAAAAAAATAAACTTCTTAAATATAAAATCATGACGGTTTCTTCATCATACACACTCACAAACAGCACATATTCATATTGCGTATCTTTACCATAATAAAGTACTATAAACAAATTAATCGAAATCAAGTTCCTTTACAGTGTTGCTTCAATGCACACATTTTTTAAAAAGCAATAAATGAACTCTTACTGTCTTCCTAGTCCTTTAACAAGGTAGGAATAAGAAATAATCCTTTTAAGCAAAGGCTAATTCTAACAGACAGGAGGTGATACTATTTTCTACTGATGAAGTAAATTATTCCTGATATTGTGCAGACGTGGCTGCTTCTTCTGTTTAAGTCACTATCAAATTTATTGTACTTCAGTGATAACTGATAATCAGCCATTAATTGTTACTGGACACTTTCTTTAACCCCAACTGCATATGAAGTATTTTCCAAGGTGAAACTACTAAAAACTATTTGTACTCCTTTCTTAGAGAATTCAGTGAAGTTATTAACTGTATGGCCAAATTCAAGAGAACCTGGGTTTGCAGTACTGAAAGATTCGCCTTCATAATACAAAAAATGGATTAAAGACACATCACACGTAAGGAACACGTTCCACACTAAATTGGATAACCTCAAGCAGTTAGGTGTGTTAATCCACATAAATCAGTCGTGATTGTGTTAGCTGGCCCTGTGGATCTCTAGGGAAACACACATTTCTGAGCCTTCTGAAATCCCAGAAGCTTCCTTTTCATGAATGGCACATTAAATATGCAAAAATCTGTTCTAATTGACCAATTGACATAAAGATGAAAAGGAACAAGCAAACACAGTAGAAATAAAGACACCCCCCAGCTACTCACAGAAGGAAGCATCCCAAACATTTTCATAAGAATGAACCTTGCTAATGGCCCCAAGGCTGCTGTAAAATTAAAACTGGGTAACAGAGCAGGGGGGAATATGACCAAAGGAGGAAAATCTTCAAGACTAGGATGTATTTACAACTACACAGTATGTAGAAAATGAAAAAAAAAAGTGCTTAAAAAACTTAGATAGAACATGTACAGTATGTACCACTGAGAAAGTCCAATAGATGCAGTAGCAAATGATAAAACCTTCTCAGGCAGCTATTGTGTTTTTGAGAGTTGTACTGTTTTTTAAATAAATTTTTCAACCAATCTGTTCTCAAAGTTAGACCCTGTGCTGAGACGGTGAACTGCATTCAATGTAGTCATGCTCTCCGGAAAGCTGATGAGTCATTGTAGCACTAGGATTGGAAGCCTCTTACTGAGACTCATTCCGGTTTGTGACAGTGAAATTGTGTAATTTTTTTCTATTTCTTTTGTGTATTATTGCCAGATTGAAAATTGCTATGCAATCTGACACTTTGTCAAATCATAAACCTTACTGGAAAATTCTTCCACAGGTTATTAACTGAAAAATGAAACTTGTCACGCAAAAAACAAACCACTTTCCCTTACAGATAATAATCACAGTAAGCACACAGAGTGAAAGCTATTTCTCTCTTCCCACCACAGAACCCATATCTATAACAAAATTCTTCACTACTTGTGTAACACCACCATGCCTAGTGAGACTCTCAAGCAAAAAAGATAATTTAAACTGTGTCCCAAAGCTTTACATGCATCATTTTGCACTTCAAAAACAAAAAAAAATCATCATGTACAGTCATCCTTTTGCACTTCAAAAATAGCAACTGTTACTTGTTGCAAACTAAACATGTGAGAACATTTTCAGAAAAAACAGAAAAACTGAGGTGTCCATGCAGAACAGACAGATCATGTGCTGCAAATATCCTGTATGCCTAGATAGACATTCTAATGCTACTCACTACTACTGTCCGTGACATTAGAAACTACATATGTTGCTTTGGATGCCTCGACACTCACCACATTTCTCCCTTATTCAGCAGTGACTCAGTTTCAGCGAGCAGCTGAGATCTATGGATGGTCACTACTTATCAGGCTTCTTGAAACGGAAATTCCATGTGCTAAGGCAAGTCTGAGTAAAGGAAGGATCAACTGAACTGAAACAACAATGTTGTCCAGTGTGCTTGCACAAAAAGCAACTTTATCTTAATAAACCTGAAAATGACCAATAACAATTAAATCGTCCATGGCTATTTGATTTTTAAATGTGGTATATATTCTTCATACTTTTCAGTTTAAAAAATAGTTTTTTAAAAAAATCCTTTAATCCAAATAGTAATGAGTTCGTCAAATTAAAAAGGTAAAGTCCCTAAATTCATCAGAAGAGAATAAATAGAAGACACATCTCCCACAGAAACATTACCCTTCCTGTCAGCCCCAATGGAAGCATTTTATTTAGACCTCCCCTAACCAGACAAACTCTACAACTGTCAGATTTACTCACCCTTTTGGATTTATTAAGGATGCTTGATTCTGCTGACACTTCCCTTCATCGGTGGTTGCTGGGCATAATATTTTAAGTAATTCTTTAAATGACATTTGCTACCTCCTGTAAGCAGCATTCCAGGCACAGAGGTGAACAGCAGGGAAGAAGGGTCCCCTGCTCTACCCTGTGTAGCTGGGTAAGCCCTACACTTGCTGCATCCTTGGAAACACAAGAGCAGACAAGTATAATACTGCGTACAATGTACTTACTGCCAGCAGCAAGCACGCAAAGCCACAGGAAAGGTGCATGTTGTCTCCCAAGTCACACAGTGGTAGCAAACATGACATAAATTACACTGCCCACGGAACTGCAGGCACGAGCAACCTTCAAATCATATTCCCCTCCTCAAAGCATCAGTCTTTCAAAATGTCTGCTAGGCAGAAGATTGGAAGCACACCTGCTCTACTGCCAGCCAACAAGTCAGGATCTCTAGACAGAATGTTTAGTGACCACGATCTTCCCTTAACTGGGTGATAATTTGGGTCTGTCTCTACAACATTATAAAATTTCTTGGGATTTAAGTCTCTGAGAATTGTATCGGACATCTAAAAAAAAAAAAAAAGGGCAATTGATTGCTAAAAAATGGTGAGGAACAGTTTCTGTTACCTAATAGGTGATGAAGTCTTAAAGTATTAGTATGGATAAAGTACTTAATCAAGGTTGGAGCTTTTACCTCTCAAGGAATTTAAATTTTGCTACCAATTATTTCATTGATTTTAACTATTTTTTTTTAATTTCTTTTTTCATCAAACAAACCAAGAGACACCCAAATTTCTAAAGGATTTAAAGTTCAGCTTTAAAGTTTTATTATACTTTGTTTTTTTCACTGCAAGACAACCATTTTATAGTACATTCTGTGGCAGCCTTAATAAAGTTGAAAACTGCAAAACTGATAAAAGCTAGTAATAACAGCATTCTTGCATTTCCACTGTTAGATTGACATTTTTTTCGATCGCCTACAGTTAGAACACAAATTCCATGGCACGACATCACTTCTGCAAGCGCCAGAGGAGCCTGATTGTTGTTGTTGCCCTCTGTCCTCACGCAAAGTTTCCGGTGAAGCAGACGGACGGACGGCCTCACCAAAAAGATGAGCCACAACCGAGCCACAGCTGCGGCTCTGCTCAGGTTTCCCATTGGTTCAGTCAACAGAAATTTATCAAGGCTCAGATTAACAACTGAGGTAGCTGCAGTTTAATTACTCCACTAAATACCTATCATGTACTGCACAGGTAACAAAAGAATGTTTAGTACTTTGCTACACCTACAGAATACTAGGAACAAAAATTAATTGTCAGTGAGGCTTTAAAGTGCATTCTGTGGCTGACTTCTTACAGAAAAGTCAAAGCTGCAAAGCTAATAAAAATAGCTCCTATATTCATATGGAATACACCACAAACTTTGTCACTTATTTCAGACACAAACTGTGGCTTGTTTATTTCACATGAAATGGTTTAAAAACTTGTTAGATCTCATAGTTGTAAAAGTTATTTTTATTAACACAGCTAGAAGGCCAACAAAAGCTGCAGCAGCATTCCATGTGCTTGGTTATCAGCCAACTCATTTATTGCATTGCAGGTTGAGAATAGCCCTACAATCCTGCTCAGAAGTGAACACGTGAGCAGTCCCATTCAAGTGAAGCCATCTGTTTACACTCGACAACTTGACAAAAGGGTTTCCCGCAGTGCTAGCACTGGTTCACTATAGCCCTGGTGGGACCACTCCTGCAACCAGCATGCTGGCCTAGCACTGCTTGTATGTTCCCAGCAGTAGCCCTAAGCAACGGCTGCACGGCCAGCTGAGCCAACCCACTGACCTACCATAGGAAAAGGGGTCTCTCTCGTCCTCTTTCCAGCTCCTCTCCTACTCCCACTTGATGCTAAGGTTCACTTTCACACTCCAGCACCTACAAGACCTTTCTGCTTGTTGCTCTAAATCACCAAGCCACCAGGAAACCACCTAATTCCCTAGGCCTGGTTTAGTTTTCCTCCAGGTTTGTAAGGGCGAGCAGCTCACAGAGCTATCTGCAGAGCAGTGGTGCTGGTGCAAAGCAGCAACACGAACTCAAGGCTTGGCAGCAACACGGGAATGGGACATTGGAGGACAGAGGGAAGGAGAGTGGAGCTGCCTGCTCCCAGCAGCAGTGAGCTGCTCAGCTGGCTCATCACTGCTCAGGAAACTGGACCCTTGGGTGACAAGGTATGACAAAGGCTTGATCAGCTCTAGATGGGGTTTCCCACTGATGTTGAGTGATGTGAACTTTACATAGCAAACTTCCTTCTTCTGGGCAAACCTGGGGAGGATTATTGATACATGTATGTGCCCCAGTTCTGCAGGCTCTATACTGCCTTAAACTAAACTAAGCTCTCTGGTACATTTATCTGATAATGTGCACAATAGTTTCTGAAGATAAAAAACATTACCTAGAATCTAAATATATGAGTGAATATATCAGTGCCTGTGATACCTTGTGGACTTTTTTTTTTTTAAGAGAAGCCACAGAACATGACTACAACCCCCACCTCTGCTCCACAAAAGCATAAGCCTGCAATCCCCATCAGAGGGAGTCCCTATTGGAACAGATCCCCATTCTTCGACTCAACTCAGCAGGGTGTATCATGACCTGCTTGTGCAAGAAAATAATTGGGCAGACACACTGCTGCTGTAAACAGTGCCCTTTTGCTGAAGATCTGGCTTCTTGATTGTAAAACAAAGGCAATTGATTCATGTTAAAAGCATAAAATAGAACAGGTCATAAAAGTAGAACAATTTCAGTCAACTCTTATATGTCATTTCATTAATCCAAAACAAAACTTGTAACAGTGATCCTTGGATCTCTAATCCACTTTAAGCATTGCAAAACAAAGGAAACATTAAAAGCCTTGAAACCAACAGTAAAGCTTATGGAATCCGCTGAAGGCTATCCATTCCATTAAACATTTCTATGCTTACTCATTGAACTTAACTTTTCTTAAACTGTTCTAAAAGTGTGCTGAGTTAAGGAATCAAAAAGCAGTTGACAAAATGAACATTATCATAAGAAACTGGACTTCAAAATGGATCTCAAACAGTAATAAGCCATTAAAAGAGATGTTTACCCTTCACTGAATCCTATTTTCTGTCTCTTAGATCAGTACAACTACTGGATAATTTCTTTGAAATTAAGGGAGTTGCACTGCATTGAGACAGAATTGTTATTCCTTCATCCAGACACAGCTCAAGGTATGTTTAAGAATAAAATATAATTATCAAATTATATAAAGAAGCACTTTAGGTTTAAATAATTTTAAAAACAGCTCTGTCCTTTATCTGCCGCATTCAGTGTAAGCCGTTAGAAAGAAGCTGACAAATTATCTGATTTCATTGCTAATTAGCCACAGTAGAATAAAAACATCAACTTCTCTTTAAATAGATGTCAACCTGTAGATCATTAATTAGAAGGGACCTTTAATGTTTTTCAACAATGACAACTTCCAGAAAATATAATTTGCTTTGAAACATCCAAAGTGCTATATGGTTCCAGCAGAGGTCTGAAAGAGGATAAACAATTATAAAATCTTGGTTTAAAAGTGACAATACAATGTGATTCAAAGTTACATTTTTGTCTATCTGAAGAGTTTTCACAAGATCTTAGATCTAAAAATAAGTATTGTAGGAAGACCAAATGGGTTTTGATCCAATAGTCATAAAGGTAAAATGAACTGCCTCTACAATGTGCTTGTTTACTGCTCAACTAAAAGACGAGTATTCAGTTTAAAAAGAAAATATCTCAACAAAAGAACCTCTAGGTTCAATGCTAAATAATGAGAAGTTTAAAAAAAGCACATTTGGGCTTGGATCTGGCAATAATCTAACAGTGCAAGAAGACATGTGGAGAGAAAAAGGCTCCAAACAGTGTGATTTCATGTCAATCCAAGAAACCCAAAAGGAAAAGAATTAAAAGGCTTGCATTCTACCTTTCCCCCAAACGAATCTTTGCTCATTTCCTGCAAAACACATGGAAAATAAATCTGGATTAAAGCAGGATTTCATTGCTCAAATTTCCAATGAGCTCAATACATGAAAGAAGGTTTTGGGTTGTCTTACAGGGAAATAGAAGCATCGCACACATCACACATTTATCTTAGTTGAAATCTCCTTAGATGCTCTGTCTCTATTTGTCTTGACTCCTGTAGCTTAATTATTTACTGTAATTCTAGCATTTGGCATAGACCCTAAATCTAACCCCAGGTGTCATCCAATTACTGCTTTTAATTTTTAACTAAAATTCTGGGATTTGTCCCATTCCTCACTTTAGGTGATTCGTTTGCAAATTCCTTGTATGCTTTGCTGAACCGAATACAGAAAAAAGAGTAAATTATTAAGAAAATTCAAGAGATTTACTAAAAGAGGGCTACTCATTAAAAAGAACCATTTAAAAAAAACCCAACCTGTCAGTGCACAGAAATACCACTCATTAATTAAAATGTGAGATTATATTTGGCTCATAGGTACTTTTATATTGTCAGCCCACAAGAAATAAATTCGTTCCGAGGCAGGTAGGTGGACACTCAGTGGGATTTTTGGTCTTGATTTTGTGTGAGTACATCTCTGAGAACAACCAAGAAAATGATACCTGTAAGCATTATGAACACTACAACCCCTAGGTCATGCACAATACCTATTAAATTGTATATCAGGACTGCATTGGTATATTAATTTTCTTTGCCATCTTTCTCCCTTCTCATTACTCCCAAATCCTCAATCCCCAAGGAAAATCTCACTCAAGGTCTTCAAACACCAGGTCTTGGCAGAGGCACAATCTTACAGACAGGCTTCTCCATCATTCAGAGGTGCACAGCGCTGTATGAGGGAGGATGAGTACCGACTCTGGCCTGTCGCCTACAGCAATGTCACTGTACATCAGCCTAGAGACAGATTAAATAGATTTGAGTGAAGGCAATGCCTAGGAAACACTGAATTATTAATTTGGAGATTGAACTATTACAATGCTTGATGGGAAAGCATGTTTCTCCTTGCTATTCTGGAAAGAGCTGCTGTAGCCCTTCTCTACTTGGTCATCTTGTACCTGTTCATTATCTACCTCACTTTGTGCAAATGTTCATTGTGATTTCTGAGATATCACACCATATAAATCCATTCTTAGAACAGCCTTCATTGTCAGACTAACACATCACCTTATAACGGCGAAAAATTTTAGTCATATTGACCTGGGACACATCGAAGCCGTTGACTTATCATGTTTATGATGATTTAGGTTGTATATAAAATCTGATGTGCTAAACTTTCGTGTTACAACAAAGTTTCTGCAAAAATCACATTTCGTCACGATGCATACAGAATAGATAATCACCTCTCCTAAAAAACAGTTTAAATTAAAAGTAACTATGAGTTACTGAAAAGAGGAGCAAAAAGTAAATATTAGAAGACAACCCTGCTGTAATATTCTGGCCTCCTAATGCAGAATCAAAAAATTCAAAAATTTAGCATATATACGTAGAGAGAAAGACCACTAATGGAGATGCTTGCATTTCCAGCTGCATTTCCCAGAGTTCAAAAGTTTAGACAGCTATCAGCAAGGGAAATATACAGCGTGACTATGCACTCATTGATCTCATATGATTCACATCAATGTGAATCTGTCATCTTTGATTCCATACATAAAAGAAATAGAAAGATCCTGAGAAGTATCCACCAGAAAGAAAGGGGAGAAAAATGGAAATTGGTACACAACGGTGAAATCCCGGCCTTACGTTGCGATTTGGTATTTTGCAATAAGTTGCAGCAAAGCCAGCCTTTCAGTGTAACTACATGCAAGTCTGAAAAAAAGATTATACTGGCATTGTTTTCTAACTTGCATTAATTTAACAGCATTGGTGGCAAAAATCAATACCAATGTAATTTATTAAATAATTCATATTATTTTAATACTCATAATTTATTTTCTGAAAGATTTGCATCATCTCTGTTGAAAGTAGGTCATCAGGACCTAAAGGACACCAAAAAGCAATGAAGAAAATCTAAATGATCTGAAATATATATGTTATAGAAGTATTAACTATAGCAGATCTGTGCAGAATGTTCTTAATAGTTTGTGTCTAGAGGAGAAAGCTCTTTTTTATAACAAAAAGCAGGTTTCTGTGAATTATTTATATATTATTTTTTATATATGAATGGTTTTATAAAGAAACTGCTGAACTATTAAGAACAGAAGAAAAATTCAAACACTCTCAGGTACTAAATCCTCATCAAAAAAAGTACCGCAGGCCTTCCATGTTAGATAAGGTGAGCCCGATAACAGCTACTATGTGGAATATTGCATGAGTGTGTAGATCTGGTACCCCTTGCAGTAACATTAACTAACTCATTGTTCAGATGCAAAGTTGCCCTACTGATCTCATTCACCCTCTGCATAACTGCTGCGAGTGCGACATCCATCCAGTGTCTCTAGTTTATGACTGGGAGCATGAAGCATTTTGACATTCCTCAAACTAAACACTAACATTGTTCCCGTGATTCTTCTTCTTGACACCACCTTCACTCAGGTAGTTTTTTACATTCCAGCTGCAATTTTCTTTTCTGATAACCGTTACCCTACAGGCAACAAGGCTGATAGAGTAAAGGTTGCAAGGCAAGCCATTGTGGCAGTTACAAGAGCAGTATTTTTATTCAGTTTATAAGTGGTATGTTTAATTTCAGTAAATCCAGAATTAGATAAATCAAGGAGGAATCATTATATTATTATTTGAGCTACTTCTAGAAACACCCATCTTACTCAGGTAGTGCCAACAAAAAAACCTCCAAAACCAACACAGAAGCGCCTTTGAAAATACTGAGGATTAGACAAGATAATATGATTTTCACCATCTTCTTTCTGAGCCTTGGAATGGCTTTCATTATTCTTGTAATGGTTTTGTTTGGGTTGTTGGTTTTGTTTGTTTGTTTGTTTGTTTAATGAGAGTCTGACACGATTTCAACATTCATGGAGCTGGAACTTAAGAGTACGAAATATTTCACAATAACGCTGTGGCCAAGACTGCTATCCAGACATTCTACTAGTATCGGTTACCCATTACTAAAACTATACTGTTTCATTTGCACAGTTATTCTACTCTGAAGGGTGGGAGGGGGATGGATGGGAATGATGACACCAAAGTGAAAAACTTCTATGCTTCCACTGCCTATGGATGTGAGTTCAAAGCTTCTCCCGGCTTATCCTGTCATGTCATTTACCAGGTGTGTCCTAAACAGTCAGAAGTGGCTGCAGAGCAAAAAAATAAACATTTAAATCAGCACTGCAGCTTCCGTTCTATCCAATATAAAATAATAGTGCATAGGATTAAGTCTGGCCAGTGTGACCTCCTTGGGTAGAGCTTTTGCAGGTCTCCTGCTGCACATTAGCTATCTCCTATTTCCCTGCTCGTAAGTGGGAGCTGCTAGCAGCAGTTGCTGTATAATTACTTACTTTATTCTGTCTAAGGAGCTTAAACTAAGAGTTGAGCAAAGAAAGCAGATTAACAATTTGAACGCACACGTAATAGACACACAACCAGCAGAACCGCCGGGTCAACACAAGGGGCCGAGGAAACGCACTTCAGCCGCTCTTGCTCCGAAAGACAGGCTTCATTTTCACTGCAGGGCTGTTAAACCGCGCGGGAGAGCCGGGCTGCGGCAGAGCAGGGCAGCGGGCTGGCGGCTCGGCCGCCCCGTCCCCAGCAGCCAGATTAGCGGCCGCCCGTCACATGCCGGCGGCGGTCGCTTGGCAACAGCAAAGCCGCAGAGAAAGTGCTCCCTGGGCCAGCCCAGCCTGCCTCCCCACCGGCTCAGGGGCTTATTGTGCCCCAGACTAAGCAGCTGGTTCTTTCTCAGAGCCTTCTGCAAATGACTGCATCTACCACACATACACAAGCCTGTCCACCTGTAACACCCCGCCAGGCACAACCTGCCTACGTGCAGGAGCCGCAGCCTGTGCGCTTCTCAGCAAAAACAACCCTGGGTACAGCTCTAGTGGTCACCAAACCTGCTCTGGGAATGCAGGTGAACTCTGCTCTGCAAACCTACACACACTCCTGTAGCAAGAAGGGCACAAAGATTGCAACGAAAAAATGCCAAAAACTCTTGGGGTGCTTATTTTTTTTCCACCTTCTGCACCACCAGTGAGCAGCACTCACTACACTACAGCAAGTACACTAAAGCAAGCTGCCCCCTCGCATCTCTGTAAAACTGTGAGTTCAGACCCTGGAGTTGTAAAGTCTGAGCTGTCCCTCCTAATTTAGCAACAATTGTGTATTGCTGTCTCCTTCAACCAGGAGAAAAAAAAAAAAAGAAAAAGAAAAAGAAAAAAAAAGTTAGTACAAACCAGAAAAACAACAAGAAAAAAACAACCTGGGATAATATAAACTAAGATGAAGTGAAGCTCAAGAGCCGGGGGTGTTTGTGGTGTTTCTTAGGCGCTCGTCCCTTTTCCACAACAGAAATCAACTCCATCAAACGGCTCCTGGAAAGAGTCAGCTGTCTCCCCTAGCTATTAGAAAGAACTCCGTGAATCGGCTCCCGTTAACCCTCTACTTTCAGGCACTTTGGTCCTCTCCTATGAGACCCCGGGACAGGGATGTGCTTCTTGCGGTGCAAGTCCCGTTCCGGAGAGGCTGGAGCATAGCGCTTACCTTGGCAACTGCCCTGCATTATGCATGCAGTGAACAATATGAGCAGTTTGCAAGCAGTTGCTGCTCTTCCCTCCATCCAGTGGCGAGGTCCCATCTGGGCTGGGATGCTCCAGCTCCCTCAGAAGCTGGCTCCTCGGCTCCGGGGTGCTGATCTGCACAGCAGCAGCACAAGGAACCTGGTGTCTTTTTCTTACCCCGCTAGTTGTAGAAGAAAGGCGTGTTCGCCTGTTGAGACATCGCGTTTTCTATAAACTCCCACCCTCCAGACATCGCATAAAGCTCTTTATACCCGGCGGCCCCGGAACCAGCATGAGGAATCAGGCAGCGCTCCAGGCCCCGCACGGCGGGCGGCCCCTGCCCCTCCTTCCGCGCCCCGCAGCACCGGCCCGAGCCTGCCCAGCCCGGGCACTTGCACACTTCGGATCTCGGGGTCCACTGCTGCTACACTGCGTATTTTGAGTAGATCAGAGCAATTTCAGATTGCAAGTGAGAGATGTCCTACGTTTCAGTGTCCCAAAGGCGTGCTCCAAACAAGTGAAGTATTTTTGACAACTTTGAAAAATGTCACAACCCCTGCTTACCAGTGTAGCGGATAAAACTTATACTTTTTTTAAAAACTGCTGTTCCTCACAGAAATATTGCAAAAAAGAACTGTGGGGGTGAAACTTAGTTCTGCACTTTCTTAGCAGATAAAAGCAGTTTGGTAAAGTGCTTTGGCTGAGAATGCTTGAGGTACCAGCTGGAGACACCTTACTCTGGTTCTAAGTCTCCAACGGTGTGTGCAGCGCACATGAAATGCTAGCCTGTGTTTTACTGCTGCCATTTCAGGAATCATATACCTACTAAACGAGGGTAAAACAGTGCATAGTAGCACAGGGAAAGATAAAAATACCCTAATACTTCACGTTGGAATGCAGTCTTAAGAAAAGAGCAAGCATTTTGGAGGCTTTGCTTGCAAGATCAGAAGCATCATACATAAACTGTGCAAAGTTAAATCACTATTTTGTTTTATATTAGTCAGAAATAGTCTTCCACGTATAAACTTTAGTTATGCCAAGCTGTTCCTTTCTCTGTATGTGTGCACACATACACATTCAAGTCCACAATTACTGCTGTGCATACATACTATGGGAGAAAGATGGGTCTATTTGTCTTGCAAGAGGCTTTCTCAAATTAATTATCAACATCATCTATATAAAATCTATATATTTTTTATGTTAGCTTTATGCCGTGTTCATTATACTGCAACCAGTGTTTGCTGATACTGCTAGAGAACTTAAGTGGTATTTCAAAGCATTATTTTTTGCCATGGACTACTTCAACTAAGGGGTAGAGGTGCCTGCATTATTCATGCCAAAGCTGCGGAGGATTAAATATTGTTGTTTATTAGCAGATTGTTATTTGCCTCCGGGTCCTGTAGGCCGCTAATCTCCGTAAACCTTCCCGTAAAGGTTTTCTATCTATCAAGATAGAAAAGGGGGGCGGGGGGAGAAGATGTGGAGTGTAGGCTTTTGCAAGGTTGTGATTTATGCAGGTTCAGGGCTGTTTGGTGTAGTGGTACGACACAGCACCGGGGTCAAGCCACAAGAAACACTGGGGGCAGATCAGAATATTCAATTAGCTTCCTGGCACCTCTGAATCACAAAGAGAGGATAAGATCTCTCCATCACAAGATCCAGAGCTGCCGGGGGAGGGGGGAGACCTGCCCTCTTCAAATCTCTCTCCTCCCTCCCACCCTCTCTCCTTTCACTGTAGGAGAACAGTGCTTGAAGCATTCCTTTCTGCACGGAAGGACTTTTCCTATTGTTGTTTTCTTTGTGTTTCAGTGTTGCCAACTTACTGGAATTCTTGTCGTGGTTTCACAGCAAGGCTCAGGCTGACCAAACGGAACCAGCTGCGTTTGTGTATGGGGCCGCTGCCTTAATCCCCCAACAACACCGATGAGGAGGGAAAGAAGGGATCCTCAGAGGGGAACAAGCAGATCCGCTCAGTACAGATGGGTGCCTGAAAAGCCAACACACAGATTGACTGTACTTAATTAGAAGGGGAATTGTTTAAAGCAGTTCACGCTCCAGCAACATGCAGACAGAGCAAACAGTGCTTTGGAGATGCACCACCAGATTGGGAGCTATGTGCACTGAATGTTTGAGGGGACCTGGATACAAGCTTTGGGAGGCACCTACCCATGTTTCACTCCCACAGAGCTGGCAGCCAGAAGGTGTGCTCCTGCCCCATTCACCATGGCCATTTCTACACATTATTCTTCCCAGAGGGTGATGGGCAAGAGAGATTCTCAAACAGGAATGGTGGAGATGCTGCTGGTAGTTAGGCGAACCTTGTGCTGAGACAGTGGGTCAGCATTATTTATCATCCATTATTCTTTGCATGCAGAAAACAAAATTTGCATTCAGAGACAAATTAACTATCAGCCTAGATGCTTCGCTGCCTAAGAATGATAGTCACTAAGGAGCCAGCATAGGACAATGCTGTTCTCCATTTACTTCATCTAAAGTTTTCTCTTACTTTGCCATGGCATCTTATCATCCAACCAAAGGGACCGTGTCCTGCTGGACACCATCAAATGGGACTTCAGCGAGACTAGAGCTGTAAGATCAGATTCAAACATCTCAAGGCTTTCCCATAACCACATCCAAAGTTGCCCATGCTGGTGTAACACACCTCTCCCTCTCAGCTTCCTGTTGACTAAATGTCAGCCTATCATTTTCTGACTGAACTAGATCTAGGAATTTTTAATTGATTTTTTCAGGTTTAAGAAGATGCAGACCACATCTGTTAGAAGGTTAGAGGGAGAAAAGAGGCAAGGACAGTTGTTCACTGAACTCAGCTTTTAATTCAAAATATAGTTTGGGATGTGTTTACTTGCCTAGAGTTTGCTATAAGCAAGCAATCAAAAAAACCTGTTAAAGGTGTAATTTGAGATGAACAACCACATTGCTTATACATTAAAGATGCATGCTAAGCACAGAAGTTAAAAATTAAAAGGCTTGATTTTTGATCAGGGTTCAGTTCTAACTTAGTGTTCAAACTCATCCAATTCTTAACAGGCACATAGAAACACCAGGGTTGATGTGTGACCAGATAAAGACAAAAGGTGATGGCTAATTAAAAATGTGTATATATATGTATTCACTTAAAAAAACACAGTAGATCAGATCTGCACCTCTAAATTTGTCTCTTTTGAACTTCTCAGGGGCAGGGCAGTTTACAGAGGCTGAGAATCTGCCCAGTGCATTATCCAGTAAAGCTGTAATTGCCACTGGCATTTGGTAATCTTGTAGTCAATCTGTCCTTAGTTAAACCCAGGTTTTTCCACATAGAAAACATTTTACATTACAAGCTGTGTCTCCAATTTCAAATTTAAGTTCCATCATTAAATTCCTTGCCTTTATCATGACAAGCTTTTCTGTTTTTTTGTTGAATCATACTAAAGCAAGGCTACCTGTTCCTTTTGTGAGAGAACACTGCTAATGACAAGTCATATGAATCTAAAGGCACTGTCCCTCTGCCTGGGTGGTAATAATGAAAGCACCCAGCAGCAGCTGTTCAGTCGTCAGATTTCATCCATCTTTACTGTTCTACAATTTAAAGTGTCCCATTTATTTCTGAATTTCTGTTTTACAGCAAGCAACAATGTGTGTGTGTGCACGCGCATGAATGTGTTCATGTGTGTGCACATGTGTTAGAGGTTTCCTTTCTTACCAGGCTATTAATGGCAGGAGGATCTCTTTAAAGGTACTACTCTCAAGGCATTTCCTTCACGTAGGGCTCAATTCAGATGTAACCAAAGCCACCAGCCTGCAAGGAGAGCAGATTAGTCGTTTTCATCTGGGTCCACAGTAGCAATGTGTATTCGGACTTCACCATTTAATCCTTCCAAGTGCACGTAGTGTGAGCAGAAGCTTCTATAAATAGGAGGTCATGTTTTAGGATATTGGGCTGTGTTTTATGCAGAGAACCAGTATTGATTTCAGTTCCACAACATATGGAAGGGAAAAGCAGAAAACAGCCCCGACTTCACCAAGTTTGTGATATAAGCTACATCACATTTCCCAGGATCTAAAACAATGGCAGTTATTTGCCAAAGAGGTACTTTTTCCAAGGACTAAAAAAACCAAACAAAACCCCCCTAACCTCAAACTAAGAAAAAGAGGGTCTTATTTAATATGGTTCCAAAACATCTAATGTATACTCATAATCAGAGACGGATTTCCAGAAGACTGGATCAAAGGTGGATCCCTAGCCCACAAGAATACAAGAAATATTAAACTGAGGAGATGTGTATTGGGCCAGAACAGAAATCGCAGTCAGGATTGCACAATGCAGCTGGCACTGTGGTAAGAAGTTTCTTCAAGGTCTCCTGTTTAGTGACACATTAAAACTTCACTCTTTCAACCTGGAATCATATCACTGAGCCCTGGAACAAGATGCACTGGATGGGAACCACGCACTTTTTTGGTAACTGCCAATGAACATGTGAGACCAGCAGAGAGACAGTCACTAAATAAGCTTCCAAACAACCCCAATGTATTTCACCACCAGAATCTGGCCTGTGGTGGAGTTTAACAATAACAGTACAGAGATGAGAGAGTTTATTTACTTGGAAGGCAGAAGGAAGTGAAGAAAGATTAAACAGCTTCCACCCTTTGGACAGCACTGTCTGGTCCAGCCTTCAAGTCCCTATGCCCTATCCTGGAGACACAGTCACATAGGGCAGGCAGGTATGCTTTACTCCAGCTATCTCTCTAGTTACCAAAGTTCCTGGTACTTGCCTTACTGCAAGCAGACTTCTTTGGCACTTTCTCTGTCTCTGAGGAACAGAGGTCCTCATTTTTTGCTGCAGTTCAGTGGCCCTTCTGTGCCTGCTCTGCTCTGCAAGGAAGTTAACAGACAGAAGTTATACTTTAAAAGGAATGGCAGGTAAAGAGGCATTTCCAAATTACGTAACATTCTAAAAACTTTTTAGGGTACTCACAAGGGAAGTAGGGTAGGCTAGAATAACTCTGAACACCTTTTACAAGAGGAGATTGAGCTATGCTGAGAAAAGGTGAAACCAGAGTCCTTGTCTTCTTGATGTTTTTTCCAACCACACTACACTTTACCAAACAAGCCTGAGCAGCTTTGCAAAACCACAGGTGCACACTCCAAGAGCGTTCACAGGGTAGAAATCAATTACTCTGCAGTCACATATAAAACAAAAAAAATAGAAACATTATCATTTCCCACATGTATTTAGGTGTTCTGTATAATACTCACTTTCAAGGTTACACATCTCAACACAGTACTTCATAAAGGAGAGAAACATGTAGCATGTCTTTTGAAATAAGAGCCAATGTATCCACTTCCTAATCCAGTAACTCAGGAACAGTTTAATTACACAAGGACCTGTTGTTTTTCATAGGATGCTAACTCACACAATATACCAGCAGACTATTCTTGGGTAATCCATGAGGATAAAATAGTGAAGGAAAGACCTTGCCTCATTTATTGTAGAAATGTAATAGCAAATGAAACAAGAAAGAAGGAAAGCAAGCTTACCACACTAGGGAACACTAGCTCTACCTAGGCCATAGCCTTTTTTAATATAATAATTCACTTAAAACTTCTGAAGCATTTATTATTTTCTGATTTTAGACATTTGGGCCTGCTTAGTAAAACCTGAAGTGCTCATTGCTGTAGCGAAAGTTGATAAGAGCTGTGATTGAAAGGTGTAATACCAAGTACTCTGAAACTCCAAGTTCCTAATATCTTAATTGAGGTGTAAAACAAACAAACAAAAAACCAACACAAATAAGAAAACAAAAATACCAACACACAAAAAACAAAGAAAAAAAAAAAACAAATCACACCAACAACTAAAGGATATTTTAACTGTAATCCTTTTGTGCATCAGTTCCCTATATATGAAACTAGATCAATCTCTTGGGCACTTCATAGATGAGAACTAGAAAAAATCTGAGAGGAAATTAGCAAGCTGCTTCTCAGTGAAAAATAAGTAGTACGAAAGAGAGGAGAAAACAGTATACCGTCCATCTCAGCTATCGTTACAAGTAAATATAGATGTCATGTTATAAGGGCTAACACTGAATGAACCTAGCATGAGGCAAGATTATTATTACTTTATATATCATTCAAGCTAGAATGTCCTACAAATTTCTTTTCCTCTCACTTCCCACAGAGTTAGTTTAAAAACTTAATTACCAAATAGGCAACAGTATCAACCATGTGTCATATGTTAAATTATCTGTTTTCATTGGTATACATCCCTATGAATAACAGATTTGAGGGCTGTTCAGGATAAACATCTTTGTAAGTGGGACTCTCACATACAAGAACTGTTATGTCTCATTCCTCCAACAGCTGGGACAAAATGCTTGAGGGATCACAAAAGCAGTCCATCAAAAGCACCTGAGAAAAAGATTAATAATAAACCTTCAGATTAGTAGCATTAATTAGAATTCCAGGCCAAACACAGGGTAACAATAGTATGCAAATAAGAACACGGTTTAGCAGTATAGGGCTTGCAGGGGATGGATTCTCACAGTTTTGATACATATTTCAGAGCATCAGAGATTAACCACTTCCTACTTAACAGAAAAGCTGAAAATATACTCTTACTTCATGAATTCTGTGAAAAAGTCTTTGTGCTTATTGAAAAAGAGGACTAGACAGTAATAAGCCTATGAAACACAATTTTTCTGAGAACAAAGTTACTCTGTGTATGACCAAAATATAGCTACCCTGCAACACCCTTCACATACCCACCATTGAGTGTATACTGAGATATTGACAGTATAAATATATTTTGTTATATTAAATTAAATGTAAAAGTATGAAGAAAATGATAGCTCAAGATAAGCCACATTTTAGCAATTCTTAACTGATTGCTAAGGAACAATACCCAAAATATTTGCTTTGAAAATAGTACCTGATTCAGCCAACCTGCAAAACTACTTTGACAAGAAGAGACCAAACTCATGAATGCATGAGGTCAAAAGGATTACAATAATTAAAAAAACCCCAACCTCTCTCCTCCTTGGGGGACTTGTTCACAGGAATGAGATATAGGACAGTTCAGTGAGCACAGACTTTGGCAAGCAGGGTAACAGGCTTGAGAAGTGCACCCTTCCCCCTTTCTCCATCTTCCCTCGGAGCTGCAGCATTGCAGTTCACTCTCTCTTTTGTCCCCTCGGTTGCGCAGGTCCTTGAGAGAGCGCTGATGGCTGTGCCCGCCTTACAACAGTGCCACAAACATGGGACAGAGCTGCAAATGGCAGTAAGGAGCGCAACACCCCGAAACCAACTTTACTGCTCATGCCAACATCTCACCAGAGGCAAACCAGGAGGAAGAGGATGGCGTGCCTGGAGAAGCCAGGTCCACCCGAGCTTCCATCAGGGGAGCATATGATATTTTTACAGCTACTTCACAGAATACACAATTATGAGGTGGAAGTTTGCCATCAAAAAAATAGCTTAATGATGTGATTTCTATTTTACAAGATATCTAACTGAATTCTTCCTTCTTCTCAGCACTTATTCTTGCTTACAGAAGTTATTGTTGTATAATCCAGTTCCAAAAGATAAGATTTTTCCTGATTAGGATACTTCTAAAGAGCTCAGCACAGTAAAGGGCACCTCCTGCTGTTTTACTGTTTTGAAAACAGAGTGATCAACATTATTGAGGATGAGACCTTGAATTAAAACCAACAAGAAAGTTACTTTTCTGGTGCTTAAGAAATTTCAGGTAGGTAACACTCAAGTTTCTAGTGCAGCTGCACTGCACCATAAGCTGAACAGCATATTCAAGAAACTGGAACACGTTTGTTATTCATTTTGCCTAAATTTCTACTGGAACAGTAGTTTGTGAGTTTGAAAAAATATGTAAGAAGAGAGCTATGCAACATACCCATTGTAATTACTGATGTCTCAGAAGGCTTGGGGAGGTAGTTAATTGTTTTTTTTTTCCTCTTTAACATAAAAAATTGTGCTTAAGTATCATTGCAAGCCAGAACAACAAGCTATTAAAAGTAAACAGGTTACATACCACATTCCCCTATATATTAAAACTCCTTTTGTTCCTTGAGAATGATGTTTAATATTTAGCTTCTCTAGAGAAACTGGAGCTATGTCACTTTGTGTCAGGCACTTTAAGAGATACTAATAAAATGCCCTAGGTCTCCATAATCCTTTGTGGCTGATTAGGTACAGTAGAAGAAGTTGTTTCATTAATTTGAAGGCCATGAGCCTGAACTCTCATATTGACCTGAAAGTAATGTTTTATTCATATTGTAGTGTTGTAGTCAAAACTCCAGAAATAATTAAGAGACCCAGCCTCAAACCTTAGACCTTTGAATTATGAAGCTAGATACCCAGTTAATTATTGCACCATGGAAAAAGAGTGAGGACTCAGCAGTCCTCATATATTACTATTGCCATCTACCTGTGAAAAGCTGATGAGTGAGCAAGTACATATCAATAAGTATGTCTTCAATTCCTGAAACATTCAGATGATTTCCACAGGTAACAGTTTAAAAGCTTTCTTCTGGATTAAAAAAAAAAAAAAAAAAAAAAAAATCCACAAACAAAACAAAAAAACCCCACAAACAAACAACAAAACAACCCAAAAATATTAGTTTAAATTCTGGCTCCATTAGACTAACAAGGGAAAACTCCAAAGTTTAGTAGTTTCAGCTACAATTCGTCAGCTCCCCATAGCTGTTACTCGAGCATAATAAAGTGATCCAACCTGAAAAGCAAAGGCAGGTATACATGAATGGTGAAATTCTCATTTAAAAAGCTGTCATCATCCAACAGGCAGATGATCAGAAATGCTGAAGTAAAGACTAATAAGCAGAAAGTCTGCTGATCCACATTTACCTTTTCCAGCAAAGTAGATATCTTTCTCCTTATATCCGACAATCAAAAAGATCTAGTGAAAATTCAAGACAAATATTTACATCCTCAGTAATGAACCCAGGCATCCCACATCATCCTTGTAATATGATTTAGCCAATATCTGTTCCTTTATGCACCTCATTGCCAATAATCACTGTTGATTCCATCTTGCTTGACTGTGACAAGTCTCACGAATGTAGTAACACATCAGCTTTAGATGAGCTTTTTCATATTTTAAATCATTTCAGGTATGTGAGCTTCAATAAAACTTACAGAACACATTCAAAATACATGAAACTCTTCTCATGTTTTACTACCATCCAACTTTTCCAAATGTCAGACTAAAACTTTCAAATACTGAAGCACTGACTACAACCAGCAGAGATTCAAATTATATACAATGTTATTGCCAGGACTCCTCCATTCCTGCACCAAGGCCTTTTTTATGAAAAAGAATGAACATTAAAGCCAAATCTTGCTCTTAGAGCTACAGCACCAAGAACCACTTACTGTTCTCTTAAAGGACATAATGCTTTCTCCTTTGTTTATTTCTGTTACTATAACCTCTCTTATCCCAGTGTGGATCACACATTCTTCTAAATTGCCATTTCCTTTTCCTTCTTTCCCTCACTCCCAACATGTTCTTCCTAATATCTCCTTGCAGGCATTAATCTGCTTCTCTAAAGATTAGGTTACAAGAGACAGCAAACAGGACTGCAAACAAAAAGAATGTAATCAATAGGTGCAGTAGTTCTTATTGCTCTTCTTATAGCACAACACAATTACTACTTATGTAAACTGACATATTGATCAAGTTGCAGTACAAGATAGAAGGTCAGATTCACAATTATGAAGCTGCTGGTTTGAACTAACTTACCAGTATAAAAGCCTCATACAAATTCAATATGATTTAGGGTCACCAGAGCAGATCCTACTCCAGACCACAACTAGAGCTCATAACAGAAAGAGATGAAGGTACAACACTACACCCTCTATATTTTCCTAGTTCCCAGAGATCCCTGAATAACTATCTATGAGATAGAGCAGTTTATTGACTACTTACTACGCCCATGATGTTTAAATCCCCATAAACCAGGATTAGGAAAGGACAAAAGGTACTTTAAAGCCACCTGTCAACATCTCACACTCATCCTGAGTTAAACACAGTGAAAGACCAGGGATTTGCGGACAGTTTTCCATTTTAATTTGACCTTTAGGTTTTAACAGTAAAACAATCAGGCTAAATTAGAAGAAATCTATTAAAAAAAATATCATTATCTCGGAGATTCAGTTAAGGGTTAAAATCTAAGAACAAGGTATCTCCCATACTCTAGAATACCAAAGGGAACCATTATTATTTCCGAGACTAAAAAAAACTGTCACAAATGACCAATTTCCACAGGCATATGATTACACTCCATGTCCTCAATCATAAGCAGCAGGAGATGCCTTTTTTTCATCCTAGCAAAAGGTAGTTTCCATGGGTCACATTCCCTACTCATGTTGCACTGTTTCGAAATGGAGTCCATAAGGATATTTCAAGTAATGCTTTTCATTAAAACTTACTATCTAGGATCCTAATCATATTTTACACTGTTCCATCCAATTAACTCTTCATCCTAATTGAACCTTTGGGTGCCACTATCAAATAAGCATGTAAAATTATTCTAATTATTGTTTTATTACTAAAGCCTGAATAATAACTGTGTGGGACATCAACACCAGTATTTACAGTAATTTTAAGTAGCCTAGATATTAATAGATACTTTGATTTTTAGATATGGACATGCACAAATTCTAAATACAAAATTTAAATGCTACCTCCTGTTCTGGAAAACACAATAATATATTAACTGATGCTTGATACCTACTTACACAGATTTATCATAAATCCATTCTTACGTCATAGCAAATGCTAGCTAGCTACATCTATTGCTTTCAAAATTTCAAAAGCCAGTACTACATTTTAAAAAATTATTAGCAGTGTCTAATTGAGACAGGAAAATCCAGTCTGCCCACTAAGATTTAATTCTTATATAAAATCACTACTAGAAAACAAGCCAACAAGATACAAGATATTGGAATGACTCACAGGGGCTACAGGAGTCAGGGACCCCTTTTCCTTCCCCCTGCTACCTCTCTTCCACAGCATCCCCCACCCAGCTCTGCGCAGGACACAATCCTAAGCAGCCCTTGCTATGTGCATGATGGCTACAGACACCCCAGGCACACAGCTGTACTTCATGAAGTTCAATTGAAAATATCTTCATTGGGTTCAAACCATTTTGTATTTGTGAAGAAAAAGAGTAGACAAATGTGATGTTGACTCAGTGTACAAGTTCAATTATACCTGTAAATTTTACAGAAAAGAGAATATAATTAAACCAGCATTATTTTAGATTATTTGAGGAGTAAGGAAGAAAATACAAAACAAAAAACAAAACGGGCCCATCTTCCAGTGTCTCCAGCACAGCCCGTTCTCCCAGATATGCCCAGTCTGAAAATACTATATAGAACAGATTCCCAGCATTTAACTGTGACTGTATAGTCAGATTCCCAACAGCAGCTTTGCCCTTGATTTAAACACCTACAGCAATGCTGCTTTTGTTGCATTTTTGGTACGTTGCTGGCACACTTGCTTGCTGAAGCACAAAAGCAATTGACAATGGGCTGTATTGAGCCTTCTGTACAAAACACTTCAATATTTTTAGGGACTTCACCACACACTATTGCTCTTGTAGCACCTATATAACTCATTGCTCATTTTAGAATGCAGTCACAGAAAGGCTAGGCCAAAAGTAAATGCAAATCACTATAAGCAATTTGAATACACTAAGTATTGGTTTGGTGGTTTTGCCCTACAAGATGAAATATTCCCTTTTAGTTTTAATGTCATTCTGATCTTTATGTCTGCATTCCCCATCTGCCAAACAAAGCAGAGATCTCTGCTACTGTCACTTGTTTCCTTGAGATAAAAAAATACACTGGTGAGAAGGATCAAAGGTAAAGTTTTGTGGGCAACAGTAGCATTTACATTTTTAGAAACTACTTAAGTTTTCAACTCTAATGGTTTGCTGAATTTAGTTTTGGTTTATTTAAACTATCTGGCAGAATCATCTCAGATTTCTGTTTGCAATTCTTTCAGTATTTGGTTCACACAATTTTCCACAGAGAATGAATGAATGACAGAAAAGGAGTCAACAGAATCTTTTCTATCAACTCAGTTGCAACATTACCGATTTCACATGCACATTTGCAGAAACTAGCCCTATTTTCCTTGAATTTGAATCTGCGTTGTGACATGCTAGAAGGTGACTCAAATTCTGCAGCGAGGGTCTGTTCCTCTTCGCAGCAAATTTCTTCAGGTGAAAAAGTGGGAGACGGCTGGAAGGAAGCCTGGTTCTTTTAATCTTATCTAAGCACTCCTGAAAGAAGTTACAGCTGAAGATAAGGGATGTTGAGTCACATGCCTTTTCTGCCTTAGAGTTCTTATCACATATGGGGAAAGATCCTATTTCTACAATACCAATTTTAAGCTACTGCAATTCCTGCATCTTTACAAGAGATGTTCCTGAGATGCTCAAATACAAAGACAACAGGTGTAGCCATAACATTTAACTGTGACAGTAAAGTTAGGGCTACTACCTACTGTCACTGCAATGCCAAGTGAAAAAAAAAATAAAATAAAAGCCATGCTTGGCCTTTGAAGTGATCTTTACTTCAGCTGCCCCTGGCTAACAGGGTTTAAGGGGAGGAGAAATTTTTCCTGATCTCCGAGGTAACATTTAACAGACCCGGGAAACAGACACGGACCACGAGGGTCCACTCGGGAAGGCCTATGGCAGGAATGACTTCTAAAAGCAAATAACATAGTAATGCAATCAGTACACTTAACATCTCATGCTTTGACAAAAGACTTCTTCTTTCGTGACTTTATCTTCCTCTTGATAGTAACCATTACCAACAGGGCTGAGATGGACCAAATACCTGACACAGCAGAGACTGTAGGAAAGAAACACACAATACTCAAAGAATCTTACATCAGAATCCTTGTAAAGTCTGCAAATTCCTCCTGCTTGCATTTGGCAGAATAACTGTCTTAACTATGCCACAGCATGGTTTATAATAAACAATGATTAGGACCAAGAGCAACCACTTTCAGTTCAGGTAACTTCACTTTTAATTTTTTTTTTTTTAATTTAAATATCCTTCCACTAGAACTTTATCTATTTAGAGTGGGGTAAGAAGACCTATTCCAGACCAGAGTTCTCAAGAAGCTCTCCAGCCAAGGAGGCAAGAAGGTCTAATATCCATTGCTTTGCACCACACTACAAGCAACAGGCACCACAGGTATAAGCAGTTGCTAATTTGTGTAGGTCAGGCTTTGTGAGTATGCAGAAAAAAAACAAACGGTAGAACTGTTTCCTTCAAACTAACCTTCCTGCATCACCCATCTTTTCCTAGTTCCCAGTTACAGCTTAAGTGCATCATCCCAGAATTCAGCAACCTCTACAAGCATGTGGTATTTGTCATTACATCATTCATGGAAGTGAGTTTTGAACCTTATTTTGGGCAATTCTGTCCCACAGTGCCCCCAGCAACTCTAATCCCCACAAGCCAATGAGAATCAATTAAAGATGTTCCACAAAAAAAAGCCACTAACGTGTAAGACATGTATCTCCAGCTGACATGTCCACTTATAAATCTGCCTAGTTAGAACGTAAGACACAATGAAGATGCTTCAAGATCCTACTTGATCCTTCAATGTCCTATAATATTCAGCTAGCATGAGTTATATCTGATGTTATCTCAGTTCAACATACAGTTTCAAGAATATTAGAAATACAGCGCTAAAAAGTTTCTTAACTTGAACTGTGTGGAACACTCCTTCCCAGTTATGTCAGCTTTCTCAGTTCTAGCACCTCCCTCTTGAAAAGCAGTTTCATGAGGAAAACAAAACTTCCTGAAAACACAAGCAATAAATGCAGGTAAGTAAAATAAGTGGGGGAAGGAGCAGAGTGTTAGGTTACCTTTGAGTCTCCGAAAAGACAGGGAAGATGAGCTTTTAATTTCCTCATTTCGGAAAGCTTCCAAAATTAATTTTGCTTAACTAGTATCGTATCATGCACTCCCCTTGAATCGGATTATACTTCTCTGGTAGTCTTCATACTCTGAGATGATTCAAAACAGAATTTTAACCATGGAAACATCACAGAATATTTTGAATGGGCATTTTCATCTCAGCTGAATCACTAATAGCCTGAGCTCCATTCACAAAGCTTGGCAAAACTCATTTGCTACTGTTTGTTGTTCCCTAAGTATTTTTTTATCTCCCTGTCTGCCAGGTGAAGATACAGACAACATAAGGTAATACAGCCTTAGACATTTATTGTATATGCAATATACAAAGCTCAATTAAGAATACCTTTGGGAAGGGACTGTAGAAATACTATTAAAAACAACCAACCAACCACTTTATTTTCTGCAATGCAGAACAACCGAAACTTTTCAAGTGGTTTTCAGAGCCAAAGGCTTAAGGTTTGTCACATGAGATTAACTCTAAAGGGGATTAGGTTCTCATATAAAGGAAAAGTGCATGCAAAGGCCAGTAAATATACTAAGCAAGCTAGGTTAACTCACAAAAACCTGTATCTCAGTCATTCCAGCAGGGAATGCTATCCATACAGAAGATCTTACACCCCACCACCTTTTTCTCTACTTCATGGACACCTCCAGGAGCACACACACCATTACAGGCCAGTGCTTGCTCAGCAGTTATTTATGAGCAGCCTACAGGTCAGGGAGAAGGAAACATCAGCCATTCCGGTATACATATTTCGGATATGTAGGAAAAGCACAATGCCCAAACAGACCATTTAACAGATAAACAGAACTATAAACCCCCACATTACATGTTTTGGTCTCTTCTCGAAGCAAAGTGGCTATAGTCATAGCACTGTTACTCCTACATGACAAATCAATTTCCTGAAGTTTTAAAAAAATAAATACATTAGTCATAGTACTGATATTACCAGCCTTGCTCTATCAGTCATGCCAAAGCAAAGCTCTGCAGTCAGCAATGCCCACAAAATGTTCATAGTTCAGTCAACATCGACACCCAGTGGCCATATATTAACTTTTTTTTTATGCCAACCTGCTTTTTAAGAACTGATTCCTCAATGAGATTCTGCTCCAGACCTTCAGCTTTCCCTTCTGAAAACGACTTGAAAAGCTTCAGTTGTTCTATATCATACATATAATAAAAATAAATCTGCTGAAAACTCATACTACATATAAACTCATTTCCTTAAGTGCCTCTAACAAATCAGATGTTTTGTAGCAGTATGCACATGCATTTAACAAATTTAGAATATCACAGGCTTTAAAAAAATGAAGCTAATCTAGTCCCACCTCTCTACTCATTAGGGTTAATAGATAATAATATCATAGAAGAGAAGAAAGATGTATTGATGTCAAAGCACTGTGGCAGGTTAACTACTTCAGAACTGGGTATCTATTTTCTGTATTTCCACATAATCCCTTTTACAAGGATTACAAACTGTAAGCATAGTATTGGATTCAAGTATTAGTGATTAATTAGTGACTGATTGCAGTATTAATATACAGGTTCTAGCTACTGAACTTCAATCTAACACCAAGGGAAGTAATTTTTTTTGTGGAAGTAGAATGCAGTATACACATGAAATGATCATCATACATGGGAAAAATTAGTTTACTTTCTATGTGTCTTGCTTTATTTATTTCAAAAGCATCAATACTATAACAGATAAGGCTATTTTGACGGGGGGGCGGGGCGGAGAGGGCATCATTAAATCTAACTGAGAGACAGATAATTCATGTAATTGTTTGTGAGATACTTAAAAATAAAAAGGCTCATTTTATTCTCCCTCAAAGACACCAGCTGTTATGAATTTGTCCATGCATGGTGTCTTGACAGGAATAACTACATAGAGTTAGGATTTCAGCTTATTGCATAACTTTGCTATACCATCTTTGGAGTCTAGCCACAAGTGCCTTCTTTGTCATGTGTCCCATCTTTGGTAAATGCTTAGTTATATAACCCTTCAATGTGGTCAACAAAATATGGCAGAATGATGCAAACATCACTAGGCTATCATAAGTGGTTATTTCACTAACACTATAAGCAGCTTAGCAAATGCATTCAAGCCCCAACACAGCATACACCAGCCTAACAGATGAGATGGGAGAGCAGCATCAATCCAGCAGAATCGTGTTTTATCTCGTAAAATACGACTTTGCTGGATTGATGTCACTGTTTTACCAGCTGAAACACCCAAGAATCATTTCTTTCAGATGCACTAGGTTTTCCATCATAAGCAGTGGAAACCTAAATATCCTGAAAAGTCTGAGACAGAAGTCTCTGAGTTTTGAGTCTGAGCTCTGGTTAGTCTTCCTCAGACACTATATCCATTTCAAGAACAGCAATAATAACTTGAAATGATTTGTAATCCTATTCAGAGGAGATGATGCAAATTAAACCCTCTCTCAATATCATTTTTGATGGAATATGCTGCACATGATGCCAATTATGAAGAATCAGATGCTTGATCTGAAGTGTTTCAGCTTCCCATTTGAATAGTAATAGAAGAAAGTAGGAAGGGCACAAACAGGCTACCAGGAGATATTTTTTTTAATAGCACAAGCCACATCATAGTACTCTGGGCCCGTAGCATTAGGGTATGTGATTTGCAGTGCAGAATCCAGAAGAGTTATTGCTGAAAAGATACCCAGTTCAGCAATAACACCGGATAGTACTGTAGTAGCATCTATGCACTCAAATAATATCTGCAGGCAGATCAATCAGATCACCTGCTGAAACACAGACCACTTTGGAACAAATCATTCAGACTACTAGTAGTTTTTGCCAGAATTTTTTTCTGTTGCTCAAAAGGTATAGAGTACCACTTACTATGTGGATTTATAAAATGCTAACAGTCACAGAGGACTGGAGTCTACAATTTAGTGTTCACACCATCTATATCTGGTGCAAAATATTACATTCACTTTTACTCTATGTAAAGTGAGTTAGAAGCTTGCTACTAATACCAGTAAAAATCCTTCTTGTGTAGCAGATGTTCTTGCCTTCAGTGGGTCTGTGTCTGTAGCCAGCAGACACTGATAACCCACAGGAGAGAAGAAATGAGCCAGAAGTGCACATATCTACACACACTTCTATGACAAAGTAACCTGCTTGCTTGGTGTGGGGCGAGCAGTGGACATTGTCTACCTGGATTTCTTCAAGTCTTTTGATAAGGTTTCCCACAGTCTCCTTCTAGAGACACTGATATGTTACAGTCAAGACAAGTGGTCTCCATGGTGGGTATGGAACTGGCTGATAGGCCATATCCACAGTGTGGTGGTAAATGGCTTCTTTTCAAACAGTCAACCTGTCACAAGTTGAGTCCCTCAGGGATCAATATTGGGCCCAACACTGTTTAACATCCTCATAAGTGATCTGGATGATGAGATCAAATCTTTTTTCCTACCTCTACACTTCAAAGGTAAAGCTGAGTTTCACTGAGGTAAGGCCTTGGAGTTAAGTAAATATTATTCTGTCTACAATTGACAATAATACGGTTCATGCGGCAATTAGAGTATCTAAAGTCATGCTAACCTTCCGAATTTTGCCATCTTGTATTTTTTAATAACAAAAAAAAAGTGTAGATGAAACTTTTTCTTCAAGTTGTGTTTGCATACATTATTTAACATTTGACTGAAGTACTTGTAAAGCCATGCCATCAAATTTATATTTCACTTCAACACTTATATGTTTTATGTAAAGAAAAAGGATACATCAGCTTATTGTAAAGAAGAGCCTTACCAATTTGTTTTTCTTCTCCAGCATACAGACCTAACAAGCCCACAACTAGCTATTTTTAAATACAGCTTCCTTCCCTCAGCTTCATAGAGCAAACTGTACTCTTTCACTCCTGCAGAGGATTTTATGGCTATATCAGATGCTTATGCAATTTAATGTCAACACCCGGCAGCTGGCGGGGCCATTCCTGGCTCCCCCAGCCTGTCAATTAACTCCCATAGGGCAAGTCTTGAACTCAGTCCCATCTACTCACTTTTCTTGCAAGGTCTAACACAGTGCAGTTTTTACCAAGTTTCATTTTACCCCTCCCTTCATCTTAAACCATCTTCTTAACCACCTTCTAAAATGCTTCTACTGCTTACTAAAGTGCTGTAACAGTCAGATACAGAATCAGATACTGAGATTAAAGACATTTTTTAAGGCTAAATAGCAAGATTCAGCTGGTTTGGCACTCTAATAGACAGGATTGAACACTGCCTAGTGCTGTCAGTTGTATCTGTGCAATGCCATACAGTAATATTGGCATTTCATTAAGCTCTTAAATCATCAAGCCATCATATAGGCTTCTTCTGCAGTTTATGTGTATCCACATGTAAAAACATATCTATGGGGCATGCCACAGGCACACCTGAAGGAAAGAGCTGTTCAAGCACTTTAAAAAGTGGATGAATAGATCAGAGCTCCTCCTGACATCATTCCACAGAAGCAACTCTTTACTGTTTCTGTTCTACAAGTTTTCATTTACAAGCATACATTTAAACATACTCACCTTTTTAAAACCTCAGAATGAGGTAGAGTTTTGCTCGAAGTGCAGACCTACCCCAGCTCCAGCAGCACAGCACGCAGCCACAAGCAAATGCTGCATAGCAGAGCTGATGTTTCACATGGGGCTCACCGAGGCAAGGAAGGATGCAGGACAGGGCCTCTCAGCCAGGGCCTGTGCCCCTGTCCTCAGGGTACTGGGCAGGCTAAGGCAGCCCCAGCCTAGGCTGTCAGACACCTCTGTGGGGACAGGAGGGGACATCAGCCACAGGCTAAGCCCAGCTCAGCCCATCCAGACAGGGCTGTGACAGAGCCAGCTGCACCACCAGCAGGACTAGTGGCCTCAGGCTGAGCTGAAATAGAGTCCCTTGATCCAGGGGTGTGGGCCGGGGTATCAGGTGAGGCTGGTCAGGACCATTAAGACTTATTAGCATATTAAGAAGCCATGAGTCTAACTCCTACTTTTATAAGCACTTTTAAAAATCCATATGTCAAAATATGCAAACTCTGTTATTTATGCAAGTTTAGAGTTACACCAACAACAATGATTGTAAGATAAAAGTTGGTTTTTTTATAACACTATTATTACCTTTCTGAAAGACTAAATCTATTCCCAATATTAAAAAAATTACCATTTTAGAACTGTATGGAACTTCACTTTTTCTACCAAATCTCTATAATTTTCATTTGAAAAATACTGTTTACTACATACAGCAACATGCTTTAACTTGCTAAATATATTTCCAGCAGAGTAATTCCTTTTCCAATTATCAGTCCGTATCTTCTCTAAATGCGCTAGGTGAGACTAAAGCATCTGCTTTTTACTGCAGTTTCATCAAATATATGAGCTTCCACTCCTGAAAAACGGCATTACTATGTTTAAAAAGGAATAGTATAAAATAGTTTTCTATTGCTAATTACAGTTACCGTGCTGCCAGAAATCAGGCATGTAGAAGAAAACAGTTGTGCAAAGTATACTTTGCCATAAGAAGTATGCAACAGCATATGCAAAATAATTAATTGTGTAACTACATTTTTATTGGCACCAATGTAGCCAATCAAATCATAAGATTTGGTTTAATTTTCATTTTAAGACTGTTCTTGATCTAGCTAAATGCTCACTATTATCAAATCTTCAGTCAAATATTTAGTATGTTAAAAATGTATCTATCTGTACTGATATATATGCTTTCATGCCCTTGTGAGGCTGAATGCTACAAATACTTTTGAAAATAACAGTTGCATTGTAGATGTGCTTACTTACTTATGCTGCAAGGTGGGAAATATCTCTCTGTGAAGGAAACTAAAAATGAAAGAAAAACTCTTAGAATAAAAATAGAAATAAGGAAATATCTTCAAAGCAAAGGCTAATATATTGATATTACACACAGACAGATTATGAGTACTTACTTGACACCAAAGTGCTCAGAGTGAGCTTTTGGCTGTATTGTATAGGGACAAAATGGGAAAGTACTGAAGACTTTATGCCTCATTAAAGTTTTCTCACTGCATGTCCTGAAAAATGTTGCAAAAGAGCGTTATCAAAAAAAGGAGGAAATGGAGAGCCAGGTTAATACCAGCTGCCAAAGAGGACGCTGTATTTACCACTCCAGTCCCAAAGAATCATTAAAATCTGTTGGGAGCTACACAAAGAATAACTCTTTGCCATCAAAGACCTTGCTTACAGCATGTTTAGATGGAAACACAATAAAGCTGATTTGCTTTGATCAGCTCTTCTAGATTATATGCTCATGATTTGTACCAAACAGCAAAGACAAAACCTGGCCCCACTGGGATCAATAGTTCTTTTGCATACCCCAAGATTTCATTACAGGCTTTTGTAAGGCTGTGCCATTAAGACATCATTATTCATACAGAACAATCAGGTTTTGTCACAGAACACAGGTCCACATTAATTTTTTTTTAAACTGAAGGCACAACAGTTGGCAAATATAAGTCAATTTATCAAGACTTACCACACTCAGCTGACTATTCAGCCTCAATTTTGAGCTGTCAAATCCACTAAAACACATTTTGCAGCCAAAAGATTAAATACAGGTTTCTATTTTATCCTTCTTCAGATACAATCTTCAGTGAAGTTGAGTTTTGATTTTTTAAATTTTCTTGTTAGATTATTTGAACTTTTGAACTGTTTTTCCTAACATTCACACATGTGATACGACTTCGGGGACTGCGAACCTCATTGTTAATAATACTGCTCTTCAATATCTCGATTGAAAATATTGTAAATGGTGTGCTTTAATTATTTTACACAAGTTCAAGTCAGGTAGGTTTCTGTTTCTCCTGGGCACTTTCGTCATGTAGTGACATGTATAGTATAACGAATTAATACTCTTGAAATGCCATTACAGCGTGATACAGTCAGGTTAAATGGTCAAGACTATCCTGAGGCCATGAAACACTAGAAGAAGATTGTGTGAAATGTGCATATTTTTAACAGTTCACAGCAGACAAGCTATGTGCGTTATTCACATTGAGGTGGCAAAAACTGGCCTCCCTAGTGGCTGAGTATTCCTTTAACATATAGAAACATTGAGATGGTACTTTGCCAGCTATGCTGGCTCTATCTCCAGTCCTGTTGCAGGCTTGTTTGACACCTTGAGAAGGACTAGTCAGGGCTCTGTCACATTCTAGTGACATGATATCATGCTAAAAGACATTAGTTAATCCCTCTTAACAGAAATTACTCAAGGCTTCTCAATAATGTACTGAATTTTGCTAACCAATGGATGAAGTGGTCACAGTTGAGCCAGAACAGCCTGTAAGAGAGGTACCCACAGATGGGAGGGACAGACAAGAGAGCACCAGGAAAGACGTTTAGAAGAGTCAGGCTTGTTGCTACTTCTGCCCATTGGGAAGTGATAGTGATGGCTGTTGCTGACACAAGAGGTCATGCTACAACACAGCAGCTGGCATCTCTAAGCCCCAGTTCTTCATTCAGTGTGTCTTCAAAGTGGCCCTGCAACCTCACGTAGCTCTGAAGCTGTTACCACCTATGCAGTGGTAATGGCAGTGATGAAGGGGGCTAATATCACTTTGGTTTCCTTAATAGTGCACTTAATAGCGCACACTCACTTGCAGAAAAAGTGTATCTTTCTTCTCATGCTTCTCAAATTATAAAGAATTTCCTCAAATTGAGTATAGCCTATTTAGCTGTGGTTTCAAATATTTCTCATATCCCCCTTTATTCTTTGAAAAAATGTTAGGCCTCTCTTTTCTCAGATTGGAATACTGAGATCAGGCAGCTGAGAACTCTTGGATTTCAAACAGTGATGGAAAACATCCAGAGATCTGGATATGCAGCAATATTTGAGACCTCAGCTTCAGCTGGTGCAATTGTGACATGGCCTTTATATTAATTTCTGTCTTTGACTCCTGCAAAGATTACTAACCTTAATGTCAACTACTGTCATGTTGGAAGCATATGTGACCTGGGGCAGCTGGGCCCAACTTAGTCAACTGAGTATGCAAGTCTGTAGTGTCGTCTCTCAGAGATGTCAAAGATACTTAAATAAGTTTAAATAGTTGGTGAACAGAAATGCAATTAATTATGTGCTGAAGCATCCAATGTCTAGATTCCTTAAGAAAATATAAAACATTTTATTTCTTTACAAAAATTTGAATTCCAGCAGTAAATTTATAACATTTAAATGACACTTTTAAGACACTTATTCCATTTAAAGAATACATAGAGTCTAATGCCATTAAAATGTTTAAATAAACACTTGGTAAAGTTTGTAGTGAATGAGGAAAGAAAGCTTATCTCAGATGCATCAATGCACAAAGATTTCACATTGGTATCATTTAAGTTTTGATAAACTGTAACCATAAGAATTGTGCAGGTACTGAGAACATCACAACTTCAGAAGGCTGCAAGTCTAGAAGTGTAGTGTATGGTATGTCACATACCTGGAATTCTGGACAGAATATCATGCATCCCACATAAAAAGTTATAAAAATGTGGAGGCCTCACTAAGCTTTTAAAGTTGCACCTGGAAAAGAAAAAAAAAAAAAAGAAAGAAAAATTTATCTTGAGGGCAGACATCATTCACTAATAAAAGGAAATCACCTGAAGCCAAGAACTTGCTACCAAACATACACACAGAATAGTTACTTAATTAAGAAATTATTTGCAAGATATGTTTTAAGGTAGGAATTAGCAGTGAAGAAGAAAGAACGACAATGTTTTGCTTATGGGAGGCACACAATCCCAACCATAATCAACATGAATTTTCTTGCTAGAATCAGATTTTTTTCTCAGTAAGATTTAGGACCTGTGTGAGATTTATTATATCATTTTCAGTTAAATACCATATTATTTGTGTTCCCTAAAGGGCAAAAAAATGCCTTCTCAGCTGTGACTGTCAGAAGTGGGCTGAGCTGGTGGACATTTAAGATGGAAAGGAGGACAGCAGTACAGCAGTTAGCTGTCCTCAGTTAGCAGTTAGTCCTCTTTGTCTGCATGTAGGTGGAAAATGACGGATTCACAGAAAAAAAAAAAAAAGTATGTATTTATGTGGAAGAGGGCTACTTGTTTAACATGTTTCTTTAATAACAGGTTTTGAAGTGTCACACCATGTCTCAGTCCTTGTTCTCTAACTATTACAGTCTTTGAAAAGATACGTGTGACAGACAAGCCTGGAGAAACTGCATGGCTTTTGGACTGGTCTGTCTTTTTTGACCTCCTCATGCTGGGCAATCTCATCAGTAACTGAAATTTCAATTGGTGCAGTCCATGGGACAGTAAATATCTTTCTACTACAGCAGTAACAGGAATCCCTTACTATGAAGAGATTCGTTTAGGTCTGAAAGAGATCCTACAGACATGGACCGCTATGATGATGTTGAAAGTATGACGCCCAGTACCAAAAGCTGCCTCGCCAAAGCATGACAGATGCGCAGAAGGATGGTGGTCAAAGGTGTAAGTTAGTGATGGGGGAAGAGAGTGAATACAACTGGGCTGGTGAGCAGGGACGTGTGGTGAGGTGAGAGCAGTCCTCTTCCATACACGTGCAAGTATGGACAAGGATTTATGTGTGGAAATGGCCTTGGGGGACCAAGCCTAGGATACATGGACATAGCCTGGGGAGGATGAGAGAAGTGGGCGGGTGTTGAGAAGGAGGAGCCAGGTTTGCTGTTCTTCCCCTTTCCCCTTGCCTTTTTCTGCTGGCCCCTCCTGACACACGACACCAATTCCTGCAGGAGCTTGCAGCCCAGCCGCTCCCTCCTCTCCTCACAGAGCATCCAGCACAGGCAGGACAAGGTGGCTGACAGCAGGCCCAGGGCAGCATCCTGCATCTCTGCAGAGCCTGCTGCTTAGGAGCATCAAGGTAAGAACCAGAATTTCTGTCTTGAACTAGCAGGAGCTGAGAAACCCTGAAGACATGGCTGTGTTAGGGACTTCTATGAGATGATAGCCCCAGCAGGTTCACTCTTGCCACAGAGCTGCCCTTTTGCTCTGTATTGTGCCTACCTGGGGAGAGCCTGCAGACAGATGACAATGAAACCAAAGCTGGGCGGGACTGACTTGTCAGGCCCTGAGTGGCCTGCAAGCTCCAGGTGTGCCTGTGAGCCCAGGACAAACAGCTCTGCTCCCTGCAGAAGGCAAAAGTCCTGTCAATAGGTATCTGTCAGCGCTCTGGGCCCACATCTCCCCAGGGTGGCACAGCAGGCACGTTCATGCCTGGACATCACCCTCAGGCCATGACTGTTTTTCTGTGGGACTGCTGAGCACAGGGGGGCTGTGATAGCAAGCAGAGTGTACACGACCCTCAGTTCTTAAGTAAAGAGAGCAGGGAAAAACTTGGGTCTGCCTCTATACCTCCTTGTTCTCACGCCAGCTCTGGAAAAGTTTTACAAAAAAACACCCCTGTGAATGACACTTGGGATTGACACTGTATCCACATGGTTCCAGCCATGGTTAAAGTCTTTGAGAAGCGCCGGTTGTACAAACACTACCAGGCAGCAAGAGAGAACTGAAGTATGTTTGTAAAATGTCTGTCTCCAGTTTGTCATGTGCTAGACCTATAGGCACTATGCTTGAAAATCACTCCAGTATGTCCCTTTTTATTATTTATTACATTTAAAAAATCAGCTTATTTTTAGGGACCATATTTTAAAATACAGACTGCTAAGCAACCTGTTGAAGCAAAACTGAATAATGTTTTATTGTCCTCGTATTGCTGTAATTCTGTATTATTATTTGTGTTGTTTAGGAAACAGAAACCAAACAAATTATGTTCTTCAGATTCTGGTGGCTTTTGTGGATACTTGAACACCATGAATTTTTGGCAGAAAATCTCAGGGAAGAAAAGAGATACGGATTGAGAAGACCAAAACCTAAACATATTCTGTCAAATATGGTAGAAAAATATCCCAGCCCAGGTGATCAAGGTGAATATATTAATTTTAAAACAGGTGTGGATTTTTTCCCCTGGTTCATTTATCCGGATTCTGTACTACACAGCTAACTTGCCCTGTAAGATATTGATTATAATCAGCCAGGCTTGCCTCATCCTGTATTTTCACATGCCTTATTTTTTACTTCTGTCTTTTTACTCCCATATTTACTTCTCCTTTTGTGTATTTCCGAAAAGGAGATTTCTTCTGATCTTTTTATGATATGGCTAATAGCCTGTTACTATTACTACAGGAATAATAGCCCACATAACTGTATTTTTATAGAAGTAATATCATCAGTAGTTCACAAAATTAATACTCTGCAGATTCTGCTTTTGGAAACTTGTATGTCACTGGATGTGAGTGTCAGTACCAGGGACAAAACCTAGCTCTGTCAAATCACATTCCAGTGTCTTATTCAGTAAGACTTATTTTCGTGTAGATGACTTCCACCTTCCCAGTCCTCATGCTGGTAGGATATTCAGTGAAATACCAGGCAAGAGGACAGAATGAGTGTATAAAACCACTACAACATTCTTCATTTCATTACATCAACTCACCTTCAGTTTCTTGTTCCTTAGGACATCTGTTCTGAAGCAAATTCCTCAGCCCCTATATGCTCTGTCTTCATGAAGGTCTGACACTTGTGATCACAGATGTTTTCAAAAATTTCCATAATTGCACTCCCACTTTTGAAGCCTAAAATACATGTAAGGGTGAGGGTAGAATCAGACTTGGTATGAAATCACTCCACTCACCTACCTCCCTATTTATTCTAGATGAAGACTGCATTCTGGAAATTGCTTTTTTACTGGACAGCTCCGAAAGTGCTAAGGACTATAATCATGAACAGCAGAAAAGATTTGTACTGGAAACAGCAGACAGAATGAAAAGTCTGCAGCTTAGTTCTGGACGTACTCTTAGCTGGAAGACGGCCTTACTTCAGTACAGCAGCACTGTTTTCATAGAGCAAACTTTCCATGACTGGAAAGGTCCTGAAGCATTCAAATCCCACATTGCTCCCATCGCCTACATAGGTCATGGCACCTACACAACTTATGCTATCACTAACCTTACACAACTCTACATGACTGAAGGGACTCCTGGTAGTCTGAAAGTAGCAGTGCTCTTCACCGATGGAGTGGACCATCCAAGAAACCCAGATATTTTTGCAGCTACAGCTGATGCTAAACACCAAGGAATTGTATTTTTCACAATAGGGATGACCAGAGTGGCTGAGGAGGTGAGCAATGCTGCCAAACTCCGGCTCCTGGCCAGTGTCCCAGCATCCAGGTTCGTTTTCAATCTCCAGGAGAAGGAAACTGTGGAGAAGGTTCTCAAAGAAATGGTATGTATGAGAAAGGATTTGAAATCATTATAGGAACATATGTTAAAATGGTCTTATTTCCAATATTTTAAAACTCCGTTGCTATTAAAGAACCCCGTATTTTTTACTTGTTAAGCAGCCCACTTTTATTAAAAAGACCCTTGCACCAAAGTCCAGGTTTCCTTCTCCTCCCCACAATTCAGATCTTGCCAGCCAAAATATGTGAAGTTGTAAAATGAATTAGAATTAAAGAGACCTGTTGTGAACTTATTTTTATCTCTGTTTTTCCTCCTAAGAAAGGTATAGTAAACCTCCTTTCTTAAAAAAACAACCAATTTTTTTATACCCTAATGCTTTCTTCTGTAGCAAGTAGGAATGTGACATTGCCCTTTGTACCAAAAAAGATGCAGCTCTTGCAGAAGTGCAAATAAATTCGTAGACCTTAATGGAGATACATCATTTTAGATAAAACTTGAACTTGGCCATCGACATCTTTATATATGCAGGGAAAACCTACCACACAATCAAGAGGAAATGTGTAAATTAAGCTTGAGGTTTTGCTTGGGTGCCCTTTTTCTGACTTTTTCTATGAACCTGATTTATAAAAAACATTCACTGCCAAGTGTGAAGAATAGATCCATCCTCTAGCCTATAAATCTGGTGACACAAGCTGTGGATGAAGTCCTGATTCGAGCAAGCTAAGAGATAAAAAATAGAAATATGAATAAAAACCAGGAGACTTATGCAGCCAAAGTGACACCTAGTTGATCTCATACAGGCCTAGAGCATGTACACAAGCTGGCCGTCCTATCTGTCCACCTGTCCTTCACTTTGACAGCCTGCCACTCTGCACTGGTTTCCCTGCATAACACCCTCCTCATCTTCTCTGGTATTACCATTGCTTTCTGCATCACAGCAACCAGTTTTCAAATGACTAAACACACTTTATTTCACCTGTTCCAAACAGGCAGCCACCCTCACCTGCCTTCTTTTGAGACAGTGGCTGCTGTCTGGTTTAAATAATGGCTTGGGCATAATTCTATGTGCATATGCATGAATTTTAGAGATGTATATTGCATTGCTGCTCATCAAGACATTTATGTCCTCTCAAGAGACTACACCAGTTGTAAAACGTGGGACAAATGCATTGTATGTGGGTGTTTCAGCTGTAGAGATCTTCCAAAAAATAACAGCTAATTTGATGATAACTCAATGTAATCAATGCTGAAGTGAAATCTTTTCTAAGATGTTTCAATGTTCTCACTTTGTGTGTGCCTAAGAGTATGCATAGAATAGCTTCTGATTTTCTCAAGTGTGAGGTATGTATTATTCACTTCAAAGAGAAGGCTGCTGCTATTCAGCACTTTGGAAACTGTAGCTTCTGGGTATGCTGTTCTTATCTACCCAGCTGACTATGGTGGCTTAGCTCTGGTTACTATTGTAATTTTGGCAGATTATGGCTGGACAGGGAGAGTCGGTGACTGGAGGAGTCAACAATCTGTAATAGGAATTGAAATTAATTAAAATATATTTAGACTGAAGAGACTGCTAGAATGTTTTCAGAAATTAAAGCTTAATTATGTTAGTTAATATGTTAATTGCATAATTCAGTTTGCTAGCTGCCGAAACATTTTAACATCTTTCAGTGTCTTCCTGTAACGCTGGATTATGACTTCAAGTTTCTAATGTTGTTTCAAATATCTGTCTTTACAGAAAGATCTGTCTGAGGAAGAGGTAAGTATTTTTGTTTCCATTACAGAACTACGGCTTAACATAGACAATTATATGGAAACATTATTCAAGGAAATTGATAGCTCAGGGAGTTGGTTAAATATTGAGTCTAATGGCATTGCCTTCTAGTAAAACATGCTTTTGTATTTGCAGGACAGAGCTTTAATTGTTATTCTAATGTCATTTACTTTCCCGCCTTATTTTCAAAGTTGAAAAAGAACAAAGTGTGAGTATTCAGGTTAGCAAGAACTTGCTGATATGTCTCGGCACATCATGCAGCAGACTCAGTGGATAAGAAAACACGACACAGAGCTGAATGGGGTTCAGTTCTAGCCCTTAATGCCCTTCCTATGTAATAGAGTTAAAGCGCAGAAACTCTCAGGAGGCTCCACCAGTGCACTTTTCCTGTTTGTCCACACAGTGTCACCCTGACTGCAGGTGTTGGTAGGTCGGCCTGACATTTTGGGGGGAATAAATTCAGCTTTCCTTTTAAAGATGTGAGTCCTACTTGAGGTCCAGTTATCTTGGGTAAAGACTGTTCTGCTGAGCAGCTCAAGGAAACGTCTAAATACTACGTGTTTGAAAATAGCTGAAGCATTTTAATTTTCAGTCCAGTCACAGACATGTCATACCAATAAACCTGCCTTGTGAAGAGTTTGGAGGTAAAGCCATTATTAAGATGACTGACATTTCAGGAGTAGGAACGGTATAGATTTGTGGGTGGAATGTAGGAGGCCACATTCCTGCTGAGTGGTAAACTGACTGTTAAAAGGTTTTTGTAAAACATGTAAATATAACTGGCTTCTGATCATTACTGGCCATACAGTAACTTAAAACCAATGTTTGTGTTTTCTATTTCTTCTATTAAAATGTGCTGATTCAGACTATTTTCATTCAAAGTGTCCCCAGGCTGCTACATGTAACTGCGAGAAGGGGGAAAGAGGCCTTCCTGGCCCTGCTGTAAGTAGCTGTCATTTCTCAAACAACTGAAATACAAGATCTGTTTCGTTGACGGAGTTTTTTTAGAAATTATTTGAACCCAAGTACTGAGACAATGAAAGTTCAAGGTTCAATACACAGTCCTCTATAGTTATTATTATTCTATGCATTTAATTGGAGAGTGAAAGTACCTCTTAAAACAAAAGCATACACCTCAAAGAGTTTGAAAGAAGGCAAAGCCCTCACTTGGCAAGCTAGGTAGCTACCAAAATATCTGATCACCTCTGTTCTTCAGAGGAGACTTGAACAATTTTCGTTTATAGCAAAGACAAAAAGAGAAAAATGGCTGCCTATTGAGGCAGTCCTGCTGCTCCCAGAAATTCAATTTCAAGGTTATGGTAAATATGAAGAGATTTAATAATAAATCTATAGGAAACAAATATCTTAAATATTAAAAAATAGTGCATATAATGTAAAATAAAATAATTTGCCTAACACGTACTATAGGAATTTTATTTTGTTGTTTTCAGGGTAAAAAGGGTCGCACTGGGGATGATGGAGCTCCAGGCCTGAAAGGAGCAAAGGTGATGTAATTTTTCAGATTTAGGAAAAGATCTGGTACCTCATTAATATGGAAAGACTACCCTAATAGTGCCCATGTATTTTCCACCTGTGAATTTCTTAAACTTCATCTACTCTCTTTTGCTGTAGTAAAGACTAAGATTCTGACAAATTAAAATCTTATATCTAACATATAAAATCATGAGAGTGTAAAAAGAGGGAGTGGGTATGCTTTCTGTATTTTGCTGAGATATCCAGATATCAGGACAATACTGTCTTTTCCTGATGTCACTGATCTTGGTGTTGGATTATTCACAGGGTGAGCCAGGTCTTAATGGAATCCCGGGACAGGATGGAATAGAGGTAAAAAAATGGGGTTTTCCCTTCTTCTCCAATGAGAAGCTGATTTCAACTCTGGTTTACCGGCTAATGATTCATTAACACTAGAAGAACTGAAAACATGATCATTGCTTAAAGAAAGCGAATAAGTCCTTCTTATAAGAGTGATCTAGAAAATACTCTCTAATAACACATAGCCCCTCCTAAAAAGTGTGAAAAGCTCTGATATAACACTCTAAGATTAAGCTTAATCTAAGTTTACATTTTTCATTTGGTAAATAAAGAGGATCCAGTGAGTAATAGCAATGAAAATATTGAATAAAATACATATAAGAAGTAACCGCAGGACGAGTCTCTTAGTGCTTAACTCTGAATTCATTCACACAGTAATCACTCTATGTTTTCATATTGATCCAGTACATCCTTTTTTATTAGTGACATTTTTCTTACTTTCTTATTTTAGCATGTTTCTCACTAAGATGGAAAAATGAACTCTAGCTGATCTGTTTTACATCCTTAAAATCCCAGTCTAAAGTGACACTTTCGTAAAATTTGTTCACACATACAATAGAATCTATCATGACCAGTAGGTGTAGTATTTAGAGTCATATCAGAGATCACCTTTTCTACCTAATTGGTCATTATAACCTGAAATGCTGTTTTTCTAGGGAGAGTCGAATGTTAATAGCGCCGATACTCACATTCTTACATTTGGTCTATATATCCTCCCAACCTGCTTTGCTTTTTTTTTTTCTTTCCAGGGGAAATCTGGATACAAAGGAGAGAAGGTAATACTTTTAGTCAAAACTTCTGCTATATGTAATATAGATGTTTGATGACATTATTATTTATTATACATAGTGCCATATTTCTTAATAATACTAGTAATGAGGAATAACATCATCTTACCAGCTGCTGCTCAGGCTCTAATAGATGTGTCCCTTCCCCAATGAACTTAGAGCAGAATTGCTATAATAGGTAATGAAAAAAATAACATTTAGGTTTTCAACTAAAGCACCCAAAGAATAAGGATGATATGCTCAATATACCTCATAAATATTTATTCCTGTTCCTTTCCAGGGTACAAGAGGTGAATGTGGAATCCCAGGGATAAAAGGAGACAGAGTAAGCAGCCACAAAGTTGTTATGCTTCCAGGAAACAAAGCTGAAATAGAGAAGACCCACAATCCCCTGAATAACAACCACAGTGATAGATATAGGGCAAATATTAATTCTAAGGCTGAGAGAAATTAACAACTTAAAATTTTAAGAAATGAAGTGAGCAAGGATCCCATTTTCAGTAACTTTCTCAAGCTCCTTCTATATTTTCATGTGATTCCTCTTAAGGCTCAAGCCTAAGCCTGTTCATAACAACAACAGAGGCAGAAGGCTTGTAAGCAAAGTAGTCTAGTAAGCAAAGGGAATGAGAGGTGAAAATGAAATCACTCTGGTCTTCAAGATTGGGTGTGTAATTGCTGTCAATATTTTAAATGAAACAAATAGAATTTTATCATGGATTACTGGTCCTTGATAATGAACTCTTCTCATTCTTACTCTGTACTCTGGTTACCATAGTCCATTTTAAAAATATTTATTCAATACTTGCTAGCTGCTGAGCTTCCCTTGATATTTTCTTTATTTTAATGTGAAGATATCTAAATAAGATACTTTAGCAAAAAGTTATCTAAAAGTGCTTTGTGATGAAATCTAAATACACATACATGTATATTTTCACTTGCCTTTCAGGGTCCTGAAGGTCCAGCAGGCCCCAAAGGAACAAGAGGGCTACAGGTAAAAAAAAAACCCAAACAAGTAAACTCCACCAAAAACTGTAAAAACAACAATACCTGGTTCCATGGGATTCAGAGCTGTGAAATAACATCACACCACAACCATCATGGAATCTTTGAGCCACTGAGTTCAAGGCATCCAAAATCTTACATTCTTAAACACCAAAATTAACAAGAATTTGGAGTATCAGTCTAGACAAATAAATTATCCTTAGAATTCATTCAGTCTCAAAGACCACAGCAAATGCAGAAAAAACAAAGTCACTCATTTCCCATTCAGTGTCTTAAATATTTCATTATCTCATGGAAGTACATGGAAATACTTCAGTCTCTTTCCATCCCAGTACTCCTGGACTGAAGGTCAAGAAGCTTAGTCCATCATAGATGTTTCAGTAAATCTTGACTATAGATTACCCTTAATTGTATTCAAATGAAGGGAACCAAATTCTCTCCCCGATTACCAGACCCAGATCCAACTGAGTTGAATCTATACATGCATCAGAAAGCAAAGCTTCAGTTCTGAAATGTTTGTAACTCATGTTTTCATGCAGGCTAGAGGAAATTAGAATTATTGAGTTTTTTACACTGCCATAGTTCTGAAAGCTTGAAAAATCTCATTAAAACCACTCTTGTTCAAATAGGGTCCACAAGGACAGCCTGGAGATCAAGGGCCTGAAGGCCTTCAAGGATCAAAGGCAAGAACTGCATTATTTCTTCTTTTTCTCTATATTAAAAGGTATTAATACAGCCTCACAACAATAATACTTTTATCCTTATACCCCATACCTTCGTAGGGGATGCAGTTTAATGTCACATTGCTAGCAAATCGTATACTCTTTGTATTCTACAAGGTTCCTAAGAAAGGTATTCATTTGCCCTTTGTATTGGACTCAGGTCCAAATCACTCTCCAGTCTTTCCTCATAAACAGTTAAAATATATAAACATAAAATATATTTTTTTTTTTAAAAACCCTTCTGTTTTATCAAGACCTGAAGATTTGTTGGGTCTTCTTCTCACACCATTGTAAATTCCAGGTATAACAATGGAGATTTCTTGATTCTGTAGTTCTGTGGTGACTTGATATATTTATCATAGTAGTTCAATGGAAGATGCAAATATCACTGGGTATTATAGACAACTGTTTTAACTTCATTAAAGGAGACCACATTTACACTTTGCTTCTCAGAAAAACCTTAAACTGAGTAATTCAGCCAAGGCTAAGGGGTTCTTCAGCTATCAAAAGGAATATGTTGTGGAGAAAAACTTGAAAAAAATTGAGGCATTGAAAGGGTGAACAGATGAAGTAGTGTGTAAGACAATTACAATGGACTGAAATTCAGGATATAGAAAAAATGAACTTCAAAATTTCTTTTTTCAGTGGAGTTAAGCTGATTTCTCTAGACACCAATTTATAATCAGAATGGTTTCTTTTTTATTCTTTGTAAAGGGTGAGAGAGGTCTCCCTGGGCCACCTGGCTTGCCTGGAGAGATTGGAATAGGACTCCCAGGCCCAAAGGTACAAGCATCTCTCATCTTCTACATTGCATGTATTGTAGGATAAAACCAGAGACAGCTAAGATAATATACTTGCTGGTACATGAGAAAGTTCAAGCCCTCAAATGCTGTTTTTATGGTATTGGAAAGGTGTTTTGTATGTTGATCAAAACTGCCTAGGGAAAAAAAAAAAAAAGAAAAAAGAAGTAAAGAAGAAAATTTTAAGCATGTACTTCAAAGAACTTTTTTACAGTAGTTGTTATGCTTGACATAACTCAATCCAAGCAGTGTATGGCTGAGTAAAAATGCATACACAGTCTTAAACAAAATTTATCCTGTGAAAAACAGGCTTGTTGGTTTGAATGACTGGCATAAGGAAAACAGAAATACTATGATACAAATACTGACTTATGGGAAAAGGACAATAACTAATGTACTAGGAATATGATGGGAATAACTAATCGTTTAGATTCAACATTGTCTTCTCTTAAATGCAGAATTGAAGCTGTCCCCTAGTTCTGTGAAACTGCACCAGTTCAGTGCCTGTTGGGCCTTGTGTGCCATATGACTCTGAGGAGACTCAGATTTTCTCTGCCATTCCTGTATTCTTCCGCATCAAGTATTTCAAGCACAGAATATCTGATGAGTTGTTATATGCTGCACACACAGAAATACCTAAATCAGGCATTTTCAAAATACATCTTTGTTTGAAGGGTGACCCCGGTTTGACAGGAAGACCAGGCCCCATTGGCCCACCTGGAGTTGGTGAGCCAGGACTTCTGGTATGTCTATTTTTGATTTGGTGAGAGGGAAGCAGGACAGAAAGGAAAAAATTGTGATGCTTCCCTATTAAAAGGAATGTATGTGTGTTAAATAATACCATTTCTTTTCTTTCTTCCACTAGTTCTCACTCTCATATATACTACATTGTCTGACTTTCATTTCTCTCAATAAACTGGGAATGTTTCCAGCTCTTTAACTTTTCTAATTATCTTTGTCTCCAAAACAGATATGAAAAAATAACGCTTTATGCAAAACCACATAAATATTTATATAAATCTGTCTGCTGATAGATTCAAATCCACATGTGGTAGCTTTCAAGTTTACTGCTTTTCAGTATCATTAGAACATGGACATCAGGATGGCTTTGAGGGAGAGACTCCATTTCAACCACTCTAACACTGAAACAGTCATATCTAAACTACCTTCATAAGGACATTCAGATTGCTTAACTGGTCGCAGATAACAATTTGACCAGTATTACCTTTACTGGAGAGAATAAGAGGGAGAAAAAAAAAAAAAATCGACTTTCATAATTTATAGTATGTTTGGCTCTGAAGACTTTTCCTTCTTTTCCTTCCTCTCCTTCTCCTGGTAGTTTTAAGTGTCATGGTCACTTTCTTCCAAAGTGTCAGCAACTTTTACCAAGCTATTTCCAATACAGCAGACTCAAATTCATTTCTCATCACCTGCATGAAAGGCCCCTACTGAAACCATGAGTGAAATCATGTCAATTTTTGTTCACAAGTAGCTTTTCCCCATTTACATGGAAAGATTTGTAATATTCATTTCAAAAAAGATGCTCCCATGAAAAATAGAAAGATGGTTTGGTAACTGAACTGACTGATCTCAAACCTTCCTGAAAATACACTACTGGAGAGGAGTGAGTCCTTGTTCAAGAGCCCAAGGAATCGACCATTACTAATAAGGCCAGTGGTGACAGTCAGTCAAAGCGGGGCAGTGATGCTTCCTGAATCTCTTCAATAATGGCACAGAGAAAAGAGCCACTGTCTGGAGGAAGAGGTGCCTATGATGTGCATCTTTGTTAGCCACAACACCTGGACTGATATAACAAGGGATTCTGATTTAAAAATGTACACTAAAGGTATTTTTAAAATTTACTTTGAAGTATACTTGCCTCAAAAGAGTTTTCTTTTTATGGCTGAATGCAGTATAATTACCCTTACCTAAGAAACAGGCATAATTCTAAATCTCTATGCAGAAGAAGCAGAAGCATATTTAGACCCAAATCTACCAGGATTCTGTGATTGTGTGTAATTTCAAGAAACAAATCAGGGGAAAAAAAAATGCAGGAAAACACTGTGAAGCAGCCTCAATATGCACAGGTGTTGGACTTGCATTTAATGAAAGGTTTTAGTTGTCTTACTTGCCCCTTGTGCTCCTACCAGATCTGGTTTCAAAAAGAGAAGGACACACTGTCCTCTTCACCAATTACAGTCAACTCTCTCTACAGCTGGATCATCTTCAGTAATACTCTGCAGTCTTTGATTTGGTACTCCCTTTCTCTCATGATAGAACTAATACATTGATAAGGTTTAGTAACAACTTGTAAACGAAACTAAAGTTTAGAGAGCAAAGGTTTCAAAAGCATAAGGACTAGGAATTTCAGCTACATAACCTGTGATTCATAAGAAACCAGAAAGGTAAAACAGTCTGCCTTGTTACTGCTGCAGGCCAGAATGCTCATCATTTATTCACTGTGAATATTGTATTACTGTATTATTTTTAACAGGTTGTAACTGTACCAACATTTAAAGACCTGCTTAAACCCAAAAATTACATGGAACATGCTGCTGTTGATTTGAGTGATTAATACATATTCTAGGCCATTTTAAACTTATGTTAACAGGGGCCTCAAGGACCACAAGGTGTTCCAGGAGAAAGAGGTCCACCGGGAGAAGGGCTTCCAGGAGCAAAGGTACAGCAGTCTAAAGGTTTTAAGATTCGAGCAGCACCATTAAATGAATGCATGCCAAAACAAGTCCATAGCAGACAAGGGAATCTGAGAAAGTAATTTGTAAATTAATTTTAAAATTTGGCATCAATTAACCTGATATATTTTCATAGAATTCATTTGGTCCAAACATGACTTTCAGGCACAGCTAGCCTTTGGGACCTTGTAAATACGATATTTAATTTACCTGATGCTTGATTTGTGGGATCTAAGCCTGGAAAGAATTCCAGCTGTAATTTAAAAACAGCCTCAAGCATCTGACTTAAAATATTATAAAAGTGATTCCTAGATGAAAAAATTATCTTGTTGCTTTTTTCTAAATCCTTATATGTAGAGATCTTTGCTGTCACTAAAGACAGGCTTCTGAGTTTCTTACATACCTCAGCCACTGGCTTACGCCTTTTAGCCAAAGTCTGAATTCAGTTTGTGGGGAAAGGAAGGGGATGCTACTGATTTTCAGATAGAGTGGAAAGCAATGACAGCAGTAGCTGCACGTACATGGATGGACTCACTAGACCTTCTGTTATCTCCTTTTGCTGCCCACTGAAAACCTACTCCCAGGTTGAGTTGTCACTTCAACCTTTGGTTACAAAAACAAAGTGACACAGCTTGTACATGAGCTAAATCACTAACTGAATGGTTCACTCATTTTTATGCATGCACCAAGGAAATTTTGGTTGGGAAAACAATAATAGGTTTAAATTTGACTGCTGCTAGCAACATAATCTCTTCAAACATCCTATATATATTTTATGATTAATTATATAAATTATTTAACCTCATTGTTGATGGTCTGTATTTTGCTTAGTGGATCTCATGCATGAAAACAAACAAAAATCTATTTGAAGAAAAAGCATTTAGAAATCACTCCATTGCCACTGAAATACCAATTCATGTGGGAAGAGACACTACAGCTAGTAACTTAAGTACAGGACCAGTGCACAGTAAGAACAAGTAGAGAAGAAAGCATAATCTAAGCAAAACTACTGAGTGACTGAGATAGGCAGAATAAAATAATCGAAGTAGAATTTTGCCAGCATTATTGGAACTCTCGGTTCTATTAAAAAATGTACTACTTTTTGCTGCCAAATTTGACCTGAAGCCAAGCATGTATCAACAGAGTCTCTACGTATCTCTAATCCTATTTATGGCTGCCAATCATGTCAGCTCTCTGCTTTTAAAAACATTTTAAACAGTTGATCTGTTAATCTAAAGCAAATTTTACAGTTGCTTTCTTCAGACATTTTTACTAGCTCACAGTTCAACAAAAAGGAAAATGAAGGCAGGTGTTCTAAAGCATCAGTAGTATAGAATGTTATTTTAAATAGAAATACACATATTTCAGTCAAAGTTAAAATGGTGAATTGGTTACTAGGGAGCCTGGGGTGATTTTGTGAAAATTTACACAAGCTAAGATCTGTCTCTGCGTGTTTCATTAACAGAAGTAAAAGAAAGCACAATATTAGTGTCCTTATTAGTAACCTGCATTTTCCCAAGACCACTGTTTCGTAAATAAACATGTAGAAAATAAACTTTTGCAACAATACAGTTTGGCCTGGTCTTTATTTTGGCAAAATTCTTGGTGAGAGCTACACCCTCATTGCCACACTTTAATGAGATTAACCCATGAGACCAATAAGCAGAATTCAGCTTCCAGTTAGTTGCAGAACTCAGCCCTGCAAACATTTAAATCAGTTGTGGTTTTGCTATTGATTTGAGGGGAAGCAGGACAGGACCTTAAGCAATCGAGGTGAGCAGAAACATAAAAAGAAGCTTGTTCAGCTCTTTCATCAGCAATTTCAAGCTGCAGAGCAATCTGACTTGAAAATATGACCTCTCTCGGTATCCTGGAAAACAGATCCAGGAGCCACTTCCTGGTTCTTCTCATTTTGTGTTTCATAACAGAGTAAACAGTGTCTCTAGTTACTTCAGAGAGCACAGCTGTGTCTTTACAGTTAACAACACATATTTTTTTCATGTAGGGAGACCGTGGGTTTGATGGACCAAGAGGCCCTCGTGGACTTTCAGGCATCGGCATAAAAGGTGAAAAGGTGAGCAGTACGTTCACCAGAGGATTAGCAAAGTGCCAATAAATCTACATAATACAGGGAATGCAGAGTTGGTATTCACTACAAAAGATGTAATGAGGCAAGGAACCCACAATAGGCCCCGGACAATAAGGTATTTTGTAGAGAAATTTATGCCCAATACACTCTCTCAACCTATTTTAACATCCCTTCATATTAAAATAGGAAATGTTAAAAATAGCATCCGATTCTGTGGGAAAGTTAATATTTACAAAAGGCAGAAGAGACTAGCAGTTTTTTGCACCTGAACCAGCAGGGAATTAATGCATATATGCAAGATTAAAGGCCAGATCCCCAGCTTCACTGACTTCAAGAGGGGTTAAGTCAACATGTACTGGCATGGGAGCTGTCCCAGATTTTTTCTGTATCTTTACACAACTGAGCAATTGTACTTTGTTTGCCAGGGTGAATTCGGTCCTCCTGGTTTACCTGGGCCAGTTGGATTACCTGGAATTGGAATTCAAGGAGAGAAGGTGCGGTTTTCACTTCCCCCTCACCCCACAGTTAAATGTGCAGTAACACAGAGTGGTTTGTTTTTAATACTTAACTAATCTTTTCAGGGCATGGAAGGCCCAAAAGGACCACCTGGCCCCAGAGGGCTACCAGGACAGGGACTACCTGGACCAAAGGTTAGGGAATTTTGTAAAGTAAAAGCTATGGTGTTGTTTTTACTTTTATGTTTCCTGATTAAGAAATGATCTGTCTCTATTCTTATGCCTGTTTAAGTGCTGAGCACCAGTCTAAGTATTGACATTGCTGCATTATTAAACTGTACAGCAGATCCTACTCCACTGAAAAGCCTTGCTAAACCAATGCCATGGCTATCTATTTAAGTTTTGGCTTGGCTCACCACAGAACCTTTTGAGGTACTACATATCAGACACTTTGTCCAATAAATTTCCATATAAAAGGTTGTCTGCCTTAAACTGGCAGTTTCATCGTTATCATGTGCAGTGAATCAATTCCAAAAAGTAGTTGCACTTAACACAGAAGAATACCAAAATTTCAGTATCATCTTTTAACCTCACTGAACTGTTTCCATTCCAGAAAAATACATACACATCTGTACAGATTGGTTGCCTTCCTTGTTACTTCTGCTGCCTATTGTCTCACCTGACTTTGTGTATTTACTGTATCTATCAGTTAAGAATGGGCCAACATATAATGAAGATTACCTTTGCTGAAGAAAAACTGTCTGAATAATTTAGCCTTGACTGATTTGCAAAATACAAAAATGTTAATGAAAGACATCACCCTTGAAGTGTTTGGAATGGAAATTTAAAGTGATTTTCTGAAAGAGGTGACAGATGAAGTTCTGAATGCCTGAAAGCTATTACAGCATAGTATAAAGGAACTAGGAGTATAAGTGGGTCAAGGGTCCATGCCACGTATTTTGCAGCATCAGAGATCATCTCTAACATTTTCCATGATAATGTAGGGATATGCTTTACTACTGGTAAAAAGAAAGAGAAGGGTGAATTGTTTGTGGATGTCAGACGTTCTCCTGAAATATCATCTACTGTGGCAAGAAACATTCGCAGGGACATATAATTACAGATTTACAGCATTAATCACTTCCACCAACTTTTTGGTCACAGCTCAAAACATCCTGCACAGACTCTCAGTCTTTGTGATCAAGGGTTTAATACATCATACTACAGACAGTATCACAGTAATCTTTCTTTAAATATAAGCAATCTAGAATATGCTTTCATATTTTTCCATGATAATTGCTACTTAAGGGTGAACAAGGCTTGCCAGGAGAGACTGGAGTGCCAGGAGAAAGAGGTATCGGAGAACCTGGTTCTAAGGTATGTTATTAATAGAGGTATTTATTTATTTATTTATATATATTTGTGATTTGTGTTTTCTGAGTATCCTTTCTGTAGGCACTTAAAGATAGGTTCAGAAATAAAATTTACGTTCTTGGTCTTTAAAATTTTTGACACAGACTTTCAATAACCTCCAGAAATGGGAACATTTTAAATAAACCAGTTCTGCAGAAAAGTTGGAAGATTTATTGTAACTGAAAATTTCCACATGCCTGGTTCATTCTCAAGTCAGTGTTGCTTACAGATCACCTCCAGCTCTCTCCAGAAAACCATCCAGAATATAAAACAGTTGCCAGAACTCACAATCTACAGCAAAACCTAAGCTATAGCCAGAGCTGCTGAAAAAAAGCACTGAACAGTGGTTATTGTGCTGTCCCTTCCCTTTTCACACAGGATAGGATGTGAACAGAGCAGCAGCTACATCCTGACACCTTCCTATGGGAAACAAGCTGTGCTACCAGACAGAAAGCACACTCGCTTAGAGGAGCGGAAGCTGTAACCAGATCGTTTTAGTGCTAAAGTGACCAAGATATTATCCAGGCCCTATGTGATTAGCAGCCAGATTAACATAAAATATAGGAATAGATGAAAAAGTATTTCTGTGACAGTGGAAAGGCACGAGGCTGTCCTGGTTTTGCTCTTCTTTGTTAGGGATTTGGGGCAGTGGTTGGAAAAGGAAATAGCTTGCTCAAATTCCTTCCTTAATTTCACAAAATATGGTAAGGCTGAGTGAGCCCATTTAACCACAAATGATCCCATTTCTTCTAAAACCAGGTCAGGCTCATGAACCTTATGTAAACAGGCCAACGGCATTTCCACTTCCATTAATAGATTTGCAGTGATATTCACCAGCAATATATCAATCATCATGTCACAGTCAGCTCTACCTGACATTTACTTCAAATGCTGCCACTTAATGAAATGATTACACTGTTTTTTAACAATGAGCTGGAGCATTACTAGCTAATAATATTAATTGCATAGATCAAATGTGAAGTTCAAACAATCAGACAATATGGTAGTTCCAGATACATGAGAGTTGTCTTTATTAAAAAAAAGAGTAAGATTTGGGTTCATATGCATAAATGTTTGCTATAAATATATAGTTTAGTAAACCTTTAAAAGTAGATTTCCTTGATTCAGAGAAAGAATAGTACCAAGCCTGCATTTAATAGAAGGACTTACTTTTTATTGATGTCAGGGTGAGCCAGGCCCTTCAGGACTTGCAGGTCTGCCTGGTCTTCCAGGAGAAGATGGAGCCCCTGGACAAAAGGTTGGTTCATGTCTGTCTGCAGGCTACCTGCTTCCCTCCAGGCATTCCTACTGTTCTCCCTGTGACAATACCCAAACATAGAGAGTGTTCATGTACAAGGGGAAAAGTAGCACATTTTTCAGTGAAAAAAAATTATCTTTTAAACCTACTTTTTTAGGGATTTTTTTTTTTTTTTGGGGGGGGGGGGTCTTATCTTTTTTACAGTTGTTTTTTTTTCAATTCACCAAATGCCCTGCAACTGAGAAGGGAGACCACTAAAATGGCTGTAAGAAAACTTTTGTAGCCTCCTGATCATGGTGTTTTCCTAGAATCAGAAACCCCATATCTTTAAGATTATATACTCAGAGTGTTCAGCCATCACAAAGGAAACAGACTGCTTCATGCATTCCACCCGGAGTTTTACAATGGTTGCTTCTGAATACGAGAAGAAAATCCTGGGCCCACTGACATCAGTGGGAATTTTGCCATTGACTCTAAAAGGTCCATGATTTTAATGAGCTTATTCAAGTGAATACAGAATTGATCTTGCCCCATGCCTATGCAGTGCTCTGAAATGCTGCTTTGGTTTTTCTATTCCAGGGTGAACCAGGGTTACCTGGTCTTAGAGGTCCTGAAGGTGCTCCAGGGATTGGAATACAAGGGGAGAAGGTGAGAATTTCTTACTAAAGGTGACCTTCAAAATTATAATGTTCCAGAAATAGGTTTGTCAAAGTGCTATCTTTTTTGTGTGTATTATAAGTAATGAAAAAATATATCTCGAGGAGTAGGCTAATAACATCTTCTAAAAGTGGTTAACTGCATAGTTTATTTTAGCCTCAGACTAAGCCAACAAATAGCAAAGTTAATAAAGGACCACTCAGCAAATCTTTCTCATTTTTTTTTTTTTAAATGACAGCACAACAGTTCAGTGGGTCACAGTTTCCAGTACCTGTGGCAGTATCTGGTCCAAGAAGTTCACAAAGAGCTAAACCCTTTGCTAGGAATACCACTTCTCTGAGCAGGAATAACTGGGCCAATCTTCTAGGTTCTGGCTCTTGTACTGGCCTTCTATACTGATTCAAATGTGAAGTAATTCTGGTTTCTCAGATCATCATCTGTATCCTGTGAAATAAAGATGCTGGTAATTGCTGGAATCGTTGTCTAAGATGTTGGACAAGACATACAGAGACTAAATGTCACAATAGAAGAGAAATAAAGCTGTTTCAACTGCAAGGATGCAATCTTTAAGACTCTTCTGGTTCTTATTTTTTTTCACAGTATTTACTGATATGTTGGTTAATTTAATTTTGGATGACATCTATATACTTTTAACTGTACAAATCCCAAACTGGACAATTACTGAGCAGAATTAACTGACTGACTAGTGAAGGCAATAAGAATGGCTCGTGTGTACCAGCTATGACATAGAACTTCACTATCTTTCATTGATATTTACAATTAATTTCAGTTAACACATTCTCCATTTTTGTAGGGAGATCAAGGTCAGAGAGGAATACGAGGATTAACAGGACCAACAGGAGTGCCTGGACCTGCCGGAGCTAAAGTAGGTTTATTATCACATTATGTGTGTAAAATAGCACCACCCCCCCCACTCAAGCTGTTCCAGTTTTAGAGGTAAGAAACATCTGTCTCAGAATGAACTTGCTTCTTGAAAAATAATTTAAAAAAAAAAAAAAAAAAGTTCAGCTAAGGCTTCTCTTAGCAAGACATGCCATGATCCCTACAATGTCTAGAAGCATGTTTAAAAAAACTTTGCATTCACCATATTGCTTCCTTGACAGTTTGGAAAAAGTTAAGGGACACTAATACTGGTATTTTTATGCTGAAATATTTGGGAAGATAATATAGTGTATTGCACATACATATGTGCCAGGACTTTACTTTCCCTTACACTGACTCATAGCTCATATTCTTTTACAGATTTAGAGTTTCTATTCAAATGCTCAGTACTCACTGAAAGTGGGAGAAGGGTTACTTCGGGTTTCTCTTCCAGTTTCTTATTAAGTCTTTTGCTATATATTCACACATAAGAGGAAAAATAAAAAGAGGTAAAAATATGCTGAAAGGACTATTTAAAAAAAAAATCTAGTCTCACGGGAAAATATATGTGTTTTCAGTATGCCTATGCAGCTGGGAAGGAAGCCTTGAGTACTGGATATGCTGGACCAAACCTCAAATACACTATGAAAGGGATTTCTATTAATAACATTTATTTGTCCAGTGACTGAGAAGAATCTCATTTCCATTGAGAGATCAGAACTATGCTTGTTATCAGTCCTTAAAAGATTTAGATTTCAATCCACATAGAATATTTGAAGTTCTAAGAGAATTGTAACGGAATACTATAAATCATTGCATAAATGTTTTCTCTATGAGTGCTCATGCTGACTTTCAGAAAAATCCATCATTTTTGCCCTCCTTCCTCTACTGCAGGGAGAGCCTGGTGTGCCAGGTCGTCTTGGAATGCCAGGCCCTCCTGGAAGAGCTGTGCCTGGACCAAAGGTAACATCCACACTCCAGCTCCGAGTGCTTATCAACACAGGGTGAAACTGTAAAGCAGGCCATGCTATTATTCATGTAAATAATTCCAGCCTTCTGAGGTAAACTAAAACAACTTCTTTCCTATGAACAGAGTTATGAATTGTATCCAGTCTAGTTATGACCATGCTCTGGTATTAACTGTATGCCAGTTTGCCATGTGGCCTACCTATGTTCATTTCTTTCTTCTAGGTAGCTTTGGATATCAAAATACTTTCTTCTGCTTTTGGTGTTTAATTCTTGCAAAAAAAATAGCTATTACATTTGATATGTATATGTTTGTATAACAGAAATAAAAAAACTCAGTCTGTGATTGGTGTTTAATAAAATATGTAACTAGAATATATATTTTCTTCATTGCAGGGTGACATTGGGTTACCTGGTCTTGCTGGACCAATTGGAGATCCAGGTTTGGGGCTTCCTGGGGCAAAGGTAGCTCATAAGTTGGTAAACTAATTTCTGATAGAACTGTAAAATACAGCAGGATTTCAGTGAAGCAACAGCAAATCGCTTAGGATAGCCAAGTGTTCCACGGTTCTTAATGTGTATGTCATACAATACTAACAGAGCGTAATGATTTGCAGCGTCAGAAGACGATAGATGGTCAGTCTTCCAGACTCCATAAACCATAAGCTTTCACATGTCAGAGAAACAGGAAAAAAAATGACTGTTTTTAATTGATGATGAGTGACTCCAGAGAGAACACCTGATTTATGTGCTTACAACAGCCTATCTGTCAAGCACGGTTAATTTTTCTCAGACAGACTCCTTTGCTTCATTCCTAATTTTGACACAGGGCAATCCACGGACTCCAAAATTATCTCGGGATATGGGCCAAACTGGCACTGTGAGAAGAGGTGCCTTAAGTAGTGCAAAAAGAGCATGGACAAGTAGCTAATCTCTAAGGACTCTAATCTCACTAGTACTTTTCTAGTATTGCCTCAGAGTCACCTATATTCAACTTTTGTAAGCCACCCTTCATTCCAGGGCTGATTTTGTCTGAATACCAAGAAGTCTGGGACATAAAAACCTGTGCTTATCCAGATCCCCTCATCTTTTTTTTTTTTTTTTACTTAGTGAATTTGATAGTACTTTTGAGTATAACCCTTATCTCTTCGAGTCAATTGAACACAGGAACAGAGGCATGAGAAACATGTAACGATCTCTATCCCTTTTTGATCAGTTAGTGGTTTTCATGATCCTTAGATTTATTTTTATCAGGAACAGATGATAAGAATGGAATCATGTACATTTTGGCACAGTCCGGTCAATTCAGAGAACTGCATGTTGTCCTATTTCTGGGAATCCAACAGGAATCAGTTAACAGGGAGCAGGTCCTATGCTCAGAGTTGCCAGTCTCTCTCCCACAGCCTTGAGTCCTCAAAACTCTTTCAACTGGGTGACACTGCATGGTTTTTTTTGCTATGTTCTTCACTTTTTGCTGTGATGATAAAATTATGGGGAATATGACCAAGGTCATTCCTTCTTACATGTAGGCCACAAATGACAACAAAGCTCTTGAAAAAGTTTCCGATTAGTGACTCAGAAGTGAAAGGTTCTGGGAATCCTCAGCACTATTAAATGTCCCAGTTTTAGTCCAGCATTAGTAACCTACAGTAATAATTCACATAGTAAAATACATTAGCAGATAGACAGATAAAATCAACTTACAGGATATTTGCCAAAGAAGTTTCACTTTTGTGGAAAATTTCCTGCTAGCAATTGTCTTGGCATTAACCTCAGCTGTTTCTCCCGCCTTCCTCAGGGTGACCGAGGTCTTCCAGGACCCCCCGGACCCTTTGGGCCAAAAGGAGATGGTTATCCCGGCCCACCTGTAAGTTTATTGATCATTTTTTTAATGTGAATTGAAAACAGGCACTACACCAAAGTGCCATGGCTGACATTCCGTCTAAAAGCCTAAAAAGTCTCCTCAACTGTGGAAATGCATTTTAGCACAAAAGGAAAAAGAAATCTCCCTCTCCAATAGTCAAAGACCTTCCATGTCCCCAACTTCTGCAATGACACAACATAACATATTCCATGTGGGTCTTTTTTTTTTTCCTTTAATATCACTGATGCTTCAATCAATTTTTTCAGTATCTTGATCCAAGATACTGTCTTCCACCCAACCATACAAAATTTATTCCCTGACAGGAGAATATAGCCAGCTAAGAAGCTGTGTCCATATACATGGGTGTGAACTCAAGGCAACACTGCCTTCCAGAACCACTAAAAAAGCTGCTTCTGTCCAAAGAGCCAGGAGAGCAGACAGCCTTCAGTTGTGTTCTGTTGAAGGTGTGGCAAAGAACTGGTTGATCTACTTTACAGCCTTTTACTGATGTTTCTACTGACAGATGTGACTGATCCCTGCAAAAGGGATACAAGGAGAAAAGGCTCCCTCCTCTGCCATTCTTGCAGATGTGTGCAGCTCTGCAGTCTGTGCCACCAGCCCTGGCGGCTGCACACCTGTGCATTTAGGAAGTCCCAGGACAATTGCTGGCCAGAGGCATGGGGTTTGGTGACACACTAGCATTTATCTGTGCTAAAGACAACTACAAACATGCACGCAATTGCCACACTGAGGCACAAAAATTAATGAATGTATGTCAAAATGTAAACCGGAATTTCATTTATAACACTTCCTGATATTTTTGTGCAATCCAATGCAGAACTGCTTCTGCACCTGCCTCTCTGGATCAGAACTTCAAACACATGCAAGCCTCCTGCATGACTTGCAATGCATGTGCAAATGCCACTGACACCACTTCAGGTTTATCAGAGTAGAATTTAACCAATTTTAGACCACAGTGATCCCACCGAGAGATATATTCAAGATACTACCATATCAATGTTAACAAAAGCATGCGGTCAATATAGCTGTAAATTAACTTAATATTGTGTCTGCACATGTAATTTCAGGGCTTGCCAGGCCTTCCTGGGATTCCTGGTGAACAAGGCCCAGATGGAGTTGGACTACCAGGACCTAAGGTATGGACCTTAACTCCTAGGAAAGTTAATGCATGTCTGTACTCTACTTCATGCAGATATAATCCCTACCCATAGGTCACCTTTTAAATCCAGCTTTAATTTACTTGCCAGTATATAAAAGGTAGACCCCACAGAAGATCTTGAAGCTTCACTTCAGAACTCATCTGAATGCTGACTGCAGGATTACTGGAATTATAAAGGCAATTGAAGGCTTGACCACAGCTACTTAAATATGCTTAATGTCTCTTAAAAGGATGTACATATTTTTTCCACTCATTTCAAAGCCCCAGCTGTCTGAAGGCACTGATAGGAAAAATAAGCTAGAACAGTGCCAATGTGAACATACATTATGACTGGCTGAGGGAGCTGGGTCTCTTTAGTTTGGAAAAGAGGAGACTGAGGGGTGACGTCATTAATGTTTATAAATATATAAAGGGTGAGTGTCATGAGGATGGAGCCAGGCTCTTCTCGTGACAAGCAATGGTAGGACAAGGGGTAATGGGTTCAAACTGGAACACAAGAGGTTTCACTTAAATTTGAGAAGAAACTTGTTCTCAGTAAGAGTATCAGAACACTGGAACAGGCTGCCCAGGGAGGTTGTGAAGTCTCCTACTGGAGACATTCAAAACCCACCTAGACACATTCCTGTGTAGCCTCATCTGGGTATTCCTGCTCCTGCAGGGAGATTGGACTAGATGATCTTTTGAGGTCCCTTCCAATCCCAAACATTCTGTGATTTAGCTGCAAGGCAGCAAGCAAAAATTTTTTTTTTTTTTTTGTTTTGTTTTGTTTTGTTTAGTGGACCTGGAGTTCATTATATGATTCAGAATAATTCCTGTGTAACTATTGCATAGTTGACTGTTCATGTCTTGAATATGTTTAGACTACCAGCCACTGTTTATCCCCAATAACTTTCTTGTCCTGCCTGCAGTATTCATGGGTTAGCATTGTTTAGACTTGCACCATGCTGTTCAATCATCCTCCTCTCTTTGTCCCATTTGAGTACAACAGATGCTGAGAATTTTAAAGATAAACTGAACTTTGGTATTCACTACTTATTTTTTAAAGTATCGATTTTCAGGGTGATCCCGGTAGTAGAGGACCAATTGGTCTCCCAGGTCCCCCAGGAGAAGGCCTGCCAGGACCAAAAGTAAGCCATTTAAACACTTTTGTCTCCCACTGTCTATTTTTTTAAAAAAGGATGGGATTTAGCGTAAAAATGTGTGATCATACATACACATCTGCATGTTTTCTCCCTTCACTCTTCACTAGAAACAACTAAGCCGACAAATAAGATAACTAGGAAACACAGAGTATTTATTTTGTGGAAAACCAGAAATGTTTCTGGTGACTAGTCATAAACCATGGCCTTCTGCCTATTGCATACAATAAATTATAAAGTGATAATCTTGCAACGAAGATCAGTGACAAAATATTTAGGTCCTGCAGACGTTAGCTGCAATTGAGTAGCAAAAATTTCTTCTAGCACTGGTCAGAATTAATGGCCTGGCAAGCACTGACTATGTCTTGCCTATACCACTGTTAGAGCCACAGGCATACTGTTGCGTTCTGCTGGAATTAATTTGTCTTTTTTACTGTAACAAGTAAATTAATAATAATCTAATGACCAATATGATGACCCATCCCTGCAAAAAGGATTATTTGTGTAATTACAATATACACCACAGCAAAGGCCTGGAAATAATTCTAAAGATAAAAAGCAATTTTCACTACTAAACCTCCCAAATTGGAAACTCTACAGCTCAGCTTTAGAAGTCTATTAATACAAAGGAACTTTCTTAGAATGTAAATGTAAACAAACTGAGCAGGGTCAAATGCAAAGATTTTGCAACATAACAATATATTACCTTCATAACGTGTCTTACTGGTCCTAGAGATTCAGTTAATGTTGGCATGAATTCTTGATCCAGAGCTGAGCAAGGTGAAGCCCTTCCCCAGCCAGCACTGGTCCCAAGGGCTGGTGTGTGCACAGGATCCTTACAAATGAGGAAACTGAGAATATTATACTATGTGGGTTTTGATTGCTTCCTATTAATAACATATGGAACTGAAACATTTTCTCTAGAGTTCTTTTAAAAACTAGCTGATGAACTAGCAACAAGTGTTTATTTGCAAAGCCACATTAGTATGTCTATAGGCCTTACTGTCTAAGCTTAATGGTGATGAAAGGTAACATAGCAATAATAATCACGTCTTAAATCTTAGTTCAGTTCCCAATGTTCCACCAAAACAATCCATCTTTCAATGCAATGTATATCTCTATCAGCAAGGTGATTCAGGTTCAGTAAGCATTAAGCCGAGGGACTCCTTTGAAGTATAAACTGGATTTAAATAATCTGATATAAGATAAAAAGACTCTTTGTCAGCTAGAGCAATCTCATCCTCACTACTTATAAAAAGACATTGATTTGGTAGATGAGGACAGAAAATTATATGGTGGTACAACAATTTATTGTGTATTTTTATCATGAATATTGTATTTAATTTATGCAGTTTCTCTCTAGGGAATCATGGGACGCCCAGGGCTCCCTGGCTCTGTGGGACCTCCTGGTGAAGGTATTCAAGGAATTAAGGTAAAAAGACTCAGTGTCTTCAATATTTAACCTGTGTTGAGTAGTCAATTTGACCATCACAGTGGAAGGAATGAGAAGGAATAAGATGGGGTGGAGAGATCAGGAGAATTAGAACCAATAATGATAATGTGTTTATTTCGATATCATATATTTTTAGAGTATTTTTAGACATACTGATGAAGTATTTGAGAAGTACAAGCTAGCTACTACATTACTTGAAGTGCCTCAAGATACTTGTTAAAATGCAGTTTGAAACACTTTAAACATTTAAAATTAATGCACGATGAATGATTACAAAGGGTTAATATCACTACCTGGATTATCATTAGGGGGAACAAGGAATTCAAGGAATGCCAGGACCACGAGGCCCCCCTGGAGAAGGACTTTTGGGACAGAAGGTATGATATCTAAACCAGAGATAATGTTTCAGACCAAAGCCAAAATACTGAAAATGCTCATTACAGTCAGCTCGCATTGGGGGCATGTGAATTCTGTGATAGATATTGGATTTAATATCATGGCCTTTCTTTTACCCACCCATCATGCAAAATTTAGGCGCTACAGGAATGTTAAGAGAAATGTGTGTTGGAATCAGTGTTTGGATGCGATCACATCAGCTCAGAAAGACTGTACAAAGTCCCACAGCCTATTAATAATCAAACTAGGAGGCACTAATTCCTCTGTTTGTGATTCCAAACACCTTTCCTGGGCAAAAAGTTTTCTCAGAGTGATATTTCCATTATTCATTCCACCTATGTCTTTGCCTTTCTTCTCAATTTCCCTACTATTATCTTATTTTTCTCAGACACAGATGGTAATTTCCATCATGAAATATCCCATGAAACTCCTCTGTCTGCATGTATTTGTTTGAGATGGTTCACTGTTTAAACTGCTTCAGCTATTTTTTCCCAAAAATTGCTTAGCCAATACTACAAGTTATGCATGAAATTCACAAATACCAATTGATTTAAATTATCTTTAATGTACAATTCTAATTCATGTCAGAAGCTGAAGGTGAATTTGATGAAGGCAGCTAGAGAGAAATGTGAAGTGTAATAGAAACTGACACTTTGCTTACCGACATGGTTTTAAGGGAGATCGAGGAGCTACAGGTGAAAAGGGGAAAAAAGGAGAAAAAGGTGATGTGGGTGACCCTGGTTCATCTGGAGAACCTGTGAGTAACTCAGGTTTATCACATCTGTTTTCTGAAGCTGCTTAATAAAAAAGCTAGGTTGTGTGTTGTTTTTGCTATTTAACTACACATAATCTGAATTACTTAAGAAACTGAAACTATGAAAACATTTAAAAGCATAAGGAAGACATTTCCATGCTGAATACCCCACTTCCAAAACACAGATATGGGTTCTTTCTTAAGGCAGTGAAATAAAATTGTCATGTTCTGAGACAAACCTATGCATTTCTATCCTATGGCTACCAAGTAACTGTAGCTCAGACTTTCCCTCCAAGCTGGCCAACAGATGGAGGCAATGGTAACTTCTGCTGCTGGGCAGCTCCCCAGAAGCTGGAAAGCAAAATACGATACCCTTCTATGCTGATATTTGCATGCTAATAAGTAGGCATACATAAATACCACTGCTGTTCCTGCCCTGACACTGTCTCTGTTAGAACCACACATGATGAAGCAGAATTCTGATCATTCCAGGGTGTCAGGCAGGTGTAGTCTCTTAAGAAAGGAAACAAACACAACATGGTAGACAGAAGAGCTTTGCACACAATCTCCCTTTCTCATGTAAACTGACAACCAGTGATCCAGTGGGAGACTCGAGGTCATCCAACTCCCATAAAAAACTCATCACATTAGGATGTTGTAAATACTGTATGCACAAAGTAATATCACATGAATGCTACTTTTTCTAGCCAAAGTTCTTATTGGCCAAGTATTATTCTAATAATGGTATTGATGAAATCATGTTCTGAATTACAATGTTATTAACTAATTGCAGTAGCCTAATTAACTATCACTGTTACAGGGCAAAACTGGACCAAAAGGAGAGCAAGGCCTAACAGTAAGCAAATTCCATTATTTAAATCACATTAATGCAAGATATAAACAAAATGAAATATACTATCAAATGTATCTTATGTTAGTTATTTTGGAAAGAGCTTTCTGACTAGAAGTGGTCTCAGTAATAATAAAGAAACCACGCAAAGGTTTCTGACTTTTTCTCCTCTACTTTGTGCTGAAATAGAGTCTAAAGAGCAAAGATCTTCAAACCTGTTACAGTATATCACGCTACAGACTTAATTATACTTCTGCTAAGTCTGAGCTGCACTAGACCCAAATACATTAAACATGTCAGTGAGATATAAATACTCTTGAGGTTTATGGTGGAAGCTGAGCAGCAGTAGCAAAAAGTTGTATCTGAAAGACTAACTGAGTGCCAAATGAATCCTGTCATACACTTAAAAAAAAAAAAAAAAGTTTGCTCTAGTAATGCAAAAACACTTGTTTGCATGTCATGAAGCTATCACTTCTCTGATCAGACAGCTCTAAAGGCAGCAGCTCTTTTTTTGGCACTGAAAGCCGGGTAACACAGTGGGCCAGGCACACTTAAGTTCACCAGTCCCAGTTCCATTCTGTGTTGTCACACTGTCATACACCAGCTCACTACAAGCAATACGCTTCCTGCAGCTGGGTCTATTTTTCCACTCCCAATAGATATAGAATGGGTATCCATATTATTCAGGTGCTAAAATATGAATGAATTTTGACTTTTAAAGTTTTAATAAGAACCAAATAATCACAAAACATTATTTACATTACAGTAGTTAATTGTTTTAGATAGAAGTGTCATTGTGTTGGCAAGTTAATGGTTCTTATATGCCATATAAGTTTATTGTAAAATGTGGAATTCATTCCAAGCTTGGAAGGTCAGGTTTGAAAGTTAAGCAGTGAGATTTTTTGTATGTCCCTGTAGGACACATATATTCCTTACAAACAAAATCTTTGGTGGTATCAATATTATACCTCATTTGAAAGAGGCAAATGGTAAAATGGTTTTATATATGTACTTTTTTTTCATATCCAGAGAGAAGATATAATTAAATTAATTAAAGAGATATGTGGTAAGTACTCAGGAAACCGTTATTATTCAGACTCTTCCTTCATTACATTTACATTCTTCTCCTTTCCAAAAGGATACCAAGTAAAATCATTGTGATTTCTTTTCTTTTTTTAATTTTTCCTTTGCAGGTTGCGGTATTAAATGTAAGGAAATTCCTATGGAGCTTGTATTTGTGATCGACAGCTCTGAGAGCGTGGGACCAGAAAATTTTGAGATTATCAAAGACTTTGTAATTGCTTTAGTAGACAGAGTAACTGTAGGCAGAAATGCTACCAGAATTAGCCTTGTGTTATACAGTTTAGAAGTTCAGCTAGAATTTGGTCTCAACAAGTACACCACTCGACAGGATGTTAAACAAGCAATTAGAAAAATGCAATACATGGGAGAAGGCACTTACACAGGAACTGCTATCCGTAAAGCAACCCAGGAAGGATTTTTCGGTGCTCGAACAGGAGTGCGAAAAGTAGCTATTGTGCTAACAGATGGCCAAGCAGACAAGAGAGAAGCTGTAAAACTAGATATTGCTGTTCGAGAGGCTCATGCAGCAAACATCGAAATGTATGCAATAGGAATTGTAAATACTTCAGATCCAACACACGTTGAGTTTGTGCGTGAACTTAACCTGATTGCTTCAGATCCAGACAGAGAACATATGTATCTCATTGATGACTTTAATACCCTTCCAGGTGCGTTCATTGCAGTTTTATTCTGAATTTTATCTGATGCTTCTCAGAACTGGGAGGTGGGGGCAGGGGAAGCATTGTCTTTGTGGACACGTGTTTTGATGCTGATGAGGATTTAGTTACACAATGCAAAGCAACAGGAACCTAAAGATACAGATTCCCGTATTTTAAGGACTCATGTTTTAAGGCAATGATTCATCACACCAATAAGAGATGTCACCTACAGTGCAGGAAAACAGTTGCTCAAACCAGCTTTCTAAGCTGAGCAAATGCTAATGCACCATCAATCTGCTGGACTGGAAACCAGAATTTAACCCACTGGGGTAAATTCTACTTATCTGCTTCCATTGGGATATAACCCATTTTCATTTGGTTATTCCCAACTACAAGGTAAGCAGTTATTTTCCCACTACCAACTAATAGTTGTTACTAAGCCCAGATAAACACGTTTAGGTGAGTTCATTATATTTTGTACCACATAGAGGACTTACGGGCTGGCAAATTTATGACAAATAAAAGCCATAGCCCAGAGAGCCTGAAATAATCTTATTAGATGCATATAAATAATCCAGAAGAGTATTGGATTACATGTGTATTATTTCTGTGTATTAATAATCCAAATTCAAAAAATAGATTTAATTTCTCAGTATGATGAGGCTTTTTACTTTTTTTTTTAAACAGCTCTGGAGTCCAAATTAGTGAACCAATTTTGTGAAGATGAACATGGTACCTTAATCTATAACCATAATGGAAATGGTGCAAGCATAAGAGCACCATCTTTGCATTCAGTATCTTCAAGTTCTTTACATTACATACTACAGAACAACCAGGTTAATAGACAGTCACTTTCAGCACAGACACCTGGAGTATCTACAGTAGAAAGTCCTCTGAGCCTTGGTGATCTTCCTCAACCATTAGTTCCGGTATGAAAATGCAGCAGGCTTTAACAAGCAAAAGTTTTAGATACATTTCCTGTTTTGTTGTCTGATGTAACATGTAACATTCCCCCTGCTTTTCTACAGAACAGGTACTGTAATAGCTCCTTTAACTTCGCATGCTTGGCGGTGGTTGTTCCAAGTAAGAGTTCTGATGTTGCATGCAGACAGTTATCTATTGGCTATAATGTATTCCTGATACTGTTACAAGGATTATTAGTCCTGTGTTTAATACTGTAATATTTGTGCCACAGCGTGAAACCTAATGTTATTAAAATGCAATTACACTGTAATAATTAAGCCTAAGAATAGTAATTAAACTCAACTGTTTTCTGTAATTCTAATTTTATAAAAAGAAATCTGTAAAGGTGAACCAAAAAAAAATTTAAAAAAAAACTAGGTTTAGGATTGACAACCCTCCTGGTAAACCAGGTGAGGTTTAAGTCCTGATTCTTAACACTGAAGTCAAGGTAAATGGGAATGAAAAACATTAGAAAACCTCTACTTGATGAAGGGCTTGTTCCTTTTGAGACTCTTCACAATATCTGAAAAGCAAAGAAAATCAAATGCTTATTTCAGACTAAAGTACCTCCTGTGGTAGTATATGAAGACTATGAAGAGGAACAAGAAGAGGAACAGTCACACTTGCTAACAGTGGACACTAGAGGTATTTATATCTTCATTCATTTCTTCATCCTCTAGTTATTTTTGGCTGATCAAAAATCAATGTCTCATTCTGTTTCTTTTCACCTGCAGCTGTGGTATCATTATCGCCATCCAAACCATCATCATCAGATAAAGCGATGACATCACCTCTTTCAACTGCAGGGCTCACACCAAGGCCAGGTTATAGATCACAACCAGTTTTTCATTTTGTTCCCTCTTATCCTGATACTGACATTTCATAAGGCTTTAAATCAGAGTAATTTTGTTCCACACTCTGAAGATTTTGTGAGATCATGCTGTGGAAGATAACCCACTTCAGTATTTTATAACAGATCCAGTTGCAGTTCTTGTCCAGCCTGTTCATCAGTACTTGTTTTTCCAAACACCAAATCCTACTGTTCCACTTACAGCAGAAGCAATGTCAGCTATAACCTGAGAGGTCATAAATGGCATCAAAAAGAGAACAAAGTGCTTGCTGAGGTGGGCCAGTGAGCAGCCAGGATGGGTCAGTCCATGGAGATGGAAGGCTTCATTAAAGACAGAGAAGATATACAATTATTTCAGAACCGGACAGAAAAAATATATTTCTCCTTCAGAGGAGAGTGGAAAAAGCCATGTTTAGTCATTTGGAGGAAAGTATAGTAATTAGCTCACTGCTCAAAGGACTGACTATTTTCATATGAAATGTCTAGATGTATTCTCTTATCATTTGGGGGATTCACACTTTAAGTTCCAGTAATAGTGTATTATGATGGGAGAAACAGAAGAGAGCAACAGAAACATGTACTTATGTTTCCTGGAACATGGGCATGACTATTATTCTGATGGAATTTTGATGTCACAGCATTGAACTTGAAGGAAAAATATCTTCTATCTCATGGTATTATTAAACTGAGTAAGACTAGGTCAGTATGTCACACTCCTCTAATGCATATCTGTACGAATCATTAGATCAACAAGCTTTACATTCAAACATAGCTAGTGTGTACATAATTAAGTAGCACAAACAACTTAGAAAAGGAAGAGTGAAGTTTTATATTAGTCTCACTATTCTAAGGTCTCTTCCCCCACACCACAAAAAGAACTAATGTACTAAAGCCATGTACTACAAAAGGATGACGGTCATACTTCTCGTTCGAAAACAGCAGATGCAACAAACTTATAGCTCTTTGGCTCATAGTTTTGGGTTGCTCACAAGACCGGTGGCTGATAATTAAATTTCAAAAATTATATTTCAAAATTATCAGATTCATATTGTTTGCTCTTCTTGTATGTGGAGCCATAATACTATTATTTCTGGAGTTACCAGAACCATGCCAGTAAAGGAACAGTTTCTTTGACCTACTAAGGTGAACTTTGAACTTAACTTCAATGCTACCATCTTTAGAAGTGAATCTTAAACTGCTGTGTAACATTAGCAGAAAAAAAAAAGGGGGGTTAAAAGGTAAAATCTATGCAATACAACTGACTTTTTAAAATGGAATTGTTTCTATTCCTTTTTTCCTTTATTTTAGAAAGTATCCTGGACCTCCGATGCAAGTTAAGGCTGGATCAAGGGCCATGCCGTGTTTATGTCATAAAATGGTATTATGATAAACAGGCCAATGCTTGTGCTCAGTTTTGGTATGGTGGCTGCGATGGAAATGCAAACCGCTTTGAGAGTGAAGAGGAATGTAGAGAGGCTTGTGTATTTTCTTCTGGAGGTAGGAATTTATCTCTACATTAACAAGGAGCAAGTTGAAGCTATTGATTGTTTAGTTTCATTATCAAGTATCCAACATAGTATGTAAAACCGAACCCACTAATTTAAAGAATGTTAACATTATGAAGTCATATGCTTACTAATTTAAAAAGTCTACCTGTGCAACATTACCTTAATTATTTTTGCATATATTGCATTATGTAGTCCTTATGTAACAAAACAGCAATTTTTCAGCAGTATCAAGAGCACAAAATTTTCTTTTTACTACGATATATTAAGACCAATATGGCATTTGCCATAGTAATTGCCCTTCTTTCACCTAGATCTTCAAATACTACCATTATACAATCACTAAGTGTACCTGATTTTAGATTGTATATGTGGCTTTGGAAAGCAATCTTTTGGTCATGAAAATTATGTAATTTCTTTTCTTTCTGTTACAGAAATGTAATATTTGGCATGGATTCTGCAAGGAAGACTTCACCTTTTTTAAGTGAAAGTGTTCTCACCGATCTTATTTTAATATTTCAAGCAAAAAAATATTGATTTCCAAATTACATGCAGAATACTACTCAGGGGTTACAAGATAAATATGGCAAATTGTGGCCTACATGCTCTCCAGGTCACAAGACAGGGAGGTGGCTCAGCTACTCAGCAACCACATCACAGTTACATTTAGTCATTTTTTCTGTAAACTTTCCTCCATTGCCATTACCTAGCAAGATACATGACAAACACAATTTAAACACATCCACAGATTTATATGAGTGACTAAACTAATAGCTGGCATCACTAAATTACGCTAGTTCTTGCCTAAAGTGGCTCCTGACATGTTTCTCTTCTGGAAGCCAAGTATAATTTTTAAATGTATTTTAGTAATCTGCTTCTTAAAAAAAAACATTTAAAACTTATATTCAAAACATAGAATGCAGCATAGAGTTTATTCTTTATTGCCCATCACTGCCATATTGCTTTGTACATTTATGTCTGCCTGTATATGATGTATTTCCTATTACTTGACTTACATACTTAAAAGCTTGTTTCTAGTAAAACATTTTTGGTTTAACTGCCAGGGCAGAGAATGTATAATGGTACCTTCACAGGACTGAAAACTTACCTCACAGGTAAATGACACTTACGGTTAAATGTGCACTTGATGACCACTGGATTTCTCCACAGCCCTTAACAAGACCCAACATCTCAGATTTAGGCACTTCTGAATATGAAAATCCATGATCATTTTTAGTTTTTTGCTTGTTTTCCTGAACACATGGTAGCATATCAACAAAAAAAGGAATTTGGCGTCAAGCCAAACACATGGCACCCCTCACAGCTCCAGAGCCGCTGCCGCGCTCCTGCCGGGGAGGGCGGCACAGGGCCCGGCCCAGCGGCGCCGCAGCGAGCGGGGTGAGAGGGGGGCGGAGGGAGAGGCCGCGCCAATGAGGTTTTTCACTCCGAATTTACATCGAGTTCCAGGTGGTCCTGACGGGCTCCTCACCCATTCAGGGACCAGCTCCAGGGAAGAACTGTCAAAGGACAAGCCTCTTCCGATGCTTCGTATTTTTTCATTATTATTTGAAAGTGGCAGGATACTGCAATTAAAATTCAGATAAATTTTCGAGTTATTCCAAATTAAAATGAGAAAGATACATGGCATCTCGTTTAAAAACAAACAAACAAACACAAAGCCAGCAGAACAAAACCAAATCTCTGAGGACTTAGAGCTGTAACACACCGAGTCAGCGAGGGTTTCCTGACGGCGATACCACTGTTACCTTGTACCAGACAAAACTGAGACGCGAGGAAGAGCTGCTATTACTACATGTACCAGCGACTCGGAGCAGTCCGCTCTCCGGCATAAAACGCTCACAAACGCCAGGCCGCGGGTGCTGCCGAGGCTGCGCAACCGCGCCGGCCACAGGGCCCCAGGGGCGAAGCAACACCACCCGCTGCCGCCGCGGCCGCTACCTCAGCCGGGCGAGGGGCGGGGCTTGCGAGGGCGGGAGAACGGGCGGCCCCTGCACGTGCACCGCCGCAGCCAATCCCGAGCGCTGCGGGGGCGTGAGGCTCCACCCCCGTTGCCACGGCGGCGCGCGGACTCGGCGGAGGGTGCAGCGCGCGGCGGCTGGCAGCCATGAGCGGGGTGCTGGACGTGCTGTGGGAGGACAGAGATGTCCGCTTCGACATCTCCCCGCAGTGAGTGTCCTGGGCCTGCCCGCTCCTCACAGCGGGGCTCTCGGACCGGAACGGCGCCTGTCCGTAGGCTGAGCGGGATCGCCATTCGTGGCGCGGTGCATGCTGGGAGCCTTCCCCGTGCGGCGGGGCGGGGAGCGCGTTCACTTGGCAGGGCGGGAAAAGGCCTGAGGGGGGTTGGGGCGTTTTTGGTAGGTGGAGTCTAGTTACCTCTTCCAATCTGTGAAATAAAAGAGAAAATTAAAAAGAAAAAACACAGCAGGTTTCACAGTGGGGGACCGAGGGAAGGGTGTGCTTTCCCCAGCCACCTGTAGCATTGCCTGGCGCTGAGACGTGAAAACACGCTTGAGGTGCGTGTCTGAGGGGCCGATACCGGTCACTGTGAACAAGGACTCGGCGTGGGCAGCCTGAGCTCACAGCAGCGAGCAGTGGCTGTGCAGCCCCCGGGCAGCCGGAGCTGAGGGGCGGCCCGGTCCTTCCCGGGCAGATGGTGCTGCCTCACTCCTGTGGGCCCCAGCCTCCGTAAGCCTCACCCGAGACATAACACTTCTGCGCTGGTTTCTGTGGAAAAAACTGCGTAGCTTTTGTAATGTGGACCCACAGATTAGCAGCTGGTTGGTGATGATTTTGAGGATGGAGGCTTGAAGGTGTACTACCATGCTTGTCTCTGTCCTGCCCCTTTGGCCGTACTGAGAACAGCCCCTCAGACACATCCCTCAAGTGTGCTGCCTGCAGTAATTTTAGAAATATGAAAATCTATTTTGAATGTTTAAGTAGTTCTGGTTTATTTTGTTGTAGAATTGTCATGTGGACAGAGCCTTCTTACGTATTTTCTTTAATGCTAATGTTACTATTCTTGCTGTGTCCTGTCTAATATCTTTTGTGCTGTTCTGGTGATGTATTACTGAGTCCACACCTAGTGGCTCAATCCTGATCTCCAATGGAATTGCCCTCCTGGTAATGCATTTTGTTTCTGTCATGCCAATACACTAGAAAGTTTTGGCTGCTTTACACAATGCAGTTAAAAGATAGCAAAACTTCACTCACAGTACATCCGTTATTATGTAATTAAGTGGCTAGAGCAGTTAAATCAAGAAAAAAAAAAAATTGAAAAAACCCACCAAACCATACAATTTGTGGAAAATTTAGCAGAGCAGTTCACATGTCTGTATACATATGGTATTTCCTTTGCTGGCATCTGTTCTTTCCTGACCCTAACTCCACTCCTTATGACCTAAAATTACAGCAAGAGGCAACAAACTCATCCATTAAAAATTATGTGAGTGCAAATTTTTGGGTTTTCCTTCCCATTTTCACACACCTTTTCCCTATTTTGGGGTATAGTTTGCTTGGTTACACTTGCTATGTAATTATTTGTTTACTATTATAATTTAATAATAAAGGTATTAATATTTTTCATATGCCAGATGCAGTGATAACAATTTCAGGTATATAATATTGATCTGTGTGTATGTGTGTGTATGTGGATTCTTCATTGTATGTTGCACAAAAAAAGATGAGAGAGAAAAGCAAAGGGGAAATAAAAATGGCCTTCTTTTGGAGGAGAAATCTAATAAATTTTTCATTAGGTAATTTTTTTTCTTTTAGACAAATGAAAATGAGACCTGGAGAGGTCCTTATAGACTGCTTAGAGTCTGTTGAAGATACCAAAGGAAACAATGGAGACAGAGGTAATCACATACTGAGGGAAATTGTAGACTTTCTAATATTTAACCTGTATACCTTCCTGAAAGCCTTGTTGGGTTTCCATTGAACTCAGTATCAATGGTCTGTTGCAGAAAATAGATCCTGCCTGTTTCACAGATCTGTCTCCCTTGCAGTACTATCAAATAGGATCTCTTGGTCAAAGTTATAGGAAGGTGATAATCTTGTCTCAGAATTTGTTTAGAATTTAAAGCCTTATAAGAATAATCCATTTATAAACATTGTGGTGATCTTTTGCTGTAATCCTCTTTAATGCTTAAGTTTTTCCTAACCTGGTTTAAACTGAATCAGTAAGGAATATATATATAGTATACTAGGGCATTAAGCTGCCAGCGTGCTGTGGCCCTTCCTGGGGCTGGGTGTGCTGCTGTACAGGGTACACAATCAAATAAATTTGCATGTGACATAAAGGGGGGAGGTTATTTGTGAAGACAGCTGCGACAGTTAACTCACTGCCTTCCCCTTCTCCTCCCCAGAGCAGTTCTGCACTGATTGTGTCTCCACATTTTTACCTTAGACAGGTGGATGGGAAACCAGTAACTGTTCTTGGTTTAGTTTTGAGGAATGCTGGTGTATTTTAGAGGTTGTTTCATTTGTTTCTTGCTGGATTTTTTCTCCTAGCATTCAAAAAAAAAGAAAAAGTGCTTAGTGATTTTCAGGGCAGGGGTGGGGATGTCCTGTGCTTTTCTTCTTTTTGCTGTCGGGTTAAGGAATATTCTGGTATTTCAAAACAAGAGGTAACTATGTAACACAGAATGAAACATTTAATTTAATAGCAGTTATTCAGATTAAAAATATCTACACTCTTTATTTCCAGGTAGACTGCTTGTGACAAATTTGCGGATTATTTGGCGCTCATTGTCGCTGCCCAGAGTCAATCTCTGTGAGTATCATCTCCCGTAAAATTACTACAAATTTTGTATTTCCTTTGTGGTAGCAAGCTATTCTTTCACAATCACATTGATTAAAGTATAGAACAGTAAAGTGTAGTTCTACTGTTCTGGAAAGTCTGAAATAAATGGTTACTAATGAATCTATTTCTAATATAGGAACTGTTACTATAATTTGTAGTAAAATCTTAAAATTCAATGTTCATTTCTCAAAGCAGAAGTTGAAGAGTACTTCAGACATATTTTTTATTTGGCCTATGTGGGCGGGATTCATTTGTTATTCTAGAAAGAAACAAAAGTTTCTTCACACCTTGCTTCACTTGTACTTGTTGCCACCTGTTTGTCCACATTCTGTACTGTCCTATTGTAAGCTCTGAATAAGCTTCTAATTTTAACTATATGAGTAGCTAGCAGTCTACTCATATTTAATTCAACTTGCATAAACAAGGCAGGATGCACCTTTGTACACAAAATATTTCCAGTGCTTTGTTCCCAGAAGCTAGTCAATATTGAAAAACGTGTATTCTGTTCATAATGTATACAAAATTATGTCCTCTGCCTGCTTGTTTTTCTGCATTTGCTATCTCATACATGCACGCACATACAAGTGCACCTACACACACTGCTACTTTCATATGTATTTATAAATTAAAAAAAAAAAAAAGTTTGCTTGTGTATTTAAGTTTGAGGATAGACCTTTGTAGAGGAGATCACAAAGAAACTTATGGAGTAGTTCAGCCCTATAGAAGCTCAAGGAAGTCTAACCTGTGGCTTTTAGAGTTTGAAATACTCTCTAGCTTTCAAGATAATGTATTATTTCTTATATTAAGATAATAAATTGACAAAAAAAATATTGGATGCTCTTTTCGACCATTGCTGTTTCTTTTAGTTTTAGACAATTTCTCATAAGCAACATAGGAAATAGTATTTTTCTGTTATTTTCATAAGTATTAATTCCATAAAAATTTAGTATTGGTATGTATATAACTGCTGCCACATCTGAGCTTTTGGAGAAGCAAAATCTTCCCAAAGCAAATTCTAGTTCTCCTTTGATTTTTGTTCTTTTTTTTGGAACCAGTCTGTGCTACTGTTGGTATCAGTAGCAGGGTTGTCATTGACATTCAGATTTAGCTCAGCACCATTGTAGTACATCCATTTGTTTTATGAAGAACATCTGGGATTGTTCCTGTTCTTATTTTGTATCAGAGCACTACAGCAGAAAAGGCAAAGTGAAATTTATAACTGTTTTTTCCTCTTCTACAAAATATTATATCCATGTAGAAAGTTTTATTTATAAAGGTAAAATTTACAGGCAACATAATGATGAAACAGACCTTCTTGAGGCAACAGTCAAACATGAAACAAGGGAAATTCTGATTAGATATTAGAAGAAAAACGTTCACAATGATGGCAGTCAAAGAGTGGAACAGGTTCCTGGAGTGGCTGTGGAATCTTCTTCTTAGGAAATATTCAAAACTGAATTGGACAGTGTCTGAGCAGCCAGATGAAGCTGGTCCTGCTTTGAGAAACACATTGGACTAAGGTCCTTTCCAGCTTAAACTAGTCATTGATTTTGTGATCAGGGCCCAGACCATTAACAACGATGTGTAATTCTCATAAACAGCATCCAAAGCTGTGCTACAAAATTCAATATTGTACTTGTAATTTTGTCTATTATTTTTTCTTCGTCTCAAAACTATGCTTTTTTCTTTCATCCTCTAACTTTTAGCTGTTGGTTACAACTGCGTTATAAATATAACTACAAGAACTGCCAACTCGGTAAGTTTCAAAAAATACTTTTAAAAATAATAAATGATGCTGTAATTCATTGTTTATGCTTATTGCACTATATCAACAACAATCTAAAAATTTACTTGCAAGAACAGTAATAGAATAGTAATGAAAGTTTAGTTTTAAAAGTTTACAGAGTTTTACAGTCCTGTAGGAGTGTGTTTTTAATCAGTTTCCTAAGGCAGTAAAACTCCTGTAATCACACTGTCTGGTGATTTTGCTCCTCTCTAGGTAAGGCCAGCACCTCTTGGTTCCTTGTGTCTAAATTTAACAAAGGTCTAGAGAGGCACCAGTTTTGTGCAAGAAAGCTCTCGAATATATAGCCTGAATTACATACAACTGTGAAGCCATTTGCTTAGCTTGCAGCAAAGAACTAGCAGGGAGATTATATAGGTTCCCCAGGTAAAAAAGCCAAAAATTCTGTTTCAGTTACGATGTTGCAAATATATAACAGCCAAGCTTCATTAGTTCTACTGTTATGGAACTGCTAGTTTCCAAAAAAAAAAAAAAACCAAACTGAGTACATTTGAAGACAGCAGTAGATCAGTGGTAGAATCAGGATTACAACTTTCAGATCTAAAGAACAAGAATTTAGAAAATATGTCAAGATTATTTAACGCCTGTACAGTCAAGCTACTATATTGTCAAAATGTTATATTTCATTTTTTTCTTACAGAAATTACGAGGGCAGACAGAAGCTCTCTATATATTGACTAAATGTAACAATACACGGTTTGAGTTCATATTTACCAATGTTGTCCCCGGGAGTCCCAGACTCTTCACTTCAGTTATTGCTGTACACAGGTAACTAGCTTAAAATACTATTTCTTCATTTACAAAATCCAGTTAATTAAATACATGGAATTACTACGGCTGATGGGCTGAGTATATAACTGCCCATATGTAACATTCAGAAAACTTTACCAAAAGAGGAGAGTGCAGGAATGGAGAGAATGATCACAAATTCTAGTAGATAACTGTGAATAATGAAAATTAATGTCTGTTAATACCAGTCATTGATCACAGTATATACACCTAGTGTGTATAAGCTATCTGAGCAAATAAAAGTACAAAAGAGTGAATTTCAGTGTGCTTTTTCCATCTATAATTTCTGTCTCTAATAATGTCCCATGACTTTGGACCATGTAATGAAGAGCAGAAGTTAAATCCTGGTCAAAACTCTGACTGTGGATGTTTCCCACCTAAAAATAAGTAATCTGAATGAATGTGTGCATAAGAAGTTACCATATGTCTCTATTTAAGAGCAATGGAAGACTGACATATGTGTGTTGAATGTTTGTGACTTAACTGGCACTGAAAAATAAAGGTTTCCTGATGTCCATACTACATATAACTTGAGACCCAGAAGACTTATGCTTTGCAATAGAGGCTGGGACATTACTATCTTAAGGAGAAGAAGGAAATATTATACACAGTACAGGAGATCAAAACAGATGTCAAAAACCCCCCATTTAAGTTTAAAGATAATATCCTTAAGGAAAGCTGAAATATAATGGTTTACTAGTACTCTCATTTCTGTGCAACGTGGTGATAACAAAAGTTGAAAATAAGCAACATTTCATATTGGTGCTAAAACAAACAGTAAAAACAATAGAAGACACTGAAATTATAATGTGTATTTTTTATTTTTTTGCAGAGCTTATGAAACTTCTAAAATGTATCGTGATCTAAAGCTGAGAAGTGCATTGATTCAAAACAAGCAACTGAGATTATTACCACAAGAACAAATATATGATAAAATCAATGGAGTTTGGAATTTATCAAGTGACCAGGTATAGTGAAAAATGAAACTATGTTGACTACAGCGAAGTTAAAATGTTTTGGCTTTCATTAAGCAATTGTACTGCTGTAGTTTTGTAACCTCAAAGGAATTACCCTAAATTCAGTCCATCAACTGATGCACATGGAGAAGTTGGTCCCATATATTTGCTACTCAGTACAGCAAAGTCTCTTTTTGGCAACCTGAAGTCTACATGACTTGGTTAATATGCAAGGAACTAGATATACAGCTCCTATTAAAACGGTATATTTATGAGTGTAAAGCTCTGTGTCATCCTGAAAGACACTCACACTGTTTCCAAAGTGCTCTGCTGAATATGGTATGTTTACGTGCGGCTTTATATACAGTGTAAGACTGTATTGTCTTTTAATTACAGGAAATTTAAAATATTGGAATAGGAATCCATGTCTTAAAAATTTAAGACCTTAAGGAAAAAATAGAAAACATATCTATTATTTTACAGGACATTAGTTGCAAGTATTTCCCAGAGCCATGAAACAAAATGAGAGCTGTTATTTCTGTCTGTGCAATTTTAGTCCAGAATGGAAATAGGATCCATCCTGACAAGCTGAAAAGTTCTTTCCTCTGCATTCCCTTGGCACACATCTCTACAATTGCCTAAGTTTAACCCACATGCCATTATACTTACGTGGTACACCAATTCCAGATCTGTACAGTTAAGAACACACTCAGATGCTTCGTGTCCCATGAGGTCTGCTGTGCTGTGATTTGATCCTGCTTTGCTGCAGTAATAGGTACTCCCTGTTATTTTCACCACTCAAGTGCTGTATCCTTTGAAGATTGGATCTTGCTTTCGTGCAATCAATAGAAGCATTTCAGCTGGTTTTGGTGGTAATGAATTGGGCTTTTACTGAATTAAATATGAAGTTGTTTTAGTTTAAACAGATAGCGGTAATCGTATTTGGAAAAAAGGTTTCATACTTCAAAGCAGTTCTAACATACCTTTTCTTTAATAGGGAAATTTAGGAACATTTTTTGTTACTAATGTGAGGATAGTTTGGCATGCAAATATGAATGACAGCTTTAATGTCAGCATACCATATCTACAAATCGTAAGTATCCTAAAACAATAATTTTTGGAATGAAATGGCCTAAGTTCAGTTAACACTCTCAGATAGCCAAAATTAGTATTTCAAGTTCCACAGTCAGGGACGAATTTTGCCTTACCAGCATCAGCCACAGGGTAGATTTTCATCCAGATCAATTGGGGGCTTTCATGGGCAGGTGCAGATGTTGAAAATGGCTTGTATTTATAATTTTCAAACTTTATGATGATGCTTCGTGTCAGCTACATACACTGAGATGAATGATCTGTGAACCTGATTTTCAGAAATGAACTGTTACCACTTCTCATAAAAGCATGTTTCCCTGAGGTTTCACTAGTTCCGATTTGTAATGGCAAGTGTGAAGGAATGCTGGTAGCCAAGCTCCCAGAACCAGTAATTGTAATTAGTACAGTGTAAAAAAAAATACATATATATTAAAAATAGTAAAAGCACATTTTTATCAAGTAATCCTTAAATTTTTTAACGAACAATTTTTGCCTCTTTACTCTCAGCGTTCAATAAAAATAAGGGACTCAAAGTTTGGCTTGGCACTTGTGATAGAGAGTTCTCAGCAGGTAAGAAGCTTTAATAGCCTTTTTTCATTGTTGCATTTTTATATATAATAGTTCTACAATTCTGAAGTGTTATAGGGCTACTTTTAAGGTACTTAGACTATCTTGTGTGCCCTTTTGAACAGAACTTTTTAAAAGTCCTCTTTGCACTGCTTAAAATGTCTGCATGTTGAAGTCAATGTGGCTATTGTGGGTTAAGGTTCTCTAATGGAAGCAGCAACAAGCCAGTATGGCTAGTTAAAATAACTGTTAAAACCAGTGTCTTCTGACAGATTATCTTTGGGATCTAATTACTTCTATACTTAATTAAGATCACTATTTTTAATATTTGTCACTTGTGCATCTGTTTTGCTGTAAAAGACAACATTATTTTTCTTCCATTTGACCTTAATCAGAAATGCTTTTAATGCTGATTTTTTTTTTAAAGTTCAGCTAAATGTATCTGAAAGCTTCTTCAGTAACATCAAGATCTAACAGACTAAACATTTGCTGAGTGGCTAGTAATAAATCATTAGTATCACTTCCGAATTTGTCCCACCCTTGTTGGCTGTTGTTTTTCTGTGTAAGAAGTTTGTTTCCATTTATATAATGAGGTAACAGTTAAAAGCTTATTTGCCTCATAGAATAACATTGTTATTGTTTTTATTTCATCCATGGTTTTAGTGGCAGAATGAAAATAAGATGATACCAAAATACAGATAATGTTTTATCAGCAAGCTGAAATTTGCTGTCATTAAACTGCAATTCTCCATCAAGGGGAAAAAGTTGTTTAAATAATAAGCAACACTAATAAATATATGCCTTTTATTTACTCTGTTATATAGAGTGGAGGATATGTACTTGGTTTTAAAATAGATCCCGTGGAGAAACTACAGGAGGCAGTGAAAGAAATTAATTCACTTCACAAAGTTTATTCAGCTAACCCTATATTTGGAGTGGATTATGAAATGGAAGAAAAGGTACTCCACTCATTTATTTTAAATTAGATACAATATTGTGTTAATATAGATTAAACAGATAGATGGACTGACTTACTTCAATGCTTTAATTTGCAGCCTCAGCCTCTTGAAGACCTTACAGTGGAGCAGGTTCAAGATGATATGGAAATAGAATCTGATGAACATACAGATGCATTTGTGGTAAGCTGCTCCAGAGAAAACTAAAAAATGAAATAATTCTTATTTAGTTATTCAATTGTAAGCAATATACAGCTGTAATCCTCTATTAAAGATAAGGTACAACTGAACTTTTTATATTTAAAACACATCTACATGCCTTTTGTTAAAAATCCTGATTACTATAGGACTTTATTCTGTGTATGGATTTTTAACTTTGGAACAAACTATTATTAAAAATAAATAGTACTAGATATTTAAAGCAGTAGTTGTATGTAGTTTTTCAACGCACTAGGATCAGGAATAACTTGAAAACCAGCAGCATAATACAATCAAATACATTGTATTAAAACAAGTCTTCCTTATTTTGGAGCAGATTAATAAATGGTGGTATCTATACGCTCAACTCTCACCTAAGATTCAAACTTGAAAGATTTTTAGAAAGGAAACAATAGTTTTGAGTCACTTCTGGCAACCTTTTACTCCTGATAATACCAGTTTGGAAAACCGTATTAGTGTCTGTCTCCCAGTATTTCAGGAAAATTTACTTCTAAGTGCATTATATTGCCCAGGAGCTCAATGATCCTCCTTTTAGGAATTTCCACATTGACTGTGTGTGATTGACTGCACAGGTGGACTGCAGATGTTTGCAAGTGCTACCCTTGAGCCATTGACAGTTGACATATCTTAATTCTTCTCTGAAATTTGGTAAATTAGCAATACTAACACCAATCTTATTTCCACTCTCTTCTTTTGCTAGCATTATCAATGCAGATAAGCTCTTACCTGTTCCTTTCTCTCTTTTTCTCCCCACACTTTTTGCCTTTTCTTCTGCTAGTTTCTGCACAGTTTTATTCAGCCTTCAACACAGTTGAAGACCATTTCCTTAAACGTAGGTTCTGTTTGCTCTATGGGTGCTTTTGTCACCTGGATTAGCTAACTGTGCTTTGCATATTCTAAAACAAAAACTGGAAGCTGTAAATGACTAGAAGGTGTAGAGGCTTGTACAGCTTGAGATCCAGTTGAGTGGGAAAACGCTTCCTTTGCTGGCCCTTGCCAGTTCATAGGGGAAGCCAAAGCAAGATCGGGCTCTTTTTGGTAAATATGAAGATATAGAGCCTGCTGGTCAAGAGACTTCTAGAGCTGTGGCTATTTTCAGATGCATCAATTCCCAAACAGTTTGAGTCTTAATTTTCCCACACACAGAATGGGAAAGATTGTATTTCTTTCCCAGATCTCTGAGAGTAGAATAATTTAATTAAGTGTTCATTTACTCCGTGTTTATTTCTTAGATTATGATGTTAACTGAACTTTGATATTACTTATATATACTTTACGTACTTTTTTGAAATTGAGTAATAAATGCTGCTGCACGTGAGGCAGAAAATAGTAGGACGCTGTCAGTTTACCTTCGTATTAACAGCTATTCCGTATAAAGTATTTGTCAGTGTGACAAAAGTAATATGAAAATCTTACAATTTAAAAATCTTTATTTATTATGATGGAAGATTTAAAGACTGGCATTTAATGAAAAGTACCATAATCACTAACTCCTGCTAGAACCCTTTTGTTACTTATTTAAACATAGGAAAAGCTTTCAGGTTGTTTATAAAACAAAAATAACACCTATACAGACTGATTTGTTGAAGAAAACTTACCCAATACAGCTTTGACCCCAAGGAATTCTTAGGAAATTTGGTTTTAGACTGTATTTTTTTTCTCAAGGTTGTGAAGTATTTGTTCTTTCTTTTGCAGGCTTACTTTGCTGATGAAAACAAGGTAAGAACATATTCTTTCATATTGTCAAATTCATGTTCTTAAAATATTATAATCAAGTTTAAAAGTACCTTCTGTTTTATTTTCTTTTCTCTCATATCTCTTGCATTCGAAAAAGCAACACGATGGGGAGCCTGTTTTTTCAGAAGAACTAGGACTTGCAATAGAGAAGCTCAAGGACGGATTCACACTCCAGGGACTCTGGGAAGTACTGACCTGATTTAGGTTGGCATGCCATTGGTTCCTGAGCAGGGAAAGCTGCTCATTTCTTACTGGGCTGGTGAGATCTGTAGAAGATAATTTAGAAATACCAGAGCAGCAGAGAAAGAACATGCCAAAGCTAAAGAGCAGGCAAATATGATATAATATGCCCTCAGGATATGTCATAAAGGAAAGATTATTCAAACCCCTTATATCTGTAAAAGCTTTTTCTTTATGACATTGTTTCTGTAAGCAGTGGGAAGACAACCTATATCTCATATCTGAAGGGGTGGGGCCCACCCCCTGCAACTCCAGAAGTCCCACCCTTCCTCTGGTCACGTGGTACAAAGACCAGTGAGGTCCCTCTTCTGGTCCTGTCAGGTTATAAGGACCTGGCAGTCCCTCCACACTACAAGCATGGTAGCTGCCATTTTATTTCAGCCACCCTTATGCAAAATGGTGTACCCCACATGTTTTCATCCTGCTTTGTGATTTGCTGGCCCCAGGTTTTGACACATTCATACCCTGGGGGTTCTTAGACATACGATTAGCAGGACCAGCCACCCCTGCTTCCCCCAGGAGCCCATCAGGGCAGGAGGACCCCCCCAACAACACAGGCTCTGCCATGTAGGGCAGTGTGTGGTATATACTTTGATGCTCAAGTTGAAGTATTCATCTGTTTATACAGAGCGATGTACTTTCCCATGGTGATTATATTTAAAGCAAATTTCCATAACTTGTTTAATGTTGTGCAAAATAGAAATATAATAATATGCAGAACACTTTGTATCTAGGCATACCGGCTGTGTCATTGCAGTAGTGCTGTGTTACTAGTAACTTTGACAAAATGCAATACTGTACCAAATATTCATTTTTTATGTCTTATAATTTCGTTAAATGTTTAGCACATATCATTCCACCAGGTACTTAACTGTAATCCTCATACAGGTGGTTTTTTTCTTTCCTTTTTTTTTTTTTTGGCTAGAGCACTGTTTGTAAGGAACGATCTAGAATAAATCGGACACACAAGTAGCTTGTGTCTGAGTCATTAGACCTTTATGATGTTATGTGTTAGAGAGAAATGAGTCATTTATTGATTAAAGGAAGATGCAGCTGTTACGTTTTCTAGTGAGATAAGGCCTCTGTGCTCTTTTCTATAAGTGGAAAAAGTCAAATGAGCTTTCCTCTCAGCTGTTGTTTTAGCAGCTGACTGTTAAAGTAACCGTGGTGTGAATATCATTGTGGTATTTGTAGAAAATCCAAGGTATATATTTTAATGCAATACTATCTATATTGAAAAGCAATCGTGATTTCAATAAACTTTGGTAATGTTATACCTCATTGTAGATCTTGCATTCAGATAGTTGTGTTTTGATCCTGTTTCCCTTACATTCATATAACATTTTACTATATGGGTAAAAGTCATTCTCTATATGGGCAAAATACAGTCCTTCACCAAGGTACATTAAACAACTTAGATTTTCAAATTTGTTTTGGATCTGTATTACCACCCTCAATAAAAATCTGAATGGTCCCAGTTTAAATTGTGAAACCTTCAACATAGGCATAATTTTTCTAAATTCACATTCACTTTTCAAACTCCTTGTATGATTTGGGGCTTTTTTAGTTTAAATTCAGATTTTTTCTAGGTTTCTTAAATTACACATCCATTAAATAATGTTAATATGGTGGATTACATGTTTTTCATTCTCTGTTCTACCTCTCCTACATACTGTTTTTGGTTTAGTTTAACAGCAGCCAACACCATTTCTAGTACAATCAAATTTTAAAGGATTAATAATGTCTACCTGAAATGAAGGCTGCTGTGTATTAAAGGGGGGTGAAGACTTAATTTTAAATTATTTTTGAAATCAGAACTTCATCTAAACAGTGTATATTTTATGTCTAAACAGTAAGTTTTTGTTTATATATATATAACCAAATGGATATTAAGAAGCTCAAAATGAATTTCAAAGTCTTATTATCAATATCTAAAGAAATTGCAGATGTGATATGGGTATGTAAAAAATAATATTAGAGCATAGATAATTGCTGCAAAGTTCTGGAATTTTTTAATATCTTTATGACTGCGGCAATAAGATTTATTAAGCAGCTCTAAAAAAGTGAACAGTAATTGCAGCTAACACCTTGATTAATAATATTTCTGTTTCAGAGTATTTGGTAACATGGATATTTACAATCTTGCTCATAGCTGTCTCACTAAGGGTCAGATTCTTATGTCCTTAATCATGTCAAATAATTTCTTACATTGCAAGTAATCTCATTGATTCAATGTGGAGAATGATGGCAGAACCTGACCAGAGCAACTGAAAGCGGCAGTTGCTTCTTTCAGTCTTTGACAGCTGCGAGAGCAACTCTTTTTTTCCAAACCATCCATCCTAAATTCCGACCTGTAAGAGTATGTACCTATATTTAGCTACCGAGATTAAGTTGCAGAGGCTTCAGGCAGGGCAAAGCACATTGGTCTGCCTTTTCTAGAGACGGAGCGTTGGGCAGACAACAGCTAAAGCTTTCTGCTCCCCCCCTTTCCCAAGTATTCGCGAAATGGATTCCCAAAGGGAACTCACTGAAGAGCTCAGACTTTACCAATCCACCCTTCTTCAGGATGGTCTCAAGGAACTCCTCGAAGAGAAAAAGTTTGTAGATTGCTCTCTAAAAGCTGGCGACAGAAGCCTGCCTTGCCACAGGTTGATTCTGTCAGCATGTAGCCCTTATTTTCGTGAGTATTTCTTATCTGAACAAAATGAAGAGAAAAAGAAGGAGGTGATTCTAGAGAATGTTGATCCCAACATCCTGGATATGATTGTCAAATACCTTTATTCAGCAAGTATTGATCTTAATGATTCTAATGTGCAAGATATTTTTGCTTTGGCCAGTCGCTTTCAGATCCCTTCTGTATTCACTGTGTGTGTCTCCTATCTTCAGAAGAGGCTTGCTGTTGGTAACTGTCTGGCCATCCTTCGATTAGGTGTTCTGCTTGATTGCCCAAGACTTGCATTTTCTGCCCGTGATTTTGTTTCAGATCATTTTGTGCAGATCTGCAAAGAAGAGGACTTCTTACAGCTTGCCCCGCATGAACTTATCTCTGTTATTTCACCTGACAGCTTAAATGTAGAGAAGGAAGAACTGGTATTCGAAGCAGTAATGAGATGGGTCCGAACAGACAAGGAGAACAGAGTAAAGAGCCTGGGGGAAATTTTTGACTGCATACGTTTTCGTCTTATGCCAGAAAAATATTTCAAAGAACATGTTGAGAAGGATGATATAATTAAAAGCAACTCAGACCTTCAGAAAAAAGTAAAGATTATTAAGGATGCTTTTGCTGGAAAACTGCCTGACTCTAGCAAAAGTACAGACAAGTCAACCACAGGGGAGGTGAATGGTGATGTAGGAGATGAAGATTTACTGCCTGGCTACCTAAATGACCTTCCCAGGCACGGCATGTTTGTCAAAGACCTAATTCTTCTGGTTAACGACACTGCTGCAGTGGCTTATGATCCTCTTGAAAATGAATGCTACCTAGCAGCCCTGGCAGAACAGATTCCCAGAAATCATTCCAGTATAGTCACCAAACAAAACCAGGTCTACATTGTTGGAGGACTGTATGTGGAAGAGGAGAACAAGGATCAGCCTTTCCAGTCATACTTCTTCCAGGTATAAGCTTTATCATTGTTGGTGCAATAACAGGTGCTTGTAAGAGTTACTGAAAGGTGTTGTAAGTCTATGCAAATGAGCTGTCTGGTCTCACTACAGAGAGCTATTCCTTTCTCAGAGAGATAAATGGAACTGAGGGACTTGCATCTCCTTTTTCAAGATCAAGCCCCTGGTGAGATCTCAGAAAGATTAAAAACATTAGTACATTACATGTAGGCACTGGCTTTCATTGTTTAAGGCCTACATTTAAGCCTAATAATATTTTTTTTTAATATCTTTTATGAATTTCTGTTAACTTCCATGGAAGTTGAGTGCTTAGCCGCTTTAGATCTAATGAGACATCTTTTTTTGCATCTGAAATACTTTTGTGATGGTGGTAATGTGCATATTTTAAATGCCACTTTTTCACTCAAATTCTAGAAGTCCTTTTGTCATATCTGCATTGGAAAGCCTTAGGGCATTCTAAAATACACAATTTAAAGGTGGAAGCTTGTTTTCTTGGCAAACTGCCAATGTCAGTAGACCAAACACTATGTTTGAACTGAGCGCATAATTTTACATCTTTTTAAAACTGTATACATGTAAGGATGATTAATGCAAACTAACTTCCACAACATATTTCAGAAAATTAGCAAAAATACAATTTGGCATGCTTACACTATAAACTAATTCTGTTGTGTTTTTAGCTACCTGGTTACTTGCTTTGGGGGATATTTAAACTATCCCATGATGAATTATGCTGCTGGCCATTTCCTGTCTTTAGGCACATTGGCCTAAAGGAGTGAAATTAGGTCATTTCAGTATTAACTAAAGCAGAGTGATAAGCAGTGATAGAACTTTAAAGCCTTAAATATTTAAAAATGCAAATATTAAGTGTTTATAGCAGTGTGGCTCACTGTGACTTCAGGCAGAATAAAAGAGTTGGTTTCAGGCATTTGTTATACCTATGAGAGTGAAGTCTTAGGTTGCTGGAAAGGGATTAGCACTCTTTCATTTCCCTGTGTAGGTGTAAAACACTAATCACTGAAGTGCAAAACGTTTTACAGAAATACTCTTCCAATAGAAATACTGTGTTAATGTCAAAATGTCTATAATCCAGAACTGAATCGTCTAAGTCTCGGGCTACTAGAAAGGGGCCTCTGAAAAACTAAACCTCAAGACTGATGTTAAAAATTGATGAAGTTTTCAGAATCCTGCTTTATATGTCTACATAATTTCCTGAAATCCTGTTCTCTTGCTTGTCATCTTTAAGCTTTCTTGCTGCTGCTACTGCCTACAGTTAAAATACTTTGCATTACCCATTTGGCTGTTGTTCCCTCTCAAACATTAATGTGGTGCCAAACTGATTTTCACTTACTGATCTCCCTTTCTCCATCTGTGAAGCACCTGTTACCATTTTATTTGGTAGTTAGCAACCCAGTTAGCTACCACCAGCTCAAAAATGCATGACTAGTTTATGCCTGATCGTCAGTAGATGTCATCTTCAAGACTGATTGACTAAGCATGCTGTGATCTGTGATGGGTACATCTCATCATTACCCCATCCAGCCCCAGCTGCTGGGACAATCTGTGTCCATGTCCATGAATTTCACTGTCGAGTTGAACTTCCCGTCCAATAGGGGTAGTCTATCAAATTTGGGAGATGCATTTTAGCATGGAGCCCTTGACTGTTGGAGCATACTTCTCAAAAAAGGACTTCCCTGAGCTAAGCCCATGATAACTTTGACTGAACTTTCTCTTGTTTTCCATCAATACTTTACACCCGTGGAAACTCATATTTTACCTTCCCTTCCTGAAGCAAATCTAGATGAAACAGAAGAGAGAAAATGTTCTTTGTGAATGTTTAGGGAGTATTCATGTTCAATTTTAAGTTCTCAGATCAAAACAAAAATTAAGCATCACAGTTCTAGGAAATTACTGTTTTGGTTTGTTTAGTTGGGGTTTTTTTCTTGGTTGGTTGGTTGGTTTGTTTTCTTCTGTCTTCTACTGTTTTTCTTTAGATGTTTTCAGCACACTGGATGTGAAATGAGACAGTTGTAGAAGTTCTTCAGTAGGCATGAGACTAATATTATTGCCAATGGAGCTGCACTGCCTGCTGGTTTTGCTTAGGAATGAAGTCTTTATTCCTTGTGCCTTCAGAGATCCCAGGAACTCTTGAGGGTGTTTGTGATGAAGCAGCACCTCTTTTGCTCTATGGGTTGCAGAATATCTGTGCCATTTGCCATGTGAGGATATCAGGCATCTCTTGTAGGGATGAGCACCTGTGTAGTGTGGAATGGCAGGAGTGTCTGCTCCCTGCCGGCAGGAAGAGGAACTTGTGCTTTCCAACATGGGATAGGGAACCCAGAGAGTCAGGGTCCTTTCAACAAGGAAGAAGAGCTTAATAGGGCAAAGAAACCGTGAAGAGGAGCGAGAGTGAGCAGATGCAAAGAGAGCTGTGCGGCACTGACTCTGCTAGGTCTCGGTACCATGAAGCACGGGTGGGTAGAAGTCATCATTCATTAGTTGCACTGAGGGAAGGGCAGGTTGCTCAGACAAGCAGACGAGCTGTTGAGAGACACTAAGTGCAATTAGACCTATTTTTGTGGAATTATGTTAACTGTGTGAACTTTTACTTTTTTCCTTTCCTAACACTTGGTGTTCTGGTGCTCTTTCAGCTGGACAGCATCGCCAGTGAGTGGGTTGCTCTTCCTCCGCTGCCATCAGCCAGGTGTCTCTTCGGGCTGGGCGAGTCAGACAACAAGATCTATGTAATCGCAGGCAAGGACCTTCGCACTGAGGATTCTCTAGATTCAGTATTGTGCTATGATCCTGTGTATGTTTAAAATTTGGTTATGCCCACTGAAGACATGTAAATAGCCCATTGTTAGTTGAAAGAGCCTAACAGTGATATTCTTCTTGTTCCAGAGCAATGAAATGGGGTGAGATCAAAAAACTGCCTATCAAAGTATATGGGCATGCTACTATCTCAAACAACGGATTGATATATTGTCTTGGTGGAAAAACGGATGACAAGTGAGTCTCTAAGTCTTTCATGACAATTTACATTATTTGGTTGGTCCTTTATAGATTATATGTCCTTACACTCAGAAATAAAGTTATATGGGTGTGATTAGTGCTTTGTAGACATGCAAAGATTCCCAGATTAGATACATCCTCTCATGGAGAGGAAAGAGGTGTTATACACAAACCCACACAATCCACCTCAACCAGGCCTCACTTGGAACAAGCCAAAAGTTCATTAGAAATTATCACAGGTTTCCTTTTTCCTCCCCAGGAAGTGTACTAATAGACTATTTGTATACAATCCCAAGAAAGGAGACTGGAGAGACCTGGCTCCAATGAAAGTGGCTCGCTCGATGTTTGGAACAGCTATCCATAAGGGCAAGATTGTCATTGCAGGTGGTGTCACTGAAGAAGGCCTTACTGCATCTGTTGAAGCTTTTGATCTGACCACCAATAAGTGAGTGCAATATTCAAGCTATTTTTAAACAAGTATTTTATCATCTAGGGTTTTAGGAGCTCTGAGGTGAGAGTCACAAAGGTGTTCAGGTGCCTGCACTCCCACTGAGACACTTGATCTACATTTGCATCTTTAGCAACAGCAGCAGCAGCTTAAAGAACCCATCTCTGGCCTTCTTTCCTGCCCCCACATGCACTATCTATGCTCACATAGCTACATTGCAAGCATGATCAAATAGCTCATGGAACGAAAATAACCCACCCTCTAATCTTATTTTTTAATTTAATTGATTACTGTCCCAATTTAGTTGACCACATAGCTGCATAAACAGGTGTGCTGGCATAATAGGGGAGAAGTGGGAGAGATGGGCAAGGGCTGCTCAATCTAGTTGAAGTGGCACTGGCACTAAACATGAAACCACAGCAAGAGAAATCCGGTGCCTGAACAGGACCAGCTGAACATCCTTTGGGTACGTGGCCTTGTGAGGTCTTGCTTTTCACTTACCTCGTCATGGCAGATACCATTTACTACTAGTTAGTGACAGACAGATAACAATGCTTATTTATTTAATATGAAAACTCCAGGAAGACTTTCAATTTTAAGTGCATGCTCTGAAATACTATGGAGAAAAAGTAATGACAAAAGAGAGTAAGTTGTACCTGGAAATAGCTCACTTATTTGGTCCAGATACTTTCCAATGTTTTTCCTTGCAGCCAGAATCTTTTGCAGTCAGCATCCCTCAAATGTTTATGATTTTCCAGGAGTTTATACCCTCTGTGTCTTTCTTGACTTAATTTGCCTTTTTGTTACTTTCTTTTCTCTTTCTCTTTCTCTTTCTCTTTCTCTTTCTCTTTTTCTTTCTCTTTTTCTTTTCCTATCATCTTATTTACAAACTTTCACTGAAAATATCAGTAAAGCTTTATTATGATAGCTCAAACTTGTAAGTGGTCCATTCACTCAAGAAGTCCTTGGTACCTGAATTTATGTCACCCAGAGGTGTATTTTAGTGCATTAAGTTTAGAATATTTCTCATGTGTGTTTAAGTTAGGTTTTTCTTTCCATTTTTAGGTGGGAAATTATGCCTGAATTTCCCCAAGAGAGAAGTTCCATCAGTTTAGTCACCTTAAGTGGAGCTTTGTACGCTATTGGAGGCTTTGCAATGATTCAGCTTGAATCTAAAGAATTTGCACCCAGTGAAGTCACTGACATATGGAAGTAAGTTTAATTTTAATCACACTTTCCCAGTGGAAATCCCTAAAATTGAGGTTTGTAGACACTGGATGGTAAAATTAATTGCCTGTTTAACTCTGGAAATGAACCATAGCACAGGTTCTAAGGCACTTGCTGACAGATAGAAATGTTTGTCAGAAAGTAACAAACAGAAGATTTGGATCTAATTACTACTTCCACTTACTAATAATTTGAACAGTTGGAATCATGATCTTCGGATTCTTTTACTCTCCAAAAGACTAAGTTGCCGTATCTCTTGACAGGTTTAGCCTTGTGAGTGTACCATAAAAACATGCTTTTTTGTGATATTCTTACACAGAAAAGCCCGTATACACAGAGGTCTGCACATGTTTGTATGTGCTTATAGTCAATGAGTAATTGTTCTGAGAGAATCAGAAATCCTTATCTCCCAGGTTTTTTTAAATCTAAATTATGGTAACAGTGATGAAGCATCACATTCCTGCTGTGATTCTTCAGTTGCTAAGGTATTAACAAATTCAGGAGTTTTAACTGGCAGGATGATAGGAAGGATTTCTAGAAAAACCATCTTTATACGTAAAAAACTGAAGGAATTCAGAAGAGGTATTTAAGACAAGGAGGAAGCTTTTATAGGAGTAATTAAAGTATGTCACAGGCCAGCAACAAGCTTTAGGGACTAGGATAAGGACAACTCACATGTGCCGGAACATCTTTCTGTTCCGGAGGACAAAAGCAGCCTTTTGTGGCACCCTGCAGCACAAGGGTGCTACAAGCCTTTGCAACACATGGACTGTCTTCCATGTACATGTGATGAAGCATCAAACTCAAATTTTAAGAAGCTATGTTCTGACCTTATTTTGTTAAATGCAGGTATGATGATGAAAAGAAGGAATGGATTGGCATACTGAAAGAGATCCGATATGCTACTGGAGCCTCCTGCCTGGCTACACGCTTAAACCTCTTCAAGTTATCAAAACTGTAAATAAAATGCTGGGAAATGCAATATGATGAGGGAGTTTTGATAGGCTCCTCTGGTTTGGTGCAAGAAAATGTCCCCAAATTGTACAGTTTTGTAGCAGCATACTAGTTATACTGTTAACTGTTCAACAGTTCATCTGTCGTGTCCGAGTCTTAACATATTTACTAGCAAATCAACAACTGAATTTTTGCCAGCGTTTAAAATCCTGAAGAATTCTAATTAACTTTGATTAGAATAAATGAAGATTTCACAGAGAACTCCATTTTTTGCTCTGTGAAATTGCCAGTAAAACTAGTTAGGCTTTTTTACACTCAGACAATCCAGGATATTGGTGGCTTATCATCCAAACCATGCCCATGAATTAATTGTTAAGTTAAATACAACTAGTAGGTAGCTAATGTTATTCTAGCTGGTTGTTTGTACAGCCTGATTTTCCCATTCAGCAGTGTTTGTAAATCCTGCATTCTTCAGCCATATCTTGAAAATGTTTTCATTAGAGCCTTCTAAAAATAATTTAGCCTGGAATTGAAGTGCATATTGAAAAGAAAAGTGGCCTAATAGTATGTGGCCTAAGAAATGCCAACCTCAGCTAAAGCTGTACTAGTAGCCAGACGTGAGAAAAGAGAGGGAAGTTCACAAGGTCAATAACTCTAATGTTTCATCTACTATGTTTAGGCTTCTGGTAACAAGGATTTTCCACTTTTTTATGCTTTTGTATTTATTTCCAAAGCAAATATTTTACAGAAGATTTTCCTCAGAGATCTGAGGCCATTAACAAGCATTCATTAACAAGTCCTAGAAGAACTGATCATCAGCAAATACCTATGGCAGAGAGGACTTTTCCACCTAATAAAGAGTTTATGCATTTTGATGTTGAAAATTTTAAAAATTAAACGTTGTTTTTAAAACTCTAAAAGTATCACTTGATGGTGTCTCTTTTAATGATCAGCTCATCATCACTATCATATTGACAAGACACAGGTTTCTTAGTACAACCTTTGCCATCTAAACATGAGGAGAAACTTCTTTACTTTGAGGGTGCCAGAACACTGGAACAGGCTGCCCAGAGAGGCTTCTGGATACATTCAAGACCCTCCTGGACACATTCCTGTGCGATCTACTCTGGGTGACCCTGCTTTAGCAGCTGGGTTGGACTAGGTGATCTCCAGAGGTTCCTTCCAACTCCAACCATATTGTGATTCTGTGAAACAGGGCACTCTGTTTTCTTCAAGTAGAGCATGCCCACTATTTTTATAGAGTATCTCTTCAAAGGATTTCTCCATTGAATAAAGAGGGTGTCATAAATCTAAAGGATGTCTTAAATCTAATTACAACTGATGTAGCAGGAAAACTGAAAAAGCAGCCCACCACACCTGACTGAACAGCAATTCCAGCTATGAAATGACCCCTTGCATTGCCTTCCTAGGAGGCAGAAGTAAACATATGGCAAAGGCAGAGCCATCATAGCTCATCTCAGTATGTTACTGTACAGGGTATTTAATCTGTGGGACATCTTTTCTGTTCCCCCCTTTAGTACCCACATCTTCAGCTGTTTTTAGCATCTTTTCATGGGCTCCAGTTAAATCACTGGTTTACAGCAGCCCATCTGCTGTAACACTTGCTGATGTATTTTAGAAAGAATAACTGCAAGGATCAAAAGCAGCACATTTTACTGAAATGCTGTTGTATTTTGATTTTCTTGGATGCCCTTTCTGAATCCACTCACAGCAAGTTTTAATCCTCTCCCTATTGTGAATACTCATAACTTTATCCATATGTAACTTGAACATACCTGAGTTGGCACAGGTTGACTGCCGGCTACCTAAAAAGCAGGGTTCAGCGCAAACACATTACCATCCACCATTGATCACTGCAGCTGCAGCCACCGCCACCTTTCTTGCACTCCAAGGTTGCTACTTGAAGGCCATCTGTACAGAAGCAGGGACATGCAAGAGCCTTCTGACTTGTAGCCCACATTCTGAAATCCTAATCTCTGTTTATGATTGTCTTCTCCAGTTTATACAAAATATAATGTGCATGTGGCTTTCTTGTGTTCTGTGCCTTCACTGAAACACTCAAACACTCATCTTCTATGTCTTAGAGTCCTTGTCTGCTTGATACTACAAGCAGACAACCATCTGCTATTTTTTTCAGTCATCCCACAAAAACAAGGGCTGCATCAGGAGGAGAGCACCTTGCAGCTTAGATCAGTTCTGTCGGTTTTTCGTGGTTTTTCATTAGTGTCCTTATTCATATTCAGTCAATAAAAATATATTCTTCCACTACCGAGTAGTAAAAAAAAAAATAAAAATATATATATATATATATACATATATATATATATATAGATATATATATATAGTGACAGCCAGGTGCATAATGACCAATTCAGAAATGCAGTTACTTACCTCTGCCAGGTTTCAAAGGAAGCACTAAAAGAATGTCTATTGCTTCTACTAAAAAGGCAAGAAAACACATACACATTGTTTGTGTGAAAGAGATGGGCAGATCTGGCAGTCGTGAGGTAATGGCAGGTGCAGTCGCCACATTGCTGCTTCAGAAAAAGGGCTGATCTGCGAAAGTATGACCATGCTACAGTTCACTACTTTGCAATGAACATTCTCCTGGCTATTCCACGTTTTCCTTCAACATCCCAGTATCTTGTGCCTCCTGACACAAATGCTGGCTGAGTGATCACAGAAAGCCTGGGAACTGGCAGATGGCTTTGAAACATGATAAATAAACCAGCAATGTTTTTCACCACTAGTAACCAAGGCAGTTGTCATTCTCTGAAGTCTTTTCTTGGTCCTGATTCTTGGTTTCAATTTTCAGCCTATTTTTGCTCTTTTGAACAGTGTCTTCTTTACAGAACAGGCAGGTGACATAGCTTGTCTAATTTTGTTCTATTAGCAAGGGCTAGTCCAATGCATAATGCCACAATGACTTTCATGAATTAACCAGTTGCGAGTAAGTGCCTGTGTCTGACATAAGCATTGTTTTCTCCTTATCTTGTCTAAATCTGTCAGGTATCTCTTTCCAAGTTGCATTTAACTGGAGTACAGGTATTTCAGGGGTTTGGGTGGCTGCCAGACCTCTAGAATTATTTCATCTTCTATGAATGTGAAGGTGTTGCAGAAGGCTCAAGCCATTACTTCTGCACATGCCACATCACAGGGTAGGAGAAGCAGCTGGAGGTTCCTCAACACACAACACCCTCCCCCAACAGTCACCCACAGTACCTCTGTTCCGGAAGATGAAAACAGTGTGGCTGTAACAGCAGTCCTATTCTTAGCAAATCTGCATTTCAGTTTCTTGGTTTCACAGTACAGATACTGTTTGATCCCTCTTGCTCATTCTGTCACATGCTGGAGAACAGTTTCCAGTAGATCTGCTGCCTCCTCCCTCACAGTCAAGAGTATTTCCAACTTTTCTTTGGACAGTTTTATCTCTGGCTAAGCCTCTGTGCTTTATTTAGGAGACAATGTAATTTTATGGCAAAATTGTCACAGACTCACATACTTAAAGAACAGCTTCCAGACAATAGGAGATTTTAAGCATCCTTATCACATCTTCATGGCCCATTGTGATGTGCCTTTTGCAATCCCTAAAAATTTAGGATTAAATCTCTTGACACTTGATGCCTCATGGCAAGCCTTGCTCCGGCTGAATCACAGACAAAGAGATTTCTTTAATAAGTTTACAAGTAGTTCAATGGTACATGAAGGGTTTATACAAAAAATGCTTTTGATTACATGTCTGAAATCACTGTGTTCCATATAGATGCTTTTTCAGATATTCTACCTGTTCACCTTTCGTTGACAGAGCCATAGAATTCCATTCAAAGTGAGGAATCTGTAGAACAGAATCATGGAAGGTGAGCGTTAACATTGTTAAAATTAGAGTGGGTGAGCAACTATATATACAGGAGAACCTGCATTCATGAGCCTCCATTACCCAAATGTCTCTGTGCTGGTGGCTGTGAGTTCTCTCGCCCTTTGTCTCCCCTGTCCCAGCACTGTCACTGCAGCAGACAGGCAGAGTCTATATCCCACCTTGCAGCTGCTGTAACTGTCCATCATTCAAGGAGGATGTCTTCAATCTTTTTCTAGTGTAGAAATCTTTGGTGATTTGAACAGAAATGCTTGTTTCATTTATACTCCTTTACTCAGGCTATGTTGAGATTGCTAGTTTGCCTGCAGTAATGTAATAGTGAGACCTTTTGACTTCAGTTTTGCTGCAGCCGCTTTCACAGGAGGTGCAAGTTCTAGCATGTCCTTGCACCATCTTGAAAGCGCTTGGAATTTCCACCCTAAATACAAAACTCCTCTCACCCAGTAGGTGCTTTCAACTATTAAGCTATCCTTAAATCTGTTGCAAGGGAAATGTATAGGTCTGCATTATTGATACAACTCAGAAAGGACATACAATATTGCTGACCACTCACCTGAACTACCCGGTACCCCAGCATTTCCAGGTGTCGTTTTTTCACTGCAGGTTCTCCTTTAAGGTGACGTGAATCTTTGCTAAAAGCTTTTGAATCAAGAAATTCCAAAGCAATTCTGCAAACAACAAAAATGTGCATTTGCTTTCAGATTCCAGCTGAATAGTGAATAGTGAGAAGTGGTATCTCTAGTTCAGTATTGATAGTTGCAGCAAGACTTTTACTAAATAAACCTGATAATTCATAGAAAAAGAAAAGTAAACAACTCTCTGAAACTGGACAAAACACTTCCTCTCTTTTATCTAGAGATTTCTGAACTTCACATGATTTAGAAAAAGCATTTCCTCCTTCCATCTGTTTTTGTGCAAATGGCAAAACCAGCAAACCGGCACTTTGAAGGCTTCCACGTGAAGAGGCAGGAGGAAACCAGTGTTCCAATCTGATGGAACATGTTTCAAGAACACCGTCTGCACCAGTGAACTGAGTCTGGCTGAGAGGGAGTTACTTTCCTTCATAGTGGCCCACATGGCGCTGTGTTTTGAATCTGTGATCCAAAACAGTGTTGATAACACACCAATATTTTGGTTATTGCCTCCTCTGTTTCTCACTCTGCACCCACAGTGCTGGCCTTGGCAAGAGCTTGGGAGCGGACACAGCTGGAACCTCAACTGGCCGAAGTGGTATTCCACACCAGATAACATCATGCTCAACAATAAAATGGGGAGTTTTTCCAAAGCAGTCACTGCTCTGGCATTAGTCTGCTGGTGCTGAGTGACTATATTTGCATAAATTGATCTAACTTCCCTTTTTTTGTTTTTTTTATCTTCTGCTTTCTTCTCTCACTTATTAAACTGTCTTAATTACAACTCAGGAGGATTCTTCCTTGCTTTTGCCCTCCAGAGTCTCTCCCCATCACTCTGCAGGGGAGTGAGCAAGCGACTGTGTGGGAGCTTAGCTGCCAGCTGGGGTCAACCCACCAGCTGGCAAGGCTAAACCTCACAAGGCTTTGGAAAAAAGGAACAGAAAAAATAAGTAGCCTAGGGGTTGCAAAAACCATTTAGGACATAAGCATCAAAAACCTCGTCTAAAGTTGGAAGCCTGGAAGAACTAATGTGCAAGAACTTGATGTACTAACCTCTGAGCTCCTGGTGGCAGAACCTTTCTCCCATCTTCCTTGATGTCATGTCTCAAATGTACTCCCTCTGCATCATCCAAAGGTATATTTTGAGCCATATAGGAAAGAGGCTTTTTATTTTCATCCAGAATGCACTCAAAATCTGCAAGAAAACACAATAAACCTGTTTACTGACCAAAAAAAAAAGTAAAATAATTAGATCTGTACTGTGTTTACTTCAAGAAAAACTAAGTGATAACCATAATTACAGATACCCAATATTATTTATATTACACAGGACTTCCTAGAAACTGTATTTTACACAACATTTCTTCTTTGCAGTATCTTGTGGCCACATGCCCAGGGATTTCCTAATCTTGGTGATAATAGTGATATCAGGGTTTTCCACACCAATCCTTAGAGGATTAGCTTCTCACCTATTTCATAGTAGTATGGTGTGAGAACAGATATTCTTGCGTAATTGCTCCCTCCTAAGATCTCTGTCAGCATTCTGTGAACATGCTGTCGCAGTGGATTTACTCGGCTACTGCCTACAAAGACAAAATAAAGAATTCATACATCAAACTTCCATGGCCGAAGTTTTGAAAATAGCATTTTGTGACACTGCATTTTTGTCAGCAGCCTACTGAATTAGAGCTTTTCTAGAGACCCCTGGTGTTACTCTATCATAATTTAGAGGCCATGTGACCATCTTCCAGGTGGACAGTGGCAGATGCCTGTGAAGCACAAATTTCAAATGCAGACTTTCCATCCCAGGATTTTTCACATTGACATACTACAAACATGTTAGTTTCAGGTTTTAACTGCTGGATTTTCTTTGCTTTTAATTGTACTTAGTTAAATAAGTATTTACTTATTTTGCATCTATCAGAGGCACACCCCACTATCTGTTGCAGATTGTTTAATACCTTGCTCCATTAAACATCTTCAGCCTCAGAAATAAAGTGGCTGAGTCCAATGAATAGAAAAGCAGATCACTCCCATGAGAATTAGTGAAGGAGGCACCAGATTTGCATCAGCTGGATTTTCTGAACTAATCACTATTCTGAAATATCTCAGCTGCTATGCTAGACCACTAGCCCACTTCTCCATCCCTCATCCTTGATGGATCTTGATTCTTCTGAGGAAGGTGACAGCAGGGAGTTCAAGAGGAGGCAGCAAAAATGCTCACCTTCAAAAATTTGTCAAATGTTCAGTCTTAAAAGTGAAGCTTGGATCAAAGTGACCCACCTCCTCCAGCATACAATCCTAATGATCCTCCTTCCTGCCTCTCCATCCCCCATGCCTTACACACTATTTCTGTGTATGTACATTTCATTTCTGGTGTAGAAATATTTAATTGATTCTCACTGGCAAAACGGCTTTGCTGTCTGTCACGCTAACAAGTGGTTGCGCTTTTCAAGAAGGCATCCTCAGCAGATAGTGGGGCGTGCCTTTCGGAGCTTCTATTGTGTGCTAGTGTCAACATGACTGTCTTAGAAGAAGCATCTAGCAGACTGTTGAAAACCAGCTATTACTAGTAACAAGGGAAGCTCTTCCTCTAAGTTACTTACTGTTACGAAAGACGCGTTGGCAGTAGCGCTCGTGAAACCAAGGGATGTAAAACTCTGGGCATTCCAGACAGACTGCTCTGTTCAACTTCATGAGGTGCGAGTGGACCCTCTGCTTTAGGGTGTCAGACAGGACTGAGTTAAACAAAATAAAAAGGTGTGAACCAAGATGTGAAAAATCCAACTAAATGGCTACCTCTGAAGTCTTTACTGGAGATGCAAATGTCTACACTACAGCATTTATAAAATTCATGCTGCAGAATCTTAGAAAGGTTCTCAAAATCTCTGAGGAAAAAATGAAAAATAACAGTTTTACTCAGTATTAAGAACAACAGCAACACAAAAGAAAGCAGCAATGTAAACTCTCTTCTATCATTTATCTTTTAATGAAGTGGTTGAAGGCGAAGTGGCAACAGCACATTGATAGCAAGCAATGTATGGGTAGAGAGGAAGGAAACAACCAAACAGGCTCTTATTTAGAGAGAAGAGATTGGTGGGACTCATTTCTTGCAGACAAGAACCCCACATTATTTCTTAAGCTTTGTGACTATTTCTAGTAATAAATATCACACCCAAGTAATTTTACTTCTAATAAAATTCAAGAACCGTTAAATACTGAGTACAATAAACTGACTATAAAATTTGTTTTGAATGAGCTTTTCTCACCTGTAATATGAACCTGTAGTTTTAAAACAAAGCACGTATTTTTGTTCATTCCTTCCGTTTTAGCACTCAAATAATGACTGAATTATATAGAGGGGTCTTTTTAAATGATTCAGTGTTCTAGAGAGTAATTCTACTTCTGAGGTCATATACACGTACGCATTTTCATTTTATGCCCAATGGTACATAATCAAATTCATCAGAGCGCTACGTATTTACCTTCAAGTTGAGAATCCAATTTGCTTAGGAAAGCAAGGTTAAATATCTTCTTTATCAGAACTGGTGGAAAATACCCAGCCACTGCCAAAACATGACCAAGCAGCACCAAGTGGTGAGTTTCAAAACAACCTTTAAAAACCAAACAGAAATTCATATTAACTCATGACATAAAGTTGAAAGGATTTGCAATGCCTGCCCAAATCATCCAGGTTTCTCTCTTAACATACTAAATGAATGTACAGGCAGATTAAGGACAACCTCTGCTAACTACATCAAGGTGTAAAGTAACTCTTGCCAGTTCTCTGAAGGAGAAAACTAATTAGTCTTAAAGACAAGGTAACTCCACAATATTTCAGTAGCCACCAAATTTTCACAGTCCTACAGGGCTGCACCAATCAACAAAAAGAGTCTCTACACATTTCCTCCACAACTTCTCCATTTCTTTGTGATGAATCACAAAATTTATCCTCTCCTCAAATGATGATTCCTTGGGGAATGCCACAACAATTCTATCCAATAACAGCACAACAAATTATTCAGAATTTTCACTGGCTTTTTACTACGCTCAAGATACCTTGCTAGTTCCCTTACCAACAGTAATTTTTAAAGGGTGAAATTAGCCAGGAAAAAACAACAGAAGCATACATCGAATTCTTGTCGTGGTTTAACCCCAGCAGGCAGAGTACTAGTAGTAACATACAGACACACTTTTGCTATACCCATTTTTATTCAGTACAAATAGTATCTTCCAACGATATTTATTTGTCAGAATATCTTTGTCTAATACACTTACTCAAGTTAGAAGTAAGATGTTGGATACAGCTCTCAAAGAACTCTTCATTGGCAGGAGGGTCATAATTCAGAGCAGAGAAAAGGTGGAGAATAAAACAAATTTCTAAGGGGTGGATCTGGAAAAAAGACATCCTAAATCAAATCACTGAAAAATATCCTAATACTGTTTTACAATAAAAAAGGGTTTATAATTCATTCAGAATTAGGAGATTGAAGACTAGATTAGCTATTTTCTAAATTCTTTTGTCAACTTTTGCTGGAGAAAAATATTTTTAAAACCTCAAATGTACAAATAATTAAAATTGCAGACATGGTGAAAACTTAAAATTACTTCACGTAGATGATCCAAATGTTTCCATATGCTTAGACTTGAAGGAGCTTTTGAAAAGGTTTTGTATTAAATGCTCTTAAATAAACTAAATTGCCATAGAATAAAATCAAAGATCTATATAAATACCAGATTGAGAAGGAGAAAAAAAAGCAAGAAAACACAGTAATTTTGATCAAAAAGACAAGCAACTTGGTGTAGTTGAAAATGTCCATTGTCGTTGCAGGAGTGTTGGACTGGATGACCCTCAAATGTCCTTTCCAACCCAAACTACTCTATGATTCTATTGAGGAAATACCTACAAGAACGTGTAATGTAAAAATATACACCAAGTAATATGACTCTTCTTAAAGAGCTTAAAAAAAATATTTAAGATGTTCAAATGTAAAGCTGAATACAAAGGATTATGCTTTACCTACCACTGACTGAACGATATAATAAAAAAAAAATAAAAAAAAAAATTAAAGAGAAGAAAGCAAGTACAAAATAATATACATGAAAGCAAAACAGCTCTGAGTGAACATAGAAAAGGATGAGCTCCAAATCAGTTACACTGAAGAACTCTGTGTGGGTTGTGCTCTGACACACATTAACTACTAACCTGTCCTTTCTTACTGGATAACTTAAACAGTAGATAGAAAGAAAAACTCTAATACCTTGTGTATATTTTCAACAGCCACAGAAGCTATTCTGTCAAGTAACGGTGTACAACGGTGGTTTGTTTTTACAAGGAAAAAAGACACCTGTAATACATTTGCCCGCGTTATTTGGTCTATCAAGCGTTGACACATGGCCACAGTTTCCTCATTGATGACTTCTTCAAACCACTCTCCATTCACATGTGTAAGTTCTTCCAACAGAAGGTTTAAGTTGTTGGCTTTCTGAAGTCTCTGAAATCCACAGTCATTTAGCTTTTGCAGGAGCTTTGCACATAGCTCAGAATTGTTTTGCCAGTGTAACTGGTCATAATGACTCCACTTGACAAGAGCTGTGGCAATGGAATTCAAATGATGAAGCCTGCATTGTGGCAGAACTGCTGCTGCTTTGTTTATAATTATTTCCTCCACTTGAAATGAAGGAAGCATGGCCAGAACACGAATTATTGCAGCAGTATCAGCAGGTATGACACTAGATTTCAAAAAACTGGAAGAGAGACAGAAATAAAAACAGACCATCAGTACTGACAAAGTGCGAATGTTCAAAAAAAAAAAAAACCCAAAAAACCAAAAAACAAACAACAAACCACAAGTAAATGACATGCATGAAGATTCTACTTTTAAAGGCAAAAGCTGCACATCAAATATAAAACTAGTAGAACATTAATGACATGATAGAAATTCACACAGTTAGTGACCACTATCTTTTTTCCTTGAGATTAACTTCTTCCTTCTAATTTTTTCAAAACTGAAAAAGGGAAGAAGACAAGGATCATTGCAGTCAGTGATTTCTGTCCTGGAGAGCAGCAGGGTCTGAGGTGCCTGAGGAACATGAAGGTATCATCCACAAAAAACCTGTACAGCCAGAGCACTACGTTCCTATAGAGGCTTAGCACTGGAAGCAACAGTGGCAAATAACTCCTCTCATGAGTCTAGAAATGGTTTCCCTTTCTATGCTGCAACTGTACAAGCCTGAGAACTAACTAGACAGTTCTTCAACCGAAAGAAAACTTCTGCTTCACACTTTCACTTGTCCTAACCATGGCATTCTTACTGTATATTTTTCATTACTTGTTCCTTCAAGCATGAAAGACAACATTAATACCTACCTTTCCTATAAAGTACCAATAAAGATTTCCTGTTCGATGTCATTATATTGCAGCAGTCAAATGGTAAGGGGTAAAAAAATATATTTTAAAAAATATAGCACATACTTTTGCGTCTACAGTTAAGACAATATCCACTTTCTATCCTCTGATTTATGTATTTAATGTAATCAAATATTTGTAACAGTTTGCTACTTCTTCGTATTTTATGAAAACAAAACAATTTAACATCTTAGCTTGTTATTTAAAATATTAAATAGACAACTGTTTAATATTTAAATAGCTACATTTCCAAGAATACATGCTTACCGAAATAGTAATATTTTCAGTTTAGCAAACAGCTCCAGATTGTGAAAACGCAACACCACCAAGTACTGTGTTAACTTTACCAACTGTAACACATGATAGCTATCCAAGTGTTTGTGCAGAACAGAAGCCATTCTGAATACAAAAAGAAAAAGATGACATGGTGTTATGCCAATACAGCAGATATTGCAGAACACAACATCCCACCTGAAGAAGGGCTGTCCTGCGGAGCACAGTACCGAGCTGGAGGGTTGCACACACCTCCACTCCTCTCCGCTCCACTTTTGATGCTGTCCCACTAAGACACAGCAGCCTCTCTCCACTTACTGAATTGCAAGATTACAGCCCTCATCACAAAATTTCTGTTGTAGATTTTACAATCAGCTAAATTTAGAGGGGACCAAGAATGAGAAAGTAGAAGAGTATCACCAGCTTCAACCCCTCCGTACTCACTTATAATAGTGGTTGCTACAGCTACGTTGGTCTAAAGCTGCAAGAGCGGGCTAATTTGCAAGAAAAGACAATACCTTAAGACCTTCTTTAGACAGTGAGATTCAAGGAGAAAAAGCACAAATGCACCTCATCTTCTGTTTAAGACCACTCTGCTCCACAGTACTACTTGTCCTTTTGCTTCCAGTGATCTATTTGGTTCATACAACTACATTCAATCCACAGTTATTGCTCACAACATTTATGCATTTAACTGCATCTGTGACATACCTGATGCTATATCTTCTGTGCCCAAAACACCAACTACTTTTCCCTTCATTGTATGAAAGAAACCACCTCTCCCTATTTATCCCAGTTTACAACTGGAGAAAATCTGGTCCAGGTTCTTAAAGATGCAAGACTTAGTAGTTTAAAGTAGGGCACAATAATTTTTGAAGAAATGATTCATATCAGTAACAGGATCTCCTAGATAGGACACATTCTCTGCAGCTTACTATACTATCATTTGTCCCACCAGTTTACAATAACTGTTAGAGGCTAAGTTTACTCAAATAGGATCACACCTTTGTACATAAGCCAAAAATTATATTACATTAACTTGCTAGGGTTGAAATGCCCTTCTATGAAATTTCTGAATTGGCTCAATTACTTCTGGGTCAAGCTGTGATAGTCTAAATATCTGATTATGTATAGTGTATATGCATCTGTGTGCAAGTGACATACTCTCCATTCCCAGCTTACTGGATATCACAGTTTTTCACACTAAATGGAAGTAGCTTAGCTAGACAATACAACTTCTTAATAGTATCCAAAAAATTACTTTTTGAGTAGATGAGAATTTCTGCATTTCATTTTCTGCATTGTCTTCAGTATTACCAATACTTGATGACCGCTAAATTCTTCTGCCATGTACGCTGCAGTTACTAGCAACCTGAAGAAGAAAAGATATTTTCCAAAGAAAAACAGTTGAAAATCTCCAAAGATTGCAGCCATTTTCTTTGTCTAGGAGGGAAAGAACCAATACACTACTTCAGGAAATGCAGGAAAACAAATTCCTCCAAACTAGAGACCTTCATTCTGTGGACCCTTCTTCTAAACAGTTGATCGGTGTGGCACAGAAAAAAAGAAGTGAGTGTGTTAGATCAGTACATATTGCTCTGACGCTACAAACCAATGAGTCCAACAATTCTGAGAGTAGACAAGAAGCAGGAAAAGGACTCTAAGACACTGAACAGTTCACCATTAATCAGCAAGCTACAGATAACAGAATTAAACATGAGTTGAACTGGTTCTGGGGCAAATACAACTAATTACTATTTCTTCCTCACACTGTTTTTTACCAAAACCAAAATATATTAAAAAAAAAAAAAAATCTAGGAAAAGCTTTTGGAACTAAATCAGGTACAGCAAAACCAAAGGCTTGCAGTATATGCAGATCTCTGAATAGAGGTTCACAAAGAAAAGTCTGAAAATAGGCCTAAGTGTAATTAACACAGCAAATTCTGCAGACTTCGAGAGACTATGACTAATACCAGCCCCGAATGGATTTTGTAGCACAAGAAAAACAGGCAGAGAAAAATGTGCCACACAGTACCATGCTCTAATTGATACATAAATGCGAAAGTGTTCCCTGCTAACAACCTTTCATATGGAATAGGATGTACAGCAAACTGAGGTAGGACAAGACCCAGGCTGTTTCAGCTACTGCCTTAAAAAGGAAAAAGCAACACATACCACTGCAAGTATTTCTCAGGAGAAAGCCAGTTTTTTACTACCATCCACTGTGAAAGGAAGGCTGTACTCTATGAGGTAAGAGTGAAAGACAGCCTTGCATGACAGTACGCACAGCCCTTCGCTCAGGGACCCAGCTTCCTATGCAACTGTTTCATGACAAACTGCTGCGACAGTGTTTCCATCATTAAATAATACATTGCTACAATGTTACAAGTAGGAAACAAAATGGTCAGCTCAGGATAAGCTCAGAAATTCCGCCTGATACCTGTACAGTTTTAATTTCTGTGCAAGACTACATAAATATCATAAATAAGACAAAATTGTTAACAAACTTACCTTTCTCTTACGTTGGAGCTTGCCATAGGCCCAAGAATAGAAAATAATTTTGCAAAGGTTTCAGGATCATAACAATCATCTACAGTTTCAGACAGTAGCTGTTTGGCAACCAAGCGAAATTCAGCATTGTCAAAACCCAGCTGCTCGTACAGTCCAAAAATAAGACTAATACTGTATATATCAAGATGGGAGGCACTTCTAAGTAAAATCTCATTGCATTTTTCTAGCAATGGGTGATATCTCAGTTTAGTACTTTGCAGAAACTGTAGTATTCTTTTGGCATAGTTGAAGTGCACTTCATGCTTGTCTTCCAGGAGCTGTTCAGCTTTCTGTAGCAATCGATCTCTAAAACTCTGCGAGATAACATCAGATATGCTGATCATCAAAACTGACAAGATCCTAAAAAAATTCAAAAGATTTTACACTTACACAGTGAGCATAAGTAATACATTTTAGATTTCTTAAATAAACTACACAAAGAAAGGAACATTAGTCAGGGTGTTGCTGGCTTCCGCATAAAAAGGAATTTTAAATCTAACATAGAAAAAACAGATGAGTAAAAACCATTTCTCCTACCAAAGTGAAATTTCTGCTTTCAGTGAATTTTCGAAATGATTGAGATTTTTCAACCATCCCTTACAGACTCGAATGTGATGAAAGCTTTTGCCTAAGGCAAGACCCTGACTTGCCTCATTCAAATTTGCAAAATGATCTTTAATGTTCAATGGGAACTAAAGAAAACTCAAACAACTCTCATGTGATAGAATGGGAGGAAGAGTCATTGTCACTCCTAAAGAAAGAATCCCTTCCTAAGAGAATAAAACTTATGACTATAAGGAGAGTCATTTCTGCAAAGAAACGCAGTCCTATGCAATGACTTTCACAAGCAGGTTCCTCAGGTCCACAAAAGTAAGTGTTGGGACTGCTGGTGCTGTATAAAGCAGAAAAAAGGAAGAACAGCCTTTGCTATAATGGCCCTGGGGAAAGAGAGGCAAGAAAAAGTGGCTTGGACTTCTTTGACTAGGGCTGAGTTTTAAGTGATTTTAATATTAGGGTAAGGCATTAGACCTGCTAGCAAGAGAACTGGTTAATTCAGCTTGACCAAAAAAAAATGTTCTGAAGATAAATAAAAATAACATTGCTTTAAGACTTTTTATTGCTATTCACAAACTATAGAGAAACTATCAATGTCAAGGAAGAAAAACATCTTCTGGTGAGTCAATAGCCTCTAAATTCTAAAAAAAGTCCATGTAAAATTTAGAATCAGGATAAAGCAATATCTGCTGTTTTTCCACTGTAAGTAGAACATTAGCTTTAATGAAGTGTTTAAATTGGTTATAAAGAAATTATTTGGAAAATCGTGGGGAAAATTAATTCACCTCAGCAGGACCTGTCCATGAAAATCAATGCACTAAGACAAATCATCTCTTTCCAACAAACGCCAAACTGAAGAAAAGCAAACTCCAGTTGAGAACAAGGAACGGTGTTCAGCAAAGGCAGCCCAGCAACTGTGATGTGTTGCTTCTCCTGCTACTCAGTTTCATTCTGACGCTTACCTTATATCCTGTATAGAATCTAGTTTCATGTCCACAATATGAGCTACTTTGCCAGTTATAGGACTGCAGTGTCTGCGCTGCTTGTATAAACACAGTGCAAATTTAGACAAAGCTGGCAAACTAAGCCTGTCAAGACAAAGAAAGAGAGAATATTTACCTTTTCTTTCTAGTGAATAATTAAAGACAAAAATCTACTTCAATGATTACATAAAAGACAAGGTTATGCTCAAATTACAAAACAAGGAAACAAAATATCTAAGTACCTACAGTGATACCTTGGTATCACCTACAGTGGTACCTTGGACTTAGTCAAAACACCTAGGTATTTCATATTAAAGCATATTGTGTATACGGAGGTCTAAAAAAAAAATCAGAAGTTCTTCACTTAACCAGATCAGTGTAAGAAATCTATAAAGGCTACATTCTCAAGTAATTATATGAAATAGCTAAAATGAATGTGAGCAATTTGTTACCTGAATGTCATTTTGTGTTCAAGCTACACTGAATTTATTCACTTGTCAAGATGCCCCAGGTGTTAAGCTGGGAGAAGTGATTCTGTGACACTGGTACCAAGACTGACACTAGGTTCTGCCATTAACCTGACATTAAAGAATGAAAATTAAAATTAAAAAAAAAAAATAAAATAAAAAAAAATCAACATAACCCAAGAAAAAAACCAACAAACCGCACAAAGGGAAAATGTTGATGTTTGACTACAGAAGGTTTTTACTAAAACTGAGATGAGAGAGATTCTAACAACCACTTAAGAGTGAGACACCAAGCACTAAGATAAAACCATACATATTAAAAACTCCGGTTTAATTCAAACACATAAATCTACATGGACAACATATTTCAAAATCTTAAGTGCTGGTCTCATTGTTGCAGTATCTGAATCTCTCAAGCATTTGTGTACCAAAGTCCATCAATACTCAAAGCCTCCATATGTACAAAAAAAATTTCCAAAGCCTTCAAAAATTCAACTGACGCTTAAAATATAGAATGTTTAAAACATCTTGTAAATACTCTTCCAGAACTCTGTGGAGCCTCACATGAAACAAATCATGCTTGCAACTTACACCATTCACAAAGCATAGTAATACAGTACTTGCCTTTCTAACCTCTTCCATGCTTCTGTAACAAGCACTTCTGCGAGAGAATCGTGGTCTTCAACATTGAGCCTTCAGAAGAAAGACATAATAGTTTGAAGTTTGCTTCAAAAGTTAAAGAATTAAGACATATATCCTTTCATTATTTATCATAATGTTTTGCTTTTCTATTGCTCCCTCCATTCAAACAGATAATAAGCATTTGCGCATTTATTCCATTTACTGGGCACGCAAAACAGATCAGTTTTGCCTGCATCTCAAAAACTGAGGTCCAGGACATTAAGTTGTCTGTGTCACACAGTCAGAGTACAGAAGCTGGGACAGAGTAGTCTCTCATTCTCTTATAGGATGGCTTTGTAATAAAAATTCCATCTCTTTTTATTACCAAATGTAAAATGCATAGATGTGGAAGTCAGCATAATGCTGCTTACCTCAGAATACTGTATAGGGTGTCCACTATGGCCTCATCTTCCATGTGTTCCACCTTGTTTTCTGCTAAAATGCAAAGGGCAAGAAACTGGGAGTGATTTCTAATATAGTCACTAGTCCTTAAGAGAAGTGGCCTCCTCTTTTGCAATTGCCACAGCACGTTCAGTGCAATTCCCACATGTTTTTCAGAAAGCCTGGCCTTGTTCCTTCCAACAAGGCTGAACACTTCATCTTCATGGGTACAGCTGTTTATCTGGCTCAAAAGCAGATCACTACTCAGAGTCCGAGCTTGGTAATGTCTCAGAGTAAACAAACAAACTTGCCTCAAACAAAGCATTTTGCTATGCCACCCAGTTATCTTTTAAAGTGTCCAGAAAGATTCCTCTTTCACTTTTCACAGTAAACCATGTTGTTACAAAGAACAAACTCAAGTATTTGAAAAACAGAAGATCATTTTTCTTTCATCCTATATGGTCACTGTCTCAAGAAGAATTCAATTCTGAGGTACCTGTAATGAGACAGAATTAAAGCAGGTAAGTACAGCCATATCTACTCACTAAAAACCAAATGTCTCTATCTTTCAATGTGCTGAGTAAGGTAAGCTTGAGAAGAACCTACAGCCTGGTTTCTTCTCAGAGAAGCTTCCAACAATGAACACTGACATGCTCACAATCACTAAGAGAAGTCAATCCACTTGGTAAGCTTTCAAATTTAGAAATCTGCCTTTAAAAGCAGATGTACTATCATGCCACTACTGAGAAGGCAACGCTGAACTTTTTAACATGCAGGCACTGCATGACTAAGTCAAGTGAAGCTTGTTCTCACCAGGCCACTCCATAATCCCAAACTGAGATGTGGGAACTGCCAGAAAACCCAGCTATTGATGGTAAAAGGAAGTAAGATGGCAAGAGCAGCTGAGCTGGCACCACTGGATTCCTCTGGCTCTATATGTACATCCGTCCCACAGTGATATCTACTATTCTGTGTCTATGATAGTGGAAGCTACATCCTTATCTATTTAAATTTGGCAAGTATTTATTTGTTTTCTTAATATATCCCCTAATTTGTACACAGTGCTACCAACTAGGTATTCTACAATCTTCAAAATTGGTTCCAAGCTGTAAAACACAAACCATGGGCAGTAAATATCATGGTCCACCAGAAAAGACCCATCAAATTCCCTTAACTCAGAGATCACGGAAAAGCCTAGAAATCTTGCTTTAGGAGATATAATCGTTAGCAACAGAAAATTATCAACATACCGTAACTTCATCAAATTTGAATGCTCTTCAACTGTAGGCATGATTCCATCAGAGTAACATTATCAAGGCAATGGCAGCAGCACGTACTGGGTCTACTGAGAAAGAAAAAAACCTTCTTATTTGAGCAGATGGATACAGCTGGATTTCTTTTGATGTCTGCACAATCAGCTTCAGCGAATAAAAAGCCATATGACATATTGTACTATACTGCTCTTGCTGACACTGGGGCTGATGCAAGGAAAGCTAAAATGAAGTAATTTTAATTCGTTATGTGCTTTAATATGAAATGTTTTCTTCCCTATGCAAAATGAAAGCATATAAAAGGTACAAATTTTCCAGATATTATGTATTAAGCACCTTTTACAATAATGATTTGGTTTATAGTCCTTTTTTGGAGATTGCTTTTATTACTTCTATTTGTTCCATATGATAGTTGTCTTTACAAAGAATTTATTCCACTTTATCACTGAGAAAAGTTGTGTCATATTCTTTATTCCATGTAATCTCCATGAAAAGTATTTTTTGCTTTTCCCTCTTAGTACTTAGTTACATTTTAGAAATGCATTGGACTTCTTACAAGATTTTATACTGTGTATTAAATAAGCTAAAATACAGATAAAGGGTTGGTCAAGCCACTGTTAAATCACAATCTAGTAATGTTCCACAAAGTCTCAAGTACTAAATTAACCACGTTTACCAGACCATTTGACAATTTTTTTACCTCACGGCTTTTCTAGTCAATTAAAAGTATTTTTTCTGTTCCCTTTTGCCATGTAGATGGACGTAGACAGAGCAAATGAGACACAGTGACAATAACGAAAAGCAAAAGTGATGGACTGCTCCATTAACAGCTTCTTACCAGAAGCTGCAAAAGAGTTATCACAACTATTGAATGATACAAACTACTTAGTTTAAAGAGATAAAAAAGCATTTCCCCTCTAATAACGTCATGGTAAGCTACAGCTTACTCTATTATTGCAGTGTTTTTGCCTTGCTTACTGTTCCTCTATGTTCAAATGTTCATCTGATGAAAAAACCAGTTACAGTCTCAATTCACATTTACTTCCCCACAGTACTGTCAAGCTAAACTGCCAGAAGACAGGACAAAGTAGACACATGGAGAATATAAAACTAATAATTTCCTTGTAAGCCCAGGTAATGCATCTTTGCATGTTCTCGTGCCGCAGTGGCCCTTACATCCCCTCTTCTAATGACTGGGAACCAGCATCGCTACCTAAAACAATTTGCAAGAAGTTTCCAAATGTTTCTCTTTCTGGAAGGTACTCAGCAAATATAAGTAATTTGCCACAAACTTGCTTGCAATTTTAAATCGCAATTAATTCTAACACCTTATAAAAAGGAAATCAATAGGAAATGTTTTGAAACTTACACAGATTAAAAACAGGAAATTTGTATCTACTTAAATAACTGTTTCTGAAGCGTTCGACTTACCATGCAAAATATATACTAAAAGGACAAGAGATTCTTTAACATCCTCTCACATCAGTTGAAACAGAATAAGCATTTTCAAGGCTGTATTACAAACTACAGCGACCCAGGAAGCCCTCCACAAAGGAGAGAATGAAAACACCCAGCCCTCCGAAGTATAAAAAGTATTAAGTATTTAAGCAACTAAGTGTTAAGAGAGCTGCTTGTGGGGTACAGAGTGTTTTTCAGCTGTCTGCCGGAGTTGCTCTGTTTTCCCGAGCCCAGCAGCCCCGGCCCCGCGGCCTACCTCCCCCTGCCCCCCTCCCGCTGCTCCGGCGCACCCGCGGAAAGCCCGCCCGCGCACCTCCTCCCCTCCCGCGGGGAGACTGTGATCCAGAGGCGGTTCGGAAGGAGCTGAGCTTGAGGCGGCGTCGGGCGGCGAGGGGCGGCCAGAGCCCCATCTCGCCCTGCTCACAGGGACAAACCGCGACGTCAGGCTCGTTTCCCGCCGCCGCCGCCCGGTCCTCCCTCAGCCGCCTTTAGCCTAACAGGGGCTGCACGAAACGCGTACGCTGGGGGCAGAAGATAACCACGGCCCTGCTAGGCGGGAGGAAGCGTCGGGCCCGCCCCCGGAACCACCTCGCACCGCCTGCCCTTCCCCCGCAGGAGGGGTCGTGGGCCGCGGCCCCAGCCCTGTAGCGCGTTACTGGCGGACGCCGCCGGAGAATAGCGGGAAAGCGGCGCTGCCCGGGCCGTGCCACAGCACGCCCTCTCCTCCTGCCTACCGCAGATGTGGTTCCGGCGGCCTCCAGAGCCCTTGCGGCGGCGGGGCAGGCTGCCCAGCGGCGCGGGTCAGCTGCCGGCGGGCCAGAGCCGCGGCCCCGGCCCTGCGTGCGGGATGCGAGGCGTCTGCCAGCGCGGGTTTACGCTGCTGAAACGGCCAAGTTCAGCACCCAGCGCGGTTAAATACGGAAAGAAAAGGGATCAGCGCCCCTCCCTGTGCCCGCAGAACACAGCCCGGGAAGGCCTTGGCTCAGCTTTGTCATGAGGCGCTTCCTGGAGCCCAGCCACAGACGGACACCGTGCGCAGGTTCAGCCTCTGCGCTGTTATTCACTGTGCGCTTGCCCATGAGCTGCAATGTCAGGAAATGTATGGTGAAAGGGAACATGCAGCCAGTTAGATCTTCCAAAGGAAATTTTTAAAAAATCAAAGTCCCAAGGTCATCTTGAGTATTAAGGTCATCTTGATAAAACCAACGTTTACATAACACATTCTGAGGAGGGAAAAAAAGTCCTCCTTGTCTAGAAAAATCACGAAGCGGCTGAAGTTCAGAAAGAGTGAAGTTCAACAGTTTGGCTTCACTGTACTGGAATTAACATTATTTTACATTAACTTTTTCCAAAGCATAAAAGAATTATAAAAATCTATGAGTTCTGGAACACAAATCTAACATACGTTGCAACATATGTATTCCTTACGTTGTAGAGATGTACCTCCAGGTCATATTTCTGGACCTTCTCTCACCACCACTGATAATAACAGGGACATTTAGATAGAATGATAACCACCTCAGATTGTTCTGAAATTCTTTCTAAAATCACAACCAGGACTTTTACCATGACCAATTTTGACTACCTGTTTTGGACCTATCAAAGGTTTGGATTTTTGACTTTTTGTCTGTTGTTGGTCATATATATACCTCATATATTGCATGCTTATGAATATGAAACTAACTCAAACTAATAAAATATCCCCTATTTTATTTATTATAGATCTGTAGTGGTGTAGAGAAACAGCATGTAAAATTTTTAACTGGGTTTGTAACAATTTTTCTAACCGTAAAATTCGTAGCTGGAACAGCTCCTGCAGCCTTCTGCTAGCAAATCCAGATCACCTTAGTTACACTCTATGCAAGTGTGCAAGTAACAGTGAGACCCAAACCCTGCCGGGTAATCCCAAAGGGCGGTTCTTACCTTTTTCTAGAATCTCGGGCCTTGTGCAAGCTCACTTGAGAACTCCAAGGCATCTCATCTGCTTTAGAGAAAAACTATTCCATGTTCGCATGAAGGCCTTCTGCAAATCATATGGATTTTTCATTTATAAAGTGCTGATCATTTTACTTTTGACTTGTCAAGTACATTTGGATTAAATCAATTAATAATGACTAAAACAAATTTAAACTGCTAGATAAACTTACCTTAAATTTTAAGTTGGAACCATAGGGAAAGCGAAGATTGACCGAAGTATGTTGTGCTGAAGCCAGTATTGATTTACTGAACAGGAGTCCAGTCACCAGCTTCTTTAGGACTTCAGGACTCAAAGGGGTCAACCTTCCTCTTTTATTTATTTTTTTTTTCCAGAAATTCAGGAGATAATTAGTTTTCCTGCTTTTAACAAACTTCTCAACAGCCAGTCACAGGACTTTGATTACCTCCTGGTATGTACAATTACTAACCCAAGTACCCACTCGTCTGAATTAAAACCCTTCAAAGGAGGTACATACTTCTGTGTAAAATGTAGTTAATTTTGAAGGTGCTCACAGCTTGATGCATGGTCATAAAGATTCATGTACTTACTTTTAAGTTAAATAGAAATTAACTTTGAGTGGCAATACAGAGATACAGGAGAAGATCATCAGGAACTTTTTGTGTACAGTTGGTACAGAATCCCATTTTAATTCTTTACAGCTCCTAATGACGCATGCCAGGTACTCCTGGAGTAACCCTAAGGCCCTCCAGTACTGTTTCGGATGTTTCATTTGCCAGTCCCTTGGCCATTGTCTGGGCTTTTCACTGAGGCGCCGGCAGTGTCCCGCCCGCAGGGAAGGCCCGCACCGGCCGGGGGCACGTTTGGTTGGGAAGCCCTCATGTCCCTGTCGGCGGAGGGCAGAGGCAGGTCCCCCGCGGTGCCCGCCGCAGGCACCGCCTCCCTCCGCTCCAGCCACACCGGTGCCTTCCCGCGCTGCACCAGCCAGGCCCCAGGCGGCCGGGACCGGCGACGCGGGCCGGGGCGGCAGCGGCCCCGGCAAGCCGGGCGGCGGGAGGGGGCGGGGCGCCGCTGACGAGCTTGAGGAGGCGGGCGCCCCCTTCCCCCAACGGCTTCGGCTCCTTCCGAGCGGCCCCCGCTGCCTCCCCGCTGCCAGGCAGGGCTGCACCGCGGCCGACGATCCCCTTTTCCGTTCCCGGGCCGGGGTGCCGCTTCTGCCGTCTCCGCGCCCCTCACCTCCCCCACCGCCGCACCGCCCCCGGGGTCGCCCCCTCCCGCCCTTTCCTTCCACTGACGCAGTCTGTGCCGCACCAGCTCTAACATGGCGGCGAGGCGCTGAGGAGCGCGGGGCGACGCGGGCCGCGAGCGGGGTGAGTGCCGGTGCCGCAGCCGGGCGCCGGCCGGGGTCCGACCCGGTCGCCATGTGGCCGAGCGAGGGCCGCGGCCCAGGCCGCCGTGTGAACGCTGGGGGCTCGGGGGGCGGAGGTCGCAGCGCCGCGGGGCCTGAGGCTCGGTCACGGACAGGGCTGGGAGCCCCGGCCCGCCCAAGGGACTACGCCGGCTCGGCCCGGCCCGGCCTGGCCGCCGCTCCAGGACGGGCGTGGGGTAGTTGCGGTTGTCTGCGCCGCCTCGCCGCGCACACACGCCCCCTCGCAAGGCGCGGGGGCCCGAGTGCGAGGGGCGGGCAGGCCGCGGCCGGGGCTCCAGCGCGGCCCTGAGGGGGTACCCGGGGCATCCCAGGTGAGGGTGGTCCCCGAGAGGAAGGGGCGTGTGTGCGGAGCTGCGCGCGAGGCCCGAAGGCAGGTGGGCGCGGGAGGCGCAGGTGGAGCGGCGGACGGGGCCTGGCGACACTTGCGCCAGGCGTGGGGGCCGGGTGTTGCTTCTCCACAGCCTAACGGGCTGCGGGCTGGGCCCGCCGCGGGTCTGCCGGCCCCCTGCGAGCGCCCTGGCCGGGCTCGGGTGCTGCTGGGTGTCTGCTCGGGAGTTTGAATGAGTCCTCCCTCCGCCCCTAGAAGGCGAAGTAACTGGGCTGTCTGCGTGCCACATGTTCTCCTCCCTCTGCAGGCCTCTGCTGGGGAAGTGGAGCCTGCAGGAGCTACCATGACTAGCAAGAGGGTCCTCTGCCTCTCTTAAGGGTTTCCTAAGGCACTTCAGAGATTTTTACAAGTAATTAGCTTCAGACTAATTTTGTTTGCAGCCACAAACTATAAGTACTGTGTGCATATGCTTGTACTTTGGGTCATTAAGGAGGCTTTAAAGGAGAAGAAAATAGCTGTTAAAACTATGGACAAAATATCTATTGTGGTGTTAAATATTGCCTTAAAATTCACTCGAAATTAGAAAAGTATCTTCCCTAATGATGATAAGTTACTTTTGCTAGTAGTTGCGTAATGTTTGACTAGTTAAGTTAATTATGTTTTAGCAATCATCTGAGACCTGTTTTAAGAGGAACATGAGACCATTTCTTTTGCATTAAGTATTTTCTAAGATATATCTTTTCCTCTGCTGTAATATTTTGGTTTTCATGTTTTTGTTCGATATTGCCTGCAGAAAAGGCTGTTCTTTGGGCAGAGGTAAATGTTTTTAGTTTTGTGTTTTGTTTTGTTTTCTTTACCCCATTTTGTTTCACAATCCCCATTCATTAATGCATTGGGGTCCAGCATGAATAGAATCTTTACATGCTACCATGATAAAAATATGGAAATTGCACATTATTTATGAAGCATTAGTTTATCTAAACTTAGACCTTGATTTATCAGTTTTTAAAAGTAATAAGGATTTCAGAAAAAGTGTAGTTTCCTGTATATGAAGTAGCTTTGAAGAGGGACATATACAGGATACAGACATCAGTAATCCTCTGAGATTGTCCTTTGGGACTATATTTCTTATTAAGAATTCCAAATTTTCCAGTGTTCTTCTGTGAAACAGAAACTTTAAAAAAGTTAGCTGAGCAGTCATCAAGCTGTTACCAGAACTAGGAGGAAGGGCTGACATACCAGAAGGCTGTGTTGTGATCCAGCGAGACCTGGAAGGGCTGGGCAGAGAAGAACCTGATGAAATTCAACAAGGGCAAGTGTAGGGTCCTGCATCTGGGGAGCAATAACCCCAGGCACCAGTGCAGGTGAGGGGTGGACCTGCTGGAAAGCAGCTCTGCAGAGAAGGACTTGGGAGTTCTGGTTGACAACAGGTTGACCATGAGCCAGCACTGTGCCCTTGTGGCCAAGAAGGCCAGTGGTATCCTGGGGTGCATCAAGAAGAGTGTGACCAGCAGGTCAAGGGAGGTTGTCCTCCCCCTCTACTCTGCCCTGTTGAGGCTGCACTTGGAGCACTGCATCCAGTTCTGGGCTCCCCAGTTTAAGAAGGACAAGGAACTACTGGAGGGAGTCCAGTGGTGGACTATGAAGATGATAAGGGGTCTGGAACACCTTTTTTATAAGGAGAGTGAAAGAGCTGGGTCTGTTCAGCCTGGAGAAGAAAAGGCTGAGATGTGATCTTATAAATGTTTATAAATATCTCAAGGGTGGATGTCAAGAGGATGGGACCAGACTCCTTTCAGTTGTGCCCAACGATAGGATGAGGGGCAACAGTCACAGACTGAGCCATAAGAGTTTTGATCTAAACATGAGGAGAGACTACTTTGAGGGTGTCAGAGCCCTGGAACAGGCTGCCCAGAGAGGTTGTGGAGTCTTCTGCTCTGGAGACATTACTGTGCAATCTCCTCTGGGTGAACCTGCATTAGTAGGTGGGTTGGACTACATTATCTCCAGAGGTCCCTTCCAACCCCAATCATTCTGTGATTCTATAAAATAAAATTTATTTTTTTAATCTTAGAATTTCAGAAAATCTGTGGATTATGAAGGAATTTGAAGTGGAGAATATGTACTATAGTGGAGGATTTTCCTCTGCTGCAGCATGATGTCTCCACTGTCGGTTCACTCTTCCATGCATGTGCATTTAGGAGACATCTTCCATTTGGAAGCAGTCAATGCCTGCCTGGGAGGAAATATGACCACCTTCTAATGGAGTGAGGTTTAGGTAGGAGGCTGGAATGAGACTGTGAAGGGATCTAGAGCTAAAGTAGTAAAGTGGAGAACACGAGAATAAATTATGATAGTTCAAAATAATGTTACTACCTTCTCAGCTGATGTTATCCCAGCTGAGAGTTATAACTGGGTGTGTATTCTTTACATACTTTAGTAACAAAAGACTAAATTCATGTTAATCATTGTAAAAATCATACTGAAAGTGATGTAAATGAACTGCACAGTGTAGTAGTGTTAGGAGTATGTACTGCATATTTAGTCAAGGCCTGTCTGAGGATGGTATTTTCTTAAATTTCCCCAAGAGGATAGTGGGCTCTTGCCTCATATCCATGGAAGACAATGGTTGATATTGCCATGTATCTCTTAATTTTATTTATTTTTTAGGAGAGGAAAAATACTGTGTCAATAGTCTAAAGAAGACTTGTAGTATTATTCTAGAGAAGGAAGCCTGATGTAAAGCGGTGTCAGTCACCTTTTTCCTGCAGAAATGTTGAAAGCTTTTTTGTTATTGGCTTTTTCCCTTTTAATACCATCAGAAGGGGTAGTCATGTTGAAAACCTGTATGTGATTTCTGATGATGAGTAGCAAGTCTGCCTTCATAAATTTCATAGATGTTCTATGTAAAATACACATTTTGTTATTTTCTTATGCATGTGTAAAGTTCATCTGATTACAAGGACAGCATCCTAAACCTGAAATTTGTTCAAGTGTAGTATCTAATTCCTAAATCTCCTGACAACAAAAATCGTATGCTGCTGATGAGTAAAATGAAAGAAACCAATAAAAGTAATTTCCTTAGTTATCATTGCTGCTATTGAGAATTTTTTGATGGTGAAACACAGAGGAAGAGATACTGTTGTTTGGAGAGAATGTTGAGGAAATGATGGAAACTGAGTGTTGGGCTGGTTGGATTTTTGCTGATGGTGCCTTCAGTGTCATCCTAACATAGCTGGAAGCTCTGACAGGAATGGAACTGGGAACAAAATTTGATGTCTCCCATTTAACAATCATAAATTCATTTCCAGTTTAATCCATACTGGAATGAAGATATAACATTCTTAGTCTGTTGCTCCACTGTCACTTTAAGCTGATATGTGCTGCTGCCAAATCTTTGATTGGGAGCAGGAGAGGGTAGTTTTTGTGCAGCTGGGTGGCCACCTGCACGAAAGCTAAACATGTGAATGTATGAGCCCTCCAGTCTGGTATCAGACTGCATTCATACTGGCTTTAAGTGACTGGAACCACAGCCTTAATGAATGTGATCTATGTTTTGTATTCACTTTGTGTGTTTGTGTTTTCTAGCCTCAGAGTTTTGCTTAAAAATGTATTTCTGAAGATTCTAGATGGCTATTTTTGCAATAGAAATCAGTATGGTTTCGTCTTCCTGCATTTGTAGGTGGCCTGAAACAAAATGCTAGGAATGTGACTTTATGCACTTTGTTGTTTCTTTGGGCATTGTATGAAGACTGGTGCAGAAGATAATTGTAAAATGATGCAAGGAAACAAATACAGAGGCAAGGTAAAGGAGAAATTAAGAACAGGGGAGAGCTGATGATGACGGAGAAAGAAGTGAAGGAATAGGATACTCTACCTATTTTTCATACTAAATACATCTTTGCTCCAAAGTTGTTTTGTCCTGTGCAGGGACTGAAACAAATAAGTAGTCCAATGACCTGTTCAACATAGTTACAAATAAAGGGTTTTCTTCCCCCCTCATAAAACTAGGGAATACTACTGTATTGCTGCTTGCCATCAGCTCTCGTGACATGCGTGACATGTTGATACTTTGGTTGATGTGCATCTGTGAGTGCTTTCTAGCCTGTTTCAGTCAAAAGAAGCTAGTTTATATTAAACAGTATTAATACCAGATCCTTGCTGGCATAGGTGATTTTGAAAAAAAAATCCTGAAGATGTGTTTTCGAGCATTTCAGCACAAATGAGTGATGATCTCTGGCAGAGAGATGCTTGTGAACAGTTTGGGATGGTTATCTTTTTCCGTTGGCACAGATAATTTTGAAGGAGAACAGCTGTCTGTAGCCTCACTGTGAATTGGCCAGCTTTATCATATAAATATTTGAACAAAATATGAGGCTGATGGAGGTGTAGAGGGATGTGAACCCTGACAGAGACAGCTGGTGGTGCACTGGTTATGGATGTAGCTGTTCTGACAAGATTAAATATTTTTGGTGTATTTGTTTTCTTTCTGAAAATGGAATTACAGTTCAGTTTATACTATATTTGTGTTTCTTGACAAACAGGCCTCTTGTTAAATATACTGAAGTGAGTTTTCTGTTTGGTGTTTGTTTTTGGTTTGTGTGTGGGTTTTTGTTCGGTGGTTTGGTTTGTTGGTTTTTTTTTTGCACAGTGTCTACTTAGGCTTGGTAAGAGGTTCCTCAAACAGGTGGTGGTTGAGAATGATAAATGGCTTGAACATTTCAGGATAGTGCTTGGGTTGCTGTGCTGTCTATTTCTTACAGAGTTTTGGAAGGAAGAAGGAGCTGATTTCTCAGGATTGCCCTCCTGTATAGCACATTTTCATGTGTTGATTTGGGTTGACTTTAAAATAATTTTCCCTTCAGTAGTAAAATTCCATCAAGTTCACAATTAAAAGCAAAGTATCGTGGGTTAAGAGTATCCACATTCTGATTGAAAATAAATCTGAAGAGAAAAATACACAAGTCATGTAAGCTCTTTTGTTACCAGATGTATCTGTTGAGCTGTACTTATAATTTTGTGACTTTATTCTTGGTGCTTTGCAATTGTGGAGGTTTTTCGTTGGTTCTGTATTTAACAGTCATACCTCATACTTGCTCTTAATGCAGACAGGTTTTAAATGATCAGTATGTACAAGATTGTATTTGGTATGTGAATACTACAAGAATAGAAATTAATAATTATGGATCATCTGTAACTCAGTAGTTTTCCCTGTACACTTCAGGAGAAGGTCTGTCTGAAGTAATAGCTGTGCAAAGGATACTTAAGCATACTGGAGACAAAACACTCTTGTAGGTAGGCAGGATAAATGTCACTGATATTTTAGCCTGGTTTACTGGGCAACATCAGCTGGAATGTGTGGTATATTTACATGGACTGTCAGGGAGTTCACACTGACCAGTTCACATGACTGTCATTTAGAATCAAGTGCAGGCAGTATTTAGGGGATAGTGTTGGAGGATTTAGGGAAAGTGCAGGGGATGTTGGAGGCAATGTTTAGAACACACACTGAACTTCATTTGTTTCACTGTTCATAAGAGAATGTAGAAGTCAAAAAACATCAAATAGAGCAAAAGTTGGTGAGAATAAGGGGTTCAGGTAGAATTCTTTATTTCTTCCTTCTATCTTCCACCCTTTCTTTACAAAACTGAGTTAAAAATTGACTGATGTAGGTATATTGATATTTATTTTGCAATTTAGCATTAGTCATTGTCAATGTTTGAAGTAAAAATTGCGTCACATTTTAAGATAGTTTACATTTATTTTGGCCAAAATGCTATATATAAGTGTTGATGCATAACATTACATTTCTGAAGCAAATTGACTGCGAAGGAGGAGTTAAATCCATCCTCACTCAAGCACTACAGCTACACATTTAAAGTTTGGGTACAATTGTTTGATCAGTTGTGGTACTACTGATCCGTAGGTATCTCAGCTGAGTTAAAATTGTCAGTTCTACCACCAGACAATATTTATTGCAGCGTTTATTCTGAGAGATTTCCTAGCAACAAACATCCCCATGTCCCTGGGTGCAGCCGAGTGGTCTGTGCTGCTGCTGGCAGCGAGTGGCTGCTGCCCGCTGGGCTGTCCTGAGGGCTGACCCACGCTGCCTCCTGTGCCCCAGGGTTTGTGCAGCAGCCTGGTGAGCTGCTCAGCCCTCTGCTAACCCGGCAACACCAAAGTTCTCAGCTACAGGTGTTTTCCCTATTTGTTTATCTGCCTGGCCTACAAACTTTCTTGTATTAATAGAAGAGAAATGGTAATTCAGGGAGAAGAGCAAGCAGAGCGGAGCAAGCCTGCTGCTTTTGATGAGTCGCTGACTTACATGAGTTAATGTATTAGTTATACAGCTTAGAGGATATCTAGTGGGATTCTGCACGTTTGCAGAGTCTTCTCATGCCAAAAATTACATGAATGACAAACAACTGAGTGGTGTTTAATTTAAGTCAGTCTTGTATTGTTCTTGTGATTTCCACTGTGTAACCTTGGCAAAACGTTAGGAGTGGCACTGAGCACAAGTAGAGAGAATATAGACTAACATGATTGCACTACTGTCTTTTGATTTCTTATAGCCTCTTGTTTAGAAGCTGAGTGTGACAGATGGCGACAATTGAATTTTTTCAAGGCTGTTCTGTGGCATAGCTATGAATAAAGCTCTACGAGAGATGCATGCAGTATGTCAGCTAGATTTGACTAGTGTTTCCTGGCAATAAAAAAATTAGAACAGAAAATTTGTGGATTATATTCCAAATTCTGGCAAAGTTACTCCAATATTACAGATCCTTTTGCTGTCATTGTGTTTTTTTTTTCCCTTCTCTGAACTACTTCAGAGAGGATGGGGCTTCAGAAGCAGAAAATAATATAATGATTATACATAGTGTTGGAATGCCAGAGATACAAATGAGGAGTAAGACATTGCTTGTTATACAAACATAAGGGGATTTATATACTCAAAGATACGGGAAAGGTTGCATTAAAATTCTTGATAAAGAATTATAGAATCATTTAGGTTGGAAAAGACCCTTAAGGTCATTGAGTCAAACTGCAAATGTAATACTACCAAGTCCACCACTAAACTATGTCCCTAAGCTCCATGTCTGCATGCCTTTTAAGTATCTCCAGGGGTGGTAACTCAAAAGAGGTGAGCAGTGACATAAAAGGAAAAGAAACAATAAAAAGCCAAAATAATTTCACTTAGCAGTAATTGCAGAAGAGCTACATCTTTGTATATTTTTCATGTAGAATCATTTGGATCCTAATTAGAGCAGCTCCTGATAACTACAGGGACAGGAATCCAGGAAATGTATTAGTAAGAAATTGAATGCTTAAGTCTTAACATGCGAATATGTTGGTGATTTGTGAAGTTGTAACCATCATAAGTTATTTTCCACTCCTTGACCATTCTGTATTTGTGGCAAAAGTTCTGATATTTCGGAAAGTATGCCTACTTGACTTGCGTGGTCATTACTCACCTACAGCACCTGAAGAAGTTCACTGTCCTGGGCTGTTCACCTTTCTGTGCTCCTGCACAAGCAGCATGTTCTCTCTTGAGCAGCTGTAGCTCATGGCCCAGGTAATTAATAGTAACTGAGATGAACTGAACTGGGCTGTGGATGCAGCAGGTGATGTGTTCCTGAGGACAAGGGGCATGATCTGGAGCTGGTAACTCTGACCAGAGGGGTGGGCTGGCGCAAGGAGGTGGCAGCCTCCTCAGCCACTAAGTGAGCCTAACAGAGATTGCAAATTAGTCTTTTTTAAACAGTTGAAAGGCAGTTGCAAAAAATTTGAGAGCACTCAAGTTGTTTGGTCTGAAAACTGATTTTTTTTTTTTTTTTTCCTCTCTGATACTTATTTTACCGAGGATACAGAATTGTAGGAGCAGATGACTTAGATTGTTACCTGTGCCGTCTAGATAGCAAGAAAACTCCAAGCTTTATTATTCCCATACGTTACAGTACTTACTCTTTTTTTATTTCCTCATATGAGGTATGGTACTCAAGTTTAAATTAAATACTACTGCAGCAAACATGAAAAAATAACTCATTTGGGTCCACAAAACATGAAAATGACCTAAATGTGTTTTCTGAACCCTTAAAAATACTAGTTTGCTCTCTGTTTTTTATTTTTTTTACGATTTGCTTTTCTGCAGTTTTTGTTGCCTTTGTAAAATCTTCATTATTAACTTACATGTAGCTTCACTGCACAAAAGAAAAAACTAAATTGTATTTTTATTTCTTAACAGTATTTAAATTTTTGAAGCCATGGGAGTAAAGGTCCAGAGACCTCGTTGCTTTTTTGACATAGCCATCAACAATGTACCCGGTAAGAAAATCAAAATATCCATTTGGTAACATGATTTTCATATAAGATATATAAGAATAATATGGATACTAGTTACCTGCATAATAAATATTGCCTTTTTTTTTTCTAGCTGGAAGAGTGGTCTTTGAACTGTTTTCAGATGTGTGTCCAAAGACATGTGAGAATTTTCGCTGCCTTTGCACAGGTTTGTAGGTTTTTAAATTTTATTTATATTTTTCATGTTAGCTAGTTTGATGTCTGTGTTGTTTTTCCTGATGTTTTCTTACATATAAAAATAAGTATGTAATACCTTGATTCTTGGTATCTCTGGAGATTTAGCTGATTTCTCATATACGTTTCATGTAGAATCAAAGCAGTTGTAGCTTTGGCTTAGTTTGTTGCAGGGACTGTATACTAATTAACTTTAAATACGGACACAGTAAGCTGATTTTCTGTTACTAGCATAGATATTACTGTTCACATTACATAACATCATCCAGTCTTGAAAGTTAGCCAATGAGAGGTCAACCATGGAGACTTACTTTTCACTGTTGTGATGCTTTTAAGATATCTGAAAGGTATTGCTGGTATTCAGTAGTATTTTCTTTTTCTTCATTTTAATTTGTCTTTGTTGATGGAGACTGGTGATTTCTGTTCCTATTGAAATACAGATGATTTCCTTGAACAAAATACTGAGAAGTTTCTCTCCTAGAAGCATTTCCAAACAGAATTACTGTCCTGTGGACTGCATGCTTCTGTTGAAAATGCTAAGTTTAGCAAAACAGGTTAGCAAAAGAATAATTTTGTGAATACATAAATAGCATACATGCTTCCTGTCTTTAGCATTTTCTGCTTCCTTTCCTTCCAGCTCTGCTGTTTTTTAGGTCAAGGCTCTGTAGCTGTTAATACTGAATTGCTCAGCGGTACTAATATGATCTGAATCAGGTGTGGGTGTGTATTTACATTCATGTCAAGTTAGCTAGAACACTGAGTGCACCATTCATGATGTCTGCAGGAATGTAGGTATTACTTGATCTGGCATTAGATTTTCAGACACAAAATCAGATTATCAGAATGTGTTAACCAGTGTAAACCTTACAGTGATTCTTTTTAATGGCTGTATGTTATGATATGACCATGGCATTCTTGATCTGCCCTCAACCACCCAAAGTCAGATGCATTGGCTAAAGGTGTTATTCCCTGTTACTGCTTTAAATTTTTGACTTGAAGTCTTTCAACAGCTTTTCAGATCAGAAGCATGTACTACAAAGTTCATACTTAGTTGTTGACATTCAAAATCAGATGCTGAACTACTTTGCTGCTTTAACATTTTGAAAAACAATAAGGAAAATATACAGGCACAGTGTCAATGATATGAATCATCAGCAGATTAATTCAAATTTTTGTTTTGTTTGTTTTGCTTACTCATTTTTGGGGGTAAGTTTTGGCAAGTATGTGGAGTCTTCTTAAAACAGGCATCAACAGCTCCATTTTTCCTGGCGAATACCTGTGTTAGGCATATGCCAAGTTAGTGGAACAGGCACAGCTTCACAGTTATTGAAGTTCCAAGATGTTTTTTCTAGCAAGTCAGATCCATATGATCCCGGTGTGTTACAGGTGAGTTCAGAGGCAACTGCCTTTGACAAAAGCTCAGTTCAATTGCTCAGAATAGGATTATAGGAAGATACAGTCTAATAGTTTGCCAGGACTGAGGAAGAGATCATTTTTCTTCCAAAATAGTCCCACTGGTTACTTTACTGTTACCTTGAGGTTGGCTGTGCCATTCACAGGACCCCCCCAGGAACCGCTCATCTTGCTGACTCAGCAGAGACACTCTTTGAGGGTAGCAGAGAAAGTAGATGGTGTTGCAGCTGAAGCAGAGGGTCTGCTTATGGGTCTCAAGCACCAGAGCTGACATAAGTGAGGAAGATGGCAGTTGTAATCCTAAGCGCAGGAGGGAATGATATTCCTTGTCCTTTCCCCTGCCTCTTTCTTTGTGTTTTTTGTTATGAGCTTTTTTTATGGTACTTTAACCTTGCTGTGTTTTAACTGAAGATCTGAGTGTTTCTTATGTGCTTCTGAGCAATGCCAGTTATCTTAAACCTAAACTGGCTGTTTTATTTCAATCAGTCTGCGTGGAAGAGACCAGAGTTGTGTACTAATGTCAGTGAGGAGTTCTTCTAGCAGAATTGTGGAGACATAAGGTGGTTTCTGGTCTGCTTTCTTAAATGCTAGTTTCCTATTGGCATTACAGATACATGTCTCCCTCACAAGCTAATTTTTCAGAACTTAATAGATGATTTTGATTAAGTGCATACATAGCACTTTTTTGTAGTGGAGATTCTACAGGTACAGAGAGTAATTTTGGTTTTTGTTCCTCCTCTTCTCCTTTAGGTGAAAAGGGTACAGGAAAATCCACCCAAAAGCCATTGCATTACAAAAGTTGTCTGTTTCACAGGGTTGTGAAAGATTTTATGATCCAAGGAGGTGACTTCAGTGAAGGTATGATGTGAATCTTTGAAGAAGACTTTAATGCTTATGTAATAGAATACTATAAGGGTTCTGTGTAGTATCATTTACTCACATTAATTGTTCTGTGATTTAACTGATATTTTTCCTTTTTTTTTTTCCACATAAGAACCTTTACATGAAAACTTTTATCATAAACTTATATAGACTTAGTGGGTGCACACACTTTTGCTCCATTGCCTCAGTACTCAGAGTGCTAAGTACTTTCTATTGAAAGGTTTAAATGGGAGGGTAAAATATCTGCTGCTGGAAAATAAAGAAAAAAGGGAGATTAAAGCAGGATACATGGGAGAATCCTTTCTTGTTTTCCAAGTTTGCTTTGAGATTACAAAGATGCATCTTGATCTTTGCATATCTTGAAGAATAATGTCAGCCATTTGGATGCAGTTGGATCAGTATTTCATATTACAAAGCGCCTTCCACATAGTGTGACTCTTCAGTCACTAGTTGAAGTTGTAACTGTTGCTTTTCTTCTTTCAAGGAAATGGCAGGGGAGGAGAATCCATTTATGGTGGCTTTTTTGAAGGTAAGAGTTTCATCAGTCTGCTCTATTTTGGTGTTAACTTAAGCTCTCACCTTTACATTCTATAGTCACTGTTCTGTAAACCTGAACTGTGTTGTTTTTCTTAAGATTTCCTCTGGTCTTAGAAGCCTTTGACTATCCAGTTTAGGTTATTTTATTTTACTTACATGAACCTTTTTAATTAAGGAAAAATGAAAACCAAACTCCTTTGTATTTGTCCATTTTACCCAATTCACATTTTTATAACTGTTTTCAAACACACAGTTCTGGTTTGAGCAGCTAGCTAAGAGTTGGGAATTGTCTTTTCTTACAGTGAAAAGCAGAAAGGCATGATAGAGTCAGGTTTCCTTGCAAATCTTTATTTAAAAGAAAGCATAAAGCTCTGCTTTCCTGAACCCAAAAGGAATAAATGATAAAGAGGCCATAATTTTTCTCGTAGTCCTGGTTCTTTTTTGGTCAGTGTTGCAGAAGTACCTCCTCTGCACTCCAGTGTGCTTCTCAGCCTGTGTTTGTCCAGAAAGTAGTGGAGCATCTCTGTGTTTCTTGGAGCAGTACTTGGATTACACCTAAACCCATGTGGTGTCTAGCTGCCACCAGCAGGAGTGGTTATACTCCTCCTTCCTCCCTGCCACTTTTAACATTGGTTCTTGTTTGAACTTGCGGCAAACGATCAAAAGAATTATTCGTAATTCTAATAGGGCCAGACAGCAATTTTATGTCAGACCTTGAGTTGAATCAACAGTCTGCAACTGACAAAAGAGGGAGAAGGTCTTACCTTGTACCAACTGTCATTCAGCCAGCTGATCCAGCTTGCTCAAAAGCCCAAAGGCTATTGCAGCAAAAAAAGAACTAACAGAAACGAATAGCTGAGTTTGAGGACATGTGTGGTTGAGGGAGATGGAAGCAGGACAAAGCCTCAGCCTACCTTCTGGCAGTTGCAAGCTGGCTGTTCACCTTGGACACAGTATGAGACTGAATTTGTGGGAATTTCTGCCTTTGTGGATCCCTTGTGGAACCAGCTCACCATAGGATTAGATTGACACTTGATGTGATCCCAGAAAGCAGTTGTTCAGGTGACTGGAGATTGAGTGGGGCTGTCCCTTTCTCTGCTAGTGACACAGTGTGATGTGAAACCATAGCCTTACAGATGGCATACTTTCCTTCTTTGTTAATACTTCTGCCATCTGTGTCTAAACAATACTGAGCAAACTTCCTCTGTCTGAGGAGTTTGGATCCCCCAACAGCCTTTATGCTGTTTTGGGAAAGGAGAGAGATAGGATCATCTCTTACAGGTGTCTTAAATGAAGAATAGTGACTGCGTTTCACAGTTTCATTGGGATTTAGTTTGAACTGTTACAATGATTTGCTCATCACAAGTAGGACTCATTGAAGTTAAACTTACTTTCTTAATGGCCAGCTTGATAAGTTCATTTGTGTGTCTGACAAAGAGAAGTTGTTTGGGATTGCTATCAAACTGGGTATCCATGTGTATTAAAAATAATAAAACAAAACTGACTGTAAATGAGTGGTCTCTCAATAGTTAATGCACAGCTAAAACCCAAGTTCTTCTCCAAAGAGACAGTGATCTAGAATGTGCAGAATAGAAAGAGCAACAACTTACAATGATGAAATCTCTGCTAATGTTCGTAGGAAACAAAGCTCTTGAACAAGAATACTCACTTTTTAGTGTTTTTCTCAGGCTATAAACCATATATTCATGTTTCTCCTTATTAAATTCTTTAGAATAGAAGGAATAATATAGTAAAAATCAAGCTATTATTTTGAATATTTTTAATACAACTTTTTGCTGAAGTCACTAGCAGATTTAATAAGGATTAGTTTACTTAGATTATAGCATTTATCTAAGCATATATGGTATATTTAAAGTAACTGAAAACACTTTATTTAGATGAAAGCTTTGCTGTAAAGCACAACAAAGAATTTCTCCTTTCAATGGCCAACCGAGGGAAAGATACAAATGGTTCACAGTTCTTCATGTAAGTATTGTGCTGTCCTGAAATGTGTGTGTGGTTTGCCATTTGTAAACTGTAAAGGTAATCCTTTTAAATATTGAAAACTAGCTTCTGTGCAAACCTAAAGCTTTTCACGAAGTTGCGTGGAAATAGCCGTTTTCCTAGTGCACTGTTTAGGGAGCCTGACTGTTTTTAGCACTTTCGTGTTTAGTGCTTATTGTCTGTGCAAAAGAGCCTTTGGTAGTTTTCGGTAGCTGTGTTCTAACTTGGGCAATAAAACAAACCTGTTAGTTCCCTCTAGAACTCCATCGCTTTCCTCTAATAGGTGTTGCTTGGGAGGAAGCAAAGCAGCTCTGGGGGCTCTCAAAGTAGTAGAGGGTGGGGTTTTTTGTCAGAAAATAACTTTCCAGTGCAGCCTTACAGTTAAAAGCTTAGTTTCTTAGAATACATTGCAGTAGGCTCTTCTTAAGTGTAATTTATATACAGAAAACATTATTGAAATACAGCACAGTTAGCTGTGTTTCATGACCTTAGCATGGTGAGTTGTGGATGTCATTTACCATTAAACTCTCACTTTGGAATTTCTGACTGATCATTACTGTAATTATCCTGGTTTTTTACTTCTGCCATGGCTGAAATCTGAAATACCTTAGTAATGCTAGTGTAGGGGAAAGCTGAAAGTCAGATCTACATCTGTGTCAAATAGCATGTACATACAGATAGTTGGGGTTTATTTTCTTTCTTTGGTTTCTGATTATTTTCTAGGGCATAGAAGATGATTTGCAGTTTTTCTGCTCTGAGACAGTTGCTCATTTTTTTATCTGTTCCTGGTAATATTTATATAATTTAATAAGTAGAATACTTACTATATCCTATATGAGGATGCTGTCTAAAAATTTATGTGCTTGTGTTTGTTCAATAAAATGTGATAATCGAAGTAAGGAATTTAATAGGTAGTTTAATGTATAAAACATTAAATACTTTTAAATACATACAACCTTAGAATAATATATATTGGTTTTATTCAATTTTGTTAGTTCACTCAAAATAACTTTTACCTTAATGTGTGTATATGACCTGCTTCAAATGCTGACTGCTTTTCACTAATGCTGACTTTTTTTTCTCTTTAAATTTAAATCTGGAAACAACAGAACAACTAAACCTACACCTCACTTAGATGGGTAAATATATCTTATCTTTTTATGTTTGTTTGGGAACTGCCTTGAAATAATTAAGCACTAAGAATTCTTACTTTTGCTTAAATTCTTCAGACATCATGTTGTTTTTGGACAAGTCATCTCAGGTCAGGAAGTTGTGAGAGAAATAGAAAACCAGAAAACAGATGCATCTAGTAAACCATATGCTGAAGTACGCATACTGAGTTGTGGAGAGTTAATTCCAAAATCCAAAGGTAAAGTTGAACTGTACATTTACATAGATGTGAATGATGAGGTAATTTTGCTCGCTTTCTTCCCTGTTGGTTGCTTATAAAATATTTATAAATTTATTTGTGATGGATGGAGGGGCAATTGGTAAAAAGGTGAATAACACTGCAATATGATTTGTCTCCTAAAAAACTTTAAAGGTGTTGATGCAGAAGACATTAATGAAAGATCATACATGCTTTCTTCAAAGCTTTTCCTGCTATACTATCTAAATTTTAGTACAAAGCTGGCAAGCACTTCTCCCACAGGAAGTAGAGTACTATATTAAGAAGATTGATGTCAGTCTGACTTTTGGATAACTACTGCTTTTTTTGCAGGTATTGAACTTATTTCAAGTTTCTTTCACGTAAATCATCAGAACAGGCACTTGAAGCAGAAAATCCTGGCATTGCCCGTAGCATATGTCCTTTTTAAGTTGCTATAAACTGTATTCTTAAACAGGGGTGTGACAGAACCTGCCAGAAGGAATGCCCTGCTGTGCTGTTCTAGAGCTGAACATGGTATTGGAGTTGGGATTCTGTTTCCCTTACAAAATAAGACTCAAACTAAGATGTTGCTGTCAATCTGGAGAATCCCATCAGAGGAAACCCAGGATGGGAGAAACTATGATAGGGGTCATCATGCTTTATTGTTCGTAGCACCTTCTGCCAATACATATTGTCAAGGGTTGCACTAAGGATGTTGAAGCTCAAGACAAGAATAATTATTTCTTTGGCCTTAGGAAAATACAGGCATTCAAACTTTAGCTTTTTAGTTTTTCTTCTCCTTTTTGATGAAGTTCTGTGTTAACCTGTTGCGATGTCTAGCAGAATGACTTTGGAGCCTGCAGTGATCTCTTCAATACCACAGAATTCCAAGTAAAGTTATTTTATGGCTCCTGACTTCTCAGAGGTTCTAGAACTTCTTAGATTAACTTGTAAGTCACGTTTTGTGTTAGGACATAATTTTGTTTTTCTGGACAGTACTCAGGAACATGGTATCTGTCAGAAAATGCCCAGATGACATAGGTTAGAAAATAAAATAGAATAATGCAGGTACAGAATGGGCGAAGCTAGTGGGTGCGATACCCACTCTGTATTTATGTCTTCCTTGGTTTGCCACACTCCCTTTTTAGTCCCTTCTGGAGCACTTGAAATTGATTACATGGAAGTTTTGGCACTCAGCAGTCTGACTTAAAGCCATTAGTCAGGGTGTTAAAGTACTTATTGAAAGAGTGAATTAACTAAATACAAAATAGCTTTTTCTGTTAGCTTCTCCTAAAAGAGAACAGGCTTCTGGAAAGATTTGATTTGCCCGGTCCTACCCATTTGTCTCTGTCCTTGTACCTCTGCCTCAGTAATGCGAGGATCCTGGAACCTGCTTCCTCTAGCTGGTCTGTTGTGCCACGGAGGGAAATTGGTGCCAGGGTTATGGGATAGCCCACTTGACTGACTGTACGACACAGTACTAGGTAATGCTGAGCAGCAGGAATGTTTGGAGAACAAGAGGCCTTGGGCAGCAGGATCAGGCAGGTAAAGGGCATACCTGAGTGCAGGGATGTGGGGGCACTAATGCAGAGCCAATCTGATGAAGGTGCTGCCTGACAGACCACAGTGGAGCTCCTGAGGAGTGGAGAATCCTGCTATTGGAAGGGAAGGGCTGTCTGTAAGGCTTGAAAAGGGAAGTCTGCTGCTGCTGCTGTGACAGGTGATGGTGTGGCTGGAACTGTTTGCTAAGCACACAGTGTGGTACCACTGAGGAGCTGTGCTGACCTGAGGCAGTGAAGATAGGAGGACTGCTTTTCAACACATCAGAAGAAGGAAATTTGTGACGCTGCAGCCCAAGGCTGACAAGTGGAGCAGGGGAGGCCATTGGACCTATCAATGTATGGAAGAGGCCAGGGAATCCAGATAGGAGGAGCCATTTCTGGGAAGTGAGCAGTGTCGTGGGAGATCATCAACAGAGAGTCATCTAACAGTGCAAATGTTTGTAGCCCATTACTGTGGGAGGCACAAGGGAACTGATACTCTGAAATACGAGGCAGTTACCAGAGAAGACTGCTTTTAAGAATTTATTGTTAAGATGAAGGAATAAGGAGGTTGCCTGAGAGGGGGAGTATAATGGCAAATTTCTGTGGGAGGGTACATTATGATAGCAAGAGAGGCTTAAACTAAAGTATTTATTGTATGAGCTTCTCTGGTAGGCAACACAAAGGAAGAAATTAGACAAGTCCTTATAGAATGAAAAGAGCTGTTGCTTCTTGGGTTTAGCAGGGAAGCCAAGGTGGCACTAGCAGAATGAGTCACGGTAGAAGGTAGGTGCTTGGTATGAATGTTTTTCTCTTAGGTTAGAGTTGAAGAAAGGCAGTCGAATTTTTGGATATCACGATGAATATCCAGTTGGAGTGCTTGATGAAGTAGCCAGATCTGCCTCTTTATAGAGAAGAATTTGATTTATTTTGTGGTGAGTGGATGATGTACTTGACTGCGCTAACTTACTGGATGCTATGTCAATTGAATGATATAGTGATCACAACTATAACATTGCAGAGGCCTAGATCAGCAGCTTTCACCTGTGATTTGAGAGGATGATAACCTGGAAAAGTGGAACATTTGTTGTCTTTTCCTTTATTTTTTTTTTTTTATTCAAGTTGGAGGAGTTCATGAAAATGAATGAGAGAAGATAAGTTATAAAAGGACCTCATCTCTGGCCAGGTGGTATTATTTTTAGAAAATCTTAAAGTTCCAGGGAAAATCATGAAAGATGGGAGGGGAGCAGGGTTGGTGGGGAGGCGAAGAAAACTAAGTATTAAGGCAGTATTTAGAAAGGTCATTATGGACTAGCTAAACTAATATAATTCTCAATAAAACATGTGGAACAAGTAACATAATACTGATTTCTTAAAGACAAATGAAGAGTCTGATACCAATTGACAAAGTTTTGCAGAAGGAGGTCTAGTCAAACAAGCCTGGCTGTATTGTTTGAGATTGTGATATTGGTTAATCAAAAGTCTGTCTGGGATGTTTTCAAGAATGTAAGACCGTGACATTCTGATTGCAAAACAAACAAAAAAAGTTAAACTGTTTTGTGCACTGGGCGGTTTTTAACAAGAGCCTCTAATGAAGTTTTCTCATGAAAAATGTGTTTCTGGGGATTCTGCACGGAACAGTGCTAGGCTTGATTCATGATTGTCTTTGATGTTATAGATGTCCCTGTGTAGAATCACTGCTTGTAAAAGTGTGCTCTGCAGTTTAAGGCAGATAATGGCTGCCTTCATAATTCATCAAAGAACTATATTGTAATTACATCATTCTATGAGTCAAATTTCTTTTTTAAAAAAGTATCAGTACAAATTGTCAAGCACTGATACAGAGTACCAAGTTACACATTTAGGAATCATGAAATATCTTTGGAATAAGAGCAATCTTAGAAAGTGATGATTCTGGTAAGTCCCATCTTACTTGGACTTTTGATTCGTGTCTCTTCCCTTTCCTCTTTATTTACCTATTCAACGCCTACAGTACTCATTTCTCCTGCAGGTTTGTTACACATAGTTTTTAGCCCCCTTTCCACAAGCTGGTTGCTATGAACAGTTGTTTCAGACTTTTCTGTTCCAGGTGTTGTTTGTTTTTTTTTTTTTTTTTTTCCTGATGTGGCCACTAGGTATGAACTATTTTTGCTTCAGCTGAAAATGTCCAAAGGGAAGCTGGAGGTGGCTTTGTTTAACTGTTCAACGTAGAGCTAGGGGAGGTTTTTTTATTTTTGTCTTTTTTTTATCTTTCTTTTTCTTTCCCCCTTTCTTTGTTGTTGGCAGTTGTGTGGTAGGTTGCTCATCTACAAAAACCTCTATGTCCAGAGGCTTTTGTGATATAGGACTCCTCATAGTAACAATGTCATCTGTTCAACAGGAATCGAGTGTGGCGGTGTTCCCTAATGGCTACCTCTGAGGACTTGATTACTCTGTATAGTTTTGGCTGTAAGAAACAGTGGATCCTTAATCGAGCAGTGAAAAGCATAACAGGAACCCATGGCAAATAATTGAAACAAGATGCATGGGAAATAGAAAAAAGGATCTGGTGCTCTGAACAGCAGGGTGATTAAACACTGGGAAAAAAATATTGGGGAAAGTATCTGTCTAAATGTCCTGAAGTAAAGGCACCGTATTTTTGGAGAGTGCTCTAGTCTAATACAGGTTATTTGGCTTGATATAAAGTAACTATCTGAGTGTCACTGCTGTGAATTACAAGATGAGATCATCTGTTCTGACTCTTGTTGCCTGAGCCCGGCTGCTTTCTGATCAGGTCACTTCTTCATTTCAAGTCCAGGAGTCTGGTATCAAGGGGCTCATGTAGGACTTGCTACGGTCCTTAACAAGCTGAGATGCAGAGAGTGCTTGGCTGTGCCGTGCAGCATGCTCACGTGATTTGTGAAGTCTGGCAAATACTACAGGTCACAGTGAATGGAGCAGGAAGCAATAGATCTATTTCAGATGTGGTCATAAGTTGAAACCTGATCCTGAAGTTAATGAACTGGAACATTTGGACTGTAAATAGAAGTCTGTTTCGTTCTCACTGACCTTCATGCTACAGGATTGGTTTCATAATTTGTTGTGTTCTGCAGTTGGCCAGCACCAGGCTGGTTCAATATTCCAATAGCATTTGCTGCTGGACAGAGATAGTTAGATGTCACCAGAAAGTACATCAAAAATCTCCTGCCAGATATTGTCTTTGCTGGGTAAACAATTCTGGGCTTTTTCGTGTTTTTGTTTGGTTGGTTGGTTTTTATGTTTTTTTTGATAGTGTTTTTGTTTTGGTTTGTGGGTTGCTTTTTTTTGGTTGGTGTGGTGGTGGTGTGTGGTTTGTTTGGTTTGGTTTGGTTGTTTGTTTCACTCCCTACCTGACACATAATTTCCCAAATACATCTGCCATTGATCTTATGTGTGGTATGTTAAGAAACGTGTTTGTTCACTAACTTGCCTCCATTTGTGTCTATTACTTACCCATTTTACAGTAGTAATTACAACACACCTGAACTTGTTGCAAGAATGCAGATAAAACCGTCACAAGTAGTTTTTGACACCCTTAAAACAGGTGCAGGGAATAACTGCATTTATTGATGCCTACTTAGGCATTTTGAAATTTATCTTGGTATCATCTTATTTTGCCTGAAGGCATGTAGGGAACACTATAGTGCAACATAGTGGTTTCTTTGAATGGGCCAAACCCCAGAAGTGTTGGATAAATTTCAAAGTGTCTTGGGACTTCGAAATCAGTTAAATTTTTTTAATACTTTTTTGGTTTATGGTGTTTAGAGCTCAGGTGAGATTCCTGGTTTTGTTTGCTTGTCACCAGGGCTATATGACATCAGACTTCCTTGGTTCAAATTACTTTGGAGACTATTCACCTTTCTTTTATAAATATGTACTTGTTACACCCTGTGAATGTATATATTTTTAGACAATGTAAAACTGATTTAGTTTTACAGAGACTTTTTATTAAGTATAGTGCTTACTACAGACATTGAGCAAAATTTTGAGAAAATAGATTTGGTATCTTGGTCTGGACCAACAAGGGGAGTAAAAAAATATAATGAGACCTCTGTCTTTTGGAAGCATTTTCCAAGAAGCTCTAAATACATCTGATTTCAACCAGCTGATTTCAATCAGCAGGCCACCCTAAACAGGTAAGATGACCTACTAGTTTATACTGCACCCAGAACTGACCAGAAGATTGATATAATCTCTGGAGTACAGAGGCTGTGTTTCAGTTGGTTGTCAGGCTTTCATTAGTCTGTATCAAATGAGGCTTGTGAATAAACATAGAAAACACACATGACTGTAACAGTCATGTGGATATGACTTATATCTGTGATGCTAACCTGAAAAGTTAGTGCAATGGGATTAAGTTTCATCCACTGTGCCGTTTTGGGAATTTGGTCATATTAGAGGGAGAAAAAAGTGTCCGTAAAGAGTATGACACAAAAAGGGAGGCCGAGATGCCGTATTTAGTTGTTTCTGCTGAGGTTTTTCTGCACCATGTATCTGATCCACTGTTACCTGGATTAAGCCTCAGCTAGTTTGCTGTTACTCAGATCTTTTATTGCAGACAGTTCTTTGGGAAGAAGGTGTTCTGTATCGCTGTCTTTCACCACTGTATGTGTGTGTGTGTAGATATATATCTATATATATAGATATAAATAAATAAATAAATGTTGCTTCATTCTGAATGGGAAACCTGACAGAGTAGGATATGGGTTGATACAAAAGAAGTGCTGGCTTACATAGGTGATCTAATGCTACCTGCTAATACTTTGCTGAAGATAAAGAACGATACTGCCTTAGCTTTCTCCTAAAATACAGGTTTTTTGCTGTGATGAGGAAACAGACTATTTGGATATCAATATTTATTTTTGGTGTATATTTCTTCTGTTTAATGGTGAAGGTTCTGTTTCTTCTGTCTGTGGATGAAGTATGTTGTATGGTGAATGATGAACTGCCTTTGCAATTTTCAATGGCAAAGTAAAATAATATTAGATGCTAATTAGAAAAGTCAGCTGCAGCAATCTGAAGACAACCAGTATGCTCTTCTGGATTTTCTGGATAGAGCTTTTAACTTTACGGACAATAGCCTGGTATGAATTTCATTACATGTTTGAAGAGTATTCATACCATGTAACTGATCTACCTGAAGCATCATAACTTGGAAGCCTAGTCTTCCTTTAGCGAGGTTTTTGTAGTGTGTATTTTGTTGTATATATATGTTTTTTTCAAATTAGTGTGACTGAAATAATACTTGCATCGCTTATAATGATGTAGGTAGGTCTCAGATCAGCTAAAGGGCATAAGGAGGTATGTTTGTTCTGGATTATTTCCTGTCAGACTAATATCAGGCTGCCAGTAAGCCACTGATGTGCAGCTCCAGGAGCCACACAAGAAATGGTGAAATATGTGATTAAGGACTAGGCAGGTCTTTATCAGGGTTCCTTTTCATAGCAGATGGTTAGGAAGTTATTTGTATCTTTGTGCTAGAAACAAAAAAAAATCCAAACCAACCAACCAAACCCCCCAAAAAAACAACCAACACATGGTGAGCTGGAGGATTAGAACTGTTCTCCAAGCACAGTTTCACTTGGCAGGGAGGTTGGTTATTTGAATCTTCCTTCTGAGCTAAATTCAATGAATAATCAGTTTAGTCTATGCCACCTGCTTTCTGTTTCAAAACTTCTCTTGTTTGTGATTTGAAAAGATTTTATATGAAGTCAGGTTAAACCTTTTTATAAGCACTTTCTAAGTAAATTTTAAATAATTTTTCATATGTTTTCTTATGTGTTTCTAGACCTATCCTTTATTGTACTTGGGAGAAACATCGTTTTCTCCAAAATTTCAATTTGTTATTAAGTATTTTGATGAAGTAGTCTTATTACACAATAATAAGCAGCTCAGGCAGATAGTAGCTAAATTGCTTCTTCTGAGATTTATTTAGAAGTGTTTGATATTAAAATGCATCTTTGCTATTCTGACTTAAAGCCAAGAAAGACGAAAAGAAAAGACACAAGTCGTCTTCCTCATCCAGTGACTCAGAGAGTTCAAGTGATTCGGAATCATCTTCTGATTCATCATCGGATTCTGAGAGTGCTTCAGAAGAGAAATCTAAGAAACGAAAAAAGAAACACAAGAAAAATTCAAAAAAACATAAGAAAGAAAAGAAAAAGAGAAAGAAAAGCAAGAAAAGGTCTGTTTTGAAATTTGTTTTGTTACATGTACGCCATACAGTACTATTTTGTTGTCCTCTAGCTGTAGAATAGCATTCTGTGACTAGCAAAGTGGGTATTTTGAGGTTTTTGGGAAGCAAGCAGTTTTCATATACACGCCTCACTTTTTCTGATGTGATGGCAAAGGACAATGTCCATGTGCACACATGCTGCAGCTTGTAAAGGAGTGACGGAATGGCCTAAGGTATATTTAGCTTGAAAGGTGCAGGAGTGCTTGCTTTGAAGTGCGTGGTGACAGTTGGTTTCCCTAAATTCACTTTTGTACAGTTCAATTTAAATTATATGCAGCGGGACTTACAAGAATGTACTGTGCAGGAATATAAGCAAAACTAAACAACAAAAAGTAAATGAACACACTTAACAACATTATTTCTGTCTAATATGCCAAAAGTCTTGCAGTTTCACTGGAAGATAATTAAACTCAAAAGGCACCCTTGCTTCTGAAAATGTTATTTCTCATCTAATAGTTTTTTGCTTATAGTTGAATGTGAGATACAAGTTGTGTCAGTGCAAATCACATTTTTCTAAGCTAACAGTAAAACGTAAGAAACACTTGTTTAGGGCAGTGCTGCCTAAACATTGCTTCTGTGGGACTAAACCCATTTCACACAGATTTGTTTATACCAACTGCTTGGAATTACAGTAGTTTGTAGCCATTTACATATACTAGTGCAAAATCTGAATTTGACTCTCCTGATGGTGCTTTTAAAAGCAAATTTTTTTTAAAAAAAAGCTCTATCTAAATAGAGAGTAAATGTATGTTTAGTGTTGCAACATTGGAATTCATAGATAAAAAAATGTTGGTCAGAAATCTATTGCAGTTGTATATTTTGGAGAAAAGTTATCAGAGGGGCAAAAAAAGTTGCTTCAGAAATAGCTTGTTGCCCGAGTTCTCTGTGGTATCACTGTGTATTGAATCAAGAGATTTTTCCGAATTATTTAAATAGATTGAAAGGGCTTCCCTCATCTGTGTAACTCACTTTAAATATAAATATTTTTTACACAAAAATAAAGCTCATCCAGTGAAAGTCAAGATGAAAACCCTGAAGCACAGCCGTTGTCGACTGTCCGTCCTGAAGAAATTCCCCCTGTACCTGAAAACCGGTTCCTGATGAGGAAAAGTCCCCCTAAAGCAGATGAGAAAGAAAAAGAGAGGAAAAGCAGAGAGAAGGAAAGAGAAAGGTAATACATTGGATTTTTCAGTTTATTTGCCACTGGTGTCTGTTCTAGAACAAAGGGTTAGCCTTTGAACATGGTTTTAGTGAATGAAAAGTTTAAAATGACCTATTTGAGAAAAAGGAAGTAAAATACATTGCCATTTCATTTAGAATTTTTTAGAACTGTCCAATCTGAATCTAGAATTTATTCTTTCAAAAATGGAAAAATAGAAATCTTATAAAATATTTTGTAGTCACAAAATCTGAAGTTTTTACTGTGTGGTTGTTACCATCTGTGCTTTTAACAAAAAATAAAATTAAACGTGTTTTCACTTAGTTTTATTTCATTTTGCAAGAGATTTTAAAGTATGTTACGTTTTCTTTTCCTTTCTTTCTTTGACATTATAAACAATATATCTTTTTAAAATTATTTTTAGCAATCTATCGAATTCACAGTCAGCATACCAGAGGAGGCTCTTAGTGACCAGATCTGGAAGGAAAATAAAAGGAAGAGGACCAAGGGTAAGTGTTTACAATCTGTTCCCCAAAAGAAACAAGATGGCAGCACAGGCTTAATGCTGCTGTTACTGACCATTTTCATTAGGATGGTTTCTTTTGTTAAAGAAAGGCAGGATTTATGGTGCATCATAATTGATTTGGGGATTGAGGCTTGAAGGAAGACAACAAATTATGGAAATGAAATTGATTTTGTGTTTGCATACTGAGTTTATATAAATGGGGGAGGGAACGACACCTTTTTTTATGTTACTGTAGTATTCTGTGAATTAGTGAATGGAATTAGCTCAAAAAGGGCTCTGGCGAACACCAGAACAAGTACAACACTAGTGCTGGGAATGTGGGGAAGGCTTCTCCCCTTTTTGGCAGGTGGGAGCTGTCAGACTGATTCTCCTGATTTCGTGAAGTGTTGTGGGTTAAGATTGCGGGGTGACAATAAAACCCTGGCAGATGTATTGTTAACCCCCTCTCCCCCCGCCCCCCCCACTTCCCCCTCCCTCTTTCCCCTTTCCACTAAGGAGAGGCGATTGGGAGGAAAAGAAGGGCAGAGTGAAGAGAGTTGGAAAAAATTAAAGATGTTTTACTAATGCTACTAATAGGAATAGAGAAAATAATACAAAATATACAAAACCAATCTTGCAAGTCTCAGCAACTGCAGAGCCGGCAACCAAAGTCCTGGATTAGACTCTGCAGCCAGTCGGAGCTGGATTCAGTCTGTCACTAGGCCTCAGTTCGCAGGGACGACTAGCAAGGTCCTCTCCTAATGTCGGCCATAAGCAGCAGGGAAAAGGGCAAAAGGGAAAAGCGACAAGATCCTCGTGATCTCCCACTTTATATGAAGTATTCACGTGAATGGGATGTTATACACCGTTGGTCAGTTTCTTGCTCACTTGCTTCTCGTTGCCCCTCTCGCGAGATGTCCATCCATGCTTATCAATAAGTTTGCATTCCATTGCTAGGTTTACCAAAACATGTGTCTGGTTCTCCAGGAAAATGCAGTTAATATGAAGGCTTTAGCTGACAGGCAAATTCACTGAAAGAGAAACTTGTTTTTAGCAAAACCAGGACAGTGAAGCCATATGCTATGCGCTGCTTGTAGCAAATGTTTTTAGTAACAGCAGTCTCTCCCTCAAATTTTTAGGAAAAACATGAAAGCAGAAGTTTGAAGTATTGTTTCGTGTTGCTTCTCAAAGCTAAGAAGAATTTGCATTGCTAGAAAAGCAAGTTGCATTTTTGCTAATTAGAAGCATCAGGAGAAGGCCTCTCAGCAGAGTACAAAAATCCTGAAATAGAGTTACCTTAAAAATAGTTACTTGATCAGACATTTTGTACTCCTGCTTTATCTGAATGTCAAATATGTTTTTCAGTAAATTAATAACTTGTCCATGTAAACTTGGTATATACATGTGAAGCATAACGTTAAGTGCTGTGTAGAATCAGCCACTAGGGATAAAAATCTTGCTTAGCTATCACAGCATGTGAAATTCAAACTTACACCCAGTTTTCTCTTTTTGCCTTCCAGCGTTATCGGACTCCTTCCAGGTCCAGGTCAAGAGATCGATTCCGACGCAGTGAAACTCCTCCACATTGGAGGCAAGAAATGCAAAGAGCTCAAAGAATGAGAGTGTCTAGTGGAGAAAGATGGATAAAAGGGGACAAGTAAGATTATTTCTTTCCAGAGTACATGTATTGACATTTTTTTTAGATATTAAAAGTAATACGTGTTGTCTTGAGTTTTCAATTACAGTTACTTCAAAAAATCCAGGGCGCTGACTTGGTTATCCCATTACTTAACTGTGTCTGATTTTAATCATGCCACTGTAAATATGTAGTTATTAATATAGACGACCTGGTGGGATTTAAGTTTGGTTTGTGAAGCTGTCTCACTTCTGACTTAATTTTTCAGAGTGCAGGGGATCCAAAATATTTTTAAAATTGTATCTTTCTCTCTCCAAGGAGTGAAATAAATGAAAACAAGAAAGATAATCAAAAAAGCCCAGGAAGAGGAAAAGAGAGAAAAATATCAGACCACAGACAAGTTTCTGAAAGTCCAACCAGAAGAGGGGAAAAAGAGAAGAAAAAAGATCACAAATCCAGCAGTAAAGACAGGGAAACAAGAAGGAATTCGGAAAAAGATGACAAGCATAACAAAAGCAAGGCCAAGAAAAGAGCTAAATCTAGAAGCCATAGCAAAAGCCGAGAGAAATCAAAAAGTAAAGAAAGAGACTCTAAGCACAGTAGACATGATGAAAAGAGAGTAAGATCAAAAAGCAAAGAGAGAGACCATGAGAAAGGCAGAGAAAAAGAAAAGCGCTACGATTCTAGAGGGAGAGATAAAGAAAGGAGTAGGAGCAAGGAGAGAAGTAAAAGGGCAGGCTCAAGAAGTAATGACCAGGACCACAGGAGGAGTAAAGACCGTGAGAAACGCAAGTCAAGAAGCAAAGAGCGTGAGCATGCCAGAGGGAAACATAGTTCCAGCAGTAGAACAAGGGATCGAAGCAAAAGCCGAGACAGGGGTAGGCGAGGAAGATCAAGGAGCAGAGACAGAGATCGTAGTAGAAGTAAAGACTATTCAAGGAATAGAGATAGAGAAACAAGAAGAAGAGGAAGATCAAGAAGCAGAGAAAGGAGAGGTACACCAGATAAATACAGAGGAAGAGAGAATAGGAGGAGGAGAGAATCAAGGAGCTCAGAGAGGGAAGAAAGTCAAAGCAGAAACAGAGAGAGGTATTCAAATAGAGAAAGTAGAAGCTCATATAAGCGGAACGATAGTGAAAGCCAAAGGAAAAGGCGTTCAAAAAGCCGTGAAAGTAGCAGTCCTGAATCCAGTAAAGATAAGAAGTCTAGTAGAGATCAGGATAGAAGTCCAGACTCAAAAAAGAGACCAAGTAGCAAAGAGAGAGAATCAAAAAAATCATATTCACGCAGCAGTAAAGAGAAGGAAAAGACCAGATCCTCAGCAGAGACAGAAATAAACCAAAAATCAAAGAGTCAGGAAAGAGATCATGCCCCTAGTAAGGATAAAAAGTCTGATCATGAAACAAGTCCTGGAACAGATGATGACAGGCATGGATGAGTTTGTGGACTTCATGTTTCCATTGTCTCGAAGTTTTAGAGACATTTTGGGGAACGCCTTTTTTTTAAGATGTGGACTTCAGTTTGGTCTTTTGATAATCTAAAACCTGGATCATTTGTACTGCTAAAGTTTTAATAAACTTGAAATGAAAAACAAATTATATGTGTAACACAGTGTGCCGTGTTTTAAATATTTCATTGGTTTATGTATCCTTCTTGTGTGTTGCCAGCTAGAAAGGTAACTTCTATGCTGCATTTATTTTTTACCTGATGAACCTAGTTTAGTGCAAACAATGGCTGCCAGTGAAGAAGCTTGTTTCATGTGTGAAGAAGAAAGCTGCAAGTATACTACATGTTGTCTAAAAGCTAGGAGAATGTTGCAAGGCGTCTGGCACTCCAGTGTTGCTACGTCTGTATTTCAGTAGGTATAAATCCTAAGGAAATTGATTTATAGAGGAAAATTACATTGTTTTGGTTTGTTTGGTGGTTTTTTTTTGTTATCACAAAGTGAATAAATTTAAGGAAATGTTTATTTTTTCTACTTCTGCGACTGCCGACAGTAGAATTCATTCACGCTGTAAGGCAGTCATCTGTGTTTGGGAGTTATTTCTTTGTCCTAGAAAATGTTTTTGAAGTGCAGTGTAGTTTTTTTTTCTCTGTAACCTCCTTTTTCTGTTCCATGCCTTCATGTTTGTCTACTGCAGATAATTCACCTTGGATGCTTCATACTGCCCCGCTGCAGTTGCCAATGAAAGGATGCACAGAGATGAAACAGTTTACCAGAATTCGCAGTGGGTGTCAGAGTAAGGAACCACAAAATCCTTTCTACTCTTGCTGCTGCTTAACAATCTATGAGAAAACTGTTGCAGAGCTCCAATACTGTTTTTTGTGGTAGCTGAAGCAGAATTTCAAGTAATGTTTTTCAGACAAGCTCTTAATTTTTTTTAAAACAAAAATTTGCTTTCCTCTCTGCATCCCCTCATTCTGTACTGTGAATTCCTCCTCATTCTCTGCTGCTTGCGTGTCTTCCTCAAACTAGTTCCTTCCCTTTTGTGCTTTATTCTGCCTCTAGGACCCAACCCTGTTTTTCCTGGCCACCACACCTTCATACAAAAGAGCAAGGTACACCAGAGGTTGGCTGGTGGTGCTGCAAGAGAGTGTGTGTGCGATCACCAAAGAGCACTGGTATGTGGTCACTGAACATAGAGGGCTGTGAGGAGGATAGATTTGGTACAAACCACCATGCTTCTTTCAGTCTTTTGAATTATTCACACCAAAGGCTGGCAAATCTTGAAATTCCTTAAGAGAAGTGACAAGCATTAATGTAAAGCTGTGTCAAAGAGAAACAAAGACTTAGCAGTTTATTTTCTGGCAGATCTTTTGAGTGTATGACACAACTTGTTCTTACTGTCTTTGACTTTGTCAGCATTTTTGCTCTATAACCTGCTTTGTGATCAGTGTGTGTCTACAGCAGATCAGCAGAACTGCTGAAACTTGGCTTGACATTGTGCTCCAGACAATTGTTACTTTAAAGGAAAACAGAACGGTTATGCCTTCAAAGCAAAAGAAAATACAGGATTGTGAACAACATAAGCAACCTTTTAAAGGGAAGACAACTGGAGATGTGTAGTGTTAGTTTTTAACAGAATAGTTAGCAGAGCTGCTGTGGGGTGGCTTTGGCCGTCAACTTTTTTCCCCCCCCCATGTTTTAGTGTGAATTTTGCATTGCAGGGGTCATTTTATGCAGAATGTGTAAAAATGTTTCCCAGGCCCACATGTGGGTGGATGATTTAGCTGTTACTTAAGAGAGCTTATAGGAATGAATAGAAGACCTGTACAGTGGACCTGTTCAGTGTGAAGCCACTCTAAACTCTGTATGACTTTGGAGAAGTTGTGGTCCCGTTTTGGAGGACTGTAGTCTTAAGAAAAAGCCAGGAAGTTGGGCTTAAGAGAATTGTACGGCAGCTTGGACAAAGGCTTCCTCAGCACATTTATACTGTGCTCTGCATGCCATGTGCTTCAGTCTCATTTAAAACCTGTTTGCCACTGCAAATTAATTTTTATGGAGCTGACACACAAGCAAACTATTGCTGAAGAAGTATGTTTGCACTACTGAGAGTGTTCTTGCCAATACCACTGAAGCTCATGCAAGCATGCAAACAATCAGAAAAACCCTCCACTATATTGATTCTGATGTAGAGGAGGGGGGAAAATGCTGTCAGCAGTAAGGCAGTCCATAGGAATTGTTAAAGAAATTGTTACAAAGTCTTGAATTGAACTATGTCCAATTGTAGTTTGGAGTTGTATGTAACTAGATATTTCAAAAGATACACTTGTATGCCCTTTCATTTTTTCTTTGTTACAGGTCAGAAAATTATTTGTACAATTTAAAGAGGCTCTTCTTTCATGGAACGTTACAGTTCATCTGAGTTGGTGGCACAAAGCTCATTTTCTTGTTTTTAATGTAGTTTGCAACAAGTTGGTTACTTTTAATTGCACGTGGTTGGATACATTTGATCTCTTGCCTGTGTCTTATTTGATGATAAATTGTTTTTGTGCCAATCACTTGTTTAAACTGAAACACAATTGCAGTCTTGTAAGAGGGATGATTTGCCAGATTTGTGCTTTTATCAAACTGGAAATTGAGAATGCTGATAGAAATTTGGTGGGACTGAAGCACAATCCCATGGACAGCAAGATGTCCCCAGGCACCAGTGAGGTCGTGCTGCCTGGTGAGGCACTGACTGCTGCTCTTGCTGCCCTGGAACCGTCTCTTCCCGCAGCGGCAGAGCTTCCCTGTTCTCAGCCTCCAGTGACCACCTCGTGCTGTGCCCAGTTCAGCTCAGTGCTCTCTTTGGCTGCTCTGTCACAGGGCATGTGCTTTTGGGTCAGAGAACTGAACTGGAGGCATATTTAAAAGCAATACTTAGTGTACCGGATGTGATAAAAAAAATGTGCATGGTCTTTCCTTGTGGATGTGGAAAAAGTGGTACATTTAGGACAGCTGTTTCTGACAGTACCCCCTCAAGACTCAAGATAAAATGAGGGCAGAGAGTGCTGGACTAACTTTGTAAGCATACGTTTATGTACAGGCTTGAAATAATTTCCGAAGTGCAAAACATGCATTCTCTGTCGTATTGACAATAGATACTAGCACTTCACTGGTACCGTACAGCCCATGTATACATGGAATGCTGAATTTAGTATTGACAGTAGCTTTCCAAACATTATCAGAAAGAGACTGTTCCTCGATGTTGGATTTTCTGGCTACTGCCACCAACTCAGAAGCACAAATTCCTACTGAGGGTGGGTGTATATAATGTAAGGTTGTGTAGACACAATTGCCTGTCAAAGGTGTGTTGCTGTCTGCTAATTCATCAACACAGCCAGAGTGTTTCAGTTGTTGCTTTGTCTTTGTGGGGTCTTGGTTTGTTTTTTGGTTGGTTGTTTTACTTGGGGGGGGTGTGGGGAGGAAGGCTATGGTTACATTTTAACCCTTTGTTTTTTCTGGTTGTCAAAATTTTATCCTGAAACTTTTCTCTTGCCTGCTTGAAATCCCACACTATGGACTGTTCTTGCAGTGGTCTTTACCAGATGCCGTGAAGAATTTGCAGTGATCCCCTAACAATGTCTAATTTGTAATCGTGTCAGTCTGGCAAATGGATTTTAGATTTATGTAAACTTAAAAGAAGCAGTCCTTTAGCCACCTTTCCTGGAACTGTAGATTTATTGTTGATTTATTGAAGCAAATAAAGTATTTTTGGACACACTTTCTAGGGGCATAATAGACTCATTGTTTATCGGATTGACAAAAATGTGTACCCTGCTTTTAGGACTTCCCTCATAATAGAAAACCTAGAGATAGACATATTATGCTTTATCAAAGATGTCTCTTTTAAGTCATCTACATATTCTCTCTAATAACTTGAAGAAAACTTAGTGAGAAAAAGCAGTAATATTTTAGCAGCAGCCAGGAGCTTTTTTTGGTTAACTTAACCTGCAGAATGCCAGTGATAAAACTAATCAACACATCTAGAAGAGAACTGTTACTTACACTTCTTTTGCTGAAAAGGGTCATTTTTCTAACACAGTATTTAAATAAGTACTGCAAGAAAATGCGTATCAAAAAGTCTCTGAACTCTGCATTTTGCAAAATTTGAACTTGGTACAATTCTGCAGTTTCCTAGCATAGGCTTTAGCTTTCCATTTTGTTGCATATGTACTTTTAGTATAGTTCTTTTTTCTTACCCTTGAACAACTAATGTCATTAGGAGCACTGTTCTAACAAAACTTGTGTTGCATAAAAGCCAAAAGTAATATTCACCTGCCTTAAAACAAACAAACAAAACCCCAGCTATCATACCAAAATAAGTTTTCTAATTTTAGTATGAAATTTCACGAAAGGAATAGCAGTAATAAAATACAATAAAAATGGTGACATTAGATAGTAAAACTACATAAAGGTGTAAAGCTACATTGTCTTAAAGAATTAGTGTTCTTCCTTAATCATAAAGTCATTGTTCAAATCAAACTAATAGGGCAGTTAACATGAGTAAGTTTGGAGGACAGATCTTAAACTGCTAGAAATGCATACGGTTGGTTTTAAAGTTATATTTGCATTCATAAAAGTTCTATCACTAACATTTAAAGGACTAAATAAACTGAACTAATGCAGCACTGTGACTTTGAATTGAAATTTTGCAACATGTAAAGCACTTGAGGAAACTTGCTGGTTTTGGCAGGAAGTTTGACACTTCTGCATACCCTGTACATATCCCTATAGCTGTACATACGAAGTAGTCTGTGTGTTGCTTTAACCATAATTGATAATTACTAGAATGACTGGAAGAATTGGAAAGAAATTAGGCTATTAATTTATGATCAGTGGCAAGAGGAACCAGCTGATACCTGGTTTCCTTCACCAGCTAAAAGAATTGCAGTTAATTATACAAGCGGTATTGTGCATGTAATACTTAGCAGAGTATTTGGAAACCTCAGTCTTTTGGACTTTTTGTAATTTGTAGTTCCCAACAGGGAAGATGATCCAGTTGTCTGCTGGGAGAATGAGTTCTTGATATGAAATATACAACTTGTGTATTAAAGTACTTCTCAGAAATAAATGCTTTTTTGCATATTAGTGTCTTCTGTATTTAGAGTAATATTCACTTCTGAGTCATATGGTGCAACCTGTGCCTGTGAATGTGCCTGTGTCAAATCTGCAGCCTCGTAAAGTGGTAGTACTGTTTGTACAGATTGACAAGATATGGCAAGTTGATGTCAGGGCACTATCCCTTTAGTTAAACCAAGATCTATACATTTTTACTGAAGATGTCAATCATCAGATTTTTATTCCATGCTGAATTGGATGGTAGTGTTGAGTTATAGAGGGAATCGGAGCTTTCTACTACAGAATGACAAATGAGTTTATTCATTGTATGTGTATTGTGACATACAAAAATCCGGCCATATAATGAAGCTGATCTAGTGTCTTATCACTAATTTTTTTGCTAGTTGCAAGCTTTGATCTTGTGCTTGCACAAATACAACTTATTTTGTGTGTGTGAAGCAGAATAGTTTTCACTAGTTGCAGAAGAACTACCTGTTTGATGATGTAAATTTAGATGTAGCAGTGCGACAGGTTGCAGTCGGTTTAGAACGGAGAGAGCAAGTTTTGATCAAGAAGTCCCGTACAGCAGTACCCAGCCGGAGCTCTGGCCTCCCCTGGGCTGGCTGCGGGCTGGCGCAGCGGGCTGGCGCAGCGGGCTGGCTGCGGGCTGGCGCAGCGCCCCGCCTGCTCTGTGGGGCAGGGGCGTTCGGCCCGGCCCGGTAGCTGGGGCCGGCCTTGCCCTTCCCCGGGCCGGTCGTGCGGCAGCCGCCGCCCTCCGCAGGCGGCTGGTGACACACCCGCTCGGCTGCAGCGAGCCCGTGCCCGGTAAGAGGCTGTGAGGCCCCCTCCGCCCCGTCCTCGGCGGCTTCTCCTCCCGCCGGTTCGCCTCTGCCCGGCGCGGCCGGCGGAGGGGCCTTCATCCCGCCAGGCCTGCCCGTAGTGGGGGTGTTGGGCACCCGCCGTTCTGCGTTCGCTGACCTTAAATGTGGCTCCTGGGCGCTGTTTTCCCAGAGAAGGGCCCTTGGTGGCTCTGGCAGCTGCATGAGGGAGGAGGTCAGTCTGCCCCCTCCCAAAAGTTCCTCCTTTGCCCTGCCTGGAAGAGACTCCCCACCAGGTAAGGAGTTCATCCGTCTTACGTCATTTTACATCCCTCTTACATCCAGTTGCTTCACACTGTAGAGGAGGTAACACCAGCTCTGCCGGGCCCACGCCTTGCAGGAGGGACCTGACCTCCAGGGCAGCCTCCTGTCTTGCTCAAAGCCTGTTGCTGTTGGAAGCCAGAATCAGAAACTGTAAGTCACACAAAATACGCGTTTTACAAACTAAAATATTGGCAAACATCTTTTATAAAACTCTCCTAATTTGCAGTTTTTTTGAACTTGTGTCATTGTCTAGTTTGGCCAACAGAGATGCACAGCTGTGGGGCTGGAATGGCAGGTTGTGTGTGACAAAGCAAAGCTTCAGCTTTCTTGGACTTTGTCTTCAGTGGACCTCAGGATAGGGGGATACCCAGTTCAGGATACTGGTGGAGTCATCGTAGGAAACCCTAACTGTCCAAGGCGGGAACATGGTGATAAAGTTTCAGCAAGGAAACTGAGCCTAAGGAGTGAAATGTGTGTGTGACTTGGGTGTTGGAGAGTAAGTCAGCTGAGGAATCTCTTTACCACGGATTGAATCGTTGTGAGTCTTTATGAAACAACAGTCTATGTTGTCTCTTGTTGCCATGCTCTCTTTTTGTAGTAGCTATTTACAGCTGTACCGGGACCTATTTTCTTCCTAGGTGACCTTGTAAGGGCTATGATCAAATCACATTCACGTTTTCGTATAGTGCAACTGATTTATAGCATGACATTTGTTTTATAGAGGTGGTTGCAAAATGCTACAAAGACTGCAGTACTGTAACTATTCTAACTTTGAACATGCATTAAGGTGGAGGTTTTTCCCTGTACAATCTGTAAAGTTATTTTGGTTTTTGGTTTTTTTCTATTATGGGGAATACTTAACTGGAAATTGGATAGTGAAAAATGAAACCTTTTGCACTGAGAATTTGTATCCCAGACCTGAAAAACCCAGGACAGTGAATTTTTAGAGTAATCAATAATAAAAATATATCAGTAATAGCAAGCTTTTGGCTGGAATTGGTTACATTGATGGTCAATTATACATCGTGAATTTCCATCTCAAGTTTAATAAACTAACTTTCATTAAATACAAGGTGGGGATTTTTGACAATATAACCAGTTCTCCAGCATTTTTCAATGGACTTCCAGGTTCATAGCATATATTTGATGTAGATCATTTACAGTTTAACTCCACCCATAAGGTTAAAAAAAGTTGTTTGCCTTTTTTTTTTTTTTTTTTTAACTATGTGAAAACTGCTTCTGCCTTTCCTGGCTGAATAGTCTCAATGTTTTTTCATGTTCTTAACTTCTTGAGCAGTAGTGCTCTCACAAGAAGGTAACTGGGTCCCAGCACTGTCCTGTGCTTGAAAAGCCGTATTTATTCCTTCTCTTCCTCTGGAAGAAGACCGATGCCCAAGTCTCTTCCACCTTTGCATGCTTTGAGAAGAGGATAAAGATGATGTGTAGTCTTGGACTCTGATTCAATGACTTGCTTTGCATACTTCTGAAATTCGCGCTCCTTACAGAGTGCAATAACCTCTTTCTGAGCATCATAGTCCAATTCTGCTTGCTTTTCCTCCTGTTTTTTTGCCTGTTTTTCAGCCTGATGGAGAAAAGGGAATAACTAAACTTAGTATTTCCTTCACAATGTAACTATCCCTTAAAACTTAGAGAGGGTAAAAGCTTATAGGAGATCTGTGGTGATGTTAGCTGGTACTTGTCAAATATCATCCCTCCCCATGTCTCTCCCCTGCCATACCCATCACAAAAAAGGTACATTAAATAGCTGAGTGAACATCAGCATTAGCTGCAGCTTTTTGGAGACCTGCCCAGAAGATACAAGAGGGCCACAGAAGTATAATCCATAATGGCACAGGACAAAACATGATTAGTCACTTCAAATCAGCCTTGACTTGCACCACTGCTCTGACAGAGGCTGGTCCCCAACACCAACATGTGTGGAGCGTGCATGATTTGGAAACAAAACCAAACAAAAACAACAATCAACTCGCCCCACCAAAACACGGCAAGCTACTTCTCTCTCTTTCCCTCTCAGGCAGGAGCTAGTGCTGTTGGTTTAGATGCGTCTGAAGGGGCTAAGAGGGTAGGGCTCTTCTGTTTACCATTTGCTGGATCTGAATTTTCTGTACTTTCACACTCGCATCACGTTGTCTTTGTTTCTTGGCTTTTTCTGTTTCCAGGTAGATGCGGCTGTTTTCCATTAAGGCATGAAGTTCCTTTTTACCTTCTGCTTTTTCCTCTCTCTCCTTTTCCGCTTTCATCTTAATCTGTATTTTACAAAATGCACAGAACAGTTAACCAAGGATCTAGGCTGCTCTTTGGGCAGAAGCAGCCCCGTGTCAGTGCTGTGATGAGCACGATCATTGTGGCTGCCCAGTGCCCAAGCGCAGAGTCTTCAGCATCCCTGGCAGATGTGCACCCAGCAGGGAGGTGGCAGAGGGGACCCCAGGAAGGATGTCAGCAGACCTGCTGAAGCATGCTGACGCCTGGCACCGGGGACACCAGCTGTGATCTGGGCCAGGCTCCTCAGCTGGAGTAAACAGGAATGAGAACAGCCTCAGGTTTCTTACCACAGTGGCTCTATATTCGCGAATAGATTCAATGGCTGCCTTTTCTTTTGCTTCTTTCTCTTTGCATTTTTTTTGGTATTCAGCTTCTTTTTTTGCAACATCTCTAGCAAAACGATCATCTTCTCTCTTTAATGCCTCACTCGTTTGTGCAGCTATTTGGGTAACGATTTTGGTCTGACGTTCTTGTGTTAGTCTGCAGAAGAACATGAGCTACCATAACATACCAGGGTACAAGCCTGGGTCTACCTGAAGCATTACTGCTACCAAACTCAGCAATCCTGCTTCTAGTCTCCTCTTGCCACACTTTTGGCTGGCCCACCCACCCAGCTCCTTGATCTCCTTGTGTTCCTCCTGTTTTGTATTTTTTAAATTATCTGATTTAGCAAATAAATGTTCCCTGTGTTCTTGTAACACCAGCTTTCTTTTGCAGTAATGAGCTGGATCACTCGGTGCAGAGTCTGTCTAGTATCTTACCATCGGGAGAGAAATGTTGGGAGCATTGGCCAGAAGCGAGAAGGGAGCTCTTAGATTGGCTCAGTGATATTTTCATGCTATACCCTCAATATTAAATTGGTAAACTGTTTTCCCTTAATAACAACCCAGTGTAATTAATTAATATAGATGACTAGTTAAGAAGAAAAATTATTTTTCTTGATCTGACTCAGGGAAGTATAGCTTCTGCCAAAAAGTACTTCGTCTAGGATTTTAATTGTCTTTAACTGTTGAGTGCGTGGAGGCTGGGCAGGCCATGTGGAAAATCACTGTTCCGAACACACTGGTGTAGAGCTTTGCACTTCCGCGAGTCTTTGTGTAATAGTTTATTTTTTATTTTATTTATTTATTATTTTTATTTTTTTAAATATTATTTTATTTTTTATTTTTAGTTTATTTACAACTTATACTGTAGCTTTGTACCTACCTACGCATTTCAGCTTTTTTCTTTTTCACCATCTTGGCAATAGTTTCCTTTGCTTTAAAATGAGCTTTAATCCGATCATTCTCTTCCATTTCTTTTTGTTCCTCTATTGCTTTGAGTATTTTCTGGTTACTTACGTGCTCCTGTGTGGACAAAATGGTCCTGATGTAACAGATGAAGTTTACAAAATCTGGGCCTGAGGGAGCAACTTAAGGAATCACTCCCTTTTCCCCCTCTCCGTGTTTCTTTCAAAGAGAGGAGAGAGAGAAGGGATTCTCAGTACTTCCACTTCTGCCTCCATGTTCCAGTATGCATAAAGAAGAGACAGATGTGCAGAAGGAAAAGGGGTATTGAGCATCAAACAGCTGCTTCTCCAGCCCGTTACACAAACACGTTGCTCTGCAATGCCGTGAGCATCATCCCTTGCTCCCATTCCCACACAGGGGAGAGGGGGGTGTTGACATGAATGAGATGGTGCAACCCCCACCAACACATACACAGACCGTGCTGCTCCTGGCCCGCCTCATCCAAAACTATCCCAGGCTGAGAGCTTAATCCAAATCATAGCTGAAGAGGAGTTTTCTATAATTTGATGTAAAAAAACCCCATATATTTTATGCCGTATGAACGGTTCTGACACATTTCTAGTTTGTGTTTAGCAAGATGCCTTCAAAGATGAAAAGAGAAGGCAGGAGGTCTTGACTAAATTTCTAAACAATTCAAATAATAAATGGAAAATAAAGTTAGAAAGGTAAAGTTATGTTCAGTCTCAGGCTATTCCTTGTGCCTAACAAAGGAAAATGGGCTTAAAACAGCAGGTATGTAGAACTTAAATCCAGTTCTCAAGTCAAGGAGGATATTTCTTGATATCTACAGCAGGCTTTTTAATGATAGACTAGTCAAAGCATCAGGTGTCAATGTCCCTTCACACATGAGAAGGGATCTGCCTCCAAGACACATTTCTCAAAAGCAGAGGAGACAGACATGGCCTGCAGCTGGCACGGTGGGCATGTGACCCAATAGCTGCTGAAGCTGTCAGCAGCTCCTCCTGTTGCATTTAGATACAGGGATGCTGTTGGTTCACCAGGCAGCCAAGGTGAAACAAGGATTTTGAACTCTTTGCTTTCCTGTTACTTACATGATGCAGCCTCTGGCGTTCAGCTTTTTCCTCCTGTTCCTTTTCCATTATTTTCTCAATTTCCAATTGGTACAACTGGTTTGATTTCTCTATTTGTTCTCTTTCTCTTTCATCTTCTAGCTTGGCCAGATCTGCCTGATGTTTGTGCTCCTTTATTCTGAATTGAAAAAGGAGTTGGATAAACGAGCTAGGGACTGCTTGAAGTAACGAACAGATAGAGATTATGCATAACCATGTGTACCTTGCACTGAATTGAAGGTGGTTACAATATCAGAGGTGAAAAATAGCATCATTGTTTGTAATGGTAGCCCTCAGTCCTCTGGCTAGAAAAGAGATACATGGTTCACTCACAGATTGCAGTCTAGTGGTATCAAGCTTTGTCTGGATGACCCCTTAGCACCACTGCATTCATAACCTCTGCAGCACCCTCAGTGAACAAGATTTCCCCAGTAAGTCCCACCATACTTATGCTGCTTCTTCTGGGCATGCAGGCAACGGCTTAAGCTGGTAGTATGCTACATTAATTCTACAAGGATTTATCTATTGGACATGAAATATGTGAGACCAGACTTTGAACAGTTCCTCTGCCTCTGGGAATTTGGTTCCTTCTCTCAGACCACTGGGGACCCCTCTATAAGATTTCTGAAAAAGCTGAGAGAAAGAAGGGAGGGGGCAGTGATATGTTCTTTTGATGTGTTCTCTGGAGTCTAGTTACGGACAAATAGAAAATCTGGTTTAACCTTTTCCTCTTCTGGAACCAAAATTTTCAGTAACTTGTGAACAGCAATTCGACTAAAACCTAGTGATACCTGCCAAAGGCAATTTTACATGCAGACTGTTGGCAACTAAAAGACACTGCGTATCACAGCATTTCCCCGTAATGCAATGTCTTTTGTGGCACTCTGGATTTTTGTTTTAAAGTGTCGCATTTGTGAATCAGATTATTCGTAAGTTTACATAAAAACCTTATGGAATGGATTTGTGAGAAGAGAGTTTAAGTAAATAATAAAGTAGGGTTACTTTTGTTTGATTATTACTTACTGTTCCATCAGATCTCTGCGTAGCGCCTGTTGATTCATATAACGCTGATTCATATAATGCCGATGTGCCTCTTCTTGCTCTCTGAGATTAGCTGCTTTACGTTCACGTTCCTTTTCTTCATCCTTCTTTTTTTTAACATCTGACTTTAACTTTTTAAATTCAACTTGAGCATCTCGTTCTTTTAGGACCTCTGCAAGTAGAAGGGCACTCTGCAAGAGAATATTTAAAGTAATTTGTGTGTTCATAAGTGTTTAAGGACATTCAGTACAATTTGAATTTTAAAAGTATAAGTTGTCAACAAACATGCAGCCCTTTCACTCTTTGGTTCTGGTAGTATAGGTAAGTTTTTGCGCGATCAATAGCCGCCTTCCGTTGTGCTGCTTGAAACTCTGCTTCTTCCAAATCAATTAACTTTCTTTCTTCCTCTTGTCTTTCTTCACGTAGTTGTTTGGCTTTAAGTTTCCGTTCCGTCGGGTCCTACAGTGCAGATAAAATTAGGTATCAAATTTAAAGCCCGTGGATTAAAAACATATAACCCATTCTGAAAGTGATGTGCTCCATGTTTGGGTTGCCGGGTTGAAGGGGGATGTTGTTGTTTTTTTCTGTTGTTGGTTGATTGGTTCGTTTTTTAAATTTTGCATTTTAGCTTTAATTCAAAAAATGTAAATGTTGATGTTAGGTGTTAAATGTATGTAAATGAAGTTTAGCTAAAACATATTTCAAAGCAAATGTTAAAGGGAGTACAGCTAGAAATGTTACTGTGAGTGTTTTTTGCTTATATGAAAAGGAATCACCTTGTTTAAAAATGTGTCTTGTACTTACCATAATGGTATTGGACCAATCTTTTACAGCAGCTTTGGAGCGTAAGCGCATTTCTTCCCGCTCTTTCTTCTCAGCGAGGATGCGTGCTGCTTCTCTAGATGTGCTGCCAAGACTGTCCTGAATCCTTTCCCATTCTGCTTTTGGGAATACAATTACCTGACGAAGATCTACTTCCTTTGGAAGAAAACATTGAGCTAGAACATTATTTTCTTCCCAATGATGTGATGCTGTGCAGAGGGAAGAAAAGATACTGAGGTTACCTGATATGAGAAAATCCTGTATTCAAACCTGTATCAGGATTTGAGTTCTTGCATCATGACAGTTATTCTTAGCTCGGTTACTCTCCCCGTGCCCCAGGGCTCAGGCAGGGTATGTGTATCTGTATTCCAGCTATGTCCAGAGCCTGTACGTGGGCTGTGGCACTGACTGACTTCACTGTTTGTGTCCTCTGGCCTGTTTGTGTGCGTGGACAGGTTTGGCTTGTGGTAACTAATGCTTCCCAGGCAGGACTTGGGCCTCATTCTGGGAACAGCAGGGACCTGGGAGTATTCCCAAAAGGAAAGGGGGAGTATTGGTAAAGCCACAAACACTGCTTTTCTAGGTGATCACTGGGCTTTGTGAAATGCCTCTCTAAGTGTCATCAGTATTTTTGAAGCAAAAGGCACTCTGTGCAGTGGTGTTCTGCTAGAAATTCTCCTGCTTATCTGATTTGCAGCAGACTGTTGTGCCGTGTCTAAAATGTAAGGACTCTTTCTCTCACAGTGATACTGGTGGCAAAGACTGTTTTTCAGATGCAGCTGCAGATCTGTTTGCCTTGTGCTGGGGACCAGACCCCATCTCCCCCCGTGCCCAAGGGGCAGTGAGCTGACCCCTGCTCCCCGCAGCAGGGACCTTCCCGGCACTCTGTTCTCTGGCGGCAGCTGTGCCGGTGCTGTGCTGGTGCTGTGCCGCCGCTGCTTCAGGTCCGTTCTCTCCAGGCGGTTCTGAAGGCCTGGGTGGCTGCAGCTGCGGGGCAGGGGGCGGGTTTGGGGAAGAGTCATCCTGGACACGGGGACGAGGAGCACCCCTGGAGCCTGCCGGAGCCGTGTACAGCCCGTGCGGCGCCGCCCGCCCCCCGGTGCCCGCGGGAGAGCCCCACTTACGGGCGAGCTGCTGCCGCCTCCCGCGGGAGAGCCCGGGCCCCGCCGCCATGGCCTCGGCCGCGCCGTCGGGGAACGCGTGCGGTTGCCGGGCAACCCGGCGGAGGTCACGTGATGACGTAGCCTCCAGGCACGTGGAGCCCGGCGGGCGGGGCTCGGGTGGAGGGAGCCGGAAGCGGCGAGTGCGCAGGTGGGTCGGGGCGTCGCGGCCGCCGGCGGGTGGCGGGAGCGGCTGCGCGCGGCCCCGCCGGCTCTGTCCGTTTCCCTCCGGGGCTTCCGGTCCGCTGCGGAGCCCCGTGCGCTGCGGCCGCTCCGCTCCACCGCCGGCGCGGCCGGGGTGCTGCCGGCTGGGCGCTGGCCCGAGGGGCGCCCGGGCCGGTGGGAGCGGCGGTGCTGGCGTGGCGGCGGGAGAGGCCTTGCCGGGTGTGTGCTGCTCCCGGGGGTTTCCGCAGCCGCAGGTACTGGCGGTGCAGGACCACAACAAGCACATTTCGGTTTTCCCGATCCACAAACGGCAGCATTTCTTTTGGTTGGCTGCTTTGATTTGGTGCAACCCTATTAAAAAGACTGGCTCCATCTGTTCAGTAGTTTCCTTTTGAAGCGTCTCTTACCGTGTTTGCCAGGAGAATCCCGGTTTGGTTGCGTTGGCAAGTGATGACGGAGAAATGCGGAACCGTTGGTCAAGCCGATAGTGCGTGAGCACTGGAAGATTGACTCTGTTAGCGTTTGTAACTGCGCAGCATAAGTTTAGAGAGTTTCACATTATCTATTTTAAACAGAAGTTTGATACTGAACTAGAACGTTGACCTTTACAGACTTCAGCTTCAGCACAACTTCCCATAGCTGCAGTGGCCATAAATAGTTTACTTTGTTTTTGTTTAGATATTTGTCCTAATGCTTCAGTTTAATGCAGGATTTTTCTTTTCTGAGCACAAGATCAGGGTAGGAATTCAGTACTTTTGTTTATATAAATAATTTTCTTTTTGTTTGTTTGTTTTGGAAACCATTTTCTGACAGCCATGAAATTTCTGTTGGTTTTTGATTTTGACCATACAATCATAGATGAAAATAGTGATACCTGGATTGTGAAATGTGCCCCTGAGAAAAAACTTCCTAACGGATTAAGAAACTCCTACCGACCAGGACGCTGGACAGAATATATGGGCAGAGTCTTTGTCTACTTGGGAGACAACGGCATCAAAGAAGATGAGATGGAAAGGACTATGACAACAATTCCTTTCACTGCGGGAATGGTAGATCTTCTGGGTTTTATTGGTGAGAACAAAGAGTTGTTTGACTGCATAATTGTTTCGGATTCTAATACAGTGTTTATTGACTGGATTTTGAAAGCTGCTGGCTTCCATAAGGTGTTTGATGAAGTGTTCACAAACCCTGCAGCATTCGGCAGTACTGGCTATCTTACTGTACAGAACTTCCATGCTCACCATTGTGCACAGTGCCCTAAAAACCTGTGCAAAAGGAAAGTTTTAAAAGAATTTCTGGATAAACAGTTGGAGCGAGGAGTAAGTTATACACAAATTATATATATTGGTGATGGTGGGAATGACTTATGTCCAGTAATGTTTTTGAAGAAGGATGATATTGCTATGCCTAGGCAGGGGTACACCTTAGAGAAGAAGATTTCTCAGCTGGCCCAAGATCTCAGTCCCGTAGAGTGCTCTGTTCTGGTTTGGTCATCTGGTATTGACATTATGTCTTATCTGAAGCTGCTTATGAAGGAATAATGCAAACAGTGAAAGGAAATTAATATGGTTATATTTTATCTTCCAAGGAGAGAAAAACTGCATGTGCATAAAAGCACAAAATTGTAAAACTGGGCTGTTATCTGAACTTATGTTTTCTAAACACAGTCTAAAAGTGTTTATGTTCAATCTTGACAGCAGTGGGAAACTGGCTTTCTACCATAGTACACATTCCACCATAAGTGGAGAAGGGGAGTTGCAAGAGGTGACTCTTGGTCTTCCCTCCCTCCCCCAAAGCCTTTACCAACTGCGTGACTGACCTTTGCTGTTCCTGTGCTTAGGGGAAGGAGCTGGATTAGCGCACAAAATAACGAAATTCTTTACTTATAAAACATTAGGTGCCAGGAGCATTGTTCTGGAACTGTTGGCTTTTATACTTATTTGATCAGGAGGAATGTTTAATTTTGTAAATTATTTGGTATGGTCGTGATCTTGTTTGATCTGAAGATGCATTTATATTTTCAAAATACTAAATATTTTACCGAACTAAATTACTTTTTTAATAGTTTGTGTTACCTTGTATTGTAAAGACAATAAAAGTTACTGTTGCTGACGAAAGCAACCCCCCTGATTTGTGTAATGTATTCTACTGGCCTGCGTGTCATTGGGCACCTGTTCTTGTAAGGGGGCTGGAGAGGGCGAACACAAGTGCAGGCGTCAGCCTCTGGATAACATCATCATCATTTATGGTGTCAGTCAGACCCCTTCTCTTCTGGAGAGCAGTAAGGACATTGCTGTTCTGTTTAAAGAAAAGTCGCTCTCCCGTTCTGCTGACTACCACCCTGACAGCGTGCTGCTGCCACGCTGCACAGACCTAACGCTGGTTTCATCTTCCACGCTGACAGCTCCCAGTCAGCCAGGTGCTTTTTTCTTGCTGAGGTTTTGCTGCAGTGCACAGGCCCACAGAACAGTGCAGATGTATAAGCGTTTACAGTGACCTTACCTATTCACTCTCATCCGTGTCTATAGTCTTCTCTTACGGGCTGGAAGGGAACTTCTATGTCCATTTTAACTTTTTAACAGAATTGTTTTGTCTTTAAGTCGTTTAAGGAATTGTTTGTGAACATAGAGTCTTTTTCTTTACCACTCGCAATGAGATGAGCCCCAAGAGTTGGGCTATGCACATAAAGATATTTTTTAAAAGTCTAAAAGTTAAATAATTTATTTTGATGCCAATTGTCGTCCTCCTTATAGTCCCACAAAAGGTCCGAAATGATGATGTAGTCTGCTGTTGAACTGATGCCTGTTTTAGCTTAAGTGCCTTAAGAACTGAGAAATTAGTCCAACTTTTGCAGCACTTGGGTTGCAAATGCCTGACGTGTAGCTCAGCAGCCTGTGATTGCTGTAGCTGTCTTCCTCTCTTTTCTGTGCAGCATTGTTCTCAGTTTCTTACTGCCATTCAATGTTGTCACTGTCTACTTAGCTGAAGATTTTTAGGAGTGGTCTTGCCTGTTTTCAGACTGATACTGTCAATAAATTAAGATTTCCTTTGAATACTTCCTTGTAAATGGTCATGGTTTTAGCCGTTCACCTACTTTAACGAGTTGTGGAAGGTTTTTTTGAACAGTCTGTTGTATAAGATGTCCAGGATAATATACTTGAGTTCTCAGGAGCATTGCATTGATGATGGATATTTGATAGGTGCCCGAGATGTTTGTACTGGAGATCTTACCCAGTTGTCTTGTGCAGGGGCACAAAAACACCATCTGAAGAACTGGTGGGTCTCAAGTTGTAGCAGGTTTAAGTTGTCTGATTTCCAGGTCATACACAAGAATGGCAATGGCTGTTGCATAGTACAGTTTTGTATCGTTTATTATTATTATTATTATTATTATTATTATTATTATTATTATTATTATTATTATTATTATTATTATTATTATTATTATTATTAAATTTTGTGTCTCCATTATTCTGTATGTGCTGCTGAATGTTCCAGATGCTGTGCTGGTGTCTTCCTGCTTTTCAGAACTTAGTTGTGAGACAATTTGCTTTCAGTTTGTCTACAGATCTCAGTTACTGCTTACTTAAAAAAACCCAAAAAACTAGTATATAAATAATTATTAATGTTTTTCTTCCACTTAAATTAACTATTTTTCTACCTGTATTTTGCTGTGAGAGTGAGAAATTAATCTTCATGCTCAAATATGGGTGCTTTTTGTGGTTTTGATGAAAGCATTGAAGCAAGAGTTGAGAGTAGATTAAGCAAAGTAGACTACTTGAAGTATTAGCAGTTATGATCTAATCACTGCAAGTAGGGGGTAGAGGTGATGGATGCTATTTGATAGGCAAAGTGTGTGTTGGAGACAAAAGACATTTTTCAGTTCTAGTAGGTAGAACATTAAGCTCTTAATATGAAGTTGGGGGAGGGGGGCTGTTCTTGATAAAAGGAAAGAGAGAACTTTTCTGAAGCACCACGATTACCAGATTTTTCCACATTTGGATATAAGGGAGAGGAGATGAGTACTCGCAAAGGGCGAAGTTGTTTAAGCTGGTAACCCAGCCAAAAGAGAATGGGAGAAGCTCCTTGAAGGGATGCTTGTTCAGTACTTAAGTGTTGCTGACCTCCAGGCTTGCTGACAGTTTACGTTAACGTGCTCTCTGGGAGGGAGATGTCTCGGATAAAGATGTATTTAAAATAAATGTGTAATGGAAGGTGTATGTGTGTATGGGAAATTGTCTATATGGTAACAGGACTGTTATTGTACACCAGCTACTATAAAGAGTACTTAGCCTTAGTATTATGTGCCGGTAGGATGGCCAAGACCTGGGAGAAGTTCCCGGTATTCCATAGGAAGCTGATGAAATAGGAAGTGCAAATCCACAGCAAAACAAAGCTGTTGGCATGGGGATGTATAAACAGACTCGGGGCTGCACACGGGAATGCTCCAAAGAAAGGGAGTGGGGAACATAGCTGAGGGCCAGGCCCGGGTCAGAGACACAGGGCTGCTGCCAGATCCTGGGTTACAGCACAGAACTCAGGTTTCCTGGGCTAACCATGCAGCAAGAGCAGTTGAAAAACTGCAGGGAAAGATGTGTGAAGGGTTTGTTGTTTTTTGTTTGCATCAGCTTATTTATGTCTCATGTTACTATGTAAAGGCCAAGGGCAAGGTTGAGTCCCGTTGCGTGGTCAGCATGTGAGGAGGGGCCGGAAGGGCATGTCCGTATACACTTTACAGTTCTGATTCCTTCTCTAGTTCATGCTTCTGATAGGCATCATGGAGGAAGTACCACCAGTAGTTAAAAGGAAAAATTGATGCTTTTGAATCTGTGAAGAGCCAGAGCTCTCCTAATGTCTCCTTTTGGGTATTGCTGGCACTTAGCTAGTAATAACAAATACCCACCTCCTTTTGGTAGGAGAAACCGCTGCCTGTGCTTTCAATCCAGGAGAGCTCTGGCAGGGCAGGGGGAGCTGATTGCCCGATCCCAAGGATCCAAACCCTGCTGCAGGTGAAGGGGGGAGCACATCTGCTTAAACACAGAGGATGCTGTGCTTCAAATACTTTTAAAGGTCTCCACTGCAAAAAATGTTTTGCCAGCAGAGAAGAAAAAGAGGACTTAAATTGTGAACCATGTTTTCAGAAGTGGTAAAAGCCAATATAACCTTCCTGAATAATTTGCTTATCGTTGGAGTGTCTGTCAGCATAGTTTACGACTGTCCTTTGCCCCCTGCCAGGTTCAGGTGTCTGAGAATTCTGGCCACTTCTTGAATCCTGCCCTTCCGTGAGGGGGTAGCCCCTGGAGCTTGCTGCCCTTCCCAGCATCGCTCCTCTGGGTGTCTGAAGAGCCGGGTGCCCCTGTAAGAGGCAGCAGCTTCAGGTCGCTGTTAGCGGCAGTCAGAGGCCCCCTTGCTTTGTTGTGTGCTGGGAGCCACCAAGCTGGTGACGGTCCCCAGGCATCTGCTTCTGTCCCTAATACGGCCGGGCCTTATGTCATCCTCGTACTGAGCCTTTTAACCCCTGCCCCCAGGAGGGGGGAGTCCCGGGGCAGCAGCGGCGCTTCAAGTCGGAGCGTCTCCGGGCTGAGCCGGCGGGCGGAGGCCGGGCTGGGCGCCGGGGCCCGCTGACCTCGCGGAGGGCTCGGCGGGGGCGGGCAGGGCAGGCGGCCGGGCACCAAAATAGGAGCCGCCGCTCCGGCCCCGCCGCCTCCCGCGGGCTGCGGCTCTTCCAAAGATGGTCACGGGGCCGCCGCGGCCGCGCTCCGCCCGGGCGTAAGTACCGCGCCGGGGAGGCCGGGGGGCGCGGGGCGGGCCGGGAGCCGGCGGGCGGGGCGCGGACAAAGGCGCGGAGCGGCCGGAGCGGCCAGGCTGCCGGGGCGCCCGCGCGTCCGGCCATGGCAGCGGCCGCGCAGGGGGAGTACGCGTTCCTCTACCGGGACTCCTCTCACCCCGCCGGGTTCCTGGAGGCGTTCCGGGCGTTTTACCTGGACGGGCTGTTCACCGACATCACCCTGCAGTGCGCCTCGGGGGTCATCTTCCACTGCCACAGAGCCGCCTTAGCGGCGTGCAGCAATTATTTTAAAGCCATGTTCACAGCCGATATGAAAGAGAAATCGAAAAGCCAGATCAGACTTCCCGGGCTCAGCCATGCTGTGCTGGAAGCCCTCGTGAATTACGCATACACATCACAGATCCAGATAACAAAGAGGAATGTCCAAAGCCTGCTCCAGGCGGCAGACCTTCTCCAGTTCGTGTCAGTGAAGAAAGCCTGTGAGCAGTTCCTGGTGAGGCACCTAGATACTGACAACTGCATAGGGATGCACTCCTTTGCTGAGTATCATGATTGCTCGGAGCTAGAAAAAGAGTCCAGGAGGATATTGTTATGGCAGTTTGAAGAAGTGTGGAAGCAGGAAGAGTTTCTGGACATTGGCAAGGAGAAGCTCTCTTTTATTCTCGCCAGAGAGAATCTCAATGTTTGGAAAGAAGAGGCAGCCATCGAAGCTGTTGTTAAGTGGGTTGCACACAACGCGGAGGAAAGAATTGAAGACATCTATGAACTGCTCAGCTGCATTAAAGTGGACTTGAATAACATGTATTTGAGGTCAGCTTTAAGCCTACAAAAAAAAAGCCGACTTAATGACAATAAGATAAGATCACTCATATACAGCGCTCTGAACTCCAGTCCCAAAGGTCTTTCCAGAAGACCCACAGCAGCCATGTATGTGATTGGAGGATATTATTGGCACCCGTTATCAGAAGTGCATGTTTGGGATCCTTTAACCAACACGTGGGTCCAGGGAACAGAGATGCCGGATCACACCAGAGAGAGCTATGGGGTCACTAGCTTGGGACCAGACATATATGTGACAGGAGGTTATAGAACAGAGAGCATTGAAGCCCTTGACACCGTGTGGATATATAACAGTGAGAGAGATGAGTGGACAGAAGGCTGCCCCATGCTCGACGCGAGGTATTACCACTGCGTGGTGACCTTGAGTGGCTGCATCTATGCATTGGGTGGTTACCGAAAGGGAGCTCCAGTGCAAGAAGCTGAGTTCTATGATCCTTTGAAAAAGAAATGGCTTCCTATTGCAAACATGATCAAAGGTAGGTAAGCTTTTGTACGGCGTTTTCCTCAAATGTCAGTCCTTTCACATTTGCCACTTTTTAGTGCCATGGACATGTTTAGGGTTTGATCCAAGCTCTAGCGATGGCCATGGGGGTCTCCTGTTAGTGCTGGTGGGCTTTGGTTCATGTCTTTACCAGCCAAACTGTTGCAAACATCCAAACGCTGTGCTGGGCTGTGCCACAGAACACTAGAGTGGAAGAGAAGTGGTAGTTTCAGTTTAATTTTGCCTTCTTTCGGGAGTAAAATTTCTGTTCAAATTAGAAAGAAATTGGAAAAATACCTGGGATTAGAGTCCTTTCAGTGGATGGTCAAAGAGCAAGCTCCAATGAAGGGATTGTATTACTTTAATATAAGACCAGATTACTAAGATTGTCTATGCATTAATTTATAAAGGTGTCATCTTAATTTAAAACTTCTTGCATGCAGTTTCCTCATATTTCAGCATATCATCTGTTTAATATTCAGTGTGAGGATAATGAAAAACACTAATACCTGTTTCTAGCAGCCAAAATAGTGATCTGTAAAAAAATGTATGGATTCGGATCACAGCCTAACTAAAGGGTATTATTTTGTTATAAAGTTAATAAACAATTATACATTTTATTATACATTTTTAGAAATTAATGCAATTATTCCCAATTATAAAATTTTGCTGTAAGTTGATGCAGTAATAGTGTTTTTCTACATACATGGTACAGGTTTTGGAGGTATCTGTAACTGGAAAATACACTTCTCATACTCCTACAGCTTTCTTCATTGTTCGTATATTTTCCACAAACATTGCTACTATTGTCTTTTTATTTCTTTTTATTTCCTTTTTTAAAAATAGAAATCCTATGCTAATACTGTGAGCAGTTCCACATTCTGTGCAGTTGTTTTGTCCTGTTTTCTGTGTGAAACTTCTTCGATGCTTAAAAAACTCACACTAATTTCCTAATTTTGGTTCAGTTTGTCTTTGCCAGATCCCTTGTTTTATTTTGTTTTGTTCTCCTCAAGCCAGAATTAACATGACTCTGTTCTGTTTGTGTCCTTGGTTATACAACAACATAATTAGCAATCGTGTGAGAAAGACTAAAGCATCAGAAAAGATGCCCCGAGACACTGAATGATCTCAACTCTCATCATCTTTGTCCTTGCCATATAAGTGACTTTAAAAAATCTCTATAAGAAAGTAATTCCCTTTAAAAAATCTCTATAAGAAAGTAATTCACAATATGTCTTCAATTACTACATAAAAATTTTGTGAAATATTGCATGGCTGTATTAGATGCAATATGTATCAGTTACTGCAGTTTTATTTATTGCTCTTGACTTACCCTCATAAAATAAGGTGTTTTGACAAATCAGTTTAATTTCACAGTCAGTTAAATACTTGCAAGCGTAATTTCACCCTAAAATATTAATTAACAAGTCATTTGATATGTGATTATGGATGCAAGTGACTGTGGTTATTGTGTGCAGTCTAAAGGTGTGTTGTGACTTTCACACTGTGTACAGGTGTTGGAAATGCCACCGCCTGTGTCCTGCATGAAGTCATCTATGTAACCGGAGGTCACTATGGGTACAGGGGAAGCTGCACCTACGATAAAATCCAGAGATACCATTCAGGTAGCAATGAGTGGAGTATAGTCACCACAAGTCCGCATCCAGGTAAACAATAATTTCTGTAATGAGCGTAGAGCTTGATGTGATTATTCATATGTGGGAGTCTTTAAGCCCAGTTCAGAGTTTCTGGTATGTTCCTAATAAAAAGAGCAATTCCTTTATGGCAGCAAGGGCCAGAGTGGGGTCATCTCCCAGTTCCACACTCTGGGAGGGCAAGGGAAGACCCTCTTCAAGCATCTGTTCTATATAAATCACTATACAAATATTGAGCTAAGGAATGGCTACATTCTGTTTAATAATATAGTAAACTAACTTTTAATAAAATCTATCCATAGGCATTTCACAAAAATAATTTATATTATTTTAAGAGAGTTTTCTCTATGTTCTACACTTGTTATCAGTAAGTCTTTAAAGCAATTCTCCCTAAGTACTGATGGCCATGAGCCAGCACTGTGCCCTTGTGGCCGGGAAGGCCAATGGCATCCTGGGGTGTACAAGAAGGGGGGTGGCTAGTAGATCGAGAGAGGTTCTCCTCCCCCTCTGCTCTGCCCTGGTGAGACCACATCTGGAATATTGTGTCCAGTTGTGGCTCCTCAGTTCCGGAAGGACAGGGAACTGCTGGAGAGAGTCCAGCACAGGGCAACAAAGATGATGGAGTGGAGCATCTCCCTTATGAGGAAAGGCTGAGGGAGCTGGGGCTCTTTAGCTTGCAGAAGAGGAGACTGAGGGGTGACCTTATTAATGTTTACAAATATATAAAGGGTGAGCATCATGAGGATGGAGCCAGGCTCTTCTCAGTGACAAGCAATGGTAGGACAAGGGGCAGTGGGTTCAAACTGGAACACAAAAGGGGCAGTGGGTTCAAACTGGAACACAAAAGGTTCCACTTGAATTTGAGAAGAAACTTGTTCTCAGTAAGAGTATCAGAACACTGGAACAGGCTGCCCAGGGGGGTTGTGGAGTCTCCTTCTCCAGAGACATTCAAAACCCACCTGCACACATTCCTGTGTAACCTCATCTGGGTGTTCCTGCTCCTGTGGGGAGATTGGACTAGATGATCTTTTGAGGTCCCTTCCAGTACCTAACATTCTGTGATTCTGTGATGCTTGTGTCTTCTGTAATGCCTTGAGCTTGGTTTTACCAAGTGTAGCAGAAAATCTGGTCTCCTAAGGTCAGTGGAGAAACTCGGCCACCCTCAGTGGTGCCAAATGTTTGTCACATAGTTGCAGCTTAAGTTGATGCTATCATGCTGAGTTGAACTGTCTTCCTTTCTTCCTGAAGAATATGGATTGTGTTCCATTACGTTACAAAACAAGATCTATTTTGTGGGTGGACAGACCACGATCACGGACTGCTATGACCCCGAGCAAAATGAGTGGAAGCAGATGGCTCACATGATGGAGAGAAGGATGGAGTGTGGCGCGGTGGTTATGAACGGCTGCATCTATGTAACGGGAGGGTATTCCTATTCAAAAGGAACGTATCTGCAGAGTATTGAGAAATACAACCCTGAAGAGAATAAATGGGAAGCAGTAGGTAATCTTCCAAGCGCTATGCGGTCACATGGCTGTGTCTGTGTGTATAATGTGTAAACACTTAATTTTCATTTTGCTGTTACAGAAAACAGCAGATGCAGTATTCATAATAGTACTGATTACCTCATGAATGAGATGAATCTCTTAGCACACATCGTTATAAACTAGGTATAATTTGTCTTTATTTTGAACAATTCAGGAATATAAATGCGGTAACAAGATTTAAAATGACTCTCTTATAATACTTTGTGCAGCTATATAGGAACCACTGTGAAAAACAGATTTGTTTTCATTAATCACTGGGTGGAACTATGATCTGGTGCTAAGGTGAGTAAAGCCAATCAAAATCCTCTGCATTTCTACGGTCTACTGGGTTTAAGATGAAATCTTTGATACCCCGAAGTTAGCTATAGAAATGCTGCATTGCCACAAGCTAAGCTTGTTGTACCTTTAGAGGAATTTCACTTGGATAACTAGGCCATCACACCCAGAAATCATGGGCAGTTCTTCAATGCCTCTATCTCTGCCTTCAGGTGCCAGAGCGGAGAAAGAGCACGGGCTCTGAGGGGAAAAGTGCCACACAGTAGCCCCAAAGCACAAGCCGAAAGTGAGCGCTGGTTTGCCAGAAGGAGAACAGTGCTCTGCAGCCCACGAGAAACAAAAAAAGGCTCTGCCTGGCTTTGCAATGGGCTCTTTGGCCGATGCACAAGTATTGGTGATTTTTTTTCAGAGGAGAGCCTTAACATGGTAACTGTTTTTTTTTCATAAAATTTAAGAAGTGTGTCTTTGTGGAATGGAATGAGAGAGACTGGAAAGTTGCTAACGTCCCTCCAATATACAAACATCTCTATTTTGTTTAACACCATCTGGTCTTTTCTAAAAGTGCTAAACTGTGACTTGAGCAAAGGTGACAACTGGAGAAACGTATCAAAATATGTTCTGCATGGAGAAATTGAATGCTGACTGGTCCAATGGACTTATTTATTATTTCTCTCATAATGTAATATGAGATCTTCAAATTCTGTCAAGAAAGCAACTTGAGCTGGGCAGGAAGGGAATAAGTTTGTCACCTCTTCACTGGGAGACTCCAGCAGGCGGCTCCCAGCGCAGCGTGGCAGTGCCAGCGCTGGCAGAGCAGAACCCATATGCAGTATTTGAATAGCAGATGTTTTGGCCCTGCCATCCCCAGCCTTCTCATCACCAGCCCTTGTTCTGCATCCTGCCACGCAGGTAGCAATACAAATGCATTTGATTGGATCAGTAGTGCAGTGACTTCTTAGGATTTGTTTTCTCCTTGTAGCTTGTATAGACAATGTAACATGGGGGCTTCTTGTTAGCTGGGTTCCCTGAGGGAGCAAGGGAAAAACTATTGTCTTTCTGTGCGTGTGTCAGCTCCCCTCTAATGCTGGACTCACTTCTCTGGGTTATGTTCTACAGAGAGGTATAGGCCTTAAAAATGGACACTTTTTTGAGGTTTAATGAAAATCAGTGAGAGGGCAGAAGGGGAAAAAAGAGGGACTGAAGGAAGCACGTAAGTTGTGTGGAAGGTCCATGGTGGCAAAGCCTCCTCAGTGCTGAGGAGGTGGCTGTGAAGAGCGTTTCTGCTCCTGCCTTTGCTGCCCCTCAGCTGGTCCTGCTTCAGCTGCTGTGGGCCTGCCGGGTCTGATAGCAGTGATCCAAATAAATGAATGCCTTGGGGAGCAGAGAGGCTCTTTTAGCCCACATCAGTTCCCCAGTCCAGCTCCTAAAATGACAGCAGAAACAGCTGTCACACATGAGCATGGGAGGCAGGGACAACAGGGCTGCTGCAGCGTGTCGTGGAAACTGCCTACACCAGCACCTCTGCCTAAAATGGAATTTGGGGTTTATTGGATTTACCAGATGTGATTAAAGCAGCTTTCCAAGCAGGTAAGCCCTGAGTTTATGATTGTTCTAGTTCATAAGCATTTTCAACATTTTTTTGCTTTCATATTTTTATGTTATTTCTGACCTGCATTTGACTGCTGGTAGCAGGTGGCCATCAACTCTGAGCTTTGATGTGAAGTTGTGTGCTGTGTATATAGTTCTTGTTTTGACGTCTTTGTGTGTCACCTTACTATGGCAGAGGCCCATGTGTGTGTAGGTTCAGTGTTTTGCTTTGTTATCCATCCCACTGAGAGCTATTTAAGGATCCGATGTAATTTGTTTGAGGACTAAACTGTGAAGAGGCGTGGGGAGTTGAACTCTGATGCTGTTTGAAAGGCGCAGGCTGGGCAAGTGGGTGAAAGAAAAAAGTTTCTCCTGGAAATCTCCACAGCTGAGAACTGTTCAGAGGCAGGTGGAGATTTAAAGGACAGTATTGCAAAAGCATGAAGGTGATCTTTGTATTGAACGAAACTGCGGTGAAGTCAACACATATATGTAATTATTCAGTGCAAAATACGTACCTGTGGAGCTTCATGTTTGTTGAAAAACATGAGCACAGAACAGCAGCTTGTGTCTGGCCCTAAGGTTCCTTTGGCCTGTGTTCTTTCACAGCTGTGAGTCAGTGAAAATCGGCCAGAATGAGGTAGGGACTACCGAAGCGCCGCCCCGTCTGTTGCGTCTAAACCAGCTGCTTCACGCGGGTGAAGGTCAGCGCTGCGCCAGGGCTGGAGCCCTGGAACCCAGAGCCCCCTTTCCCCCTGGGCAGCCTGCAGGTGAGCGAGTCGCTGCTGCTCGGCCCATTGCAAAGTGGAAAAAAGCCTTTAGAGAGGACTTGCTGATCTGGCACAAGCAGAAGTCAGTGACATTACTGACTGGGGTCTCAGATAAATCCTGACTTGTTAGAGATTTTTGAATGCCTTAAGTGGAGTGTTGCAGTTCAGACTTGTTAAATTTTAACTGGTGCTATTTTTTACAGTAACCGATGGTGCCCTTTAGATTCGGTCGTGTCTGTAGCGCATCCCAAGAAGGCGTGTAGCGATGGGTGCTGAGCACCGCAGGGGTCTGGGCTCAGCGGAGGAACAGGGCTCTGGCTCCAGGTCAGCGACTCGTGCGGCCCGCGGAGGTGGAAAGCTCAGAGCTGGGACCTGCCAGCCATCTGCGCGAGACGTTTTCAGTAACACCAGTTGAACACTGAATTATTGTGCTGTCGGACCTGTATTACGTTAAACACCATTCTACTGTTTCACTTGTAAACTAGAAAATGAACATACAGAAGTCGAATCAGTTGTTAAGTCAGGACTATTTATTAAGGTTTTTACTTGTGTGATCCTTGTTTGTAGCGCTGTAGATGTCTACAGCACATCTATAATACCTCGGTGAATGTTTGTAATATTTAATAAAAGTACAAATAGCATCACTATACCAACACAGGCGTTTGTTACTTCTGTTAACTGCAACCACGTGTGACCAGACCCCCCGCCCCGGGCAGGTGCTGCGCGTTTCCCGCTCGCCGGTGTCCCGGGCGCACCGCGGGGCGGCCAGGGGAGCGGCGGGGCGGGCCGGAACGCAGCGCCCGCGGGGCGGGCCGGGAGCGCGGCCGCGGCGCGACAACGCAGGCCCTGGGAGCGCTGCGGTTCCCGCCCCGGAAGCGGCGCCCACGTGAGGGGCGGGCGGGGGCCGCAGGGGCTGCTGGACCGCGCGCCGCCGACTGCGGCCTTTAAAGCGGCGGAGCGGGGCCGCGTGCGAGTGGGGCCGGCGGTGCTGCAGGTTTGTGTCCGGGGGGCTGCGCTGGGGGTCGGCGCCGCTCGGGCGCGTTCCGCCGGGCCGTGCCGGGCCGTGCTGTACCGGCGCTGCTGGCGGGCCGGTTGGGAGGAGCCCCCGGGGCGGGGTAGCACGTGTTGCGGCGCGGGGCCCGGCCGTGCCCGGCGGAGCTGCCGGCGCTGCTCGGCCCGCAGCGCTGCGGGGCGGTGGGGCCTCCTGCGGGGTTGGGAGCGCCGGGGGCTCGGCGGCAGCACGTGCGGCGGCAGCGCGGCCCCGCGGCGGGGCCCGGGCGGGCTGAGGGCGGCGCGGGAGCCGCGGGGGGCGCGGGGGCGCGTGCTGCCGCTGCGCGGGTGTGAAGTGTCTGGGAACGAACCGATGGGTCCGAGCGCGCGCGGGGGTTCAGCAGCCGGCGTCGCTGTCGCCTTCGTGCTGCTGGTAAGAAGCGCTGCTTACGGTGCACCGGCCCTGCCCCAAAACTGACCGCGCCGGTACCACCGTGGTGGTGAGGGGTGGCGGTTAATCCTTACCTGAAACAAAGAGCTCTGTTTTGGTACAAGAACCTGGTCAGAAGGCTCAGGCCTCACACGGGTTCCTGAATTCCATCAGTAACAGTTCCATCTTACTTTATTGGGGATTTTTATTTTTTAAACCCTTTCCCTCTCCCTATTACAGTAATGGTAAAAGCAGTCAGTCTGCAACTAGGTTTTATCCAGACCATAAATCTATGAACTGAATTACTGGTAACATTAAAATTCACGTGAGAGTTCTTCTGGGATCTCACTAGCATGGTGTGGGATGATATTGATGTAGGTAAAGGGCTTGACTATCATTTTCCATTTGTAGTTTAAATCTCATGTCTACTTACGTTATTTTAACTTGTTTTCATTTTGAGTAGTACTGATGCAGGCTGCTGGCGCACAGAAGGAACAGCTCAGTGTGGTTTAGTAAGAAAGCACTTAGAATAAACAATTAGGTAGGATTTTGCAGACTTCAGACTGTGGCTGTTCTTCAGCTTTGCCAGCTTTTTATTAGTCTTCATTGCTGCACAGCAGCTGAAAACTATTGATCTGAAAGTTGGATCCAGAAGCCAGGTTTGTGCCAAATGACTGAGCTAAAGAGCCTGAAATGAGCATGTGCAGCAAGACCAGAATTTCTCTTAAATTAGAAGGCTGCTTCTGCTTTATCCTAAATAGGTTAGAGCTTGATCAGTGTCTGAACTGAATTCCACGTGTGGCAAGCTTGACTCTTTCTTAGCCTTGCCTTCAGTATGTTGTTACTTGCAGCTGAACGGGTGCTTTTTAGAAGAACTTTTCCAGGTGTGAGACTGAAGGACTTGTCCCAAGTCTTGTGTTGTTTTGCACTTCTGTACAGTTTTGTTTGTATTTTGAAAATACTGCTACAGAAAGAGGCTTTGTTTTTCATCTCTTCTTAGCAGTGGAGCTGAGCCTTATAACGTGGAAAGCGAGTTATTGGTTCTGGGTATTCTGGTACCCAGAGAGGGAGACTGGTGCACTGAGAACTGGGGACGTGCCAGAAAGAGTGTTCAAGGATCTAACAAGGCTGAAGGAATTCAGGCGGCAGAAGCTGGGTCAAGACAAAAGCATATGTTCTTTCATTGTGCTTCACAGCACTAGTAACTATTATCTTGGCATTTCTTAAGGCTTCTTGGATGTGCGGCAGTAAAACAAAGGCTGTCCTGCATGTTTCAGACTGGTATGATTTCTTTTTTTTGGTGAGGCTAGAATAGCCAGGCTACCCTGGACAGATTGAGGGGTGGATCTCTCTAAATGACAACACCAAAGCAAAGTCAACAGCTTTATGAATGGCTTTTCCTGTAACTACACCATCTCAGACATGCAGCCTCTGCCTAATCCTCACCTCGTTAACTGGGGTAGAACTGCTGATGATTTCAAAGAATCACAGAATGTTAGGGATTGGAAGGGACCTCGAAAGATCATCCAGTCCGATCCCCCTGCCCCAAGTTTTTTTTAACAACTTGAATTTAAGTGAAAACTTGCTCCAGGAGATCTGTGCACTGTTCAGTAAGACAGGTTAAAGAGCCAAGACTGCTGAAGGAGAAAGCAGGGAGGCTGGTCTGTGTTTCACGCTACAGAGCAGCACAGAGCACCTGCCCCCACTCAGCTCTTCTTTGACAGTGTGCTGGGGTCTCTGTCCAGCTCAATCTGTATTTCAGTGTGTGCCAACACATTGTCTCTGTTCTAGAGCTCCAGAACACATTGTTAATGCATTTCTCAAAATACATGACTTAAATCCAAATTATTTTTTTTCCTCACAATATGCAAGAGGGCAGAATTTTTCATACCTCTTAGTTGTTGTGGTTTAACCCCAGCTAGCAATTCAAAACCGTGACAGTCACTTGCTCATTTCCCCTTGCCTCCAAATAGGAGAGAGAATCAAAAGGGAAGGGAGAAACTCATGGATTGAGATAAAAACAGTTTAATAAAGTAACAAAATAATATAATAGACTACTACTATATACATATATATATATATATATGTAATGGAAATAAAATATAAAATAAAAGATACTCAATGCAATTGCTCATGAACTCCATGCACACTATGCAGCCACTCCCTGGAAGAGAGAGAGCACCCTGGTCCTGAACAGCCAGTCCTAGGGGAAGAGGGAAAAAGGCAGAAAGGCCCAGAGGCCACTGCAGGATGGGAAAAGGACAAACTGCAATAAACTCCTGCATGAAACTCAACTGAAATGGGGCAGAACTGAAATGTCCCTCTCTCTAGCTGGAAAACCTGTCTCTCCTTAAATATGAAGCATGATGCTAATGGTGTGGAATGTGCTCATTGATGAGCCTGGATGTCAGTCAAGGTCTGTCCCATCTCCGCCCCCTTCCCAGCTGCCTCACACCTGCAGACAGAGAGCCTTGAAAGACCTTGGTCTCCCGGACAATAACTAAGATAACAGTAAGTTTTTACTTTCTCTTTGTTTCAGCTCGAAACCTCCAGAAAGTTACTTGAAGAAAAACATTAATTCTGTCCTGGGGTGTTATTCTCAAACTAAATACAAACATCAACTGTGCTAGCTACAACAAAGAAAAGTTTCTAACTGCATCAAGAAAATTAACCCACTTTCAGTAGAACCACCATGATAGTAAATTAGTATGTAGTCTTAAATGTTAATTGAGCTGTACTGTGAAAAGCACTCATAAGAAAATGGTTCATTTAAATATGTTGCATACTGCTTAAAAAAATCTGCACCTGGAGAAGACTTTACAATGTGATTTAAATTGCCAGACTAAGGTTCGAGAATATAAAGATTCACCCAGCTGCCATTCAGTACTGTTGTTTGACCCTGAGGATACTGTTAGATGTCAAATCCAACCCACTGCAACTGCTTTCTCCCACAGAAAGATTTTTCTGATTTTCTTTTTTATTCTCTTCCCTGCCCTAACAGTTCTATCATTCGTGTCTTCTACAAGCTGATTCAAGTCACTGATGAATTTATCTAGTAGAACTATTTTTTCATTCCTTCAGTAGGGGTTAACTTTCTGTTGGATCAGGTGTTACACCCAAAGAGTGTGGTCAATTAGTTCATGCAGTACAAAAAGCTGAGACTACTCCATAGACTGCCATTAAAATACACCAAATTAGGTATAATGTAAAATAGAACACTGGCTTCTCACACGTCAGGTTGGGGACAACATCACAGGGGAGTGTTATGATAGTGCCAGCACCTGAACGTGGTGGTGAACTGAGGCAGCCTCCTGCAGTCAGGGTGGCTCATGTGAGACATCTCTAAAGCAACTGCAACTGTGAGCTGGTGTGCAATGGCCTGGATTTTTGTGAAGTGCTTTGCAGACAAATGGATATCACCCTGAGCATAGCTGTCAACTAACACTCACTGAAATCAGGCTTTAAGGAGTGTTACAATGTTAGGTACAGGTGGCAGTCCAGTAGGGAAGACCAGGATGCAAATGTTAAGGCGGCAAGTGCCTAGATTAAAAAGAACTACAAGCAAGTCAAAGGATGCAACCTGACATTGACATCAGGAAGAGGAGGCGATAGGAGTGTTGCAGACTGCAGGGTGAACGAGGACTGGTGAACTAAACTACTAAAATAAGAAGGTGGGGCTGCTGTGTGGCTGTACTGATGAACGTGATTTCCTGTGACAAGGGAGTCTCTGGATTTCTCCGTACTTCGACCCTGTCAGTCATCTTGATGCTCTGAAAGATGTTCCTGTCCTGTGAGCAGCAGAAGAGCAGAATGTGTGTGCTTAAACCTCCCAATAACCTATGCAAGACATGAGTGCAAACCCATTTTGAGTAGTCTTAGTCATCACTGCTTTGTGAGCTGGGGTAACTGAGGGCTATGAAACTGCTTCATCTTCTGCAGCTGGATTTAACAAATGTGATAGTGGCCAAAGGGAGAAATCTGTACTTCATAGTTCAAAACTGAATTAAAACTGATTCTGACAGTTTTATAAAGCTGCATTTTCCCTCAAGGATTACTCTTCACACTCTATCCTTATCTTTAGAGCAACTAGAGAGACGTTTTCTCATGTGAATTAACCTTCTGGCCAGTAGCTGCTTTCTTATCAACCTTCTAGTGTGTGTAGTGGTTGTATCTATGTACTAGGATTATATGCTTAATGCCAGTTAAGGTAACAAGTTACTTTCAAGTTAAAACATCTTACATCTTACCTCTTATCAAAGATGCTTGATTCAGTATTCAGGCAGAAATGCATTGAGGACAAGTTTGTAAAGTTTAGGATGCATTAGTAAATGCAGGTATTTTCATTCCATCCTCCAGGAAGTTCCTTGAACTTTCAAAGATTATTAGGAGGCAGAAGTTTCAGGAATAGTTTCTAACGATACCTATGTAAGAATATTAAACAAGTTTTGTTATTGATGCTTTGATGAGTGGTTGGATTTGACTTAAAGAGCAAACGTTGACTCTCAGGTTTATTGCTGTTAGGTACCAACTGAGAATCTATGCCTAGAAAAGGTAAATAATAAATAATGCTGTAAAGGGCCAGCATTTTTTTTTTACTTATCTTGAATGCAGAATGTCAAATGCTGCCTTAACAACCAAAGTATTTTGCTTTTATTCCCCTCCCCCTTGTTTCATAGTTTCCTCTTGGAGTTCTGCAGTCATGTTTAAAATTGGCTCACAAGCATAAATATATGGCTGAAACCTTGGCTGTTATCTTGTTTAGATGAGGCTGCTGTAAAATGCAACACTACATAAATGTAAGTCTGTAGAAAGTACTATTCAATACTTAATGCATTTGCTCTATATTCTTTTCAACAGAGCTGGTGAAAATGGCTGCAAATGGAGAGGGTGAAAACATGTCTATTTTGGAAAACAAAATCTGTCAGCAAATTGAGGTAAGTTCAATTTATAGTTTGGGATCTGGACTGGGATGTAGTTTTGGAGGCATTAATTGTTAAGGACTTGGCTAATAGAAGTTAACTTAATTGGGAATTAGACCTGAGTCTTCAACTCTTCAAAAAATGTCTGTCACAGGTCTATGACAGGTATTTAAGATAATTCATAATTGTAGTCTAAGTTGGAAGTTATAATTCTCTGGAGTTGCCTGTTAAGACTACCATTTAAAAACACAAAAGGTTTAACTTGGTAGTGTTTTAGGTGCCAGGGCAAGTACATGTATCATTGAACAATTTATTCTGTGTTCACTGGGGTTATTCTATCAATGCGAATAGGAAAATGCATTTAAATTCTATATGACTTAATTGGAGAGGGGGGAATCTGTGCTGGTCAAAATATTGGCAGATTGCATAACTTGCTATTACAATTATTGCTACAAATTACAACTAAACTTATGTGCCTACTTTATTTAGATTAACTATTTCTCAGTCTAGGCTTGAAAGGTAACCCTACAATGGAAAACTGAGCACATCACTTAAAATGACATCTTGAAAAATAGTGGTTTCCTGAAGGACACAAATACAGCTGTGTGTGAATACCCATTAACATATGGTACTGTAGTCTTTATTTATAGGGAGAAAAAAAAACAGAGATTGAGGAAAAATGGTCTACAAAGCTAGACTTGTGGTAATGTGATTTTGAGGTATACTAGAGGCAGAGATATTGTTGTAAAACCTGCATTGGCTTTTTAAAGCACAATTATATAGGTGGGAAGGCTTCAACTTACCCTGTGCCTTCAAGTATTTGACCCTGGTTAGATTATTGCTAGTAAGCAAAAGAATCTGATTAACTTGTCCATCTTGTACTGACTGACTGAACTGGACAATTTGTCAGCTACATGACACTCTGCTCTTCCCACCCTGGACAGGATCAAAATGGGAACACAGTAAATTAAAATAAAAATAATATTTTAATGTTACAGTATTTTCTTGAATGAGACCTAGAAACTCTAGTCTATGCATAGGATTTCTCAGTGTGGAAAATACAATATTCTTGCTTATACATTCCTCAAATAAGGACTAAAACCTGAATCTGTTGGTGACAAATTTGACTCTGCAGAGCTTGATCAGGTTGATGAGTAATTTATGTTAACAGAACAAGCCTCCTGCTTCTCCTGAGCAAAACTGCAGTCCTTTGCCACATTAGTCCCATTGCAAGAAGCACTCTTTTTATAGAGCTTGCATGTGGCAGCTAGCTTTTCCAAAAATACCACATTAAAGCAGGAAATAATAATTTCAGAATTTCTAATTGTTCAGATTCATTAATTTGATATGTCTCAATGCACTGCAGTAAGTTGTCAGATGAAAATTAGTTTTTAAGACCGAGCATTTGAAGACAAATCTCCCTCCCTTTCTTTTTTTTTTTCAGTACTATTTTGGCAATCACAATCTACCAAGAGACAAGTTCCTGAAGGAACAGATCAAATTAGATGACGGCTGGGTGCCTTTGGAAGTAATGATCAAATTCAACAGGTAAAAACAAAGTACAACTAATCTGGATGGAAGGGTGATTTTTAGCTGCTTATTTAGGTCCAAATGTCCATGGTCTGCATGTACAGCTCCTACTGCTGTTTTAACATTTGGCTTCAGCTTTTCCTGTATATTTGTAATAACCTGTGTCTGCTTACTCAATAGGTTAAGTCGCCTTTCAAAAGATTTTAGTGTTATTGTAGAAGCATTAAGAAAATCCAAGACTGGTTTAATGGAAATAAATGAAGACAAAACTAAAATCAGAAGATCTCCAAACAAACCCCTTCCTGAATTAAATGACCAGTATAAGGCTGCAATTAAAAACAGATCTGTGTATGTTGTAAGTAAACCTCTTCCTTTGCTCTGTGCTGTCCTGCATGACTTCGACTGAAAACCATCTAAATGAAGCTCGAATTAACTTGTACTAGATGGGTTTCAATTTCTGACAGGGTTATAATTTCTGACTAGGTGTCAGTTTGTTGCATATAATTGAAGCTTGTTGCTATTTTGCAGAAAGGTTTTCCCCTAGATGCAACTCTCGATGACATCAAAGAATGGCTTGAAGATAAAGGTCCAGTTGAAAACATTCAAATGAGAAGAACATTGCAGAGAACATTTAAGGTAGTAGCTCTTGCAGTGAACAGTTAGACCTGGGGCAGGGATCCCCATAAACAACATTCTGTTCAATTACTCCAGCACTGAATGTCTCTTACCATTTAACAGGGCTCAATATTTGCAGTTTTTGACAGTGTTGAATCTGCTAAGAAGTTCACAGAGATCCCAAACCAAAAGTACAAAGACACAGAGCTGATAGTGCTTTTCAAGTAAGTGCACTTAACTGAGGTATGAACTCATAATGGTCAAGGGTGGATTTAGACAAGAATCTAGCTTGACTGGAGAAGTGTGTGTTTCTGCACTGTTGTACAGGTATTGGTTGCTGTACCTTTTGGAGGCTACCAGCTCAACTCCCAATGATAATCTCAACTGTTTCTCGGCTACTGCTGTCATATGAAGTAATTATAATGGAATACTTCAAGTGGTATTAACTGAGCTTATTATCTATTGAAGGGAGGAGTACTGTACAAAGAAAAATGAAGAAAGAAGACAAAACAAAGTGGAAGCTAAAGCAAGAGCTAAACAGTAAGTCATCAACTGAAGTACCTGGTTTGGCTCACCTGACTGCACTTGAACCAACTGTTAATTAATTTAACTTTTCTACAGGGAAAAAGAAGAAAAACAGAAACAAGCAGCAGATGCTGAAATGGTATGGGGTTCTTAAATCTCTATATTGAAAAGTATGCAATGTTTGCTTTTGTATAGATTTTCAGTCCACACATAACAAACGTGCTCCTGCACCTACATTTTGTAAAGCTAACATGGGATATTTGGAGTTTGAAATTCTGTAATATAGAGCACATTCTGGAAAGTCAGTTCAGCTTTTCCAACTAAACTACAGTAAGACTTTGTTATGTCATGGTATTCATTCTTATTTTAAAGAGACTAATTTTGTTTAAAGGATCATATCCTGAATTTAAATTATTAGGCATGTTTGCCTGTTCGGAACTGATCCTAAATGCACCACTGAGATGATCATTGTTCCTGTAAGGATTTAATCAGTATTACATAGATTTTTAACCTGAGATGTCAGCCTTCAGAAAATTGATTTGTAGAATTTAAAGGCTGTAAGTCTCTTACAGGAAAGGAATACTAAGTTGCACATAAATACATCACAGTAAGCAAAGAAAATTAAAAGAAAAAAAAAGAATAAAGGAGTGAGGACACACTAGGCAAGACTTGGACATCAGCATCAATAAGCTATGTAGCAAGAATGCTTGGGTTACTGATGGTGCAAAGTCAGGGGTGACTTCAACTGCTTATTTATCACTGTCATGTTTTAATAGTCTCAGGATTGGGGAAAAAAAGAATATTCAAGCTTGACTCTTCGACAAAAATGTGGGGTTTTTTAATTTTGTTTAGAAGTCTCTGGAAGAAAAGATGGGATGTCTTTTGAAGTTTTCTGGTGACCTAGATGATCAAACATGCAGAGAAGATCTCCATGAAGTATTTTCTGGTCACGGAGAAATCAAATGGATACACTTTGTTAGAGGTGCAAAGGAGGTCAGTAGAATCTTAGACATTGAGTTAAGATCTCTGTAGTAAAGTCTGAAACTGAATTATTAAATGCTTGTTCTCTTTATAATCAAATAATAAATTATTTGACTTGTGGAATCACAGAATATTTAGAGAATTAAATTATTCCCTTAAATTCTTTCAAAAGAATGGATGAAGGTTCCAGCCTTCTCAGTTAAGTTCAACAGAGACTGTTTGTTAGGACAGTCTGAGGGCTTTGTTTCAGTCTAGACATGTTTTACATCATGTAAAATTAATGAACTTGCAGAAGTACCTAGCAGGATATGTTGTTCATCATTCTACCTGAATGTTTTTGCAGTAAGATTCAAATGCAAATGCCACTCTTCTTTTAAAGGGGATTATCCTATTTAAAAGTACTGCAAAAGAAGCTCTGGAAAAAGCCAAAGAAGCGCATAACGGAAATTTACAGCTTCGGAACAAGGATGTTACATGGGAAGTGCTAGAAGGAGATATAGAGAAAGAAGCTCTGAAAAAAATACTGGAAGATCAGCAAGAACTGCTGAAACAGAAAACAAAAGGTCCTTCTTTTATTGGTTTAAGCCTTTATAATGTCTTAGAAGTGGCACTGTGTGAAAGTAACTGTAAAGAATGAAGACATGATAAACACTAACTGTAAAGCATTATTTTGAGCTTGACAGTCAAAAGACAAATGATACAAAGTTCCTGACATCTTATATCCCCACAGGACGCAAAATTAAAGGAAAAGGAAGAGGGGGGAAGACACCTCAAGGTGCACACAAAGGAAAAGTAGAGTTTCAGGGCAAGAAAATAAAGTTTGAAGAAGAAGAAGGTGGTGAAGATGATAATAAAACAGGTATGTCATTCTGTGCACTGGATGCAGCTTCTTTAGTACACGGAGCTGCTTTCTGGAAAAGTACCCACATTTCTTAACAGTGTTTCAGCTTTGCCCCTACGTTGTAGTATTTCTGTCCTCTTTGTCAGTATTAGTAAAGTAACTTTTTAAGGGTCTTGTGCTTGATTCCTTCCAGAAATCTCCAAAAAGCATATGATAGGTGAGTCTGTACTGCAGGGCTGTTCAAAGCATTCTGCATTGAAAGACGGTGGTTGTTGGCAATATTACAGAACGGTACAGACCTAGCCTCTGGTGTGGTCAATTGTTTTTTTCCTCAAGGATCTGAGAAGACATAGTGGTATTTTTATTTACATATATATATATATACATGTATATATTTTGCATATTCTGTGTATTTAGCTTGGAGAAGATGAGGAACTAAGCTTCTGTTCATTAGTTATGGCACCTGCTTAAACAAAACCCAGTAAAACCTACTCCTCTTAGTTTGTATCCCTTCATCTTCTTACCTGCTCTCCTGCTGTAAAGTTATACAGGGAGGAAGCTCTTGGAAGTTGGTGTTTTAGAACATATAAAAGCTTTTAAGTCACAGTAATAAGTAAATGCTCTAGCATAGCAGTGGCTGTGGATAAACTAGGACTGATCCTTGAACTTACATGGTAGGAAGGTTTTTTTTTTCAGAAAATTGCAGGTATTACTGCAATGCTCTCCTTTACCATAACTGACTACATATTCAATCTTGCAGAACCAGCAAGTCCCAAGAAGAGACCACTAGAGGAGACGGAAAAAGAAGAACCTGCACCAAAACAACTGAAAACAGAAAATGGAGATGGAAATCAGTAATACTAAAATATTAAAAAATAAAATAATTCTTTTTATTGTTCCATTTACAATAGGTTTTAAAGACATGCCTCAGTTCAGGAGTGTCTTGGCAGAAAATCTAATGAAATCCACTTCAATGTCAACCTATAATGAGAGGAAAACTTCATTTTTTTTAGGTTACAGCTTTTTGTTGTTGGTGTTTAAGCAGCATGCTTACTCTTAACATAGCACCCTGCAAAACTCTTTTATATTTATAGTTTTGTTTATACTGTCAGATCCTCTCAACTTTTCTGGCACCTCATTCAAATGTAAACGTTTGTGGACATTACTGTAATCTTGCAGTTATGTTAAATAGCAGCTGCCAATAAATTCAGAACTTAAAACTGCTTACTGCTGAAGCCTGGATGTTAATGTGGTATAAAGCTCTAACCGTGAAGCAGCAAATCTGAAAGACATATTTCCATCATTTAAGTTCAAGTCACCAAGAAAACAGGTACAGCTGAATAAAACTTCTAGTCTTTGCTACTCAGCATTCCTAACCATCTTCAAATCTTGCTCAGTTTACTTCCCCTATGGTAATGGGATAAATGTCTTCTAGGCCAGCATTTAGCACCCAGGAAACTTGCACATGGGCTTAAGCTTCAATACTCCAGCATCCTGACTAGATTTTCTATTGTGAGACCAAGTGCACAGCTTCCTCCTACCCCCTGCAAGATGGTTCTGTGAGGGATTTCAATGGCTGTAGCTACTTACAGGACAAAGCATATAACACTGAAATAATGCTACAGCTGTGAAATCCTAGTTACTCTGACCTTCATCACTTCATTTTGTTTAAGTTCCATTTGCAGATAGGATCAAGCAAATAACTATTAAAAGTTGTGTCAAGGATGCTGCCCTTAGATCAGAGGTATCAAACGCATTTTCACCAGGGGCCACATCAGCCTAACAGACTGCACGTACAGTCCTAAAATGACATTTGGCCCTTTGAAGACAACTTCGAGGCTGATGTGGCCCCGGGTTAAAATGAGTTTGATACCCCTGCCTTGGATTTTTCACACCTACTTGCAGTGCTGGGTTTAGTCTTTGTGTACAGCTTTGACTTGCATTACAATTATTCTTTTCCCTGTTCAGTTACAAAATGTAGTAACAGCAATGGAACTTGATGCCATCATAGTGAAATTCTATCAGGTGCTGTGAGCATTCCTCATCCAGTACATATGGCCATCAAACTTAAATTTTCTTAAGTAGAATTTATTTACCTGCCCAGTACAAGACAGAGCATTTTCTCCGTTATGTTAGGTTTTATACTTACTGATTTCTTCTTATGAAACTTGTATGATGCTGGTAGGTCATATCTAAGTTCTGTGAACAGTAGGAAGAACGCTTGTTACGCTAGAGTTATGATTGGTCAATTGACTTACACCCTACACCCATGTTCTCCTGTTGCCCCAACTCTGCTGCCCCTGACTGGATAAACTGTTTGGACCTCTGGACTAGATTATTACTGAACATTTAAGCCAACCACATCACACAGTAAGTGGACAGCAGAAATGCAGTTCCATGTCTCAAGTTGTATGACTCTATAAAGCATCCAGCTGGTGACATGGAAGAATTGGGAAGATGCTTGAACAACTCTCAGAAAAATATTAAGGTGACTGTAAGGACAGGGTGCTTTTTTTGGTGTGAGAACTGACCTGCACTTTGGTTTCATTAGACAGCAACAATCTCCTTTTAAAACAACTAGTCCAGGAAGAAATAAAGTTCTAATTCTGCACAGAATATGTATTCTCCAGAGCCTTAGTAAGTGCCTGCTTGTGTTCTAGCCAGGTAGCAAGGTAATAAACAAAAATGCTGCTTACAAGAAGACCTATGTTATTCTCAGTGTTAAATCACACTTAAATGTACCTCATACTGTTAAGACTGGTTAGTAGTGTTACAGGTATTAGCCCCCAACAAAATGTTGGGGTGGCTTTTTTTTTTGCCTTTAACAACAAATTAATCTTACCTGCTAAGACTTCCATCTTCACTTCCCATTCATCTGCCTTCTTTTGAATGTGCTACAATATTAAACAGATACAGGTAAATTTAAAAGCTCTTTCTTATCTAGCCTCCTGTATTTAAGAAGTCTCCTGTGCTTTTGTTTTTCAAGGTGAAGCATCTGATCACTTATCTTGATGCATGTGAGATCAGTTATTTGACACGATTAGTATTTAGCTGAAATGACTTTAATTCCCATAAAGGTGTGAACAAATCAGTGAAGATATATATAGACAACATAATTAAATACCAACTATTTAATGGCCTTATTAATGCTCACCCTACTAAAATGAAGGACTTACCTGACGTGTTGAAGTTTTGTGAAGGGAATATACAGCTGTTTTTGCCATTTGTAAAGCAGTTTTCAGAAAAATCATATCCATTCCTAAAAGAATGTTGAAATTCTTAGAATTGTTAAATGCAAGCTTAAACTAGAGGATTTAAAGATCTGCTTCATACTTCAATTTTTCTGGAGTAATAGCTATTTGAGAAACAGCACTGAACACATTAATGTACATAAAGTACTTCTAAAACTTACCCAATTGCTTTTAGTAAAAGAGAAAAATGATAGGGATATGAAATAGCTAGTAATGGTTATTTCAAACGCAGCAGTTGTTATTTACAATGTTGAAGTTGATAATCTGTATTTAACGAACTGATTCCAGATCCACAAACTTCTAGGTAATTACAATAGGTAATTGTAATAAAAAAGGGAGGTGTTTCATTAAAAGTGTTTCCCTTGCTGTTTCATTCCTATTTATTTCTGACTTTCAGAATTACCAACCTTTATTGTGCTTTGTACCAAATGGTGGGTTCATAATAACAGTGTCAAAAGTCTCTGACATGCCGTTAGATATAGAGCAGACATCACACAGAACCATGTTGATGTTGGTGAGCTCAAAGTCTTCAATATTGCTATTAAATATTTCCAGCGCATCTGCATCTATGTCAAACCCCACACAAAATCTATTAAAAAAAAAAAGTGCCGCACATTAGGCTGTTGCAAAATAAAATGGTGTTTAAATTCTGTAGTAAAGTTTTGAAAGAGATCTGTGTACAGAACTTGTAACAAGCATATGCTACTAATTCAGTGCTAATAAAAATGCCCTTTCTCAAAGTTTGTGAAGGAAGTTTCACATGTTCATTTAGTACTTCAGGGGAAAGCAAACACTATCACCTCCAAATTCATGGCAACTGTCCATCTCCTTCCACTATTTGAATGGTTATTGACTGTCTAAACATATGAAATAATATTATTTTCTACTCTTCTATACCAGAAAAAAAAAACAACCAGATCTTAGCATTAAATACTTACCCTGCTCCTAACATTGCACTTCCAATGCTGAGCATGCCACAACCACATCCTAAATCTGCAACTGTCTTGTTTTCAATGTCATCAAAAGTATTGTGAATTGTATAAAGCATACATGCTGAGAAAAAAGAAACAAACCAAAAATGCCACAGGTCAATAATATCAGTTATGCCTCTGATTAATGAAGAAAGCTACTTCTGTCTTCAGAAAACTCTGAGCTAAAGGTTTCTTGTCAAGCAAAATTAAGCTGATGTTCTCACTGTCTGTTCTTTTTCATTTATATGTGAGAAGAAGTTAAAAACATTTTGGCAAGTACTAGAACTGCAGATCTTTGGTGGAGAGATTACACATAGCTGTCAGTATCTGTGGAAAAATATATGTGGGAGAAAACCATATGTAAAATATTGAAAAAAATAATTAAGGTATAATGAGTGTCTGTATGTACTTCAATAAGTCCATTTCAGCTTTCTGATTTACAGATTAAGACAATTAAATCAGATTACCTTATTTTTAGATTGTACATTAACAGCATACTTCTAATGAAAATAAGTTAACAAGTCATTTAAAAATAAGTAATTACATTCCTGCTGGATGCAATTTCTCAACTACTTTTAGTGTAAAGCCTTCACAGGAGATAATACAATAGAAATACATTTTTGTTAAGTGCTGATGAAGAAGCAGCAGAAGAGACAGCAGTGCTGCAGGGAACCCGTACCTGCGATGTGCGGGCTCGTTGGATACTGCTCAAGGAGCAGTTTGGGACTCTCAAAAGTATCAACTTGCTGAAGACAGCTTTCCAGTTCTTTAAGCTTTATTTTCTTCATGTTTATCGCTTAACTAAGGAAAATAATGTGTCATCAGCTCCAATAATATAAATAAGCCACAGATAATATTTAATTCTTTTACACTTTAAATCCCACCGCATTGAGCACCCCCGGGCTTTCGGGCCCAGCTGACGCCGCACGGGTATTTCCCCACCCACCGCCGGTAACCGGCTCCCAGGCCAGGCGCCGAGGAGGCCCCGCACCCGCCTCGGCCCAGGGTTCCGCTCCTACGGACGGACCCCGCAGAGCAGGAACCGAGTCCCGGAGACCTCTGCTAGTCGCTTGCCCGACGGAGCCCCGCTCCGCGGCCCGCACACCCCCACACCGGTGGCACCGCCTCCACTCACCGCAGCCCCGGCGGCCCGGGCCCAGGGACCCCGCACTTCCGCCGCGCCGCCCGGCCCCTCGCAGCGAGCCAGCCCCGCGCCGCACCGCCCCGCCCAGTGACGCGGGACGGCGGGTGCCGCGCGAGCTGCAGGCCACCGCCCCTCCGCGGGGTAACTGGGACCCGTGGCGGGCGACGCAGCTGAGCTCTCTCGTCTTTAATTAACAAATGTTCGCTTTGCCTATCGCGTGTTATAAACGCGGTACATTTAATTACAGCCGTTACGTGCTCGTGAGAGCCAGGTCTGTCCTCCAGCGCTCTCAGGGCTCAAACCGCTGAGCTCCGCCTGGCCGGCGGGAGGGACGCGCCTGCGGAGAAAAGCAACGGGTTTAACTGTTCTCACGTTCTCCTTCCCGCAGTCCTGGAGGGGACGCGCTGCACCGCGGGCCGATGTTCCCTGCCCTGACCGAGCAGCCACGGGAGTGCCGGTGGCGAAGCCAGCAGAGGGAAGCCTGCCCGGGGAACCCGGGGTTCGCTGCTGACACATAAAAGGTTACTGTCGTTTAGGGACATATTTTTGTTCTTTTAATTATTTCCATTACATAGTTCAAAACCTACTTATCGATCTTTAGAACGGTTGAACGGTGTGTAAGCTACGGCAGCTCGCACCCAAGTCCATTTTCTCCAGGTGGGAGCGAGCAGTCGCACTCCGGCACCTCACGGCGCGGGGCTGCGGCACCTCCGGCGGGGCTGCCGGTGCGAGCGAGCGCGCAACACCGGCCCTGAAGCCTCAGAGGAGCCGCCTGCGTTCCCGCCGGGCTCCTGCCCTCAGAGCTGCCACCGCCTAACCCGGCGGCCCGGGCTTCACGGCAGCCGCCCGGTAACAAAGAGGACTCCGCTACCGCCGGTCTCCCCAGGTGGGCGCGCACGGCAGTTGAGGCCACGATGGCAGGCGGCGCACACCCATAGCTGCCGCCTCCCCCGTCCCGACAAGAAGTTTCAGGCGGGCGGACAGCGACATTTCGTGGGGCGGCGGCGCGGGCCGCGCACCTGCGCGCTGACAGGGCGGTGCGAGGCGGCGGGGAGGGCAGAGGAAGAGGAGGGGTAATGTCAGGGGAGGGGAGGGGAGAGGCGAGGCGAGGCAGCGCCAGGAGGAGGGAGCGGGCGGCGGGGAGGGCGCCGGTTCCGTGGCTATCGCGAGAGGGAGGCGCCGCTGGGAGGGGAGAGAGGGCGGCGCGGGGGAGCCCCAGAGCTGGGAGCCCGGCGCAGCCGTAAGGGCTCCTCAGTTTCCCATCATGGCGGGGGCCGGCGCCAGCGGCCGGGATAAGCGGGCGACGGCGGCGCGGCTGAAGACGGCGCTGGGCGGCGAGAGCAGCGGGGCGGCGGCGGGCGAGCTGCGGGCGCTGCTGGAGGGGGTGCTGGCCCCGGCGGCGGGCCCGGGCGGCGGCAAGGCGGCGGCCGAGGCGCTGGAGTGGTGCCGCTGCCTGCTGTCGGGCGGGGAGCCGTGGGACAGCTTCGTGCAAGCCGTGCGGGCCTACGACCCGGCCACGCTGTGCGGCCTGGTGTGGACGGCCAACTTCGTGGCCTACCGGTGCCGGACGTGCGGGATCTCGCCTTGCATGAGCCTGTGCGCCGAGTGCTTCCACCAGGGCGAGCACGCCGGGCACGACTACAACATGTTCCGGAGCCAGGCGGGGGGCGCCTGCGACTGCGGCGACAGCAACGTCATGCGGGAGGCCGGGTGAGCGCCGGGCGGCCTCGGCGGGGCGGGCGGGCACCTGCCGGCGGGGGCGGCCCCGCCAGGCGGTGGAGGTGTGACCGGAGCGCGGCGTTTGCCCGGTGCCTCCCTGCGCGCCGGGGGAGGGCAGTGACTGGGGACACCTGCTTGCGTGTGGGTCGCCTCTCTCGCTGGCCGTGGGTCGGGCGAAGCTCTGTGGAACGGTGGCCTGAGGAGGGGTCAGCCATGCCTTCCCGGCCACCAGCCCCGGCGGGGGTCCAGTCAGAGGGCTTCCTTTGTGGATGCGTGTGTGCCTTTTATTCGGGCGCTTACACGAACCTCACTGCCCTTGCACCGAGCGCCTGTCTAGAGGAAAGGTGCTGTGGGGTCGCATCTCTCAGGTCCCAGCTAGCCGCCTCGGCCTAGTACAGGTAACCCTGAGGTGTGTCCAGATACTTTTGGACTTTACGTGAGCAAATATGATAAAATGAACAGATTGGGTAAGAGGGAGCCATGTTTGTGTGTTTTCTCAGTCTGTAGTTCATCTTGCCTTCTGTTTTTTTCTATTCTCAGCTTTAAATCAAGGAATTTGGTAACTCTTGGTTGAGTACAACAGGGTAGGGTTTTGAGGAAGTCAAACATCCTTCGTAGTCTGCAAGTGTGCAGACCTACTGGAGACAGGTACCTGGTCAGAAGAAGAGGAATGTGGTACCTCGTTGTACCCTCCTTTGTTTCCTTTGTATCAAATTGTAAAAGGAAAGATCAGTCAACCAGTTGCTGTGTGTAGATGATACCTAGCCAGTTAAACTTCACATATGACAACTGAGTGTCTTTTTGAAGCTCCCTATGTACCTCTTTATTCAACAGAGAGCTAAAGACTTTGCCAGAAGACAGTTTGGAGTGCTAGAGTGAGCCTTCTCTTCTGACTAGCTTTCTAGAATAGTCTCTATCTTGATCGCCTTAGCCTTGGTGAGATTGCATACTCTCGTAAGAGCCATCTCATCTCTTCCTAATAAATCTTGAGTGTATCTAGCAGAAAATGCTAGGAACATATAGAAATATCAAAACGTTTTCCTTGGTTCTTTTCATGTTTTTACCATGTGCAATATGTAATTCTGCATAACGCTGCATCTTCTCTTTTGCATTTCTGCGTAGAGATTTCACTAATTCTGCTGTTTTCTGTTGCTTGAAGGTTGTCATCTTGGCTCAGACTCTTTGTGTCTGTATTCACCAATCTCCTGCTCTAGGCCTTGAGGTGGCCTCGTTCTTTGTTTCTTGTGATGTTTTTTCCTCCTTTGTTTCTCTTACTGTTAGCCTTCACTATTTCATCATTCTTCTTTTTTGGTAGTACCTCTCCTTATAGGTAGACTCCCTCTAATGGAAAAAAAAAAACCCTCCTCTTTTTGTTTTCATTGATCTTCACTGGTTTCAGGGGGCTGCTCCTGAAGTGATTCTTTATTTGTCAGTTCTTGTTCAACTTCTGGTGATTCTGCTTTCCTCAGTATCACCAAAATAACAGTGCCCCTTGATTTCGAGAAGTAAGAAAAAAAATTGTCACTTCTTCCAGAGCGCAGCGTGGGATAGATTTAGGGCTCCTCTTAGTGGCAGGATTTTAATAGAGCACAGACAAATTGATCTACTTTAGGTAAATATTAAAATTGCTTCTGATACTGCTCTCATCCAAGAGTTTATAGTTTTCACAATTGTCTTTTCCTATTTTAAACAGTTTTATTATTGAATAAAGCTGAATTAATAAAGAAGAAATAAGGTATGCTGTTACCTTTGCAGGGTGAGCAGATGCAAACCCTGAGGGAGTAAGAATATTCTCCTCATTTCTCTGTTATATTTACCCTACTTATTACTTCTAATAGTAGGCTTTGAGAGTAAGTTGTCTCGGGTGTGTGGTAGGTCCCTTCAGGAGGTTTGATCATTCTAGGATAAGAATTCCATAGCATCCTTTCAGAAACAACACTCTTGAGTTGAGCAGTAGATTTTCCAGTCCTCCTGGACATACAGGACAGTGCATCATGGTATATGGGGTGTCTGCACCCAACGTAAGGTCGCTCCTGCTTATCTAAAGAATTGATGCGAAGTCAGTGCAATTAAGTGAACTAGAAACTTTGTTTGCTGTGCGAGACAAAGTAAGCTAAGCTCAAAGCTATATAAAGGAATTAATGCATGCAAACACACAATTTTGCATGTTGACTTGAATTGCTTCAGTGCGGCATGTTTAGATAAACTGATTTAACTTTGTGTATACAAATCAGTTGCACAATTACAGAGGTAATGTTTTACATGGTGAAGTCAGGAGGTCTTCTTGGTAGGTTGAGGAAACCGGAGTGTGTCTAGCCCGATATAACCTTGGCCACCAGAGCCTAGGCTTCTATTAATAGCAAAGGAATCAAATGCGGAGCCTACTTACGAACTTTATCTGCCATCTGCCTGCTCAGATAAAATTTTGTGTAGATACTGTATACAAGTAGTATAGTAAGAGTAGTTTGTTTCTGTTGGTTCTTGTTATCTGGTTGCCCTGTTAAGAGTTTTTTGATTTGATGTATCTTAAAAAATACTTCTGATGAAGCATCATTTAACTGATCTTCTGTAAAGGAAATCTCTCCAGTTTGCTATGTGGAATATCTTTCCATTTTCTTTAGGGGTGCTAATGTAAATCTAGAGATGGTTTGATCTGGGGCATAAGCATGTGTGTGTAAATCTTTTATTACTAATAAAAATCTATAATTTACTTTTTAGAGATACTTGAGTGTTAATTTTTTACTTCTAATGAAGTTGGCATATAGTGTAATAGATGGATGCTGATTTGCTTTAGGTACCTTGTTTAATTCTCATTTGTTTTAGAAAAATCAGATTGTCACACTCTTGAACCTTTTGATTCCCATGCATATTTCAGTGTTTTTGATTATGAAGTTAATTGCAGTTGGTCTGATCTACTAGAATGTGACTTAGACTTTAAAAAATACCCAAGTATGTAGCTGCTTGTCAAAGCATTACAAACTCTAGCTGTGGCAAGGTTTAAGAGATTTTAAGATGCAGCAATATGTCAGTAGGTGAAAACAGTTTGTAGTCCTCTCCTGTATGGTATCTAGCCATGGGCAAATGAAATTTTGCAACTCCATCAGAAATAATTAATAATGTTTTGAAGAAGGCAAAATCTTCATTTCTAAAGTATTTATGGTAGACATATGCTCATGATTCAGCAGGCAAGTTCATCTGTTGAAGGAAACAAATAAACCATACAGTTGGACAGGGGAAAATTCAGACTGGGATATTTTTTGCTTGGTAGATGATCTTGTGTTATAATGCAAGTTGATAGTTTATAAAATATAACCTTGAAGAAAGCAATATGCCATGTGGTTATAGTAACAGTATAACTAGTCAGTAATCTGTTACTGATGAGTACCGTCTTGTTTCTGTGGCCCTCTTGTTCTGATTCCCCTTTAAGTCTGAGACAATAACCTGACATACTAGAGCCTCTACACTGGCTATTTCATTCCCCCGTGTCCTGTTTCTGAGTGTGCCTCACTGTGTGTTGACTTATTTGTTAAATTAATCATGTGGGAAACAGATGTTTTAGTGCTGCATTACTGTACAAAGAGAATAATATCTCCATCAAGTGCTATATATCCTGAAAGGCAAAAAGCCAGGTTAAGAATTTCATTAAACAGGCTTTTGTATTGATGTTTGCTGTGTATTTGATGGTAGTTATGGCAACCAATGGCTCCACTGACATAGAGCTTTGCCTTCTCTTATGATGTATCTAAGGGTCTAAGAAATTACCCATTTCCACTTGTGACTGTGGGCCATTTTTTTTATCAGTAGGTATGTGTGAAGTTAAAAAAGCATTATAAGAAATATAACTGTTACAGATTGACGATATATGCCACGTGTCCAAAAGCACTTTCGGGTACCTACCTTCAAGCTTTCTGCAGTCCTGTCTCTAACGATCCATACTCAGCTTTCCATTTAGCTCTGTCTTAGAGTGTCTATCAACGCAGGTTGCATGGAGATCTGGTCTGGGGTACACACTAGATGAGACTTTTCTTTTTTCCTCTTCCCCATTGTGTCTCTTTTGGGGATTGATATATCTGTAAAATCTACCATGATCCCTTATGAAATGGCTGGAAAATTCTCTTCGCCTCCTTTCACTGCCAACAAGTATGAGAAGTATATTCTTAGTTTCTAGACTGCTAATTTTCTGCTGCTTTAATTTATTTAGAATTGTCTCTTTTTTTTCAGTGCATTAAAATGTTCAAACCCCATATATATTATTGAATAGTTAAATTTAAAATTTGGACAGTAGATACCTAGTATTGATGATCTTTGCTGATCTGTCCCCATATCCTTCTTTCCCTCCTCCTGACTCCATTCCTTATTTTTGTCCCTTCTCAGGCCCACTTTCTTACAGGAACTCATTTCAATAAAAATGGCCTTACTGTGCTGTTTGTGAGCTACAGCAGAACATATTCTTTTACTTTCTGTTGCTGAGTGAGAGTAAAGGACCTTTTTCCAATTCTAGATTTCAGAAAATTTTAAGCATTACAGTGACAATAAAAAGCAAGGTTGCTGTTGAGAAAGCTGTTATTAGTAGTTACTTTTGGATATGTTCTGTGCGTGTTCATCAGGCAAGGTCCCTTGTGTCATCTTTGGTTGCAGCAGCTGTGATCCACTTAACACCAGAATCACAGAATGTTTGGGATTGGAAGGGACCTCAAAAGATCATCTAGTCCAATCCCCCTGCCGGAGCAGGAACACCCAGATGAGGTTACACAGGAATGTGTCCAGGCCGGTTTTGAATGTCTCCAGAGTAGGAGACTCCACAACCTCCCTGGGCAGCCTGTTCCAGTGTTCTGTCACCCTCACTGAGAAGACGTTTCTTCTCAAATTTAAGTGGAACCTCTTGTGTTCCAGTTTGAACCCATTACCCCTTGTCCTACCGTTGGTTGTCACTGAGAAGAGCCTGGCTCCATCCTCATCACACTGACCCTTTATATATTTGTAAACATTAATGAGGTCACCCCTCAGTCTCCTCTTCTCCAAGCTGAAGAGCCCCAGCTTCCTCAGTCTTTCCTCATAAGGGAGATGCTCCACTGCCTTAATCGTCTTTGTTGCCCTGTGCTGGACTCTCTCCAGCCGTTCCCTGTCCTTCTTGAACGGAGGTGCCCAGAACTGGACACGATGTTCCAGGTGAGTTCTCACCAGGGCAGAGTAAGGGAGAAGAACCTCTCTTGATCTGCTAACCACCCTCCTTCTAATACACCCCAGGATGTCATTGGCCTTCTTGGCCACAAGGGCACAGTGCTGGCTCATGGTCATCCTGCTGTCCACCATGACCCCCAGGTCCCTTTCCTCTATGAAAAAGAAAAGTCAGATCTGCCTGTGGCTGGGTTTTGGGATATACAGGTAATAAATATTTTACTGGTGTTAAGTAGAGTATGTGGCTGTTTCATGGAGTGTCTTGCAACAGCGAATCACCTGTTTAGCATACACATAGCATGTTACTGCTTTGAAAGTTGTCTGTTCCAGTGTGACTCTATCATCTGTGTTCTTCAAGAGAAGATGAGAAGGTTTCAGTTCTCGAGGATCTTGGCTAGTTTTGGTAATGTAGCATTGAGGATGGAAGGATGTTCTTTTGGACCTTTCTTCAAGAAGCTGCTGAAACCGATGCTTCATCAGCAGGCTGAGACCCTACACGTTGTCAGGAAGTTTAGCATCTGAGCATTATGAAATGGCATAAAAATGTCTTCATGTTCAGGATTGTTGGGCTGGTACCAATGGCATTCTGTACGACCTCTGTCAATTCCACGCAGCTTCCCAGTCTTTTGGACTGCCAAGGCCTTCTGTCTGAAGGGACTGAGAATTCTGAACTGTACTGCCTGTTAACTTGGCATGAGAGTCTGAATAAACCCATGGTCATGTACTTCTGGTGGGTGTGACTCTTCAGAACATAAACTCCACTATCTGATCTTCCACATACAAGGTACACGAATTCATGCTGGGATTCACACTGACCGCAACATTTGAAAGAACCAGTTACTGTGCATTTATGAATAATTGATTCTCTCTGGCATCTTCCCCACCTCCCCCAGACGTAAAGCTCAGTGTTTTGTTTTGCTGCTTAGGATATCACAGTAATATTCGGTAGTTTTCACAGTGCTTCATGTTAGGTCTTATACCTGGAAAGTGAAAGATTTCAGATCACTGTGTTGATTACATCCATCATGACATGCGGTCAGCTCACAAACCTGCCTGTCTTGATTTCTCTTAAGAATGTCTCTAATTAGGACTACATCAGCCTCTAAATTAGTTGCTGCAATGTTTTCCAAATCGTTAACAGCCAAGTGATAATTTTGAATTGCTGCTTTTAGAGCTGTGACCTGACTAGGCGCCATGTATTTTATATGTGCCTCAGGAATAATGTGGGGTTGTTTCAAGGGCATCAATAAGATACTCAAATGTATCACTATACATAACTTTAAACATTTAGAGGCCTGAAGTCTTGCTGTGTTAGTCATTGAACGTATTTATAATAAATGATGGTTCTACCCCAAAGCTTTTGCTTTTTCAAACCAGTCTGGTTTGAAGAACAGAACAATACTCTGAGCTTGGAAGATACAACAGCTGTATGTCTTGCCTTGTCTGAAATTGCCTTATTTATTGTATGACTTGTTTATCACTTTGGGATATGCCTTAGCATCTATTCAATTTAAGAAGAGCTGGTGTTTTGGATGTCTCTGGAAACATTTGTATTTGGGTTAACCAGTGTTGATTTTCAGTTCCTTTGCTTTGATCCCGCCAACTTCTAAACCTCTTTTTATCCCTCTTGTGAAACAATCCGTGGTCCAGGATTCTAAGTTTGCTACGTCAGAGTGAAGTGTTATTTGTCTGCTACGTATCTGATCTACATGGATCTGTTGGCAACAGAATAAACATGATTTTGGGTGTATGTTTGGGGAACAAATTCCTAAAGCACTTTTGTCTCTCAGGTCTTTCTTAAAGACAATTAATATAGGCTGATTCAGAGTTCAGGCCATTCTTCTGTATCACTTACAGAATATCAGGAGTTTTATATTTAAAAAAAATCTGTGAGTGGTATCTGACAACTGCAGGTGATTTTAAATAATAATATTTTAGGTGCCCTCCTCTGTAGGGTTCTAGTGGTATGCTTTGAAAATAATGTGATGAATTTTCTTTACATTGAAGTAATGTGGGTAGCTGCATAAGTATTACAATAACAAGGACTACATAATGAACCAGGCCTTCATCAGGATGCATCTCAGTTTCTGCACAGCTCCGGCAGTGATAATAGCTCTGGCATGAAACACATGGGCCTTTCCAAGAAAACTGGACATTACATATATATGCACCTTGTGTGTTGAAGGCCTGACCAAAGTGCTATCTTCAGCTTAAGCTGACAGCTGCTATTAAAATCCGCACATCTTACTTAAATCCTGAGGAAATGAAGATTGTTTTTACATTTGTCTAGCATTGCGCAGTCGCTTAGAACTTTGTCAGATGAAGCATTTGAGCCAAAATGTTACATGCTATATGTTTGCCCTGTTTAAATTTTCTTGGAAAAATTTTTCTAGCCACAAAATATTTTTGTTAACTCTATTTTAGAAACTTGATCTTTTTCTTTAAATTGAAGATGTGCTGTCCATATACTTTAATGGAGATAACTGATGGGATTCTGAAAGCAACTGGACAGGGAGACTGTAAGTGAATGGTTTGGGATGAGTGAGGGCCAATCAAAGATGGTTCTGATGAGGGCTCAGGACCAGATATTCTGTTTGCTGATCTGCTTGTCTCTCAAACCTACTTTTGAAGTCAGCTGGGAATTCTGCTTTGTGAATGCTATGTAAGGCTAAGAGCTCTGAAAAGTCAGATTCTAAAAATGATGAAATTAAGCATCTAGAACTGTGCATTGTCTCTATTAATTTCTCTATGTTTAGGTCCATATTTGAGAAAAAGAAAATAGATTATACCTTTGAAAGGTGACTCAATGCTGTGAAATAATTTTGCATGTACATATTTTTCTTGTGGGCTTTTTAATAATAACCTTCATGAAGATTGCTTTTTAGAGGTGAGTTTGAAGAGTATTCTCGCCAATGCTTTTTCAGTACAGTTCAGTACAGTGAAGTACTGAATTAACTGCTCCTTTAAAAAGTACTGTTCCTTTCCTCAACTCAAAAGGCTGCAGTTCCTGTTGCACAAAATAGTTTGAGACTGTATTCACACAGGCAAATGCAGAATTAAGATAATTTTAATAATCTTAATATTGCCCTTAACAGCATAACTGAGGCCACTTATAAGGGCCTCACTTTGCAGTCACTGATGTTTGACAAAGATGCACCAAAGAGAATGGGTATTATATTTGTAAGTTACCTAGCTCTGTGTGTGTTATCGTACAAATATATTTTAAATTGTGTGTAAAGTGATGCTTCTTGATCAAACTAGGCTAATGGAAACTGTACTTAGATGCAATTACAGTGCAGTAGTTACATCCCAGAGCATCTACCCTTTTTATAAAGGCAATATTTTTGCAGCAGAAGATTGTGTTAATCCTTTGAATTGCTCTATTGTCTGTCAAAATGCTCAAAATCAAAAACTCTCTATGTCAATTCAAATGTAGACTCAGCCTCAGCTCCTCTCAGAAGTCCATTCTTTCTCATTCTCACTGTATTTCTAAGGTCTTACAGTTAAAACTGCCCAATCTACTGTTTGTGATCGATAGTGGGTACTTGTATGCTAATGAAGCTCATTGTAGTTTTATCTACTGTACAAGATGTTTATGTCTGACGACTAACAGGAAATGATAGAAACGCTCTTCTGCAGAGCTTCTTTGTCTGCTTTTCTTTGAACTGGAGAGCTGGCTTCACTGGAGGGTGCTCAGTGTAGCACTGAGCACCAGTGGAGCGTCTGGTGACTCACTGCCTTTCTTCCTGCTGTTCTGTAAGGATCGGAATAACTTATAGGAGTCAAATCTGTGATTTCTAGCATCCTAGCCTGGCCAAAAAACTTAGTCATGAAAGCTTAGAGCCTGGAAAGATGTCCTTTAAAGGTCTTTTGGGGTTTTTCTTCTTGAGAAGCTGTTAATTCTTCTTTCGTGTTTCATTGTTTTCCTTTATTGATTTTAGTGTCTCTACTTCGGAGCTTTCCTGGTTAGAAGGGTTAGACTGACATCCTTCCAGTTGGCCTTGCTTCTTGTTGCAGTCCCTAATAGCAGAAATGCAGGTATTAGGTTTTGTCTCTGAACTTCTCTGTAGCTTGCAGCTTTCCTACATAGCAGAAGAGCTGTTGTTCCTCAGACCTTGAAGTCAGTACCACATTGATTCACTTTTGAAAGTCTGTTTAGGAGACGAAAGGAATTTAACTATTGAAATTTAATTACTAGGGTGTGTGTGGGAAACATGTCAGTTTAGATGTGACTTATTGTTACTGAATTGAAGAGTCAAGTAGAGGTTTCCTTCCTTTGCTTAGGAATTGATTGTGTTTTTCATTTGGGTCCTGTCAGTTGTGTCCCACGTTCTTGTCCCTAAAAGCTGCTTTTGGAGTCAGGTACTTGTAGTGCTGTAAGACGGGATGCCTCCTTTTGACAGCTTTATGATCAGTTTTAAACCAAATTACTTTTAAACATGGAGAGGCAGGGGACAAAATAGCACGAGAAAAGTGAAGGTAAAAATAGTCCCTCTGTTTGTACATGAACTTATGTCAAGTTTCTGGAATGCAACTGAAACTTGAGATGCTGTGGGATATAGTGGAAGGAGGGCTGAGCAAATGTTCAAAAGCCGTAAAGGTGTGGTCTTCTGGTACTGGAGGCATTTATCAGCTGCTGTAATAACTGGGCAAGTTTAAAAATTACTTGGAGTGGAGGAGTTGGCTTCCTAGTGAGCCTTGTATCCTCTTGGTGTGCTGGTTGGCCAGGACAGCGTTCTCCTTCATTGTTGGGTTTTTGGTTTTCTGTTCTCTGTGTCTCACTCCTTGTCAGGTGAACAAGGAAAGGTATGATGGCAGGATGATTTAGGGATTTCAGTGTGATTTCCAAGGAGGCAGGCCTGTGAGTGCTGGTGGATTTAATCTGTCCCAATGAAATTATCTTTTTTTTTTTTTTTTTCTTTCCTTAAAGTAAATAACTTATGCTGGCTTAGCTTCTGAGCTGGTTTAACACAGGATCAATCAAGTGCCGGTGCTGGAATAAATAAGAGGGCTGAAGACAGAATTGTGGCAGGAGTGACCTAATTCAACTTATGCCGTTGTGAAACTGTAGCCTAAAGGAAAGGAGTTAGTTATATTACCTGAAGCCACTTCTAAAATCCATTTTGGACATCAATTCACAGTAGAATTATTAAAGACAGAAGTAGTAGAAGAGAATGGAATGAATCTTCAAAGTCTGAAGTGAAGGTTGCTCAGATGTTAATGCTGCTTGTGTTAATATGTGGTGTTCCTTATTCATGTAGATGTCAACAGTGTTGTTCTACCTTTTACAAACAGGATATCAATGCAGCATAAGAAATTTCAGGAATTATATATCAAGTCGTGAACAAGATTGCTTGTTAAAGCTCTGTTTTTATTTAATTGCAAGGTACTGTGTTATTTTCTCCTTTTGCTAAAATTAGCTTTGTCTTTTTGTGAAAAAGTAATTTGAAAGGTAGTAAACTGCATAGAAAACAAAATTCAGAATATACGTTTGAATAAGAGAAAAGAATATGGAAAAAAAGGTTATGATTTTTTGTCTCCTTGTAGACCTGTATTTTAGCACATGTGTGTTAGACCTTCAGTGAGACAGTACTTGAGCATCTCTGACTAGTGAATTGGTACTCTCACTGAAATATTCCTATTATTAAAGCTCATTGCATAATAGTGAAAGTATTTACAAGGAAGATTGTATAGCACAAGAAATAGGAAGTACTAAAGATTAAATAGGAACTACAGTCTTGTTGGAAAAAAGTATTTTGCAGTATTGAAGTAATGTAATAACTGACACATCACCTTGATCTAAGCTTCATCTAGTCAGTCTTCCTCTCTGTAGTTATTTTTATTTCGGAGCTTGTTCAGAAAAAAAAGAAAAATATTTCTTATCTAGATTCCATCCACCTTTCACAAGGCACTGTTAGAGACTTCTGCCTTCTCCAAGTGGTGGATTTCTGTGGCTTGATGTTACCAGGAGAGATTTGGAAAATACTCCTTTTTGTTGCTCATTAATGTTGCCTATTTTAATAGTCTCAGAAGCATTTTGAAATGTACATTTATGTAGACAGACAATTCTTTAACTGGTGCTGTGGTGAGGAAGCTCTTTCAGAAGTACAAGGAAATGTTCATGGAATAACTTTGCTGTTTGTCCAATGACTGTGTAACCTGTTGAAGAAGTTTGTCACAGGTCTCTCTCTCTGCCTGTATAAGAAGTTTCAACTTGTTTCTTCCTTGGCACAGCTTGGGGTTCTGGCTGCTCTTTAGTTAAAACAGCTGTTGTTTTAATTCTGAAGGTCTTCAAGTCATTGTCAAGTATTTGGGTCAGTATTTGTAGAAGAACTGTATAGTACAGCATATTGGTATTTCACAGTTGTGGAATGAGCACACAGTTGCAGGTCTGGTTTGCTGTAGTTCAGTATAAAACAGGGTCTCGTGGGTGAAGATTACAAAATTGAGTTCAGTAAGATTTCTTCAGCCTGATTTATCAATAATACAATCTGAGCATTGGCATTCTGGATTGTTGTGGCTCAGATTAATACTTGCCCTTGAAATTCAGTGTGGCCAACAGCTTGTCCATTGGCAAGTCATGTCAGTAAGAACATATTCTGGGATCCTTACCATGTGCAGTACCATGTTAGTTAAGAACAGCTACGATAGTATATTGATTTTTGGGAAATACTTGAATACTGCAGCCTTTGAACCATAAATGCAGAATATGGCTCATCTTGTAAAACTATACTGGCATTCCTACTATAAGGATTAGGGGCTGGTATCTAGAAATGGTTCCCTGTTTGGAACTTCTGTAATTTGTGCATTTGACAGTGAAAGGATGTTTCCTTACAGTGAACTGAATTTGGGTTCTCCCTTGATCTTCTAGAATCTATATTAATATACCAATAATAGCAGTCTTTGTAAGTCAGTAGTGCTTTTGTGGGAATCTCAAGAGAAGGCATGATTCATAACCTTCAGCTACAGGATGTGTTTCATTTGGGATAGCTAGTCCATAGGCTATTTCACAAGTGGAATGCTGGCATAGTCTTCTTCAGGAGCAGAGCTTTTTATTTTCTGTAGAAGGAAGCCTTGTGCTTAGCAGAAGCTGGGATTTAAAATGACTTTGTGTGTGAGTTTTGTTACTGTGGCTCCCTTAGCTTGTGATCGTAACGATTGAAAATGTCTTCTGGCTGACTGCAAAATACATGGAGGGGACGAGTACAAGATTTTTAAAACACATTGCATGGTAATTCTTTCCTTGTGTGTCTTTGAAGTCTTTATTCACTTTTGATCTCTTCTTATAAGGATAGTGGTGAAAGGGAAACCAAATACCTTTTAGATAATAAGTGAGGTACCATATTGCAGCCTGGATCAATTTAGGTTTGTGATTTATGGCAGTTTAGGCTTCTATACGTGGATGAGGCAGAAGTGAATGACTTTATAACATCTATGAATATCATTTGCAAAAGTGAATGACGAAAGTGAGAACTATCTGTTCGTGCATCGATTAACAGAAAGTTGTTGGTCATCACTGAGATCCTTCTGTCAGGCACTTCTTTTGTCCTGGAGGTGGACAGGCTGTATATACAAAGTGCAGATCATCTGGCTAGTACTGTCCTTGCTTACCTTTTCTTAATAAAAAAAGTGTCATCTCTGTGTAAGAGCAAAAGAGTCTTCAGTCTTGTAAAGATGCTAACCAGTCTTGTGAAGATGCCATCCTCATTGCTGCACTTTTGTCCTCCTTTTTTGTATTCTTTTTTTTTTGTCCCAAATTCAGCTACTTGCTTTGTGGCTTTCTTTTATTTCCTTCTTCTCTTAAAGTTGGTACTTTAATGGTCCTCAAAGAAGAAAAGGGTATGTTGTAGAAAGTAGTAGGCTTCTTCTGGAAAACATGGCATTGCAAGTATAGTGAAAACATGAATAAATTTAGAAAACAATTTTTTTATTCAACCAAAGCTGAATCCAATTCTGAATATTTATGTTGAAGAATTACTGGTAAAATCTAATGAATCTTTCCAGTAGTTTGCTCTTGTGTGATGTGTTTTTAGACTCTTTCTTCCTTGTTAGCTTCTTTTTTGATGTGGGTAAATAACTCTTTGATGTTGGTAAATGTCCTTTCTAAAAATAGATTTGGAGCAGAAAAGTGTTCTGTGGCTATTGAGTCAGACTCTTGTTAAATCAGTGGGAAATAATTCTGTTTGCTCTATTGGGGTTTGGCTCAACTTTGTGTCATTGTGCCTTAGCCAAGCCTCAACTGCTACCATACAGGACTTCTCCAAAGAAGAAACGTTTTCTTTTAAATTGAAACAATTTGCAGAATTTTTGCAGGGTGTTTCTGCCATGCTTTGCTAAATAAATCTTAGTTGCTGTATGTCTGAAATAAATACTCATCCTGCAGACTCTTACGCTTTTGGAAGTTGTTTTTGTGAATGTCAAAAAACGTTTTAAAACTCACTATCTGGATGAGAACTTGAAGAATCAGGTCAGCCCCTATTTCACAGAAAGAAGAGGAACTATTTTAGTGAGATATTTTCAATTAGGCTGTTTAGAAACTGGGAGGTACATCTTAATAAAGAAAAACTCAGTGTTCTTCTAATTGTTCAATGGAAGATGCTTCTAACCTGTATGGGAAGAAACTGGGATGTTAGACATATGAACTTTGAGAAGGGAAAAATAATTGGGAACTGCAAAATTTGCTGGACTCAGAAACAAAATGGGTTTGAACATATTGGAAATTCAGAGTGGCATTTTCTTGCCACCTTTAAAAGTGTGTAAGTCCCTGAAAAATTGAAAAAGTAATGGTTTTGTTAGTGTATGTTAACTCTGCTGAGCTGTGCTTGGCTAACATTTTTCTCATCTCTTTTATAGGTTTTGTAAAAGACATCGGATTAAATCAAATTCAAATGTTCCATGTGTCCCAAAAGATTTGTTGATGATGTCAGAATTAGTTCTTCCACAGTTCATCTTCAGTCTTATTCAGCACTTAAGAGAGGGATATAACGAGCCTGGTAGGTTTTAAATTTGCATGTGTCTAGCATGCATCTTACCATGTTGCTGTCTCTTGCTTTGCAGTCTGTGGAGACACAGTATATGAATTTATCAATGCTATCCATAGTTTATATAATTTAATTTTGTGTGCCTTTTCATAAACCAAGTTACTGTCTGGCTAGGCAATTTGATTTTGTTTTCTGCTGAAGAGCTGCTTAAATACGTTTTAAGGGTTAAGGACTACCCAGCATTGTGTTTAGCTCTTCCAGAAAATGAAATCAGGATTAATTTGAAACTTGTACATGTGAATTTTAGCGCACTATGAATATATAGAAATAAATTTCTTTTGTGGTAGTAATTGTGACGCTCTTGGCCAAATTACGTTACATTTACATTGAAGTTGTTCTTATGTGGTTTTCAGCTCTTGATCTGCCATCAGAGAAGGACCTTCATAAAATTCTCCAGGTTTTGGAACCTCACGTTTCCTTTCTAGAGGACTTGACCAAAATGGGAGGAGCAATGCGATCAGTTCTGACCCAGGTTTTGACTAGCCAGCAGTTCTACAAAGATCTTAGCTCTGGTATGTTTGTTATTTCTAATAGTTACATTTTCAAATTATAAACAATTATAAGTTAAAATTATAAGTTATGTTTATCACTTCTGTTCCTGCATGTTTTTATCTTTTTTTTTTTTTTTTTCCTGGTTGAGAGAAAGGGCGTGGGCTTCAGGAGTGACCCAAGACCTTTGTTATTAAGACCTGTAAGAGCAAACCTCTTATCTTCTGTGTCCCAGATAACCGTATAAATATATATAATTTCAGAAGAGTTTTTTTACAATAAATCCATTCTCTTTAAAATGAACATAGCAGCTTAATACTTCCAAATGAGGCATATCAAGCTTATTAAAAGTGGAATATGTCTAACTTATTTTGGGATCTGCTCTCACAGAGGTGAGATGACCTGAATGGCAAAAGGCCATTGCCTGTCCTGCACTTCTGTGCAAAGCCTTTTTTTTTTTTAGTTAAAAACAACGTCCCCCAGTTATTTCTTCCATCCTGTACCAAAGCATAGTGAATCTGAAAATGCTGAACAGTCACTATTAACAGCAAACCACCTAGCATAAGTTAATTCCATCTTATTTTCTTGTGATTAGAAGGTGTCTTTTTTTGAGTCCTTTGCATACTTCCTTTGCATAGGCATGGAACAAATAGTAATTACTGTGGATTTAAGTTGATAGAACTTGCTGGGGCAGCAACTAGTTGAAGAACAGGAAATCTCCAAATCTTTATTTGAAAGGAGAAACGCTTGGGAAAGCAAAGCTGCCTTGGGGACAGTTGTCTTCATTCTGTTTCCTTCCTCTTTTTCTCTCTAATAATATTTGAACAGGAGAAATTTAGTGATTTCTCCCTATATGTGATGGATTTCCTGAGTTATAAAAATGGAGGGGGAATGGGAAGTGAGGCTTTCCTACTTGGACTCTTGTAATAAAGTATACGTGTGTCTGAGTAGGTAGAGTTTCTGGGTAGGTAAAGCAAAGAAAGATTTTAGAGCAAAACCTGCCATTCTGACTTTGAATGCAGAAGGTGTGCAGCTGAAAAGATGCCGTTATCTTTTTTCATGTTTTCTTTTCCTTAAATACTTAACAAAATTTGCTCCTCTAAAGTTTATTTTTTCATATATAGCAAGTGTGTTTGGTTTCCTTTAGTCCATTTCTTTGTGGGTAATTTTATATCCTGTGCATGCAGTGTGACTTCGCTTCATCAAACAGTTGAAATGATGGTATATTTATGAATAGCCTCCATTAATTGCAGCTGTCAAAACTTGAACTTATAAATTCTAATATTTGGATTTTTTCTTTCAGTGTGGTGTATTACCACTACTGGGTTTTTTTGTTGGTTAATTTTTTTCCTTTTGGAAATTGTGGGTCCCTGTCCTTTCTGTCTAAAATCAGCTGCTTTGAAATATCAAAACAAATCCTTTTTTTTTTTTGCTGTAGTGTTAATGGTGGCAGCACTGATAAAATATAAATTAAGTACATCTTTTAGATTAAAACAGAGCGGTGGAGGGAAAAAACTGAGACAGTTTCGTGTCTTTTGAATTTCATTTAGTCAGCTGGAAAAACTCTTTAGCTTCTACATCTTGTAATTGCACAGCTTATTAAAACATTGTGGACCATTTTTTAGATTGCTTGTAAAGAATATGAAGTCTATGAACCAAATAGCTGTTGTTGCACTCTAATGCTGTTTTATGTGTGTATTCAAGGTGTTGGAGAGAATGCGTGTGCAAAGAAAAGTCATGAAAAGTACCTCATTGCTTTGAAAGGCTCTGGACTGGCATTTCCTGAGGATAAAATTGCATGTGGTGTGCAGGAAGAAGGAGCTGGAACTAGCACATTAGCAGTTCAAGGTTTGTGTAGAATAAGCAATTATTTTAGTTTATTTTTTGAAAAAAAGAAATCTTAATGAAAGATAAGGGATTACTTGTAATTTAGGGCACCACCAAGTTACAGGACCCATTTTAATCCTATCAACAAAGCTGAACATATTAACTTTTTGTTGCTAATAAACTAAGCATCATTTTCCAGTCATAGCATTAGTGGAATTTGAGTAGGCAAGATGAAATTGCTCATAGTGGAATTTTGTCACTGCACCTAAGTTAAGCCACCTGTTTTTACAAATGTGCTGTGGATTTTTTGTGCCATTGAAGGCTGTCAGAGTTTTTTTTTTTCAATTTCTGAAAGAACATGTCTCTATTAAATCAGTATGTTGAAGTTCTGCAATGGAACATACTTGCAAATCCCTAATTTTGTATTGCTTGGAAATCTGTCTTCGAATTCTCAGTCCACTGCTGTGTATCTCGTAAAGTTAATATAGTGTTTCATTTCATACTGGCTCATTAAATATCATAAAATACTGTCTTTTCAGTATAAGACTTATAAAAGGAATCTCTGAATTTTTTATTTCAAAAGGTTTAGCAGGTGCTACAGCAACATCAGGACAAGGGGATTCTTCAGATGAGGTGAGACTTTTGAAAGACTATAATGAACTGCAATGGAATATTAAATGGAGAAACTGCTTGCAGACAAATTCCATAAACCTTAACTCTTATATCTACCACATATTATCTCCATTTTAATAGTTAGAAATAATGCAGATACAAAGGAATAGATCTCATGCCTTTGATTTATTAGGGACCTCTAAAAAATCCTTATTTTTTGCTAATTCTATTTCAGTTTAATTTAGTTACGTAATGTAGAAGGACCTTCTAGTTCAAAAGTTACTGTCAAATACTTGACTTGATTAAAACAAAGTTAAAGCATGTGATGCTGTGAATGGTGTTAGCAGTTTTTGGCACTTGAGAATCCAGCTGAACTGGTGATAGCGGCAGTGAGAATTTCTCTGTAGATAAATTCCCGTGTGTAGATTGACCTTACTTACCAAACACATTGAGTGGGAGTAAAAAGAAGGGAATATCCTTTCAGATTAAGTTTTAATACACAAGTGGAATTTAATGAGAAAAGTTAAATTCTGGTAGAGTTACTTTACCAATTTATTATCATTTTTTATCCCCTACTATTTAAAACCTACTTTCAACTAGTAAGCCTTAGCAGCCATTCTGGCAGTGTAATAAACTTTAATTAATATAAAGTATAATTTTAATAGGATTTTTGCTTACATTGGATTCTTTGCAAACAAGTATTAAAGTAAAAACTATTGTTTGTGTCGGGCCAAAACAGTTGTATGACATGTTTGCCTCTGTCACGAGCACAACAGCATCTGTTACGCTTTCAGCAGGGCTATTTATAATTTGGCATCTTTCAAAGTATCGCTTGTTTTTTCACCATCACTTGACAAACAAACAGACAAAACCCAAACAACTGTGAAAGACTGCTGACAGTATCACCTTTAAGGCCCATGAAAGAAGGAGACAATTCAAGTTAATGCTAGTAACCTCAAGTGGTGGTTCAACACGCTGCTTTCTGTTTTACCAACAAGTGTTAAGAAGGGGGGATTTAACTGAAGTTGCTCAGAGTCTGAAGAGAGACTGGATATTGCTGATATTTCTTTGAGGAAAGAACTCCAAAGTCCAAGAGGGAGGTAGAGACAGAGAAGTGTTTTAAGGAGAATGATTTTTTTTTTTTTTTTTACCAGGAAAAGAGATTTTTTTTGTTTTTTTTCAATGAAAATATATTTTGTGAATTAAAAAAATGAGGAATTACAGCAACTGTATTATAACTTGCTAGTTGAAGATACCTGTTTTCTAGAGAGATTTTCATTTTGATTTCCAGGATATAAGTACACATGCAAGTATTTTATTATGTTGCTGCAGATGTGATTTCTCTAAATTGAAATTCTGCATATACTCACATACCTAGAATCAATTTTAAGATGTTAATTACATTATTAAGATACATTGTAAAAAAGCACAAGACCCTGTTTTGAAATATGTATTTAGGTATTTTTTTAAAAGAATGAGGAAATAATGTGGGAAAAACCAATAAGCACTAAAAGTTAATTTTTTAGTGTATATATTTTCACTTTTGAATTTTCCTTTCATATCTTTAATAAAATCACATTGATACAATATGGGATGCAGTTAAAAATTATTTTTAAAGTTACTTGATTTTTCTTGTCTTTTTAATAAAAAAAGGCCTCAATTAGTGGCATCTCAAAAAAAAAGTTAATTTTTAATTTTACAATATTTTTCTTAATAATGGTCTGCTTGACAAATATGAATTGCTGAAAAGAAAGTCCAGTCCTTTAACCCAAAAGCCAAAACAGATCAGTGCAGGTTGAAGGCTGAAATGCTTATTAGAAAAATGATGTTACTAGAGAAATCCCTCCTAGAGAAATGAGGAAAAAGTTATTTTGTTTTATGATTTCTCTTCCTCTCCCCTGTCCTCCCCCATAGGCTACGAAGGGATTTACAGCTTTTTTTTAATGCCTTATTCTACTCTCTTATAGCAGAGTAAAATGGTGTTCTAATTAAGAAATGTAGCAAGGGTACACTTTTAACTAGATTTTCTTCCTCTGGTATTTAAGATGAATGTAGAAAGCTTGATGTTCTTTCTTATCAACTAAGTCTTAACGGTAGCATTGCTTCAGAGATAAAAGGCTAGATTACAAAATTTATGTAGGCTGCAAATTAGAGCAACACTTCTGCAGGGAACTAAATATCTGTAAGGTTTTCCATAGCTCAGTATTTAGTTTCATTTCTACAATAGTAGATGGTTCTAAGCTAAAAATGAATCTGAAGGATGGATGTATCCTGAGATACGAGTTGTGGGTTGTTTTGTTCTGTTTCATTCCCCCCTTCTGCCCCAATGCTTTACTTCTCACATGGTTTGTGTCCTGTCCTGTGGTATTTTGGAGAGAAATCGCCATTAGTTCTTAATCAGCTTTTCTTCATGATGTTTGCCTTTGTGCAAAAGGAGGAAAAAAAAGGCTCTCTCTAAACCTGTCCTCTTGTTTCTGTGTTTCAAGAAATCAAAATCTAGTCCGTGAACACTTTTGCCACAGTGACGAATAAATCTGTTTGTAATGGGTATCTTTTTGGCAGCCCCTCGTTTATTGAGCACTGAATGTCTTATTACTCAGTTATATAGTTATTCACTCCAATTGCTATTTAATGTAATCGTACAAAAATCCACATATACTATCTAATATTACATAAGTATATTATCTGAATTTATAATGGATGTGGCACACCTTAGGCTAATATTGTTAAATATTCCATTACGTGAAGTAGCTGCATAGATCTTTGCTGTTATCCAGGTGTATTTACACAGCATTATCCAATGGGTAAAAAGAAGATATTCTACATTTGCTCACTCATTCTCTTACTCTGTCTCTGGGCCTGGCAGACAGCATGTGACCGAACACTTGCTATCGTAAGGCTGTTAAAACTCCTGCACTTAACATTAAGATTTAGTCCTACCTTTCTGAAGCAATGGAAGCCAACTATCTAACATTACTGAGGAAAAAAGAGTTCTCAAGGAAGTGTTTCTCATAAGTTACTCAATTTTTCTTCTTTTTAGTGAAAACACTTCAAAAGTTGCAATGAAGACTGTCACGTTTAAATTTTTTCTCATACTGTAAAAAGGGAGATGCATTTTCATTGCCAGAGCAGTGGTGTTGGAAGCTAGAATCCAACATGTTAATCACAATTTATATATCCAAATGCATTATTTTGTGCTTAAGACCCCTCTAGCAATTCTCAGAATTAACTGAGATTGCTGAAGAAGTCTTGAGACCTCCATCTATCAACTTACTAGCTGTAGGAATTGAGATTCCTGTTCTTCAGGGCAGGAGACTTACATTGCAGAGTTTTGCAGTTCATAGTAATATCTCAGTAGGTCTGATTTTTGCTTTAGAGTACTTGGCCCCTCTGAGAGGTGACTGGGCAGTGGCAACGTCCTGAGAACTGCCTGGCTCCTGATTAAAGTACAAAAGTAACTTACATTCACAAAGACCACACGACACCTAAGAATTTAAATGTATGTCTATCTAAAAATGATTTTTCAGGTGGAGGTACTGGAAGGTTAGGCAAATTCAGACCTTTCATTAACATGAAACTTTTGGTCAGTCTTTAGATATAAAATATGAATAATCTTTCTCCCCAAGGAAGGACAGTCACTTCTTGAGTACCGGTGAAGCTTGGAAGTAAAATATGACATTTGTTTAGAGAAGCAGGATATTGATTACTTACTTTTAACAGCAAATATCTGCATTGATTATCTCTCATTTTATTAGGTCCAGTAGGAATGTTTCTTTAATTCTTCTCTTTAATTAGAACTACCATTGTTAGTAATGTCACTTTCTTTATTTAACACCTAGTGTTACATTTTGTGAAGTGGTGGTGATGATGTTTTTAACTAGGATCGTGTTTTGGAACCTTTGCTGTTTTGTCTGCAGAATGCCTTGAAAGCTTCAGATAACAAGTGCCTGCATAAAGTTCATCCATTGTGTAGGGTACAAGCAATTAGAGTTCAGCAATTAGAACTGGCCCCTTAAAGGTGTCAAAAATACTTTATTCTTGGATCAAAACCTTATACTGATTAGAAAATGGCTAGCTAATTGTCTGAGTTGCCAAATTTAATAACCAATATGTTGGCTGGTATTTTTTTAGGAAACAAAAAAACCTTGAACCCTGTAGATGAACGCTGTAAAACCTTGGATCTGCAAGACTTAGAAATTTTGTAGCATTAAACGTTTTTGTAGAAATCTGTTTCAGAACTCAAAGCAGGTAGCCCGACAGAATTAATGAAATTGATGGAGATGTCTGAACTTGCAGATTATAACGTTGCCTGTAGGGGAAAAAAGGCAATTTAAAAAACTTGTGTTTTTTCTAATGAGTTGCACAGAGTCCATGGTTCTTGTACACAGCAAAAGTATTTTTCTGGTAAGAGAGTATCCTCAGGGCTTTTCTGTTTTAGCTTGATAGTTAAACCAGAATTTTGAGAGCATACAGTCTCTTGGCAATAAAATTCTAAATATGCGATTATCAATTTTTTTTGAACTCTTCTCCTCCCCCAGGAGGACCAGGATGGTAGCCAAGGTGTGGGCAAGCGCAAGAGGGTGAAACTAAGCAGCACCACCAAAGGTATTTACAAAGTACTGATCTCAGTTTATCATATTTGCTTTATGTCTATCTTAAAAATTATCTAGGGCTATTAATTCACTTCCCAAGCACTGTAGTGCTGCATGTGATGGGTAATAAACATAGTAAAGTCTAAAAAAGAATAGTGAGTGAAGCTGTGGTAATTGGCAGCTTTGATTTCCCTTGAGTACCACTGTCTGGGATTCTGACCAGTCATTTTGTCACCTTCATATCATAAGTTGACCTCTAAAAATTTGTTCAGTTTCCACTCTGTGGCTGGCAAGGTTACAATACAGCTTGGCAAACAAGGTTTTGATGTATTTGTTCTTAACAATTATTTTTTCATTAGTCCTCTATGTGTTTTCTAGTCCAGCATGAGCAGCACTCACATTGAATTAAAACTTGCACTGATCTCAAAAATGACCATAGACTAGAGACAAGGTAGCCCTGTCCTGTGCTTGTCCTTGATGTGTTTTTGTGCTAAAAATTGTTTAAATAATGATTTTTTTAGACTCTTAAAGAACACTTTTTTTTTTTTTTTTTTGTGAGTATGAGATACTGACATAGGAAGCACAAAGAATTGCAAGCCCTGAGAAAAGAGCATTTGGGTGAAAAAATGTGGTGAAATTTGGAATAAAATTTCTGGAAAGGCTTTGGAGTGAAGGTTTGGAACTTGAATTTGAGATGCAAAGGTTCATGAATTCATGAAAAAGGTATGAAGGTGTAGTGAGGCGTATGGGAACGTGAGATTGTAGTGGTTTCAGATTGAAGGAAAGATTGGGAAGCTGCAAAGGCAGAGAGCTGAATGTTTTGGCAGTGGTGGTGTTAAGAGGTGATCTTAGAAATGGTGTGTGAAAGATTATGGCAGAGAATAATAATGTGGAAGAAGTGGTAGTTTTTGAGAAATGCAGGGAACTTAAGACATCTGAGGAAAGCTCTCTTGAATTTTAGAGGCTATTAGCTTGTCCAAAAGATAAGTTAGAGCCAGGTAATGCAAGAAAAAAGTCTGGTTTTCAGATGCATAATAACTGATTATGATAAATATGCAGGGAAGAAACTCAGGTTGAGAAGCTGTCAGATCTGAAAACCAATATCAGCAGTGGCATTTCAGGAAAAGTGATACTTTAATTCAACATTTCATTTCCCCCCAGGATTGCAGTCTTCCCCCTCTGAGGCATCCCAGCATGGACTGTGCTCATGATGTTGATAGCTCCTAATAACAGCCCCAGAGGAGGGAGTCTGCCAATGGGGGAAGGGTAAGTATCTGTTTTTATGAAATATTGAATAGTTTTCTGAAGTTTTCAGTATTCATATTTTATGTCCAATAGGGTATAAAATAAGAGTATGAAAAGAAAATTTTAGAAAACTGAGTATTGAATAAAAACAGATTTACCTTTTCCGTATAAGCAGACTCCCTGGGCCTATCCAAGTTTTTAGTGGTACTATCTTCATAGAGAGTTATTTATATACTGGGGATATCTTGGAATACCAAGACTCATATTCCAGAGAGACGATGATGTGGTTTAACCCAGCAGGTAACTAAATGCCACACAGCCACTCACTCACTAACCCCCCTCAGTGGGATGGGGGAGAGAACAAGAAAAAAAAAGTGAAACTCATGGGTTAAGATAAAGCCAGTTTAACAGGACAGAAAGGGAAAACAACTACTTAGCAACAACTAAAACATCAGTGTGTTATCAGCATTATTCTCATACTAAATCTAAAACACAGCACTGTACCAGGTACTGGGAAGAAAATTCACTCTATCCCAGCCAAAATCAGGACAGAATCCACCCCTTATTCTATACAGTTTACATCATGTCCAGGCCCTATGCTTTCCAACCCATCCCATTTAATCACTGCCACTTTTCCTGTCTTTTGACACATACAAACAGATAAAATTCCCTTGGTCTATGGGCTATCGCTGTAAAATTTGTGTTGAGTTCATTTAGTCTGTGACTTTGGGCTCTGTTGTAACTGTCCTTCAGGGAAGCAGAGGTGGTGTGTGGTGTTGGATTGTTGTATGCAGAAGCCAGTTATGGTTCCATCACCGCTGCACTTTTCTGGTTCTGTCATCACTGCACTTGGTTCAATTTTGTCAAAGTTCATTCTTTGTTAATCTAGGTGATTCTTACTGTAGTTCCATTGATATGGCATATAGCAACCATAGTAGTGATGACATACAGTGTCACTTAGCAATTGACTTCATACAGTTCAAGTAATTGGCTGCTCTCATCCAAAATCAAGTCCCTTTGAGGTATACATTGAACTTCCCTGTCCTTTCACATCACCCATCAGGTGCACTCAGGTCCCTGAACAAAAGGAATCCCACAGATGGGTTTGCCTTTGCCTGAGGCAAGAGCAACACAGACTATCTTCTCCAGTGACTTTATCCCCTTCTACAGCACATAAAAGTTTTGATTGGGCAGGGCCAGCTCTTTTGGCAGATCCCCTAGGGTTGACTAAACAGGTGGCCTTTGCTAAGTGTGTATCCCAATGTTTGAATGTCCCATTGCCCAGTGCTCTCAGTGTAGTCTTTAATAGTCCATTGTGGTGGTTGATTTTCCTGGAGGATGGTGCATTGTAAGGAATGTGATATACCCACTCAATACCATGCTCTTTGGCCCAGGTGTCTATGAGGTTGTTTTGGAAATGAGTCCCATTGTCTTAACTCAGTTATTTCTGGGATGCCATGTTGCCCCGAGACTTGCTTTTCAAGGCCCAGGATAATGTTCCAAATGGTGGCGTGTGGCATAGGATGTGTTTCCAGCCATCTGGTGGCTTTATGTTGAGGTTCGCTGATATAGGTATGGCACTGAGTATTGAGAGAATTTTAATTTTTACTCTGTTTCAAAACCTGCATACTGCACCCGTCTGAAATGCCTGATGTTTAAGACAATTTTAAACCCACAGTCACTGTGTATTTTTTTTATTTGTTCAAAGAAATTGAAAATCATGTGGTGCTTTTCAGAAAAGTGGAAACATTGTCCCAGTCCCAGTGTTCTTGACAAATTTTCCAAGTTGAGTAAGAGCATTCTGCCTACTTAAATTCTGTAGCAGGTAAAAGTGGATATATATTCTTCCATCCCTGCCTGAAACTGCTGTATCAAGAAGTTGATACACCCTGTTCAACTGTCATATGTGTCAGAAAAAGCTGCACATCAGTGACAGATAAGGTGCTGTCTCACTTGTCTTCATGCCTGGTGTTCTCACTCGGGAGCATTTGGCGCGCACCTAAAGCCGTGCTCTCTGTCCTGTGGACAGAGGATTTCTCTGCGTGGCTACTGAGGTTTTGTGGGCAGTAAAATCATATACATAATTTATTAACAAGAGATGGAGAGAACATAAATGTTAATCATATGTTTGCTTCAGTAGGTGATGTGTAATGCTTTACAAGAGATTTTACTATTAAGATATGTTTTACGACTGTGAAGGTAACTTTTTATTTCAATGCTTGTAGGATATTTTGAATAGAACATATTCCTGTATTTGTATGGCTTGTTAGAGTCTTGAGGAGATCCCTAAAATTTAACTTATTTCTCATGATCTTTTGCAATTCCTGAGTTGTTTTGGGCTGGTTGGTCACTTGACTTGGAAACTCTGACCTTTGGTAATGGTGGTAAATAGAGGGAATTGCTGCTTAAGATAGGCACAAAGCTATCCAGTGCAGTCCCTAAAGCTGTCATACTTCAGCAAAGAGATGAGTTTTCAAGGCTGGATAATGTTCAGTGTAAGTGTTTTTGAATCTGTACTGGTGAGAGCACTTCATACAGTCTCATTGAAATACGGGATTTTGTTTGGGGGAGTATATCCTCAGGTCCAGTTGATTTCTAGGTATAAAGGAGCAACATTATTATTATTTTCTTTAGTCCTTCTATGTTATGAGAGTGAACAATGCCTTTTGTAGTTTTAAATCATAAATAGTATCTTGAAGAATAATGATAAGGAGTCTTTATATTTTAGTATTTTTAAAAAATTGAATTAATATGATTGATGCTCTGCCAAGCCATAGCTTCATGAACAGTTTATTCTAGGAGAGGTCAATTTATGCAGCTTTGCAATTGGGAAACTGATCTGCTTGAAAATGCACCTGACAGAATGGAAAGGTGACTTGATTCCTATGTGGGTACCCCACAGGGATGTACTCTTAGCATGAGTAAAGGGGACAGAATGAATGGCCGGGAGTTGAATGGGGAAAGATGGCACTATCTCTTCTGGTACCATCAGGAGCTACTGCCTGATTATCTGATTATGGTAATTTTTATATTAAGAAAACCCAACCAACTCACCCAAAACTTCGTGGTTGGTCAATCAATACATATATTGTTTTAAAAATCAGAATAACTGATACATTATTGATCCTATTTAGCTTGTTTAGAGCTTTGTAAACAGAACCTAAGTGTTATTAGGTGATAGAACTCATCACGTCATCATAAATTGTATTTTGTTATTTTGCTGTTTTAACTTAAGCTAAGTAGTAATTTGTGCTAACAGTTTCCCTTGATTAAATGGCTGTGTAAATACTGTGCACGTTGCTGTGATTCATTATAATCAGTGAGCTATTACAGTAAGGTGATACGATTCAATGCAATCATTGAATACTGGACTACGTGTGGTAGAATCATACTGAAAACTTTCATTGACTTCTCTAGGAGGTCCTTTTTTTAGTTACAGACTCTGACACTGTGCAGTGTTGGCCATGGTCATTTTCCCCGTGTCTTTGAACAAAAATTTGTAGAGAACGCACTAAGATGTTCTTAGATTTTTGTTACTGAATTTTATAGAAGGCAGTGCAACTGCATTATCATGGGTTTTAGTTTTGATAATTGTTACATTACACATCCCCTCCTCCAACCTTTTATGCAGATCAATCTATCATGGATGTTTTGAAGCATAAATGTTTTCTAGAAGAATTATTATTTTGGACAATAAAATATGAGTTTCCACAGAAGATGGTGACTTTCTTACTCAACATGCTGCCAGATCAAGATTATAAGGTACTTGCCTTACTTTGTTCAGACTTAAATGTCTTTTTTCCTGTTGACATACTTAGTGTGTATTATGCCTTGCTGAGACCATGTGTGTTTATATTTCAATAATAAGCAGTAAAATGATGCAGATATGTAACCTTTTTTGAGTATTTTGGTAGAAGGTCTAAAGTGTATAGTATTTGAAGAGAGATGTGGACAAAACAAGATGGTTAATTTTGGAGCAGCACTATTAATTTTGTTTTCATGGGTGTTTTTTTCGGTTTGGTAGTTTTTTGTTTGTTTTTGATTTTTTGTTTGTTTTCCTTTTTGGCTCTTAGTGCATATTTGCATCTGAGTTTTGTTCTGTTTTATTTTACTTTGTAAGCTGGATTTTTGTCAGTTAAAAGATGTGGATCACCACTAAATGCTTCTGTTGTGCGTTATGACTGGTAAATAAATAATTGTGGTGACTTAATTCCTATTGCAACTGTTGTAGTTGGCAGTGGTTTCTCCATATAGGCCATTACAGTGCGAGTGTTCTTGCTGCAGCCATGCCCTAGGTGATTCGGGCAGCCTTCCAACTGCTTCCTTACAGAGTTTTGCAGTTGTCCGTACCAAGTGTCTCCTGGCCTGGAGTCGTGGAGACTGGATGTCATCTTCCTGTTTTAAATCCTGGTGTGCAGCCAGGTTTCGTTGTTTGTTCTACATGTTTCCAAGACCTAGTATACATAGCAATCGAGCTTAACATTTTGCTCTGATCATGTCATACCTTTGAGCCATGCAAATATTTTGGACTTTCTCAATCGCTGCTGGGAGGCAAAGATCAATAAATCCTGAAGTCCAGGCACGCAGATTTCTTCAAAAATGTCTGTTTATAATGGGACAGCCCTGTATTCATGCCCCCTTAAAACCTTGATGTATCAAAGCAAAGAATGTGAAGATAACTTGCAAGGAAGAAAAAGATACGAGCCTTAAGCAATACCCTGTCCACATCAAGACAACATTTTGGTTTGGGATACCAGCATAGATCCATCTTGGTCTTGGATTCAGCTAGTCCATCAGGAGACATGAGGACTTCTTAACTTATGATCCCTTGCTGTGAAGCCTGAGTTCTTCTTGCTACTTTGAGACCCATGTGGACATGTTGTTCTCCTGATCCATTGCCAGCTGAACTCATGCATGTGAAAACACCCAACTGCTAGCAGCTTGCAGACGAATGTGGTAAGTGTTGTTCTGTTTACCTTTTTACTATACCGTGTAGTAACAACAGCCTTTAGTGATCATGGGATCTTTTTTTCCTTTGACAACAAGCCACAGTCTTCAGTGGTTTTCTTCATTGTGATCATAATCTTTCTGCACTATGTATTCTAATGGACGTCATGGTATATTGGGTTTCTCTACTGGCTGCCGCCTTTATCTGGAAATAGTCCATCTTCCACCCATCAGTACTGTATGTTCAGACAAAAGGATTATTTAAACATGCTTTCTTTGTTTTGTTTTGTTGCCAATTTAATATTATGTTTGATTAAGCAGTAAATTCTTATGTACAAACTTTTTAACTAGCACAAATCCCAAGTATTTGCAGTCTTTTAGAATCTGCATTTATTTTAATTGCTGTGATTATCTAAAAGGTGTTTTTCAGTATTAAGGAAACTCAGAGAAGGTAATGTATCACACAGCAATACTAGGGAGGCAGTAACGCTATTTTTTCCCAAGGTACCTGTGCTTTGTTGCAAAACCCTGATGCATGGATTTTAAACATGTCTTTGAGAGGTGTGCTTAATTTACAAGGAATGGCTCTGCATTTTACATGTGTACATAGGGAATATACCATTTTGGGAAGAATGTTTTATCTTTCAAGCTTCCATTTAACTTTTATGAAGGAAAAGCTTGTTTGCTGTTTAATTACGTCACATTCTCAAACAGTAGGAACACTGGTAGGGATTTAAACTGTTGCAACTGATATCTCAGCCTTTTGCTAATTTATCCCATCCTATCTACACCACATGTATGGTCTTAATTTTTTCCTGCCTCTACTGATGCGCAGTTTGATTCTTCGTGACCTGATTTAGCTCATTAAATCAGCAGCATTCTGCTGGGCTGGCTTTCTGCTAAACTGAGCGAGCTAGCCAGTCAAAGAGCTGGCTATGTGTGCACAACCCTGAAATTGTTGCAATCTCTGACCTCCAGTGTAAATGTGGTAGAGCTGACTGAATTCACCATGCCCTATGCAGCAGTCAGTGAGCCACCAGTAATCTCTGTTGCACAGGTTTATTTTTAAACAGGAATACAAACTTCTCTTTTAGGAGTCTCTCTATGGAAAAGAAGTGTTAAAAGGGGTGGGCTAAAACCCTGGGTTAATTATAATAGCTCTTGCCTCTCTCCCCCCTTTTGCACATGAGAGAGAGCACAACAAATAGTGTGGTATTTGCCTTACAGGGTTTGTGCCTGAGGCATCCCTTCCAGCGCTCTGACATTTGAAGCTTCTAAGACTTACAAGTGAAGAAAAAGAAAATAGAAGAGAAGTTTGCTGGACTTATCAAGAAATTAGAGGCGTTATGGTGTGGACAAGGTTTCTGCAAGAGAAGAAACAGAAGGCCAGAGAAACAAGACTGACCTTCTCATGACCAAGGAGAAAGCGAAGGAGGGGTAGGCAATAAAGCGGAAGCTGATGGAAGAGTGTAAATCATCCAAGAGCAGAGCCTTGCTGAAAGCTGGAATATTGGAAGCAGAGAAATGCAAAAGCATCTGTTAGAAATAATGAATCAACGAACATCATTATCAGAAGTGCTGTGCATCATCAAGCACCTCCCACAGTGAATGTTGAGCAGTTATTACAGCAGTAGGGCTTCACTAATCCCTGAACATGCTGTTCTACAAATTCTGTTTTTCTGTTTTTTCTACAGGAAACTTAGTTTTGCCAGGTGAAAGCTGTGCTAGAATTATTGTTTTCTTTGAACTGAAAACATAAGCATGGGAGATGCAAGTTCTAACTGAAACATGGGGTTGATGTTAGGCTGCTGTAAATTCTGGGATTGTTGAGTGGCCACCAAGAGAAAAGGCCAGATGAAAAAATTAACTCTGTTTTTGCATAGGTTAGAAATTTAAAAACTGCACAAGATCATAGACAGTAAGTTAGTGAAGGTAATTAAATACACAGAAAACATGTATCTCTTAGGAAGCCACTTTTTGCAAATAGCTGGAAGCTGAGTAAGTATTTGGAAAGATGTATTATGTCAATATCTGCACTGTTGCTCCATTCTGTATTTTTCCTTAGTTGTATATGCAGCTCTGGCCACTCCAAGACGGGATGCTTACCTGGATGGATTGATTTGACCTACTATAGCTGTTTTTATATACAGACTGCAGTTTACCACAATATTTCAGCATTTTAACTTCTGCAAATGGGTTTAGTTTCTTCCTTTCAAAATTGGAAAGGATTGTATTTGTTTAGCTTCCAAGTGAATGTAGGAATCAAGGTTATGTCTTTTCTGTCTTTAAGTGTATTACAGAATCTCTGTCATTACACTATATTGATAATGAATCTACAGCACTTTCAGAAATTCAGTGTCGTATATGAGTGAGGCACAAGAAGTTTTGATGTGTGCTCATTTAAAATAAAAAGGAAAAATTTTGGATTTTTTTGTTTTAGAGAGGGGTCATATTTTTGCAATTGAATTGAATCGAGTGCTGTGTAAAACAAGTAAAATGTAGTTCCTGCACCAAAGAACCTGAGAATTCTATTTAAACATAATACAAAGTGAAGAAAAAATATATAAATATACTTTTTTACTAGCAACATTAATATACTAACTTCTTAAAGTATCAGGTGCATCATTTGTGTTTGGGGCTTAACTTTAATTGTGTAAATATCTTGATGTTTGTTACAAGTGTCAAAAAAACCAAGTGTTTGTTGCCAGTGATTAAAGTTGTATCAAGCTTTAAGTTACAGGAAATTATGTAGTAGGTTGTTCTGCCTTAGAATACCAGAATGGTATTGTATTAACTCTGCACAAGTATTGTGAATACATTATTCCAAAAAGGCTTTAGCTGGAAACAATTACCATTGTACTGAGTGCTGTGCATAAAAGACACTTTCAGTTATTATACAGGTTTCCATCAGTGTGGACCAGCTAAAGAAAGGCACGTTAAGTAGTTTGGTAGTGCTTCACAGAGTCACAGAATGTTAGAGATTGGAAGGGACCTCGAAAGCTCATCCAGTCCAATCCCCCTGCTGGAGCAGGAACACCCAGATGAGGTTACACAGGAATGTGTCCAGGCGGGTTCTGAATGTCTCCAGAGAAGGAGACTCCACAACCCCCCTGGGCAGCCTGTTCCGGTGTTCTGTAACCCTCATTGTGAAGAAATTTCTTCTCATATTTAAGTGGAACCTCCTGTGTTCCAATTTGTACCCATTGCCCCTTGTCCTGTCATTGGTTGTCACCAAGAAGAGCCTGGCTCCGTCCTCGTGACACTCACCCTTTACATATTTATAAACATTAACGAGGTCACCCCTCAGTCTCTTCCAAGATAAAGAGACCCAGCTCCCTCAGCCTTCCCTTGTGAGGGAGATGCTCCTGCAGTGACATCACCATCCCTACCCCAGTCCATTTCTTTACATGAACAACTTTGTCTTTGAGGATGTTTGCTGGAAGAAGAGGTCTTTGTGCCCAACATCAGCATTATGGCATCATGATAGTTTTTTGGAAGTGTATTCTAAATGAAAATAACATTGTAGTGCTATAATAAAAAATATGAGAGCACTGAGTCTGAGGCAGATAAAATGAAGTAGTGGTTTGTATACAGTCTGATGAAAACACGGCTACCCGAGGGTGGTTTCAAAATTTCTAATTTTATGCTTATGAAAGACTAATACTTACAGAAGGAATAGACAGGGAATTTTATATTTGAGATGAAAATTTTTATCACTACACAGCCTGTATTATCTCTTCTTATTAAGCCAAGGAAGTCCAGATGGTGTTAATTCAGAACTTGAAGTACTAAGTGAGAAGTTATTTCAAAGCTGGCAGATATGCACACATCTATATGCAGTGCAGGGGGTTGGTTTACAATGCAATTTGAGGCTAATGGAGTGGGACAAGAAATTGTACTAAAATTTATATGTGTCAATACATTTAAACACTGATCTGGTTTCAAAAAATAACAAACAGTTGTGTAAAGAATAGCAAATCTTGCTAATGACTCTATTTTGGAGAAAGTGCTAAAGATTTATTTTAAAAGTGTAGGATGTTATGATAGCAGATGAAATTCAGTGTTGAAATGTCATCCTTGACAGATGAATGAAAACCTTACTCCATGGGTAGACAAGTGTAAGTGATAAGGCAGCTTTATTAGGCACCATTAATGTCATTGTTCATAGTGTATCATTTTTGGACATTAGTCCCTGTTTTAGGATGCAAACAGTGTAGGATAAATTCATTATTAGAACTTCACTGCTTTCACAGGTATGCTGAGTTCTTATATTCCTTGTTTAAACATTTCTGGGTGTTATAACGATGAGAAGATTAGATTTTGGTATAAGGTAATGAAATTGAAGGCATAGGTTTACTCCTCTCTATAGATAGGCTTTTTCATGTGAACTGTTTCTAGAAACTAGATATGGGATAGTTAGACCATCAGTTTTGGTTTGTCGTGGCAACCAGTGGTGTTTCCTAGAATATGTTGAATCTACTTTTGTAAAGGAATATTTTAAAATGAAAGAAAGCTATGATTTTTGTATCATGCTTGTTAACTACGGAATTTCTTTATAATTTGCAGATTGCTTTTACCAAAACTTTTGTTCAGCATTATGCTTTTATTATGAAAACACTGAAGAAAAGCCATGAATCAGACACAATGTCTAATAGAATTGTGCATATCAGTGTTCAGTTGTTCAGCAATGAAGAGCTAGCGCGCCAAGTAACAGAAGAATGTCAGCTGCTGGACATTATGGTCACTGTTCTGTTATATATGATGGAAAGCTGCCTTATTAAGAGTGAATTGCAAGGTAGGTTAATTTGTTTGTTTGCTTGTTTCCATAGATAATTGATTATTGAAGAAATTTAATCTCTTTCTTTGTTAGTAAATCCACCCCTCAAACCCTTCCAAAAAATGCACAGGATCTAGCAATACATGGTGGAGGCCAAGTCTCAAAATTTCTTAGAAATGTAAAGATAGGTATCAAGAATGATACTGATGTTTTATCCTTTAGTTTGTAGGGTTTTCTTTTGTAATAACGCTATATAGTCAATAATACAAAGAATTATCTTGCAGGTGCTTCATTTGTTGGGTAAAGTGCATAAACACTATTTGTGAAGCTCATTTGAATGAGAAATTATATATGCAAATCAAGACCTTTATTGATTTAAAAATATTTTCAAAGTATTTCACAAGCTGTTTGAAGTATTTTAAATGGTTTTAATTTTTCTCATCTGTGATTGCCTTAGTAAAACTTGATATAATCAGAGGAGAATTATTTAATACTTTGTGAATATAATCATGTGATCAAGCTTTTGGGTGACAGTGGCAATTTTAATTTGAACTAGTGTACACTGTATAGCTTTTCTAGTGAAAACAGCTGTCCTATACTCGTTTTACCTGTCCTCATCTGAACATGGTGGCACAACAAATCTTGCTGACTTCTGTTTTTCACGCTTTCATGTACCCAACAAACTGCAGACCTCTCATCCTTCTTTATCCTACTTTGAATCTGAAAATACTCTCTAAGTAGGCTGATGACTGCTGCCAAATAAGTACCATCAACTTCTGCATGAAATTGTCATTTTTCTTGTGTAAAGTATCTTTTCCCTCTGAGTCCGCTCTTGTGTAGCCTAATACAGAATGACTATAGAAATGGGAAATCCTCAGTCACCTGGCGTAAAGAGTGCCCTCAGTCAGCTGCACTTCAACATGAGAAATATTTCTGTTGTCCTACGCAGATTGCTTTACAGTAGTCAAAGAAATATGTTGCGTCTTTCTCTTTAACAGTTTATATATCAAGTGACGTTTGTAAAATAATGCCATATTGATGGAACATTGCATAAAACTACTTTCAAGTAGTTGTTTTTACTTGTTGGTCAATGTTGGTAGCATTGGTGGTAAGGTTCTGTCATGGATCAGAATTTGCAGCCAAATAGAAAAGGGCTGTGACTCTGATTCGACATTCTCTGAAGAAACTTCCTGGTAATTCACTAGGTAAGCTGGAGCTGCTAAGTTAATAACAACAGATATATTTGTGATAGATTAATGAGAAAAGATTTATCCCTAGAGCAGCTATCCCAATATGTGAAGTGGCCTGTTTCCTTTCCCCAGCACCAGTGATTTGTCTTGGCTAATACTCTTATCATGGAATATGTCCAGTGCTTTTCAACGTTTTCACAACATTTCCTCCTCACTGCTTTATATATACGAGGTGTTGAGCATAGTTGTTTAATACAGATTTAATAAAACACTCTTTTAGGGTTTTTTCTCTCTCATGTTCTCCTAGCCTTCTTTTCCATTTCTGTGGGCTTGTATCTTGTGCATAGTTCAAGGTATCTCTTAGGATGCTGGAAGTAGTTAAAAATCTGTGCTGGTGAGATAAATTGAGAAAAATTCTGTTTGTGCAACTAATGCAAACAAGTAGGTTGTTTAGTAGGTGAATGAGACAAAGTGTACAAATCCAGCAAGTGGGTAGATGGAGAAAACACACTGGAGAAGAGAAAGGAGAACACTGGGCAGGAATTGTATCTGCTAAGGAACATTTAGTTTGCCTTGCTTACGGGTCCTGATTGTGTTTTACACAGCTGACACCCCTTAAAAGTACACAGTTCATTAAGGGCATTTGTGGCTGCCAAGTGACAAACAGTGTGCCTGAAACGGAGTTGACCTAGGAGCTGTGTTGGTACCAGCTTTGAAAATGTTACTAGCTCACCTCACTGCTCACGTGGGAATGGACGAGGAGATGAAGTAGCATGCAGATGATAAAACTGGCTGCCTAGGAATATCTATGTCCCTATGCTCTTAGACTTTTTTTCTCTCTATCAGCACCTTCCTCCTGCTGAACTTTTCATAGGAGAAGAATTTATACCTCAAAGAAACAATTTGGTAATGGTTCCTCCTTTAAAACAAACAAAACCAAAACACAAACAAAACAAAAAAAAAGCAACAACATCAAACCCCAAACAAAAACAACAAACACCACACCAAACCTCTTTTCCTTTGACCCGCCTTATGTTAACACTGGCTTGGGGAGTACTCTGAAGAAGAGGCAATGCCACTGCCGATTCGAAGTGACTCTGGATTTGTCTAATCTAAGCTGGGGCAGAGAATCAGCATCATGTAACTGTTGGCTCTTTGCAAAGTCCTTCAGCAGGTTCAGGCAGGGCCGACTGAGATGTTATCCTGTTCTTGCATAGGCTGTGTGAGCACATGGGAACCAAGGAGCTGAACAACCAGACCTAGTTTCCTTTCTTCTCAGGTGTACCAGATAACAAGAGAGAGATGAAAGAGTATTTGATCAACTGTGGCACAGGAGGTTGAGAAGCGATGCAGAGTGCTTCTGGCTCCCTGTTCCTTCCAGTGCTTCCATGTAATAGATTGGAGTCAGTTTTAAGAAATGGAGGTCTATATTACCTTATGGTGACAAGAAGATACCTGTTCATAGTTGTGTGCAATTTAAGCAGCATATGTATCAGTCTGAAATCTGTTACATTTTTCTGACTGCTGTATTCTTGGGTAGTAAAACTTGTCAAGATCAAAAAATTGTATGATTTTGAGTTAGAAAACCTGTTGACGTAACAGGCAGAGTATTTTTTTCCTAATACAAACAAACCAACAAAATAAACAGCCTCAGAGTGACACCAAAAAAAAGTATTTTCTTCCGTAGTTACAACGAAGGGGAGGAGAAAAGCTTACATATATACCAAAGGGACCACTCCAGGTACAGATGTGCCTTATCAGCCAGAGTCTGGAGTTTCTTAATAATGGTGTCTTTTTAGCTGTGGCTGTGCTGTACTGCTTAAGACCTTTGCACTGTGTAAAGGGTAACTACAAGGGCCCCTCAGTGCATTTGAACTGGACAAAAACCAAGGCTGATGGTCATCAGAGGCAAATTTTCTTTCTCTGTTTGTTTGAAATAGAATGGTGACTGACAGATGGGTGCTGGAAGTTACCTCCCTTGGATTGTGAATCCAGGACCAATCCTGTTTCCTTTCTAGTCTTTCCAAGAATCCCTCTTATGAAAATCAAATAAAGAGATATATTTGACAGCTGTAGAGGACGTACTTCTGTGATTCAGGGAGGGACACATCTACCCCTGCCCCCTCCGCCCCATTTTTTTTCCTTCCCTTTTTTTGGGCACCTTCTCCCGCCGTAGTCTCAGGAAGGCTGCATAAACTCCATCTCTGTCTCAGATTCAGAGTGGAAATTCTTTGCTCTCCTTCTCAGACTCAACATGCCAGTTTAGATTTTGATTACCAGATTCCTGTTTGAATGCTGTAAGGTAGCTTACTTGCTGGAAGTCTGTCAAATTCAAAATAGATTTCAGATGTTCATAATAGTAATTATTTTGTTTGGTCTTTTTATACCTGAGAGTATTCAAAAAAGGTATTGCTGTGATGGTTTTACTAATGCGCTGCTTTTCAAAGGTTGCAATACTGTTCAAAGTATGTCTCTCTTTCTGAGTGGGATCTATGTTGATCAGTCCATGATGAGAAAACAGTCTCAGGTGCCACAGAACAACCATTCTTCATTTCTGCAGTTTTCTCTGGGTGTGTCTGATCGCAACATTACAGTAATACCTAATTGTTATTTTTGCATTATCTTGTAACATTATTTTAAAATTACAACAATAAGGGGAAAAAAGTACTACTTTATTTTTTCTTCCCCATGTTTTTTTCTTTTTTAAATCTAGATGAAGAAAATAGTTTACATGTTGTAGTGAATTGTGGGGAAGCACTACTGAAGAATAATACTTACTGGCCCCTCGTTAGTGATTTTATAAACATACTTTCACATCAAAGTGTGGCAAAGAAATTTTTGGAAGATCACGGTCTTTTGGTAACATGGATGAATTTTGTATCATTCTTTCAAGGTATGTGCCTTTTATAACCGGTCCTAATAGAAGGATGTTAAGACAGCTTAATGTTTGCAGTAGCAAAATCCTTACATTGCTATATTTAATTCATTAGCGTTCTCATAAGTCTGTATTCCTGGAAGAGAACAGTATATTCTAGAAAACAGATTTGCAAATGATCTAATGGATCTTGGTCTTGTGTGGACTAGTTAAAGAGCAATTGCATCACACTTGACTGAGATTCATAGTGCCTGAATTCTCAGGATGTGCTTAAAGTACAAATCATAACTTGTGCTCAAGTGTTTTACTGGTGACATTCTACATTTAAACACTGGGTAAATTAATCTGATAAATCTGGATCTTCTTCTAAGTGCTGCTGTGAATAAACTTTTTTATTATTAAAAAAAAAAAAGGTGAACTTTTCAGTACTGATAAATGTTCTACCTAGAAAGAGGACCAGATGTTTTCCATCCAAATGTTCTTATTGACTAAGCGAGGTTCAAAGTAGAAGGACTGCAGTCCATGTTAAGGTTACCTGAACAGCAAAGAATGCAGTTACAAGCCAATCTAGAGCTATTGTTCTTTTCTGCTCTACTTATGTTCAAATTTTGATTCTTGTTCTCATATCTAGCAGCGCAATTATGGATAAGATAGGTTGTTATGCTTTGTGGTTTTTTGTCTTAACAGGTGTGTGAATGTTTAACACTAAAAATACTGCATTCCACTTAGTCCTGGTTAAATATTTGGTTTTATAACTCTGCTTAAATCTTTGAAGGTATGAATTTAAATAAACGTGAATTAAATGAGCATGTGGAATTTGAATCACAGACGTACTATGCTGCCTTTGCTGCTGAGCTGGAAGCCTGTGCCCAGCCAATGTGGGGTCTTCTGTCACACTGCAAAGTTAGGGTAAGACTGACATTTCTCTGTCGTTATTCTGGAATACCAAATCTGAAAGGTCTTTTTTGTGTTTTGTGTTTGAAAGGACTTGGGTTTTGCTGTCTTTGTCTACCAAACACATAAAACTGTGATCAACTCATATTCTGTGTATAGTGAGTGTAGAACTCGAGCTTTTATCTAACTTACTGTCTCTAGAACTGGCATTACAAGTTCACGATGTGTACAGTCATCCATAAGACTGTACATATGGAAAAACTTCCAATCTGATGACGAACTTGATAAATGTCTTTGAGTCATTCTGCCTTTGTTTGGTGGGAAGGGAGATGCATAAGTTAGTGGTTATAATGTTGATTGTGTCTGCATACAGACACTTCATTGTGATGGGGGGTGGAGTAATTTATGGGTTTGTGTTGTTCTGCTAACAACCTGAGGTGAAAGTCTCTGAGGTTCTCACATCTCATCGTCTCCTAACTAGAGCAAGGAGTTGTTACTATTTGTTAGACTGTAAGTTATATCAAGTTATAGTGAAAATTGAATCCATCAGCTTATCAAAATACTGAACATGTGGAAAAACTTACTTGTTATTTTTATGAAATAAATACTTAACTTAGAAATTAGCTTGTTAAGTTATGTAGTAGCATCCATGGGGCAGTATTACTTGAATTGAACTGTGCAGTTAAAAGATGTGTGTCAGCATACCATGCAATTTTAAACCAGTTTCAATCAGGCAGTTGCAAAAGCCTTTCCATGTTGTAAGTTATACTGATACATTATGAATATATCAGTTTATGAGTCTAAATTATCTTTTGAAAACTGAATTGCAACTTGTCTTTTTGAAGTATTCCTTTTTATCTTGGGCATGGGAAGGTCTGCCTTTTGTTTAAGGCCTGTATGATTCCTTGCTCTGCCTGTCAGCTTGTCAGTCATGTTTTCACACCCATGTTTGTACCCTTTGGTCATTCTCAATAAATCTGAAAGTGTTTTGGAAATTTCATAGCATAACTGTTGTAGTTGTTTAATGAAAGCTGAAGGGTGGGCAGAGATTCCAGCTCGCATCCCACAGGAGAGGGAGAGCTGCTGGAGCCTGTGTGGGTGGGGCAGCAGGATGGGACCGTGGCTGTTGTGTTTCCTGAGGAGAAAAGGTGTCGATGGAGCCTGTCAGCACTTGCACAGCCTCTGGCTGGCCTAAGCCCTGCTGGCTTTCACACCAGAAGTGTGTCAGAGTTATCCTAAGACTGTGAGGCAGGACTGGAGTCTGTGTTTGGAAGGGAAAATTAAAGGAAAAGTTCATGATGAAACGAGGCTTTGTGACTTCCACTGATCATAGAGCAATTTTGTTTAGCTTCCCTCCTGCTTTCCCTTCTTGCACATCACCACTTCACTCCTGGAGGGCAATGTACAGCTCTAGTCTTGAAATACGTGATTTAATCTAAAATATATTATAGTTTTAGGGCATTGTTGCAGAGTTACACAAACATAACAAGGTTTGCTTATGGGTAAAATCTATGCAGTATTGTGTTATTGTTGCATTTCAGATGCATTGTGTGAGTCAACTGTAAGGACCTTTCAGTAGATAAAACTTAGAGGACATTAGCCATTCCCTTTCGTTGCATGGAAATACTTTGCTTTTATGATTACATCTATAATTCTTTTGCAAAAATAAATGGATAAATTATAATTGCCTTAATTCTCACCATTGAAATGATCATCTTTTAGAGTAACAGTGAAGCCATTTTAATACTCATTAATTTCCATGTGATGAGGGCATAAATCATGTAATGTAAAAATATTATTGAAATATTTATTTCTAGTAGGAAAACAGCACCACTTACTTAAAACTGCTTTGGCTCGTGTAGTACACTGGTTTCTCTTATTGCAGGAAACGCAGGAATACACACGAAATGTTGTCAGATACTGCCTTGAAGCGCTGCAGGACTGGTTTGATGCTATCAACTTTGTAGATGAGGTAAATATCCTTAGTGAACTTAGGCAAAGTATTGTGAAAATCTGATAAAACTTAAAAGGTGATACACTACTTCTCCCTCACCCACCCTTAATTGAAAAAAAATGATTGTCTTGCTGAAATTAGAGTTTCTAGTTAATAGTTGCGATGTTATGTCCTAGGATCCTTTATTTGTAGAGTCTTGGTGGTTTAGATTTGCTGGTAAGCTGTGTGAGTGTTAAAAGCAGTGCTAGTGTTCTGCTGTATGAAGAGCTGAAACAATGGCAAAACAGAAGTGCTCCTCTGATGCGGCAGTGGAGCCTGCTTTGCCACCTTAGCAAGCAGTACTCCCAGTCCAGAGTGTCATTATCTACTGGGGGCTTATTAAGAGATTCACAACAGCTGTCTGATTATGGGAAATTTCTGAATCCTCGGAAAGTCCAGGGGAATTAAGTAATGGTAGGTTAGTGGAAAGTCCACCAAATGAAGACATGCAAGATACTGTTCTTGGTGGTTGTGATGAAGATAGTGCAGGTTTGGGTTTTTTAATATATGGTATTAAAATATCTTTGTTTCACTTTCAGCCAGCTCCTAACCAAGTTACTTTTCATTTGCCACTGCACCGTTACTTTGCCATGTTTTTAAGTAAGGTAAGCACATGTTTTAGTCACACAGAAGATGGATATTCACTGTTGAGTGTGATTGTTCTGTACACCATGTGCTTGCTTTTGTTTCTAGGCTGTCAAGTGCCAAGAGCTAGATCTGGACACTATCTTGCCAGATCAGGAGATGCTGATGAAACTAATGATTCACCCACTTCAGATTCAGGTACAGACAGACTTCTGACTTCGATGCAGATATAAAGATATACAACAAAAAGTAGTTGTTCTCCGCTTCATTTAATCCCAGTTATTTAAATCTATTTCAAAGTATTTAACAAAGTGGCATGTGTCTTAATTGTGGAGTATCAAAATAGGCAATATGTGACAATAATAACTAGAATATATTTAGTAGGTAGGATAAATTATCTTTTTTTTTTTCTTCCTATTTCCAAAATTAAATATGAGGGATTAGTTATCATACTCTGAGAAGTATGATAATAATATTCACTGTAGCACTTTTAAAAGGGTAGGAAGAACAAACCTTTTGAAGACATGGAATTGCATGTTCATGGAATTGCTACCAATGGAGCACAAGTTGAGAAGCAACGTGAATTTTGAAATTTCGTATTTTAAATGGAGAGTGACTTCAAGAACAGATGCATTCTGCAACATTTTTTTAAAATTTACAGATATATATTTATTTGTATGTAGGTGGTAGTGAGCAATATTTGTAATCACTGCTTTTATATCTAACTTCTTGTTAACCATGATGCCTTCATCTTTGGAGTACTTTTCAATATTTTAACAAGTAAATTAATCACTTCATTGGCTTTGATCACTTTCATTGTCTGAAATGTGTTCTCATATGAGAGTATGGTATCTGTTTAATAAACTTGCAGTGTTTTCTTTTCATTCTTCACTCCCCAGAAGAAAATAAGTATAAAAAAGTATGCTTTTATATAAAGATGTAGATCTGCTAACACTGACCTGAATAGCTGAATATCCCCAAAATGTTTGTAAATTTTTATTTCATTTTACTTTCCTTGAACAGGCGAGTCTTTCTGAAATTCACAGCAACATGTGGGTTAGAAATGGTCTACAAATTAAAGGACAGGCCATGACTTATGTGCAGTCTCATTTCTGCAATTCAATGATAGATCCTGACATTTATCTGCTGCAAGTAAGTTATGTTTTCTGAGAAGCCAAGCCAATGCTTGTTTACAAACAAACTACTGAATAAAATAAATTTATTCTCTTTCCGCAGGTCTGTGCCTCTAGGCTGGACCCAGATTATTTTATTTCGTCTGTTTTTGAAAGGTAAGGTTAAAAGATGAATGCTATTGTTCAGTGTTGTGCTAACTGTTGACTAATTTATGCTATGTGAGAGAAAAGATGCGTATTTGATACACATCTTCAGTTGTTCAACTCTGCCTTGCCAAAACTAACACTTGCCTAAGGGCTCTACTGAAGGAGGTATCTCAAGGTATACTCTTCATTTAATACACAATTGGCTTTTGATTTACAGTTCAGTGGTGAAGCTTTAGACATTTGTTTTCTGAGCATCTTTAGGGCTTTTTGAGTTTTACGTGTGTTTGTATACAAGCTTTCAGGGTATGGCAGGCTAAACAAGTAGATCAATAGAGCTGAAACAGAAAGGATGCTTCTGCTTTTCAGAATAGAATAAAATCAGGCTTTGAAAACAGATTATGTTTATAAATGTGAAGTGTTTTCATATAGGACATCCACAGATAGTTAAATAAAAATCCAAATTTAAAAACAAGAGGGTTTGCATATCATTGCATTATATGCATTTCACTTTGTATTCATTTTGGATTGTTGTGAATTGTATTCTGAGTTTATCAGTACATTTCACATTGGTGTTTTAATGTTGGATAATGATGTTTCTGACTTTACTCTTTGCTATGCAGATTTAAGGTGGTAGATCTATTAACAATGGCATCGCAGCATCAAAATACAGTTCTTGATTCAGAGCATGAAAGGTCCATGTTGGAAGGAGCCTTAACATTTTTGGTCCTTCTATTAAGTCTTCGTTTACATTTAGGTAAGAATCACTGCTTTAGAAATACTTGTATGTAAATAACACGCCTGTTCATTTATATTCAACATTTAGTAGCTACCGTTAAAATGATTAGCTATATAGTAACTTAAAGCATTCAATACTTGAATGCTGAATTTTACTCCTTTACTGAATTTTAATCCTTTATGAGTTAGAAATAGACATAATACATAAAAATGGAGAAAAATAGATTTAATAGAAGTGAGTGATTTATGTGTGTGATCACATTAAGATACTTTTTCAGAAAGACAGCAGTTTTAGTTTGTATCTATGTTTTCTGACTGAGGTTGTGTTTCTTACAACGTTTGTGTCCCCACCCCTCTTTTTTGCTCTATTTTTATAGCACTGTATCATTTCTTAATGTTTGTATCAAGTTTAACTTGCATTTAATGCCAAATGTATGCTGAATGCGGGTTTTAAAATCATTCTATTTTAATGGCTTTTAAAATTTTATCGTTCTAGGAATGACAGATGATGAGATCCTCAGAGCAGAGATGGTAGCCCAACTCTGTATGAATGACAGGACACACAGTTCATTACTGGATCTCATATCCTTGGAATATATTAACTAATGTGCATGAATGAGACTGACAGGTACCTAGATAGTAGTGGGATTTTGGAGCTTGAACATGTTTTCAGCGTACATAATTATAACAAATTGTGTAAAGGTGTATTTGTATATACTTAGCAGCAAAGGCACTTGCTCCAGCTTTGGTTATTCTTACAAAATACACGATAACTTGTCATAGTTTGAAGTTTGCCCTTTTTTAAATTATTTTTTTAACACTACAAAAGTCTTTGAGGTGTGAGGTGAAAAGTCTGTTTTCAAATGACATTGTAGAAAGTTTAACCAAGCTTCACCTCGTTTGGATTTGAGCCTTTGATTATTGCTGATTTTATGGCAGTATTAAAAAGAAGCCCCTCTACACTATATTTGCTTATTGTATCAATAGTTGAAAATACAAATAATAGCAGTTCTGAATGTTGCTTTGAAATTAGAGTGAAATGCATGTGTTATGGGGAAAGTGTCTTACCTGAAGAAGAGGAAATTCTAGGAAGTCATTTTGTGCAGTGGTGCGATTCGTGTCCGGTACCTAACAGCTGAATACAAATACGCATGTTTTACCGCTGTCGGTGTATTGGGCTGTTTAGGCAAATGAAATAGCTTGTGGTGATTAACCAAAAGAGCTTGCAGTCCAGGGATGGTAGGCATTGAGCAAAAATGTTAGAATTTATAAAGATAGGAAAGGAGTAGATTGAGAGTTACAAATACTTAATAAGAATTATTAATTACGATATGACATAATAATTCAATCACTTAAGATGTAAAATTAGCAAATTGCTCAAAGCACTTCACTTAAGTGAATCACTTAACTATGTAAAATAAGTGAATAAATTGTACAAGCAATTACTTATCAGTAAGCAGAAATTTCCTCATTTGTATTTGCTGCTTGTGATTTGGGATAATGTCAGTAGATCAATGAAGTATTGCTACCAAAAATGAGAAATAGCCAATCCAAGATGGAGAATTACTTACTGTGTTTATGGATCCCAAGCTATTTACTTGCTTTTTCTGTGCTTAGCTGTAAATGCAAAATACTCTTGCTATGAATAGAGCCAAAGTGTTAGTTGATAAAGGCAAGTACAAAAACTTTATATACACTACAGATCGTAGATTTTATTTCTCATTTAATACTTAACTCTTGAGCCAAGCATATGGACATTGGCTTGCTTTAAAATGTTTGATAACCTGGCTAGAAGGTTTTGATTCACTTCAGTAATAGTTATTGTTCCAAAGCAGTTGGAGCATACAGACCTCTGGTGGTAAACACAGCGCACTGCTGAAATGTAGCCTCTGAAATGAGTGGGAAGTAAAATGCTGTCCTCCAACTAAGTTAACTTTGTTTTCCTTAACACAAACTTTACATTCCAGAAAACCCCAACCCCAAAAGTGGTATTATTCCAGGAAGCTTAAGCTTTGAATCAGTCTTGTCAGCAGTTGCTGATTTTAAAGCTCCTGTTTTTGAACCTGGAGGTTCCATGCAACAAGGAATGTATACACCGAAAGGTACAGTAATTGATGTCATCTTATACTCAGTGGTAAGATGCTTAAAATAAGGTTGTTTATTCGTTTGTTTTTTTCTTTTTAAAAAAATCAACCAAGCAAAAGCTAAACACACACCAAAAACCAAGCCACCAAACAATGATAAATCTACCCCACAAAACAAACAAAATCATCTCCATGAAAACCCCACAAAGCTTGTTTGACTTGTTCATTATTGCCTATTGCTTATTTGTTAGTAGTCTTTAATAAATTCATTTTGATCTGGAGTGAAAATGAGCTTCTCTGTTCATCAGTTATCCTTAGAAAGCAAGGGAAAAATGGAGAACTGAAAAAATACATCACTGATCTGCATACTTAATCATTTGTGTGTTTGTTTGTTTGTTTTTTTTTTTTTAAATGATGTACTTTCGGTAGAGTTTAGAACTCTTTGCATTAGTGAGGTGTCAGTTGTGAAGACATTTTCCACATTTTGATTATTAAAGATATCATGATACGTAATTCTTTCTTTTATGTTGATTAACTGTCTTAGTAGCCTGTAGCATTTTTCCCAGTCAATAGTGAGGGTCTAGAACAAGCTTCAGACTAGACGGGTTACAGAATATTGTTCTAAAATTCTACAATGCATACAGAGCAAAAATGATAGATTTCTTCCCCTGACCAGCTTGTCATCTAAATTTGGCTCAGTGTAGTGTTGGTATATCAAAGGAGAGGAGGAATTTGAGAACCCAGTGTTCCATTGCTGTTTCCTGTCACTGAGCAGATAAGCCTGTAGGAATCTGAAGTGCTCCATGTGCTCTGGTTGTGCTTCAGCTCATGGCAAAGCTGAAGAGGGATTAAGTCCTGCCTCGTGTGTGTACCTCCCTTGAGAACTGGAGAAGTTGGGGTCCGACAACTTTGAAACCATTTGGTTTGTAGGCTGTGTTCTATCATGGATTTCTCTGTTGTTGTTAATGTAGAAACTAATACTGTACTGACTTGTTTGCCAGTTTTTATACTGGGAGGTTGATTAGTCAATGAAGCTCTTACTTTTAAACAAATGAACAACCAGTGAAGCAATTTTGTGAAACCAGAGTTTTTGGAATTGATCTGTTCTTGTTCCTTGATGTGTAATTAGGCAGCTTAACACCTGTGTATTTCAATAACTTTATTTTAATGTTTTATAAACTGCATTTTCTTAAGTCATGTCTGGTTTCTGGAACTTGTGACACTCTGGTCTTTTTTCATAACACAGTGTGAAGATAATTGTAATTATAACACTTGATATTTAGGGAACCTGATGCTAGATTCTAGGATTTTTAGGGGTCTTTTTGGTGTTTGGTTGTGTTTTTTTGACATAGTTTACCTCTGGAATAGACTATTTATCTTAACTTTTTTAAAGTATCTAATCTATAGCAGTGAATACTGAAGTAATTTGTAACACTATGCAGAATTCCTTTTTCTTAAAGTAATAAAAACCTGAAAGAGCTTCTGCAGGAGTAAAAGACAGCATGGTTTTCTTTTGTACTATAGGCTTTTAAGTGTCTATAATCCATATAGGTTCTCCAAAATGATGGTGATATTCCAGTTGCTCTTAAGAATTGTAGTTTGTGGCCTTTCACAGTTTAAGCAAATCACATAGAGGTCTCTTCTCCCTAATCCCTTATTTCCCTAAATTTAGGGGAAAAACCACTTTCTGCGATTGCGGAAGCCCCAGATTTTGCTTCCGTTAAACATCGGTTAAAAGAAAACAAAACCAGCTTCCAAAACCAGGACATGGTTCTTGTCTGTGGACTCGTTTGCTGAAGATGAGCTGTGTGTATTTCTGATACTCCCTGAATGGCTCCCTCAGTCATTTTTCATTATTTTGCATTAACAGTCCAAACAAGCTTGGTCTGTGCTTCAGACTGCAGTAGTAAACTCTGTCCAGAAAACATGAATTTTTCATGAGCTAAGTTTGATCCTCTTTCAAACATAATAGAAACTATGCCAAGCGTTCTCTCAGCAGCTTGGGAGGGTATCTGTAGAACTGTTGATGTTAGCAGGGGTTAATAGGTGTATAGACCACATGTGTTCCTGCCTGGGGGAAGGTAATCTCAAAAGCCTGATAAAGCTGCCTACTTTTGTCTGTGAAAACTTTCTGAAGCATGTTGTAAGCACTTGTGTTGTGTTACGCCTGCTGGTGGAGCTAAAATTCTGTATTCGCTGGTTTTCTTCTTCCTTTGATGGGATCAGTGAATCTGGCCATCGTGTTGCTGTGTTGCAGGAGCTGAACATTTCCAAACAATTCATAGAACGAACAGCTTCCTTTGGCTTTAGGTTGGAAACCTAGAGTGTTTGTTTTTTTTTAATGACTTGTAAATAGGAAAAAAAAATAGGAGTTAAGTGGGATATCTTTACAGTTTGGGTTTTTCTGTTTGTAATTGCTCTGTAAAGCCACTCTGGGTGTTACTTTAGAGTTACTAAATTAAATGAGGATAACTTAACATTTTAATGCCAAAATAATGCATAGATAGATATTCATTATTAAACAAAGGTACGTTTGTAAAGGATTTATCACAAACATTACTTGGTAAGAAACTTGGCCATTTGTGACTGAACAAAAAATAGTGGTGTAGTCATTTGGCTCATTGCACTTAATAGTTAAATATCGCCTACCTGCTAACAGCTCTGCAGACTTTACTTCCTATTTTCCAGAGGGCTTGCACTGAGTGAAAAACAGCTAAAACCTTTTCTTTCCATGTACTTGTAAATTAAAAAGAGCAAACCAAGAGGTGTACAGAGAAGGTGTATTTTAGGACTACCTTCATATACTTACAATTGGATAAATACATTAACTTACGTTTAAATTTTTTTTTTTAAACTCAGCATGTGTTACAAGTGTTATTTTATCAGAAATATGTGGTTTTTCTCTTTTATCCCACGTTGTCAACTATTATGTAATAGAAAGGAAAGCTAGAAGATGCTTAAATAAAGCTTGTTGCTAGAAAAGATCTATTGCCTTATTTGATTTTTAATTTTTTGTTTTGGAGCTAAGAAAAATATTTTTGGTGAAATTTTTATATCTTGATAAGTAGTCATAATTATTATTGTAGTAAGTATTATTAGTAAGAATTAGCAAAAATTACTGTACTTTTCTGAAAAAAGATAAAAAAATCTAATAGAAAATTATGTAATTAAGGGGAATTAAGGATAATCCAGAACAAGTTGTAAGGTCTATAAAGAGAATTTTAACATGTGACTTCTTTAAAACAACAGCTGAAGTCTGGGATAAGGAATTCGACCCTGTCATGGTAATACTTCGAACGGTTTACCGTAGAGATGTGCAGTCTGCAATGGATAGATATACAGCATTGTAAGTTGGATCATTTTTGGAAATGTAATATAGTATTGTTGCTCATTGCAGAATACATTTTTTTGTTTTCACTGTCTGGTAATGCTAATAGTGTTATTTGTGTTTTCAGGCCCCATATTTGTCATTGAGGTTACAAGTTTACAGGCAGAATCGGGGTTTTGGTTAGCTTAGTCTGTTACTATGCCATAAATGTTTAAAAATAAATCTGGAGTGCCACAGACAAAGTAGTGGATGTCTTCACAGCTAAAAATACTTAACCAAAAGTTAATGTTTAGAAATCAGTTCAAAATTACTTGAAGAAAGCAACCGTATCTACTTTTATTTTACACTTAGGTACATGATGCACAGTACCATATTCTGTGTTTCGAAATTATTTTGAAGACAGTGTGGGTTTTTTTCTATGTATTCACCTATGACAGAAAACACGGGTGAATTAAATTTCTGATTTAAATACAGGAAAAACACTTTAGCACCCTCTTAAGTTCTAAGAAACAAGATGATTTGGTCTTAACACTGTCCCTTAACATTCCATCCATGTCTAGTGTTTCCTAGCGTTGCCTATAATCCATTCCTACAGGTGTGACATTTCTGTGTTGGATATCTGACTAATGTGGATTTGGGTGGAGTGAAAAGTTTTTCATCTCTGTGTGACTCTTAAAATAAAATTCAATTCTTAAATTCATAGCTTAAGTTCATAACAGTAATTAAAAATCCATTTCACTTTACAAGTAAAGGTCATTTAAATCAGTGGTAATCCACAGAAAAATAAGACTGGATTCAGCTTGTGTATGCATTTTTGGAATGCTGCTTAAATATATTAAATGGCATAGAAATGCTCATCAATGTGGAAGTTGATCTAGATAAAAAGAATGCAGGATAGGTATATATAGCAGTGGCAGGTGTTTATGTTACTGCAGTGTTTAACAGAAGTCTCATCTGTTTCAACAGTTTAAAGCAAAGTGGTAAATTCCCTGGGAACCCATGGCCTCCTTATAAGAAGAGAACACCGCTACATCCAAGTTACAAAGGTCTCATAAAGCTTTTGCACTGTAAAACCCTGCACATTGTGCTGTTCACACTTCTTTACAAGGTACAGTCATAATTCTCATTAAATTCAGTATTTTACTTCCACTTTTTTAGAACAGGAGTTTTTATAAGCATGATTTTTGAATAGGTTATTTACAGTAGTCAGGTTCTAATTTATATAATTTTTTGTTTGATTTCTTTTCTAAATATAGTATGAGGTTTTTCTACCACTTTCATCTTTTTTGAAGAGTACATTCATCAGAAAATGAGACTTTGAATCTTTGTCTTTGTTTTTGGAATAGTGCTTTCAAACCAGCATGCTGCAGAGGCAGATGAGGGACTATAAAAAGTGGTTTGATTGAGTAGTGCTTTTCCTGGGCATGCTCTCCTTTTCTACTTTTTAAAGTGCTTCCAGCTCCCCTAAAGTTTTGTTTCACTGTGCAACACCTGTTGTTAAGTATCGTAATAACTGTGATATTCACAAAGAACCAGGCTTATTCCCATGGAGTTGTATCAGCTGATTTCTTTCTCTAATGAAGTATCATATAAGTTGTCAGTGTATCATTAAGATGAGTGAAGATTTTATCTGAATTCATTCAATAGATGTCATCCTTATGATAGAAAAGGACTCTTTCTAAAAAGCTTCATATTGCTTACAAATTAATAACTTCAGTAAACTATAGCTTTTGCTATGTAATCAGTGCAATTTTAAAAATCTACTTAAACAATATAAAATACAAAAAAATTTCTGTTTTACTACTGATTCTTCCTTACCCATAACAGAATGAGACATGTTATGGTGAAGACTGAATTGAATATGCAGAAACTATTGAATGAAACTTTTGGAAGCTCAGTAGTACAACATCTTGACCTGGTTGGTCAAGGTTTTCTGTTGTCAGATGTCTAGTTCCTTATCTTGCCAAAACATAACCAATGGCTGACATTTATCATGCTGAATGGCTGTTCTGGCATGAGTTTCCAGGACGGAAGGACAAAATACGTGCCCTTTTCCCATGTTTTAAAGGTTCTTTTGTCAAGATTCTGGACCTGAATTTAGCCAAACTGTAGACATTGCATAGTCACATTATTTGCGTGTTCAGTGGCTGTTTATTTTATTCTGTTAACTGTTGAAGTCCAAAGCAAGTCAGCCCCACACCAGGGCCGATAGAACGTTGTCCAGAGAGCAGTACCTTGTTTCTCAGTGATTTCCGTGATCTTGGCCAGAGACGCTGCTGTGTGCAGTATGTTTAACCCTGCTCACCCCCGGCCTGCTGCAGGGGCTGGGATGCCTGAGCGCTGCAGAGTGAAGAACAAGGCTGGGATGCGGCAGTATGATATGTAGCAGAGGCTGGGGAAGGAGCATATCCAGAGAAAGTTCTGAACAGGAGACTTATAGGAAGGCTGCTGAAGGAAAGTGGACCTTGACATTATGTATAAGATGAAATAATATGTCAACATGGAAGAAAAATGGAGAAGGAATGCATCATCTTTTACCGTCTTGCTCATTGTTTGGGTTTTTTGGTGTTTTTTTTCTGTTTGTTTTTTGGGGTTTTTTTTGGCCATTCTTCCTCTTATTCCATTAAGAAGCTTTATCTTGAGAATCTTTAACATTTCTGTGTTGCTGTTTTAGCTGGAATGCTGAATACATTTCTACGAGATTTATGGATGGTAGAAATCATTTACTGATTTCCATGGGTTGGCTTAAATTATATTTTGTCTATTTGTGAAATTTTGCCAATTTATGACAGCTTTTATACCTCTTGACTTGTGGGACTGGCTACAGAAGAACAGTAAACTACATTTGACAATTTGACTTTTCAGAATTGTTAGTCAACATGGCATTTGATTCTCACTGGTGTATCTGCACATATTTTTCATATTAATGTAATACTGAATGCCTCTTTTAATTAAATCATCCCCATAATCTCAGATTTTATTTGATATGTTCAAATTGGCTGCTCAAGCATAATTTAGAAAAGCTATTGTAAAACAGTATTTGTTTTAACAACTTTTATCTCTCTCTTTCTAATGGGTGTTATCCACATAGGAAATTTGGCCTGTTCAAAACCAAATTGTATTTAAAACTTTACTAGGCTATACTCTAAAACTATTCATTTCTAAAGTAACCTGTCTACAATGAAATTTTAAACATATTTTCTCATCCATTTTTTTTGTAACTTGTAATTTCGTGCTATTTTCTCCCCTCTAATTCAGAATACTCTCAAGAGGAAAGTTGTCCTGCTTTTTAATTTCAGCAGCACTGGTCCTTCCTCTCAAAGCATTGAAAGCTGTTTTAGAAGAAAGATAGGGGCATTTATTAATTTAAAGATAAGGTTATTTGTTATTTGTAATTAAAAAAGATTATGTGAAGCTGGTTGTGAACTGAATTCACATTAACCCTTCTGGTGTTCCCAGTTATCCAAGTGTCACTTGTAGGACTAGCAACTCCTGAGGCCTTACAGTGCCTTGTCCCATGAGAAAGGAGGGTGCTGGTGCTGGTGCTGGCCAGGTGCAGCTCTGCTTGGAGCTGACAGGAGTGCCATCTGTGCAGCTTTGCCTGGCACTTCAAGTGCTCTTAAGGTAGATCACAGCTTGAACTAGGAACAATTGTAAGGGACAGGTTTGTTTGACTGGAAAGAGATGTAAAATGAAATTTTACTCTTCTGCTGGTGCTCAAAAGTTAGTTTTTTCTAAACATCAAAAATAATTTTTAATCCTCTTTAAAAAAATACATATATATATATATAAACTGAAGAGTCCAGAGTGTATTATCCAGAACACTCTTTCTGTATGTTTAGATATATTGAAGTCTTAATAGGCTGAATGGAATAATGATTTCCTGTCTTCTAAATACAACACTCCTGTTGATCCATCACATCCAAAATCGTATGTCTTATTTTGTACTAGTGTATCATTACTGTTATTGGAGAGCTATATTAATGTTATTACTCTTACTATTCTTGACCTACTTGGAACATTTTTTTTTTATCCTATAGCATAATCACTAATGAGGTATTTTGTTGGACCAATCAGTCATTAACATGAGTGAAATTTAAAATATCTTGCTGATGTTTGAGAGTAGATATTCCAGGAACTTGAGCAGACAATTCACTGTTCTTGAAAATAATTTTTCTTAACTGTATTTTTATGCTTATGACAGGAGTTTGAAAGTATTACTATGCAACAATCAAAAGTAATTAAAATGCTAAAATCGATGCTCAGTGTCTACAAAAATTCACTAGAGTAGCAAGTGTTGTTATGGTGTTCTGCCTGATTAGGCTTTTCGTATCTCATAATACAGGTCTTGTGAGCACACTTTTTGGCAGTTGTGGGGGTTTGTTTGTTTTTTTTTTTTGTTCTGTTTGTTTGTTTTTGTAATAGGGATGGTGAGAGTATCAAAGATAAAGCCTTTTAAGATGCGAATGTCTTATTTTTCTGCCTAGATTTTAATGGATCATCAGAATTTATCAGAACACGTGCTTTGCATGGTTTTGTATTTAATTGAGCTGGGCTTGGAAAATTCTCCAGAACAAGAGTCAGATGAAGAGGTAAGAACAAAGACCATCTTTTTAATTAAAATGTAAAGTATTTGCTAATTATTCAGTGTTCTTTAAAAATAGATGTTTATTAAAATGACAATTTTAGCATAGGAATGAGAAAAAAAATGTGTTTATTTACTTATGCAGGGATCAATTAAGAAAAAAAGAAAGAAAATAAAATATTGTTGTGATGAGGAGTATGGTATCTTGTTATTTTTTTCAACAGTTTCTGTATATGTAACCTGACAACACAGATTGGTTGCATCTTTACTACTCTGTAAATTAGTACTTGAAATTGAGTGCAAAAAAAATTACAGTGATTGAATCTAAAACTTGCATGGATTTCTAGGTTTTCAACTGAAACTGTTGTCACTGAGTGCTTTATTGCTAAAGGTCTGTATCTTCTTCTAAAAGATGTGAATTAGCCAAAGTTTTAGCTGTGCTTTTGATGAGAATTCAAACATAAAGCGATATTATTTTAATGATTCCATGTTTCCTTATGGTATTTGATTTTCATGATTTTCATCCTGTTTAACATTGCTTACATGACTAAGGATCTGCCACACTTTTTTCGGAGATTGACTTCTGTATAGTTAGGATTTTTTATATTAATCTTAGATTGTACAGCTTTGGATTACTGAGTAGTTCCTTTCACTTCTGCTGGGTAGCACTGATTGCATGTACTTGATCATATTCAAATCAAATGTGTAGATTTATGTATTTATCAGACGTGTAGTTGTCATGGTAGGCATCAGTCATATCATAATATCAGCTTTAGTGAGGTACATACTGTTAATCATATTGTTCCTGTCTCATGGAGAGATGATGGTCTCTGTAATACAGTTATAAAAGCAACATTAATTATTGTAACATGTAAGAGAATGTATACTTTAAAAAAATTATTATTTTAGGAATCTGCAGGTGGACAAGAGCGTTGCCATGACAGTTGGTTTCCTGGTAGTAACTTGGTTTCTAACATGCGTCACTTCATTAACTATGTCCGAGTGAGAGTACCGGAAACTGCTCCAGAGGTGAAGAGGGAACCACCTGCAAGTACGAGTTCTGATGGTTTAGCTGCATCACAAGTATGTACATACAAATGCCACTCCTTTTTATAGATTAGTTTAAGTTATTGCCCATTTGGCTTTATTGTTGTTAGGATTATTTTTTACTGTTTTTATGAATTTCTTAGGATATTTTTCTTTCCTAAGTGTACTGATAACAGAAATAGAAGTTATTTCAAATGATACCTCCTTCCAAATGATGTATTTAATGACTTTTTTTATCCTCAATCTACCAGAGTTCAAGGCGGAAGAGCCTCCAGAGAGAGGTAGATCTGTGTGTAGTCTGTCCTCCTAAGCGATTAACTAGCAACATGGCTTTAACTGTGCTTACCTTAACACTCAGTGAAATTTCTAATTTTCCTGAATTTTCTTTTAATTCATATTGCAAGGACTCGTGCTTTTTTTTTTTTTTCCTTAGGTAGCAGGCTTTTAATGAAAGACATGCCCTTACATTTTTAATACATATTTTGAAATAAAAGCTTTCTATGAAATATAAAGTGTCATTGATAGCTTACTGCTTGAGGCTTTGTGTTTAGGCCTGTTTTGTTTTGCCAAGTTACTACTAACATTTAATAATGTAGAATAGTCCTAGCTTTCTTGAATTTAGGTAAGTCTAACCTTACATTGAAAATGCATTTGAAATTATTATTGTCAAATTTTTGGGGGGTGGGTTAGTGGGTGTTTTTGTTTGTCTTTTTTGGGGTTGGGTTTTTTGTTTTGTTCTGTTCTTTGTTTTTTTGGGTGTGGGTTGGTTTTTTTTTTTTGTGAAAACAAAATCAGTATGCAAATGGTGGGTTCCTGTAAGATTTATAGCTGGTAGATAATATAATCTCTGTGTCAGGATTGCTTTTTGTATACAGCACTTGGGAGTATTATATGCCAGATGTAGTGAAATACAATGGATATTCCTATTGCATGTTAATGTTAGCAAAAGAGATGAAAATTTAAAGTCAGTAGGCGAGATGAAATAGACTAAAACATAAAGAAGGTAGGGAAGATGATTGTCAGAATACCTTTTTTATATCTGATCTCTGAAGTATTTGATGCCTTTTGGCTGTCCAGCCTTCTGAGAAGGGGAGGGTAAGATGTTCAAGCATTCTGAATTTCACATTCAAAATATTCAATGAACATCTGTTTGCTATGTATTTGGTATATGTGAGTTGCTTCCATGTATCCTTATTTGGGACTGAAAGCAACGGTAGCATAGACTAGATACATGTGAATGGGCTCTGTCATGAATATGCACTCATATGCTCTGAATAGCAAACACTCCTTGCAAATATGGCTGTGTGGCTTCTGGATCTCCGCTAATAAATCCACAAAAAGTGGGCAATGCCCATGGGGATGTGTAGGCTCACCTGTGTTCTGCTGTGTGTAAGCACTCAGTAGACTTTAGTAAAGGCATTTAAATGGCAGAAAGTATAAAAAATATGAATATTCAAGAAAAAGTAGGGAACTATTACTTGAAGAACAGAATTCCAAGTTTGACTAGGACAAAACAGGTTATTAGGTGTTTCAGTATGGATTGTATTTTCATTTTATACTAGGCTGTTGTGCAACTATGCATGACAGACATGTATAGAAGCATGACATGCAGGCTTAGTATTTTGCTATACCAAATTTCAATAGATTTTGGAAGGGGAAAGAAAGCTTTAAATGTTCTGTGCTCTTCTCCTTATCTAAAGTATTTTCTGTAGCTATATAAATATATATTTTTTTATACTTGTATTCTCAAAAATTAAATATTGTGTTTGTTTGGTTTTTTTTTCTCAAGAATTCGGGGACAGCTCAAGTGTTCAGTTTGGTCGCAGAACGTAGAAAGAAATTTCAGGAGATCATCAATCGGAACACCAGCGAGGCAAATCAAGTGGTTCGACCCAAAACATCAATGAAATGGTCAGCACCTGGTGCAACTCCACAGCTAACCACAGCCATTCTAGAAGTCAAGGAAAGCATACTGTCCTTGCTGATTAAATTGCACCACAAACTCTCAGGAAAACAAAACTCTTACTATCCTCCATGGTTGGATGACGTGGATGTTTTAATTCATCCAGAAAGTTCAAGATACTGTCATGGTGATGGAATGACAGCGGTAGAAAGAATTTTATTGAAAGCTGCTTTACAGAGCAGATTGAATAAACGTATAATTGAAGAGATATGCAGAAAGGTGACACCTCCTGTACCACCAAAAAAGATTAGTTCTGCAGAGAAGAAAGCTTTGGATAAAGAAGAAAGGTAACAATAATAAAGGAGCGGTAGAAGGGCAGTATGTGTTGTGCATCTATTGATTCACCTGTCTCTAGGTCTTTGCATGAATTGCTTGTTAAAAGTCTTTTAATTCTGCAGTTTTCTTCTTTATCCATGTTGCATATACATGGTTTACATGGGTATTAAGGGAGAACATACACCTTGCTAACTTTGGTCTTTAAAATAGAAAACTTTCATAATGACTTTATGTGATACACACACTCACCCTTCATGTTGCTGGGTATGCCACTCATATATGCAAAGGTGCAGAATTAAGACTGTATAATTTTTGACGCTCGACTGCACAACCTCAAGATGAGTTAAAAGATTTTTTTTTTTAGTATTGTTATTTGTATTGCCTGGGTTTGTTAGGGAAGAACTGGTTTGTCAGGACAGAGTACTCAGACAAGAGAAGCAAATGAAAGAACCTATTTGTAGTGAAAATATTGATGAGAGGGAATGGGGTCTTGAGACCTGATAGGAGAAGGAGAATGCGGACCAAGAATGCAAGTGCCTGGAGAGCACGTTTAAGACAAAGACTGGCATTTAGGGAACTGAATGGCACCAGCTGGGAAGAAAGGTTGGCTGGATGGGCCTGTGGCAGAGATTGGCAGCTGGTTAGTGCAAAACACTGAAACATGGCATGTGAAGGGAGGGTTAGAAGGTTGGGATTTAGAGAGTGGGGTGGTTGGGACGGAGAACTTGCCATGTTCACTGCAGCGGAGACAGGACACAGGCTGGAGTGGACAAGAATATTCAAGTGCTTGTCTCTTCAGTATTTTGCTGTATTAATGGTTTATGTAACCAGACTATATAATGATGGTTCTAGAAATTTGGATAGAAACATGCAGCCATCTGACTTAGTTGGTGTCAGGATTACCTTTAATTATGCTGATATTATTTGTTTGAAAATAATTTTTTCACTAACTTCTCTCCAATATGTCCAAGACCTATTCTTGAAAAATTAAACATTTTAAAAATATATTTTATAAGTTACATACTTTACGAAGTAAAATTATTTTTTTCTTGCAGGTGTTCTGTTAATCATTTAACTTCAGCATCCCTTGAAATAGTTCAGTAAACAAGATAAATAGTCAAGGTTTAGCGTGTAAAATTTGTAAAATTGTCTTTCAGGAAAAGACAGACTGAATGGCTGCTTTAGATAAAACACAGCTACATCTTGGACACCTGCTCATTATTGTGCTTAGTAGTGCTAGATTTATGTACAGGAGAAGCAAGGGAATCAATTAATTGAGTAACTTTTCAGATAGAAAAGGATAAGGTCACTCCTTTCCCCCTATAACAGATGTTATATTTTTAAGGACTTTAAGTTTTCAGTTAAGTTCTGAGGCTAACATAATAATGAAAGTAAAAGTTTCCAGTTGTTTGTTCTGAGTGACTGTTTTCTTCTCCCCAAATCTGTAATGGCGTTGGGACTCATGACAGTGTGATAATTGAAATTACTAATCTCATAGACTGGCAGTGCTCATATATTCAGGGTGCAATTTTTACTGTTTTGTTTTGTTTTTCTTTCACACTCAAGTCCAGTTTTGTATTGGTGAAGATCAAGCAGACTGTGAGTGGTGATCACCCTTTTTGGATACTTCAACATATAATAACAAACTTGTCATCACTCAGGCAATGGGCTGTCACCATAGAAACCGAAATGCAGAACTGGAAGAGAGCTTGAACTGCTTGCAGCATTTTTTTGATTGCAGTGTCAAACTCCCATGGGCCATCATGGAAAATTACTGAGCTGTACTGAATCTGTCAGAGTTTGTTTATGTCGTCTTATTAAAGGCCTCTATTTACAGTCACTCTGCTTTTAGTCAGGGTATATATTGAGAAATTCCCAGGGGGAAGTAAATAAAAACAGGTTTAATGAATGCCCTGGTATGATCCTCCGGATAATGAATTTTAGGATTGTTGTAAATAGAAGTTATTTTGAGAAATGGTGAGTGAACAATGTGACAGATAAATGGGTAGAGATATTTGGGTTTTTAAGGTGCCTTTAAGAAAACAAGTTAGCAGCTTTGAGTTATGAACAGGCCACCTCAGGATAAGAGGTTCCAGTAAATTGGCTGCTTGGGGCCTGTGTGTGCCTGGTCCTGGGCCAGAACAGTGATAAGCAGACAGTGCTGGAGACTAAAGAGGACTCACCCATCAGCACATCAGGTCCCAAATGATGTTTTGAAATTCCTTGTTAGTTATCTGACTCACCTCTGGGCAGGGGACAAAAAAAATCACTGTAAACGCTGATGTCTGGAGTTTGTAGCTGTGACGGAGCATCCTGAGCTACACTGGAGAGGTGCTGCCTGAAGCCCCAGCCATGTGGCACGTGAGTGCTAGGCAGTTGTGGTATGAGTTCTGTTGGGTTTTTCAACCTGTACTCTCCCATTTCCTGTATTTGTAAACTCTCGTCAACATTGAGATCCTTTCTTTATACTTCAGAAAATCAGTGTCTGTTTTCTCTATCTTTTTACATCCATCATTATTCCGCTACTTGCTGCAGTATGTATATATAGGGAGTTAGAGAATAGCTGGTCATGTAGTCTTGTACAGATCACTAATGCAGTTTAAACAGAAAGATAGAGAAGAAAGAGTTTCTAATGTCTTCCATTTGTAAATCCAGAGCTGTGTTAAGTGATGAGGAAAAAGTTAGTGAAGTCAGCTTGGCTCCAGGAAGATACGGTCCTTCAGTCACAGACTTCTTTAAGTCCAGGTGTAAAAGGTGTTGGTGACCAGTATCTTGGGTGGAGGTGGGCAAGAAGGAATCAGTATGAGGAGCCTTAGCTGGAAAATAAATCATTCGTAGTTGTTTCCCTTGACATCAACCTTGATATCAGAAGTGAGACAGACGATTATTATTATTAACTCTTGAACGCTGGTTGCTCACAAGAGTGCTTGTTTTTGTACAATGGTTGACATTTCGCTCTGTTATTCTTCCCTTATGTAGCAGAAAAATAACTTTCAAGAATAAGGTTTTGGGTTCTTTTTCTTATGATGCCATGTCCTAATCTGTTAAAAGATCCTTTGCTTTTCTGAAAGGTTTTTAAGGACAGGATTTCATTCCTTTTTTTCCAGACTGGGAAAAAAGAGTCTTAAACTCTGCTTTTAAAGCAAGAGATTTCCTGGTTTAGGCTTGAAAAATAATCCTTTATTTAGAGAAAACGTGAATTTTGAGTGATATTGTTGAAGGTGGCAACTGTAATCAGCCTGACCCTATAAACTTTTTTTTCCTCCATTATATATACTGTTTTTTTTTCTTTTTTCCCTTCTTCTTTTACTCAGACGACAGAAAGCCAGAGAAAGACAACAGAAATTGTTGGCTGAATTTGCCTCAAGGCAGAAAAGCTTCATGGAAACTGCCATGGATGTTGGTAAGTTTTTGTGTGGTTGACTGCTTGCTTTTTTATATTTTTATTTATTTCCGTGTTAGTAAAATTTTAATCAAACAGTTAAACAAAACCTCCCCTCAGATCCCTCTGCTGTATCCACTCATTCACTAAATACTTCTTAAGAGGCTTAAAGCTGTGTTTTCTAGGACAGATAATAGTGAATACGTAATTGCTAAGGAATAGATTAAATTATCTTGAAAGTATTTAAAAGAGAACACATTATCTGTGGGACATTGTTTTATTCTTATTTTTTCTTAATACACGGTGAATGAAATTATTAAACGTGTGTGATGTGTTTTAAAGTATTTGCCTTTTAATATAAAATGTCCTGAAGTTAGTCTGCCTTTTAAAGACTCCATTTTCTTTAATCTGGAGTAATAACATTTGATGTTATTTCTTCATAGAGCCTCAAATTTTAATATGGTAGAAATTTGCATCTTAAATTTATGTACAGAATTAAGGAAAGCATAGGTTTTACATAATCTCAGTTGCTGTAACCTTCTATTATGTTGAAAGTACAGGCTTTACAGCAGGATCTTGTTTTTCCTAAGGGTAAATTCTCTCAGCTTCTCCTGTGTAGAAAAACAATCTTGATTAACTTGCTTGTGTTTAACTGAGGAATGGAAAGTATTTTCATCATCTAGATTATTTCACTGAAAATCAGTACTTTTAAAAGTGTATTTTTTTCTTTTTTTTTTTTTTTGTCTTTCAATGCAATAACATCTGCTATGTAGTTTTGAGTTTACGGAATGATTAGAAGTATTTTGACAACTGTTTTTGCTGAAAAAGTCCATTTTTAGAAATGGTTAAATTCCCAACTATTGCTGTGAAGATTTATTCCTTTACACTTATGAAGGTCTTGGATACAGCAGTCATTGAAATTTCTTTAGCAAATTAATGGTATTATGGTGTTATATTTAGAAGGTGTGCAATACAACACAAAGTTCACAGGAAAAAAAAGAGTTTTAGTTATGCTTATTAGATTAGTAGCTATTTCTTTTTAAGCTATTTCTTGAAGTAAGGAAGAAGGGAAGAAGAAACATGCAGTTCTACTTAGTAAAAATTAAGTATTCTTGCCGTCATGGCTAATTGAAAGTGACTGGGAAACTTTTATTCTGCAGTCACCTATATTTTGAGTTTTTGATATTGCAACTTTCAAGTTGGTGTTTTTATATATACAGTCCCATGTATCTCTCTATATATTTACCTGTCATACCTGTCTTTGCATATATACATATGTATGCATATGTATTTCCATACTTGGGTTTTATAAGCTGTGTTTAAGGTAACTGCTTTGCTTTGTGGATCAAACGTACTAGTTAAATCAGTAAATTACACCACATGTATTTGTGTGGAGGACTGGGAACATGTAGCTTTTACTTAACTATTTATGTCAAATGTTAAAAAAAACCTGCTTAATTTCTGTAACAGGCAGACCTGGGCCTTGTTGCTTATGATTGTGCACGAAAGAGTTTTGGGGCATGCAGCACTTGAATTGTTTGTTTCTTAGTATTTAAACAATTAATAGCTTCAAATATCTCAACATAAAATATAGTGTTTGTCAATTATATCGGGTCATGCACAGCAGTAGATAGAATCAGTTTAATGGACCACATTTTCATAAAGTCGTTCTGCATGAAGGCATTTCTTGGCAACAGCTTAATAGAATTCCAGTCATTGTGTTAGCAGAATAATTGCTTTGCTTTTTCACTAACTTTTTTCAGTTGCCATACTGTTTTCTGAGTTTGTGATGAAAATTCATTGAATTTGTACTGTAGTCCAGTATTAACTAGCTTTTATGTTCTGACAAGCATTAAAATAGCTCACAGAAGGGAAGTATGTATTCCATTAGAGTACATAGGATTTATTTTAAAACATAGATTTTTTGCCAGGAATATTTTCTTAAGTTTGCTCTGCTACTGGCTTTTTGTTTTGTTCTGTTTTAACTGAAGTAATTCGTTCAGCTGTGAATGTAGTCTGTATACGTTACAGCCAATTGTTGAAAAAGTTGCACAAACTATTGTTACTCAGATTTTAAAACACAAGACGTGGTAATAATTCCGAATCTGGTCTTTCTGGAGTGATTAAATGTAAAACTACTGTAAGTGTGTAATAGTCTGTTCCTGAATCGTATCGTAGCTGTGCAGAAATAATACGTTTGAAAACAAAATAATCCTTTCATACTAAAATGAGTCAGTTAAAATGCATGCCCCCCTGACACATTCACACTCTGTTACCTGTTACTTTCATTATAAGTTAAAATTCGGCAGTAGTTTTATTAATTTTGTTTCATTGTTATAATAGCAATAACACTGTCAGAATGCAGGGATGGTGAGGCCTCAGCTCCCTGGCACTGATTCTGTTGGTGTCATTTGGGCAAATTATTATAATCAACTTTTATAACTTCTCTGTCTATGAAATGTGTAGAAGACTGAAAATACTCTGAAAATAAATGTGTCTAGAAGATGATAGGAATAATGAAGAGTAGCCAAAGCTTAAAGACTGTTTTATTAAAACCCCCATAAACTTAAGTGTTTATTGAAGTGCACAGAACCACCGTTAATGCCCTGAGACATTCCTCTTCTGTGCTTGTTGGGATGCTGCAATGAAACATGGCCGAAAAGGAGGCTACCCAATTACATGTTCACTTTTCAATATTAGATGTGTCTCATTTTACTATCAAAAATGTTTTATTTGAACTGGATTTCACAAATTCTTCTGAGATTCTTAAAGTAAAGTTTGGTGTTTTCTTGCATATAATCACTGTAGAAGAAAATTCCAATTATGTAGCACTTTCCATTTGTGCCCCCTGTTACCTTCTATTTATATTCTGTGACATCTGCAGAACTGCATTGCTATTCAAGCTTGCCTGGAAGTAATTAAGTGAAATTTAGAAACAGTTATGTTAATGAACTAGAATGGAACAGAATCCACGGTGCTGTCTGTAGCTGTTTGACTGAAGGACTAATGTAAAAAATAGAAAAATAAACCAAGAAACATCATTCCAAGAGCAGCAAATAAGAGCTTTTGAACTGAGGAGAATGTGTAGTGAGTCAAAAATGTGTTGTCACGTACAGTGTCACCTCCAGAGGCTGCCTAGTCTCCCAGTGATTGCTGCTTTTACATCTTTGTTTTGAGGGCACTTATCTCAGTGTGAGGCTACAGTTTATCTGTTATGATGCAGAACTCCATGCAACAGATTTTTGAAGCTTCACTGCCTTTCAGGCAGGACTTGAGAAGAACAAAAAATAAATCCCTATGTTCCAGGTTAACAGTAGCCTTTAACAAATTACAGCGATATTTGTAAACATCTGTCTATATAAGCTTTATACACATGAAGTATTATGACCCATTCCAGGAGGCAAGCTGCTGAACTACTTAATCAAATGTATCTTAGTAGAAATTGGTAAATTGGTTAATTTGTGCATTATAATTATGAAGATATCTTGGATTCCTTCAATAGTTTTGCTCTCTCTGAAGTGCCCTGTGTTGTCCCATGTTTTTTTTACTGCCTCATGATGAGTGTGCAATATGATCTTTGCATTTCTTTCTTATGATGGGAGTCTTGGCAGGACATCATTTTGTCCTTCAAGCCAACGTTCCTTAGCTAGAGGTAAAGGGAAGTGCAGTGTTTTAGTGCAAGGTGACATACATTTGCTAACGCTCAATCTTCTGAACCCAGATAGAAAAATAAATTAGCTACCAATCTCTTGAGAATATATATGCTGGGTCAGGGCAAAGAATATTAGCATACTAATGGTTGCTTTGATGCCAAGGGGCTACTTTGACACACAATGTGTACAGCAGGAAAATGTTGACTGCAGTCAACAGAGATTGTAAACTATATTTTCTGTGTTTACAAGGCCCTTTCAGTTCTGGGGTTTTGCTGGATGGGGAAAGAACAGGAGTGAATCTGTGACTCTGGAGAGTAGAAATGAAGTAATTCAGGCGGCAATGCATTCTGCAACAAAACAGTGTGCTAGATTTTAGCACACTGATCAGGATTTGCTAGGAGGTAGGAAATGCTAGGATTTTGTGACTTTCAGTCTCAGTCCTGTTGATATAAAACTAAACAAAGAGCTAAATAATTAACTTTTGTAAAAAACAGAGGGAGTGATAGTGTTTGGCACTACCCTGGCTTTCTGTTACAGTTTAAATGTTTTCATCCTCCTTCAGTATTCTTATCTTTGTTTTTAATGAGATTCATATTTATCCAGATTTCCGAAATTATTCACAAGGACAAATAAAAGTCCCAGAACCTGCTGTAAGGGGGTGGGCTGTGTTACATTAAACAAACCTCATAAGAGAAACTTGGTGAATTGGTACCAATACTGTGTGTATTTCTTATTTACTAATTTTTCACACACATTGACATCATGAGAAGTCACGTGAAATCAATTAGGTTAAGTCTTTGGAGAATCAGAGTTTTAAATTGTAAGGAGTTCTGGTTGTATTGAAAAGAATGCTTGGCGTAAAATACTGTTGCTGTCTCATGTGACTGCTGCCTGGCCTGGTAAAACCATGCTTCAGCCTCACAGCTAAACCCACCTTGGTCTTCCTTGCTCTCCTGTTGCCACTACGGAACTGCAGGCTCCTACAAAAGCTGCTTGAAAGGTTGGGGGAGTAATGTGCCTGGAGATCGTATCTTGGCAAATGGCTGGCAAAGGATTCTTGGGCACTCCATAAGGCACCGTTGTTCAGGGGCATCACACAAAAGTGCTGTTTTCAAGGAAATATCTTCCTAGTGTTGCCAAAAAATGGGGGTTTGTGTACCAGTAGAAGCAAAATAAGAAAATATACATTATTCATCACCTTTTCGTTGGAACTGATGTAGCTTTGTTCACATGACAGTTCTTGGTGGTGATTTGGGTGGAGTTTTTAGCCAGAATAGAAGGGAGTTTTGCATTATATTACAATCAACATTTTAGCTTTTCATTAGTATAAAAAGACATTTAATAAAATAACCATTTTTCTTAAGCTGCCTTTTTATAATTGAATTCTAGGAGCTAGGAGATGCTAGCTCATGCTTTAAAAATTGGTAAGAACATGTATTTTCTAAATAAAATTAATAAAATAGCATTATAACTCCAGTAACTTTAAATAAATACTTCACAAGTTGCCATGGAAAACACAAAGCGGTTATGTACTTTTGTTTATATGACATGAAAAAAAAAGTATTTGGAGCTACAAGTTTCTGGGCATTTTAAGCTTCCGTATGAGTCCTATCGCAATAAAACACAGTTTGGTTTTATTTTTCTAAGTGTGAAATAGGAAATATATAACTGAAAGTGATGTAGAATGGAGACATGCCAGTTACTTCATATGCATTAATAAAATATTATTGTCTCATTTTCCACAGTATTTTGAGTTGAAACATGTTTGTCCTGGTCCGTGACAGTGGAGGTGGCGAGGCAGGGTTTGTGGCTGCCACAGGAGCTCCACTGAGGCAGAGCTCAGGAAGGCAAGAAAGACAAGATTGAGATCATTACTATAACCATAGCTTGCTTGCTTTTTTCCAGACTGCCAGTGATATATATTTCACTCCAGCAATTAGGCTGCCTAAATGTATCTTCTTAAACTGTAGCCCAAGTCTTAGCTTCCAAAGAAGCTAACGACTAGTTTAAGCCAGTAATCAAGGTTTATCATAGTCCATTCAAAAAGAATTGAGGGGTTTTGATTGGGTGTTTTTTATCTGCTTATTATTTGAGATTTGAAATTCTTGCCTATTGCCCTTAACCGTGGATTTTGTCTAAGTTGACTTTGCCTTCTTTCACTAGCTCTAGGGGAAATTACTTTATTAGAAAGTCTTCCTTGATGCTAGTTCCCCTGAAATTTTATTGTTTGCCAGAGTAGCCTGGCACAAAGTAGTTGTGAAGGAAACGTGCATTTAATCATTGAGTTCTGAAATTAAATTAGCCTGATTTTTATATTCCTGTTGCACACAGGCAATAGAAGTATAGATTGCATATACTGAATTGGTTCAAAACACCTTTAAATACTAAGATCTGTATTTTTTTCCTTACTGCTTAAAATAAGCAATTTATGGTGAATGAATGGTGTATTGTAAACTGAATATTGGCTGATTTTTGAGGACTTCCACTGAGTTGTTAAAAATGAGATTAACATGCTGTGTTCTCTTCCTGCACTTCTTCAAAATGCTGAATGGATGCATATATTATGTTATATAGACAATATTTTAGAAAAGTGTAAATAAGAAGGCTGGAACTCTCTCGTTATTCTGGTGCCATGTGCTGCTGATGTATAGGTGTTCGTGGGTGTGTGTTACACAATTATGAGATGATGTTAAATAAAAAAATAGCTTTAGTAATTGCTTCCTTCTGTGCTGCAGTTGCTCCTTGGTTTTCTGGATGTTTGGACTTCAAATATTTGCAGTTGATGCATCCTGCTTTTTCTTTCATTGTATATCTGTCTGCCACTAGATGGTGATAGACGTGTGTACAATATTAAGCATGTCAATGAAGATCCAAGTTCATTTTCATATGACCCTCAATAACTGACTGGGAAATCAATAGCTGCTAAAACGATGTAATTTTGATTCTGCCCTGTGAGTGAGAGCATTGCTTGGATCTTTTCATAGCGAAAAACCACTGCTTGGCATGCAGCACACCTCTCCTTATGGCAGCAGCCTCCCGTGCTGAGATTGTAGGCAACTTCCAGAAGAGAGCAGCTCCTCTGAAAGCAGTTCTGCAGGGCGACTGTTGCTGCTCTCGAGGGTTTTGGGTTCTCTATCCAGCACCTTGGCCTCCTTAATCAGTGAGATAAAAGGCGTGGTTGAAGGTAGGGAGGAAGTGTTTTGCTTTGGAAAAAATTATCTTCTAGGAAAGAAACAAAGCACCCTTATATTCTAAGTTGAGAGGATAACTCTGTGTTCCTGAGCACTCAGGAGAGGATCATCTAGTCCTGAGGTGCTTTTCTTTCAAGTCAATAAATAATTCTTACTTTTGATTGTAACATAATATAAAACTGGTTCTATTTTGGTTAGCCACCTGCCTTGAAACCACCACCACTGTCATGTGAACAAAGCTACAGCAAATGCAGTTACTTCAGTACTTTGAAGCTGGTCCTTAGCCTTGAACATTTGTCTGTGCATCTAGGAAATAATAATGTGGACCGTTAGAAAACCAGGTCTCTGATACGTCTTGTATACAGTAATTGTTAAACTAAACATCTGCTGCATAGCAGCAGATTACTTTCTTTATGCACCCCAAATTTTTAAAGTTTCTCCAAGCTTCATATCACCTTGTTTAAGCATCATTACATTATTTGTAAGGTCTCCACATTAACTTTTTCTTTCTAATTGTTGTTGGAGTCACTTATGAGCAAGTCTGGGTTCAGTAGGGTTTCCTTTTCATTGCTGTTCATCTCTCTCTGTTCAAACTTCTCAGCATAGTGTTTAATGAAACAGAAATTAGATCTCTATTTTATAGAAATTTTAAAGAGATCAAGTTAAATCCAAAGCTTGAACTAAACATTTAATTCCACTGTGAGTAATTTTGAATATGGCAAAAATTTTACTTCATTGTGTAGGTGTCTTTCTTTTTGAAACAGCAAGGTAAGTTTCAAGTAATGGTCAATGTTTTAGTTGTAGATAAATCAGAGAGATTATTTTGGTGGGGTTTTTTTTGTCACTACCTCAGTGCAGATGTAACTGAATTTCTCTCTGTTTAATATCCGTTTTCTTATCCATTTTTAGAATCGCCAGACGCTGATATTGCCATGGAGGTAGCCACATCAGAACAGCATGTTTCCGAGGCAATATATGATTGTGTTATTTGTGGACAAAGTGGTCCTTCTACTGAAGACAGACCTACAGGGCTAGTTGTACTATTACAAGCATCCTCAGGTATGATCGTGTGACTTCTCAGACAAGCAGTGTTTCTGCAGCTTTTAGTATGTGTGCATAAATACTTGTGTATCTGATGGAGCCTGGAAAGACAGAGTCCTCTCTTTTTTTGTGGATGGTCCTCCATGAGGCACACATGTAGGTCTAAGGCTACTGAGAAAATTTTTAAATGGTTGGGAAAAGAGTGACTAGTTTCATTGTCTCCTCATTCCTGTCGGCTTTTGCAAACGCAGCAGTATATAATAGACCTGCAAGAAAATAGGTATTGAAAGAAAAAGACAATGAAACAGTCATTCATGTATCTCTATGTATGTATGTGTGTTTGTGTATGTATATATGCTTTATTATGTACAAGAGCAGAAGTACAGCTTTTAATACTTAGTTTCTTTAATAATTTTTTTTACTGTTTAACATCAAGAAAGCACATTGTAGAATCACAGAATGTCCTCAGTTGGAATGGACCCACAAGGATCATTGGGTCCAACTCCTGTCCCTGCACACGACAACCCCACAGTTTGCACCGTATGTCTGAGGGTGTTGTCCAGTCTCTTTGAACACTGTCAGGTTGGGGCCGTGACACCTCCCTGGGGAGCCTGTTCCAGTGCTCCACCACTCTCTGGGGGAAGAACCCTTTCCTAATGTCCAACCTAAACCTTCCCTGGCACATCTTCCTGCCATTCCCTCAGGTTCTGTCATTGGCCCCTAAAGGAAAGAGTTTGGCACCTACTTTTCCTCCTCCCCTTCTGAGGAAGCTGTAGCTGTGATGAGGTCTCCTCTTCTCCAGGCTGAACCAACCAAGTGACTTTAGCCACTCCTCATATGGCTTCCTCTCCAAACCCTTCACCAACTTTGTGTCCCTCTTCTGGACACTTTCTAGTAGCTTAATATCTTTTTTTATCCTGTGGCACCCAGAACTGCACACAGTGCACGAGGTGAAGCTGCACCAGTGCAGAGCAGAGCAAGACAATCACCTCCCTCACCCAGCTGGTAATGCTGTGCTTGAAACACCCCAGGACATGGTTGGCCCTCTTGGCTGCCGGGGCACACTGTTGGTTCATGTTCAGCTTGCCGTCAACCAGAACCCCCAGATCCCTCTCTGCAGAGCTGCTTTCCAGCATCTCATTCCCCAGTCTGTGTGTACAGCCAGGATTGCTGTGTCCCAGGTGCAAAATCCAGCACTTGGTCTTGTAGAACTTCATGCGGCTGATGATTGCCCAGTTCTCCAGTTTGTCCAGAGCCCTCTGAAAGGCCTCTCTGCCCTTGAGAATGTCGACAGCTCCCCCGAATTTTGTGTCATCAGCAAACTTACTATGCAATCCCTCAAGTCCCGAGTCTAAGTTATTTATAAAGACGTTGAAGAGCTCTGGCCCTAAGATGGATCACTGCGGAACCCCACTAGTGACTGGTCACCAGACCGACATTACCCTGTGTATTAGAACCCTTTGAGCCCAGCCTGTCAGCCAATTGCTCCTCCACTGCATTGTGTGTTTACCCAGCTGTATGCTGGCCATCTTGTCCAGGAGGATGCTTTGAGAGACAGTGTCAAAGGCTTTACTGAAATCTGAAAAGAACACGTTGATAGGCCTCCTTTGGTCAACTGGGTGGGTAACCTTGCCGTAGAACAAAATTAAGTTGGTCAGGCAAGACTTTCCCCTTGTGAACCCATGCTGGCTGGGACCAATGACCGAGTTGTTGTTCAGATGTTTTTCATTAACTCCCAGAACAATCTTCTCCATGATTTTGCCAGGAACAGAAGTGGGGCTGACAGGTCTGTAGTTTCCAGTGTCATCCCTGTTGCCCTTCTTGTAGATAGGGATGTTTGCCAGCTTCCAGTCTTCTGGGACCAATCCAGATTCCTAGGACCATTGAAAAATCATGGAGAGAAGTCTTGCTATGATGTCAGCCAGCTCTTTAAGCACCCTTAGATGAATCTCATCAGACCTCATCTGTTTGTCGGGATCTAGCTGGAGTAGCAGATCCCGTACAAGTTCCAGATTGATTGGGAGTTTACTGTTCTCACAGCCATGATTTTCTAGCCCAGGGTTATGGGGGCCCCCAAGTCTATCATCAGTGTTGAAGACTGAAGTGAAGAAAGCATTAAATCTCTCAGCTTTCTCCATGTCCCTGTTAATAAGGTGACCGTGCTCATCAGTTAATGGGCCAATGTTACTTTGCATTTGCCTTTTGCCATTCATATATTTTAAAAGCCTTTTTTATTTTCCTTCACGGTGTTGACCAGCTGCAATTCTAATGGAGCTTTGGCAGCACAGATTTCCTCCCCACCTCTCATGTTGCCTAGCCTTGCTTCCACTGACCATGTAGTTTCTCTTTTTGCTGTATTTTGAGAAGAAGATCCCTGCTCAACCTAGCTGGCTTTTTGCCTCGCCTGCTAGATTTTTGGCATTTTGGCATGGCTTGATTCTGTGCTCTTAGTAGGCGATGCTTAAAAAATGACCAGCACTTGTGGACCCCAACACCTTCAAAAGCTTCTTCCCAGGGAATCTTACTAAGTATTTCTCTGAGCAGTCTGAAGCCTGGTCTCTTTATATCTAGTGTTAAGGTCTTGCTGGAAGTTTTCCTCCTGTTAGCAAATATTTTAATCCTGATTGCTTCATGGTTGCTGTGGCCCAGGGAGCCACCGGTCGCCACATCTCCTACAAGACCCTCTCTGTTAGTGAGTGTCAGATCTAGGAAGGCACCTTTCTTGGTGAGTTCCCTTCGTACCTGCACCAAGAAGTTATCATCCAGATGCTTCAGGAATCTTCTGGACCTGTTGATGCCAGCTGTGTGATATTCCCAGTTGACATCTGACAAGTTGAAATCCCCCATAAGGACAAGAGCAGATGATTTGGAGGTTTCACTTAGTTCCTTAAAGAGTAACTCATCAGTGTCGTCATCCTGGCTGGGTGGCCTGTAGTAGATACCCACAACAATGTCTGCTTTATTTGTCTGACCCTTAATCCTTACCCAGAGGCTCTCAACTTTTCTGTCACCAACTGCCAGCTCCTTGCACTCCGGCCTCTCTGCCACGCACAGTGCAACCGCCTGCATATCCCTTCTCAATAGCCTGTAGCCGTCCATCATGGCACTCCAGTCACAGGATTCATCCCACCAGGTTTCACAAATGCCAATTATATCATATCCCTGGGACTGGGCCAAGGCTTCTAGTTCATTTTGCTTGTTCCTTATGCCGTGCACATTAGTGTAGTTGCGAGCCAAAATGTCCTGATTGTTTTCTTAATTGTTTAGGATATTGTTATACATTGTATACATTGCATTCTTTATTGCTTCTTTTCTTCATACAGTGTTGGGACAATGTCGCAGTAGCACTGAGCCAAAGAAACTACCAACTACTGAAGAGGAGCAAATATACTCTTGGGATACCTGTGCAACACTGCATGATGCGAGGCTTTCGACTTTACAGCGATACTTTAAAGATGTAAGTATTCATGTGAACAATACTACCGCTTCTGAAAAATTTGTGTAAAAAGGTAAATGAAACTACAACTTAGAGTCCTTCTAGTTTCATTTCTGCATTCAGTGAATAGTTCGTCATGTTGCGGTAGTTATGAAGTGTGATAGGGTCCTTAATTTTAAATAGCGTCTGGCTATTCACTAGTTACATTTTTCATGTAGACATCTAGTATATCTACAGACTACATGGTCATTAAATACCCATGCAGATGTTCTCTAGAAGATGGTATCTCATAATTCAGTGTGACCACACAATTGAGATGTAGTTTTGCTATCTTAGGTATTGCTTTCAAAACACCAGTTTTCTTGTGGCCATTCAGAAAATCTGATCAAGGAATTATTCTTAATCAAAGTATTTTTGGCAGCACAGAGTAAGTGGAAAGATTTCTTTTAAGCTTTAACAGTTTTCTGAGCCACTACAGAGAAGGGGAGGATGAGTGGATGGGAAGGAGGGACCAGCAGAAGACTTCACCCCCTTCTGCTGAATCCTCAACTCTGCACAACATTACTGAAGTTCAGTTTTAAATTAATTGGTTATTTTCTGGTTTGCAGTTCTCTTAGCTGTTCTAAGCAGATTTTTGAATTTCTTCACAAAGCCACATTACAGCTTTTCATATTTAAATTTGAGATCCAATTCTTGTTGCTTAACAGACCTGTTCTGTTTTAGGCCTTTGTGGAAGTCTTGCCTGTGACTTTCCTTGCTAGTGTCTAAAACAGCCGTGTAAAATAATATATAACTCTACTGAGAAATCATTCTAGGGGAGAAGAATATGTAACCTGTGACCCTGAATTAGCTCCTGTAGACTAGTCTTGGGCGACATACCAGTTCTTAGGCAGATCTAACTAAATAATCAACCTATAGAAGCTTTAAAGAGGAGAAACTGGCTGTTTTTACTCTGACATGATGGCTAGCTTTCTCATAATCTGTCATGCACAGGTAATTGAAATTTGCCAACTGCAATCAAGCTTGCTTATGTAGAGTAGATTAATTTAGAATGAATTTCATAACTGATATAGTTTAAAAAAGTGGCAGTGTTTTTAGAAAAACATCTCCTGAGGCAAGTGTTATACATTTCCTTGCTAGAGAGTAAAACTTTTGAAGATGTAAGCAGGAAATTATTTCTGAATTATTTCTGAGTAAAAGTTCAGAAAGAATTTGTGAACAAGCTTTTCTTCTTTTGATATTGATGATGTTTATTGTTTCAACTACTTATTTTTTCATACCAAAGCGATTAAAAACATTGAAGCAATAGTGTAGCTTTATTTTTATATGCTTGCATACTACAAATGGAAGGAGTTCCAAGCAAAATGTTTCTCAAAAACTTCAACTCACTGTACTGTGTATTTCCCTTTTTTGTGCAGTAACACTACCAACAGTTTGGTCTAAAAGACACTGTGATGCAATGAGCAAATGCATCCTGCTTCAAAAATTCTAGTCCTGGTTCAAACATTAGTGGAATTTAGCTATCTTTGCTTTCAAGTTTCCAGGTCACTACTGTGTTAAAAAATATCTCTGCATGAAAGAACTAATCCTTAAATTTCTTCTGGGATAAAAATGGAAACATCTGTTAGTGTCTTGAGTGTCTTGTTCAGCTGAGCTAAGCAATAGGAAGTCCTTTTATTTATCAACCGTGTCCTTCCTCTAACAACAGATTGCATGAGGCAAAAGAATAATTTCACTTAGATGTGAAAATTCTAAGTTACAGAACATGATTTAGCTTATTCTAGTAGAAGAACAAAATAATATTCAAAAGCTACGTGGTATATACTGTTTGGGCAAACCAGGCTCATTATTTCCGTAGAGACTCCTTTTGGACTTTCTAGGCTGAAATTCGATGCTTGCTGTCAATCAGGGAGTAGAGTTCTTGCTCAGTAAAGGAAAAATCATTGAAAGTGGTTATTTTTAGTATGGAGAGGTATAACTAGGGATTAGGAGATAAAACTTCATATACTGGATTGATAGGACTATTTTCAGAATCACATAGTACTCTGTAACCCATAACTCGATACAGGTGTGTTCCATCCCAAGCCTGTGGCTGGCTTTGGACACTTATTTCTGAACTAAAGAGTAATAGAGTAAAGCCTTTCTGGAAGGACTTTGGGGTTGTGTCTTTCTTCTTTTGCAAAAGAGAAATACATGCAATAAATAATGCTTTTCCTGAATGAAACTTTTGTCCTGGGGGTGCTTATCCATGTGCATTGTACAACCGTGCCTTACTAATACTGTAACCTACTCAATCATGCAGGAACCAGCAGGAGAAAAATAAAGTTTTCCTTGTTCTGTGGCCTGAGAGGGTCATAGGACATTATGAATGTCAGGTTGAAGCAAGCTGAACAGGAGCATGTCTTGTAGCTGGAATTGGTATTAGGCTGGTGCGAAAGTGATTGTGGTTTTGGACCTTGAATTTTAAATCATAGTGACTGGGCTCAAACACAGCTTTATTGATCAAAATAGGAACCATTACAATCAATACACTTTTGCCAATGAGAAATAAGTTTTTTTTTACTCCTGTAGCATAAAAATCTGTGCTTCGGGATTTGACGAACTCTTGGAAGGCATTTTTTTGCACCCTGCTGGTTGTGAAAGCATTTTCCCTGCAAAAAGTTGTCAAGATGCTTGAAGAAGTGGTAGTCAGCTGGCGAGAGGTCAGGTGAATACGATGGATGAGGCAAAATTTTCTAGCCTAATCCCTTCAACTTTTGAAGCATCGGATGTTGTCATAGAGAAGAATCGGGCCCTTTCTGTTGTCCAGTGCCAGCTGCAGGCATTACAGTTTTTGATGCATCTCATCAGTTTGCTGAGCAGATGTCTCAGATGTGATGGTTTCGCCAGGATTCGGAAAGCTGTGATCTTGCTGTTTTGGTTACATACAAAACTGAATGAAGTGTATTGGAGCAGTATATTGCCCGGGTACATGGGATAACTTGTACTTTTGGAACACATGGTAGAGGCAGAGCCATCTTCATGCTGATGCAAGAGGTTCTTTAAAGAGGTCATTTTACAAAGAGATAATAACTGCCGAAGTGTAACTTAAATGTTTGGCTGTTTTTTGGAAAGAATAGCATAATGGCAGCCATGTAAGTTAGTGCAAGTAAACACTTATAATTTTTTTTCTTTATTTCCACAATACATGTCTCTTAATTATATAGCATGCAAATAAATTGTGTTGAATACCTTCATAACTTTATATATATTCTTGTTTTTTCTTACTGTTTTAGAGTTCCTGCCTGCAAGCAGTGTCAATAGGCTGGGAAGGAGGTGTTTATGTACAAACTTGTGGTCACACTTTACACATAGATTGTCACAAATCTTACATGGAATCTTTACGAGTAAGTACAAGTAAAGATCATATTTTTTAATTGTAATCTGAACTGTTCTTAGTGAAATCAATTGGATTTATGCTGTTCAGAGAAAGAAAGATTGGGTTTTCATTGATGGACAAGATATTATGTTTCAAGGACAGTAGATACTAAATCTCTTATTACATCTTGACATTATTAACAAAAGTACTTTGCTTTCAGAAGAAATACTGGACCAAATTAATCCTGTTCTTAAAAATTAAATCACTGGGTGTTGTTTTTTTCTGGTATGCATCTTCAGGTAAAGCATTTCTAACACTTTTCATTTCTGTTTCATAGATTCTTATTTTGATGTTTACTGTGTGTTATAAATTACAGGGAAACTGAAGAAAAAGGAGGAGTTTTACAAATATGAGCTACTCTTGGTTAATTCTTAATATGAAAATTCTGGTACAAAAAGTTAGATTTTTATCTCTACTTCTTCTTTTTTTTTGTTCTCCCTGGAAAACACTGTTGGGAAATTACTGCTATATATGGTTTAAAAATACATTTTGTTAGTTAAACCTCAGTAATTGTTGGCTAGAAAAGACATCTGTTTATTTTCACATGCTCTAAGTAAACAGGGCAGGATGGATGTTGCTTGACCTGCCTCAACCTTCTGCCGCCCAATTGCAGATCCCTGAACGGCACCAGAGAACATTATCACAAGCTCAGTGGCAGAAGTCATCAGGTTTTAAGCAATCATTTCTTTCTGTGTTATAATATTTAGTGTAGTAAAATAAAGACTAAATGGTGACTTCTCGCATATGAAGCTGCTTTTTAATTTTTTAAAATTTTTTTGTACTTTTAGTTTTGCGTAAACTTTGATTTGTTTCCATTTTGAGAAAATAACTATGAGCAATTCTTTGGTATTTTTAGTATCAGCATTGGTCATTCTGTGAAATTTACCTGGAAATTACCAGAAAATGGAAACTGTTCCGCCTTTATTTGATCCTATGATGAATTGTTCTTTTCCATACGACTGTTGAGGTGCTTTCAGGGGTAATTGTGCCATCAAGATAATTAAGCAGAACCTGAGCTTTCATCGTGGTAGAATCTCATTTTGCAGAAGTGATCTTTTGCATCATTTAGACACTGAAGTCCCTTTTCTGGTGGATTCTCACCTAAAGTAGAAAGAAACTCTTATTCTATCTCATAGTATTTGTGGGATTTCTAGATTGTTTAAGTGAAGTTTTGTGTGTATTTGCTTGTATCACTACTACCTAGATGAGTGCATAATAATTTTATCGTTCTTAGTACCAAAATAATTTATGTAGACTTGTGTTCATCTGGATAAACCAATTCTTTTTACATAGTACAATCAGATATCAACATCCAGAAAGGTTTGTAAAAGGAAGCTCACCAGAATGCCTCACCATTTGGGGCTGCTTGCTTGAAGTTTGAATTCTAGTCACTGTTAACGTAGCCATTCTCCTCTCCCAGGAGGGGGAAACTGTTGAGGCAATTCATAAAACTGAAGCAAGGCTGCTTGTTGGCAACAGGAGCACTTGGGAGATGTCCCCGTTTCCCAACACCTGCTTCTGTGTTCATTTTTCTAACCTTCATGATAAAGAAGAAATAATCAGGGTTTTTGTTATGCTACCCTAGAATGGCTGCTTGATAAGGTTTTTCAGGCTTTACTCTGAAAATAAAATTGCCTCTTGATAAATTAAAAGATCTTATCAAGGGAGTCTCAAACTTTATGGGAATTGGTAAAATAAGACAACATGTCAAATGTTCGGAATATCCCATTGAAATATTTCTGGTTCATTATGGGTATATTGTTGACAATGAGGAGTAATTCAAATTAGGAAAATTATTTGAGTTGGGGGATTGTAAGAGAGTCTTTTTCACTAAAAAGAGGAACTATTCTAATTATTCTTTCCTTACAGTTTTTGTTTTTAGGCTTGGTTCTTTGGCTATACGCATAGAATACCAAACTAAAAATTATAATGTTTTGCAAATTTCAGCTACATCTTCTTTATTTTCTTCTAGAATGACCAGGTCCTCCAGGGTTTTTCAGTGGACAAAGGAGAATTTACCTGTCCCCTCTGTAGGCAGTTTGCTAACAGTGTTCTTCCTTGTTATCCTGGAAACAACACGGAAAGAAGCCTGTGGCAAAGTCATAGCAACAAGTGTATGCAAGATCTTGTACAAGAGGTGGAAGATCTTCAAGAACAGCTGGGAACTTTCCCAGTAAGCATCAGTGTAAGGCAGAAAGATCCTTGTTAATTTGCCTCTACCTTTCATTTTTTACGTTTTGTTGCATATGTGACCTCTTAGACACTTGAAAACCTGGTAAACTTCATTTTCTTCTGACATGGAAGACAGCATAACATTTTTTTTAATATCAAGAAATTTTAAATATTTACAGAACTTTTTGCATTACCTACTAAAAATAAGCAATTTAAAAGCTATGGCAAAATGTGATCAATATAAATTTTTATGGAACACATACCCACTTCTCTCCATAGTAGCTTACATATTATAGAATTGAACCATGTAATATAAATTTAATTTCTCATGTCTTTACAATGTAAAAACACCAATATCCTTGTAACTGGAAGCTGTGTAAAGAATGTCTATTAAGATCATTTTAAGGTATGGATTATTTGTTTTACAGAAAGAGCAGTTTTCAGGTGCTCATGTGTTACAAAGTTTCATGAGGTCTTTCTGAAATATATTCCATTAAATTTTGCTAGCCTTCCACTCTTGACAGAGATACCTTGTGTTATTTTTGTGTATTTGTGCAATGCAAATATATTTCAAAATAACACAAGCAGTAAGATTCTTGAACTTGACAAAGCAGTAATGTTTTCAGAAAAAATCAGAATAACTCAGAATATTGTAACCCTTCTGTGAGACAGAATACTGGCTTTTAATGTGTATTTTTTCATAACCTGCAAATGTGTTTTTGTAAACCTGAATGTGCTATGCTTTGCAATCAGCTATTGCATTTCTTCAGGTCAAATTAGCTAATCTTCTTTTGTGTCTTTGTTCATAGTCTGAAACCAATCTCAGTAAAGAAATGGAATCTGTAATGAAAGATATAAAAAGTACCACACAGAAGAAGTATACGGATTATAGTAAGAGTCCTGGATCACCTGACAACGATTTTCTATTTATGTATTCGGTAGCCAGGTAGGTATGTTTTTCTATGTTTGTGTTTCTCACTAATGGTATTATTTACCAGATAGTTTTCTTCTTAAAAAAAAAAAAAAAAAATCATCCTCTCCTAAAAGTACTTTTTGAGTACTTAGTACATCAAGGTTACATTTTTCTGGTTTTCAATTGGAGACATATGCAAGATGGAAAAATGTGCCTCTCAGTTCATTTTTCCTATATGCAGCAGAGGCACAAAAGATGGAGAAGGTTTTGTCTCATGCTTATTTAGTTTTCTTCTTTATTCATGGTTTTGATTTTCATATATCAAAAATTTACCTTGAATTTCTTTTTCTGCCTTCCTTTCCCGAACTGTCCAGTCTCCTCTACTACCATTTACCGGAATGAGATTATTTATATGTCACTGCCACATTGCTGGTTTTTAAGTCACAAAGTATTTTTAATCTCTGCATCATACATTAGTTTTATTTACTTAAAGGAGGATCACAGAAAGAGCCTTTTCTACATCAGCAACCAGAAATCTCTCATCATGTGAATAAGTCTTGTAAAAAAGTGTCAAAGCTGTCAGCATTTTCTCTGTGATGTTTGATTCCAGTTTTACAGCTGTCAGTGCCACAGACACTGTCTCCAAGAAAATCAAACAGTACCTCCTCCCATTTATGCCATTGATGTTCAGATTACTGCAATACAGGGTTTTCCCATATGAAGATGTTGAAATACTCATTAAGCAAATAATTTTCTAAACTCTTACTGAGGCCTGCAGGGCAGGTGCTGACTGCAGAGAAAGTACAAGCACACAAGTTATATAATCTAGTAGCATTTTTTACTACAGTTTTATAAACTCCAGTTGCTGAGTATCTTTAGTATATAAGCAGTTGAAAATATTCAAGACTTGGCTCAGCACTTGCTGGATATCCAATCTAAAGCTCAGCTTTTGATAGAAGGGTAGACAATCTGATCTCCAAAATTCTCTTCTAATGTGTATTATTGTATAATTTTATTAGTAGCAATATATAGCTGTCTTCTTCAAAAGTATCTTAACTGTGCCTTCATTAAGAAGAGCAATTAAATTTTATACATAGCAAATCAGAAGATTATTCTACATTATTTTAGGTGGTATATGCTATATAAGGATAAATAATGTTGAGATTTTTAGCAACAGTGTAGTTGGTCAATACAATTTAATATCCTTCCAAAAATAAAAATGACACAAAATTAGTATTTCCCATATAAAAATATGATTACTTGTAACCATAACTTGACATGTCATTTAAGGTACAAAAGTGATGTTACAATATATTTCTGGGTGTAATGCTATAGAATTTTTAAAATGCTATCTAAACACATGTTAAATATATCTATATTTTATTATTTTTATATTAACACCGTAAGTCCAAGATCTTTGTTTTCATTCCAAGAGTAAAAAATAGCTCCAACCAGAACAGCATTTGATTGCCACCTGCATCGTTGTGACCTCTTCTTGTTAAATTAAGACTGGTGTCAGCAATTTTCCCTTCAACTGTGGCTGAAAGATTTCAGGTGTTGGATCCAGCCTTCTATGTTATTACCGTAACTCATAAGATCACTTGTGAGGCTGCCTGGCAGATCTGCTACAAAATGGTTAATTTCTCTTGCCTTTCAATTCGGCAATCCACATTTACAGGCTTCTATTACTTGATAGTTACATGGAAACTACAGGTTAAAAAAAAAATCTTTTAAAGTAGCCTTAGAGTTTATATTTGTGGAAATAAATGTGTAACTGAGCTGGTCATCTCCCAGAGTGAGTTTTCTTTGTATGATTTTAGTGCGTCTTATTTAAGTAACCGAACTACGGACTATCCACAATTAGATTACAGAATTATTTAATTGCTTTCTGGAAGTTATTCCTGTCATTCAGCCTGTTTCTTCCTTACTTCCATCCAATTATTTTTGAGGTAATGATATCCTTGTGTTCCTTTCCAACCAGGTACCTTTGTGCATTTCTAGTTTCGTGTAATCTGAAGCATTTCATTGTTTTTGGTTAGACTATCTACAGCTGTTACTCATCTCTTCCTGGTATTTAATCTAACATGCAGATAAGGTGGTCAAGATGATAAGTAACCATTGTTTAAATAAGGCATGTGAATGCAATGGTATTTTTATTGACTCTATATCTTTGTAAGAGAATTAGACACTCTTAATCTTCTTATAAGTCATGTTCCATTTTCAATCAGAAAATGACATCACCTGCAGTCTTCTGAAAAGCTGCTAGTGTACAGCCGCAGGCCAGCTTTGAACTGGATTTCCGCATGCTGGAACAGGAATACTACTGGTTAAACAAGATGTAGCCACTTGCTGCAGCTTATCCTTTCTGCTTCAGGAAAATGGGAACTTACTTTTCTTCACTTTTGCTTACCAAGCCAGATGTCACTGGTAGCAGAGAATAGAAGTTCCAAGCACATGCTGGCCCCTGTCTGCTTTCCTGGCCAATGAGGCACTCAGGGTCTTGGCATCCTGATTTCCACGGGCAGCTGGAAGAGCAGCTCCTTGGCTACCTCCGCTATCCTGTCAGTCTTACCTTGTTAAACATACGCCCTTCTTGTATGCAGCCCTCCTTGTCTTTGCTGACATTTATGAGATTAGTATAGTGTGTCATTCACAAATCACGTGTGCCTAGCTTTAATTTTAATAGCTCCACATTGGTAACATTGACTGTCATTTGTGGCAGCATCTTGGGGGACTGTTTCTGTGTCGCATGGCAATAGGTCTCATTGTCTCTGTAAACAAAGCTTTTGTTTTTGCTGTCAGCTGTGTACAGGCTAATATAAGAACCTCGTGTTCTTTCCTTGCAGTTTGTGTCTCAGTGTCTAATTTTTTTTTCATGTATATGTTGTCTTTGTAAAGTAAAATGGAAAAAAAAGTAGTGCTTTCCTTGATTATTCTGTCCTAGTAGAAAGGGGAGGTCCATCCAAAAATGTTCTCTTTCTGGAAAGGGCATTGCATTGTTATTTCCCCCTACTCTGTCCTGACATGAATTATAAGAAATACACAGGCACCCTTCCCACTCGCAATGTGTTCCTTTAATGGAAGCCCTCAAGAAGGGCTGAAGTAAGGCTGTTTTTTGTTGTTTTTTTTTTTTGTCAGAAGTCTGTACAGCTGAGCAAAAATCCATCTTCTTAGTTTTTTTTCTGTGAGTGAGGAAGATAAAGCCAGTGTTCTACAAAATCTATTGCTCCAATGAATGACACAAAGATTTCTAGATAGAGAAAACAGTCGCTCATGTAGATTTTTCTTTCTCCTTCTCTTTCCTTCATGTTGAGGGGGCTGAGAGAGCTAAGGGTGCTTTTGGAGACCACTCTGTGTTCCAGTCTTCTATTACATGCCCCAGGGTTTTTCTTCATTGATAAGAGCATAGACACTGAGAGCTCTGCTTTTCTTCAGTAGAGGGCAGATGCTACTCAGATCCTCAAAGTAGAAGGGAGCTTGAATTGAGGAGCTTCAATAGTCTCCCTTGAAAATGAGTCAGGGCTGTACCCGATGTAGAACGTTTTGTAAAGGAGAAGTGTTCAGTTTCACAGAAGATGCTTTCCCTACTGTGCATTTTTATGCCAAAGTTTAGGTATGTTTTGAGATACATCAGAGGAAAAGGCTAATATTTACATTTCCAAGAAAGCTGAACTATAACCTGCTGGTTTTGATGAGCTGGGCCAGTCAACAAAGCAGTGTGGGAGGTGAGAGTTGGTATGATACATGTGATGGAATGTATGTTTCCAGATATCTCTCTCTTTACATTGATTATTGCAAAAAGTGCTATATAACACCTCGTACGTATCAAGAAGGGATTTTTCAGAATTGTCTCTGAGGTTATTTTTTTTTAATTGTACATTTTTTTAGTGAAAGGAAATGTAAAATTCTAGATCTAGAAAGTTGTTCTTAGACATTCAGGTAGTGTTTTTGATTTAAATCTTAATTATCCTGGTTTTAAGAGAAGACTGCCATTAATTTTGTTCTACAAATTAGTTACCAGAAGGTTTGTAGAAAGAAAACACGGTTTTCCTTTATTCCTGCAATGAACTAGCACATGCTGATCTACAGTTGCTATTTTGTCCACTAATATGAAATCCCTGTCCCTGCTTCCTTGCTGGTAGATTTTTAGAAGTTCAGTGAGCACTGTAAATCGCCTGAAGAGTGGAAAATTCCCCTGTCACACAGATGCCCTTATCAGCAGCTACCAGATGGAGCTCCGAGCAGGCACATTATCAATGTTAAATTGCCTTTTCTGAGTAGAGAGGATTAAAGCGTTCCTTCAGAAATGGGTGGCATAGGCTGCAAATTCAGGGATAGCAATATTCTGAAATGTTACTATTTTAAAAGCATATGAAAGTATCTTAGCAAACACTGCACATAAAAATGTATTATTCTTTCAAACCGATAAAACTAAAATTCTTAAAAAATAATTTGTTTTGCATAAAATAGTCATCCTGTAGTTTCTTCTTAAATATATGGGGGGGGGGGGTGTCCTTAGCTTAGATATATTATGTGCCTAAAATTCTAGAATAGATTTTCATATGCATTAAGTCACATTATATTGAACCTAAAATTGTTTGATATTTAGTTAAAGGACAAATAGGTTTAGGCTGAGCTTTGTAGTTTGGATTATATTAGCAAAATAACATTTTAGAATATGATTGTATAATTATATTCCTTTATTTTAATTCATGGAATATATGTTGACTTACCAAAACAAACTCTCAGAGAACATAATGTAAATTGTTTGCTCAAAGACTTGGGGTAAAAGATAATGCAATACTGAAACATCCAATTCCAAAATTAAACAAAGCTATCGAATTTGGCCTAAACAATTGGTGCCTAAGTATCAGGTTCCAATAATACTAAGCAAGCAAGCATCAGTGTGACACAGAGATTCAGTGACACAACTCCTGTTTCATACTAATGAGCTGCAGTGAATACCAGCGTTTCATTCAGAATTAACCTCCAAGGCTTTTATTAACTAACTTATCTATAAAGGTCAGTGCTTCCATTATAATTTAGACTGTTTTCATACTTAGTTACTTGATGGCTCATCCATTGTACTGTTTGTTTAGAGCAAAACAAAAGCCCTGCCAATGAAGAGAACACTTTTTAGACGTATCTGATTGATTGAAATTTAGCCGATCTGTATATTGTCTTTTCAGATTTGCACTTAAATTGACTTATTATCAATGAGATGTGTGTGCATACAGAAAAAAAGCCTCAGAACTAACAATTTTTTATTCTTCAATCACAACTACAGCAGCTAGCTTAATATAGTACTTGCTAGTCAAACCACTTTAAATCACATATGGCAATAAATTGATAAAGTTTGTTTTATTCTGAGTCATAGTTTAGCAGTATCTCCCATTAAAGATTAGTTCACAGCATTCTTTCATTTAGTGTAGGCTGGGATTTTGTGGTGATTCTTGTGTCCGTAGAAGCTTGAACAATGCTGTTCCACTCAACAGTGTAATGTTCTTCTTGCAGAACAAACTTGGAACTTGAGCTGGTCCATCGAGGAGGCAATTTATGTTCAGGAGGTGCAAGCGCAGCTGGGAAAAGATCATGTTTAAGTAAGTTTTCTGTTATGAAGTGCAATATAAATTATTAGAATATTGAATAAAATTGTCTAGATTTTTCCTAACATTTTCTAAATTATGTCAAGATTTTCTTTTATGAGCCTTTTTTACTGCCATAATGAGTCTTTGGCTTTTGTTGCAATTTGAGAGATCCGAAATGTAATTTGCACAAAATATTCATTAGAGCTGTTAGTGTGTTGTGGGTATAATCTATTTAGAAATCAATTGTGGGAGTATCCGTGCAATATCTTTTTAAAATTTCTCATTTTTATTAGTGAAACTAGAAGTATTTTAAGGGTAACTCAGCAAAGTGTTGTTTCACCTTCGCTGTTGCTAGTAATAGGAAAGAAATTTGTTTTTCCTAGTGCTAATGTAGCTCATGACTAGGTCTCATACTGTAGCTACCTTGTCCTGTGTCTTTAATTTCCCTAGTTCTTTCTTTGACATGAGAGTTTTACAAATTTTCTTTGGTAAAAGCTTTTAAATCTTCATTGTTCTGAAACCTTTAATATTTGGCAAATAAAGCACTTTTGGTTGACAGAAGTGCTTTTTTTGTAACATGAAATCTAGTCTTTTACTGGAATATAAACATTAGGAATGGACATTTTCTTTTGTCTGGAAAAATTGGAAAGCCTGCCAGAATACTACTACTACTACTACTAATGTTTGTTTAAATCAAGTTCATACATCATCGGGACAGTTTCAGTAGTAAAAATGTCAGAAAGCTCGGGAATACCTCTGCCTTTTGGTACGTGGCTTGTGGGTGATGCTTTCCTCATCATTTGCCGTGATGAGCTGCCAAAGAAATCCCAGCATGTGCTATGCTGTCCACATCCACTAGGATAAGAGCCTTCCGTTCCCGCCAGGAGATGCAGTCCAATTGATTTCATTCGTGTGTTGTGATTTGCGAGTAGTTTTAAATCCCACTGCACATTGTCTTCCCCTGCCATCATTATCTCCCTTTTACAGCAGAGCAAGAAAACTGTGTGTGTTAAAAGAACATTGCTAGATCACTGTTTGCAAATTTGAAGCTTTTAACAAAATCAAGGCTCTACAGATAACTTCTACTTGGATTACAATATATTAATTGTATGTTCACCTAGTAAGATGCACACTTTCTATCTGAATTTTAGCAACGTAGTCAACGTGTTGCCCGTTTCACAGGCACGTTATTTGGAAGACTCTGATGAGCAGCTTAGGGTGGAGATTTCAGCTTAAAATTCTAAAGTCTTTGAAATACTTAAAGTGAAAAAATTTATAATGACTTTACACATGATGAGAGTGTACCCCTGTTTTCACATGGCTTTACTAGCCATGTAAGATTTTTATAAGTTTTGACATTTTGAAGTTTAGAAGAATGTATGCAGGGAAGTAGCCTGTAATCTGTAAGGTTGTATTTTTATCTTACTGCTAGCTTTTCAAAGTCAAGAGATTTCAGCTTCTCGGTATTATATTTTTTTCAAGATAAAAGTGGCATCAAGTACATTAATTATATCTTAAAACCCTGTGGAATTTTTGATGTCATATCAGTGTCAAATTTGCGTTGCATGTACCTATTTAAAACCTATATATATGTGTGTGTGTATATATATCACAGTATCACAGTATGTTTGGGATTGGAAGGGACCTCAAAAGATCATCTAGTCCAATCCCCCTGCTGGAGCAGGAACGCCTAGGTGAGGTCGCACAGGAACATGTCCAGGCGGGTTTTGAATGTCTCCAGAGAAGGAGACTCCACAACCTCCCTGGGCAGCCTGTTCCAGTGCTCTGTCACCCTTACTGAGAAGAAGTTTCTTCTCAAATTTAAGTGGAACCTCTTGGGTTCCAGCTTGATCCCATTACCCCTTGTCCTATCATTGTTTGCCACCGAGAAGAGCCTGGCTCCATCCTCATGGCATTCACCCTTTATATATTTATAAACATTAGTAAGGTCCCCCCTTAGTCTCCTCTTCTCCAAACTAAAGAGCCCCAGCTCCCTCAGCCTTTCTTCATAAGGGAGGTGCTCCACTCCCTTAGTCATCTTTGTTGCCCTACGCTGGACCCTCTCCAGCAGTTCCCTGTCCTTCTTGAACTGAGGGGCCCAGAACTGGACACAATATTCCAGATGTGGTCTCACCAGGGCGGAGTAGAGGGGCAGGAGAACCTCTCTTGATCTACTAGCCACCCCCCTTCTAATACACCCCAGGATGCCATTGGCCTTCCTGGCCACAAGGGCACAGTGCTGGCTCATGGTCATCCTGTTGTCCACCAGGACCCCCAGGTCCCTTTCCCCTACACTGCTCTCTAATATGTAATTTCCCAACCTATACTGGAACCTGGGGTTGTTCCTGCCCAGATGCAGGACTCTACACTTTCCCTTGTTAAATTTCATCAGGTTATTCCCCGCCCAACTCTCCAGCCTGTCCAGGTCCCACTGGATGGCAGCACAGCCTTCTGGCGTGTCAGCCACTCCTCCCAGCTTAGTGTCATCAGCAAACTTGCTGATAGTACACTCTATTCCCTCGTCTAAATCGTTAATGAATATATTGAATAATATTGGCCCCAGTACTGACCCCTGAGGCACTCCACTAGATACTGGCCTCCAACTAGACTCCGCACCATTGACTACCACTCTCTGGCTTCTCTCCTTAAGCCAGTTTGCAACCCACCTCACTAGTCTATTGTCTAGACCACACCTCCTCAACTTAGCTGTGAGGATGCTGTATGTATCTGTAAAGTAGTGGTTTTTTTCTCATGGTGCTTTATCAGCAAGTAATGTCAGTAAGTGCTGGAAGATTGTGACTATGCAGAGAATGGTTGAATCACAGAGTGCTGGGAATCTTCCTCGGTGTTCATCTATAGAGCTTCATTATTTCTATTTGAACTATATCAGTTGACACCAAGGGAGGAACTACCTCAAAGTAGTTTTTGTTTGATTGGGGGTTTTTAAGGAAAAAAAAGAGAGAAAGAAAGACACAAAGTGCTTTGTATAATACAGGGTTTAATTTTTTTCTTATACTTACCACACCATCCCTTCAACCTTATCTTACATAAAGAAGGGCTGTTACATACTTAGGACCTGGTTTTAGAAGGCAGCTGTACGTTTTGTTGACAGCCAGTGAAAAGGTCAGTCTGGATTTTTAATAACTATTCCTCAAGTCTTGAAATGCATGAAGAACACTGTAATCATAGGAGGAATTTCTTTATGGAGAACTACAAAATTGGAAATTATATATGAAGAATATCTCCACTAGAGAATTGTCTTATGCTGGATTGTTACTTCAACAAAACAAACAAACTTAAGTTCTGTTAAAATTCATATCTCATACCTATTTTTCCAGCAATTTTACTGTTCTGTGTGTCTCAGAAAATGAACCAGTGTTCTCTGTTCAACACAATAGATTACTGGAACAAACTAAACTTAGAGAAAGTTGAAGATACTTACCACACTCGAAGTAGGGAAATCATCTTCTTAATAAGGAGCTTTAAGTAGGATTATGTCAACTATTCTTTTTAAAAATACATCTCAGTTTACAAAATTTAAAATATTTATGAAATAGATCACATTTTGGTAGCAGCAAATTATCTGTGCATTAGTTGTCTATATAAAGAGTAAAATAATCCAGTAAGGAAAACTTCATTTTAAATCCTCGTCATCAGTAGTGTATGTATTTAAACAGAATAAATTATTGTCCCCATTATGTGATTTGGCTGTTTTCATGTACTTGCACACAAGAGCTTAATTTGGAATTGGTAGAGCATTTCTTATAATAGAAAATCATGTTGATGATTTTTTTGTTGTTGTTGTTTTTAACATAAGATTTCTTGACTTGTTGTTTCTACTTATAATACATTGCATATTATTTGTTTACTATTTTTCTTTCTTAAACCATTTTGTAATCTTGGTATTGAGTGTGTCACACATGGCAATAGTGCTTTTTCTTTAGGCAGTTGCGTTACTTTTAAGGATTCTAGTGCATATTTCTGATGAAGGGGTAGGGACAGCATTTAACTGCAATGCACCTGCTTTCGTTCACACTTCTGGGTGAAATGGTAAATTTTCTCATTTAGGTCTAAATCAGCCATATTGCTGGTTGTAGTTTCTGCTTTGTACTTCAGAAAAATTGAAGAAGGCACTTAGAGCTTTCAGGTGAAAGGTACTATGTCTGTGAATGTGCTGTTGCTTTAAACAGCATGGAGACATAAATGTCATCTATTAATTGTTAAAACGTTCACACGCTGGTTGTGTTCTGTATTGGTTTTGTAAAATGGTTATGTAGCAAACTAGTCGTGTTTAATCTTGCATTAAAATGGACTCATTTTTAATATAAGGTAATGGCATTCTTTTGGAACAGACCTGTATGGTACTGCCGTTCAGTGTTACGGTGTTTAGTATTGGATGTTAGGCTAAACATGACTAGTGGGAGCAGAATTACTTTTTCATATATAGCAGGGTTTGTTTTAACTAAACCATTACATGATTATATGAGTTTTCTTCAGTGCCCCTTCCATATTGATGCATTTAGAGATAAAAAATTGTACTTCATTAGATAAATATTCTAGAATAGATTTTATTTTCTTTCCATACTGATTTCTTTTTCCAAGAGGTAATCCTGTTTTTAAAGTTTCACTTAAAACATACCTTCAACTTCTTCATTGTCCTATGCAGTGAGGAAAGAATGATTTTAAAAATCCATACCCTATCTAGAACTTGAAGACTATTTTGTTAGTCTTGCATGCACAGGATTGAAATGGCTTTTGTTTTTTGAATGTCATTCATATCAGGTCCAGCAGAAGTATTCTAAAATATATTTGGTTTTCTTATGTGCGAGGTAGTGAGGTGTCTCTCTTGTGATTAAGCGCACCGCTCTGTATTAGTCTTGTAACAACTGTGAAGTTGGGTGATTAGATATTGCAGAAAACAGAATGCGTTGTCCCAGGTGAGCTGCTACAGCCAGAAGCGTCAGCGAGGATGGTGGGAACAAACAGGTCAAGAGCTGTTTCAGTAGCTCGCACCAGCAGGGCAGCTGCTCTTGGGAAGTAAAATTAAGAATGATTAATGTAGCTGTTAGTGTTGGTGATTGAGTCTGTGTAAGAAGACTGATGAAGAAAATTTGGCTGTAAAATTGCCATTTCAAGGTTTAAAGTTTTGTATGAGTGTTTGCATGAGTGTGTGTTACTGAAGAGTATCCAACCAAAAATGGAAATAGAGCCTTCTTAAAAATAAAGTCTTATTTTAAGGACCTTATTACACTTTTAGAGTCTGTGGCCTTGAAAATCTTCTTGGGTTTAGGGGATAATGATGATATATAACAATTGCACAGATCTTACTTCTCTCTTTTATGAAGTGTAAGAGATCTGATGTTTAGCTTTTTGTTTTCAATGTTATTGTATTTGTAGAACATAATATTATAAGGCTGAATAAGTAAGACTTCTCTGAATGACCTTTCTATCTTTAACTTGAGTATGTAAATGTTATAATCTAGGCTTTTCTTCCTTTAAACTTTTAAATAGTTGTTCTTTCTTTCTGGCTGCTTTCTTCTCTTTTTTTTTTTTTTTTTTTATTTTTTCCCTTTTTAATAAGGATAGGATTAGGGTTTGTTTGGGAAGCTTTAAATATTCTATCACCTTGTCCTCTGGCTTCAGTTTCCCTGTATAAAAACTTCTTATCCATACGCTTCCCACAGATAGCAGAGTCTGGCATTTCGGCATGAGCTGCATTAATTGCAAAGGCTGTTAATTTACAAGTGGACATCGAAGAAGTATTTAAGACTTGTGTAAACTCACCTTAAAAATATTTTCAGCACCTTCGTAACTTCTGTGATGGTTCTAACCATTGAGAAATTGTATTGTTCCATTGTTTCTTTTTTTTCTCCTTTCTCTTTTTTGCTCTCTTCTCATTTTTTCTCTTTTCTCCTTTCTTCTTTTTTCTCCTCTTGTTCATTTGAAGTCTGTGTTTTGCATTTGTAGATGGCTCAGCAGTGTCATCTGTCTTGATTATAATGTTAGTATCAATTTAATCTGTGCTTTTAGTGTTCATGTCAGCACAGCAAGTCACCTTGACATGACGTGTTTTCTAAGCTCTTCCTGCCCTTTCCATATCATTTTTTCAATCACATTGATAGTCATGGCTGTCTCCATTTTATCAGTATTGCCAGTGATACTTGGAAACACTAAGAGTGGTTTGTTCCCATAGGAAGAATTAATAATTGCTCAGTTGCAACTGTTTCCCTCTTGTAATCTAATAATGTGAATATGGTTGCAAAGATTCCTACCAAGCTCACTGCAGCCACTGAAAATCAGAAAGATAAAAGTAGTTTTCAGGAATGCTGTTTGCCTTGGAACAGTGGGTTTCCATGGTTGATTGGTTTGGTTTGGGCTTTTTGAAAGTTTGGTTTTGTGGAGGTTTTTTTGTATAATTTTTTAATTAGGAGCTGGCAATCTGCAGATCTTTGGTGCCCATCCATTCACCCTAACTTTGAAAAGGCCGTTTTTCTCACCAACAGATGATCATAACTATTTCCTAGAAAGCTTGGTATGGTGTTCATTCCTAGCCTGCGAGAGAAAAAGATAGATAGTTAGAATTCTATTGCTAAAGTTGATTTTATACATCGCTACATTTGATGTTGAGGATAATTAGCCGCTTCATCAACAATTAAGGCTTAAGATTTTGTAAAGACTGTTCATGTCTTAATGCCTTAATAGGCTTTTCCTGATCTTCACATTTTTTTTCTTCATTGATTCCAATCTACTGGATCAGTGATGAATGAGAAGATGCTGTCAGCAGGTTTTTGCAGCTGCTGTTGCTAAGTGGACTATATAAAGCTCTACAAGGAGAAAAATGAATCCTCAGTCTCCTTATTAACTATCACTTCCCATCTGGTTGCATCAAGTGCTTTTTGTTATAATCTACATTCTTCCTGATAGTCCCAGCAAGCTTTGGGAGAAGGAGGGCATGAGGTCTCTAGTCTGGTAAAATCTTCACACAGCAGTTGAGACAAGGATGTTTTCCATCCCACTTGCAGTGATTGCTGTGTCACTGTGTTTTGTGACCTTTTGACATTGTAAGTGTGAATACTAATCACTTGAATGAAAAAAGACTGGTTCAAAAGAGCAGAGTAGAGATTTTCATGACGACGGTATGTTATTTATGTCCTTCTAAAACATAAATATGAGAGATACTGGGCAATAAACACGTCATCTAGACTTTTACTTTTGCAATCAAAATAAAGTCAGCTAATTCCTTAGTTTTCTTTGTCATCGTTATCACAGCACATTGCTATACATTGCGGAAGTGGAATTAATAGCAGAAAAAAAAAATCTAACTCTGATTTCAACTTTAGATTGAGAGTTTACAGTTCAGAGACTGGAAAAAAGATAGAAGAAGAAAAGGCATCGAAACTCACATAGAAATTTGAGATCACTTTGGCAAAGACTAAACTAGGATTACTAGTGAAACCAAAACTTAAATGTGCATGGAACTTCCTGGATCACTCATTTTTGTCAGTTCAGTATGGCATTTTTTGTAAGTTCTGCTGTTCATCTATCAAATCCCTATTTGGTCGTGTCTCTGAATCTAGTCATCTTTTGTGCTGTGCATACTATGCTGGACATGAAAAGAGCTGTGAAATCTCCTTTATCTATTCCTGTTCTATGCACTTTGGCATAGCAGAAGATTTTTAAGAGCTTTGTCAAGATCTGTAAAATCGGTGTGCTTTAATACTAGAAATAGTAAAGAAGGCATCTGCAGGTGCTAGTGCAGGCAGTGTGGATCTGTAGACAAAATACCAGTTTTCTTTGGTTATTTATGAGAGGAACAGCATTAGAACATTTTCTCAAAGAGCTTCAGTCCCGGTGCAAAGACAGGCTCTTCTCCTTTGAGCTGCTCTTTTCAAAGGGCCAATTCCAACTGAGTTTATTGCTCCTCTCCCACAACAGGATAACCCTCAGGAATAGAGCTGGTGTAGGAAGAGTTGAAAACAATATGTACTAAGATCAGCAGTGTATGGAAAAAGTACATTTATTTTCTTAATGTTTAGAAATACAAGGGCTAATGTGAAGTAAATTTAAAGCTAATGTCTAACTGGTGATCTAAATGATTCTAGTAGTGTTTTATATAAGCTGTACATGTGTTCTGTGGAAAACAAAGGCCATCTAGATAAGCTGGGTGAATTGAGGCAGTGCTGGTTCAATGTAGGCAACATTTGAGTCATGAGAACATGTTTTGAAACCAGTAATAATCTTGCCCACTTAAATGCCTAAATCTTGCATCCTGCCAGGCCCCTGATGCCTTGCAGCCACAGGTTGTATTGTGCATTAAAATGTTGTAATTTTTTTTTAATATTTATTCAATTTCACTGGGTCCAGCCTGTCTCAAATATTACGAAGTTATTAGGAGAGGAGGACCATATTTAAATTATTTTCAGTTTACTTCTCATAATTTGTTATGAATAAACCTCTAATTATCATTTTATTGTGACTTCATAATTATCATTCTCAAGTTTTGCCACTGCTGTGCTTTCGAAAATTAATATTCTTCTGCCAAGTTTTGTTGAGAACGTTATTTTGGAAACTCTGAGCTACAGCCAGATCCTGTCCACACCTTACAAAGGTGGGTTGTCCTGGAGACAGTTTGCCATCAGTTACACTGTGACCAGTGCAGGAGTTTGGGATGCCTGGTGGCCTTTGTTTCCATTCTTCACCAGACTAGGCAAGGTAGTTGGTTGTGGGCCCTTGTCGTGTTAATATCTTGCTGCTACTTGTTTCTTGTGAGGTTTGTGTTGGTTTAAAGTGTATTTTAAAGCTTGAAAGAGGGGTATAAGGAAATGGGAGGATATTCTGCATGCTTGTGTTTTGGAAAGATGCATTCACAGAAACACACAGGCAAAAAACACTCTGATATTCATTTGTCCCAAGGCAGATTTCTGCTAGTCCCTCAAGCGTAAGAATGTGGTCAAGCACCAAGCACTAAGAAGTTGCCAGTTCCAGGTTTTTGGTGCTCTGGGGTTTTCCTTGGCTTTCTCTAATACTCCATAATCATAGTAAATTTGCGGTAAAGCAGTTGCAGTCACTGTGGTGTGGAACAGAAGAATGTGAAGAAAGTAAACCTTTGTTTCTTCCTCTGATTAGTCCTTAGTTCTTGCTGATTGTTGCCAATCTTGTCAGAAAGACGAGGACGGATCAGAGCTCAGCGTGGCTGCTGTGGGAGGCAGCAGCTGCCAGACCCATGTTCCTGGGGGACCAGTGCTGCTCCTTGCTTGCCCTGGCTCTAGAACCAAGCCTGGCTACGCCGCGTTGGCTGAGAGTCAATTAATAAAAAATACTGCATAAAAAATCATTGTTATCATATCTTATTACTTACTTCCTAGCTTCACGTTTGCATGCTAAACGCATTTTCTTGTGAAGGTGTGATAGCTGCCTTCACAGACAAAAAATGCTGTCTTACAAGACTGCTAAACTCAATATTTTCTCTTCAGATTCAGTCAATGTTAGAATGTATCGTGATTCCATAAATGTTACACACTTAGAGATTAGAAATAAATTCTCCAGTGCAAGAATTTGATGCTTGCCTGCCTAATTTCGTATTAGTAAAAGCTCAGGAAAATAATCATTGAAGGAACAGAGTGTTAATTAATTATGTAAAGCTCTTCTTTTTTTTTTTTTTTAAATAGTTGCCCATTTCTGTTTCAGGCAAGGAGCAGTTCAGAAAAAATATTCCATTCCTTTTAGTGGCAGAGAGGCAAGAGGGAAGGAACACAAATACCTTTTAATGGGTTTCATTAAAAATAAAAGCATACTGGCATTTTTTTTTATTATTTTGATGAGATACCAGTATATTTTCAGGGTTTTGAAGTTGGTCAGCAAAGCAGTGTTTTGCTAGAATCTCTTGCCAGGAGAAAAAATGACTGATTTTGTCCTCATTGACTGTTTTTATTCAGCAAGCAGGTGACAGCAATCATTTCCAATGCCACCTACATCTCCAATTATTTTACAAACCCCAGGAGCTAATTACAGCCCTCAGGCTCTGGCAGTCAGCTGACTTCATCATGCGACGTTTTTGGCCGTTGCATACCTCTGAGTAATTGTCTATTTATGGAAAATAAATTAATAGCTGCTATTTCTGCTTAAAAGAGAGGACCTGTGAGTGAGTGTGTAGGTTGAGCAAGTGGGTTGTAGAGAGAGGGGAGAGAGATTATGAGAGTAGGAGGCAAAGGGGTCAATTGAAAGAATAAAAGAGGGGATGGGGGGAAGAGGAATTTAAAATGAAAGGGAGGAAGGCAGCAGTGTCCCAGAAAATTGAACAGGAGGAAGAAACATGGCAGCAAATAGCAAGATACAGTGTGATAAGAGGAAAAAAGTGAGAAAAATCATGGGAAACAGTATTTTAAAATATGATTGTAGTATAAACCTATGAAGATAGAGATGTTTTTTCTAATCTGTAACTGTATTATAGACACAGAAAAAGAAATTAAATCTGAGATTCTTATTGCAAATACCTCTCTGAAAACGCTGTCAACAGAGATGGTGCCTACTGCCTTAGATTGCTTAAGGGAATAAAGGATTAGATGTTATCTTTATTTGTATTGGTCATATGATTCATAGAGAAATGAAAACTGTGCATTTTAATATCAGATACTAGAATCATGTACATAAATAATAAACCAAGCATCCTTGGTTCAAACGGTTCTAGAAGTGTTTTGCAAATGATATTTTTGATACAGTAGATATACAGAACATCTTAAACTGAGTATCCACAAACTTTGCCTGCAGCTTGTGTAGATAAATCTTTGCTGTTATAAAGAGTGTTGCTACTTTAGTGTCATTGTGGTGTGGTCCAACATTTCCCTTTTTTTCCTCTCTGAATATTTACCTACAAAATAACCTTATGAAGGCAGATGGAATAATAACCTTTTAAGGATGACGACCCAAAGGGATCCTGTTATAGGCCAGAACTTCTAGCAACTTTAGGTTGATTTCAAATATGTTGTGCACAGAACTCAGCTGTGAGAGAGAGGAATAAAAGCTGTGTGAGAAGTGTATCAGTCTCTGTTTAGAAGAGATGTTGAGGAAATCACAGCTTCTGGCATAAACTGGAGAGGGAAGTGAAGGGGGCGTGGAACCATAGGAACATGACACCATATGAAACAGGATTTAAAAAAATACCTGTAATTAAGTATGTGGAACTGTTGTTTTAGCGAGCACAAAAACAACTGAGTTCTGTTTGAAGCTTTCTAGACAGCCTTTCTGTTTCAGAATTTCAGGAGATAAAACAATATTTTTTTGCAAACATGCATGTGTTCACAGCCTTCTATTGAAACTTTACTTATCTTCAAAACCTTAAAAAAAATAAATTTAAAAATATGCTTGTTAGGCTTCCAGCTTATTTGGAATGGGATGGCAGACTTTTCAGGATCTTGTAAAGCAAAGGGTGGCAACTTAATGTAAAATATTTAATATTTATTGTACTTAATCATCATCGATCTGTCTTCTTTACCTTTCAGATCAGCTGTTTCACGTGTTGGCCATGCACATGCGCCTCTACAGTATAGACTCCGCGTACAATCCTTGGAGAAAACTCACCCAGCTGATGCAGGATAAAAATTCAGAGCAAGTATTTTAATTTACCCAGTATCACTTTTACCTTGTGAAAGAAACATCCTAGCATTGGGACTTCGGGCAACTTTCTGTCTAAATTTAAATTCTTTGTGAGGTAGGCTGGTGAACCTAAAATCTAAAAATTGTATGTATTTGTAAAAATAAGTTTTCAAATTTCTTTTACATAAAGTCTGACACATTCCAGTTTTGAGTTGAAGCTTAAATATATCCCTTGTAAGCTTAAGCACATGCAAATCTAATAGGATTGGGTAAGTGGATAAGTGCACTTCTGTTCTTGGTACAGATGCTAGACAAAATTTACATTGAGATTAAGTGCATAAATAAGTTATTGAAAGTTGGGCAGTGGCTAACAGCTGTTACAGAAATAACATAAGTAGGCCTGATATATCACAGAATTGCTGGGGTTGGAAGGGACTTCTGGAGATCATCTAGTCCAACCCACCTGCTAAAGCAGGTTCACCTTGAGCAGGTTGCACAGGAATGTGTCCAGGCAGGTTTTGAATGTCTCCAGAGAAGGAGACTCGAATAATACTATTTGAAGCTAAAAATTTTCATCATGTTTCTTACTTTAAACAAGTTATTTACCTGAGTTTGCTTTGAAAACATTAACTTTATATACATAGCTGTACAAGTATTAACAATATAATAAACAGAGTCATGCATCTGTGTTCCACAAGGACTCATCTCCCTACTTGACTTAAGACCCATCACTTTTCAGACTTTACCTTAATGGTCAAAAGAAAAGTTTCTTTCCTAAAACTAGATGATTATTTTTCCTCAGACGAGGAAAACAGTAATTTCTTCTCTTTGCACACTGAACATCTTCATAGCTCGGGTCTCCACTTTGTAGGTTGCAGTAGTGTTGAAAATACTGGTTTTTTTAGTGCCCATCCAGCTGTGTGTATTTGTCAGTGTGTTTCTTGGAGCGTGAGGTGCAAAGCATCATGGGTTTTCAAAAATTCATCTGGGATGGTGATGCCACAATCCTAATTGGCAAATCAGGAAAAATTATAATATTAAAACGTTTGTGCTTGCTTCTCATTTGAGATTTTACTGTTTGCCCTCTTGGACACACAGGTCTTTTTTTGCAATCAGCATTATGTTGTTGTAGAAATTAGACTACTCAAACAGCTTAGTTTATAAACTAAAAACAGAATAAAGCATCAAGAATTTTATAAACTGAAAACCTATGTTATTCAGCATGTGTTCAGACCCCTTTGAGAGTATGTATTTGTGTGATTCTGCCCTAACCAAAACTCAGCAGTGGAACAAGGTTAATAAATGTGGTCTGTGGTCGAGTGAGTAATACCAAGCGAAATTCAGACCACGTTGATGGGCTGTTGGGAGTCACAGTGGCTGTGGGACTGACCATGAACTTCTTATTTTGAGCTTTGAAGAGCTTGCTGGCTTCGGAAGCAGCTGTTAACAGAGGGACTGCTTTTTCTGCACATGCAGCTTTTTTTTGCACATGCAGACTGGATGGAATTCACCATGCATTGGTCATAGCAAGGTTAGATTGCTGCCAGTTAGATTCCATTAGGCAATTTTGAATCACTTGGAAATGAATGGTCCTGTAGACCATAAGGGCTTGCTTTGCAGCAGGTGTTGCATGTTGGGAGTGCATTTGAGCAGTTCTTGTGTTTTCTGCACTGGTTTTCAAGCCTTCTTGGTAGATTTGCTGGTGTTGGTTTGGCACTAAGTCCCAAATGGTCTAGGAAGCAATAACTGAGAGATCATCCATTTTGCCATGACCTAGTTTACTGCTGCGATGTACAGATGCAATCAAGCTGGAATATTTTTGCTCACTCCTTAGAATGTTTTTCCCACCTGAGTCTGCAGGCCCCAGAAGCTGCAGAGGAGGCACCTTGAGGGCATGTTTTTAATGTATAAATTAAAGTAGAAGGTGTTCATCTGTAATTATATTTTAGACATTTGAAGTAGTAGTTTGACTTGAAGATGGCATTCATATGATTGGTGTGTATGATCTCACTGCGCACTTCCTAGAGTCACACAGCCTTTTGAGAAATCCAGAATAGGAGATATTTTCAGGTACAGGAAAGAGTGCTCAGAGCAATTAGGAAGTGATACACTGCTGTAAACTGAAGATGATTAAGAGAGTGATGGAGAAATACCAGTGTAGATTTCAGATGTGGATAGTACTCTGCCATTTTGATGGTAACCAAGTAACCTGAATCATCAGCCTCACCGGTATGTGAGACTTCAAGTAAAGACTTGTAGAAAAATAATGTCAGTGAGAGGGAAAGATCTATATTAACTGACTATATTACTGTGAGTCCAAACAATTGAACATCAGGAAAATCACAGAAGCAAAATAACTAAACTAAATAAATATTTTTATATTTAATTTTTACTTTATTATTTCAGTTGAAAGCAATTTTCCAGAGAAGTTAGTTGCATGTTTATTTATTTAAAAAAATAATTTTAAAAACTAAAAATGAAAATAATATATAGGATACAAGTGCCTTTGCATTATTTTTTCACCCTTATTTAATTGTAATTACTTTATTTAAATGTATAAATATTTACAATTAAAACTGCCCAGGTATAGAGTGCTCAGTTTTTCACTTGATTTTCCACATCCCAGGTATCGAAATTCATAAATCATGCCTTAGTTCCATGGGTCTGGGAGAACTGGTCAAAGTAGTTTGTAAAGACTCTCACAGAACTGCTCTACTTCCCAAAGCACTGGGTTTGCCTGGTGTCACCTCCTACAAGTCTGGAGTTGAAAATGGCATCTGAGAGGAAAGGTGGGAAGGAGCTTGTGCAGTCACACCAAGGTAGAGTAGAAATAGGGAAATTTTGAGTAAGAAGATACTCTGTAAAAAAGGCCCTAAATAATGTGAACTGTTTGAAGGAAGAGGGATCAAAAAAGATAAAGTCTGGCAAACTATGAATGGTACAGTGGATTCTTTCTCCTGTGCAGTTCATGATGTCAGATTTGATGTATACTTGGTCCCACAGGCTGTGCTTAAGCACATTGTTCTACGAGGGGCAGATCTGGTTTCAAGGGTGATCAAATAAACAATTATTGTGGTGTAAGTGAGGAATAATAGCTCCTGGCAGGGGGCAGAGAAGGAGCAGCTGGAGGCAATAATTACCAAACCCAGATGTCAATTTAATGGACTAGTCCAAATAGCCAGAGTTTTAGGAAGAGCAAGCCTGAAATAAAAGGATACACTTCTTTTAAATGTACATCTCTACAGAGGCTAAAATGTTTGTTTTGACAGACAAAATGTGTCGGCAAAGAACGATTTGGTAAAGGATCTTTGCAGTAGAAGCACTTGCACGGGGGAACTGCATGATAAACTGAAATGCTGAAATATACTGGGTTATTTTTACTAAAGTGTATAGCTGATGTTTTGTTCTAAGCTAGATTGCTTTGATGGTTGTTTATAGTGTCATACTGGAGCAAAAAACTGCAGCACAGGGATGGGAATGAGAAACTGTGCGTGGAAACCTCTTAAGTTACATCTCCATCACAGAAAATGTTGTGAAATGGAAAAAAATAAAGCAGTTTTTATGAAGATAGTGCAAGGCAGACAGAGAGTAGGATGATGGGACAACAGGGTGTTTAGTTAAGGTTTGTGCAAGAGCTGGTACATACATACATGTGCTGCAACAGGACTTCCATGATCTGTTCAATAAACACACAAATCCTGCCTGAAACCCCCACATCTCGGGACATCTGTTGTGATATGGAGGTTTCAGCAGTAACGCAGCTTCAGGAGGACTTGCTCTTGGCTGTTTCTTCTTTCCTCTGTACTGTATTTCACCATCTTCCTCAGCTCTGCTGATGGAACCTGAGCAGTCTGCATCATGAACAGCGTCAAGAAGCTAATCCATGGTTTTATAAAGGTTAATTTGAGTCAGTTTGGGAGCAGGTGACAGGGAAGCGCTGGGGTCACAGTGGTGAAAGAGAGAATGGGAGATGGCTGATGTTAGTACTGTCTGTGCAATCCTGTGTTGTATAATTAGAAAAACTGACTTGCTGTAAAATCTGCTGTGACGCAATGAAAAGTAAATATGAAATTGTGATTATATCCTAGAGTGTAGCCAGAACAAATAGTAGAACTCTACTTTCTTATCATGAACATCAGAAGCTGTGTATTACTCTGACCTTTCTGCAGGCTGGGATTTGTGAGCTGTGCTTCTCATCCTGCAAATGCTGAAGAGAAAATAAATTTGCAGTACTTGATTAAGCCTTTGTTTAGCTGTATCCAGAGCCCTGTGTCTCAGGTTTTCTGTTATCTGACAGTTCGAAGAGGTATGAGGCTCAAAAGTTGCATTTTATTTATTGGCTTTCTAACTTCATAATCAGTTGGAGTTTGCATCAAACAAAACGGAAAGTGTCTCTAGCTGAGAGAAGAGGGGAAGGGGAGCATATATGTAAGGAAGGGCCATAAGCAAACGCTGCTTGTTTCAAAGTAGAACAGAATTTTCTGTCCCTCTTTATCCATTCCCAAAGAAGTGATTCCCAATGAACCTCTGTCAGGAGGAGGATGCAGAACACAGAGGCAGAGCTGCTCAGCCCTCAGCTGATCCACAGCTCAGGCGTTGGCACAGGGAGAGGGGCAGTCCAGTTACCTGGGACTGGAGGGGAGAGAGGTCAGTTCCACAGAGAAAGTCAAGCAATGCATTTTTAATTTTTCTTGTTGGTACATATTTATATTGAACTGTGCTGTTTTATTTCCATATTCCCCCACCTTTTTAATGGATACAGCATGCAACTATAGTACATTTGAATCGCTTTACATTATTTTGGTCCTATCTGAAATTGGACGTGCTTTCGTTTTATTCAGTGCTTCTGTGGCACAGTTTTTTTGTGAAGTCAGATTTATCAAGCCTTCACATATGCATTGGGGATTAACAGGATGGGCAATTTCCATAAAACGCATTTCTAAACATATTTTATAAATTCAGTGTCATTGTCATAATGAAGAAGTTGCTTAGGCTCTTAACAAATGACAGAGCAGTTTTTAAGCACTTCATATGCTGCAGCGCTTGATGTAAACGGAAGCAGCTTATCTAAAACCCTGACATTTAATGTAGCTTTACTTCTCCGATACATATGAAATGAATAAATTATACAAAGAATTCACTTGGTCCTGCATGTGAAAATGAATTCATTTAGTTGTGATGTTGCTAGTCAGTCATGGTATTCTGTATATATCAGAATATTTCCTAATTTTGTCAGAACTGATATTTGACCTAATTGTTACATGACTGTTAAATCATATTGATACCCCTTTCTAAAAGAGCTGTTCAACTAAATGTGACCAGAGAGAGTTAATTTTTTTTTGTCTTCATGTTATTCCAAATTAATTTTCTTCCCAAATTTATATATAAATTAAAAATTAAAGGTGAGAATTAATTTAATAGATAGTCCTTGATTTTAAAGTCCTTACATAATGAGGGTTGTTTTAAAATTCAGTGTCATAGATAATAAAATAGAACTAGCTGTAGGTAAAAGCAGAATTAGAGACTTAGTGAGATTAGCATCTTCTTTGCCTGAAAATTTTGAAAATGAGACTTGGTAGCATTATACAAATTTTTGCCCCATTTGTTGTCTTTAGAATTCAGCATACGGAATTTCAGAATATTTGGGTTTTGTTTAGGAGGCTCCCAAATATAAATGTTTTAAAACAATCATTTTATGAAATGATCAATCATAACAAGAGGCGTTATGGATAGTGTTTATTTTGTAGTTGTTTGGGTTCATAAATTCGAAAGGACCTGTCAGACCGTGTTTTCTGTGACTTTATTTTCACACTGTGCCATTTAATAAAATTATTGCTTCAGAACGTGCCTTACTGAGCTGGGAGAGAGGGGAAGGAGAGTAGTTAGAAAACGTATCGTTGGATAACACACTTAATATGACCGGAAGTGTTGTTTTAATCCTCCTCTTAAGTGACTGCTTCTGCATGTTACAATTCATACCGTGACTCCTCACAGTGCCCTTTGTAGGGAGATGTCTGAGTTTCCATTAAACCAGTAACTACATTGGGGTTTCCTTCCAAAAGCAGCACCATGTTGTGTGCGTGGGAGACGCTGGGCTGGCTGGATCCCCAGAGCTATTGGAAGGCACTAGGGATGTTACACGTGCCTGCACATCCCACCACATGTGGACGACCTTTTCCCATACACATCTGCAGTTTGTACCTGTGTGTGATGGATGGCACCAAGGGCCCCTGGTACCTTCATGAAGAGAAGCATCAGCTGTGCTGATGGGAGTCACCAGCAGCAACTGGGTTGGATCAGAGGAAGAGTTTGGTGCTCTTGGAAGAGGCAATAATTGGACTCAACAATCCAGCTCTGAAAGGGCAGAGCTGAGACAGAAGAGAGCTTAAATGTCTTGTCTGTGTTTTTTTCCTCAGCCTGTTGTACTTGGGTACTTGCGTGAGAGCTTCAGGGCCTTGTTGGGAAACTCCGCGGTCCACAGTGTCCTGCGGAACAACCAAAAGGAGGAGAGTGAGGCTGTGCTTTGGGGCGTAGATCTTAATAAGGATATACATCTGTTTCCAGTACAACTCCCTAGTGCTTTATCAGTGGTGGTTTACCCGCAGGACAGGAAAAATTGCGCAAGAAAGCGTGAAGATAACCTTGAAACTGGAGCAGGCCAGAGGTGTTTTGATTTCCTCACTTCCAAAGGTGCCACATGGCGTAGAGGCCTATAGCTGCCCTAAGTAAGGGAAGCTCCTACCAGGAGAGGGAGAATAATTTTTTCTGCAGTTTCTGACCAGTGAAAAGAATGACAAAAGAGGAGGAAAAAAAGACGAAAAAGCCTAAGGAGTGATAGAAAGAACATGCCCTTTCAGAACAGCATTTCAATCACATGGTAATCAAAAGGAACACAGTAGCATGTGGCACTTTTCTTATACAACATTTGGATTTGTTTGTATGAAGCCATTGAGGACTTTTTTCCATGAGAGAGTCAGGGTCAGTTAAACCGGGGCCTCACAATACAGCTCCTGTGGCAGTAGTACAGATAAATGTTGCGAACAGACATCTCCTCCTTGGTTACTGCATTCAGCAGCCATCCCGCTCCCACCGCCACTGTTTGGAACTGGGAATAAGAACCCCATCAGCACCTTCGTGTCTGGCTGTTGGAGGATCCATATCGCATTGTAGCACCTGCTCCTGTGTGAGATCTCCTTCGCACTCCCTGTCGCTTCCAGAGGGAAGAATGATTTTTTTTTTTTTTGCCACTTTGATATTTCACCATTTTGACTCGGCTATTGAACCTGTAGAATACTGTTGGTTGGAGTATTGTTGAATATTGCTGCACCAAGCTAGAAAAATGCTGCCTTCTACCTGCAAGCATTTTCTGCATTTTAGTATGAGACTACAAGTGGATTTTATGTCATTCAGTGAATCCAAAGAGTTCAAAAGTTTGTAGTATCTCATATGTGCTTACTTGCTGTCCTTCTAGCCATACAGGTTTAAAATAAAGACTATGGGTAAGATTGCATAATCCCACCTGTGATGGCTGCTTGAATCTTCATTTCCGTACATAAAGGAAAGCAAAATCTTTTCTAAGGTCTTGGCATTCTCCAATAGGAGCAATTCCTGTAACATAAATGTAACCTGAAGATTTGTTGGTGTTACATCATGGAGATCTGTACACTTGTGAAATGCCATGCTTTGAAAACCCATTAAGTTATTATGTTACTCGGCAGTATATTTTCTTATTTTAGAATACAAGTTCTAAAAGGGAAATACTGAAATTTCTCCGATTCTGTACATATACATAACTACTTCAGTCAGTTTTGGAAAGTTTCAAAGTACTTTAACAAGAATCAGGTACTCAAATGGTGATTTCATCTTGAGTTATTACAATCCGGTAGTAACATTAAATGGTTTTAAAATCAAGACCAGTTAGCAAATTGTCAGGTATTTGGCTTCTGTAGGCTTGATATAAAGTGTAATAATATTTAAAATGCGAAATAAAATCTGAAAATTAAAAATGGGCTTATAGTATCAGAAGTTATTTTCTTTGGGTTTTCTTTCCAGGCTGGTAAGTGAGGAGCTGCCAGAAGTTCCTGTGCTTTACAGAGATGTCTCATCCCTTTTGCTTATCCAGATTTTAACCATGCCTCAACCATTGCACAAAGGTATGTTACAAAAATACATATATTTGGATCATTATGTAGATGAAGCTGCGTTCATGGTGATTTCCAGGATGGTAAATTGTAGCTTGTCTACTGTGTATTCTAAAATAAGGTTTCTGCCTTATCTACGGGAGGTGGCATTGAACAGAATTTTTGTTGTGGGTCGACAGGCTTATCTGTGTCCCCCGTCTTCTCACCTTATCAGTCAGCCTAGTCAGTAAAGACACAAGAGTTGAGCAAAAACTATTAAGTACTTTTACTGAAGGAACAGCGTCCTTTGTTTGACCTTCATCTCTTTGCTTAGAGAGGCAGCTCAATACTTGAAGTTGAACTGAGTGCCATGGGGCAAAAGATTGTCGTTTGGTTTGAATTTCAGAGATTACACTGCAGCAGTGTTACATAACAGCAGATCATATATGAAGATGATAATTGCTGTAATGCAGCAGCTTCAATAGACAGCATATATTATAATTTGGGATAAATATTAAATAGACACTTAAGATCTATATTTTTTTCATTACTAAAATCAAAGCTGGTTTTAAACCTAAATTTATTTTTCTGTATAAAAGGAACAGATGAACCTGGTCCATCTTGCTAATAGTATATACTCCAGAAGATGGGTAGGTCAGACCCTCTGGTCTCCGACTATACCTTTATTTTAAAATGAGAACTAACAAACAGATGCCTTTTCACTACACTGAGAGTGTAGGCTTTAGTGTCTGTGTGGCAATTCTGACACCTACTGAGTTTTGTTAATGTGTAAATAGGTAAATACAGGGACTATTCTCCTCTCGAGTCATACACCTAACTTACCAAGTACAGTAGAAGCTCTGTTTCCACTTAAGAGTTGTTCAGTGCTCACTATTGAATGCTCAAATTCAGCTCAATTGATTCTGTGTGTATCTGTTGACATCATGGGTGGGGTTTTTTCAATTCAATGTACATTTTTATGGATTAAGTATGTGCAACAAATTATTAGAATATGAAAATACTAGGAAAATAAAACATTTTTGAATAGACAGTCTATTGTTTAAAATGTACTTTTTTTAAACTACAGTTTAACTTAGCTTTTCTTGGAAGGACTTAACAAAAGCAGTAAACAAAAGTTTAACAAGACTAACATCTTCTGAAATACAGGGGAGTGGTGAAGCTGAAGTACAAGCAATGATCTTTTTGCAGTTTATATTCAAGCATTGAAAAACACTGTTTATAAAAGTATAGCTTATCATAGGAAAGACAATGTGCAATTAATAGGCATCCTGTGGAGAATTCTGTAAAATATGACATATCAGCAACATGTTTTGCTGTTGCTCTGAGGTTTAGTGTGTATTGCAGTTGAAAGGGAAATGGCAAGTGGCAGGAGGAAGATGAATGTGTAACCACTTCAAATCTGCTAAGCATTAAATTGGAAATAAATTGCCATTTATCTTTCTAATTTTTGTTTCATCAGAATGGTTAGGCAGAATAAAAAGAAAGTCTTTCATGATTTCTTTGTCTTGGGGTGTAGGATGCAGTTCAGAAAAATGGGACATAACAAATTTGTTTAGGACTTTTGTAATGGGTATGTAAGTCACAGAGTTGAACTTCATGTCATTAGTTCTAGGTAGAGAGCTGAGGCATGAAAAGGTAAAATGCCTCGTGCGGGGTCACACAGCGGGTCAGTGACGGGTGAAAGAAAAAACCTACATTTCACCCAACTGCTTCCTGAACTTTCTGTGCTGTTGTGGCATTTTCATGGGCTTGGCTGGACTCCAGTATGCAGACAGGAGATGGATGCCCGTGACACATACTTCCAGTGTTTAGCAATACACTTAACTACAGTGCAGAAGAGGTCATGGTGCAGTCTGGTGCAGAATGCTTCACTAATAATAAAGAAGTATCTGTAGGAATTAGAATCCATTCAAGATTTTCTTCCTCTTTTAGCATGGACACTCTCCTGTAATGGGACTGGTTTTGCAGTGTCATTTATTAGGTGTGTGGATGTATTCAGAGAAACTGTGTTTGTGTCCTTACAGGAAACTAAACCAGTTCATCAGGTATTCAATCTTCATGTTTGTACTCAAAATCCCTTTTGTTTACTATGTTTCCTACAAACACTGACTGTTCTGTAAGGAGGACCCAAACTACTTCTCTTGTCTTTCAGATACAGTGTTAGGAATCACATTAACTACCCTGTTCTCTTTCGGATGGGTGTTGGTATCTTTTTCAATCCAACATTGATTAAAGCAATAAAACTGTCATCACTGTTCAGCCTCTTCATTCAGAGGGGAAAACTGATCTGAACACATCACAAAGAAAGACCACTACTGTTTTTTGGTTTTGTTTTTTTTTTTTTTCTTTTTTTTTTTTTTTTAATGAGGGAAGCACTGTGGTGGAGGTCATAGCATTTACAAGCACTTAACAATTTACAAAGTAGGGAATGAGGAAGATAATGTATGTCTCCTCTGTAGTGTAACCAGAAAAATAAAAACTGCGTTCAAGATACTATAACAACTTGTTAGATTTTTATTTGTCACTAGAACATGGGCAAAACTCTTTAAGGCTTCATAAGCTCAGCATTTTGAGATTGTGCAAGACTACATACATAATAATCCCCGTAGGAGTTTCTGGTTTAATTCTGTGACAGTTGTGCAGAAGGTGGACATCATTCATGGTGGTGTGAATTGGGACTCTGCAGAAAATGAGTATTTTGTTTTTAGAATTTCTAGGTCCTTTCTTGCACAAACAGAAAATGGTGTTGCATGTGAAGAAAGGTAGTATGGAAGTGGAGACAGTGGCTTGGTGGTTAACAAACTTAAATCTGTCCTTATGAATTGAATTCAACGCCCCCCACCACCCTTTCCTGCAGCACAGTTTCTATATCCTGAACAAGTCATTTAATACAAGTTGGACTTTCTTTGTTACCATTAATTGCAAAAGATTTTATTTTCCCAGCACCTGACTTGGGAGCCCTGTGGCCAGATTTCTAGAAGTGCAGAGTCTCGTAGCTTCCAGTGATTTCAGTTTCTGCTTTGCTTTGAACGTGAAGAATATCGTACTGTGGCAAAGCGTGTAAAACCTGGGCTCTGGGTGAGCAGGAGTGAGCCTGAGGCTGCAGTAGGTGGCCAGCTGGCCAGCAATGGCCTGGTGTGGTGCTCAGAGCATCCCTCAGCAGCCGTGGGGCACAGCCGGGCCTTGCCCTGACAGGCCACAGGGCTGCTTTGAGGAGATCTGTGATTTGGGAGTGGTGGATGTGCTCCAACTTGGTTTTGAGAGTTTAGCCCAACCTCTGTGGACTGTGGGAGAGGTTTTCTTCTCTGCTGTGTAACACCTCAATTTACTCCCTTTCTTTTGCAATTCTGGTAAGCCTGGGTGCTGAAGAACCTGACCTGGATGTTCTGACACGTTCTTTTTCTGTGAAGTTTCAATGACGTGCAACAAACTGCAGCAAGCAGCACTCAGGCGAACGCTAGCACTTTTCTTTAATGATCGGATAAGGATCTTGACTAAATATAGAATGAATGTAATCAGCTTGAATGGTATCCAATTTCAATGTGGAAGTTCAAATATTTATCTGTATCCTGGAACTTTCAATTTACCTTTCATGGATTGTCTGAAGTTCAGTGCTGTCTCCTTTTGTTCTGAAGTTATTTTTTCAAGTAACTGTTCAAGCTTTAGATCAAGAAGAATATTTTCAAAGGTTATTTATATAAAGATGCCCTTCTGAATTCACTAGAAAAGGTCCTAGGTCCTTAATTTTGCATTTGGTTCATTTTGTGGATACTTTCTGCAGTCATTGCCTGCCAACAAATATCATCTAATTTTATACTGAAATTAAAATATGCATATTGTTAGTAATACGTTTATTCATCTGCACATTTCTTTTCCTAATGTTAAAATTAGAGTTCTAGAAGTGTTCCTTGTGTAAACTTTATTTTTAAGGGCGTTTGTTTAATGCATATAATGGCTGGGATGCCTTGAAGTAATTTGGTTCTAAAAGTTCTAAAAATAAGAACATAAAAGCATTTCTCAATATTATTCAAAAATAAGAACAAAAATTCTGCATTAACCTCTGTTTTGATTATAATGGCCTAGCCATAATAATATACCTTTTAGACTGTCAGAACATCAGATTAGGTTTTTTACATGGAAACACAGAAGTCGTGAGTGCATTTTAGTGCAGAATGTTGCACAGTATCTCATCTGCAACAGAAGGGACTGGCAGTCCCATAGTTTACTCCACAGCATGCAAAGATAATAACAGTCTTTAGAATTATTACATTGAAGGGAAGATGTAGTGAAACCACGGCCTCCACCAAGAGGGCTGCAGGAAAACACCACACGTGTTGTGAAAAGGTAAATAAGATCGCTCTTTGCAGGAGACAAGTGTAACAGCTCCAGGTTTATGGGTACCTACAGCTGTCAAATATTTTGCATTCTGCAAATGAGAGATAATACATAGTCATGAAATAATCATTGATCCTCTGACTGGTGTTTTATGTCTCCCATGGGATGTGTTTGTGACTCTTCAACGCTTGTTTTCAAAGCCTGGGTGTTGCCGACACAGTGTGCTGCCTCTGAGCTGCTCCTGTGGTATTTTCCTGAAAAAAAAACAGCGTGCAGAAGTCAAGACTTCTTAAGGGCGACCCAAATGGTAACCCAGATGTAGGAGATAGTGTTTTCTTGTCTAATTCTGGCTTCTCCAAAAACATAATTTGTAGTAATTAATGAGTCACATACATGTATAAGTAAATACAAGAATATAAATTTATTTTTAAAAACGTAACATACACTAGATACAATACTTCCAGTGAATTGAACAATAAGTATCAAGGTGCGGATAGAAACAAGAAGTAATAATATTTAACAAAAAACAGATTAAAAAAAATGTGATAGCTTCAGAGGGTGCTGAGGCAGCCAGTGTTGAGCGCTGCGCCATCCCCTCGGCAGAATGGGAGCTGGCCGGGGGAGGGGGCTGGGGCAGGTCCGGGAATGCCCCCCGTGCTCTGGGGCTGCTAGAGGTGCAGCCGTTTCCATTCCTGCTGGCACAGGGCGCCATCGGGCTTAGTGGCTTTCACCTGTCACTGACTCAGTGCTTCAGCTCAGTTCTAGCTACGACTGTAGACTGTAGCTCAGGCCAAAGAGGCAATTCTTACAGTTCTATGACAGAGTGTGGTTTATTCTGGTAGATACCAGTCCTAGAAAATTTGCTGGAAGCTTGCCTGCAGTTATTCCTTAGGAGGAGGATTGCTAAGAAAATTGAGGTTTCTGCAGAGGAAAGTCGTAGGGCCTGGAGATCTAATGGCATTGGTGAATTCTATTTCGGCGGAAACTGGACAGGAAAAAAACATTATAGTGCTACCTGCTTTAGAATGGGGCAGATGAAGTATAGCGGCGTTCCTTGTCATGTGTAACAGAAGCTCCATAGGAAGATAGTACAGAAAAAAGTATGCTTTTAATTACATAGTTACAAATTATCATTTAGGTGCTTAAATTGTGCTTATTGTATATATTCAGTAGCATATAAAGTTTTAAAATCTGTGTCTGTTTTGATTTGTAAAGATTTATTACATACAAAAGCAATTGTTATTTCACAAATTTAATTGTGTACTGAAATCCTGGCTAAGGAAGGAGAAGCGATGAGTTTCATCTCCCTTACCTGCTTTTCATTTTCATATACAAAGCTTGTTTAAACCCTTTGGGAAGAAAGAATGAATTTAACCTAATTTCTGTGAAGTGCTTATGTAAATAAAATTGTTTTGCTTGACTTCAAAGCCTGAAAGGACTTTTCAAAACACTTATTTTTGCATACATTGTTTTAGATATATATTTTAGTTATGTTTGTGCTTAAGGAACGGTGTAACTGATGAGAGAAACTTCTTTGATCTACCAAGATTTTAAAAAATTAGATAATTTGGGATGGGAAATACAATCTAAAGTAAAAAGAGAAAATGGACTGCTAGTGTATCTTCATTTCAGCCTTTTTTCCTGTTCCAATTTTAGGAAGCCTTATTTTACCTGTGTTGCTAGCTTCCCCAAAAAAGATTTCAAAACCTTTCTCCTGCAGCCTATGAGTAGGAGGTAATAAGCCTTTAAATATTATGAAAAATTGTAAACAAATAAAGGTAAGTTCTAAAATGGCAGGCAGTCTTTCGCCCTCTTCTGTATTCACGTGAGGTCCAGTAATAGGTACTCGCCAAAGAGTGGTTTGCAGCAAGCCTTATATGGCCATACTCAAGTATGCTCAGTGTCTGTCTTTGGGAACTTAACTTTTCTGGTGTTTGTATGAATGTAACTTACCCCAGAGGGTTTAATCATTGCCAGAAGAGATGGTAGGATATGCATTTGCTTACATCTGCAGCACCCAATTAGTCATAGCTATCAGTAATCAGTAGCTTAACTTGATGTAATGTTTGGACAAAACAGAATTTTGTAGTATCACCAGGTCCCTAGGAGGAAGTCACTGCCGATCAGGATTAAGATGAACATACGGAGCAGTGGAAAATTACTTGCCCTGTACTTGTTCCATTCACTACAGCTGCCAAGTGATTTTTGAAAGCCAGTAAATATATTTATGTTGTTCTGTATGTTTTGGGGATTTGTACTTTTTGTGTAGCACTTGCTTTTCATTTGAGAAGCATCATTTCCATAACTAGAGACTCTGTAATCAGTTTATTTGCTAAAAATATCAAGTGTTTAAAAGTGGCTTTCTTTGTTTTACAGAACACTTCACCTGCATTATAAAAGTGCTGTTCACTTTATTGTATACTCAAGCCTTGGCAGCATTTTCTGTTAAATGCAGTGCTGAAGAAAGGATGGCATGGAAGGAGTCAGGAGCTCTCAAAAAGGTTGGTTAATTTATTAAAACATTTATGAAATTTTGCTTATGTATTTCTGATAGGAATGTAACAGGTACTTGTGCTTTGCATATAATAATTTGCTTTTGCCTTGCAAAAACCCAGTGTTTTGTTTCTGCGTGTGCAATTTTTGCAGGTTTTGGTATGTGATGAGACGGAAGAGATTAACAATGAAGATCTAGTTCCAGAACTGAATTTCAGATTTGAGACTGTATCTCTAAAGTTTCTGTCTTTAGTTTGTTGCAATGGTATTGGGTAAATACAGCTCTCCTTCCTGTGAAATTGGAGCCTCTCTAGGTAAACTGTGGGTTGATCTAATATACTGCTTCATGGCAAAAGCCGGCAAACTTGTTGGTGGTGAAAAAAACCTCTGTTGTCGTCTTATTTTTCATGCTATTTGTGGCTTGCCATATAAATTTCTCTCAATATGTGGTCCAGAGGGCCCATGTGATAAAGAGGCAAAGAATGAAATTTGTAGACTAGGCAGGTAGATATTTCACTATTGTTTCCTTGCCTTTTGGTCATATTTACAAGTGAAGTGAAGGCGCATCTTGCTATTTCAGTTCAGCTGATGGAATGCCCATTCCCACCAAAAGACACAGTTCCCTGCACGGGCACCAACATTCATTTAATCCCTCAGTTGGTTTTTCTGCTCCATGGATTGATTCCCCAGAAGGTCAGAAGAGAGCCAGTGCCAGACCAAGGGGAAGGATGGAAGTGTGGGGCCAGGAGAGGAAATGGGAGGAGGAAAACACCTTTTTACAGCAGCTGCACTTTAGATTATGTTGGCAGTTAAATAAAACGCACACTGAGAAGCATGACCTGATTTTCACATGTAAGTTGGATTTGTCATACTGATCAGTCACAGCTCCAAGGCAGTGAAGACAAATTATCTGCTGGCCAAGCTGCTACTGTGTGGGATGCTTTTCTTCTTGACTTGTATTGAGTATTTGAGATCACTGGGCAGTACTGCAATTTGTTAGCTCCCTCTCTACCCCCTCCTTTTCTTAGACTTTCAAGAACATTTGCTTGAGATTGTTGCTGGTGAGGGTTTTTCCCATTTTTCTGTTCACTTGGGTGATTCCCAAGTGATAGATAATTTTGCAGTTTGAAGTTTGTGGTAGAATGCATATGAATAAAGTGTTACCAGCTTATATGCTTTTGTAGTCCATATGATAAACAAGGACTGCATTTTTCTTAGTAGCAGAGGTTGGAATTCAGCTGAACATATATTTACAATGCGTCATTTTCCGTCTACAGTGAGAGGTTTTATTGTATGAAAATAGACAGGGCATGCAGTAGGTGGGCTTGCTACCTGTTAATACTAAGATGTTTTTTATACAAGCATGTGAAAGTATTTGCTTCACACAAAGTACTATGTACATGAGGCTTGCAAATTATGGTGATGGCTTAGGTGATGGATTTATGAAGTAGCCATCTCTCTTGATGTTAAAGACATTCCGTTTTAGTGGAGTTTTCACTAATGTGCTGGTCTTTGCTGGATGATAAGGCTGACTGGGAAATAGTAGCACATTAAACAGTGTGTTACTATGAATGGATGTTGTGATTTAGTGTAACTCAAATAACACAACTGATCAACTTCTGTCAGTTTGAGAATTTTGTCTTTTTTACTGTGAGAAGCCCATTCAAGGCTCCAACTGGGAGAGCAAAAGGGGTAGATAAGAACACTGCTCCCTGCTGATAAGTGCTATACTTACAGCATCTCACCCTCTTGAAAACATCTTCCTCATTCTTGTCCGTCTCATGTAGATCATGTGTACAAAGGTCCAAGTTCTGACAGCAGCTTGGCAGTACGTGCTTAGGGTGATCTCTGTGTGGTCCTCAGGCATTCAGGGACTCCTATACACTTCATTCTTTGCTTCCATCCCACTCCAAGTGCATAGGCTTTGCGAAAGTCTCACATGCAAGTTTGCACTTCCCCAGATGTCTTTCCAGTTTCCTGCTCCTCCTCCTGCATAACGTTGCTGCCTGGACCCCATGTGTGTGCAAGTGACTTCTGAGCGCTGAGGACTGGCCACTGGCAGTCGCACAGCTCCATGCTCCTTTCTCCGAGCCCTTCTCTTCTTGAGCCTAGCCATAGTCCTCAGATTAATTCTTGCTCTTTGCACATCACGAGGAAAGCTGGGTTTTAGTTTAGGAATCCATGTTCTTCCTTTGAAGTTTCTTGAGGCCCAAAGGGTTTAAAATTATGGTTCAAGCTGGCTTTTTCTTCGGTGCTATAATATTGACGTTTTGATCCCAGGATGACTACACAGATTGCACCTTACTTACCTTTTGTCTGTGGATACTGCCAAGTGAAGTAACTTTTACAGTCTGGTGTTCCAGACATTAAACATAAGCAGAAGTCTTTCCTCTGTCTTCATGCTGAATGATTACACCATATTAAGAGTTTAATTTCTTAGCAAGGCTGGGAGGTGGATATTCTACTTCTTATTCCCATCTTCACTCTAGTTCATAGTCATATGAAGCACACTGTAAATGCCTGTGGAATAAACTGCCAGAAATGAAGTAGACGAAAGGTTTGTCCTAACTGCCAATTTATTTATGTGGCCTTCTGGTTCTAAGACTATGAGCTTAAGCAACAATTCTGCCTTCCCGATGCTGAAAGGTGAAGACCCCATCTAAAATAACAACTGTAATTGATGTCTAAATGCACTAAAGAAACAAACCGATTAATTATATACGTTGTTATATACTGAAGCCTTTGTATGTTTCATCTCACCTCCTTGCTTTGGGTTTTTTTAAAGTATCCCAGTAGCATTCCACTCCCTCGTTGTTTGTTGTGTTGATTATATACTAACAGAGATCAAAATTCACATCCAATCATGTTTTTCCTGGGTATAATTTGTTATGAATTAGAAGAAAAATCTTTATGGGAATACTGCTTTCTATTTCTGATGGCTTGCTATAATTGCCTTTAAATGTAAATACTATTGCACAAAGTTAAATGGCTATTTATTCTTTCCACTAAATACTTTTTCCTATCTGTAGTAGATATTGCTCATTCCAAACACAACTTTCCATTTTCGATAGACTTGTTGCAATCTAAGATACATAGCAAGTGTTTTGTAATTTGTTCTGTTTGGTACATTTTTAAAAATTACTGTATTTTTTTAATTAGTTGGATTGGAATTCAGATTCTGTCAAAACACAAAGAATCCAAAAAGTGAACCTTCTCAGTTTTAAAGTAAACAGAAAAACGTGAGAAATGGAACATCATAAAAGTTCTTTCATATAACACTCAGTTTAGAACATATGTAACTGAAGTAGCAATTCACATTTCACTCTGTGAGCTTTCTGTAGAATTGGTTTTTTAACACAATGTGTATCTTTGTAGGACAAAATGCATATGTTGATGAAAAGGAGATGTACATCATCACTTCTACTTTTACAGGAACTTTTTGTCCTTTTCATGACCAGTGCACTTTGGATTTCTTTCCTTCTTATTTGCAGAATACATCCAGTGGGGAAAAATCTTGGGAAGTATTGCTGGGCCACGTGATTAGTGAGCTGTCTAAGGGGAAGATATATGAAGAACAAGAGACTGAAGAATTAACAGTGGTATTGGCAAATCTCTTGAGAATGTATCTAGCATGTCCCCTTTCTGTCTGTTATTTAAGTTTTTCAGCCTTGTTGTTGCAATAATTTTTCTCTGATCTTGCTAAAGACTGCAATACAACTCTCTATTTTCTAGATCAAAGGACATCCCTTCGAGACAGTTTGCCTGTGCAAATCTTTCTTTTACTGACATCATATGTGGCCAGTGCTTTGTTGAAAAAGTTATTGACAAATACTACTACTAATTGTGGGGTTTAATCATATGTATGAAAGACCTTTCAGAAACTTGACAAACTGAATATTTAAGTAGAAAAAACATTTGTCAAGGGAGAAAGAAAACCCAGAGTTCTTTCACTTGATTAGAGAAATGCTGGCCTACAGAATGTATGCTTGATGCAGTGGTTTATATGGTATGCTTAAAAACTGTTTGGTTCATATTGGAGTTTCTTACATAGGAGACAGTTTTTCTGGGGTGGAATTCAGTAATTGCTTCTTTCCCCCTGCAGGTAAATCCTGATTCTGTAGAGTGTGATCTGCAGCAGTTCTGCCTGCCATTCCTCAGGATCACGAGCCTTCTTCAACACCATCTTTTTGGAGGGGATTTACCTAGTTGCCAGGTACAGATTAGAGAGGAGCATACTCAAGTGTTTCCATTTAAAAGCTAGGAATGAAAAATTAGCCTTTTCAGGTGTCTTTTTCATGGCATACATTTCCCATCCTAAGATTTTTTTTTTTAATTATATTTCACAGCATTGCTCTGCAGCAGTATTTCTCTTCCATAAATTTGTTTTTAAGGCCGCTCAGCTTCCCAGAAAAATGGTACTATATCCTTAAAATCCAGCAAATACATGCTTATTTTATTCAATCACAGATGCCTGTCTTAAAAAATACCAACATACTTTTTGAACTTGTCTAGCATTTGCAGAGATGTTTTAGTTGCCACGCAGACTGGAATTCAGTCTTGATTTTGTTTAATGCCTGTTAACACTAGGACTTCGGAGACATTGCATTAGTGGACAATTATGTTTCAGTTCCCTGAGTGATTTGAGTTTGTTGCAGGTCAGCTCCCTCATTTCCTTGTCTCCAAACCATTTCATCTCTAAAACAGCTACAAACCAATATGCGTGCTGAACAGGAAGAAAATTATTGGGAAGTTTGGGGTTTTCTTTTTTTTTTTATTTGTGTTTGTTAGATTTGTGGGTTTGTCTGGTGTTTGGGTTGGGTGAGTTGGTTTGTTTGGTGTGTTTTGGTTTTGTTTTGTTTTGTTTTTTTTAATTCTGACCATTTTTCTTGTAATTCGAGCATCCAGTTTGAGGTAGTCTGGGAAAAATGAAAGCTTCTCTATGTCTCTGAACATTACTATTAGCATTATTATACTAGAATCTCTTTACTGTTTTTATTGGAATAGATGCATTTTTAATAAAGTATTTAAAAATTCAGAGTGTAGGTATTAATCTAAACCTCTCTGGTTTCATACATAAAAGGAAGATGAAGAATTCACAGTTCTTGCAAGCTGCCTGGGTCTTTTACCATCTTTTCAGTCGGCTCATCAGTTCACCAGTGCCTCTTGTCTCGATTGGCCAGTGCCAGCATTTGACATGATATCACAGTGGTGCTCAGAATTGGTTTCGTTTTCAGATACGCATCCGGATCAAGTAAAGGTATGTAGCAAAATTACTTCATTCAAAATAGTACTGATGTGGAGGTAGCTCTTCGTTGTCTGATTCACTATGCGCACACTGTTGTTTTGGATAAGGATCTGAGAAACTGACTTGTAAATGAGAGAGAAATTGTAATTGGAAATATTAGTTAGTGGATATGGGTTGGATGGGTTAAAAACCAAAATAAGAAAATCTGTTGTTTTTTTTTGTTTTTTTTTTTTTTTTTTATATATTATTACTGGAGACAGAAAATAGGACGATTTTCCTTAGATGATACCACGTGTACCCATGTCTTCTGTACCTGAAGCATATCAAGGACATGTAGTAGAAATTTTGGCTTTTCAGAAAATACCAGCGGTTTTTCTTGGCTATTAGACATTATTGATATTTTTGAGCACCTTTAGTTGCAATACTGAAAAAGATCAAAAGGATAAAAAATGTTTAATAGCTGACTGATGAAAGACAGTACATCTTCTCTGAAGGTTAAAGAAAGAATACCAAGGCTTGAATCAGTGCAATTGGAATATCAGTTGTGAAATGTTTCAACATCATTGCATTGTTTTTATGAAGAAGCTGCATCTCAACAATTCAGGTCGCCCTATCCTAAGTTGATGGTGTCAAAGAGGCAAGTCAGATGTGTTCTGCGGTCTGCAATGTGATCTGCACCTGTCTTAGCCTAACTCATGCCTACAAACATGCAATTGTGGATGGAAATCTGAATACTCCACAGTTGCTGCCAAGTTGGTAGGCATGTGAGAGAGACTGCAGTGAAACTGATAACTTTCTTTTCATGATTGAAAAGGAACTGGGTACAAATGCATATTTTCCTTTTTCTTATTTTATATCTTGCAAGAAAGATCCCATCTGGCTCCTATGCTCCTCAATTATAAACACAGTAAAAACGAGTAGGTTGAAGGAAAGCACATCACTGTCTTTAAAAAAATGGGCTGTTTTTAAGAGCAAAAGAGAAGACTTAGGCTCGGAAACCAGTGTTTAGGTAGTGGCCTGCCTTGCCAAAATTTGTGAGTACTGGCAAGTTCTTAATGGCCTCAAAATGTATGTGTGCAAGAGAGTTTTGAAAATCAGGCAGATGTCTTTAAATATCTTGTACAGAGCCCAACTTCAGTTCTGTTTTTGAAAGTTTTAGTGTAAGTTTTAGCTAGGAGACAGCTTTTGTAGTTAGTGCCAGGGTTGGGCAATACTGTGTTGATGTTGCCAAGGTGCCGTAGTGTAGGGAGTGGGAGTTTTCCCTGTAAATCACTCTTAATCCTCTTGTTTTAGCTATGAAGATTTTTGCGGTTAATAAGTGTCAGATTTAGAAAACGTCCTTGGGAAAAGGCTAGTGCCCATTTCTTACCTGTTACAAAAGATGAAATGTGACCATGGTTGGGGAGGGCATTCAGCCAGAGGCAGGTGACTATTGCAAGGTGACTTTGGACTTCTAAATTTGTGAAATGCAGATGAAATGAGAGATTGTTGAACTGTATGCTTCCTTTCTTTGGTATTCTGTTCTCTTAGAAAAGATAAATGCATGTGTAGAACTGATACATTGTTTTTCTCTTATTTGTAGATGTTGCTTATGCAGGAGCCTAAGTGGGACTTGCCACGCCTCCTTCAGTTGCCTGAGAATTATAATACCATTTTTCAGTATTATCACAGAAAGACTTGTAGTGTTTGTACCAAGGTTCCTAAAGATCCTGCGGTTTGTCTAGTTTGTGGTACTTTCGTATGCTTGAAAGGACTATGCTGCAAACAACAGAGTTACTGTGAATGTGTACTGGTAAGAGAGAGTTAATTCAAATTCTCTAATTGATTCTCACACTCATGGATAATTTTTAACTCCATTGCTCAGTTTCAGTGGTTTTCTTTCCAAAATGTGTTTGTATAATGTTTAGTGCTTATTTCTGATAGATGGAACTAGACTGGATTCTAGAGAACAGTTTTATTCACCGTTTTAAGCCCATGGCCTATTTCACCTGTCTGAAAAATGCGTACAAAGCCATTGTAGCAAATTGAAATTAATCTACATTCTGATTGTTCGTCTGTTATTTTATTTTTCCTCTGTTTTGTTTCCTTGATTTCTGCATACATAAGAATATCAATGTATGGGTTTGGTTTTTTCTCCGTTTATAATTTCTGATATACCTGACCATCTACTAGTGGTCTGCAGACTATAGCTAGATAAGCATCATTTTAAGGCCTTTGACTTCAATTCAGAAGCAAAATTTTCAAGTCTGCAAATATGTAATTACTTTCAGAAGCCTGAGTTGGACAGCATCTACTATTATCTTCCTGCCTGTGATAAAGGCTGGAACAACAGGGGCTTTACAAAACTATGAGTGGAATTTGTTGGGGAGATATTTACAAATGGAGCATAAAATCAAACCCAAAGAAATTTCAGAGGGATCCTGGATCTTTTTTAAATTGGTTGACTCACCTTTCTCTCTCATACTGCTAATAGGGTAGGAGAAGGAGGGGTAGGCAAAACTTAAAATAGAATTAAGTTAGATTTAAGGTGTCAAGCTTCATGAAAACAGGAAGTTATATTTTTTTAAAAATCTATATAATTAATTATATTGAACTATAGTTGATCGGATTATAGCCTGTAATTGTAATAAAACTATATAGGAAGAGCATGTTTTTTAATTGCTAAGATTAATTGATGAATACAGATCATGCCATTCACAGAGATGAATGACAAGCAAGAATTATTAAAAAATATTATTTACTAAATTTGTATAGCCATCGATTAGATCTGTGAGAATGGACAGAGCAGGCAGATGTTTAACAATAGAGACTATGTAAAAGAGATAACGTTAAGTTTTGGTGAACGTTTTCTCTTACTCTTTCCATCTGTGAGAAATATTTGGCCATGCTATACACTTTGCTATGCAACAACAAATTTAAAAGATTGTAGAGAATATTTTTCCTCATTTTTGTTAGGTAATTGTGTTTTCACATGATAACAAATGTCCTCCCTTTTTGAGCAGGGAGCCACTTCTGTATGCAAGTGTTATTATGGCAGCACAAAATGTGGAGTTGAGTAACAGTTTGCTTGGAGAACTTTGACAAACTGTTTCTTAGTAAATAACAGGTCGTATGGTATTTCAGACAAAACTAATTACTATTTTAAAAATACTTTTGTTATAAAGTTGACAGACACTGACAGAATCTTTGCCTTCTTTCCTTTCTACATCTGTAATATTACAGCATTCTCAAAACTGTGGAGCTGGAACAGGAATATTTCTTTTGATTAATGCATCTGTAATCATTATCATACGAGGCCATCGTTTCTGCCTTTGGGGTTCTGTTTATCTGGACGCACATGGTGAAGAAGACAGAGATCTTAGGTAATGTTTTCATCACAAGTGTGTTTCATTATTAATCCTGTATGTAGTTTAACTTAATGTTATGCAATACTCTACCTTCACTGAGTGGAAAATCCACGTTTACTGCAAACTGGACTGACTTTTTTTTCATGTCTACTCTTTTTTTCGGCCTAGAGGTGATGTTGTCATGATCACTGAGCTGTACACACCAGGCACCCAACAGACAGATTCCTATGTTGCCATTTGCAATGACAGTCAGTTCTAAGTGTTGCGTTGGGAAACACTTCTCTCCCAAAGTTGCTCTTTGGCCTTTAATCAAATGCTGCAGTTGGATTCCAGTGCAGGGAAGGAGCGTAGCTTCTAAGCTACACGTGCCTGAGCAAACAAGAGGTGTTTTCTGGATTCTGCCATCCAAGGGGAGGAAGGGAAGTTCCAACAGATATTAAAAACAAAACCAAAAGCCCCTCACCAATAAAAATGCATGCTTCCCCTGGGCAAAAAAAGTACTGTATGTTCATTATATAATAATTAATCATGAGTTTTTATCTTCTTTTTTTTTTTTTTCTACAGGCGTGGTAAACCTCTCTACATTTGCAAGGAAAGATACAAAGTACTTGAGCAGCAGTGGGTATCTCATACTTTTGATCATATCAATAAAAGATGGGGGCCCCATTATAACGGCTTGTAAATCATCATCATTGTCTACACACCATATCATTGGTGTTACGGTGAATGAACGCATCTTGACTGACAATAGCTTTAATTGAATGGGAGTTTAGCTCTTTGGCTTGGGGTGGGCATAAAAGGGAAATGGAACTTTGACAACATGTGAAATTTTTGCAAGATTAGCTGCTGTTGCTACTGAATAATGATACAATAATTTGAAATTAAATCCTCAAAATCATGTGAGCAATCTGATTGCACTCAGTAGTCCATTTTTCTTTTGTTTTGTAAAGCTCATTATTGTTAAGAAGCACAATTTTACTTACAGTTGTTTAGAGGCTCCAGGGACAGCTGTCAGGTTTTTCTTTTTCTCTGCATGGAGTTGAGTTTTTAGCAGTTTTTGCTGAAACAGTGTATATGTCTACTACATCTACTAAATATGTTGCATAAAATTTCTTTGCCTTTTTTGTGTTGGTTTGAGGTTTTTGCTTGATATGCATTTGTAATTAGACAGGATTTGTAAAATGGTTGTGAGACTGCATGGTAACAATTGGTCTGGAAGTTGAATTTTGGTGAGTATTTCACTTATCATGAGAGGTCTATTGAAATATTTCAGGCATTACTGAAAACTTTTGCATTCTCAGGAATTTCTTATTTTTTTTTCTCCACAAATAAGTGAAATAGCTGTAAATTAGATATCTTATAACTCCTAATGTATTCCAGAACACACATTCTTTTCTTTCTTTTCTTTTCCCCAGAAAGGAGATTTTTTTTTCCATATCAATTGAATAAACTGTTAGTGATAACACATACAGAAATTGCTGTATGTAGAGAGTTTGTATGGTGCCCAACACGGCAGATCCCAGTTAGAAGCATAACAACCATAAACCTGCCTGTTGTTTCAAACCAGATATTTCAGAATGATTGGGTTGGATACGTGCAGGCTATTCTACAAATGAAACATAATTTTGTATCTTTCCTGTCATTTCAGGAGGTTCCTCCATATTGTATTTGTTTAGAGTAATCACTGTTCTTTCTGCTTGGTTTCCTAAAAAGGAAAACAAAAATGCGAGATAGCCTGGATGATCAGCCAATGCGTGTGCAGCTTCATTGGATGAATGCCAAAACAGTTTAAGCGTAGAGGGGTAAAAAATGGATGAGAACAGGCATGACTGGGCTAAACCCCACAATGTAAGTAGATAGGAAAGGTTATAGGTAAAATACTGGTATGTAATATATTGCTACTAATGTTTTTTCACAAGTGTTGGATATTTGTTGGCTATTTCATACAGTACTACCAAGCAGTTCCTGGTAGTTTTGACTTTCATAGCTTGTGTGTAAAATAAAATTTATATGTGTAAAATAAAAACATCTTATGATAAAACCACGTATACAATGAAAGCAGTTCCCCAGTGGAAGTCATTATCTAGTGAAAAGTGTATAGGGGAAATAAAATGACTGTATAGCAATCAAGGAGAACAGACAGAAGGAAAAGTAAGTAAATACAATGAGCTTTTCTGGATACCTGCAATTCAAAAAAACCCACAATAAAAGATGCTGGTTTTTATACAAACATATAAATATATATATATTTCAAAAGTATTACAGTACTTCCTGTAAGATTAGAATTACTCTGTTTCACCAACTAAATGGCTGTGTTTTTTCCAAAATACTACTTTTTTGATACTGTATTATAAGTTCTGCCTGTAATATTTTTGCATTGCTCATTATGAATATCAGGCCATTTTGTAAGTGTGGATAAAGAGCAAAAGGATTCCTTACATCTCCAGCATAACATTATTACAGGGCTCATGAACTTGAGTAATCCATAGTTTGAAGCTCCAATGCTATATTTACAAGAGATAATGTATCCAGAATTTGAGTACTGTGTTTTATTTAAAATGGAATGTTCTCTGGTTGTGCATATGGATGTGAAGTAAAACTATTAGCCTTAACTTCAACATTTGGGTATTTGAGAGTGGTTATTTTAGTACTGGTGAATTAGTCACCAGTCAATTTAAAACCAACAACAACAAAATCACTTGGTTGAAAAATTGTACTTGAATATCCTTGCATGCTGCTAAACAAGAATTTTGATTTCCCCCGTAACTTTTTTAATCCTACTTTATTAAGCTAACCTTGAAAAAGAACAGGTCCCAACTAGAGTGATGTGTGCCTGTATTACTCAAATGTTCTGGTGTGAAATCCTGTATGAATGATCATTTAAGTACAGTACATTACTGTAGAATCTAAATCAATCTTTATAACACATCAGAAGAGTGTAAAACTAGGAATACAGTAATCAACATTGTAAGATATGTTAATAAAAGTCTACTGTCAATCTGTGTGTTTGTGATTTTTTTTTCCCCTCTCTACCCCACTCATCTAAAATGCAATTATTATTTAATTCTACCCAATAGCCAGGCAGTTATTTAAATGTCAAAAATTTATGCATGCGAAACTCTTTTCAGGGAGAGTAAATGTGATATTTTTTTTCGTTTTGTTACTTAAACACAGTCATATATTTTGTATTACTAATTTGGATTATTTTATTTTACTCATAAGTATACCACTTAAAGTTGGGCTTAATTTCATGCTAGCTATTACCATGTTCCTGCTGCAAAATGTGGAGATTAAAATGCTAAGTTGAGAAACTGTACTGCTGGGAAAACTGTGCTTGATGTCTTCTGTCAAATCTGTTTCTGGAATAACTTCAGTTTGATGAATGTGTATATATATATATTTAAGTATTAAATTTTTCTTTTGACCTTTGAGAAATCCAGTGAAACACTCTTGTTTTGACCTTGATCTTTGGATAATAGCATCTTTTTTTTAGTGGTGGCCTGGAGCTTTCAATTAATATTTTCATCACCTCTGCAATAGGAATCCTGTGCAACTCACAAGCAAATGACATTTTTTCCTTTATAAGTGGTGTTCTGCTACAGTATCCAACCAATTATTTTCTTTACTTCAGAGTCAGGTGAGATAAGTTTGTGCTGTTTGTATAGCCGCCAGAGGAGACAGTTTTGTGCTGATCTTGATGTGGTTTAGATCTAGTTTTAATGTAACCCTGATTCTGCAGTACTGCTTTTAACTTCCATTTCTCAGAGGCAGCGGTAATGATGAAGGGAGCCTGTCTGAGCATTAGCCCAGATAAGAACGAAATTATGCTGTTTGCAAAGTAAGAAAACCACAGGAATGATCTGAGCCAGTGTGTGGAAGTTCACAGCTCTCCATTATCAACTGTGGGGTCTGAGGGAGTGCATGTAGTCTGAGGAGGGGGCTCTGCGTGACAAGTGAGATCCGTGCTGCTGGGCTGAAGGCCGTGCTATAGGAATGTCCCTTTTTGGTAGGGCTCAGGGCCTCCAGCACCTACTCTCATGTTCCCTCAGATGGGCAGTTGTTTGCCTGCAAGTGCTTTTACACTGAGAAGAGCACCAGCGTCTGCAGGTTCAGCCTCCTGGCTTTACTTGCCTCTTTGGCCACTCTAATGTCCTGCCACTGCAGTTGTAATTTTGCTAGGCTGTACTAGCTATTAATTCCTGGAAATGGATGTCCTTAAGTAGGAAAAGCATATTCTCAGTGGCATCAAATGCTTCATGAATTCTTAGCTGTATAAATGGCTAGGGTGTTTTAATAAACTAAAAAATCCTTTTTAATGGGTTTTTAGGTTCTTTTATTCACTGTATCATTTGTACTTTCTTACCACTAGTGCTATTGAGATTTAATGCTACATGCTTCAAATATTGTATTTCTTTGAAAATACTACTGACAAAGCAAGATTGAATCTTGTTAAATAAATGACAGTTTCAAAAAGCTAATCTTAACACCCTAAAACATGATTTTTGCAATGTATGCTTTTGCATGGTACAGGAAAATGTGGAAAAAACTCCACTCTTGAAAAGCATTTTAAATTTAGCTCTCGAGTCCCAGTTAAAATGTCTCAAAATGAAAAGACTGTTATTTGAAAAGCCATTTCCTGTAATTCTGTCACTTGATGTAGAGCAGGCTGGTCTCTTAATTTGTGAAAATGGGAGCTGGTTCCATGGAAACCCCTCACATCATAGAATTATTTACTACCCAGTAAACAACTTACTATTCCTTCAGTCTTTATCCTTTGTATGTACCACATGGATGGTAAACCTTTCCATTTCCACTGAGTATGGCAACAAATGTCTTAAGGACTTGTGCTAATTAGTTCTTGGTTTTTTTTCTTCTCTCGTCTGCTGTCATGGAGTGGAAATTTTCTGGGAGGAAACTGTTTGCCTGTGAAATCAGAACTCCCTCAGTCGATTTCTCATGCTGCCAGTAATGTCCGTGCTGTTTTAGCTCTTAGAATTACATATACATCATCTACTATCTGGTATGTTTCCCATTGAAGGACTACTTCCAATTCATAACTACCAAACTTTTTAATAATTTTGACTTAAAACAATTATGCTGGGCTTATTCCTCATGGAATTTTAAAGTATTTTTTAATGTTTCAACAAGAACAACAAAAGATAACCTTTCAGAGATTAAAACGGGGAAAACAAATTTATTGCTTCTGTCATTTTAAAAACAGTTTTTCTAAGTGTTGAGCATATCTACTGTCTCTATGCTTTGGCCTTTAAATATGGTGACCAAATGTGTATGGGTCACAAAGTAGAATGGAACTGCGGGCTGAAGCAGTTACCAAATCAGAACAACATGTGCTGGGGATTACATGTAAGTACTGGCAAATACCTAAAGCAGATAATGAGCCTTTGTTTTACAGATGTCAAGGAATATCCTTTGTACTTTGGCTCTGGAAGCCACTTTATACAATTTACTGTGAGGAGAGTGTTCCTTCTGTTTCTTTGAAAAGCTGGGGCTCTCTCCATGTAATGCAGCCACTTTTTTCATGCCTTTGTTGTCTTCACATTGCATACACAACTACCTTGTTTGTGTAGGAAACCTAAAACAGCTGCAAAGCCCCCTGCAACTGTATAATAATACTTTGCAAATAAGATTGCATTCTCTGAGTGCTTTATGCACAGGTAGCCAGGGGTAGGTACAGCTTGAAAACTGGGTTGTAGAGGCTGTGGCTGCTTTGCAGCTCTATGGTGCTAGTCATTTTAGATTTGTTGTGCATCATCTTTGAAAACCTAAAACTCATTTTGCATTTTTTCCAAGGTATCTCCAGGGGTCCAAAAAGATACTGCCTGTGTTGTAGGACAACTTCCATTACCTTCAGGAGTTTAGTACAGAGCTGCTGTTTTAACCTCAGAGAGCTCTGTAACAAGGTACTTAGAACTGCTGGTGTAAAGTTAAGCATCGTATAAACTATGGACATGCAGGTTTTCTTAAACTAAGATTTTCAGGGCAGCTGATGGGACTGTTAATTATTGTTTCATTTAGGTTCTCTAGCTGTCCTTTTTATACTGTTGGTTTTGTCTCCCACTTAACTTGTAAGCTCTTTTACGACAAGGAACACCTCCTGTTTGGTTCAGTAAGTAAATGAAGTAAGTGCTGCTCTGTAATGGTAGACCAACTGGTGTTACACCAATCCACGTAGCAAGATCTGCCATCAACTATGAAATACAAATGCACACAGGATTTAAGTGAGATACGGCCCTTTCATCCCTTACTTAACTTTTTGCATATTTTCATGCTTTGCTGCCTCCTCAAAAGACACTACTTCCTACACAGATATTTTGGCAGTAATAAAAATGACCACTAAATTAGAATTGGTTTGTTTCCCATAGTCAACAGTGACCCTGGACATAATACCTTTTCAATATTTCTCTTTTTTTTTCCCCCTACCAGAAGCTGCTAAGTAATGTCAAGAAACAAATATATTCTGAGAGTCAGAGATTGCCTTTTGTAAGTCTAGTACTGTATTTGTACAATTGATACTTTCCAGCATGTGACTGATGTCATTCAAATAACCTCTAGACACCTGGCTATTCAGAAATGGCTCATACTTTCACTTTATTCCTACTTGGATTGTTATTTTTTAGTCATATAACTCATAATCGCAAGTTTTCATATGGAAAACTTTCCTTCTACAAGGAGAAGAGTATTAAAAAAAAAAAAAAGATGGGCGCTATTTTAGTGACACATATTTCAAAGACTGGGATTGTGTTTAAATTGTGGGCAGAATTAGGGCATATTACTGTATCATTAAATATAATTTCACAATTTTTATCTGTCTAAAGAAACACGTAAAAAATCCCAAACAATCTCAAACTAAGGTACTACAGTAACGCTGCTCTTCTGTGTGAGTGTATTTCCAAGGACGCTGCAATACAATTTTTAACTGAATACTGCACAGCTGTGTTGGATCTGGTCCTCAGAAACACAGGTCAAAAGACATGTTACACTGCTGAATACCAACAAGGTGGTTTCCCTAGCAACAATAAACAGAAGAAAGCTCAGCCCATTCAAGTGATTTAGTTTGTGTGTGGCAGCAAAGATTGATTTTGAACACCATGGGAACCCATTAGCTGTAAGAAGAAAAGCAGCAAATGAAAAAAACTGTAGATCTCTCTTACCCAGCATTGCTATTTATTAGAATTGTATACAGTGTAATTATCGGGAATTTGCATAGGATATTCTTAAAGTGAAATACCATTTTACTTTTTCTTTCTGCAGCTTTTAATTTTCTCTACTGTGGGGAAAAAAGAACGCTTTATGTGGAAAGAGGAAAGGAGGAGAAAATTTGAGAAATGGACATGATGCTTTGGATAGGTTCACCTTCTAAACTTATTAATTATGTCCTGCATACGTACTCAGGCCTAGTGTGACATAGGCCACTCAGTGCTTCAGATGTTCATCCACTAAGGGTAAATTCAGATATTTAAGCATCATGATTATGCCACGTGTGCCCAGCAGTAATTCCTAATGAAGCCATGAGAGGTTGTAACCGTGCTCTCAGTCATACTACTACTGCCTCTCTGAAGAAAGCTGTACAAAACAAGACTAAGGGTTACTCTTGGGAGCATCACGTTCCAACTCTGCAAAAGTAATAAAAGGTAAGTTTCTAGTATTTGGGTAAGCTGACATGTTTTGGAAGAGCTACACACTAGGAACCACAAACTGTGGTACACGTTGCTTGCCAGAATCTCTGTGGATCCTTCTCTTGGCAATTGCTATCTAAAAGACATAGCGTGTAGGTTCTTCTATGTGTATTGTTTGTTGTTGGCTTTTAAGTCCTCTGAGTCACCTTTCCTCTGGAGTTTACTGCTGGGAATGAATCCAGTATAATTCTAACTCATTATAGTTCAGTGATGCTATTTACATTTCAGTGCTGTCTATACATCAGATATTCCATCTCCCCCCTTCTGTTTCCAGGCTCCCTGAGGTCTGCACTTTGTGCTTATGATTTGTAAGATCTGGGTGATGGCACCTGAGTCTTGGCTAGAACTGTTACATTGTTGAACTGCTTCTCCTGCTTTTTCTCCATGCAAGCATAATTACTCTTTGATGCTGTGCTGCTACCTACGTGGTTTTGCTGCACTTCTATAGTCCTTATCTGACTGCTCTGCTGCTGCTGGCTTCTGTTGATAGTTTAAATCATTTTTGAATATATTCGTAAAGCTCCAGTATTCTTCTCACTACTTCCATTGATTTCAGAGGCAGTGAAATCCACTCTTATATTAACATTGCTGTTATTTTATTTCCTTCATTGCTGAATAATTTTAATGGAGGCTTTCTCTCCTTTTCAGTCCCCTTTGCTGTTTTTGTTGTTTTTTGTGTTTTTTTTCCCTTCAAATCTGTGCTGTAAAAACTCCTCAGTTGCTTTGTCCTTGCTGTCCTCTGTGTTCAGGTAGTGTTGTAGATTTGGATTCAGGATTTTTTTTCTACCAGTGCAAATGAGAACAAAACTGGAAGCCTCAGCTAGAGCAACCATCTTTGTATGCGAGTACGGACAGAGTCATTACAGCTAGGAGCTGTCGTTTCAGACACCTGTCTAAATGAAAGCCTAACTGCCACAAGAGCTTGACTACCAGAGCCCTCAGACAGAGCTTTCTGTATCTGTACCTGCACATGTCCTGCTTTTCCTCTCAGGCAGTGGATGGGATGGTGGGCACTCTAGGATGGCAAGGGCTTTGGGATGAAATTATGGTATAGAGATGAGAACTCTTACCTGAAGCATTTTGCTTGCTCCAGGACACAGCAGACAGAGTCTGGGATTTGGCTCAGCAGGCTGAGAACCAGCAGCTTTTTTTCTTTCAGGAGTCCTGACCTACACTCCGGCAGCCTGAGCCCTGATTTGAGACTGAGAGATGGGATCTGGGACTCTCCCAGGGAGCTATGAGAAATCACAGTACACTGTGGTCTTTGTACTCCTTATCCTTCCCTTTACCTTATTCTTTTGCTCTCAGAAATGCAGCAACCATACTCTTAGGTAGAGATGTAGATGAAGAAAGTAGCAGGCAGGGTGGGGGATGTTTCCATGTGAGCAAAATACAATACGATTTGGAAGAGGCAAGTCTTGGATGGAAGTCTTAATGTGAGTTCTCCCTGTTAATACAGCAGAAGACTGCTGAACTCTTGAGGTAAGGAAAGGGCCATGTGAAGAATTGGTTGAACCACAGAGGGGTTTTGATGTTTGCTTTCTTCAAGATGGTGGCAACCCTTGAACAAGGTGCATTTGCATTTATTTAAAAACTAAGAAGGGAAAATCCAAAGCAGCACCCATGTGACCTGTTAGGACAAGACAATATAACACAATACGTGTTAACTCGGGTACTTACAGTTCAGCATGCTGTATCCACATTTGCATAGCGGGAATTTAAAACTGCCTCAAGATTTTCACAGAAGTACTATGCATTTCAGCTGTGTCCTTAAACTCTTCAGCAACTGTTGTTTTTTTTTTTCCTTTCCCGCAAAGCTGTTTAATGTTTTTACATTAACTTGTGATTCACCAGTGTTTATGATGTGTGTAGGTTAATGCAATCATGCATTCTGTTCACAATCACGAGTCCATTTCTGGGCAAAGAAAAATGCACACAGAGATGAAGAGGTATTTAAAAAGCATGAAGTCCTCCTGACTTTTAAGGAGATTTACTATAGTGAATAATGTTTCTGTATAGCCATTTGAAAAGGGAGATTTTAAACTGATAAATGAGGGTAAGACAGTGCATCTCAACTTTTTATTACAGAAAGTGTACGTTCCATTATAATGATGTGTTTTATGATTAAAATACTTCCATTTACAATTTGTTGGCTACATGTTTCACTACATCAGTACTGTATGTTGATTTAAAATTTAACTGATTCACCAAAACTACTTTGTGTGCAGCAACTGAACGTCTCCATAGAATACACTTTGGAAAATCTCATCAGTTAAATACTGTAAACTATTTATGGTCTAAGAGATACTCTATTCCCATTCAATTATTGAGGCTATAGCATTTTATAGCATTTCATTTACTAATAGCTCTTCGCCTTTTGGCATCTAGTCATGGCCATACAAATGACATATTTTCTTTTCAAAGACAGCCTAAAGAAAGTGAGAGATCAAGCCATTCCTAGCCTGAGCTTGCATTAGTGGAGCCATTGTGTAATTGGTCAATCACTGCACTTGACAACAATTAAGAGTTGTTCTTTTCTACTGGAAATTTGCAAGCAACAACAAAAAATAGCGGCTGCATGTAAATATGGCTTGTTTCAAGGGAATGGTAAAAAAAATTACTGTACTTTGGTCAGATTGACAATTCACTGTTAGAAACAATTGCCTTGTTAAAAACAAAACATGCACAGCAATGGATAAAGGTGGCTGGAAGAATTTTGTGGAGAAATGCCAATGTTCCTCATTGTTTAAAGTTTGCAGTTTCTAAGTGAAAGCTATTTAATACTAGTTACGCATATATACTAATTAGTTTTATTTCTTGCTCCTAACCATTTCTTTAAAAGCTCACTAAACCGTCCCTTTACCTCACCGCGTTTACCCGGCCTGTCCTGAGAGGCCCCGGCGCTCCTCAGGGCCCGGCGCGGCAGCGCTGAGGTAACGGCGCGCGCCGCCGCAGCCCCGCGGCCCCGGCCCAGGCTCAGCGCGGAACGCGGCCCGGGCGGCGCAGGGGGACGCGGCTGCGGGCCCTCGGCAGCGCCTCCCGCCGCAGCGCCTCCCCTGCCCCGCCGGCGGAGGCTCCGCGGCCGCCAGGTGTCCAGTCATGCGGGGTCGCCCCGCCGCTGTGGGAGCGAGAACGGACGGCGACCTGTGCCCTGCTGACAGGCCGCGGGCCCGCGGCGCTGAGGGGGCCGGGGCTGCCGGGACCTGCGGGTGCAGCGCCGCACAGGTGCGGCTGCTGGGGCTGAGCCGGGGCCCTGCCTCTGCAGGGGAACACCAGCTGTACCCATCTCCCCCGAACCTATTGGTAAGCAATACTCAGAAAAATATCTTTGTGGTTAAACGAACAGAAGTGACAGAAGATACTATGAGGTAAGAAGCAAGTAGGTGTGACACAGGATTCAGGCGCATCAGGACAAAGCCATGGGTAACTGGAGAAAGATATCTGTAAGTTCCCTAAATACCAAAATAGACCTGTCTCTAGTGTGTAATACTTTTAAAGTCACCTACTAGTAGTTAGTGAACCATAATATACATTGCAAATATGATAATATTTGATAAATTCCTTTCAGTGAATGTACGTGCTCTTTTCTCCCTTCCCAGTACATACAGGTATGCAATTGTTAACAAAGGAAAGGGAGAGGTACTATTATCCATAGACAACATGGCACACAAATTGAGAAGAGGTGGCCAACTTAAAACGTCTTTCTGCAGTGATTATAAATGACGCACACCGGGACGCAGACATCTTTCTAGTTGTTTCTCTGAAGCAGTGCATTCAGTTCTGTGTAAATACGAAATGCAGGGGTTTGTTTGTTTTTTTGCTTTTTTAAAATTTTATATTTAAAAGATAGTTTTTTTCATTTCATTCTCCCCTTCAAAATCTGTACTCTGGAATTCCAATTTCATCATACTGTGAAAACCAAGGATCAGTGTTTTGTTTTGAGGTGTTTTGAAATTATTAAGTGGGAAATTATGTTCTTGTACAGAAATTTCTGTTAGTATGAAGATGTATAATAATACTGCTTCAGTGTCAGCAAATCAGATGTTACTGACGTTTTTCTGGCAAAAGCAGTGAATTGGTTATATCTTAATCTACTGTGGAGTCTTGCAGAATGTAACCTGAAAATACGCTGAATCCCTGTTTTAGATCCATTTTGCACTCCCAGATTTAAGTCCAGCTTGGTTCTTAATGTGCAATTTCAAACTGTATAGCATTTATTTTTCTAACATAGATCCTTTAATCCTCTAGTGTTTATCCAAGCGGGTGTAAATTACTGATATGGTAGGAAATAAAGTAAAAGAGTTTCATTCAAAAAATAAGAATGTGACCAGAACCAAGCTGACCTATTTTTCTTCTGGGCTAACATTTTCATATGGTAGTCTGCCTAGAAAGCAAGGTGGATATAGATTTCTAAAAGTCATTTTAGACCCTTCTAAAATGGAAGGTCAATTTAAGCGCAAATGGATTGGTTTGGAAACAAGCATGAACTTGTTTGCTCTCCTGTGCTGGTACTTGGTGCTCCATGGTGTTCCACCCTTAAGAACCTGTAGGACCATTATCTGCAGCAATACATGGTTGTGCAGTGGACAGTGAGAGCTGCTGTGTGTTTTCTTCCTCAGAATTATGTGCTGCCCTGTTGGTGTATGGGCGGAATAAGTGATTTATCTAATACCATCCGAAATCCTCAATTAGAAGAAATACTGTACCTGTATTATTGATTTCTAACTACGGGAGAAAGAGATTTAGTGAGCAGCACAGTAGCTGTTTGGTTGCTTCAAGAGCTGCCAAGACCAGTTTTGCAGTGTTTGTGCCAAATGCATTCAGAATAAAAAGTTCATTGGACAAAGACAATGATGCTTGCTGTGCTAATGCCTGGTGAGGCTCATGAACAAGGGGCTCCTGAGTGCAGGCTTGTCTGAGGAAGAGAAACATTTTGTGTTGCAAAAACAGAAGATATTGTCTTTATCAGCCTTCTGCTACTGCAGAAGTAGAGGAGAAGGGAATGATGAAAAAGTGCTGATAACATTGTGCAGTGCTGTGAGGATAATCAAACAACATTTGTGTTCAGGAAGGGGGTTTGAAGTACTGAAAATTATGGTATTAGTTTGCTTTTGTTCTGCTTTAAAAATTGGTTGGTTCATAACCCTAGTTTTAAGCTGCCATTGGAACACAGCGTGATACATTCTGTGTCTGTAACTTGTCTTTCATTACAAACTTCCATTCCCTATGGATCAGCAAAGGAAAAGAAGTGGGAAAAAATCCTTGTACAAACCCTAAGCATAACTGGCCAGGTGAGCGCTTTTTACCAACCTTTTGTATAGCTGAACTTCAGTAATGTAGAGCCAGAGAACAGAAATGTGTCTTTGGTTTGATTGTTTCAGGGAAGCTGGGAATGCTCTGCACCTGCAGGAACAATCAGTACTTCATTCAGTAGGAATTTTTCTTTTGTTGTTGTTACTCTTTAATTCCTTTTCATGAAATTGAACTGAGCTGTACTGCAGCAGAATAAGCAAGCCGCAATGTATCCGGCAACCACCCAGGATACAAATTCAGAGTGGGCATTTTTAGTAAAGACTCCTGCATTAGACTCTAAAATATGGAGTCACATTCCTCATAGTGCTAACAGGAGGAATCAAACATGTGGTCTTGTTTACTGTGATGGATTATCATTGTGCTCTTTGATAAAGCCATGGAGATCCTAAAATGGGGAGAGGAGATAAGAAGAAGGTAAGAGAGCTGCAGCAAGGACAGAAGAGTGCACGATGAGGGTGGTGGTCACCCAAAGAATTACAGTGTGCAGCTGAGGAAAGCACCTATTTTGCTATCTGTGAAAAATGGGAGGACTGTTTTGCAGGTAGAAATGGAGAAGGAGAAACAATCCAATGCATGAAATTAGTCTTCTACTAGTTGTCTCCTAGCTTGTCCTGCTTTTTGTGCATCTTTCATGTCTTTGCACAGCTCTTGTTTTGGGAGTTGCATGAGTAAATAGTGGGGAAAGGGTGTTTTGTCTGGAGTGATGAGATGTGACTGATTTGTGTGGTACTTCAGGGAAAGGGAACCCTACAATGAACCTGATGCAGCATTAACAAAGCAAGGCCTTGGAATTGATGCACCACATCAGAAACCTGGAAAATAGCTTGAGAAACTGCTATTGTCTAATTGTTCAAAATATCTGCAAGGAATGGAATTTTCCCCTCTCTGGGGAGGAGAAGTTCTCTGAATAATGCATTGTGTAAGGCCATACATGCTTTCCCTATGTCAAAACCAGAAAGCTGATGGCTATGACTAGGATGCCACTACTCTGGAATAAACGTCTGACAGTGTAAGTCTGAGCTTTCCTATTTGAATGCTTCACAACAGGCAAGAGGCTCTGCTGAACACGGCTGAGAATTGGCCTGTGATAATGGCACATGAGGAGTGGGAAGGAAGTATGAGATTTTTCATTCTTTGCTGCTGCTTTGTAAGGAACAAGGCATGCCAGGAGCCTCTGGCTGCTCCTCTTTTTCTCCATCTCTCATCCAGTTGTTGCTTCTTCAGGCATTGACGGTGCCCCACTGTCTGGAGGGGGAGTACTGATATTGTATGTGGAAAAAGGAGATGTTTGCAGAACATTTGAAAATATTGGGCTCAGTTAATTTTACAATGCTTTTTATAAAACAGATGAAAATTCAGGAAAATGAATGCATCCCCTGACATAGTGCAATACGAATTAATAAAAAGAGTAGCATTTAGTAGTAGAGCATGTATGAGATACAAATATGTCAGAATAAGGGAAGAACTAGCGCATGTCCTTTTGCATCTTTCACTGTTCCTCCGCTCTTGTAGCTACTATTTTCTTGGTCAAAATACCAAGAGAAGGTGTAAAGCTGTGGAAAACGGATCTTTTTTTTTTGTGCTTATTCTGAGGGCATTATGGCTGGTGACAATTAAAGTAACGGGAAGTCTATTTTGTTTTCATTCTCTCTATGCTGATGGTAGTATATTGACTGTGGAGAGAGGTGTGTTCGGTGGAGTGGTGAATGTGTTCAGCCCACCTGAGATAATGATATAATTACTGCTATCACTCTATTCATGTAGCTGTTTATTGAACGTTCTGCATGGACACTATGCTTTTTGGCTTTGCGTGGACCTTTCTCACCTTTCACACAGTTTCTATGATTCACAAGAAAATTCCATCTCCTTCAGTCTTCAGGTCACATCACTACTGCAGCAGAAACAATAGGGAACAATTTACCCCTCCAATTCACAGGGCAATACCTGCCCTAACCCACAGAGATTTCTGTGGTAAGCAACCTGAAACACTTGAAAGGGATGTAATTTCCAGGGGTCGGTGTTGATGGCTGAAAGCTTAACAATAGATTAAACTAGGCATTTTGATGGAAAAAAAAATCTATTTTTATTTAATCTGTGTTGAATTATTATTCCCACATTGTGTGTAATTACTGAAAATTATGTATTAAATAGCAAGGTTAATTCTGTAAAGCAGATAGCACCCCTGTTAATAAATATATACATTCTGCCTTGTATTTAGCTGGGGTTTAGTCATAGAAGACAAGGGGTAATTGTCCATCTTCCATTGTGTTGAAATGTGAGAGGCAGTTGCTTGACTTTTCACCATCTGAGATTCAAACCTGGAGGGAGTTCAGAGCAAGGTATAAGAAAAAAATGTGAATTCCAAGTGGCACGGCTACTTAATTGGAGAAAGCAAGTTAAGGCTCTCGGTCCTGGTTTCACAGAGGCAGCATGCAGACAAAGAGGCTTTCAGATATGTCCTTTACCTGAGTGATGCCCCCATCCCAGCTTCATGTGCTGCTCCTGCTTTCTCATTGTTGTGAATGTCAGTTTAAATGTCCAACTTCCATGTGGATATTCACATTTGAATGCTTAACATGAGTCCTGTATCTCCCTCCCCTAGAACTGGGAACCTAGCATTTAGGTGCAGTGTGCAGTGTCTGAATAGATAATGTCCTTTTCTGAATGCTGTTCTAATCATTAGTGTCTGCTGCATGGTATTGCAAGTAATAATAAGAATTCTGCAGAACAGAATACAGAGGAGCTATAAAATTCTCTCTTGAGAGGAGAAATTGATGTCAATTTTTCCTTTCATCCTGGCAAGGTTTCTTATCTTGGTTGGTACTTTCTAATTGCTATCAGCAGTATCAAAAGACACAAAGTTATGTAAAAGAAGTTCCAGCCTTTGCCCAGAAATCCATAGATTTCATTCCTGCTGTGCTGTGTCATATTCAAAAATAATTGGATGACCCAATTTTAAACCTGAGATACTGTATGAACTTAGAGACTGAGTGCAATTATAAGTTGCTTGAAGAGCACGTCTATGGTTTTAGGTAGAAAAAGCTGGAGACCAAAACACAGTGTAGGAAGAACTTTTAACAGTTACTGACTAAAAAGAGAGGTGACCAGTGGAATGGGAATGTATACAACTACTATAAGATAAAAGTCAGATATTTCCATTTTAGTCAAATTCTACTTTGTAACAGATTGGTATGAAGGCAGAAGGCACTGTGTTCATTATTCCCCTGCATTGCAATAAAGCATCATCCTGCTTCTTTCCATATGCCATTTGGTGTTTGAAATAGATCAATCGAGCAAGGGTTCAAGAAGCTCTCTAATTTCCCTTTACAAACTAAATCAGAATGTAAGTTTTGAATTTCTTTTTCATTCATCATGTGCTTTTGAGACCTCCTCATGTTCTTGTTAATAATTCAGCCTTCCCTTATTCTGGGTTTATCGCTCAGGGAGACAGTACCTTTGGCCGAGTCCAGCATATGGCCAACAGGAACTATGTCAGGTAAGGAATGCAACCTTTAATTTTTCACCTTATTCTGTTTTGTTGGTAATCAGCTTTGGAATAGAACTGTGATGCATGAAGTCAGGTTTGTGTATGTCAACAGCTGTTAGCTTTGGTAGCAACTGGAGAAATGCCAAAGATCTCAAGTGTCTTGAAGGCTGTCAAGCTTTGCTTTTTATGTTTGTTGCAGCAGCTGAGAACACAGCAAGTCCTGAAGCAAACTGGATTAGGTAAGAAAGAATTTTTAAACATCATCTTCTATGGCATCCTGGAGAAAACCCATATGTTTTGTGTTGTTCTGACTCCCCACAAAATAGCTAAGTCCTTGTCTCATTCGGCTCACACATCATAATTATGTTACAGATGGGCAGCTAGTAGCTGTGAAGTATTGCTCTGCTTGCAGCTTTATTTCTTAACCTTTTTATTTTTCCTTTTTTTTCTTTCTCAAGTAATGAAATTAAAGCTATCAAGCTAGACAAATAGCTGACTCCTGATTTCATCATGGCACCAAGAATGTTGTGAAAGTTACTGAGAAGATATAATTAACAATTATAGTTACTGACTGTTGTTGCTTCTCAATGCAGCCTTCATATGTTTGTAGCAGCACAGCCGTATTTGACTCAGGTTGCACCAGAAGTGTTAATTCTGTTCATGAACATTCCCTAAGGGTAGAACTGCCTTTGTGATTGTGGACTTGTTCAGCCACTTCTCTTTCTATTGATGTTCAGAAACTACTAGAGAGTCTTTTGAACTGAGTGGTACAAGACATGATCAAATACAGATCTCTGTGACTAGCGAAATTCTTAGTTGTATTTATTAGGGAACTCTTCAGCCTCATCTCTAAAGAAAATACAGGCCTTACACATTAGCTTCCTTCAAAAGATTGATTGTTATATATCGTACCTTAAAAACTGCTAGTCTTGAGTTACGCGTTTGTAATGTCGCTGGTTTTGATGATGGGCAGTGCATACAGTATTGGAGGAGGGATAAGCTTTTACAACCTTGATACTGTAAGAAAGAATGGATTGTGAAGAGTGCAGCCTGTACTGCTTTCATTTTAACTCCTGTCCAAAGAACTGCCCCATGGTATACTTTTCCTTGCTCAGGTTCTATGCCAGAATCAGGATTCATGGCCACGTCAGCATCAATCTATAGTGAAATGAAACCCAGGGATTTCATTACCAAAAATTTAAAAGAGAAAGATGAGTTCACTGAAAACATTAATGCTATAGATAACACAGTTTCCAACTAAGGATTTACATATCTGTTAGCTCTTTAAAAAAAGAGTTCTTGCATGGTGTTCTTATGTATGGGTATAGTAACACTACTAGCTCTTTTTAAGTCATTGTAATAATGGAGCTAATGACAAGACAGTTGGCACTGTCGCGCTAAGGTGATCTTCACTCTTGCAAGACAAAATATAGTTAGATTAGTGCATTTTTGCAGAGATACACAGTTATCCATGTGTGTAAAATACTTGACTACTATTAGCCAGCAGATGCCTGAGTCCTTGACAAAGCTGTCTTTGCAGGATGCAAAGACATAGAATGATCAGTGATCTGTACTGTATGCCACAGTTTCCTATACAAAATGTTTTGTGACTTGCAAATATATAAACATTTTGGGGACTAGGTGGTGATCCAAAGTGGAGTGATGCAACGATACCTACTCTGGTAAGACTTCCCTGAGGCCCAAGTGTATCGGATCACTGTAGTACCAAGTAAACCCTCTACTCTGTCCTTGACACAGTTCCAGCTCTACCGTGGAGGCTGTACTGAACTTGTAGGTATGCTGTTGTGCCTCATCTTTGCTGCCTTCCCCAGAGTTTTTTCTTTCCTGCGTTTGGACACAGGTGTGCTAGTCTCAAATAGAGCTTGCTAACTGCAGTCTGGTGTCTCCTTGTGCCAGGTGTGCAGTTTCCTACTTATGGCTTTCAGGAGGTAGAAGTTTTTTGCAGGACAGTTCTTTAGGAGGACTCTGTGTCACTAATAAGCAGAATCCTGTAAATGCTAGGGTAAAGGTATCCTGCAGTGGGGGAGGTATTCTGTAAAAGGGGAGAGCACTTGTTTTACCATGGTCTGCTTGAGTCTGGCTGCAAGGCTGACAATAAATAGATTTGAGATTCACATGGAAATGGTGTGTTCTATACAAAACCAGACTGGGGTTTTATTAAGATACAGGAAGGCAGAGGCATCTCTGGATTTTGTGTGTGTGTGTGTGTGTGGATAATAAAGGAAAATATAGGAATATTTAAGGAAAATTTTCTTCCTGGCATTGAAATCTGAAAAAACAGAAAATGCTGCTTAAAACAGTTTGAAAGAGTGCTGTCTCTGCTCTTTCTAATTTCCTGGATAGACATAGAACTAGAAGAATAATGCTGATCCCAAGGGGGATGTTGTCTTCATGTTTGACTACTACTTGGAAAAAGAAAAATCTCATCCATTGTTTCATAAATATTTCCCTGTGCAAGCAGAATTGTACTTAACTCTGCCAGGTGGAGAGCTTCCTGATTTAGAGTTCTCTGCTGCTTCTACCCTCAGCTTAGGTATTGAGTGAATGTCAGGGAAAGAGAGAAATGGTTTATGATAGTTCAGCTATAAGAATAATTTGTTCTACTGTTCTTTGGTGACTAGTACTGTCACCACCTCTCATCTCTTCCATGGTCTCCCTGCTTCTACTCTTTTCTTTTATCTGACCTAGCATGAACTGAAGGGTAGAAGGAAATTGTAGTTAATTTGGGCCTGGAAAATAGATTGGATTAGAGGTTTCAGAAACACTTCTTTCTTCAGGATCTCTGGTTGGTTGTGGTGTTTGGTTGGTTTTGGTTTTTGTTTCTTTGGGGTTTTTATTTAGTTTTGGTTTTTTCCCCTGGCAAAATGTATCCAAAATTATCTAATTGGCAGTAAATTTTAACACAAATTAGGAATTACCATAAATGGAGAGAAGATGGAAATGGAGAAATAGTTTAGTGTAGTGCAAGGATTTGTAGAGAATGAGTTGCCCTGTAGATTTCAAGAAGTCCTGGAGATCATTCCACTGAACACACCAAGACTGAGGCTGCTAGAAAGTGCTTTACTTTCAAGTGCTCAGCAACCCACCCCAGACTTTGCCGGATCTGTTGTCTCATCAAGGCATTTGTTTTTAAAAAAACATTTTAACAGTTGTTCCATAGTATAGTTGCCTTTGATTTAGAAAAATGAGAAATTATTGGAAAGTTCCCTGTGCCACTTATTGCATGCTTTTTAATATATTAACTTTGAAATTAGCCAGCAAAACATGGAGGTATAGGGAGAGCAGAAACTGTTCTCCTTCAGGTTCCTTATTTCTAAATACGTCAGCTAGGCAATCTAGATACCAGTTATGTAACCAGTATTCAGTTACTTACCTCTGCCTTAGGACAATCCCCTGGTGTTTGTAGCATGTCCAAACAACCTGCCACTGAGCTAATTGTTACGTAGTTGCATCTAGTCTTAAAAAATCTGTATAAAACCTGTTCTGAAAGGAAAAGAAAAAAAAAATTAAAGCCCCATTTCTGAAATGGAAAGAATGATATATCACTGTTGCTAGTTTTCATGGATGTGTGGGGAATAAACTCAGAATGAGTGCATTAAGCATAAGGAGTAGTAAAAAGTGTAGTGTGGGATGGCAGTGTTCATGTTTCCTTGTATGTTTTTCACACTGTATTTTAAACTTACTGGAGAGCCGAGTGATAGATGTGATTAATTCCATATCCCTTGTAAGAAGAGGGTATGTTTGGTGCACATCTTGTTGTCTTCACTCGTTCTCTCGTCATTTCTGTCAATAGTTACACGGATGATCTTTATACTTTGTGTGTAGCCTGTGAAGAGGATATAAAGACCTGTCAGACTACCTTTTCTAATACATTTTCTTCTGAGGAAACTAACCTAACATAAATGTCACCTGCAGTATGAACAACTGTAGCAGGTGGAGCATTGAATTAATAGCTCTGAGAGGCAAGCCAGGAAAGATTATGGAATGAGATAAATGCGGTAGATACGGTACGTGCTTCAAAAAAATTTCCTGTGATTAAAAATGAGTTCTAGAAAGAAGAGTATATATTCAAAAAGTTACAGAGTATTTAAAAATAACCTATCTGTTTTACTTTTGGAAACATGTTAAAAAACATTTGCAATTATGTTTATAGGGAAAACCCCCATTTATGGAATCAAAAGGTTATTTTTTAGCTGTGGGTGTTATATTATTTTGTAACAAATGTTTTGAATATGCTGAAAGGTAGGGAATTTGCTTATAAAATGTATATCTTGTGATGACTCATGTTTTGTGGCAAGATCATTAAGTAAAAATTGATTATAAAACAAAACCGGTTGCTGTACTGAAAACCATATGTACTCATCAAATGTAGAGGAAGAACAGCTGTTAGTCAAAGAAAGTGACTTGAGTTTAGCAACTGATAATCAATAGGAAGGTGACAGTGCAGCTCCCTTGCTGGTGTTCCTCTCAGAGGTCCAGGGAACAGAAGCATTTATAAGCTGGCAGAAGATTTGGAAGGTCTGCAGAAGTCAGCTAACAGTAAACTAAAGGAGTATGCCAGTGACTCAGGTAAGTAGGGTAAGTTGCTTCTCACTAGTGGTAGTTTGAGCTCTTTCTGGTTTAAAGAGTGAAGGACTATCACAACTGACTATAATCATGTATCCATTGTAACACAGAGAAACTAGCTGGTTTGATAGCTGGACAAAAGGTGGGGGTATGGTGATTTGTGATGGCAGAAGGTTGCTCAGTTGAGAGCTTCACAGAGTTCAGCAGCACAGGTGTCAGACTCCCTCATAGCAGTGAACTGACTGCTGTGAAATGAACACCTTCTTTTTACCAGTCTGTGAAAAGGCATTTGGAAAAGAAAATTCATCCACTCTGTGTTCTTTGTGACAGGCTGAAAGACTGAAGATGCAACTTGTGCAAGGAACAGCTAAGAATACTTGTTAAATCAGATAATAGCCTTTCAGCTGTAAACATTTGTGGTGAAGAGTCCACACCCTGCTCCCTGCTTCATAAATTAGGGTGATCTTTCCACATGTAAAAGTCTGTGTATCCAGGGGCACATCTTCTGCAAACTGATTAACTCAATGAGAAAAAAAAATGGGGAAAACAGCATTTTAGCCTTCAGGGCTACACTGTGGACGAGGAGGCTGCAATGCTGCCACTTCCTCAAGGTATGGTTCTTGGTACAGCTACCTTAGGGTTTGCTCATATTTGCCTTAACATGCTGCAGTCATTCCTCCTGACAAGATGTTTCTGAAGTGGGAAGACATGGAGTGGCTGTAGCTGCCAGTAGATTCTAGTAGATTCCAGTTTTCAGAGAGCACTACGGAGATAGTTAACTTGAGTTTCTCTTTTGATTGGCAGCATCAGCTTGCTCTGTCATCTGATTAACCTGTACCTACCACTGATAAAACATGTGTGCACAAACTCAGGTATTGCACAAACTCTGGTATTGCGGCAGAGTTTCTGTTCAACTCTTATTTGCATTTTATGTTGAGTTGACTGAAAGAAAATAAAAGGAATATTAACCACTTGGGAAGGAAGGACTACAAACAGCTCCTCAGGGAGCAATGGCAGAAGCTCTGATAACAAGTACATGAGGCTGGAAACTGGTAGTTTAATCTTAAACCAAAGTGAAACTGGAAACCCCCTGGGATGGAGAGCCAGCAATCAGCACTGCACAGTAAAGCACCACAGGGGCTGTGAATGGGGTCTTTGGAAGTCAGGAAGCTGGCAGTAGAATGGGACCTGCTGAAGGAGCTGAAGAAGGACCCAGCAATCATGATGACAGTGCTGTGAGGGCTCAATAAATGATGTTTTTTATTTGGTGAGGATCTGAAGGAGGTGTTTACCTTAATTACTGTAGTCCCTCAGAAGCACAGTGGGGAAGAATTAATTGCACACAGGTGTATTTCTAGATCCATAAAAAGTCATGTTATAATTTTATTCAGAACAGATTTATTGCTGTCTTTCCCACTGACTCCTCCCCATTTGGTTGCAAGATTTTACAATAACATACCATTCCTGAGGCTTTCACGTTTCTCTTTCTTTTCATCATCCAGTTGGTTACTGTCTCCATGCTCATGATGTTTCATAACAGGGACCATGTTAGTTGGTTTGTTGTCATGTGTCTCTCCCTATTAAACACATGCTCATTGTACTTTTGAGGTGAGTTCGAGAGCAAGTTTTGTCTTTTCCTCTGAGAATTCATCTTTTTAGTTATACTTTCCTGTCTGTTTTGAATGCAGTCAGTTACAGAAACATAGTCTGCTTCACATAAACCAAATAATTAAGTAAAGGTCAGAAAATTAATGGAAAAACTACATTCAGTTATGCTTCTGTCTGTGGATCAGTAAAAAGTGCATGGAATGCTGTCACATCAACGTTTTTTAAAAAGAAGTTGCAAGAATTGCTGCTGCTGCAATTATTTCTTGTAAGGAATGTCAAAAACATTGTACTAACACCAGGATAAATTTATTATAGTCTGGTCTTAGTAGCTGTAAGGTCTCCTATGATGTAGCTTTCTGACTTTATTTAATTTGACTTTTCTGAGTCTTAACAATGGAGAGATGCAGAAAACACAGTAGTTCTGTGACGCTGTAATGATGAAAACTTCTGTTAACTTTGAATGACGTGAATATAAAAACTTTATTTGTCTGCCTGGAATATGGACTCATCTTTCTAAGTAAATTTAAAATATCTCCTTTACTGTGTTGTACAGGAAAGGGCAATTATTACGAATGTTTCAGGAGGCATTTTACTCTTAACATTCTAAATTAAATGAAGGAAAGATCTTTGCCATTTCTTTACTGAACAAAAGTGAAAAGGCTATATTCCTCCTTGTTAAAGTCTTGATGACAAATGAGTATGAATATTTCATCAGCTAGAAGAATACTTTGTTACAATTAGAACTTAGTCTCATGCTTTCTTGAACTCCAGAGGCTTACGAATCAAAATCATATTATAATTTGTGGCAAGGACTGATTTTGTGAAATAATATATACTACATTGCTATAATTTTGCAAGAGCTGTTTATATTTAATAGAAGGAAGAAAACAAGTGAAACAAGGTGAAAATAGTGACCATGAGAAAAATATGGCTGTTGGATGTCTCCGGTTTTGCCTCTTGGTGCCCGCTCAAGGAACAGTAGATCTATAGGCCTCACTATGCTTTGATTTGAAAAATGAGCAAGTTTTTGCATGTTCTGAGGGAGGCTAGCCTGAAAAAAGCCTTGGCTAAAGTGCCAGTAAGCACTCTGCAGCAAGGGCTGGGCTGCCCTGCAAGGGCCAGGGAGCCAGGAGCCACAGGGGCCAGCGACAGGACAGTCTGGCAGGACTCCAGCCAGGAGACGGGGAAAGGCCCAGGGATGGCAGCCTGGGTTGGTGACAGTCCAATGATTGCCGGACGAGTCTGGAGCAACAAGACAGACTCAAGGTCTGGCCAGGAGATCAAGTCCATGTGCTGGAGTTCAGGTCTGGCTGAATGGGGTACATGCTCCAGCAGAGGCATGGCTGTTGCATAGCTTGGGCAGGGACCGATGGTGATGGCGTCAGGTTAAACACAGCTCCCAAGAGAATCAGGTGCCCTGACATTGTAAACTTTTGCAAAATTATGTGATCCATTGTGCTTATGTCTCTTGACATATGCTTGGTATTATTCTGTACTGCTTGTTTCAGTTGATAAATCAGTTTTACATGCTAATCTTGCTTGAATCAGAGCTTAGGTGCCTGTCTGCTGCAAGTCTGTTTTCTCTTAATGTTTCGGATTCTTGAACACCTTTGTTATGTCAGAATACAGCCGACTCAAGGGTAATTCTGGCATTGATGACTTCAGTTATTGACACAATCTTATTTCCTTGCCAAGGATTCATTCTGGATTTTGCAGTAGTTTCTTTTTAAGTGATCATGATAAGATCTTTTATCAGGGACTTATTTAGCTCACAAACTTGCATGATTCTCTCTTCAGCTTTTGACAGCCACATTTTTTAAGTGTTTTCTTTATGCACACAGGAAAAACAAGCCTCTAATGGATGTCACTTCTACGTTGAGTATCATATGCCTTCTGGTTTTGTGGCATTGAGTTGTACTTCCTTTCTACATCTGAATTAGCAAATACAGCAACTGCTTCAGAATCTGACTGACATCTGAAACTTTTTCTTCCTTTTTCACTGGCATCCAATAGTTGAAGGTACAGAATGAACTGTGGTTTACAGCTCCTCATTTTTCATTCTCGTCTTTTGTTCCTGGAGCCCAGGAGGCCAGTGAATAATTTCTGAAATAACTATAGTTCTGAGGTCCTTGAAAGAGAGAGTTATTGTTCAGAGAACAAGTCCAGCAGAACATGGCTTTCTCTGACCTGTCCCTGTGAGATTTTTGTTTCTTTCTTTTTGGGTTGTTTGTTTGTTTTTCCCCTTGAAGCTAAGATATTTACAGTTTCAAAATCACCAGTCTTTGTACTTTGTGGCCTTTTTCTGGCTGACCTTTCTCAATAGTGATGAGAGAAGAGCAGTGTTCATAGTCTGTAATGTTATTTTCTAGTGTTTGCAATGGTACCTCTGCTTCCAGACTCACAAGAGCCGTGTTCCCCATGTGTTCTGAACTATGCTAAACAAGGGGTCTGTAGTCTTACCTTCGAAACACTTCATTACAGCATCCCTCAAAAATATGTTTGCATGCTAATCCAGTATCTAACTCCAGCAACATTTGTTATTATCACATGCAACCTCTATTAAAAGACTCAGTTAAATGAGACACACCTTGATCCCATTTATGTGTCTCCTTAAAGTATAGCTGTTAATTTACAACATAACAAATATATACAAATATAAATGTTAACATATAGAGAGACTTTGTCTCTGAGGTTTTACCATTTTCCAGCTAATGTTTTGCTTCACAATAGACTAACAGGTTGTGAAAAGTTGAGCCAAATGTGTGTAATCACTAAAGTGTGTTACGTTCCAGGTGAGGCTCTTCACATCAGGCCTAAAGCCATCAGCCTCTCCAGAAGGCAGCAAGTGACAGTTTGATGGAGGAACAGATTACTCCATTCTTAGAGTAGTTTGTGTTTTAGCAGCATGGACAAAGGTGAATTGCCCCAGAGATGGGGATGGATTATGAAGCAAAAATTGTTGCCAAAACAGCATTCCTATCTGTTGAGGGGATATGAGCTAGAAAAGAGCTGTGAGTATATTAGACAGGAAGACCCTTGAAGGCTCATCTGAGTCTAGATGGATGTAAACTTGTTTCTTTTAATTTCTTTTCTCCTGTGACTTTATAAACTTTGGTAAACTACATTGTCTCTTGTGGACATAGTAAGTAAATGCTTTTATTAGCTGTTTACATCGACCTGGTTCGAGTGAGACATGGTATCAATATAACCAGGTAACTTCAACAAATTTGTGCCCATAGGTTCTTGCAATCCATACTGAACTACTCTCATGCAGCCAGCAGCCCAAGACATTTCTTAGAGGCTATAAAGTATAGTGGAGTTGCACAGGACAATGCACAAGCCAGTAACTCAGTGCCTAAGAAGTAGAAGTATTTCCACTGCTTAAGAGGGAATCTCTGTGCAATGCTAGTGAGAAGCCCAAGGATTGCAAAGGAGTGGAAGGGTAGAGGACATTATCACAATTTTTACAAACTGGGAAATTAGAGGTAGAGAAAAGCAATATAATATTTCCAGGGTATACACAAAATTATTCTGTCCTGATACCTTGGCCCATTCCTATACCATACTTTCAAGATCAGGTTTCTTTCAGCTCCTGTTGGTTGCTTCCCATATGATGGTTGCCTTGACTAATGTAAAGGCTGAGCAGACTGGTAGGTCAGCATGCCTCTGAGATAACATCCCATTTATAGAATTAGTTCAGTTTTCATTAGTGAATTAACTGGACATATAAATATTTATGACTATCTCAGATGTCTGATTACAACAGGAAATAAATAATTCATTATAGAAAATTACCTTTGTACAGTTGATACCACAAAGATATAAATCAGTTAAGGCAATTTCCAAAAAGCAGCACAATCTATTGTTTTTGCTGGGACACCCTCAAGTGAGTATCTTTTTGCTGTAACCATGGCCATTCAAAGCTGGGTAGCAAACCTTCCATTGTGTGAATAGTAGTGATGTGAAAAAGTCTATTTATAGAAATGTGCATGTAATATAGGTATGTTGACAGCTGTGACAATTTAGGGAATCTATATACAATATTTGATTTCTGTTTGATATTGGGAAGTTTCTCTGTGTAAGTCTATCAGACTACAAGCATAATTTTGAATGGGAGTGTCTTTGCCTTGTCTGTTGTACTTCTGCTTGTGCAGGTTCATTGAAATAAACTTTGCACCTGCCAAAAGCTAACGAAGAGGAAAAATTAAATTTTGATGAGCGAATGGCATTAAACAAAAGATTGAGTACTTTCTATGTCAAGTCAGTTATCAATCTTTAAACTTAAACTGGGAGAGTAGACTTCAGTGGAAGGTTTTGGTCACGTAGTGGGTTTGAAGAGGAACCACCTAACAAGGAAGGCAGGAAGATTAAAGGAAGGGGATTCTTAACAGCAATTTTAAAGGAAAGTTGGTGTCCCTTTCCACAAAAAGGGTGCTTGCTGGAGAGAACAGGAGGAATGACTTAGAAGAGCAACTCCTGGTCATAGTGAGTTAGATGCTGAAAGTGTTGGAGATGTCAGGAAGCTGAGACAGTGAAATGTTAAGATGTTTTTTGACTATTTATGTTCCTTGTAATAGCTAAAGTAAAGGGGTTTTTAGAACCCCTGTTAAGTCTGTGCATATATCTGTTTCACCTCACACATATCTTTAGAAACACTCTTTTTGTGGATCTCTGAGAAAAGGTTTCACGACATTGGAGAACGAGCTGCCAGTGTACCTCTCTGGCTAGCTGAGGTGGTCCACAAAGTCACATGTCCCACAAGAGAAGCCAAAATGCACATGCTCTGAGCCTCACGGGGCACTTTCAAACATACCAGTCTGTGGGGTTGCCTCTGCACTGTCACCTGGGGACCATTGATGAGGCTTCTGTGAGGGCTATTGCAGTAATATTGCTGTGATGTTTAGAGAGATGTAGCTGAGGATGCCTGTGTAGGTGAAACCTTTCAGTACAAGGTATTACTATTGAAAGGTACTAGTTTGTCCAGTTTGTAAATGGAGAACCTGAATAATGTATAAAATATGATTTCTGTGGTATACAGGAAGTGAGTCACAGTCAAGAGTATCTCCTGAATTCTCCTCACTCCTAGGAATGTATTTGAAACATGAAGTCTCTTTATAGTGCTATCTAGTAAAAGGAGTATCCTAAAATAAGACAGTAAAATCCTTACACCACATCACTCATACCATATAAAGATATCATTCTTCAATTGGTGAATTGGTGATCCAAACTTGCTGTTTGGATCATGCTTTTATTTTGCTTCAAGCTTTATTCTTTTAGTAGGTACTCTCTGCTAAAACAGAAAGGTAGGAACTGGGGTTATTTGCAGAGGGCGTCTTCACTGCGGAAAACAGACCCATTTCTGCATAATGTGATAGAACATAATGTCTGTACGTTAAAACATTTTTAAAAATTGGATGCAAACAGTGCTGTAGATCCTGCTTCATGTTGTGTGTATCATCTAATTTACTTACTTTTATGGTGAAAGTCTTAACCCTTCAGTGCTGCTTGTGCTGACATGTCCTATCCTTAACGCTTAACGCTAAACCCTAACTCTAACCCTGACCTAAACCCTAACCCCGAACTCTAACCCTAACCCAAACCCTAACCCTAAACCTCACCCCTAACCCCAACCCTAAACCCTAACCTTAACCCAACCCTTACCCTAAACCTAGCCCTAACCCTTACCCTAAACCTAAACAAAAACCTAACCCAACTGTAACCCTAAACCTAAACAAAAACCTAACCCAAACCCTACCCTAACCCAACCGTAACCCTAACTCTACCTTTTTCCTAACCCTAACCTTTACCAACACTAACCCTAACCGCAACCCAACCATAACCCTAACTCTACCCCTAAACCTAACCATTACCCTAACCAAAACCCTAATTGTAACCTTAAACAAACCCTAACCATAACCCTATCCGTAACCCTAACCTAACTCTAACCCAAACCTTACCCTAACCCTAACCTTAACACAACCCTAAACCTAGCCCTAACCCTAACTGTAACCCTAACCATAACTCTAACTGTAACTCAACCGTAACCCTAACCCTACCCTTATCCTAACACTAAACATAACCCTAACACTAACTTTAACCCAACCCTAAGCCTAATCCTAACTGTAACCCTAACCCTAATTGTAACCCAGCTGTATCCCTAACCCTACCATTACCCTAACCAAAACTCTAACCCTAACCCAACACTATCCCTAGACCTAAACCCAACCCTAACCATAACCCAATCATTACCCTAACCCTACCTTTACCCTAGCCCTAACCCAAACCCAGCTCTAACCCTAGCCGTAACCCTAACCCAACCCTAAACCTAGCCCGTAACCCTAACCTAACCCTAACTGTATCCCTAAACCCTAACTCTTAACCCTAACCCTAATGCAAAATGTTTTCCTTTTTCATGTTCTGGAAGCCCACAGTATTGAACACAAAGCTGTTCCATAAACTGAACAATATGTAAAAAAGTCCCTGAATAGCTGCTAATGAACTGCTAAAAGCTCCTTATTTCAGGTGGTAGTTACTGTACCCATTCTATAGTACAACATCCCTACCCATCATGTTTTCTCTTTGTAAATTAAGTTCAGGCATTCTCTTAACTTTTTTCAGGGGCATCTACAGTAGCCCAAGAGTTAGTCTGGGAAAAGAGGCCTGTTTGTTACTTTATTCTGTGTTTAAATTCTATTCTGAAAGTTCATGGACATTTTTTTTTTGCTATTGTTATTGTTCTCTCTTCAAGATCCCAGCTCTTGGAGGTGGTAATCTCCCTCTAATCCCCTGAATCAGTAGGGATTGAAATAGATTAGTGCTTCTCAGTGCGAAATACCTGGCAGGAGCAAACTCTGAGAATTTTTGCCTGTGGCATCTGTTATTTCTCCGAGGGTACTTGGATCTTTTTCCTCAATGGGTTAGCTGCGTACTTTAGGAATGTATTTTTCTATTAGTGGATATTAGGTCTATATGCAAATTGTGTAGACTTCAGACATCTTCCCTATGTAGTAGAGACAAGTCAGATCTTTCTCAGTGATGACCAGGTATCAGAAATTGTAATGAAGTGTACCAAGGTCTAAATTACTCTTTGAAATTACAAAGCCAGACTTTTTACTGGAACAATACCCTTGAGAATCAGGTTACTGCAGCAATGTTGTTTGCTATGCAAGTCAGAATATACAAGTGCATAAGTCATGAAGATAAGAAAACATCCATAAGTTATTGTATTACATTGTGGAAAGCCCCCACCCCGAAACTAGCTTCCCATCAGAGTTTGCTAACTTGCTAACTCATTAATCTTTCTGCTTGCCTTATGTATTAATGAATTGTAAGGTCTTTTTGGGGTTCAGATCAGCAGAAAATAAAGTTGTTTTTGTTCCTCTCTGTGGATTAAGGCATTATTAAATAGTGTATACATGTATAACAGCTCCGAGCAGCTTCTGTGTGTGTCACCATCTATCCTTTTCTCTTAGCTATCTGTACCTCAAAATCCCAAACTGGTTTTCAAGTTTAATAAGCTGTGAGCAGCAGTGGACATTGGAATTGTCCTGCCACTTCTTGTCAGTCTTTTCAGCTGGGAAGATATCAAGCCAAATGCTTGTGAATTTGCCTTGGTCTTTGTTACTGAACTCAACTCAGATGGTTATAGGCCCAGATAGCATAACCCAAATAATACATTTATAATTTAAAGGTTCTTTTGATAACTGCTCCATGAAGATAGCTGCTGAAGGAAGTTTGAAATTAATGGATTCTATCTTGTATGCCTATTATTATTTTTGAAGCCTGTTAGAGAAGAGAAATTATGCAAATTGGTGTCACGCTAGGCTACTGCACACATGCTGGTAATGCATAACAACTAGCTCACTGATGAAAATACTTCATCCTATGCAAGAGTTATTGTCAGCACTAAGAGATGTTCTTTGTATCATGGTTAAGAGTTAATTATTTTTTTTCTTATGGATAAAGGAGAGTGTTCTTATTAAATATTCTCATTAGAATAAACCTGCTGTAAAAGTAATACTGGAGAACTATAGTGATGTATTATGATTGATTACTTTATATAATTAAGGTATATTGTGAAACAATAGAAAGATCCCTTTAAAAAATTAAGCAGTTGTTGCTCACTCTCTGTGAATGACTAAATGGCTTTAATTCTTCAGCTGCTGCGTGTAAAAGACTTGATAAATAGATCAGGCTCAGGATCAATTAGTGTCACAATGATCTTTAGTATTAATGAAGCAAAGCTGCTACGATTCAACCAGTTTATCTGTGCCCTTCATGACAACATCTTAAGCTAACACGCACTGCATTGTCATCTAGTCCTGGGTATGGGATCCAGTAGGTAGAACACACAGCTCTGTGCAGCACTGGCCGATACAAGTGCTCCCTGTGAGGAACCTGTCTTAGTCCTGAAGAATTCTGATATCCTTAGTGGGACAAAAATCCAATATAAGATAAGCTGGTTTCAGAAAACAGGTCGCTAATGTAAGTTTGCGGTTTTCTTCCCAAGTTTATCCTGAATCTGTCTAAAATTTATTTTTCCTCATTTGTACAAAAAGCGTATCAGGCTTTTCTGATTGGACTGCAGTGAAGAGTGTGGTTTTGTTCTAAGGGTCATCATTTTGTTACAGCACTTCATCCTTACATGCATTTTATTTGCCCTGTTAAATTGCTGCCAAAGGAGGTGGAGAAAACCTTCTCAGGTATTGATTTTTCACACATGGGGACTGTAGCTCTTAGTCACTTGATTTGCCACCTGCAGTTCATAACTGAATTGGCTCAGGGGAATATAAACTTCATTTTAGCACGGAGTTCCCAGCCTGAGGGGAAATTGATATGTTAGCTTTTAGTCATTTGTAACCACTGTAATGTATTTTGCTTGTTGGAATTCTGTTTAGAAGGCTAATGTAAATGGGATTTTGGCAATAGAAATGCCACTGCTCAGAACTTCCTGTTTAAGTTCTTGATCTTAACTGGCTTTCAGATATTTGGATCTGGTCTTGAATGATAATTTCTGCTTAATATTTTTTGGGTCTTTCTGGTTTTCATTGTTACATCTATAATGTAAAAATTACGAACTGTATAATGGTAATTGACTAGATGCATAACTTGATTCAAGATTTTGTCCTCAGAATTGTAGATATAGAACTGATTAATTAGCAGTCAAACAAATAAAATGTATTGTAGCTCCTCATGAATGATCAAGGGCTTTATTTTCAGTGGTGCTTAAAACTTCACTAGACATTTCTATTGATTTCTATGTTAGTAGCAGGATACCCTTTACCTCATGGGACAAGACTATGCTTCAAAAATACTTCGTTTATCATGTGCAGGAAGTGTTTTTTTTCAATAATTTGGATCTCAGCAAAGCATTCAGTCTTTCGCTACCGAATACAATTTTCTCTGTGGGTCACAGCTTCCATTATAGGTTTTCTTAAATGCACAATACCTCCCAGAAACCTTGAAAGCGTCTTTTCTTTCCCATTAGTAATGCATTTTGCTAATTATGTGAAAACAAAGAAAAATTTATTTCTTGCACATTAATGAGAAGTGCAGGTTTGCTTTACTAGTCACCTCTGAGAAATATGCGATCTTTATATGCCTTGGCAGTGAAACTGTCTTTTGAAGCTTTGTGAGAAAATCCTTCCTCACAAAGACTACAACCAGATTTGACAGAGAAGCCGAAATCCCCCAAATCCTACTGTTTTCACAAAAATCTGTGCCAGGCTAGAGGAATGAACTGTAAGCAGTGTCCCCTTTGAGGAGGGGATACAGGTTGAGTTTTGTCCTTGATACATTCTGCTTTGGTTGTCCCACCCATGTGCTAACAATTCCAGCTTAGCTACAGCAGATGTTGTCTTTTGGGAGTATCACAGGAAAGAAAGAATGACAATATGGTTGGAAATGAAAAAGATGCAGATTTATCAGTTAATTAGCTCATTGCTCACGAAACAAACTTCTTTGTGGCTTTCTTAGTTTTGTGAATTACTGTTTACAAATCTTTCCACTCTAGTGACATTTCAGCTTTTGTGCGTATTTAGTTAGAGAAGTCGAGCTATGGTAGACCAGAACAAAGCATATTGAATCTGTGAAATCCTATGAAAATGAGTGGGATTGAATGATTCTAAGTGAAAGAAATTTGATTGCTAATATAATACCATTGCTATCAGTGAAGATCAGATTGAACTATCAGAGCACCCAGAAACTTTCTGAAGTACTAGTGATAATTTTTATTAAAAAAGATGGAGTGGCTTGAGTTCACCATCATCTTCAAGACCTTCCTGCTCTAGAAAACCTCAGTGTTTGCTTGTTCTGTTTCTGATTCTGCAGTAGACTGAGGCAGTGTTTAATTAAAAACTTAAAGTGCATGGCCATGTTCTATGCATGCTAAGCAGATCTCTTTAAGGCAAATATTACCCTGTTTGCAAGTCCCATTCAACTAGAAAATGGTTTGAGGTGAAACAAGCTGCTATGACTGTCGTAGACAGCAGATGACACTAAACGATGGGTCTGTGGAAAGAGACCCAAGATGCCAGTGATGTTGCCTGAACTCTGTGGAAGATGTAAGTTTATCAAGGGTGTTGTGGTACTTGCCTGGGAGTCCCAGGATGAGGTGCTAAATAGTTTTGAAGTAGAATATCTTCTTCGTGACCCAGGAACAGAGTCAGGAGTGCCTCCTGATCTGACAGGCCATCAGGAAAGATTGAAAATGCATACCCAGTAGGAAGAGCTTCAGATTTGCAGGGGAGCTGGTCATGACCAAGCTCTGTGCTTTACTTTTGCCTATATGCATCCCAGATCTCTGTGAAACTGGCAGAGTGTGAGGATGTATTTGCCTACCCAGAGTGGTCTTCTGTTTGATTGATATGAACAAAACAGAAATAATCAATCACTATTGGACAAAGGTCAATGCTTTACTCTTGAATACAAGAGTGCAGTAAGAGCTTACTTATAAACATTTGTAATGCAACAGATTATGATGCAATGAATCTAAGTGAAAACATGCAACTGGATTGTCTGGACTAGGCACATACATCTTTCCTACCACGTATTTCCCAGGATATTAGTGTAGAGTTTTCTGGTTTAGACTTAAATATTTGATCCAAGAATTTGAATTAAGATTATAATCTTACAAATGCTAGTGGTTCAGAACTGGTTGAGGAGTGGGGTTGTGAAATTTTCACCAATTGACTAAAGTGTTCAAAAATCAAGTTGTTATTTTCTCTTTATTTCTAGAGAAGGAGGTGACATTTAGATTTCTCTGCCATGATGTTAGTAGCTGTTTTGTAGGCAGTTTATTATGGTTGATCCTAGGAACGGGGTTGTGTTTCATGCTTTGATGAACTGGAAGCATAGACAAGAGGGCAAACATTCACAATGCTTTGCTCAGAAGTAGCTTTTGAACACAATCCATTGCCACTGGTTATCACTCTGTTCCGGCCCTCTGACTGCTGTTACAAGTCTAAAAGCTTACATTACCCAGAACATCCATATAAAGGAAGCAGAAAAAAGTAACAAAGATATTTCTGAATTTAAAGGACTTTACGTAGAGAAAGAGGGTGTATGTAAGTTAATAAAGTTTAAATTGGAATATGTGGAAAAGGGGAACATGTTTCCCAATTACACCCTCTCTGTCTCCAATTTGAACACCCACAGTGTCAATTTCATGGTTTGTATATTCAACAGAGACTTGTTCTGTGAACTGAGTTTAGCGGGAGTGTTTTCAGGGATCTACCTTTCATCTGTAAATAATGGCAGTTCTATCCTAGTTGTCCTATTTTTCCCTTATGTTGGCCCAGTGAAACAATGTGATCAGTAAAGTATGGTTCTAATTGTTTACAAGTTGTATAGGATCAGTAAAAGCTTTTGAACATTTATCCTTCTCCTTCATCTCCTTCCATCACCAACCTTTATCTGGGGAAGGACTACGCACATCACGTTCTGCAGTCTCTTTCTGAGACCAACTGAGAACATTTATAGCATGGTTTGTTGATGGATTCTTTTGTATGCTTCATATCAAGATATTGACATCCTCTTTGTTTTAACCTAGCCAGTGAGAAGCAGCAGGAGAAGACTAGCAGAGGAAGCTGTTCTGACTATTGATTTTCTTGTGCCTTTTGGTGATTCATTAATTCCTCTAATAATTGTTTCTTAGAGAGCTGGCTGGGTTGTGACCATTACTAGCCAGGAGAATAGGGCCGTCATAGCTGGGTGAAACTATAGCTTAGAATGTCAGCTTTGCCTTCTGAATTCTTCTATTTATGAGATTTTAATTTAGTATGGAAGTGATATCGAGCTCCCTATGAATAACGAAAAACCTCCAGTTTGAATATGACATTCTCATGATTCCACAATACGTGCAGATGCCATCTGTTTCACAAGAGAGAGAAGAAGGGTTAGACTAATAAGAAGATTGCAAAAATTAGCCCTGTGCATGATTTCATGTTATGGAAACAGTATGTTAGATTTTTATTTCACTAGTGTTGTATGTTATTGCTATTTGTTATTTGCTATAATTTCTTTTACGTTATCTTTTATATCAAACATTACATGTAGTCTCTTTGTCTTAGGGATACTGTTAAGGGATGATAATATGCAATCATTGACTCTCATGTTGATCTTAGAGAGAAATATTTTCTTTATATGTAGATAAATGTTATTTGCACATTTGCCTGACTTCCATCTAAGTTAGTCTGTCATGCCTGGTCTGACTTAATTTGTTCTGACTGTTAATAATTCTCAAAATAGAAAAATGCAGGTGTTACAAAGAAAACCATTAAATTTATTGATGAAGAATATCTCTTTTCATGGATAAATGGAAGAAACCCTGTCAATGGCTGAAGTGTATTAATAATTTTTGGCCTTACCATATTGTTTGTCTTGGTTCATCAACTTTTACAAGATTTATTTTAGGTTAGTATATTATCTCACCTTTAAAAAAAATCATGCTATTTGCCCCTATTTCAACCTGAGAGCCGTTTGACTAGACTCTGTCAAGTTGTCCTTACTTTTGCTTTGCATTCTGTCTCTTCCCAGTTATACAAAACAGGGTTTGGTAGAGTGCTGTGGGCTTGTTGATAGCAGATAGTCACTCCTCAAATAGAATAAGTATGTGCAGTCCCAAATAGCTTTGTGTAAGATATTCCCCATCCAGTAGAGTTAATTGCCAAAGTGTAATTTTTCAGCATCTGGTGTGGGCTATTTTGCTTGCCTGCATGGAACAGATTTAACCAGGGAGAAGTTTTCTCCAGCTGGTGGTAGAAATAATGAAATTCTTGTAATCAGTAGGTCTCTAATAGGTTGAGGCTCCCTTCAGGGAGGGCATTGCTAAGTTTTTCACAGCTAGAAGCCACTTTCTGTGCATCATTTCAAAGCCCAGAGAGGTGTGGGGCGTGAAAGAGAAACTTCAGCTTCAGCATTTTAGTGTTGAGGTCTTCTGAATATGGGGTTGTTTTAAAAGTAGTTGCATTCGTCTGTAACTTTTCATTGTAGAAACAGAAAGTAATGGCAGTCCTTGTTAAAACAAGGGTGTCTCATTTTCTGAAGCTCAGTAAATCAGGAAAAGCACAAATTAACTTTACAACTTTGGCTTTTCCTTTAACATTTACATTTTATGTTAAAAATAAAACAAAACCCCCACAAACAAACAAACAAAACCCACAAACATCTGCAAATACCTGATTTTACAGTATTGAAGATAATAGCAGATACTATTCTTTTCCTTTTTTGTATTGTAATGCATTCACATCTCTCATAGGAATGTCATAAGGGTTACTATGTTGTATTCAATGGGCACTTTCACTGTTGGCAGATTCGGAACCTCATTTAGATACATATTGTTTAAGATGCTGCTGTTTTAGTTTAAGCAGAAGAGGTTTATGATGCATATTTGGAAAATCTGATTCCATGCAATGCATAAACATGCTACCTCTAAATGCTAAATGCTGCCTTGTTATCACAATGCATAGAAGTACTCACTGACTAAAATTTTTCTTCACTCCTCCACCAGGACTCCATCTGCAACAATTTTGCATTAGATTTTGTTTTGTCAACATTGTCTTCTGGTATGAAGAAATGTTAATGTATTTCAAGAATTTGGAGATAGCATTTTAATGGTCACTTATTAATCAGAACAAAAGCAGGCAATGACACTAAGTGGCTTTGGTTATTTTTGTTTGTTTGTTTTGGGGTTTTTGTTTGTTTGATTTTAAGAAAAAACCTATTTATCCACAACAACTGCTTGCAGAAAGGCATAATAATAAATATTACATCAGTACAAAGAGTGCTATGCATGATTTTTTGGACAATCTGTCTGAGGGCAGTTGTTATAGTGACCACAAAATAAATATCAGTCTCTTCTTTTTATTTTTTTTTTTTTTGAGGGGGGTAAGGTTGCATCAGAGCTAGTTGCCATCTGTTCTTTGCTGCTTTGTATGTGAATGTCTGTGGCATTTCTCCTAAAGCATTAAAATCACACATGTTCAATATTTCAATATGTTTGTGTTATTTGGTGCCTTTTTTTTTTTTTTTTTTTAACCTGAAATGAAACTGTTCCCATTGTTGTTGGTATTCACTACCACCCGCCATCTTACAAGTAAACCTTGCTTTTCTGTCTGGCTTATCAGGAGCTACGTGTCTGTGGCTGCTGTCTCAGTGCTTGTAGTACAATCTGTTCACTGATTTCGGGCAAGTCTTTCACCTGACCTGCTTCTCTGTTGAGGTGCTAACTGTATGAGTTCAGAATACTGTTCTCTTCTTGTGGCATGCTGTTTTGGATCCAAGTAGTGAGAAGCTGTCCTAATAACTTACATTATTGATCCACAATAGATAAATGACATTGACACTAGATTTTGTCTTTTTTGCCTTCCCTTCTTCTTTTACTTTATTTTCTTTGCCTTTTTTGGTCAAGACACCAAAACAATTTGGTGTATTATTTGGCACCATTTGTGCTAATACAGTTTTAACCAAGGAGGGAAATAGAGGTTTTCTCTAAATGGGTCTGCCATTGTTTAAAAAAGGATAATACATCTTCTGACCTGACATTGGTGACAGCCATGTTTTGTGCATGCTATATGGTAAATTGCTTTAACAACATGTAAACATTTTGTCTTAGAGTCTAAAGGAATTTAAAAATTTCTTTTAGAAAGGAACAAAGCATGTAAATGAGTTTTTGCTTCCATTTTGAATATTGCTATACATATCTGTGCTGTATATGAATCTGCACACAGGCTATTTTTTTCTCTATCATTGACAGAAAGCACCATTATTTCTTTAATTAGATTGAAGAGCTGCTACTTAATTCCTTAGTAACTTATGAGTTTCCCCAGCCAGCTCACATTTCTTTCTGACTAAATTTCTCATGCCAGATAGTTGTCACTGATGCTCGAAATGGGGAAGAGGTGAATAAGACAGAAGGTTTTAAAAATTGTTTCAAACAGGTTTGCAGATATCAGACATGCTTAGAAAATAAGGGCTCAAACCTTAAAATGCAAGTGTACATTTGAGGTACTAGTTGATCCATGTCTAAAAATCAAGAGTTTTTGCAGTCACCTATGGTGTTGTCTCACTCAACCTACTGCTCATGCCTCATTTGATGCAGCCCAGGGTATGGTTGGCTTTCAGGACTGCAAGCACCCATTGCTGGCTCATGTTGAGCTTCTCATGAACCAACACCTCCAAGTCCTCCTCAGGGCTGCTCTCAATCTGTTCTCTGCCCAGCCTGTATTTGTGCTTGGGATTGCCCTGACCTATGTGCAGGACTTGGCCTTGTTGAACTTCATGAGGTTCACAGGCCCACCTCTCTAGCCTGTCAGGGTCTCTCTGGATGGCATCCCATGCCTCCAGCATGTTGACCACACCACACAACTTTGTGTCGTCAGCAAACTCTGGTTTCTTTGTCATAAGACAAATTCTTTAGTACAGTTACTTAGTGCTTCTCACTGTATATGTATCTGCTTTGTTTTCCAGGAAGCCGTTGTATGGTTTATTTCAGTGTAATTCCAGTATGATTGGACTAGAATCATTAGCCGATCCCTCAGATACCTGGGAAATTATAGAGACTATTGGGAAAGGCACTTATGGTAAAGTCTATAAGGTTGCCAATAAGAAAGACGGGAGTCTGGCAGCAGTAAAGATTCTGGATCCTATCAGTGTAAGTAAAAAATGATAAACTGTAACTTCATTGTTAATTTAAAAGAAATCTCAAACAAATTTGAAAGGTAAATCAAATGTGTAAGATATTGAAAGTGTCCCAAAGGGAAGAATTTGACAGAATGCATTGGCAGAAGGAGTTTGGTACCAGCACCTGAAAGCTGCAACTTACAGTGTCATCATCTTGTACGTTATTTGAAGCCAGCATTTGCCTAGTTCATTTTTTAGGTCTATGTAATTCTTCTGGTACAAATTTAGACATCTGTGCTCGGAGCATGCAAATGATAAGAAGGCACAGAGGCATTCCTCTTGGGGGCTTGCTATAGTAGGAAAAATACAAGATGCTGTTAATCTTAATGTTCTTGTTTTATTCTGTGTACTCCATAAAATAATTTCTTTTTCCATCACTGAAGTACTGTGATCTTTAGGCTATTATATTGTTATATTTTATAAGTGGATAATACTGTGAGGCAATAGTTAAGATAAAAATGGTCGAAGAGCACAGCCCAAATTCTCAGAGGTAGTTTTGTGCCAGTTGCAGTTTTAGCAGGTATTAAATGTCTATCTTCCCTCAAGAACTAAAGCCATAGTTTTCAATGGAAGATTTAATGGGCAGCTCCTCAGGCTGGATCAAGCTGGAGTTTGATCATAACACTTGGGCTAAAATGTTTGCTAGGAAAAGTTACATTTCTGTCATCTACAAACTACTTAAGTCCGTCTTGGTTTTCTTTTATATAAATCTGAGGAAGGTAATAAATCAGATTATTACCTTTTCAGCAAAATGAAAAAAAAAAAAAAAAAAAAAAGAAGGAAAATTCATGTAAGAGCTTAAATTTTTTAATAGCCACAGTCTATGCAGAAACAATGGAAGTTTCAGTGCTTAAGTACTGTTCTGAGTTGTGGCCTGTGTGCTGATATTAAACAATATTTTGTAATTGTCACAAAATTCTGTCATTAACAAATGTATACTAACATTTGCTTGTTTCATGGGTTGTTTTGTCTCTCTTTAGTTGTTTCTGGTATATGTCTTTTCCTCACAGGAATGTCTATGTTTTTAGTGATGTCTGTTTTGAGATTTTGTGAAATTTTTCTCTGTTTGGACACATCTAATGACTATAGAAAAAATAATGAATCAAAGGTTCATGTATTTACCTCTGTCTACACATTAAAAAATATATATGTTTAAAAACAGGTTAAGAAATAATAAATTTCTTACTTAGACAGCTCAGCAAAGTTAAGTATAATTTTTACTTTCCTTATTAAGTATATTACGTACCAAAAGAATCCTTGAAGGACAACTGCTTGCTTTACAAAGTGTTCATATTTTTATATGTAAAAAAAGCAAAAGTGGAATGATTTGGTATGGATTAAATTTACAGTATCAGGTGAGTACTTTCACCTGCATTAAAGTAAAACTATTTAAAAGTACAAACTAATTGAAAAAATTGTTCTTTTTATCCATGAGAGTTTGTTCTTGATTTGTATGGACTTACTGTGTTTATATGTTCTGTTTCTTTGTGTTTTTTATTTAGGATGTAGATGAAGAGATTGAAGCAGAATATAATATTTTGCAGTTTCTTCCCAATCATCCTAATGTTGTTAGATTTTATGGGATGTTTTACAAAGCAGATCAATATGTGGGAGGACAGCTCTGGCTAGTACTTGAGGTAAAAACATTTAATAACTTTACATCTTAACTAGAAAATGTTGTCAGGTTTCTGGTTTTTATTGCTAGAAGAGTCACAGGCTTTCATGATTCTCTGGTTGGGGCCATTAATCAAAGGACCAGTGATAGATGATGTGTGGTAGCCTACTGCTGAAAGTCACATCCAAACTTAAACTTTGATTAATAGGGAATGTCCTTGCATTTTATTTCTGTTCAAGTTGCTCCATTCTACCTCTAAAGCAAGCAAATCTTTTTGTTGAGAATGGTTTGTCTAAAACCAGCTTGATTTTTTTCGTGTTGGAGGAAACATTAGACAAGACATTTCTTTCAGCTTTTGGAGAGCTCAAGCACTTGAGGGGAATGCAGAAGATGATGAAGTAGTAACATGGAGGACAGTTAATGAATGTGCTGCCCATTGCAAAGTGAACAGAGAAAATGTAATGGGAAAATCTGTTTTGTGATAATTTAAAACTAGAGGCTGGTTGTTTTGAAAATCTAGCAACAGAAATTCCTTCTATTAACTCTTCTTGTTCAGTGGCAATCAGCATTCTTGCAATGAAAATTTGATTTTGGTGGTCTTGTTTCCAGTTAAGTGGATGCCAAGGATTGTTGCAAGATGGTTTCTTCTGGATGTTTTCTAGGCTTAATTGATACAGAGCTTTGCACAGATGGAGAAATAACAGACCATTCAAACATTTCTCTCTAACTAGACTGGTAAAACTTGGCATTCACTTTTTAATTACTGATCATTTTAGAAATTTCACTCCCTGTTCTTGAACAGTAACTGGAATCAGAATAGGGAAACTTTATTTCCACTTTAAGTTGTGGAATCCCCACAATAATCTGACTTCTATGTGCTGCAGAATTATGTAGCTTGAATGAAAACTTTTGGATGTGTTTCATCTTAAATTTCAGTAACTATTAAAAAAAAAAACAATCTTTAGTATTTTTGGTTTACTATTGTTCTTTATTGTATGCCTGTTGGGTTTGTGTTGAGTTTGGACTTGGTTTCCCATGTGTTTTCTTTTTCAATACAAATGTAGTGTATCCAAGAGATGCACCACCTGTGGTATGCCGTGTAACAAAATTTTGTAAAGCAAAATTGTGACATGTTCTATGTAGTAAAATAGAATATGGAATTAGAGAGAGTTAGGTGTTTGTACAGACCTTATCAATCAAGTATGTTTCTTTTGGGTATTTTTTGTGCACATTAGCCAAAGTTTTGCAGAAATTTGATGTTAAAAACTTGTGTTTTCCTTATACAGATAAATTTACCAGACAAGGCAAACTATTTTTTCCCTTGGAATTTACATGCAAATTTATGTATGCTTTGCAGTTACTTTTTATATTATAAATTAATGACATTTTTTTCAGTAAAAGGGAATGTACAAAGTACTCAGACTTTGATCCCTGAGTCTTTGATGAAATATTATATTCATTGGATGGGTGACTTCCAAAATTTGTAATAAAAAGTTGGAATTTTTTTTTTTTACTTTAGGCCCAGTTTTGCCATTTTTACTCTCTATAAGCAGGATTTTACTTTGATAAATGCCTAGGACGAAGAGGGGTAGCAAAAGTTGCCACCGTCAATATTTTTATGAAGATGCAGTTCTGGGATAGGTGTAGCATAGACAATTGTAAAGCAAGCTTCCCTCCTTTTCCATCTGAATGTGCTTCAGTTCGCTTTTGCACTTCAGTAGTCTTTGTGGGATATTTTTATTTTCAGTCAGTCATTCATTTAACATATGCTACCAAACAGCTGTCAGTCTGTATAATTTTTCAGTCACAGCCAGCTTGGGCTTTTTTTTTTAAGTGAGGGTATACATTTCTATATTTTATTTGCAGGCTAGAGATAAGTTTAGTACAGCCTGTCTCAATAGAACATTTTGTGAAATTAAAGCAATAAACAAAAATCTTTCACTTAATGGCTTGTCAGCAAATGGTTAAACATAGGAAGGAAAACATGCACTTGCTAGATGATGAAGTTCTCCTGTAAGTACATTCGATGACTGATATTGAGCTGAATGCTCTCACCTAATTGATTTAAAAATATATATGTATATATATAAATCCCTACTAAGGAATGGAAAAGTTAAGTCAAATGCCTGCAGAACTCAAATGTTTTAAATGATGAAATTTTGCTTCAGAGACTTATTTACATAAAGGATGTCTTGTTTATCATGTGACTTGTCCTTTCCATGAACTAAAACTTTTAGTCAAGTGAAATTTTTTGATGCAAGGGGAAGGAAAACACAAACATATCACAGAAATTAGTGGTTGAACTGACACACAGTTCATAAAAACTATTTGAGAGTTGTAAAACTTAATGGGAAATGCTTGCAAGAAGCTGCTTTTCTGGATCAGAATGTTTCATCTCAGTTGTTGGCAGCACATGCCATCAAATCTGAGTATAGAGATATGGCTTCTGTCTACTTTATATTGCCTGCCAGCAGGAGCATTGATGGAGTGAAAGTTTAAAATGACTATAATTTGTTGCCTCCCATTTATCAAGACCATCAATCTTTTCAGTCTTGCCTTTTCTTTGCACAAAAGCAGTTTTCCAAAAAGACAATGCAGGGATTATCGTGAAAATACTCAAATAATGTAAATTATATGTATAAATCCTCTTTTAACAACAAAATACAGCCCTGTTCATAACATTTTTATTTTTAGCTACATTTTACAAATTATAGTTCATAATCTTCAGTTTTCATTTCCTTCCGCCCCACCCAAGCTGCTGTGATTTATTATCAACATTGCTAATAAAATATATTCTAAGGTGGGATGACAGCATAAGTAATTGCAGGGTAAAAATCTAGTTGTTCCCAGTCTTGTGTTGTAGTGCCGTTTTGCACAGTAGGTGTTTATAGCCTAAACAAGTATATTGAGTAACTGAGGACTTGTCTTGCTTTTTTCCCCTCTTGCAACTCCCCCCTTCCCAGCTGTGCAATGGAGGTTCTGTCACAGAGCTTGTCAAAAGCCTGCTGAAGTGTGGCCAACGCTTGGATGAAGCTATAATCTCATACATCTTATACGGTGCTCTCTTGGTAAGGATATTCATTGGGCTTGTAATGACAGCAGAGGGTGCAATTTACTCATCTCATACATACATTTTCCATTTATGAAGTATGGTAATGTTGATAATATTATGTGGGCTATTCTAGCAGCAGGGCTTGTATCAAGCATGTAATCCGGTGGACAGATGTTTCTATAGAGTACAGGCAGATTGTCTTCATTACATTCCCTAATAATAGGGTAATTGTCTTTAACTAAGGGAATAAACTTATTTTTGTTACTGGTATGTAGGGCCTTCAGCATTTACACAATAACCGGATCATTCATCGTGATGTGAAAGGGAACAACATTCTCCTGACAACAGAAGGTGGAGTCAAGCTCGTTGACTTTGGTAATGACCACTTCCCATTTGTTTTCTTATTATGTGCAGTTTAGCCAAAGGCATCTGTTTGCTTTCCCCTGGGAATGCAGAGTGCCATAGTGAAAGAGTTTTGCAGAAGGATATTTCGTTATTTTAACAAGAAAAAATGGAAGAGGAACCTTATAGAGCAAGAATAAAAATTCTAACAAAAATCAGTAATAGCCTTTTGACTTAGAAACTTAAACATAGTAATTTAATAATTTAAAATAATTCTGAAGGTACCATTTTATTTACAAAGCTCTTTTGCATTTCACAAGCAATGTCAGTTTCAAGGCAGTTGTTCTCCTAATTTAAATTTAGAGAACTTTTGCATATGAAAAGGAAACGTTCTTCTCTCTGAAATCGTTTTTGCTAGCCTTAAGCAAATTTTTCCCTTAGAGCAGAAGGTTAAATGGTCCCATGGGTCCAAAACCCAACATCCATTTAATTTGTGATTATTGCTTTTAGATTTGAGCATTACCACTCTGGAAACATCATAAGAAACAGGGGAGATAGAGAGACAGATAGATTGATAGGTTGGTAGGTAGATAGAAAGGCACTTGGCAAAAGAATTAAACTGATTTCAGGACTTTTTCTTCCCCTTTAAACATGCACTTAGAAAAATAGGGAGATGCTTTAGTCCCTCAGATTTGTATACAATTGAATAGATAATTTTATTAAAGGTAACAGAAACAGATTATTAGTAATATGATTTATTAATGAAACTATATGATGCCTATGGTTATCACCACTGAGAGTAGTGTTGTGTGAATAACAGATGTTTGTTTAGCAGTGCATGAAGGTAAAGAAAAATGTTCGCAAAATGAGAGTAGTGTAACGTGATGTGCCAAAAAATTCTGCAAATAGTAATATTTTTTAAAAAATATTAAAAAAATTAAACGTATGCAGTGGAAAAAATGTAATAGTGATGTTGTTGTGGTATCATAAAATTAGCATAAAACTCTTTTGAGGATGCTAAACTAAGGTGGGAAACTCTTTAGTGTCTTCTAGGGATAGAAATTCATTATGTTGAATGGCAAAGCCAATGATTAAAATAGTGCTGGGAGAAACATATGGCCTGAAGGAAAACCTGGAGTGAGTCCCTGACCTAGTACAGAGGAGAAAGATCCCTTCTTATTTGCCTTCCTTTTTGGTGTAATTTTGGCAGTATGATCTTTGTTTGTAACTACTCCAGTCTGAGAAAAGCTGGCATTTCTCCCCATAGGAGAATGTTTCTCAGATGTATCAAAGCCCTGTGCTGCAGCAGGAGCTCAGCCTGGAGCTTCCAAAGGCAGATCAGTGTGCTGCAACTCCAATGCAAAGTAACTGAGAATCTCAACCTTTCTGGTGCCCCATGGGACTCTGTGATTCCACATTTCGGTTTTAGGGGTTTTTTTGTACTTTTTCAGTTACAAGAGTAACACTAGAATTTTATGACAAATATTACTATCTCCGAAAAAGACATGAGTTAAATCTCAAGTGTTTCCTACCACTTAGCAGTTAGGAAATGCCAAGAAATGCCCACATATCCATGGATTTCCTGACTAAAGAAGCATCAAGCACCAGGCTTTCAGTAAGTTGCTGTTTTTCCCATCTAACCCACTACCGTAGTCACAGAAGGGACCCTTGGAACAAATTAGGACTGAGTCACAGGTCGTATTGTTTGTAGAACTATTTGTCTCATTTGTTGCAGAAAGCGGAAGATATATAGTGAAAGACACAAGGAGTTTAGGAAGAGAAGGAACTCACAGTTGAGACAGTTAAATGACATCAAATTTGAGAAGACTCTTGTCAGTGTTTCTCTGTGATCTTGGCAGGTCATTTACGTCAAACATTTTAGAAGTGGCCACTCTTTTCCTCATTTTCCTGACAGCCAGTCTGAATCATCTTGTCCTCCTTTGCAGAAGAGCTGAGTGTTCTTGAACTGCAGCTGAAGTCTATTACAGCTCTACTTGAGGCATGTGAAGTGCCTGAAAACCGAAAGATCTCCAATTAAGCACCCCAAAAGAGTGGAGGCTTTGGATATTTTTAGGCTAATCCCTGGAACTAATAATCCTCTCCCATTTTGCAGGAATGTTAAGGAGATTTATTGTTTGATGAGGTGGGAAGGAAACATGACAAAAGAAAAAGAAAATAATAATTTTAAATTTAGTATAGGGTTGGATATACTAAATACAGATTGATGGGGATAAAAAAAAATATTAAATGACTACCTAATCAGTGAATGCTATCCTTTTTGTCCACAAAATGAGAGAGAGTCTTGAAGAAAAAAAAACAAAAACTTTATATTCAAGGCTGTACATATGTATATTGGATCACAGATAGGATTATACAGATATCTTTAATTGAGGCGCCTTTTTTTTGCCTTTATTACATGAATTTACAACTTGCTTTTTCAATGTAACACACATTTCTTTCTTCAGCTGCTCTTGACAGCATGATATATTTGAATAAATGTTGGTCACAGTGTAAGTCGACTCAAAATGTCTGCAACTTATCATTCATTTATGCCCATGCTCTCCCGCTGTCTCCCTCTCGGCTCTTTGGTATTCTGCCCTGTTTTGGAGTGTCCGTAGACAGCAGCTACAAATTAAACTAGCTGGAGAGAGATCAGGGTTAAATGCACAGTGGCTTGCTGTAGGTCCTAGCCATTAACTGTTTCACAGTGGTACTCAGGAAATCATTGAAGGTTTGCAATCACACTGAAAAATAAATATGGAATTGAGTTTTGCAGCAATCAAATTATTTAACTTAGGTATTATGAGTCCAATGTCTTATTTATTGGCATCAGGCAATGTGTGTTATATGTGTTTCTGCTCGGTTTTGTCTCTGGGTAATGCCATAGGAGCAGACCACTATGGTTTTTGTTTTTAAGCAATGTTAAGGTGCAATATGTTTTTAAGTCAATATTGGTTTCATGTCAAATTACTGGAATGCTTCTGAACTCTGCAGTTCACTTATTTGTTGACCAGAGCACAGAATAAGATTTGCTGTTAGAAGTTCATTCTGATTTGTTAATGTTGTTTGATACCTTTCTAGTTCTTCCTTTTTTCAGCTGTGCGTCAGTAGTCCAGCCCCAGTCAGAATGCACTGAAGCACAGGCTTTGTTTTAAGCATGTGCTTAATTCCCTAAGTACAAGCTGCAGTGTGAGCTTGAGCTTCTGTTCTTTTCTCAATAGGGAAAGATTTAAGCAAGTGTATAAATGTTTTGTTGAACAGGAGTCTCTGCAAAATCTCTAGCAAAGAAGCTTCCTGCCAGCAGTGTTCAGGAAGTAAACTACTGAAACAGAAGTTTTAAAGTCAAGTTGTAATTTGAATAGTTCCTTTTTATACTCATGAAAACAGCAGGAAGAAGTCTGTGATATTTAGGTACCAATTGAATTTTTTATTTTGAATGAAAGTGCTTCAAACTGAGAGTCATTCACACACACACAAAAAATCTCAGCAACTCTGAAGGAAAACAGCAAGCTGAAATTAATCAAAGAATTCAGTACAAATGCTGCACCTACTTTGGCCAAGCATTCTGCAGCTGTACTCCCAGGCTCGGGGTTTGTTTTCCAGATACTTGAAATAAACTGACTGAAATGACAGAATGAATTTGAAGCCAAGTTTTTTGAATCTGTTTCATTGCAGGTGTTTCAGCCCAGCTCACCAGCACACGGCTGCGTAGAAACACCTCAGTTGGAACACCTTTTTGGATGGCACCTGAGGTAGGCAAACGTTCCTATCTGGGTTGTCTCCATTCATTGCCAAGCACACTTTGTTGCCACTTCCACGTAGCAGGAGAAAAGATGTATTTTCTTCCCCCCCCTATGGCTGTCTTTCTACTTTACATCAAGGTCCCTGTTGAGAAAAATGAATGTACTATTAGAATATACAAAATCTATTTCTAACAATCTTCTTTATTTTCTGTAATGTTTCCAGAAAAGTACAGATAATCTGCAAATAATGAGAGTGTCCTTGAAAGTTTTATGACTTTCCAATCAGATACTGTATGTTTTGTTGTGTTTGTCTGTGCTTCTAAATACAGACTGGGAGGAGAAAGAGGAATTCCCACAGAAAGTCTTGCAATAGGACCATGCAAAACCCTGACTCAGCTATGTGTTCTTTAACCTTAATCACAGACTGGGGACCTGGGAATTTAGACACAAGGATTAGCATGGATTAAAAATGAGGGAAAATAATCTACAGGTAGCCTAGCCAAGTATCTTACACCATATTTTTACATACTGTTCTGCAGACATAACCCTTTTCCTTCTACGTCATGAAGCTCTAGAAAGTTTTAACGCACTGTTGGAACAAAAGTCCATTAAGTACTTGCTCTAAATTTAGGGTGAAAGAAGTTAATCTTTGCCCTCTCTGCTTTAAGAAACAAAACCCCATTTTGTAATGTATAGGTCATGAAGTTAAAAAATAGAGAATGAAAAGGGAGTGATCTGTTTATTTGTAAATTGTTAAACCTTCATAACAGTAGTAGCCTCATTTTTGTTGAAGGCCATTAGACTTATTTGAATTTTGGGAAATTTGGGATGGAATTTGCATCTGTTACAAATGCACACAGGTCTATTTCTGTATGCCAAACAGTTAGAAGTATGTAAACGTGGTTTAAAAGATTTTTTTTTTTTTAAATATGTTATTTCTGTTGCTAAGGAAGCCTGATCATAGCTGAGCAGAGAAAAGAAGCTGCTGTAACGGATCCAAAATTGATCTTGCACAGTCTCACAAAGAATAGTTGATATTTTACCATCTCCATAACAACCAGTTTACGTCACAAAGGAGACACAAGATAGCTTAGAAACCATTGTGCAAGCATTATTTATGGAATCACCTTGGTTGGAGACATTCTGAAAGCTTTATAAAATATTCCTCTAGACATAATGGACATATTATGAAATATTTTCTTGAACTCAAATTATTAGGAGTGATTTTTATGGTACTGTTTTGCTTGAATAATTGCCATCAAAGGCAGTAATCACACCCAATTTGTTTTCTCATCCTGCTTGAAAATATTAATTCTTGAGGTAAAAAGCCGAAGAAATACGGAGAGATTTTGATCTGAAAGATTTTGACCTGACAATACAACACACATGTAACCAAGGTATGTTATGTGCATAGCACATCAAAACAGGAACAAAAGTAGCTTTGAATGCTTCCTGTTTTGAAAAGATTTGTCAAAGCCAGTACCATAAGCATAATAAGTCATATCACATTTGCATGCCTGTGTGAGCCACACCGATCAGGCTTCATAGCTGCACCAATCTGCAAAGCAGCTGTAAGATGTTCACATACCTGTTATGCTGTTGCTGAAATGGCTTTTCAATGACAAGTTGCATAACGCTTGTGCTCAAGTCACTGCAATTGCTTTCTTTGTGTTCATATGAATGACATATTTCCACTGATGCGTGAAGTGCAATGTACCTCACTTCTAGGGAGATCTTTCTGGTATTTTTAAAATGTGTAGACAATTTTTTATGTGAAAGATGGAAGATTAGGACTGCAATAAGATGAAAAACTCTGCTTGGGTAACAGCTTATTAGGAACAGTGTTTTCTAGGTGAGACTGTGGTGAGATCAGTAAAAACTAGAAAAGCACTTAATGCTTGCAAAAATCTTGCTGCCTAAAGGTTTTGGCATAGAATAGAATCTATGTCAAACCCCAAAATACCATGAAATAACTGGACAGAAGTGTTGCTGATCAGAGAAACAGAAATCATGAAGACTATGAGTTTATTTATTTATTTTTAATTGGACTTTTACTATCTGTGTGTGAAACATAGGACCCTCAGTCAGTGCATAAGGCAATCATGGGACCTTGTCTAAGGGTGAGAAAGATGGATTTAATCTGAAGGGGAAGTGGAGAGGGGGAATGAAAAAGCTTGCCTTGGAGGAAGAGACAACTGGAGTGTTTCAGAGAAATGAACCTTATGAAATAAAGCTGACAGGGAATATTTGCCAGGGTAACCCCCAGGAAAATAAAGCCTGGAGAAGAATGGTGTAAGATTATTCAAGCTGACAGATTGGAATAACTGAATATAAGCAGGAGACAAATATGCTGTAAACTAGAATCACTACATCAGCCTGCATCAGGATGAGTCTGTATAATGAGGAAATCCATTGTATTCCAAGATGAAGTTTGCAAAATATATCAAAGGGTTTATATGGCCTGGTATTTGCAATAGCAAAAATTCATAGGAAAATAGCAGCGACTGAGAGTGGTGTGAGGTGTTCTGTTCAGCGCAGTGTTCTTACTGGCAGCATGAAAAGCGGTAGCTTAACAGTTTTGAGTGACTCAAACATCTTAGAGGGCTCTTTTTTTTTGTGATGACTGTGAGGCTTGTTTAGCAGCAGCAGGACAAATCAACAAGATTTGTCCTTGAGTATTTGCTTTGAGCAGAGCATGTGATTAACATAAAATTTGCTGAAAAATGAAAATACAGGGAAAAACTAGGCTATGTGGAAGGAACAGAGGAACTTGGCAAGGATGAGTCAAGTTTGAGAGCAGCTTTAAAGCAAACTCACTGAAAGTCAATCATTGCTATTTAACCTAATTAGTGTTGTCTCACACTTAAAAATATAGACATGCAGAAACTGGAACACTGAATACAGTCCTACCAAAAAAAGATAAATAAGGCAGGATAGTTTAAGTATAGTGGATGTTTAAAGCTGCCTTCTGCCAAACACTTACATTACTGAAAATCCACTTCCATTATGCTGAAACAAATTGTGTTGAAGGTTAGCAAGAGGAATCAGATTTGTAACTTTTGAACCAAACTGCATTTACATCTCTAGTTCTAAAAATTAACATGTCTTGTTTTCAACCTTCAGTGCAGAAATGAACAAAATCTAGTTTACATAGAATTGCAGGGTTTTTTCTTCCACATGTAATTATATTATCATGAGCTAGCTGGAAACTTAACTCTTGAAACAAGCTCAGTTAGAATCTGTACATGTTTTCTTTGGCCCAAATCTAGTTTTAAGAACAGAAACAGAAAAAGATACTTGAAGTCAGAACTGGAAAGATGCTGAAGGTAATTTAAAACCACATGGAATATGCTGTTATATTTTACTGATAACTGCTAAAAAAACCAATGCTGCATGGATATTTATGTTTTAAAAGGAACATAATTCAAAAATAGTTGATTCTTTGAAGAATCGTATGTTGAAGTATGACATATGACAGTAGGAAAGGCTGAGACATTGTTAAAGGTATTGTATGAGTTCTGTAATAATGAGTTAACCAGAGGTAGAATCTTGGCTCTGCTTCGTTCTTGGTTTCAGAGGGATTTCATATGTCACAATATATTTAAAACTGTGTGAACTCCGTATTTCGGGTATTTGTTACCATCCTGCCAAGATGAAGTAATTAATGATCAGTAAGACTGCCCCAGTGGTAATGGATTGTTTTCCTTCCCACTGCTGAATCAAGGTGTACTTCCTGGGATTAAAATTCAGCACGTCTGAGCATCTGAATAAATAGTTGACTAGTCTAAATTGTCTTTTTCCAATATTTCTTTGTATTTTTTCAAAACTTTGTTCATACGTGCGTGCAATAAGTCTGATCTTGAAACAATGAATAATATTTGCATTTTTTCAGTACAAAGGTGTGTCTCTGCATAATGTAAAGAAAAATCAACTGAACTGGTAAAAAAGGCACCCCAAAAAGTCATTTGCATTAATATAGTTGAAAAATATATAAAGCGAAAAATCTAATTTTGCAAAGACTCACAGCAGCTTTTCCACTGAAGTCAATATTCACTACAGTAAGGACCGCATTCAGGCCTTAGAATTTCATAAAAAAAACATCCTCCTTTTGTTAGATTGGGCTGATTTCTCTTATTTAACTCTCTGTTGTAGAAGACATGAAAAATGTACAAAAATCCATTAAACAGTAAATACATTTCATGTGCAGTTAAATACTGAGTTGAAAAAACAGCACAGAAAATATAACCCCATCACTAATCTGGGCTTATGTTTTTAATTAACTCTAAATCTAAACATGTACAGTGATACATTCCCTTGAAACAATTGAATATATTCCCATTTTGTCACATTTCAACCTAGCTTATTTGCCAGCCCCTTGCTTACATCATGGGACTCAACATCAGCATCCTGTTAATAGCTCTAGGTCTCTTCACTTTAATTCCTTATTAGCTAAAAGTAGTTCTTCTGCTATGCACTTTTTCACTATGCTTTTAAATGCCAGCTAAGAATGGAATTTTGTAAATGCTGGTTTATAATGAACTATGAATCCACCACTTAGTATAAACAGGATATAGATTTCAAGAATGTATATACACTTATTTTTCTGCCTGAAAGCCATTTAAAAACAGTTGTACAGTGAAACAATGTCCATATTTTGTGATAAAGAAACATAAGGAACTACGTACCTTTTCTAATAAGGAAAATTTTGAAAGTATTTCCTTCTAACATCTTCTATGAAGGTGTGATATCTATTCTCTTACAGCTAATGATAAAATAGACCACTGAATTAGCTCTTACTACAGGTTTTTTTATTACCTTGTGAATTACGGTAAATGAGATAGTATTGAAAACATAATTTACAAAAAATAACTGATTGTCTTTGGGAAAAAACTTCACAGATGGGAATCGAGAAAACTTCTGCTGCTTTTACAAAATTTGTGTTAGTCTGGCATCATGATTAATTAATAGTGAAATACTTGAAAATCCCACACATTTATTGGGTAAATAAAATAAATGCAATAAATGGTAAGGAATGGTAGGATTAAATAATCCATAACGCAGATTTTTGTTGTGATTTGAACATTTGCTTGTTGTTTAACATTACTATATTTATGACAGTATATTAGGCCCCCTAGGCTGTGAAGGAATTGCCTGTTTGGCATATATTTTGAAATGACATCCCTGCTTTCAGGAGCTTAAAGTAGTGGGACGTCATGGTGGGTTGGAAGTTATTTTTTGTGAATATTAGCTGTCCTTTCAAAATGCAGCACTGAGTTTGGTGCAGTCCTGTGGTACAGATGGGAAATAGGTATGGAGTAAGAATGGGAAGGTGGAGGAAGAAGAGTGGGAACCGTTGCTCTAAATAGATAGGGCAAGACTGTGTGGAAAAACTGAGGGAGACAGAGGTGAAATGACGTGCTTAAAGACATACAGCCAGGTCAGGGGCAGAATGTGGGATAGAATTAGGTCTCTAAATGAACACGAATGACTAAAATGCCTGTGACTCTGAGATGCCACCTTCTGAGAGTTCAATAGCATGATTTAAACAAAATTATCTTTTTTGGGAACACAGATCTTTAGGAATTGAATAAAGAAATAAAAGCAATGGCAGTTTCTGCCCTGGGCTTATTTTTCCTCCCCCCCTTTCTTAATTTTCTGTGGCTCTCACACCCAAGCTTTAAGCAGCTGCAGTAGTAAGGAGTTACGCTGAAGTTGCTTAAAGTCCAGTGGAATTCAGAAAGCTGAATTGGAATACAGAGGTTTCTGTGGAGGGGACACAAGGCACACAAGAGAGGCAGAGAGCACAGCAGGACAGCAGCAGTGAGCTCTCCCTGCAGAGCTGGCTCTGGCAGAACACGTCACCTCCTCCCTGGCCTGCAGGAGACCTGCCCTCCACATGGGCTGGCATGGCAGGAGGGGCTGGAGAGGAGGTGGCAGCTCGAGGGAACCTCAGTGCCTTCCGAGTTCCCTTGATAACATGGCCAGAATCTTGTGAAGGGGTCTGAAGGGGCTGCAGAAGCTTCTGTTCTAACCTAAACAGTAGCTATGGAAAGGTTGTAAAACTTCCATGTAGGGTGACAAAATAAACGAATGAACAAACAAAAAAACAACCAACCAAAAGCCCCCAAACAAGCCAACAACAACAACAAAAAATAGTAGAGAAAATAATTTTAATACCACGCTGCCCTGCACTGAGATCCCTACATGAAGTGTGTTTACTAATGAAGCTGGAGGTGCTTCTGAGTTTTCAGTTTATTTGTGAAACACCATTTACAAATCTATGTGAGGTGTGTAGTGTATATCCTTACTGCTGAGGAGTAAACCTGTGGGTCAGAAACAAAATGTGTCAATGACATTAGTATTAGAAATGTTGAAGCTGTGATGATCTCGTGGTATAAAGCAAAATAGATTTGTGTACTCAAAAGCTTACCTGTTTTTCCTCACTGTGTCATTTGGTGTAATAAAAGGTATTATGTTTCCCTAAAAGTGTAGCCTGCTGCCAGAACAGTCTAATGGTCTCAGGAATATTTCACTTGTGTGAGTTAAAAAATAAAAATAAAAATTGATTACTCACAGCTGTTAGAACACAATTGACAACTTGACATATAATTAATTTTCAATCAATCAACATTAATTGTGATAATTACTCATAAGAATTATTTAAAATATTCATTACTTTGTATTTTGGAAACATTTCTAACAACGTAATTATTTTCTGATACACCGTGGGAAAGTTTCTATGATGATAATAAATAAGGAACTGAAATCCAAACAAGAAAATGGGGGAGTATGGAACCAATTTCAATCACAAATTTGCCCTTTTTTGAATTATGTGAATGTGCTTGAGGGGAGGCAGGGAGGGAAAGAGGAAGCGAGGGAGGGATAGAGATAGAAAGGTATCACTTTGGGCTGGATAATTCAGTATCCCCAGTGCTGCTAAATGCTATCATGATTTTTTTTTTTTTTTTCAGTGCATAGGACTTAGAACAATATTTAATATTATATTTCCTATGTAGATAAATTAAGTTGGATTACATAGGGTCAGGTGGAGCACAGAAGTTCAGTTGGTTTGTTTCGATTGACTTGCATAGCTAGCAATTTTGTTCTCCTTGCAGCAAGGGTAACAATTCTGTGCCACATTCATTTCACATACGTAGTGCTTTTCAGCATTGTGCTCACACACCTCATAAGCTGCTTAGCTACGTCAGCCGAGTACAGCACTGCCTGGCTTCAAGAGCATCAGCCTTTTTACCTCCGGACTCCTTTCTGCGGGCAGGTCACCAGCGCTAATTGTGCAGCAGTCGTCTCCAGGTAGCACATCTGTACTGCTGTTATCGGTATTGCCTTATGCTTGCAGCTATACTTTGTACATGAACTGTAAATACTCAGGCAAAATGAAAATAATTTCACTTCTAATAGTTCTGGGTAGACTTAAAAGGGTTTGATGTATTTTGCTTCAGCTAAACATATATAGCTTCCTCTCTGCGCACAAGTCAGTACGACCACTGTACATGTAACAGCTACTTCTCCATATTGTCTGTTTTTCCTCTTTTCAGTCCACCTGTGATCTACTTACAGACTTGCTGAAGTTCAAAGAAATCTTTGCATTGATTTCAGAACAAGTAGAACTATATCCCTGAATATAAAGTCTTCTTGTCATGGTGTGAATCATCTTGTGTATCTCTGTGAAGTTTTGTGTTTCTGTAGAAGTGATAAATCACACAGAAAGCCTGATGACTGACTTCTCTAAATTCCCTCCAGTTAGTGTGACTGATATGCTTGTGTGCAGGCTTTGCTAGACCAGTGGATTCCCCCATCCTCACCCTGTCCCAGTGTCACCCTCAGCACAGTTAACGCTGAAAACTACCATCACGTTGTCTGTTTCTGTGTGGTGTTTAGGTGCTTTCCATCCCATGGCAGTATGGCTGGGCATGAAATTGTGATGAAATTACAACTAATACAGAAGGTGACAGCCTGTCTCCTTAGCAACCTGGGCCACTGTGTGCACGTAACCAGTCTATGCTGAAGTGAGAGACTTGGTACTTATTCCCATGGTGTTGGCTGGCAAATTTCAAGATTAACTACATCAACCCCTGAAGCTTTAGCATTAATATACTGTTTGCAGCAAAGCAAACTGTGTCTTCTCTTTTGCTTGCACAAGCAGGGAAAGATTTTGCTGAATATAAAATAAGTACAGATGTGGTGATGTTGTTGCACAAGGTAGAGAAAGGAAGTAGCATTTTCTGCAGTTTCAGATCATTTCTTCTGGGCTCTCTGTCTTCATGCCCCGCTGGGCAGAGCAAGCATCAGCAATGCTGAGAGGCACTGTCAGCTCCAGAAGTGCAACCAAAAAAGACAGGTGTTTCCAAAAAATGAGTGTCTCTGAGTTCCTAATAGAGATAGGAGCATAATAAAAGAGAAGTCAATGGCATTTTTCTTTTTTTTGTATTTGGCTTTTAGACACTTTTGCTCTGCATGGAGTTGCAATACAAAGCAGGACTAGGGCATTCCTAAGGACTCAGTTTGTAAACTGTGACTGAGAGAACTTCAGAGAATTCTTCAGATTTCAAGGTAGAGTGTTGTCTGCTAGCCAATATATGAAGCGAAGTGCCAAAGAGCACCTTTCTTCAAAGAAGACACTGAACATCTGATTCTTGCTTTAAAAAGTAAAATTAGTGGCATGTGTTTCTCTAAGTGGTACATAAGTTCATATACATGGCTGTATACTCAGTGTCAGAAAAGTGGTTCATTTTGTATTAGTACGTTTTCTATGAGGCTGATCTCACTGTAGTCAAGCTGTCCAAAATATACTGGGTTGCATGGTCCACTGGCTGAATTTTTGTAAACAAAGAGAATGCAGATTAAGGGGAGTATTTTTTGTAAAAGAATAGCTGCAGGCTTTGATATTAGAATCGAGGAGAATCTGATGGTGTTTAATTCCCCCTGATGAGAGTATTTTGCCGTAGTACCGTATTTACTGGAGGTGTAGCTGTTGGCTGTGGAGCAAAGACATACTAAGGTGCATTATAGATTCCTTTCTCTTTGTTTGGCAGGTAATACATTGTGAAGCTGAGAAAATCTCAAAGACTCTTCTCTTTTTTGAAACAGCAGTTGCAGTATACTTTTTTCCCCCCATTCGTTCTGAGTGCAAACCCCGTTGATGCTCATATTATTTTAGTGTAGCTTGTTAAACTGATTTGCTCTAGGAAAAGAACTATTACTATATAGCAAAGTACTTAACTAATGTCCAACTGTACTGCCAAAAAAAAAAAACCCAACAAACCAAAAAAACCAAACCAACAAACGTTTCAGTATTATTTTAACTAGTATGTTCAACACCCCTGATTTCTGATAAAGTAAATGATGAGTGCTGTATGATGGAGTCATGAGTCCCAGAGTAAGAGATGGACAGGTCCTATGGGCCTGTGTTGGACAGAATCTCTACCAGAGGCGGGAACCCCCTCTGTTAGGTGCAGCTTATGGAGAAAGTAACCAAGAGGTTAAGCTGGAATCTGCAACTTGTCTGGGAAAGCTTTTCTTCCAGCAGACTGCCAGTGGCTCTCTGCCAGCAAATACCTGAGATGCTGACTTGCACATTGGTACCTCTGCAAAGCCTTGTCCCAAATGGAAGCCCTAACACAAGTACTCAGAACTAATACAGAAATGATAAAAAAAAAAAAAAAAATCATCTAGAACATAAATGCAACCACCCTAGGACATGCTGTCAGAAGTTCTGTTTATCTTAATTATGAATTAGTAACAATACTTAAAACTAGGAGAAAAATCATGGAAGCTGATACTAGCAATATGTTGAGATCTGTCAAATTTTCAAAGCAGTTGGTCTAATTGATAAGACTTGGGAAGGCAAAATTGAAACAGGATTCCAAATCATGATAGAATAAAAGGCAGTGAAGCTGTGATTTTTTGCTCATCCCTTTGCAAAGGTGATGGCTAAATTTAAACTTTAGTCTGCATCTCACATTTAGGTACAGAGTTGCTTCCAGCTTAGATGAATAGTTACCTTATGATTAGAATGCAAACAGTGGCTTAGCCAGAAGTGTGCATCAAGTTCGTGATGTAAAACGCTGCTGATATCCCAGCAGAGATTCCTGCCAACTTCAGTTTTTCTTAGACAAGGTACATGGAATGTTAATTAATATTTTTTTTTTTTTAAAACTACTCAAATCTAGTAGAGACAAACTGAAAAAAAAAAAAAAAAAGCAGAAATGACTGATGGGATATTCTTATCTAAAAAACAGCTGCGCAAATCAGTCTGTCCTCATGAATAGTCATAGCAGTTAATAAGAATAACATCGACAGGGTTCTCTGCTATGGTAATAGCTTTGTGTAAGAAGTGATATCTAAAAAAATAATTTAGTAGAGTGATGTCCTTTGTGTAGATAGTTGAAGCATTTCATGGAGCTTAACGTATTTTAGAAAAAGAGGGAGGCTTTTTTAAAGAAAACAAACCTATGAGAAGTTCTAATTTGCTGTTACATTTTTGTGGGCCTTTTCCTAACTGGGATATATGGGCAAAGATATGGATTTGAAAGCTATGTAGAATTTTAGACATGACTCAAAAAGTACTTGCATGTCATGCTAGAATGGTGTGAATTGTACATTAGGTTAAAGCATTGTTTTATCTGCTTTTTTCTGATAGGTCATTGCTTGTGAACAGCAGTATGACTACTCGTATGATGCTCGATGTGACGTATGGTCCTTGGGAATAACAGCTATTGAACTGGGGGATGGAGACCCTCCTTTATTTGACATGCATCCAGTGAAAACACTTTTTAAAATTCCAAGGTATGGCACTAGATGGCTCTCTTCACTCACTAGTTTGTTCAAAGGCAAACTGGTCAAAGGAGAAAGAAATATTTGGTAGATATTTGTGCTTCAAATCCTAAGAATCTTTCATAGGAAAATAGATTAAAAAGCTGTAATGTTAAAGACTTTTATTTTTCAGCTTGACTTCTACAATAATTTATATTTAGAGTGCATTGACATGATGAAGATTTATATATTTATTTTATTCTTGTCTTAAAATATAAAATCATATAATATCAAGGTACCTCCCTTCAAAAGTACTTTTCTTAGCTACTATTGATGAAAACATTTGTTGCAAAAGAGGAAGAAGCCATCATTTGTAACTGCTGAATAACATTTTTGAATGTTATTCCTCTGCAGTCTTAGGCTTGTTTTAGTGTGGAAGAAAACAACACAATTTTGCCAATGCTATGAAGCAGTCTGGCAATTTCAGTAAACCGTTGTAATAATTGATTTTTTCATTTACTCGAGGATGTTAACATGTTAAAATATTTGGATTTTCATACATGGATGTGAAAAAGAGATAGAAATCACCTCTATCTATAGTCATGTAAATTAGCTGTATTATTTCCTGCTGTCTGTTTTTAGTTTCATTTTGGTTTCATTTTGTTGAGTCTTCCCGAGTAAGTTGAGATTGACAGTATAAACCAGAGTTTAACAACAGAACAGTTGTAATAGTAGAAAAAAATATAGAAAGAATTTGTCTGTCATTGATTAGACTGGCATATACTTGTCTTTTCCACGTTTTGCTTATGAGGAAAGAATTGCCACTGACTGATGACAATTCAAAACCTTCAGCAATACAAATGTTTGACCTTTTGTTATCTGCACAGTTATCATAGGCTTTTAAAATTTCCTCTGATTGCAATTTGCATTTCTGATGAAGTCTATTTATATGCAGATACAGTTGTGCTGAGTTCTGTGTCATATAGTTATCTCCTTCTACCCAGCTCAGACATGAACTGCCACCACTCTTTCCAGTGATTCATACTGAAGCAGTGGTTAGTCTTGTTGCCTTTGCACAAGTGTAAAACAGGTCCTGGCAATTAAGGCATCAAGGTAGGCTTCAGACTACCGAAGCAGTATCAATAAATTTTATCAATGCTCAAAACAGTTTAAAAGGACAGAAGTCTTACCAAAAGTAACAGCAAGGTATAGGAAGGTGCATACAATGGAGCATGTAGAGGCTTTGATTTCTATCTATAGTTTACCTATTTCCCTATTTGCTGTTGTATCTCTGTATGACTTAGGAAAACAAAAGCGAAGTATCTATCTGACGAATTAAATAACAGGCACATTTACTAAATAGAATGGTAGCAATTTTTAAGTAAAGAGATTTCCTTTTCCTTTGCATTTTCTGAGCTATAACCCTGCTGCTGGTCAACGCACATTCATATTAGATAAAATGGACTATGGTTAGTGCTTGATGACACGAGGACCTGGCATATAGGAGACAGAGCTTCTCTCCTGGTACTAGTTTGAAGACAACTCAGAGGAGTAGAAAATACGACCAAAAGGTGCATTCCCCTCTTGTAGTAATTTGACAGTTTAAAAGTAATCTTAATGCAGTTACTGATATCTGTGCTGCAATTTACACATTTTAAACAGCATTTTCAACATGAATGTTGAGGCTGGGCTCTTCTAAGGTTGAAAGTGGTTCTTCTAAGCACTGGCTATTGAGTGCTCAAGCAACGATGTGGAGAAGCATTGCAGCTCACCTTTTGATTTTCAAAATCCTCTGGGCTCAGGGATCTGGCAGCTTTACAATTTCTGCTTTCATGATAATATCTGTGTTTGAAGTTATAAATGCAAATGTTAAGCCATTTTCAGGTAGTTAGTATCCTTGGTTATCATCTCTGAATTTATCCAACACAAATTCTCAGCTACTATAACATCTAGAAGCAAGCAAGCCTACAGGGTAGCTGTATTTTGTTGGAAGAACTCTCTCCTTTTGTGCGCCACGTGTTAGCCTTCTTCAGTAATCCTTGGCTGCCTTATGAGAAGAGGAAAGGTACAGTCAATTCCTGGTTTACTTCGCCACATGACTTAATGTTATTTTAAGTCTAGTCAAAAGAAAAGTAACCCTGCTGCTCATTTTTTTCACCTTTTTCTTTCTTTTTCATTATTGCTTCTCAGTTTCTTGCCCAAGACTTTCTCTGCATCCACCATGCATTTGAGCTGAAGTTCTCAGCCCTAGTTTTTGGCTCAGTAAGACTACAGTTGGACTCAAAAAGTTTTTTTAACTGCGACTGCCATTGTCACATCTCCAGAGTCATTCTCATTCATGCTGTGCACAGGGATCTTCACATCTTAAAATAGCTCTGCTGATACCTGCAGTCAAACAGCTTAGGTTAAGGTGGAGTGAATGAGAGGCAGCATATCCATGCAGCTCAAATTCTTGTTTCAGCTGATGGGTGGTAACCAGTAGCGCCTGCTGCTTTCTGTAGGAGGCCACCTGCCTGAGCTTTCCCTGCAAGCAGGCTCTGCTCCACCCATCATTTAAATTAAGATGTAATTCAGTTCATCTGGTGAGATGGAGGAAGGGCTCACTCAGCCAGCTGCCCTCAGTTCATGGATGGTGACAGCACTGCTCTCAAGTGAAGTCTGCAGCTTACTGCTACGGAGAGGCGTATAGTGAGACAGAACTTGTTCAGCTAGGTTTTGCTTTCACCTGGAAACTAGCAGGAGGTTGACAGTTTCTGAAATTATCTCACAACTGTAATTTGCCATTCAAACCACATTAATATTGGAGTACAATGGAGATGAATGCTAAGTTATTCACTTCCAGTTCTGGGATTCCGGAGTTTCAAGACCTGGGTTGGGAACCATGATAACCGTCTATAACACCAGCCTTGTGTAGGTACCTGTACTCTAATTTCTGACAGACATACATAATTTAATTTATTGATAACAGCTCTTTCAGCTGTGGTTTCTTGTGGTTTGATGTGAAACTGACAAATCACCTTCCAGCTATTTTTAAATGTACTAAATGCACTGCCACCAAATGACACCAAAGCATGTTGCATAATTATGGTGTGCCTGTGGTACCCTACAGTCAAGCTCCGTTCTATCTGGAAGTGTAAAAACCTAATGCAAATAATGAGCAATAAATGTAACGGGCTGCTGATTTAATGCATATATCTGATTTCTGTATGTATTCTCCAAGGATAATTTTTGTTGATTGGGCTGGTTTTGCTTTAATTTGAAGAAGAGGTAAAACTGCTATTCACAGTAACTGGCACTTGGACGTAACTCAGGCAGAGAGTCATCAGGAATTATTTCTTTGTTCCCTTACATTCTTGAGTAAAGTTGATCCATATCTTTCTATTTATATTGCCTTGTGTGTGCTTGACCAGTCTGTTTTGTGTGCTGCTGATTTCTTTACATCAGCAGAAAACTTTGTAGTAGTTTCCAAGTTTTGTTATCAAGCACTGAATAATCTGTTCTCACGACTGTACTTAAAAATGTTAGTAATGTGGAAAATGCCAAAGCTAGATACAGGAATCTCCGTGTGTTTCCATAGAATTCTTCCATTCCCAAGCAGGGAACAAGGTAGTTAAGATTCTATGGCAGTTTAGCAATTGGCTTTTTTCTGGAGAGAGCCAGTTATTGTGCCGTTAGCCTTGGCATTGAGTTTCAACTTAGTGAGCTGTGGAGCTAGGCCTTAGTCTTAAATTAATGTAATTGAAATCAGTGAGTATTTACTTTGACTTTATAGGGTTTGAATCAACCATTGAATGAATGATTTTGTACTAACAGTCGTAGCAGTTACATACCCCTAAGATCTTTGGAGATGTTGTTTTGTGTAGAACTCAAGTCAAAGAACAGGCTTTTACTGCTTTTATGTGCTAATGTAAGCAGGAAAATGGGGAAAGCTAACAGTAGCCAAACATCATACACTGGGTTCTCTAAACAAGAAGGAAATTAGGTATTAAATTCAGATGATACTAGTTACACAGTCTGAATATTCTTCCAGTAGGTAAGCAATTATGCTTCTCTATACTTTCTGTACAGCAATTATAACAATGGAAGGGAAGGTTAGAGTGACACTGCTTAAAAATATTAAATATTCAACAAAGCATAGTCGAGATTTCAGTCCCCAGGAAACTCTCTGGGTGGATGAAAATTTCATTCCTAAACTGAAGACTTCTGTTGAATTTGCCACCTCCAACTAATACAGGTCCACATTTGAATTATTTAACTTGAACCAGAAATGGACTAAGCTCCTGGTTGAATAGCTCAGTCTGCAAGGAAGTGTGTCTGGGGATGTATCATAGGACCTCAAGATGTTTGGATCCTGTGGCATTTCTGGAAGAGGAGGCCCGTTTAAATCCAGATCTATCTTCGTAATTTCTATTTGATATATTTTACATTCCGCTCTTGTGAGGACATAAACAGAAAACATCACACCTCACAATAAAACATTCCAGTTGCCATGAACATTCTCTCTGTCCCATCCTAGCCATATATGTCATTGGAAGACTGTTGAAATTAGGATTTTCCCAGTCATACTTCTCTGTGCAAGCTAGAATTTAGATAAAAATGACATAACTTGTAGTGATAGCCCTGTGAACTGTCAAAAAAGACCAGAGCCTGGTCTGTAAGGCAGAAGGTCATAATAGGGAAAGTTCTGATTACACTAAGATGTTTGATTTTTTGCATTCTCCGTTAGTGCTCTGAGGTTCCTATCTCTGTATTTTTTCTAGTTTTATTTCATGATTTTCACATCTCTGTCCTTTCAGCATTGCTGGAAAAATATTCAAATACTTTTGTCTTTGATCAGGATCCTGTGTGTGTTTTGTTTGAAGATAGTTCTTAACAGGACATTTTAGATAACAAAGCCTCACTCATGTCTCTTTCTTTGTCTCCTTCACCTCCTCAACATGAACAGCACCTGTCTTGTCTGATTTCTGTGCCTTTCTAAATAAAGAACATGACCTATCCTTTCTTTTTAGCAATTCTCTTCCCCCATGTTGTTCAGCATAAGGATTTTAATATGAAGATTCTGGTGAAAGGCCCATAAATGCTTCTGTTAGATAAAAAACATTAGTTGAAAAACTGCAAGCATATGTGTTGCTCCCTGTCCTTCATTTTTATTGTCTTTTAAACGGTAACTACAAACTGCCTGAGGTGTGAAGTAGGTTACATACGTGATCTGGTGATCTGACATTGTTGGTCCTTATCCTGAATCAGACACACTGTTTCTGCTATCTAGAATTCTGTCTTGCAGCTATCAGAATTCTCTGTTTGAACGGAACAGTAAAAAGGTTTCCTTTCATTGAGTCAAGCAACATAAAATGTGATTAAGGCTTGAATTTATCTCAACAAAATAGCTGATTTCCAGAGGGCAAGTGAACTGTCAGAATTCAACATCTCTCAAGTTGGGCATGAAAAGTAGGTGATTCCACTGTGCTGCACTCCCCTGAGAAGCTGACAAGAGTTCCACAGCAGGATCCTGGATGCCAAGCAATTTAGGAAAGGGTGTGTAAGTATTAACTTCAAACTTTTGATAATATAGCCTGAGCCATGGGCCACATGCTTAAGCGTCTTCCAGTGGTTAACCAGTTTTCTAGTACTAGAGAAAATGTAGTGTCTGCAGCAAATATCTGATAGCAAAAGTGAAGAAGAAAATGCCAATTAAATTTCGAGTCAATGTTTCATTAGACACTAGGCTTCTGGGTCTTATTTCTGTATGTATTATGTAGATTTGGAAGGGGTTGCAAGTTCATGGACGATTGCAAATTTTTAAAACCTCTCTTAATTCATTAGCATTTTATTGAATGAATGTGCAGTGATACATTTTCATGGACTACTGAAAATTTTAAAAAACCTTTGTAATTCATGAACATTTTATTATCCGAATGTGCAGTGTCTTGGAAACGGTTGCGATACCACACGCGTGAGACCATATTCTTAAAACTGCCAATGAGAAGGAACCATTATCTTAGAGCAAACGTTTATGTCCTGTTTTGCAATGTTGCACACATTCTTCCTCATCAAAATGAATTCTTGGATCTACCTCATAAATCTTCTGAAATGGGACCTCCAATGCCTAGAGATAGAGATAAATCATACTACGAAGACACTGAACCATGAAATGATTCTGTTAACATGTCATCTGTCTAGAATATATTTTCAAATCTCCAACAGAAGGGTCTAAATTATGAAGGGAAAGTGGCCTAGCGAAGTTGGTAATTTGGGAGTTGATACTTTTAACCTCTTCCATCTGCTGCCACTACTTAGAAGTGTCTGTTTGGGCAAAATATTACAAAGTAAAAGATTCTCAAATACCACTACACTCAAGCTTTGTAAAGTGAAATAGGTCCATAAATTCTTCAAACGATGTTATCTTGTGAGAAGTGTTACATCAGATCAGTACAATCTCTTAAGGTAGCAGTGATTTGAAATTTTGAAAAGTAATGGTTATGAAAAGTAGTGTGGAAGAGATAAAGATTGTACATTATCGTCTGGAAAGGGTGGGTGTATATACCAGTGTAAAATGAGGACTTTGGGTCATCTTGCGAAGATACTGTGTTTCAGGAAGGTGGTAAATTTAAAGCAATTTTCTAGATTATGCTGACACTGACAGAAACTAACCAAATTCTCCTCTCATGTCTGTATCAGTCAAGTGTTGCTCTTCTGAAAGCGGTAGAAGGCACCTGTATTAAAACTGATTGGTGATAAGAAATTGTTATTTCATTTTCTAACCCATGAAAACTGAGTATTAAATGAAATTTCATTAAAAATTTTTATGCTTCATTAATTCCTGTTAAATAGGCAGGAGTGAGACGGAGATGTGCCTGTGAGTTCTCATCAAATGGTGTAGTTCTTCACCTGTGTTGTACCGTGTTGAGACCTAAAGCTCTTGGGAGTGCTTATTAGTTTGAGTTTAGTGATGCTTGACTGCTTCAGGAGCTGACCTGGCCCTAGTAGAATCAAACCTGGTGTCTCCACCTCCTACCCCGTTACAACTTCAGGTTCCTGGTAGTTTGCGAGTAGGCAGTATAATTGTCTTTATACTTTCTGTGCACTTCATCTTTAATGCTGGTTATGATCTCTGAAGAAATTTTTTAAGAGTATTCAGTTATTGTAATTTTTCAGGTATGATCATGTCAAGAGAGAGAATAGACCTGTTTCGCTTCAATAGTTAGTGTGACTGTGGGCTAGTCATATGAGGTAAAGGAGCCAAAATATTTGCACCTTCACTTTGCTTGGTGTATACAGTGTGCAGCACCTGGTGTACTACAGGTAGTTTCATCCATCTGAACAGGTAAGAACCATGGCGGGGATGCTATTTTTTAGAGGTAACATTTAAATATTAACATTTTGTAATGTAACCTTTCATACTGCAGCTGGCTTTACCAACTTTTTTTGTAATTTTGCCATCTGCACTGGTACTGACGTGATACTGATGTACAATGTAGCATACAGTTTTACTGCTGTTGCTTGAAATGCAAGTATGTATTGTAGGACAGTAAAGCTTGGAGTTGATTACTATTGTGAAATAAAAGCCAAAAAATGAAGTGTTTAAAATTATTAAAGGAACAGGCTTAATATAGTCATATGATGAATAATTTGACAGAGGGTATGCGAGTTTCAGAGCATGGTGGTGTTTGTTTCTTAGCAGGAATGTGAGATGTAGTTACAGCAATGTGACTAAACTACTTCAAAAGACCAGATTCTGCCTATGGTTATAGGTAGGGCATCATGAGTTCTGTAAAAGCTATGTGTGCTTGTCTGAGGAATAATTTGATCTTTTACATGTTATTTTATTGTCTGATACATTGGACTTTCATTACTTTGTGATTGCATTTTTATAGAAAATCCCAAATACTGAAAATGTAAGGTGACATGTTACATCTAAGAGTACTGTGGAAATATCTGATGAGCAGAAGAAATTTAAGCTCCTCGGGATCCTCCTTGGTTGGTATAAACATGTCAAAGCAATTCAAGGATAGAGCCTATCTGTAGGTTGAAAAGCATACAGATCTGTGACTGAGGATTGGCAAGATCACTTCAGCAGGTTACAGACTCCTCATATAATCTTGAACAAGTCAAATATGACTAGACTTTCAAAATTATTTAGGTCCCTAAATATGTTGTTAGGTAGCTAGTGAAATTTCCAAGAAGCACTTCTGTGTTTCATTTTTGTTAAAATTCTTTTAATCTCCATTCTGTGTTTGATTTTTCCAAAGAGTTCAGGATCACTGATTTCCCAGAAAGTGAACCATTGATGTGTTTTTGAAATGTCAGTAAGTGTGTGTGCTTGGCTCTCTCTTCTTCCACGGAATCACAGGATGGCTGAGGTTGGAAGAGACCTCTGGAGGTCATCCTGTCCAACTGCTCTGCTCATCGTGGGTCACCTGTAGAAGGCTACCCAGGACCATGCCCAAATGGCTCCTGAGTATATTCAAGGATGGAGATTCCACAACCTGTACCAGAGCTTGGTCACCCTCACAGTGAAAAAGTGTTTCCTTATGTTCAGATGGAACCTCCTGTGTTTCAGTTTGTGCTCATTGCCTCTAATCCTGTCATTAGGCACTACTGAAAAGAGCCTGGGTCAGTCTTCTTTCTGCTCTCCTTTCATATATTTATTGATAATATCCATCCTGAGATTTCTCTTCTTTATGCTAAACAGTCCCACCTGTGTCAGCCTTTCCTCATGTGAGAGGTGCTCCAGTCCCTTCATCAACCTTGGTGAACCTTTCCTGGACTCTTTCCAGCAGCTTTGCATCTCTCTGGTACTGGGAAGACCAGAACTGGAGACGGTACTCCAGGTGTGGAGTGCTGAGCAGGGTTAAGGTTCCCTTTCCTCAGCCTGCTTGGCAACACCTCTCCTACTGCAGCCCAGGATACCACTGGCCTTTACTGCAAGGCCATGTTGCTGGCTCATGTTCACCTTGGTGCCCACCAGGATCCTCAGGTCCTTCTGTGCAAAACTGCTTTCCAGCTGGTCAGCCCCCAGCATTTACTGGTGCAGGTCTTTGCACTTCCCTTTGCTGAACTGCATGAGGTTCTTGTCAGCCCATTTCTCCAGCCTGTTGAGGTTCCATCCCTCTGGACAGCAGCACAACCCTCTGGTGCAGCAGCTGCTCTTCTCACGTTGGAACATGAGCAAACTTGCTGTGCATGCACTCTGCTACATCATCCAGGTTATTAAAGAAGATGCTGAACGGGACGGGACTCAGTACTGACCCCTGGGCTACACTGCTAGTAAAGGGTTAATGTCCTGGCATTTTGTTTGTATCATCTGATAAAACATGTATTAATTCCATGGGGAAAGTGTGTTGTGCTATGAAGACAAGCTATTTTAATGTTATTGCTATCACACTGTCTCATTGTTTGTGACAGTGTCAGAACATACTGGGGTAGGGACTCTGCCCTTATATAGATGTATAGTAGTTATTCATTACTAATTCATTTCTAACAGATATATGAACTGGTAAAAGTCAAATGCATCCTAGGGTTTAAATATCAGACTTAAACAGATTTGTGCCAGGGTTGAACTGAGTAGTGAGTGGCTTGTAATAGTGTTAGCTTCATTACACCATCTGTGTCTGAAAAGCAGAGAACTGTTTGTGTCTAAGGCCATACCAAATCCATATAGATAACTAGTCCTTTAAGTCTGGCAGTAGATAAAAAAATTCAAGTGTATGCAGTTAGCAGACATATCATAGCAAAATGGGGTCTGTTCCTCATTACCTTAAAATATTTCAATATATTTGATAAAGTGGTAAAATATTATACATATTTTTATGTACTACATAAGACAGTAGAGAATCAGCCCTGAAATTATCTTGGAGCGATTTCCTTTCTCTATTTCCTTAGCTATTTGGTTATCACATAGCTTATATACAACTACATAACTGTTTCTTGTTGACTTTGTCTTTCTGTTCCTTTTTGGAAGTTGTCTACAGATAGAATTTGATTTGCAGATGCATTCTTTGTGCAGATGTATTCATAGCCTAATTTCAGCCAGTAGTTCATTCTCTGTGGCTTGTTGTTGAATAGTCTGTTGTAAGCATTTACTGTTTTGTCTGTTAGGGAAGACTTTGCCTGCATGGTATGTTGCTGGTTTTTGATTTGTGAAGTCTTTCTCCTCCAACTAGCTTTCTCATGAAGACATACAATTACATGTAAAGGAATGTTGTTTTATATGTATATTCTTCAGTGCTTATTTAACAGACTATTTGAGCAAACATTCCTGCCACTATATTTGTTGCCAGAACATTCATGCAAATTGCGCACAGAAGAGCTAAAATGTATGCAGCTGAAATGAATTCATTGAGAAACTCGAATGAATAATCATGACAATAAACATGCGCAGCTCTCAGCCATATTCTGAGCAAAGAAAAAAGAATCGCATCTGATATTCTCTTTTATTCTCTGTGCCAAACTCTGCTTTCTCTGAACTCTAGGTAGAAGCTGAGATGCCTGACAGATGTTTTTACTGACTCAGTTCATTTCATGCATTAAACACACATAAACTGTTTTAGTCAACCAGTTTCTAAAGTAAATTATTACTTTTCAAAATCCATTGCATAAGTAATAACAGACTGCTACGATACAGTAAGTGTCATTTTGTTTTGCTCTAGTGGAAAATTTCCTGCTGACAAGGTCAAGCCCTTCAGTCTGAGAGCAGTCAAGTGGTGAAAGGCACATCCAGCAGGAGGAGAAGTGGTAGATGGACAGCTATGAACTGTTGTCTCCTTCAGAAGTGAGGATTTGAAACCTGGCTTAGATAGATTTAGAGTACAGAGCTGAGCTGCAGAGTCATGCTTTTGTTGTTGTGGACTAAAACCACATTGATTTTAGTATGTTTTCAGAACTGCTCCCCATTTCTTCACAGAGCTACAGTAGTTAACAGCATTGTTTGTAGTGGTTCTGGGGCATTAATACTGTGAGGGTAGCAGAGTAATCCTTACATACAGTAGTTACTGACTTGTAAGGAGATTCATGCTGTGGTGCACAGGAGACTGGAGGTTGCAATGGAGAGGATGTAGCGTGGATAAAGTTTTGTAGTGCGGCAAAACACTTGTTCTGCATTTAAAATGAGTTTGAAGATAGGGGGAAAATCAGTCATTTATAAATAGTTAACAGCCAATTTTCCACTGTTCAGCCAAGAGAACAGCTTCCTTCCAGGTAGATAATTCACATGTAATATTGCTTTGCAGTAAAATATTTAGTGTTCAGATATTTTTTGTATGATTGATTAATATACTTTGTTATAGAAATAGATTCTTAGGATAAAAAAATTGAGATGATCTAGGAGTCAAATTGCTCAGTAAAGAACTAGGTAGCTGCATTTTCAACACATAAATCTATATCATTACCAGAGGTTGCTGAGAGGCTGCTGATGCCTTATTACATAAGGTTTAGATAGATTACCTGCAGCACTAAACAATTTACTGAGAACAGAAATTGGGCTTCCAATACGGTCTAGAAATGAAACATCACAATTATTTGAGTTACTCTGTAACCTTGGAAACAATTGGGAGCAGTGACATCAGCAACAATTATGTGTAATTTTTGTGTTTAGCTTATCACCAAGGTAACCAGAGCAGGTTTCCCTGCTTGAAATTTTAAGAATGTCTTGGTTCCATATTAAGTGAGCATGTAGGAAGCAGACTATTTAGGATCTGTTAAAATTGCATTCTGCTTCCTTTTTAAAATGGTCCTTCAGGATTTAATTTTTCTAAGCTTGTGGGTGGTTTTTCTTCTTTCCTTTTTCCTTTCTCTTTCTGAAATAGCTGCAGGTAAATGTAGTCTCAATTACTGTGTTAAATTCGCTGAATACTGGAAAGAAGGAAAAATTAATTCCTCGTTTAATTCCTTTTGCTGGCCCCAAATACCAGGTATTGCAGCTGAACATAGAGGCTGCAAATTGCACTGCATTGGTTTTGGGGATGGGACTCAACCACAGTTGAGGACACATGATGGTCCCACATCTAACTTCCTTGAGGGAAGCTTTGCATTGAAGTCTGTGTTCACAAATGACTTGCTGTCAGTGCTGCCTGAGGAGTGTACAGAATAAGTGATTCCCTGAGGCTTCCTGGCTGTGACACATCTGTAGTCAGCCTGCCTCACATTGTGGTTGTGCCAGTCAAGAATTGCCTAGCATGATATAATCTTCACAATCCAGAGAGGTTTGGTTTAGTTTTCCCCTCTTCTCTCCCCTCTTCTCTCCCCTCTTCTCTCCCCTCTTCTCTCCCCTCTTCTCTCCCCTCTTCTCTCCCCTCTTCTCTCCCCTCTTCTCTCCCCTCTTCTCTCCCCTCTTCTCTCCCCTCTTCTCTCCCCTCTTCTCTCCCCTCTTCTCTCCCCTCTTCTCTCCCCTCTTCTCTCCCCTCTTCTCTCCCCTCTTCTCTCCCCTCTTCTCTCCCCTCTTCTCTCCCTCCTGTCTTGCGGAAGGTAATGTTTGAGTTAAAGCCATCTTGCACACTGGGAAAATCTGTAGTCCCCTTCATAATTGCTCTGTGAGAGGATAGTTAGGTGGGGTTGGAGCCATGATACTGACAGAGAGGCTGTTCAGACCACACAGTCTCTAATATATGTGTGTTTCAATTTTAGATGGAGGTGTTTTACTATGAAATACTAATAATCCTTATCCATCATTCACAGAGGTAAAAGGAAGGGCTGCAAAAAAGTTGGTTTTTTGTTTAAGTCTGGACCACTGTCTCAGGTTAAAGCCACATCAGTTGGCAACTTAGAAATGCATGTATAAGTTTTCATTCCTAAAACTTGCGTATTTTATCTGTGATGTCTGCGTTGTCAAACACTTCATTTATGCGAAAGCATACGTCTTTACCAATAGGTTGCTGCACGTGCAAAATACACACTTGCGTTCTGTTGAGTTATTGCACATTCAGTTTATGATTTTGCAGTGCAATGGATGTGCAGGTAACTTACCATACTTATGCCTTATAGATACAAGTTAGAACTTGAGGTTTGAAGAAAAATAATAAAATTCTGTTCCTGTTTGGAGTGCAGTCCTGAAGAGGTGTATCTGCATTTCAAGCCATTAGCCCTGTGAGTTTTCAAAACCTCCTTTGTAGCCTATGGTTCAGTAGCCCACATCACTAATAGTGAATCGAACCAAGTAAATTAAATTAGATTTTTGCAGTAAAAAGATAATCCCTTCACATAGTTTGTTATTGCAGAGAGAATAAAGCATCTCATACATTTCATGGTACCATACATTTCAGAGACTTTCATGGGATGTAATTGAAAAATAGATGCGTTTCTCAGAAGTGGAATATTAATGTTCATATTTGTAAATAACTTAATTCAGTGACTGATAGAAGCAGAAGAAAAAGAAATATGAACTTTTTAGATACTAGTCACATTTTAGCAAGACTATTTCCATAACAAGTAATCACACTATTTGCAAACATATTTGGTGAAAAGGAGCTGTGCTTTGAAAGGTATTGATTTGCTTGTTACAGTTACGAGTTTGAATAATTTTAAAATTCTGTGGGGTATATTTAATCATTACTCATTATTAGTGCAGTAATAATGCACTAGGCATATCTACACATTTACTATTAACAATTAGTGTCTTTCCTATCACAGGTGTAATCATGAGTTAGAACTCATACAAAAATTTAAAAGAATTTTTTACTTATTGGAGTGGACATTGGTTATAAATCTTTATAAATACAGTATTCAGGGAGTTAACAATAATTTCAGTTGGTTTATTTTATGATAAAGAAAAGCCATTTAGATTACAGTTATGTTGCATCTTCTCTCAAGAGTTTCTCCAAGTTTTCACCATTGTTGTGAGGCCAAGAAGAAACTCCCAGGCAAGACATCAAAAACTACTCTTGTGCTTTTGGAAAGGGAGTGCTTATGTTTTTTTTTTTTCTCTGCAAACCCTGCTTCAGTAGCTTGTGGGGAGCAGGGGAAAGGGAAGTGTCTCCTCTTGACAGAGTTGGTGTCTGTGCTTTGGCATCCAGCACCACAGTCTTCGAGAACATTAGGAAAAAACTAGTAGTAACAGCTTTTGTCTTTCTACCTGGCTGACTAAAGTGATTTGATTTCATACAGTTTAGTCTGGTTAAATTAGCCAAAATGTAACTTGTAAGTTTCTTAATTCACAGTATAGATTATATCAGATTCCCTCTTATCAGACTTAACGTATTAGAATAAGTGCTCGGTAAGCATGTTCCAAATTACAATAAGACTGCTTTATTGGGCAAGTTGATGATCTGTTGCCAGCATGCAAACGCATCAGACTTTTACTGGCAGCATCTGCTTCAGCTGTCTGGGGACACAAAGATAACACAAAATACATTACATTGGAACAAACTCAGAGATCTGACTTGATGAAAGTGTAATTTTCATCTGTGTTTAGCCATTCTATGTGTTATTTAAAATTGAGTGCTTCTGTCATGTCAACACATATATAATCACCTCTTAGTTCCTCATTATTAGTTACTGAGAGGAAATTCAGAAAGGAAGAATTGTGTTCCATATAGTACCTTGTGTTTTTATTGATGTAAATATATTTTATTTCTAAGCTGGTTTATTTTAAAGTTTTGGTTGGGTTTTGGGTTTGTGGGTTTTGTTTGGTTGGTTTGGCTTAACTTAATTGCTTTGTGTACTGTATATTTAAGTCTTGCAGTATCTCTTATGACATTTTAAAGACTTAGATGCAGATAGTGGCCACCCAACTCAAACATACAGCAAATGCTCTTTGTGAGAGCTCCCTTGGATGAAAATGTAACTTCTTGGTCTAATCAGTTGAGAGGATCTTGGTAGAGCTGTGTCAGAACTCTGCACTCTAGAAAAAGCAGAGAAGACATGACTATGTAGTTTTATTGTTGTTAGGTGCCAGAAAATTTCAGTCTTTCCAAGAAGACACAAATACATTTTTCCCCAGATTTGTTGGGGAAATAGAGTGCTTACTTGTTGATAGCACCTGATTTTTAACCTGATAGTTATTTATGTTTTAAACATAAAACAGTTATATGATTCAGATTCTCATTCAGCGTGTTAGTATTTGTTACAGAAAAAAATTTGTGTATCCTCAACACTTACTGCCATTGCATATTATACATTATTTATGCCATGGTTCTGATTTATGCCCACAAAAGATGAAATCTTTTCCCATTGGCAAGAATCTAATAATTTTCAGGGCACTCAGATTTCACCTGAAGTTTTGCTTTTGGTTTAACAACATGCTTTACCCATAGCTGGTGCTTGATTTTAATGTATTCCTTCTGTGAATTCCTCCACCACAAGCTGCTAATCAGTTTTTACCCATTCTTGGATAAGCAGACTATCACACGGTAGTCTCTCTCTGTGGCAGACACAGTCTGTCTTCAAAACATACCTTTTTTAAAGGTCTGTACTGTATTTCAGTTTCTTAGATGATATCCTTGATTATTTTCTTGTTTCATCTCCCCATGCCAAATATCAAGGCTCTTACACAAAATTATTTATGTCAGGTTTTTTCTTTCTTTCGTGTTTCCTTATTATTCTAGGTCAAATATTTTATCTCTCCACTAATCTTCTTGCTTTCTCTTCAGTCCTCTCTGAGTGTTTAGTGAATGGTGCTTGTCAGTTTGGGTTTTGAGGTTTTTTGAGAGAATACCCTATTTTGGCCTGTGGGTTTTTTGTTTGTTTGCCTTAATCTTCCTTTTTGTCTCTCATTTTTACTTGTTTGTTCTTCTCACTGTGGTGCTTCTTTGAGATTTTTCCCAATGGTGGCATTGTCTTGTCTTTCCTTTCCTTTTGCCAGAATGTTGCCTCTTACATTCAGAACACTCCTTTGTCCTGTGTCTGTCATTTACCCTGGCTCTTTTCAACTCTTCTTTCTCACTGGATCTGTTAACTTATCCAGGAGATGGTTCTTTACAAAGCTTACCCTAGAATATTCACTGTGAGGTGTTGGTTAAATCTTGCATTAAAAAAATAAATTAATCCTTCTTGACTTTCACATTTCTTCATGTTTTAATATTCCAGACTTGTAGGGTTGTGCGTTTTTGTTGTTGTTTTGTTTATTTTGTGGGTTTTTTGTTTGTTTTTTTTGTGTGTGTGTGTGTATGTTTTGTTTTTTGTCTCTTTTTGCATCAGTAGTTGCTTTGTTACACATTACTTGCACCATTAGCGTTTCTTGCATTACATTTGTTTTAACTACCTTCATCCTTTCCCAGGTTCCCTAGCTTACATGGGCCAATGTTTTTCTAAGGGTGTTTTCCACAGCCTACCCAGTTGTTTCACGAAATGCATGAGCTTTAAGTTAGTGTCGTGCAGGCTTATTGAGATACTGTCTTACTGATATTATTGTCAATATTATTGTCATTTAGTTCTGCATAAGAGAGGGTTTATTTTAATTGCTGCCATGGGACTTTTTAAAATGAATAAATTATTCATGTTTATCATAGTGTGTTTATTAGTCTTACCTCCAGTTATAATCTACAAGGATTCCTAAATCATACATTTTTTTAAAAAACAGCAGACAAAAATTCAAGTGTTTTAAAATAGAGCTTATTGGATGGAATAGGAGAGGACACAAATTCCATGCAGTGCTCATGTTCAGAAGGCGTATTACCTTAAATGATAATTCCTTTTTTAAAAAATGGTACTCTTACACGTCTTGCACTTTTCTTTACATTTCAGCATTTATTCAGTCTGTTACTTCTGAATTTTTATAATGATCCTCCTAATGATCCATTGGAAATACGCCACCATTAGCTAACATATTCCCTCTCCAAGTATTCATTTCTGAACCAGACTGGTAAGGCTATCAGAATAATATCAGTTCTGACAATGCAATGAACCAAACTATACTGAAATCAGTAAGTTTTGAGTCATAAAAAGTACAAATTAGGAGTAGTCCTTGTTTCCTGTTGAAAATGCAGAGTTTGAGTGCTTGCTTTTCTCAAATGTAATGAGTGAATTTCACGTTCACTACCAGCCATATCAAGCATGTGGTAATAGACTTCTTTTATGGGGTTGCTGTTAGGTTTATTTGTATTTCTGTAGAGCCTCAACTAAGAGGCTTCCATGAAATGAAAAGATTAGAAGATATCTTCCTCTTTGCAAATAAGAACTAAATTAGACAAAGAAATGAAGGTAAAGAAGCAGCACAAGTGCCAAAACCACTACTGTGGTTCTCTAAGTCAGTCCCCCTTTTCATGGGAGTAATGTAGTGAAAACGTTTTACCCTTGGTGGAAAGAAGTGCCCCAAAAAGCTTGTCTCAGCCAGGTGGAAAGCCACAGGTACCCTGTATTATCTTGTATATTTAGAACAATATGCAGCCTGTTGGCAGATTGACCATGATATGAGCCGGGCAGAGGCAGATCTCAGCAGGAGCACAGAACTGTAGGACCAAGTTCCGTGTCAGACTCCAAATTCTCTAGTTCTTACCTTGGCAATCTTCATCTGCTTCTTAAAAGAAGCAGTTTGTGGCATCTTTCTAAGTCTTCCTCTTCTTGAGCCAACTTTTAGCTTTCCAAGAGTGGATCTGCTCCACTGGGCAGGCCCTGGGGCAGGTGTCCTCCTTGGGGCCCTTAAACTGGCTGATGTACAGTGACAATTTGAAACACGTACAATTCAGGACTTGCCCTTAGAAATTTATCTGTGGGATTTTTACTTTCTAATTTTAACAGATATTTTACTTTCCCATACAACTCTACAAATATGTGGTCTAATTGCAGCATTTTAATATTCCAGATACAGAAGTGTAGTGTCTAGACAACACCATATGTATTTCAGTCAGGCATGGAAGTATTACTGTCCCATTTTTATTTCTTTGGCAACTGACATTCTACGGCTTTGCAAATTCACAGAGCAATGGTTTTATTAGAAAAGCAAAATACTACATAGCAGTCAAGATGTGCACTGGTTATAAATAAAAATCTCTATCATTACTTCCTCTGTTTCAATTACTGTTAATTTACTAATGCCTCTTTAGGTCTCTGAAACTTTTGTGAATAAATGAGGTAACAAAGCATAACTAGAATTCAGTTATGCTAAATTTTTGTGTTGAAGCTTGTCCATGGGAATGCAAAGCTGTACGTTTTCACCCCCATCCAAAAATATTTCTGAAATAAAATACTTGTTTCTGTCTCAGTGAAGGCAGCAACTGAAACTGGAAACTGAAGGGTAAATGACAGAAATAAATGATGCCTTGTCAAGTCCTGAAAAAGGCTAATGAAACCTTGCAGCTGCCAAATCTGACTGAAACCAGTGGCCTGTGAATTGCAATGTGCAAGGGAAAAAGTCAAAGATAATCCAGATGTTCCCAAGCAGAACACTTCGCAATACTTTTTCATTCATTTTCTTTCTGTCTGTATGAACTAAAAAATTATGTAATTGAGATTTGTTTTAATACATTTTTTGAAGGTTATTATTTGACCTTCAAAATAATTCAGTGTGCTTAGCACGTTATTTCTGTCAGTACTCATTACTTTAGAGGTGACTTTTAATTCACCAGATACATACCATTTTGAAACACAAGATTGTTCATATGAAGGAGGTTTCTTAGAAGGTTTCTTTCGACAGCCTCTTTATATTCTTCCTGAAGTGCTTTGCTTTTGGCGATGCATAAAGTGGATGTTGAAAATCAACAGGAGATTTGTGTATAATTCTGAAAGTGACCACCTTTTACCATTTGTTTTTTCTCATCATTATGCTGGCTAATGAAATATTCTAAGCTGGAGACTGGTGAATAAATATTGTTTTCAGTGTGTTTTTAAGAGAGGTAGTTGACGTTTCATTCCTTTGTGGTTTTGTATTCATTTTGCAGCTCAGCCCATATCTCATTGTTAATCTGCTAAGCCACATACTCAGTGGCAGAAAAATAGTGACATAGAATTACAAAAAAATGGAAACAAATCTGTACTTATCTGTTACGAGACATATAGCCATCATTCTGTTCTGAGATCAAGACCCTGTATTACAGGAAAAAAAAAAGCTTAAAAAGTGGATTGGTATCCTCTACCCTTTCAAGAAATTGGGATCCTATAGTCTTGTAGTTATATTTTTCTGTTTAACTTTCAACTCAGTATAAATTTATCATATGCTTTATGATTCCGTCCAGACTTCTGTAACTGTATATGGCCTATAGAAAATAAAGAGCATCCATTTGAGTAAAGAGGAAAATATCAGATAACTCTGTCTCTGTAATTACAAGGTAGTAAAATACTGAAGCAAGAAGAACGTTTTTGTTTCAGTAATGAGGCAGTAATGTCTTGTGTTCTGCTTCTTCAACCAATTGTTTTCTCTTGGAAGGTTTTGATCTTGGTTTAAAGCAGCATGTACTTGTTAGAATTAAGACACTTATACATTATTTGAATAGGTATGTGCCTTTAAGAAGATATTGAAGTTGTACGTGAGCAGTTTTGAACTAGGTATTTACACAAGGAAAACAGTCCTTTCAGATAAAAGGGAGCGGAAGTAGAAAAGGAGAAACTAGAGATGAATCGGTTGCCAGTGAGAAGGCGTCTGAAGGATGGATTTGGCAGGAGTATATTCCCCTTTCCCTTTGAATCTTTTCCTGGGATGTACTGTGCCCTTAGTTCTCACAGAATAAGGCAATTTGGCTGATCCCCCCAATAGTATAGTTTGACTACTGTGATCTGGCATTAGTCTGTTCCCTTGCCCAAGAAAGGTCTGTGCAACTGTGCTGAGCCCTAAGAAGCTAAAGATGATGTGAGGAGCTACCGCCTTTTCCAGCTGTCTCATATGCTGTGATTTGGTACATATGATCTGTCACGTCCTGCCCTCAGGTATGAGTAAGGGGGGAGAAGTGACTCAGGTTCATGAGTCCCCTTTGGCTGGGAAACAGTACACACAGTATCGCAAACAAAAGGCTTGTATTTTTGCAGCTTGGCCCAAATGGTATATGATTTGGTGGCAGAAGGATTTACGTTGTTGTAAGTTCAATTGGTAAACATGAAAAGCTTGCAGCATATGCAGGGCTGTAAATCTTATACTACTATGTTACTTATAAAAGGGAAAGCAAAAAGGTAGAAGTACGGGAAAGAAAGAAAAGAGAGAGAAAGATTTCACCATCCTTCTGGCTCCGTTTTATGTGTGATGGAGTTTGCAGTGTTGGACCCAGCGATGTGCGACATCCTCTGGTGTCTTGTTCAGTTCATGTGGCAAGACTGGTGGGCAGAGTGGTCCTCAGGATGGTGGGTGGACGCCGCCAGTGCTTGTACAAGGCGGGTCTGTATAGCTCTCTGGGTTGTCTGCTTGCGTAACTTTTGGTCTTTTGTGGAGGTCTTATTGTGAGAGTCTGGGGGGAAGGGGTGATTGCGAAAGATTGACAAGTCTCAGGCCATGGTGAAGGGTCTCAGCTTTTCCCTTTGAGCTGTGCTGGGTGTATCAGAAGGTGGAGCTATGTCCCCTTCGGCACATCCTACACCTCCTGTATCAGCCAGCCAGCCTGGTCTGTGGCTCGTTAGCTTATCAGTGATATGTAAATCACAATTCACCCTATACTGAATGTATCTTTTCCCGTGGCTGGACGAACTGGTTTTGCCACAATGTTTCAGCCATTATCTTTATCAGTACACGACAGGGTCTCAACATATGGTTTATGCCTTGGAAGCTGGATAGGCAAGGGAATGCCTTGCTTACAGATCTGGTTAAGATGACTTAAGAGACATTGGTGTCCAGTATGGCCAGGACTTGCACAATTCTAGGTGTTTTAAGGAAAGGATGTTCAGTTGCCTTTGGAGCCCCCTAGATTAACTCAGTGGGCAGACAATTACTTTAGACCTGGAGCCATTTTGTCCCGATCCCGTGCTTCTGACATTGCTTCCAGCTTTGTCGAAGAACCTGTATTCTTTCTCACCTTCTGGTCTCTCGAGGCAATGTGCTGCTGTGGTTCCCAGCCACGGAGGCTTCATGCAGCAGCATTCAGATGGATAACAGCTTTCCATTGACCTAAAAAGCAACTTCAAAGGCCTTCCTCCCCATACATGGAGGATTTTGTGCTGATTCTCCACTCCTACAGGCACCTCACCTCAGCAGCTTCTATCTTAACCTTACAGAGCTGAACACAGTACCCTGCTTCCTGCTGAATTAATTTTGGTGAAATATATTACTGGAAGTCAGTCAAACTTGAGTAGCCTTTAGTAGGAGACAGATGAATGGGAGAGTGTTTAGGATCTGAATTTTTCATTCAGATCGGTGATCTCTTACTGATTTGAATGGGCCACAAGCCTTGTGCATTAGGAAATCTCTGAGCCCTGCCTAGAATTGCATAGTTATTTTTGGAGGATTACCCAAGGTGGGGATGCTCTGGAGTGACAGAACTTTAAACTTGTATGAGAGTTTCTTAGGTATTAATTAATGTCAAGTATTCACATTTTAATAGAAAACATTTGGTTTACATAAACTTTTGTAGGGAAATTATGCATGGTTGAATGTTTTTTCTATGACTGTTTCACTTAATTTTTTGAAATATTCATGAATGGTTTAATTTCATGTAGAAACGGTCTATGTATAAACCCAGGCAACTGTCAACAGACAATTGTCTTCTCAGTCTGCCTGAAAAATAATTCACAATGTGTGTGTATGGGGCTGTGATTGCCTGAGCCTGTTCATGGTGACAGGTGTTAGATGTTCATCTGCTAATTTCTCATTAGAAACAATGAGGTAAGCTGAGGATGCAGTTTGGTCATTGGAGGCCCTGTCTTGATCTGTTTATAACATATATGGTTATGGTTACCGAAATAGTTTTAAAAATAGTAGATATCTTTTCAGTTTTTAAAAATTTGTCATAGAATTATTTTAAGATATTAAATATTTGTTTTCTCATTGCCAAGAAATATCTACTATCTGTGATCTGTAATTAGGCTCACAGCTTAACATAAAGGACAAATGGTGCTCGCTGAGCTGCATCATAGGCCTTATTGTGGTAAAATGACCGATTTTGTTTTACCAGCTGTGACTTTGGAGACAGGCTGAATGACAAGGAACACATAAAGCTCGACAGATTAAAATATTTCCAGCACACAGCCGTGTGTGTATGATTCAGAATTCAGCAGCAGTTCTTGCTTGATAAGCCTGCTAATGTCTTCATGTTCTAAGGAACGCTGTGCTTCTGTGTGAGGTGTCTTGTACAGGCTCAGTCCTGCCGTCCTCACTGAAGCAAAACTTCCAGTGAAAAACAGCATCAGTGTGACCGTGGAAAGCACTGAATACAAGGGTAGAAAAATGCCTAACAAATAATACATCTGCCTAAGGAAACAGACAATGTATCTCTGTGACTAATTATGGGTTATAGTAAGAACTAAAGGAAAAAAAGACACAAGTAAGTGGGAAATAAATAGTTGATTACTCATCTGTATCAAAATAAGACATTTTGAAAAGACAAGCCAAATTATACCCACTTTTTGCAATAATATTCATATCTACTTCTCACAATTTCCATCACTTATAGTAGAAAATAAGGCTATATTGTCCTTCAGCTTCTTTATACGTGGCAAGAGTAATTGAAAGGTTGCATGCAGAGCATTCTAATTCTATAGGAGAAGAGTAGAATGTTCTGTCATCAAGTTAACAAGAGGTAGCTTTTTAGTTTTTCTATGAATGTGTTCTGAGTGCTGCAGGAAGAGCCAGATGTTGAAATGCAGTGATGTTGGCTGATGCAAGTGTACTGAGTGTGCTGGATTTAATATAGTCTGGAATCCCAAATGGCCCTGGTTTGGTCTTCGAGCTGAAGGGATAAGGCAAGTATTGCTTCTCTGTGGTTTAGTATCTGATAATGTATGGGAGTTGTTTTACCTCTTCTCTTTAATGTGGTATGAATTGCAGATGTCTTAATGGATTTTTAACCTCAAATCGCAAAAGACGTGGTGTGCTCACAAAAAAAGCTTAAAGTGAGTTACCCTTGCATATCTGGATTTTTGTGTTACCTCAGAACTTGAGTTTGAGTCCATACTGCAGAAATCCACCTCTCAAGGTGCCATGGAAGCAATGGTGTTTTCTGCTGTCACCGTGAAACAGTTTGTGGTGTCTTAGGCAAAGTGGAGGTGGGAAGCTGGCCCTCATGCGTCTTTCTGGAATCCTTTATGGACATGATGTTAAAAGAGGGTGAGCGGATGTTGTACTTTGTAGTTAAGTAATGTCTTTCATCAAGGGGAACCAATGTACTTTATAGATACTAATTATTTAAGGATCTGGTCATATTTATCGGCTCAATTTTATAATGGGGTATCTGAAGCATCAATTTAGTGACTCAAGTACAGAGAAGCCTAGTTCTATGATTTTACTACAAAGGCACTAAGAATAACATAGTATCTTGTCAACAAATACAAAAGTACCAGGCTCAAGAAAACCTCTGTAGGGTTACAGATTGCATGTTTGTGTTGATTTGAGACATGGCATGTTCAGCCACCAGTAAGAGAGTAGCTATCAGTGACAGCATAGTGGTTTCATAATTTGCTGGACAAAACATGGTCTGTGTGGTTAAAAACATGACTTACTTCATTGGTCATTAACCCGCACATGACTAAATGTATTTCCTGAATGATAACTGCCCTGCTGGTCTGTTCTTCCATTAAATTCCACCTGTTTCCATCATAACATCTGTAACTAACGCAAGTATTTCTGTGTCTTTTTTCAAAAAGTTCATTGTGACATTATTATTAGAGCCTCCAAACCAAATGCTTTTTGTAAGCACCTTTGTTACCACCATGGAAAGATTTTAAGACCAGTGCCAACAGAAAACATGAAACTACATATTTCATGAAGAGTAACTGAGCTTTTAAAAAGTTAATTACTTTGCAGTGAAATTCAGTATTTCACAGCAAATATTCAGTAAACAGTGCTGGTATCATTCTAAAATGAAATACACTGTATTTCACAGTACAATAAAAGCTGGTCTTAAATTATCAGATAGAGTACTATTCCTGCAAAATAAAGACTAAAAACATATACTAACCCCAGCTGTCGGTTCATGCATGTGGGGTGTGTGGACTGATAACTGTTTTAATTCTAGAGAAAGATTTTTAAAGCTGACCTTTCTTTGACAGAGGTGGGGTTTTTATTTGGGGGGGGGAGGGGGGAAGGCAAGGAAGAAGGGTGAGGGAGAGTGTCATTATTTTGGTTTTGGTTTGAGTTTTATTTGTTTTGTTTTCCTGGGAGTAGCTCTAGAAATACTTTTTTATGTTTTTTTTAAGCTTCTAAAAAATCAGATTCTGTGATGTGCATAAACACCTGAGCCTGGTAAATGGAAGACAACCCTGAAACATTATTGTCAGTGAAAATAACCTAGCATGTATTTTTCCTGATGATAAATTTGATAAGTGTTGCACATCTCAAACATTCTGGATTTCTTCACTTCATGAAGAAAATTGTATTTCCTGAGTCTTCTGTAGCAAAAGAGAAAAGTAATAACATATTCATCTCAGAAAGCATGTCAGTCTGCAGTGCAGTTAGATGATTGCATTTGTTTTGAATAGATACAGATGAACAAAAACGGTCCATCTATTACAAAGCCACATACTCACTGTTTGTTTTATTTTGTTTTACCCATTTTGTTTGGATTTTTGTTAAATGGAACTACACTTTTAATGAATATGCATTAAAAATTCAAGACTACTAAGCAAATCAGCATTAATTTACATTGTTTATGCTGTTTGCCTTTTTGCTTTGTGAGATGTTTCCAAGCAGTGTCATGCTGTGGAAAGTGGCCCTGGTAGAAATGAAGCAATTCATGATACCATCCAGAATATTGTTTCTGTTGTAGAATAAGTCTTATTGTGACTTTTTTTTCTTCCAGTTTACTATTATGTGATTTTTTGCATTGAACCCTCAAATGCAGTGAGACAAATAATTAAGGTTTCGTGTAATAAAACGTAACTTCAGTCTTAAAAAGTTAGAGACTTCAGTACTTAGCAATCTTAGGTTGCAGAAGAAACCTCTGGAAGGTAACATAGTATAATATAGTATGTGATTCATGAACGCTTCATGAAATAGGTTGGTCCACTTAAATTTGAGCCACTTAAAGTTTGGTCCACTTAATATGGCCTATAGGCCTTGTGCTGCATGTTTGTCTAATTTAACTGTAACAGTAACAACCAGAAAGGAAAGTAATTATATGCCAACTAATATGGAACCAATCAGAGTTTAAATGATTATTCCTATGGAAGACCATCTTACTATGTAATGTAAAAATACTGTCTGCTAAATGTAACTTTAAAAATAGCATCTCTGTTTAATAGTTTTAGAGCTCATAGTGTCATCCAAACTGTATACAGATTGAAATCCAGTCTGAAAATCCTACAGTTTTTTGATGGTTTGGTAGTTCTTAAAAAAGTTTTGGTCAGAGTCGGTGATCTGGGGTAAAGGACTAAAGTGGTGTGGTGGCTAGGTTAATATTCCAGTTTCAGTTGGTACTTCCTGAGTTAGACTGAATTGAAAGGGAAATGTTGGGATGAACACTGAGATCTATACTGACTAATATTTTCAAAAGCATTGACAGAAAAGGAGAAGGACATTGAAAGAGGACAACTCTCAGTGAATAAGCAGCAGCAAGAAAAGCCCAACAGGCATCTGAAGGGGACACGTACACCATTTGAGCATCACTTTCCTGATGATCATTTTCTACCTAGTGGAACGAGTACCATCTTGTTGACTGTCAGATAATTCCAGTAAACATTAACATTTTAAACCCCAAAACTTTGTATTTTTTTTTTCAGAAATCCTCCTCCTACTTTGCTACAGCCTGAAAAATGGTGCAGAGGATTCAACCATTTCATTTCACAGTGAGTTTTATTTTCTTGCTAAAACAGCTTATTCAGCAAGACCTGTATGTGTCAGTCTAAAACCAGGATTTGTTTTATGGAGTTGCTTTTCCAGATTTTTAACTTCAGTATCATTTCATAGACTCTAGATCATGCTTCACTTTTTGAAAGTTGTACAGGACAATTTGATCTTCTCATGTGATTCACTTCACAGTTTCTCTGAACTCCTTAGTTCAGGGGTGTCAAACTCATTTTCACCAGGGCCCACATCAGTTTCATGGTTGCCTTCAAAGGGCCGAATGTAATTTTTATACTGTACTAAAATTACATTCGGCCCTATGAAGGCAACTGCATTAGTTGCTTTGCTTCTTGACTTTGATGGACCTGGGACAGGTTTATAAATATACCTGATTTCCTTAATGGTTTTGCAGTGAAATTTTGTGTCAAGGTGAAAAATGGGTCAGTGAAAATGACTGCTGGTCAATTTAAAATAAGAGTTTGGAAGACAAGACAGAAAATAGTTGACTTTTTCCACTCTACTAATACTCCGTAGGTTGTGTACTTGAGCTATGTAATTGCACACCAGATGTATCAAGAGTGTAATCTGTGACCTAGATGGTACCAACTTTCTGGATGCTGCTGTCACTGAGCTAAAATATGCTTTTGGTTTATTTTTTTCTTTTTACAGTGAAACTAAGAAACCACAATTTAGTATTTGCTAGCATTATATTAAAAAAATCTTAGAGCAATTTTTAGGGTTCTTTAGGATTTCATTGTGACCTATTGCAGCCTAAACTATGTCACATGGAAAATAATATTATCGAAGCTTTGGGAAGTTTACATTGCTCAAATAAGCAAATACTTTGAACACCACATTACTGCAACATAACTCAGAATCTCTTCCAGTGTAGGCAGTAGAAGTACATTCCTGTAGAGCAAATTGACCTAAATTCTTTTTCTCCATAATGCATGTCCTTGTTTACACAGCAGTGTACATGCGATCTATGGTGAGCCAGTGTTCAGTTACAAAAGTCACAGGGTAGTGGATTAATTCTATTCTATTATAGACAAACATTGTATTGCAGTATTTGTGGACTGTAGCCTGTATTCTAGGGAACTCTTGCACTGACGGGTTATATTCCGCTTGTGCTTTAGAGAGTTAGTCGACCTGCTAAGGTTGCATTCCTTTCTCAGAAATGTTGTGTATTAACCTTCAGCATTGTTATACTGTTGTGTTTTTTTTTTTCTTGGTACATTCCTTTTTAGAAATCCCTGCTCAGCTTGAGAACAGTACAAAAAAATAAGTTTAACATTTCTTAACATTTGTTCCGTCCTTTAGGTCAGCATGCACTGTTCATAAAAGAAGTCAGATGTTAGTACTTTATAGCTATGCTTATTTTTAATCTTGTCCTTTGGGTTTTTGATACCTTCAAATTGTATATTTAAAATTACATTGATTTTTTTAAAATTACTTTTGCTTAGTTACTTCTTCTCACCAGCAACATCTGCAGGTTCTCAGATTTTGAGGGTTTTTAATTTTTACAGTAATACACACAATGAAATAAGAAGGTATGCTCAAATGCAGTCTCTTAACATAGAGAAATACGATGGTTGTAATAAATATGCTGGTATTATAACTACCTTTAAAAAAACACTGAAATTGAATTCTCTGTGACATTGCTTCATTCTGAGATGTGTTAGTAAAGTTGTTATGATGCAGAGGTTACAAGATGCTTTTGTGGAGGCTTGGATTTACATTAGTGGTTTTTCTAGAAAAAAATTAAATAATCAAACATTGGATCATACAGCTGCAAACCTTTTAGCCATTACTGATAATTGGGTCATTTATATGCATTAGTTATGCATTTGTTGCTGCCCACCTTCTGACAGCTTAGTTATGATAAATGAAAAGCAGTGATTGTATAAATTCCATACTGCCTTTTATCCATATGTTAGGACCTTGCCTGATGTTTCTGTCACCCTTGTGATGAGTGGTTAGCTTTCGAATAATTTCATTATCTACCTCCTTCCTGATGGCTAACGTCATTTGCATAACAAGCTTATCTGGTTCAAGTTGCGGGCCAGACCTGTGTACTGTCAAAAACCAAGCACGCAGCTTTGGCTAAGCATACTTTTTACTTTAGTTCTGTTTACACAATTTTATTTACACCGCGATTGCCAAACCTGGTCAGTTGTAGTGTAGCTTTTTTCACTTCCCATTTTCATCCCTTGAAATGCCACTGTCTCAAGAGGCATCTTTGTTATAGGTGTTCCCTCATATATTATAGTGATTTACAATGTGCCTGAGCTGGGAGTTTCAATGTACTTCTGTAGGTAAGTCTTTACACTGTTAAAATAGCAATCACATCTTTTTCAGAAATGGAGTCTGTATTTTTAGCTATGATTCTGCTGCCCCAAGAGATGTGATTTCACAGCAGCATTTGAAGTCGGATGCAACATTTACAAAATCTGAATGGAGAGAAGGTCAAGATCATTCTTAGCTTGGTTATTTTATGTTTCTATTCCCAGCATTGTTGACCTTGACTTGAGATGAAGACGGTAATGTGTTGTCCACATAAGTATTTTTACAATCTGAGTTAGATATTTCGTTTTGAAAAAATACAGATGACATAATTTCAGCCAAGTCTTTTCTGACAGCAGCCCAGTACTTGTTATCCACTGAGATACATGCAGCACCTATATGCTTTTAAAAGGTCAATACGATTCTAGTTATGCCTGTTTATCTGTGCTACTGTACTAGTCCATGAAGAACTTGGCTGCTTCACTCATAAAGTGAGAAAGGATTGATTATCTGTTTATTTTATCTACATGTTAATAGGGTTTACCGTTCCTGTAAGACATGTAAACAACCATATCACTTCTTGGAGGACTGTCTCCTAAAAAGAATATCCTTTTAACCTATGTTTGTTTCTGTGTTGAAATGTATCAGTTTTGAAGAGTTCACTCCATTCATTGTCCATGAATGTTTATGAAGCTTTTTTTTTTGATAGCTACAGCATCAATTACATCGCTGTCTTAAGATAACAATTTGTGTCCACTACCATTTTAGACATGAAGTGCTTCAGAATTCATTCATAAAATAATACAGGCTATATGCTAAATAAAAGAACTCTGTTGACTGGAATTACCTCACATGCCGCAAATAATTTTCTTGGCAGTTTAAACCTTGACTGATCTCTAGGGGTAGACAGAAAAGTTAATATGTTCTTGCAGCAGAAAGATACAATAACCTTTATTTACATTATATGACAAAATGGTAATTTTAATTAAAATGAGCAACGGTATCTCCAGGGACAGACATTCCCCTTTTAAATTTATTTAACCAATGATTAGCTATTATGATTCTTTGAATTAATTAGTCATTCTTGAGCTGGGAGGAATTAAAGAATTAAGAAATTCTGGAAATACTAAAGTCAAAATGTGAAATTACAGGATTTATGATCACATTTATCATGAGAATGTAACTTTTACTTTAGAAATGACATTGCAAATGCGATACAAATATCATTTTTAGTCTTGATAAACTATTTTTTTGCCTCAATTTAAATACAAACTCTCAAGCTGGATTTCATATTGATGAGTCTACATCCAAAGTTATTTAATTAGTAGTCCATCTAGATTATATAAGCTTTAATTGCTCCATTTAGATTTAACTTTTCTGAATGGAGATCAAATTTTTTCACAATTTAAGCAATTGTTTGGTGACATTCTGTTCATATTACACATTACATTTCTGTCACTAAGAACATGATATGTGCTTGATATAACTCATTAATTTCAGTCTTTAAGAAGACAAAGAGGATTGCAAATGTCAGAAAGATACAGATTGCGATGTGTAAGGTTACCGCCAAATCTGTACATTTTTGCATTTTATTCATTGATGTAGACTCTGAGAATCTGTCTACAGATGAATTTGAAATACTAAATTGTCATATCTAACAAAAGATCTCCACCACATTTTAGTATTGCATGAGACATTTTTATACAGATGAATGGGCATATATGATGGATACTATTATATTCAGCTTTCTAGTGAGCAGTTGTAGTAAAAACCTGCAGTTTTATGTAGACATGAGAAACTTCCACGCAGGTTTGAAGTCTTGACCCTGTAAAGAATTGTGCTAGATCTCACAAATGCCATAGTTATCAAGATCTTTCATTCAGTGAAGTATACTGCTGAGTTCCTTACCATCAGCAAAAGCATTCATTCAAACTTTGGTTCCCATGGTTTGTGGGTTTCTTGGCTTGCTATTCTCAGTTGTAAACACAGTACTAAGTACAGCGTAATGAGAAAGATATGTACCCATGGTGGAGTGACAAGTCTGTTTGGGAAACAGCAATTCTAGGAATAGTATACTGCATAGAGAGTCTAGTATCAGAGAGAGCATGTGAAATAACTGTCTGATGAGACAGTTTCCTTACGCTCCTAATAAGTGGCAGTATTGCAGTTTCTCAAGTAGTCTTCACCCAACCAGTGGGCAACAGGGGAGGGAAATTGCAGCTGGGATTTGGGGCGATATAAGCAGAGACTTTTTCCCTGTTATGTGTGCCTACCTCTAGGTAGAACAACCGATCTTGCAAAATCATTATCAAAATAGGCTTTGCTGAGAGATCCTGCCTGGGCCTATTATGTTGGCAAGATGATTGTTCCCTACACTGAATCAAAAACACAGGATCATACCTGTTACTAGGAAGAAAAATAACTCTATCCCAGCCAAAACCAGGACAGTATTCAAGGGAGAACGTTTGGTACAAATGTGAAACATACGGTTTCTAATGAAAAGCTTCAATTGTAAACGGTCCTGAAGGCTCTTTGAGTTCCTGGTTCTTCAGGGACAGGCCAAAGAAACAGAGCAGACCCATTCCTGTTAGAACTCTAGAAGCACTCCAATTTAATAATATAATAAATAAATGTATTTGGTGTTTTTGAGATGCTTCCTAGAATTGCTCTCACTGTATTTCTGTTGTCTCTGGTAAAATCCTAAGGGTTTCAACATGAGCAAATCTGACCCATTCTAAGAGCTGCAAGAGGTGCAACTCTATAGGGTTTCCATTGTTTGTTCTCTAAACCATGTGTATGAGCCAGAATAAATTGATGTGTCTGCTAAGCCCAAAGGAGGCAGGGAAACCTGTTGTAATTGTTGAAGCTTTAGGAGAGGTAAAGCTACTTACTACACCTAATTTTACAGTTTCAGTGTGAGTGAACCTTTGGTAGGCTTCACATCTGTGCTCTAAATTGCACTATATGGTGCTTGATGTTAAATATTAAACTGCAAGAAGATTTGTTGAGAAAACAAGTGCTGGTGACATTTTGGTATTAGAGTATTTCTCTCATTGTTAGAGAATATTAGTTAATTTAGAGCATTTGCTAACAAAAGGCAGATCAATAAAGATATAAATGTGTTCTGACCATCAGAATTTATATTATGCACGTGATGATTGAGTACTTTGTCATAAATTCGGTCTTTCATCCTGATATCTGATTGTAGCAGAAGGAACAGTCAAATCCTTGTTATTTATCATGGGATGCTGGTTCAAGACAGGAGGCCTATTTAGCCTATATACATACCCTTTGTGCTCAGTGTTTGCTTTCTCCAAAGGGACAGCTATATATGGTACTGAAGATAAGGTTATTTGTGTCCTATATGTCCTATTGAATTAGGACTGAAAACAGAAATGCTGCTGGCAAAGCTGTCACAGCTTTTTAGTCCGTTTTTGCAAACGAGTGACCTGCAGCAGCGGGGGATGGGCAGGCCTGGGAATGGGAAGCAGGGAGGCTTCAGGGAAGCAGGCACATCCCAGCATCATTATTACAAACATAATTAATGAAATGTCTTTTCTTCTCCACCTCCATGCTGCCCGTCACTGACCAGTGTCTGCCACAGCTATGTGTGGTACAGAGCTGGGAGGAGCAGTCAGAGTGACAGATAGGAACAAGGCATTTAAATGTAATTAAAGTATTAACGAATAGTTAACTAATCTCAGAGACTGTTATTTTCCTTGACTGGAATGTTTCCAGCCTAATGTACCTGGCCTAGATGATCTTGCTTGTCAGTGTCTGTCCTTCTATTTCTCTAAGCAGGGAGGTCAGTGTGGTTGGGATCATGCTCTTGATTTCATTAACCTTCCATTGTGAAATAACCTGCTGTTGGAAATAGCTGGGAAGGCATGGGGAATAAAAAATAAAAGTCTCAGAACCTAGTGACCTCCTTCTACCTGCTTAGGGAGACGATCAAGAGAATATGACCTTACTCTTTCTCCTCTCCCTCTGGGAAATCTCCATTCTAGATCCCCAGCTGAGCCAGCTCTACCTTTTTTTCTGGGATTGGGAGGAGAGGATCTCAGCACCTGAAGTCCTGTTAAAGACCCTGGAAATCTCCTCTATTCCAATAGGAGACTCCTGGAAAGATTTCTCACTGGTAGGCAGCAGGTACTTGTGCAAGCAGTGAAGTATTTGGAGGGCAAGGGAGGGTGGTGTAGGGCTGTGCGAGGAGGAGCAAGTGATGGGAAGAGCATTCTGATGGGCCAGGGAGTGACTGAGAGATAGGGACCAGTGGAGTATCAATGAGAGGACTTTATCGAACCATTTGTTGAACAGATCAGAGACTTTATATCTCTCTTGCCCAGAGGTTGTGGTGAGGATTCCCCAGCTCTAAGAGTCTGATATACCGTTATAATTTCTTCCAATTAATAATCTATGCATCTTTTGTGCATGTAGATGATAAACAGTGACTAGTTGTCTGGTTGGATATTTGGTTTATGAGACAAAATAAGTTCCAGCAATCCACTGCCAGCAGATGAGAAATCATCAGACAATGCAGCCTTCACAAAATGTAATAATAGAACAAAAGAAAATACTGGAGATAAATCATAATGTAACTAAGCTATAAGGGGTGGAACTGCTTAGTTTCTTTATTTTTAAAGAAAGTACTTGTGGCCAAAGAGATCATAATAGATCTGATGAAAGAGAATTTTTGAAAGAAATAACTGCTGCTGCCCTACTTAGAACCGGCTGCAATAATGAATGATGTTAGTAATTGTATTCTATTTCTGAACACATAGGAGACTTAGACAACCATTGCAGTTCTTATGAAATCTATTTCTTTCCATTTATTCACTAGTAAATATTAGCTCATGGATGCTGATAAATAGCTCCCCTTTTCAATCATCTGATTTGCTGAGTGCAAAAAGGCAGTTTACATTATTGAGGTGTAGCAATTCCAACAATGTTATCGCCCAAGTGCAAGCAGCCAGTGAATTTTTAGAGGCTCCCTCAGACAGTCCTGTGTGTATGGGAGTCTGCTCTGATCCCCTGCTAATAAATGCTTCATCTTTGCCTGTAATTGTGGCAGAATGGAAATGGTGCTTAGCAGCCTGGCTGAGAGATTGCAGCAAATGGCTGCAACCTATTTTTAATGTAGTGACACTAATGAATTCTGAGAATTAATTTTCAGCTAAGAAAGCAGGATGGAAGATACTAGAATTTCAAAGTAGGTGATGGATTGACTTTTATCAAGGCGAACATGTACAATGTATGTTTCCTTTTTGATTTCTACCTAGCCTTCATATTATTTTAGGTCCATAAAACAGCAGTCCAAATATGATCATATTTTCATCGTACCTTATATGAAACCCAACTTGTAGTAGATTTGCTAGTCAATTTGCTCAATGCAAGGAAGTCTCACCACTTTTTTTTTTTTTAATTTTCATGGGTCAAACAAATTGTCTTAATTTGCAGACACATCACATTTGTTGTTTTTTTATGTAATTGCAGCATGGTTGATGTTTGACAGTGCCTAAGCCAACTGCCCAAATTGGTCTTAAATGAATGCTCAGGTGAGGACCTGAATATATTTTAGTTTTCTCCTTTTCTCAGAAGCAAATCCTTCAGTGAAATGACTTCTTAATATTGTTTTTTACTTGCACAATGTACACATTCATTACTGTTGGCTGCATTGAATAAGAATATTTTCTGATAAGTGACATTATAAAAGCTGTTTTGTTACAGTACTCTTCTTCTTTCAAATGTTAATATTACTGGATTTTTGTGTATTACTTATTGATTTCTTTTTTTCCTGGCCTTTACATAGAATACATCTCCTGACTGAATGTACTGACAACTTTGGATGCAGGCACTCATATGATTTAACTTTTTCACACATTATACTTCTATTTCAGGGTGCAGCTCAGCAGAAAACTCTGTGATAATGCTCACCTTTATGCAGGCTTTAGCACTGTAAGAGCTGATATTCTATATTAAATGATTTTTTTTTCGAAGAGCAGTATAGCATCAATACTGCTTCCAGTGTAGGAGACAATAGTGCGGTGACACTGTCAGTCCGATACATCATTTTTCACTAGCACAGAGGTGGTGGCCCAGTAATTGTTGTTTTACAGGTAATGTTGACTAAGAACAGCAGCAGCACCCATTCAGTGTGGCACTAAAAGCAACAGAGTTGAAATGACAGTGTGTAGAAGCAGAGCATGTAAATATCCCTCAGAATATCAACGGGTCTTGTCTACATAGAGAGGAATTAGGACAAAGGGATATGCCCCAAGAAGAGAAACATAAGGACTGTCCTTTCAGAGTCCCGTGACAGCTCTCTATCCTGCACTGTCTCAGCAGGCCTGGTGACACCAAATTGGCACTGTCTGAGTACAAACTGTGCCCACAGTACCTGCTGGGACTAGGCTGCAAGCCAGCTACTGGCACTTGATATTTAATAAGCAGTCATTTCTAGTAATTTCTTCTGTGCTGTGCCAGAGCAAAGGGAGAATGTATATGCTGTACACGCTTTTATTTCCTATGGCCTGCCTGGTTTTTTTGCTACTGCATTCCTAATATGGTGGGAACTTATCATTTAACTTGATGGACGAGACTCACGTTATCCTGTCAGTTTCTTCCCTGAACTGGAGTAGAAGTACTCACACAAGAAGTTACAGACATGAATAAGCAGTTGTCCCCCATCCTGAAACAGCTGTTGGTTCCTAGTCCTCTGCTTTGTTGTGGCATCTCACTAACCCTCTGAAAGGACTCTGTTCTTTTATATAGGCAGGAGCTTGGCACAATGGGAGGTGTGCACTGTCTGAGCTTGGGACAGAGATTTTGATTGCAGAATCATGTGTATGTGTCATGTGTCGTTAGCTTAGTCATCTTATGAATTCATTAAGTTCTACTTGTGTTTCGAGTGAAATCCTAAGTGGCCACAGATTGCAACAATATCCTACTACCAGGGAATGAAGGCTGCATATAGATGAAACAATACATAAACTTTGATAGCTGCAAAGCAGAAGAGTAGCATGCATGCAGAGTGAATAGTCACTGGGGAACTGGCAGGAGTATACAACAGAAACAAAGGTAATCCTAAAGTGATCTTCAAGACTGCCTCCCTGAGAGAACTTACCTGGGCTCAAAACACCTGCTGAACCTGAAAAGATGGCATTTCAGGCACATAATAGAGAAACTATGAACTTTTTCCATAAAATGTTTTCCTCCTGTCTCTTCTTGTTGGGCTTCCTTAATGACTGCAGCATCCTGGACATTTGGATGTTTCACCTAGGGGTCATCTATATAGAAAAATTTCTCTTGCAGCTTCTGCATCTTGTCCATAGAGTGTCTTTGGAGATGCATTGTTCCAGAGCTCGGAATAGAGTTCATATTAATAATTGCATAGCACTAGGTAAAATATTTGTCTGTTCTTCACAGTTCTGATAAATACAATATATTCTGTTTGGAACTGTGCAATTTCTTGAAGACAATCCATTTAAACTCTAATGTTGTTGTTATCTAAAAAGTAACTGCTGTGACATTACAGCCTGTTGCAATAGGACAAGGGGTAATGGTTTTAAACTACAAGACAGTAGATTCAGACCAGATATAAGGAAGAAATTTTTACAATGAGGACAGTGAAACACTGGCACAGATTGCCCAGATGTGCAGTAGATGCCTCATCCCTGGAGATGCTCATGATCAAGCTGGACGGGGCTCTGAGCAACCTGATCTAGTTGACGATGTCCGTGCTCATTGCAGGGGGGCTGGACTGGATGAGCTTTGAAGGTCCCTTCCATTCCAAACTATTCTATAATTCTATGACATAGCTTCATTTGGATTCAGTTATGTTACTGAAAACATCCTCATGTAATCAAATTTAGCAGGAAAATGTATATATTAGCATATTATAAAATATAAATATTATAAACCTGTAATTATTGTTAGAATGGTAAAAATAACATGAGTGCATGAGCTTTTCAGACTGAAATCTCCACTTCGGATACTTTGCATCAATCTGTGATTTTGTACACTGCACAGTTCTTGTTGGTTTGTGGTGGGTTTGTATTTTGTTTTTCCCTCTACCTTCCTGATTAATGTTATCTTTCTTTTCAAATGCTTTTTTCCTTTTTCTCAGGAAACATATAAATTTAACCAGGATTGACATGGACCATATTGTCTGTGTGGGTGTATTGACTTTTAAAAAACATGGATCACAAAAGGAGATATGTAGGGGGAGTGAGTTGTCAGAACCTGTTGAAGGCTAATGATGGATCTCTTCATGGGGGGGAATGACTGGTATTTATAGCCTTGCACTCAGAGGGATGGAGATAAAGCAGGGTCTGTCACTTCAGTCTTTCTATCAGGAGGCTGCAGTTCTAGCCTATATCAAAAATCAGCAAAATAGTTATAAAACTGATAGCACATTTTACAGACTGTCTTTTCTGGACTGGATGTACGAAGAAGAGGTTGGGAACGTAAAGTATTAAAGTTATGTTGAAAAATATTTCAGGATCATTTTAAGTCCAGGCTTCAGTAAAGTATTTGAGGTGAGGCTAATCTTTAATCATTTGCTGATCTGTTTGGTAGTATTTTAAATCAATTAATCTGTATGCCTTTTTTTTTATATGTTGTTTAAATTGTGCAGGTTGTTATTGATACTGCTAGAATATAAACTATTCTAAAAGGTATTAAAATTTCATTGAACTTCTGGTGAAAAACATAATCTTTATTTGTGATATTTGGCCCTATTAAGGAAGTACTTTAGGTACTTTAGTACTTTAATATCAGCAAATACCAGATGTAATTGTGAAATATGTAACATGAATGAATCTCATCAAATAAACTCATCGTGGGCTATAATTTGCTGCAAGGGTGCTAGAAGGGAGATATTATTTCAATATTTTTTGAGCAAGATGAACAGAATAGTATAAAGAATTACAAGGTACTTTAAAGCGATCTAGTCCTGTTAGATCATTATTCTATTTGGACTGCATTATTTCAACTTTATTGTACAGAAAATAAATCAACTTTAATCATGGCTTCTTCAATTTTAAATCTTGATTATATAAATCAGTCTGATACTTTATTTTATACTAATTTAATACGATGTATCTCTTTACTCATTACTAGGTCACCTGTTCCTGTCACAGACAGAACTTTGGTACCATGGCTAGCATGTAATTCTGATTCATTCATTTCTCTTCCAGTCTGAATTATGTAGGCTTGCAGAATTTTCTGTGATTCTTATGCTAATGCTTATCATTGCAGTATAGAAGATCTACCTGAAACACTCATTTTAAAAACAAATCAAAGAATCTCTGTATCAATTTGTTCTGACTAGTGTTGTATCATAAGTTTCGCTTGTGTTTTTTATTAGGCTATATCCCGCAGTTCAAAACTCTCATTGGGGAATAGGTAGAAAATTAAAGTGAATTAAGTATTGTCTGTTCATCTTGGGTTATGTTTAATGTATATTTAACTGTACAGCACTTAAAAAATATGATGCTGTTTTTTCATAGTAAGCCAGTTACAGTTAAAAAGAGATATTAAATAAGCTCAAATTCATAGCCTTTATACTAGTATACTTGTAGAGTGTATTCTTTTAGTTAAATATTTTATGCTAGTTGTATTCCAGTGTAGAGGAAAAGTCTTGTTATATACTGAGGAACTCAAATTTGTGGAAAAAGAAACTACTGTACAATAACAGCCGCACAGTAAGCCAACTCAAATCATGCTGAAACCATTGCCTGAGATCACTATTTCTCTGTCACAGGTGTCTTATCAAGGATTTTGAGAAGCGTCCTTCAGTCACCCACCTTTTGGAGCATCCGTTTATTAAGCAAGTACATGGTAAAGATATGGCTCTGCAAAAACAGCTTGCTGAGCTCATCCGAGAACAGCAGCAGCTGGGCTCCATAGCCAAAACCAGGTACTGTACAACAGAGATGCTGTAACCCTCCTTCCCCACACTAATCCCAGAAGCACAGTTTGAGACTTCAGATGCACACATTGACTAGCAATATTATCAGGAATAAGTACTGCATGCCATGTGAATGCAAGAGGTGTATTTTCTCATTGATACTTTTTAAAGGTAATTTGATCTGCCATAATGCGACTTTCTCCTTAGCCTTCTTTCTCACACTGAACTCTGTTCCATAGGTATTCACTTTTGGCTCAGTCACAGAGATGCTAAGAATTCCAGAATGTTCCAGTTTGTGAAAATACATATTGGTGTGATTAAAAATTATATCGTATTTTGGTAGTCTGGCTTTAAAAATACAACTATGAACAAAGTGAGTACTTGAAAAAGTTAAGAACAGAACCCTTTAAAGTTTGCCGTTTGGTGAGATACTAAGAAGGCTATTCAATACTTAAAGTAATTGTTTTTCTGTAGGTTAATAGTAACTTCTATTTTTCATTCAACCTAGCAATTAATTTAAAAATGTGCTTAAAGAGCAATGAATGTTTATCAGTGGCAGTGGGATTTTCTACTTTCGAGGCTGCTTGTAAATATGCCTTAGCTTTCTTGTTGTCCAGAGGGTGGCAGAATTTCACTGTTTCAGAAGAGAATTAAATGCAAATGAACACACCTTCCGAACCTCAGCAATGATTTTGTAATGTGAAATTTGTCTAGAGTGAGATAAGCTCTGCTCCATTATTATAAACAAACGCCTACTAATGTTGATGAAGAAAATTAAATGTCATGATTCATAAGTCATAAACATGTATATAGTTGCATGCTGTAAGACTCCGTAGCTTAAATGCTGAAGGCCAAACAAAAATGTACACATTAAAATACAGGAATAGCCGTAATATAGTTTCAAGGTGAAACTGACTTCTGTTGAGGCTCTTTATTTATTATTATTTTCTGGAAAAATATACCAGGAACTGTTTGCTGTGGGTGAGGGAGCTATGCCACTGTTACAGTAGAAGTTTCTGCTTTATCTGTCCTCCTAAGGAGACCTCCCCATGTAACACCTCCCAGATTAGATTGCCTGCAGCTGTGGGTTGGCTGGCCCAAAAGGTATCTGAGTTTTCCCAGCTTTTGGCCAAACAGAAGATAGAGTGGAATGATCCTTGTGCTAAGAAGAGTTCTGAAATGGATTCTTTATGGTATTCCAGTACATTCTTCTGGGATCTATCTCCATAATGTGAAGCGAGAAGGAATCAAGACCAAGACAGCATTTCTTTCCTTAAGCTTTTGCATATATCAACTGGGAGTGCTGTGACAGTAAAACTTCTGCACCTTTTGCTTACGTGTGACTGGAATGTAGGAAGGATTTTACTTCCCAGCACCCCTAGCATGAGTCAGTGCTCACCTAATGGAATTTAACCCTTCGTCTGCGCTGTCACCATATAACCCATCTTAAATATTGTTTGCCAAGGGTGGTTATTTTCAACTTGTGTGCAGTAGCACCTGCAGATTGCGGTGGTGAATAGGACTCTATAGCAGTGGGGTTTGTCCTAATCTTATTCTCCCTACCAGTCTAACGTCTATTATTGTCCTTGATGCCCCCAAATTTACTTGGCCAACTAGTCCCAGGTTCCCTATCCTAGGTCATTATCTGACCCCTCTTTCCCATTAATCTCTATTCACTGTTCATTCTGTTTATCCTTAAGGCTTCATTCTCCTGTTAGTCAGGTTCTTGTGTCTTCTTCCTCTACCAGTCCAATAGCTTCTGTTTCTAGTCTCCATCTTCTCCAGCAAATCCTAGTCCAGGTTCTTCTATTTTTACAGCCATTTCTCTGTTCCTGACAATGTAGCTTGCGGTTCTCTTGTTCTTTCTCATCACTGAATTCACTCCCTCAGCTCTGTTATACTTTCTCCTCTACTCTTAAAGTTCTACTATCAGCAGACCCCTTGCATCCACCTTTTTCTTCACTGGACTCTCAATTTGCCTTTAGCCATACCTCTGAATTAGATGGCTTCTTCCTCTGCTGGTGAACAGTAATAGGGGAGACATGATTAGGCTGCTGTAGAAATAGTCATCTTTACCTTCACTTTGAAGCCAATGGACCTAACTGCTATTCAAGAATACTTTTCTGGTGGTTGTAGCCTTATACTATGGTATCCTTATTTGGTTTTGGAGCACCAGCCCACTTTGATCGGGTCTGAGAGCTTGCACAGTAAGGACAAAAATTTAGTCATCTTTTACCATTGAAATCTACAACATATTGTTTCAAAGGTTTGAAACTTGATCAAATTGGTATAAACTTTAATGAGATTGCAAAAGCATATCCCTGCAAAATATCAAGTCTGTGGGCCAGACAGTTAGTATTGGACTACAAACATAAGATTATTACAAGAGAACCAACCACCAGGAGCATCTAATTATAGTTTTCCCCAGAGGCATAAACATAGTCTCATAATAGTAAAGAGCTTGGCTCTGAAATAGGGGATGGTAACCCTAGGAAGATTGGTACCAATTAAAAGCCTTTAAAAACTCTGTAATGCTTTTATAAAATGATTTTCAATACAGAATCTGACATGCAGAAGAATACATGAACAGATGATACTGTAAAAAAATTACTGGTATTCATTTGTGGTGATCTGTAGAAGTCATCTGAATGTGTAGTCACCGCTTCAAAGTAAATAGGCCAATTAAAGCCCATGTTGAGTAAAACCTTCCTGTTATATTGTTGTACATATGTGCATGCGTTTTCTGTTTATTGATGTGCCCATGACAGGCACAATGAAATGTGCATTAATTCCCTGGTGTTCAGAGATAAAGAAAAGTAGATACCATTTTTTCGGAGTACAGCAACACTACAGATCCATCATTGAAAAGAGGAGTGAAAGAAAATGTTCTCCCATTTGTATTGCCATAGGACTCTCAGAGCAGAGTCTGAAACTGGCAAATCATCAGGATGTTGGTGTTAACAGCACTTCTACTGGAAGGGAACCCAGGGGGTCACTGGTGATGAAAACTGATCAGGAGGCATCTGGGTTTTGTCTCATTTGAAAGTCTTCTAGCATCAATGCTTTGCATTTGCATCTTTTCAGTCTTTACTGACTTGATAGGTTTTTCTTTCCAATTGAGCCATGCCAGTTTTGCCTGTTTTGGGAGATCACTTAAGGTGATACTGCCTAAGAGCAAGCCTGCAGACTAGAAATTCAGGACTACTGATTTAGAGATAGTTGTCTTGCTGTATTTCAGGCATAAGTTCTTCAAGACAGAGAGTCATGCAATTGCATGTCAATAAAGTACCAAGAATGTTTAGGCACCCTCTGAATTATAATACAAAAACATGGTAGAGGTTTGTCTTTTGTTTCTCATTCTCTCTCTGAGTTACTGTATAGCCTCTGTTACACCACACTCAGTATTTCTCTGTTCCTCCACTTATGAAATGGCTATTAATAGCTTTACTTAATACATTATACCTATGAAAAATAAATAGCAGTTTGTCTGAGGCAAGAACTTTTTCACTTGTTCTCTAAAGCAGCACTATGCCTTTGGTTGCTATAAACCTGTTAACAAAGAGAAACGTGCATAATGCCTGAATCTCTAGCCATTTTTTCTTCCATTCTTTCTGCCCTAGAGTCTGAGAAGACTCTAAGTAAAGATACATTACATATTATGGATATTGTCGATTCTCACTTAACAGTAAACATTTGCTCTGTTTGTGTAGATTATATCCTTCATAGAATCTTTTGTTTGGAAAAGACCTGTAAGATCATTGAGTCCAATTGTTAAATAGTGTTTGAATGTGATTACAAGATTACAAGAGAGAGCTGCTTGCTTTCCAAATATGCCCTTTGATTTCTTGAACCCATTGGTGTGGTCAGTTGCTTTTTTGATTCATAGTACAAGAGATTGCAACATCCAGGCTGACTGCCAGCCTGCTGAAGGAAGAAGTCAGACCGCATTTAGTCTGTATCCTAGTACTCCTAAATGTTAAATGACTCTTTACACTGTCTACATTGGCTAAATGTACTGCAAAAAGTGGACATGTTCCCTGGAGTTTGTTTATAAGCATCAAATATTATCACTGTTTTTTTTGTCCTTGGGTTTTGTTCCATAAAAAATCCCCAAAATAAAATATTTTTGTGACCTGTCAGTAGAAGTAATGGAAAACTGGAGGATTTTTAATGTTTAACTGAAAGTTTGGAAAGTATTGACTATCGTCAAAGTGAATGAAATGAAAATGGTCTGGGTTTTTTCTCTCTTTGAAGGTACAACAATCAAGAGATTTTCTAGTTATGAACGATCTTAAAATAATGGGTTTCTCTATCCAGCATAGCGTGCAGGATAAAATCTAAAAAAGCAAAGTCACAACAGCATGCGAGATGGAGAAATTCAAATGTAGCAGCAGATCTGTCAACTGCCTTTTGGCTGTGGTGGAGGAGCAGAACATCAAGGAGGAAAATATATGATTAAAAGCTAAGAATTGGAAATGGGGAAGAAGAGTCTTCGTCAAATGCATTCTAAAAATTCTGCCCTTGGTAATATTCTTATAAGCTGTCTTTCAAAATTTTAGATACTGTGGGTCTATGTGTGGCATTTTACTGTTCTTTAGGGGGAGTTAATGTGGAGCAGCTATATGAAATACAGTAGGTAAGTCTATAATAATTTTAAGATAACAAAAATATTTCATAATCACCCGTTGCCATCTACATTTATTTTGTTAGCCCTTTCTTCAAATGTCACAGTAGCTGACATTGAGCAAAACCATGGTCTTCTATATTTCCTCAAGTGATTAATTAATTCCTGGCCTGAAAATTCTATAGTTGATTTGATATTTGAGAGCTAATGTTGATCAAGTATCAAATGGTTTTAGTTATATGGTTCAAAGTGGCAGTTTCCCAGTTATCAGCAGCTTCGAAGAGGCCAACTCCAAACATGACTCGTTCTTCTCTTGGATGTTTTCCTACAGTCTGGGTAGCTCAAGTTCCTATCTATAAATAGGTTTCTTCATAGGAATCAGCCAGAGGAGTTCTTTTACCAACGTCCTGTTTCAGTTTTTAAAAGAGTGAAAGAACTTCAGCATTTGCGTAGATAAGGTTTTAAGCAAGTTTACCGTAGACAGTAGAGAGTTCAGGGTTTACTGTTTTGGGTCGCGCTGGGTAAGTGTGCTACTGCTGGTCACCATTCAGAAGTTTGTTTCTGTAATGGGGAACAGACAGTTATGAAACCTTGCATTTTGAAAAATAAAATGCAAATCTGTACATCAGGAAGAATCAAACTTGAAGAAGCCTGGGGGGAAACAAAAAATAATAAATAAAAGCTAAGAGTCTACTAGTTTGAGAAGGGCAGGCCTATTCAGGCTACCTTGTCAGATATTAGGATGAGACTAAGGTGGCTTGGCAGCTTCCCCCTTCTTATTAGCCAGCTGGATTTACAGCAGCAGTCCATCCAAGGAAGTAATTCTTACAACCAGATATCTAGCTTCTCTGCCAGCTCTCATTTAGTTTTGAAAGCAATTAACTGCAAGGAACTTGATTGCATCCAGCCAGTAATTTCCTTTGGACTCTGAGATAATATGAGAAACAGAGCTAGAAATAGTCTTCTGATGCTAAACACAATATAATTTAATGCAATTTTTCTAGCCTTCATCTATATGAATATTACACAACTGGTTAAAACCTTTTTTTTTTCTTTTTTAAATCACAAAGCTACTGTTGTCCCCAAAAGTGATCCTTGGTCTTATTATACTGTATGTCTTTTTACTGGAGGTTGTGCAGATTTCTGTTATAGCTGCAGTGTTTATATTGTAATTAAGGCTCTGTCAGTGTTTCTATTATGACCTTGCTCCAACAAATTAGTCCAGGCTGAAACTGGAGGTACAGGAGCAAAACTCACTCTTTGCAAGGCACAGGGAATAGGCTGTTTCTCTGTGTGGCAGTAGGACATTCTCCATTCTTTTTTCTTTCTCATTGTGTTGAGTATTTTTCTTGTAAATGTCAGTTTAGGTTCAATTCATTTTGAAATTGACAATAATGTAATGAATAACAAGTACAGAAACAGTTTTTCTATGTGAGTCCTAGAAAAAAAACAGTCAAATGTAAGTGCTTAACTGCACAAAGAGGCCAAGGTAAAGGCACTCAAAAATGTTTGGGCTGGAGGGGAGAGAGGAAGCTTCCCAATGAACATAAAAGTGTTTGGTCTATGCTGCTTTCTTCCTCAGGCTGAACCTGCCAGCAAGATGACTTTTCTATCTAGAGGTCTATGTTGTCCATCTAGCTTGTCCTTCCTCATCATCAGCTGGATAGCGAGCTGATAGGAGCTTACAGTTACGTACAATGTGCTTATATTACTATGGCTGGTGTCCAGTACAAAAAGCGGTGATTTTCTTTCAAACTATCTTTTCCCCACAAGTAGAACAAATGAATGCTTCCCATTCTCTTCATGAAACTGTTCTCCTAAGGGAGAAATGCTCCTCCAAAATCAAAGAAACCTCTGACCTTTCCAGCTAATCCTGCCTAATAAAAAGACAAAGGGAAGGTGCTTGGGAGGACAGAGCCTTTTTCAGCAGGCAGTGCTGGTCACTAGAGTTCTGGAATAAATCTAATGCTGCTTTTCAGATTTGATAAGGTTGGGTACCTTGAGTGACTGGTCCTTTACACCACTTCTTTTGTCAGTGAAGAGACTCCAGGGGATGATTCAGAACATTGCTGGAACCTTAAGGCAAATAATCTAACACACTTGGCTTTCCTTTTGCTTAGAATTTGTACATCTTATATGCTATCAGAAAGGAAGGGTAATGGAAAAAATGACTGATATTTACTTTTAATGGAAAAAATACACCAAGAATTATTTCCCCAATTAAGAGTGTTTCCTTCTGCGTTTTAACAATTTTTTTAAAGCAGATTGAATTTCTGATTTGAAATTGTGGAAATAATTAAAGGTTATTGTCTGTATTCTTCCTTTCCACTCTGTCAATGTACCTGCAGGACATAGGGTCAGTAGAAAACTGATGAGGCCAGCAGGAGATTTGAAGCTAATGTGATGTTATGCTCCTAATATCCTCTTCCTAATCATGTACTTAAGAAAATGAGTTAAGCACAAGAAAACTTATGCACAAAGGTATATATGTTTTACTTATATTTGACTAAGACCAATTTCCTTAGTTATTTATTTTCATAGTGTTAAAAAAACCCCACACTTTCCAATAAAAAGATTGATTAATTGATCACTTAAGGAGAACAAACAGCAGGAGTTTAATACACAATCAGATAACAGATTAGTTTACAAAGCCATTCTGCAATTAGAGATGCTTAGGTTTAAATGTGCCCTCTTCCTCCTCCTCCCTGCACCTCTGGTAGATACATTCATACTTGCAGCTTGTTGCAGTTTAGTATTGTGGTTGTGATGGTTTGATCTAGGAAGAAAAAGCTTCACAGATGAGTTAAGTTAGCTGTAATGTTTAGCTATCGCTTTTTTAGTTACATCTTGATGAAGTAAAGCAATTGTGAATGTATCTACGTCGTTTGTAGACTGAGGGGTGCTCCCATCTTGAAATTATTTACATTATTTAAAATGGCATTTTTCTTTGCTGTGAAGTAAGAGATTGAATTCTGGTTTGAAATAGAAAAAACAATTAGAAAAAACATTGGCTCACTTACATGCATTCCTGCTCCTTTGAGAATCTGGCTTGTCAGCAAAGTGTAATGTTATTGAATGTAGTGACTGCTTAAAAAAAGCCAAAAAGAACCCACAAGCCACCACTTACTCAAAGATCTGAAAATGAAAAATGTAATTGAATGGAACTTTGAACAAATGCCTATGATCCCCATGCTGTCCCTGGAAGTAATATCCACTGTAAGAATTTTTCTTTCATAGCTTCTTATTTGTGTTGTCCTTCTTTCATTTCTTCATATGTACAACATCAAGAAAATTATAATTTCTGGGAATGTAGGATGTAAAATGTAAGTGGGACTGTTGGCAAAACCTGCTCATTCCTGCAATTTTGTTTCCTAGCTGACAAAAAAGTTTGCACAGTTTTATTTAGATACAATTCAAAGAAACCATTACAGAATAGTTTCCAGAACTCATCAAGTAGCCAAAAGTAAATAAGGAAAATGAATAAAAATAGACATTAAAAAAATAGGATCTTTAAATGTCATTTGCGATTATCAGTGAAGCTATATTCATAGCTAAGACTTTTCCTCCTTCCTCTTTGTTAGAGACTTTCCTTGCCATAATTCTTCTGGTGATATAATAGCTCTTAGATGTGAAAACATTCTTGTTACCGAGTGAAAGCTGACTAGATTCAAGTGAGAGGTGTGTATAAAGGGGACAAAAACAAAATCCTCAGTGCTTATTTTTAAAACAGGATTCCATGGGTATATGAAGATATGATTAATGAAAAATAGACCTTCTACATCTTCATATTAACCTCTAATATTATAGATGAACAGTGTTTCCTACCAAGTCACAATACCATTCTGTTCCAGCTTGATGTAATATTGAGTGTTTCGGGTTGTGTGATCATGTGATTCCTACTTTGTACATGGCAACCAATGCAGAAACAATCTGTCAGGGACTGTCATTGAGGATCAATGCTAAATGTTACTCAGCAGGATGCAGACTGTATCTCGGTGGGTGTCCTCCTACTATGCTTTGATTATGTTTGTTGTAAAGAAAAGCCTAGTTGTGCTTACAGCATTCATATTTCACCCCCTCTGTGGAAGACATACTATATAGCCTCTTGATTTTTCCTTATTTCAACAAGATGTGTTGTTTAAAAACATATACACAGCATTTTCAGAGATTCCTTCAGTGTAATCTGATTATAAAGGGGTTATGTGACAGTTTGTCTCTGCTGCTTACTGTGAGGCTTAAATCTCTGAGGACAATCTAACTGAATATCTATACAAGTTAGAGTCCAATGGCAGCTGTGCTTCAAAAATGCTGTTTTGGGGCAGATCTAGGGTCATCTGAGGAGGTGCTTTGGCATCCACCAAGGTAACAGAAAGATTTTATACTATTTATTGCTCCTTGTAATTTCATTAGATGACAATACTACAGGTTGGGTACATGGGGGGGAGATTTAATTAAACAGAGTGGTAGTTTATTAACTTAGATCAAGAAATGAAAAGAGGGGGAATTTTGAACACTTTACTGTGTGAGTAGGGAGCAGTAAACCTTCAAATCAGCCTTCATCTCTGAGCACTGATAGAAAGATAGGGTTATATATTGTGAAAGGGAAGTGCTTACAGAACAGTGAGCTGACCTATTGCTTTTATAAAATGATATTTCAAGTAAAAATATGTATATCAGAGAGCATGTCTGTGTTTTCCACATGACAAAAACACTCACCTGTCACTTCTCATTGACTTGTAATGTTTGCTGTCTTCAATACAGTTTATAATACCAGTGCTCTACTAACAAACTTCTAGGCATGAACGAATACATACTAGAAGACCTTACCATGTGGATGCAACTGACAAGTACTCTCTAGATGACGATCTGGTAAACCTAGAAGTTCTAGATGAGGTACTGTACTGTCTGAGTAGCAGTTTCTGCTAAGTTGTGCCTCACATTTTGCCTGTTTCTGCTTTTTAGGCTTCTTTTAACAGAATGAGAGGAGTTCCTTCTTGCAAAGGAATTGTCACATGACTGATCTGCTGTCATCACCTTGTTAATATCCTATATAGTGACATAAAAGCAGTAGCAGTGAATCCTGTTACATGGAAGAATTTAATTATGAGTGATGCTAGTTTAAATGATTTTGTGAATTTCCAAAAATGTGAAATTTAGTCATGAAGATCTGGATTCAAGTGTTTTTTCCTGAAATTGATGAATTTATATAGAGTAATACAGTATCTCCAACTCCTGTATAAAAAGTCATACAATAATAAGAGTTGTATATTTCACTATATCACCTATTTGCAGAGTATCTGTAAAATTTTGGTTTGATGATCCTTAAATTGCTTGTCAGTGAAAAAAAGACAACACTAAATTGTGCTAGTGTCCTGTTTAAAACAGTCTCTTATTACTACTTCAAATTTAGTCTTTGAAAAATTATTATCTTTGTTTCATGGTCAAACAAAACATTAAATGTAAATGTAGTATGAAGTGCAGCAATAGTGTGCACAGCCATTTTCTCTTCAGAAGGTTTGCTTCTCAGGCTGGTATAACAAAATATGTACTAATCTGGGAATAAGAGTTGCAATTTAACTTACTTTTATGGCATTAGCAAGAATTCTGAAAATATTTGTTTGGTTTCGTGGTATTGGCATTTGAAAAATAATTACTAACCCTTACGATAACTATTTCTTAGTCAGTGTTCTCAGTATATTTACAAAAATCTTCCTAACTGGTAAAATACTGTTTAACTATCAAACTTTTTGTAATCTTCTCAGGATACAATTATTCATCAGCTTCAGAAACGCTATGCTGACTTACAAATTTATACATATGTTGGAGACATTTTAATAGCCTTAAACCCCTTCCAGAATCTCAGCATTTATTCTCCCCAGGTAAGAGAGATTCCAAGCTGTGGACAGTTCTCACTTTACATTTTATATTAACACCACTGGCTAAAATACCTAAGTGATGTTGGAAGCTAGAAGCACAGGCTAAATAAACCCCAGCCATTTCTTCTTCCAGAAAAGTGTAGCTACAAATATGGTCTCATTTGACTTCATTCCTATCTGCTTAATAGCACAAAGTCCACAGGTGGAATGAAGTTTGCCCCAGCCACAGCTGTGCCTCGTCTGGCATTTAGGGCTTTTTTTCTCAGAAACAGAAGATGGTCATATGAACCTCCTTATGCTGAGGCTGTTGCTTCCTGACGAATTGACCTAACTATTGGGTTATTACACACCCTGTGCCATCATTTGCTGCTTAAAAGAAACAACTGATTCAAATGCTGTAAAGATAGAGGCAGCTTAATTCCTTACAAATATGAAGGGAGGGAAAGCCATAAATCTTAGTCTCCATAGGTGCCTAAATCAGGGTTACAGGTAGAGGGGCCAGATTTCAGATTAACTGTTATCTTTGAAGTTTCTTTTGTATAGGTCGGGTATTTCCTTGGTTGAATACTTGTGTTTAAAATTCTATTCCTTTTGATACACTTTTCTTCACTGTTTTGTATGGGAAACATCAGAGGGCATTTTAGGTGTTGTAATTTGTATTCTGGAAGTTGGGCGGTGCAAAGAATTACCACTCTTCTTCCAGGTGATTCAGAGGAAATTTGGTGGTAAATCAGGCAACTATCTTCTCTTGAACACGCAGAAGACAGTCACTAGCCTCTTTTTGGTTCTTAATTATGTAGCTAAGTTGCAGATTTTGACTATTGTGCATTCTATTTTTAAATCTAGTTTTCCAAGCTTTACCATGGTGTGAAGCGTTCATCAAATCCCCCCCACATATTTGCCTCTGCGGATGCTGCCTACCAAAGTATGGTTACGTTCAGCAAAGATCAGGTAAGAATTTGTTCATTTTGGTTTAGATTTTATATTAATTGTACTGCCACTATTCTATGTGGCTATGGCTAATATTCTCTTATTTTGTATTTTGGGAATTTTTTTTAAGCCTTTTTTTCCTACATTGGGAAAAGCAGAGCAGAAATCTATAATAGTTTTCTGAATTCTGAAGAGGACACAGTGGCATAAAGTGGTCAAATAAGATAGTAGGATTACCCAGCCAATATAGTTTCCTGGACACCCATGATGTCCTGGTAGTTCACACCAGCTGTATAGTGTTGCTGCATGTTCTGATTCCAGCCTGTCTTGTACTAGCTATTGTAATAATTTACACCTGTGTAAAATAGGATGGTCTCAGTGCCATAGTAGATTAACAGAGTTTGAACCACTTTTCCATTACATAAAGGCACTGTCAAGCAATGGATAATCAATTCCTTTAAACACAAATCACAAAACATAGGAACTATTAACTAATTTAGTAAAATATATTAAGGATAGCTCTAATATAAATGTAATAAGGACACAAATCAAATTATGTAGCAATCATTTTAATGAGAAAGAAATGCCATATTGTAGAAGCTAAATTTCTTTTTATTACATTCTTAAAATGGTAACTTTGTACTCTTTCTAATTTGATGTGCTGTAGGTACATGAATATTGAGGGCTAATAATTATTTTTATTTTTAAAATCCTCCTGATTTTACCCTGCACATCACACAATAATTCATATAAACTGCTTTTTTAAAATCAGAAAAACAGAATAAAATAATAAAAACCTGCAATCAGAAAATACCAAGCAAAGATGACAAATAAAAGGACCATTGAAGATAAAAAAGGGAGTTCTGTTGAGTATGTGGAAGTACACTGGCCTGAGAGATGGGGAGTACTTCCGTAATGGCTTATACGCTATTTGATGATACTCACGTAGAATAAGTTATGTGAGAACTTGTTATATGGGGATGAAAATTGGTTTTGACAGCAGCCTGTCAGGCTACCTTTGTACATCTTTAGTATTATGTGTTTCATAGCCTTTTAAAGAAGTGATTTGCATTTAGATCTAAATCAGTTTCTTGATTTCTGTTTGCAAAGGGTTACAGGAGCATGTTTCTCTCCATTACCTGGCTAATGTTATATTGGTTCTTCAGGTAAAGGTGCATTAGCTAAACACTGCAGCCAGATCAAAAATGTATTGATTCTGTTTGCTTTATCCATTGAGCCTTCCCTTGTATAATATTTTAGGACCTTGTATCTTCTCCAAGCCAAAAATGTTGTATGTTCACAATATGATGCAAATAATATTCAAGTGTTTGCGTAAAAATATGTGACTCTATGGTTTAATTATATGTCATTTGACACTGTACCTTCAGTAGACTAACATTTGTACTGGTGATCCACAGAACACATGAAAAAATAGGAAAACAATAAATGCTATTAGAATTTTTACTTGCTGTGACCCAAAGCGTTCATACTTCCATGTTCAGCTGTGAACTGGCTGTCAAGGTGTACTGGTCTTCTGCCTCCATCTCGTCCACGAAACATAGGAGCAGAGATGAGGACACCAAGTGATTTAGACCTTTCTAGCTAACCCTCGAATCTGAAGCCGTTTGGAGAGCCTATAAAATACCATGTGTTAAGTACTGCTGACTCAGAAAGAAGATGGATATGTTCTCCCGCAATCATCCAGTGAACAGATGCATATTATTCTCAAATGTTTAGATACCAGTTTGCTGTTCTAGCTTGAATATCAGCATCACCTACAGAATAGCCTCTCTACACAGCAGCAACTATGAAAGATTATTTTTAAAGGCAGGAGCAGACTTTTGGTCAGCTGTACCTTGTGTTTCGTGTTAATTCATATGAAGTCAGTGCAGTGAGCTCTCAAATGCACTGTTATGTCACTTCAGCTGAGCTGTGGCAGTTTTCTGAGTTTTAAGCATTTGAAACAAGCCACATATGTGCATAGCATGTGTTCGCCTTTAGACGTGGTCACTTGTTAATATCTCTTAGCCCTTAGTCACTGCTTCACACATATGCACATTGCTGTCAGGCATTGTGAAATGCATTTTAGTAATCTAGGGAAAAATTATTACACAGAGCCTTTGCTGATCTTTACTTTCACAAGTAAGTTGCAGGAGTTACATCTTAAAGTATTTTGTCGTCTTGGTACTAAACATTAAATAACAGATGGGAGCAGTAATAGCTGCAATTGGCTATGTGGAGAGCTGTGCCCTTAACTGTTTTGTTTTGTTTGTTCAGTGCATTATCATCAGTGGAGAAAGTGGTGCTGGAAAGACAGAAAGTGCCCATCTGATTGTCCAACACTTGACCTTCTTAGGAAAGGTATTTCTCAGCCAGTCATGTAAAACTATGAACAAATCCTCCTGACCCTGCTCCCAGTTTCCACTTTATTTAATCTTTAATACTTAATGCTGTTCATGTGAATTGTCCCAGTTGAGTTAGGGATGGAGTAATCATGCATGTGAATGTATTGAAGTAAGATACTAGAGTATGACCACACCAAACAATTAAATATTTTTTTAAAGAGAAGGTGCTAGATCCCACTCTCTGTAGTTTATTTACAGTGTTTATCACATATACTGTTGTTCATTTATACAATGAGGAATGACAGATCTTTCTGTGGCTCTAATCCTAGAAGGTCTTACACATTTACATGTTATGAGTAATGTTATTATACAAAATTATGGGAAAATCAGATGTAAGGTTAACCTTAAGTAGACACATTTAGTTTTTAATTGTTTTGATACTCTAACTAATTGTATGACACCTCAGAGGCAGAACAATTGCAGAGAAAGAAGAATGTATTTTGTCCTGCCTGTGGGAGACTTCGTCATTAGTTTGTTTGCTCTGTTGTTGTATAAGTAAAAAAGTTAATGCAGCATCTAAGTCTATACAAGCATAAGAAAGGGATGCTATGCTTCTAAAGCAAGAATTGGATTGTGGGTAAGCAATACATTTTTTAATGATCCTTCTGATCTGTATCTGTTCTGTCAAGGCCAATAACCGGGCTTTGCGTGAGAAAATTCTTCAGGTAAATCCTCTGGTTGAAGCATTTGGAAATGCCTGCACTGCCATCAATGACAACTCAAGTCGCTTTGGAAAATATCTGGAAATGATGTTTACACCAACAGGAGCTGTAATGGGGGCAAAGATTTCCGAATATCTACTTGAAAAATCAAGGGTCATAAAACAAGCTGTGTAGGTATATTAATTGTTTGTCCTTTGACATTTATATAATGTTAGTGGTCTATTTAATTCTCCAAAATTCTTTATTTTAAGTGTTTTTGTGTCTTCTGCTAAAGCAGTGATCCTTTGTACAGTGCTATGACAACAAGAATAGTCGGTTAGGTTATTTTGGAATAGAAGCCTGAGCTGCTTCATTCTTGGGATCAATATTATGGTTTTCTGTATTCCATTGTTGCTGATCCTACACCATTAAAACAAGTGGGAGATTTGCTACCTACTTGCTTGAGCTCATGATAAGAATTTCTACTTTTATATTGTACAAGATGCCACATGAATAAACACGTGTGTGTTAAAAGGATACTTTTTATTTTTTCCAGGGGAGAGAAAAATTTCCACATATTTTATTACATTTATGCTGGCCTTTATCATCAGAAGAAACTTTCTGAATATAGACTTCCTGATAAAAAGCCTCCTAGGTAACTATCACTCACTTGTTTTAACTGCTCGTGGTAATTAGCTATTGATCAGCTCTTGCTTTCGGTATGATGCCTTCAAAACACTCTTAATCCTTCTCCATCCCTTAAGGATCTTTTTTAATCCTCCCAAGGAAAGAAGGAGATGGACAATAAGGCATTACTTTATTTGTATTTGTTTGAAAACTTGAACTATTTAAAGACGAAGAGTAAGAATCAACCTTCTTGTTACGTAGATATTCTGTTTTACTTCCAAATCAAGACAAGCAACTTATTGTTTCCTACTGTAATACTTCAGTAAGAACCCGGAATATGCTTTGGAATTGTTTTTTAGTTGATGTTTGTACTTTGGGTGCATCTGATCTGTATTGAGTGAGGGGCTGTGTGTGAAATGTTGGTAATGTTATAACAGATTTTAGCACAGAATAAGGAAAAGTTAGTGCAACAGAAACAAAAATTTTTTATGAATCGTCACCTAAGTATATAATTAGAAAATATTGAAATAAATGTTCTTTCCAGTTACTGAGGTACTTGCATTGAAGTCACTGGAGGTTGTACTGACATATCTGCTAGTGTGGTGCTTTCTTTTTCCCACTCTATTTAGATATATTGATAACGAAACTGGAAGAGTAATGCATGATATTGTTACTAAAGATTCCTACGGAAGACAATTTGAAGCTATTCAGCATTGCTTTAGAATTATAGGATTCACTGACGAGGTAAGAGATCCAGCTGCTAAACCATTATTGATCCTCTTTATAAAAATCAACTCCAGTGCTGCCTGTGCACAGGCTGCCATTTGGTTTTGTGGACACACACCTGTGCCACAGAATCTCTCTTACGACAGCAGTGAACTGTGAAAGCAAATCCACACACTCAGAAGCCAAGACCAGCCTGAGGTTTCAGTTGATGCTCAGGCAAGTCTGTTCAGAATTCTGTATCACACTGTTTTCTGTGTCAATGGGAGCTTACTTCAATTTGTAGAACTTGGCCTCAGAGCAAGCTACAATTTTTAATAGCCACTCCAGTGCCCACCTTTTTGTTTCATAGCCTGAATATGATCTATATATCTAATTGAATTCCTTAAAATTGCTTCTTGTTATCTTTTACAGGAAGTGTACTCAGTGTACAGAATTCTGACTGGAATCTTAAATACTGGAAATATTGAGTTTGCTGCCATTTCTTCACAACACCAAACAGATAAAAGTGAGATTCCCAATCCTGAAGCCCTAGATAATGGTAAATACATTTTAACGTTGTCAGTTCTCCAAATGCAATTTGACTGGATTTGTGAGAATCCCTAATGTGTGGTAACAGTCAGGCAATGCTGGTGGTTTCCACTGTATAATCACAGTTCCGTATGTTTTTTCCACTGTCTTTTAGCTGCGGCACTACTAAGTATTGGGTCAGAAGAACTTCAAGAAGCCCTAACCTCCCACTGTGTTGTAACACGAGGGGAGACTATTATCCGAACAAACACTGTGGACAAAGCAGCTGACGTGCGAGATGCCATGTCTAAAGCACTTTATGGCCGGCTCTTCAGCTGGATCGTAAATCGTATTAATACGCTGCTTCAGCCAGATAAAAATATATGGCAAGTTACACATCACTGAATCATGTGTATTTACTGTACATATGTCTTTGCTGGGTTTATCCATTTGTATATTTTTGAATTTGCAGAAAGGGTGCTGTGTTTATTTTGGCTAAGGCTTCAAAATGGCTTTCATGCTGTGATACTGAATTCTGTTTCCAGGACATTAACCCCAACATTTTCAAAGAGCTGAGTGGAATTTAGATACTGAAGTCAATGGAAATTGAGTAAAGTGCTGTACAATTCTTAAAAAAGGTGCCTCTTATGCAGTGAACATTAAAATCATACCAAAAGCTGGTAAATAATTGGAGTACACTGAAAAACTGTAGTATGTATGCACAGCCGTTACAGTCCTTCTGCTTTTGTAAGCTAGTAGTAAATACAGATCTCGGATTATTATTGTGCTTCTACTTGAGATGTAAGTGATGATTTTTTAATTTTTCATAATTACAGAAGCATTCACATTGTGCATTATTATGATTTCATTGTCAGGTACTGATCTGGCTGCTTTGCTCTTTTCAAGCAGCTGTAGAGATTTTTAGAAAAAGGATAACCCCTTAGGTCAGGGATGTCAAACACATTTTCATCGGGGGGGCCTATCAGCCTTGCAGTTGCCTTCAAAGGGCCAAATGTAATTTCAGAACTGTATAAATGTAGGAGTAGTTACATTTATTTGGTCCTAAAATTACATTTGGCCCTTTGAAGGCAACCACGAGACTGATGGGGCCCCCTGATGAAATGGAGTTTGACATCCCTGCCTTAGGCGACATGAAAACACCTCTGACCTGAGATCTCTACTTGACCTTTCACTGTATCATATAAATATGTCCTCATCCACATGTGCCATTTTAATTGTGACTGTGGGATGAGTAGCCAGCAAATGGGCTCTTAACAGTCCAGCCTGTAGCAGCAGCAGCAGACTTGGTAATTGCCCCTCTGACTAACTGTAGCAAAAACATACTGTAAAACCTTGACACCATTTGTCTGTCTGGAGGAGCAGACAATATTTGGGACCTGCCTATTGAAACTTCTTGTTATAATGTGGCTGCTAAGTGTCTGTTACTATGTACCTGTGATTCTCCTGTCATCCTCATGGAAATTTGCAAGAAGCAAGTTGAAAACAAGAGCATTGATAGTGCTGAACAAATGCACAAGTTGCCTTACATTCAAACACACTTTTTCTCCTCTGTTTTTGCAGCAGATTGAATAAATTATGCAATCTTAGTTACCGTTTATATTTTGACTTGGTGTTGCCCATGATGAATTTTGTTTGTATTTTCACATGCAGCAATGCTGAAAATGGGATGAATGTTGGGATACTAGACATATTTGGATTTGAGAACTTTGCAAGAAATTCCTTTGAACAGCTGTGCATAAATATTGCTAATGAACAGATCCAGTTTTATTTCAATCAACATATCTTTGCACTTGAGCAGGTAAATTCAACTCAGATGAGGTCTAGTTGAATCAGCCATCCTGAACCATAGATCATATTCAGGAGTATGTTATAAGCTATAAAATGAATATGTAATTTAAACGCAAGATAATGGCATCTTTCAGTTGAAGTTTTGTGAATAATGTTCTTGCGGCCTATAGAGTATTGCTGTGCATCGTAAAAGTCCTAATGGTGATGTTGCTTTTACTGATTCAGTATTAACATTGTGCTGTGGTGACTTTGTAGATGGAATATCAAAGTGAGGGAATTGATGCTGTTACAGTGGAGTACGAGGACAACCGTCCACTTCTAGATATGTTCCTCCAGAAACCCATGGGTCTCCTGTCTCTGCTAGATGAAGAAAGTCGATTTCCTCAGGCAACAAGCCTGACTTTAGTCGGTATGTGTGAACAAAAATTCTGGGAAATAACAAATATATTTTGAGAGAGCAGAATGACATCTTCACTAGCCTAGTTGTTTTGCTGAAGCAGTGCCATTTCATTTGACATTTTAAGTATGTTTTTCATTGTGCTTCCTAATTTTTCTCTGCTTTGTGTTTCTTGTTCTTTTTGCATTGCAAAAATTATCTTAGATATCAGATGTCAAGGGCTTATTGTCTTTCCAGTGTTACAAGGAAATAACCTGTGGCTTGTCCCTATATGTGAGGTACATCAAGCAGCATTTATCCCCATTTACTGAAGGAAAGACTGAGACATAGTAGAATCTTCTGTCTAGGACCACCTTGTGAGCAGCATTAGTGTTGAAAGTAAAATTTAGATCTCCCAGGCTTCTAGGCCCATGTTTATCCAATTAGAAAATAGTGCTTCACTCCAGATTATCTAATCATAAATAGAAAGTGCATGTTATTTCTGGTGTGCCATCTGGCTGAATATTTCCCTTACTTCATGCGTATTTTATGTATATTTTAACAAATATTGATGCCAACTTTAGAACATGCAGTGCATGCCATGTTTAAAAGTGTTGTCTTGCTGTTAGTTACTACATTTTCTCCTGTAATAAGAGACAGAGAGTTCCAGTTCCTTCAGTGGAATGTGTAGCAGAGACCCAAACTGTTAGTCAGAGAGAAATAACAGCTGCCTGTTAAATTGTATGATATATGTACAAGATTTTTCACTTCTGCTGAGTTGAAACTTGAATTTAGTTCACAGATAGAATGAATGCTGTGGTTTCATTCCAGTCCTATAAATCTGTTACTACTGAATATTGAACTTACACTTTCACAGAGGCACTTTCCTTGGTCCAGTGCTGATCAGCAGTCTTACCACTGATCTGTACACAGTACAGCAGGACCCCTCAAGGAGACAGCAAAGTGGGATATTTTGTCCTCTACAGATGTGCCAGACAATCATTAATTCCACAGCCCTTCTCCCCTGTTGTCCCGCCCCCCCAAAATTCCAGACTTTGTTCTTTTTGCTTTAAATACAAGCTTGATTAAATGTTAATAGAAAGAAAAAAGCTTTATAAAAATATTAATTGATTCTAACTTTGGAAAAACAAAGATTTATAATATTTTCTGACCTAGAAACATGGCAGAGAATTTTATCAATTGATTCTGGCCTTATGTCTATAGTGCTTGTTCACATAAAGGAATATAATAGTAAGTTTTACAGTATCAGGACTAATTTCATTATGAAATATTAAAGGGGATAAAAGACATTCTTCTTAGAAAGTGGTGTTTCTTTTTCTGTTGGCTCTTTAGAGGTAGAGCCTCTTTAGAAAAGGTTTTAGATAGAAACCTTGTTTTCTGTAGAAGTCCAAAGTTAAATGAGAGATAGTCCCAGTCTGAACTCATTAGCGTATACTTAAAGTATGCACAAAGCTAAATGAATGGGGAAAGGAAAATAGGGAAAATACAAATAATAGGCATTTAAGCAAGTGAGATATATGCACAACTTTGAATGTACGCAGTTGAAATAAACCCGTGCCAAACCCTACATATACATATAAACAAGTTTGTAGCAAAATATGAAAACTTGTCATACCTTCTCATTGGCCTCTCTTATTTTATAGTTTTCCATGCACAAAGCTATCTGCAAACAGTGGGATTGGAAAGTTGTACTGGGATAGTTTAGAATGAGCTGTTCCCTTCAGAAGCTGCAGCTTGAAGAAAGCACAGAGATGCTGGCACACAGCTCTTTGTGGGCAATCTGATAATAAATGTGTTTATAGTAGTTCTGCCTTCTTGAGCAGCAAATTGTCCCTAATTGGGATAAAGATTTTACTTAGTCACTCTTAAGTCACTTATCTCTACGTCTCTTCTCAATGTCTAGATAAATTTGAAGATAACTTACGATGCAAATACTTTTGGAGACCGAAAGGAGTAGAACTGTCATTTGGTATTCAACACTATGCTGGAAAGGTAAGGTCATGTGATTTTTAGTTAGGTCAAATAACAGTGATAAGGTCATTATTTGTTTCATCCAAAGCTTCTGCTGTATAGTGGTTTTTTGGTGTTTTTTGTTTGTTTGTTTGTTTTTCATTTTAAGAGAAAAAACTATAAAGTTTATGGACACCTGAATCCACAATAAAATTTTCATGTGTAGTAGTCAATTTTTAGAACCTATCCTTAGGGCTCTTTCACAAATTGTGTAGACAGTAACCACATTTTATTCTGAGAGAAATCTGGCTCCAGAAACACCATTACTACAATCATTTCAAAGGAGCAACTCTCTGGATCCAGAGCAGGCTACACAACGGTTAACATCATGTGAACGCCACAGTAGTTCTGTGTGTGACTGTATATAAGGATACAGATAAAATGCAATGTAAGATAGCATCTGTAATAGAACTTAAAATCCTATAGAGAGCCTTGGAAAGCCTGGAGCTAGCGAGCACAGATGTTTTCTTGTGCTCTGCAGCACCTACGTTCTTTTGTTCTCAGCAGTTCACATGTTATTTTATATGGAGAATAACAGTCCAGTTGTTTCACATAACATGAGCTTTGCTTGTGATTTCAAGTCCAAATATTTGTTTATAAAGAAAATCAAGATGAGATAGCCATATTTTATATAGTTATCAATGAAGTCTCATCTCTGGCGCATCATTAGACTCCAGAATTTTATTATATGTTCTAGTAAACTTTGTCCAGCTTTCTGGCTTGTTAAGAAGAACTCTAAAATTTCACACAGGTTTTGTAAATTCTTGATACCCAAATGCCAAGTCATAAAAACGCTGCTGGCCAGTTCTCTGTTGCAGGCAAACAATCAGTTTCTGTGTAAACTAATGGACTCTAGTGGAATTAGACTAGAGAGGAATATTGCAGGTCTAGAAAATCACTGCAATTTAAAAATAAATTGAAAGTTAAGCAAAATTAACTGATTCTTATATGAATACGAATAGCCAGGCATTAATTTGTAATAAAGACAATTCAAATAATAGAAATAGGTGAATGCTTTGTTTCCTACTATCATTTTCAAAGCAGTGAGAAGCCTATTTAATGTACCCAGATGTGCAACTTACTCCTGCTCCTCCAACAGTCTAGTTATAGATCATAATTTCAGTGCAGACAACAAATAGATGATGAGCACCTGAGAACCATTTCTTATTTTACATGTAAACTGTCATCTTAAGCTTCAATGAGGTATCTCTATTATATTGCATCATGCATACCATATTTTGACATGACAAAGCATAATACAGCATGATTTAAGCCATTTAACCCAATTTGATGTGCAGTGACATGCTGTAAATATGAGCGCTGTTTTTAGCCAGTTCACATTCTGAGGACACTGCTGTAACTGCACACTTCTAAGTACTTTGCAAATAATTCATTGGCTTGTCAGAACCAAACTTACAGCCTGCTTGGTCATCTTGACGGTTGACATTTTAAAGAACACAGCAGTTTTTGAGTAACCCTTTTTGGCAACTTTTCTGGTGCTGTTTCCCATGCTAGGTATTATATGATGCCTGTGCATTTCTTGAGAAGAACAGAGACACTCTTCCTGCTGACATAGTGGTGGTGTTGCGAACTTCAGAGAACAAACTTCTTCAGCAGCTGTTTTCTAGCCCATTAACAAAAACAGGTATTTTCTGCAGAACTCTGCTAACTTTGCAACCTCTTCAGCTACCTACTACTGGACTACCCCTCTTCAAACTATGATTTTAGAGGTCCCTGAGAGGTGAGGATCCAATCAGGAATCTGCTTCTCCTTTCACCTGTGACAGTCCTAGATGGAGGGGGATATACTTTAAGATGGAGTGGGATTGGTTTGTGCCCAAGTGGGGAACAAAGAATCTTTGTGTCTACTTCTGACGTTTGAGTCTGTGTTAAAATTATAAGAATGACTCTTTTACTCATGCTGGATGGATCAAGCAGAACCAAAAAGAAAGCTCCTGTCTGATCAAACGTGCCTCTGCATCCCTCTTTACTGGCCATTTTATACTTTGGAGCTATTGTCAAAATGAAACATTGTCGCAGTTATTAGTCCCAATTATTGTAAATATTATACTTTGGATTTTATTGCTATTTTAAAAACAGAATGCTGATGTAATCATGTGAACTCATCTTCCTCTGGCTTTTTAGAGATATAATTAGTGGCAGCAGCACTGAACTTGGGTATTTTGCCCAAGGTGCAGAAAAGGTTCAGTAAGAAGATATATCTCATTGCAGTAATATATAGTTACCATGTTGCTGTATTTTCACTTTTCTGTTTTGTCTCTTCCATTCCTTCCTTGTTTCCTATTTACATGAATTGCTGCTTTCCGCCTCCCATTATAGAACATTCATCATTCCATGAGGAGCACACAGCAAGTTGAGTGTTGTCTACATTTCTGTTGAGCCAGTACAGGACATCCTGTTAAAAAATTTGTTATGCATACACTCCTCTGCATGGTATTACGAGAATAGCTTAAAACCCTTATGTCATTTTTATTTTTTAAAAGTCTTTGTGATTTTGCTCTATTTTTTCCAGCTGTCTAATATAATTGGCACTCACATCCTGTGTTGAGGCCTCTGTATTCTAAAATCACATTGTTGCCAGGTTTAGTTTTGGCAGCTTGCAAGATAAATGAAAGGTTTGGCTGAGAACAGAAGGTATCACTGGCTCTGCTCTGTGAAGAAGGATAATGCTGTTCTCTTTAACTTTCTACAAAGAGGCTTTTGTAAACAAAAGAATAGTGACTATGTAAATGTCCCATCATACTCTGTCCTTGCCTCTTAGTCCTCTTCCTTCCATCCAACATGTGCTTCATTCCTAAAGCAAAATAGAAAAATACAGATTAAGATTCATAATCTTGATACCATTTTCTCCAGTTTTTTGTAGATTACTGACTGATGTGAAAGTTAATAATTTACATGGAAGCCATATTGCATCTCTCCAGATAACCCTGACTTGAAATGAGCCTTCTGCCACTATCTCTGGTGTTTTGTTTGAAGATGAGTGGCAGCACATTCTCACATCTGCTTGCAACTAGCTGTGGAATTTGCAGCGTAGGAGGTTTTTGCCAAGCATCAATCTCCAATATGTGTAACAGTCACTAGGTGGTGCTATCCCAGAAGCAAGACGGAATTTGAGCCTAGTAACATGGGCCTGACAATTGCTGAAAACGTAGTTCTTAAATACCAGTAAGAACAAAAAGTTGCCTTTCCCACCCTGAGACGATCCTCTGTTTGAAGTATATTTATATAACTGTCATGTCTTCCACTGTCAAAAACTGAGCAGCAGCAAGAAAATAAATATTAAAAAGACTAAATTCTTTTACTAATTTAAGAACATGCTAATCCCTGTAATTTATCAAATATACTTATCCCCTCTTAACAAATGCTTCCATTTCACAGTAGCAGACTGTGTAGTTTAAAGGGCCAGAAATTAAGAGCAGGACGTTAAATATACATTTGTAATAGTAATTTACGGTTAAGATAGTGCACAATTACTTATATGAGACACCAGAACGTAAATGTTCTGACACTAATTTTGTAGAGCATACAGCACGTTTTGTCGTCTTTTAGTGGAAACTTGTCATGTTTGGCACATTTTGGAATCTGTTTGCACTTTTTAGGGACCTTTAACCTCAAAACAGGTTTAACCTACCAGTTTTCCAATTACTTCCATATTTGTCACTTTTTTTTCTATAGATACAGCATCTTGTGATGAGAATTCTGTATATTCTCAAATTAAAGATTAAACATACTCTGGATACAAGAGAGAAGTAGCGCTTTCAGATCTAATGCATTCCTGATTGGCTCCAGTTTTGGTTTATCACTGTTGCAGCTAAAGCATCAGAGAGAAAAAGAATCATGTGATCTAGAAAATACAGTCCCCTTGTAAGAGAAGACGGCTTTAACTGGAAAAATTGAGAGCCTTGGTACATTCACCAGTGGTCTCAGTGAGGAGTCAGACCATTTGACTTACTATCCTGATATTCAAGAATATTTGCAGCATCGCCTTTAAGGGGTGGTAGCATCAGACTGCTTGGGCAGAGCACCACGGGGGCTTTCTGAGACCACAGCTCCCTATTCCACTTTTCCTCTCTCTCACCTTATGTTCCCCAGCTGACCAGATCATGCTGGTGGGACAGGGAGGTGTACCAGAGGGGCTTCATCTTCTTGGAAAAGCTGCAGTACAACACGATTCTCTACTCTTGAAACACAACCTCTGCAGACTTTTTTCCCCTTCCATGTCTCACAGACTCTTAGAGCTTTTGTCAGGGTTGCTCTGCTCTGCCTGAGATCCTTGCTGCAGAGAAGGGGGGAGAGTTGCCACCTGGAGAGGAGGAGAAGGGGAAATCCTCCAGCCTTTCCACCACCAGAGCAGAGAGCCTATGAAAACATCTCTGTCCTTGCTCCGAGGGTCTGCAGGGGCTGAGCTTGGCTGCATAGAATCAACACAGGGCTGGGTGCCATTGCTGCTGCAACAACATCTTGTCTAATAAATTTGGTAGCACTGCATATTGCTCACACATTCAGAGTGTGTATAATAGTGTATGATCCATTGCTAGTAAACACTCCTTGTTCATGGTGCCTTCACTGAAGAGTTCAGATAGTGATGTTTGAACAAGGCTTTTTGTTGTTGTTCAAAATAGGAGGAAAACTTGTTCAAAACCACTTTAATTACAATTAGCCTGCCTAAAGATCATTTACCCTCCTCAGTATTGATTTTTAGTCTGTGCTCTTTGTGGCTTTGAGTCTTCAGCCATAAGACAAAAAGTCATTTTAAAGAATGTATGCCTCATACAAACAACTGATGGACCATCTGCTGAAAGAGAATATGAAAAAATGCTTCATGGCTTCTTTATGCCCACTAAATATCAGAAAAACTAGGACCTTTTGCAAAATCACTTTAAAGAACTGCTTTTCACCACTCCTCGGTGAGCAGAGTACTATCTCAATATTAATTTGTCTATAACTTTGACAGCAGCTGATTCCTCAGGAAGATTCAGAAACTGAAGGAAACAAATGGATTTTCTTGCATTTCAGTCCCATGAACAGATACCCCTGGGCACAGCATGATATCTTGACGAGTTGAAATCATAGGTGTTTTGGCATTGTTTTCAGTGGGACCATGGTTTGACCTGTCATGTTTGTTGCTGCACACTCATACTGAGCAAAAGCCCTTCCTCAAGCAATAAGCACTGGTGGGTCTCTTGGCTTCGTGTGTGTCATGCACTGAAATGTAATATATTTCCATTTGGGCTTAGTGGATTTTTTTCTCTTAATTCCACACATCACAATAGAGCAAAAGACTTGAAATACATCTTAATTTTACTAATTTATCCTACAATAAAATATTTTTATAATGGTACTTTTGTGTTAGTGTTTTCACCTCTAAGAGATAACTGCAGGCACTCTTTAAGTCAGATGAATCAGAAAAAAAAAAAAGCCATCGTAATTATAATCTCTCTACTTAAAGATGAATCAGATTTTAGATTTTATAAGAATTTGGGTCAACTTAATGGAAGCTATATATTTTCACTCAGGGCACAAGGCTTTCCTACTTCTAACTGGTCCATATGTTAAAAGCATGTAAAAGTTAATAGTTTTTGCTTTGCTGCCAGTGTGTTGTGTGCAAAGAGCAGCTTTAAACCACAGCTGTGCTGCGTAAAAATTGTGAACTTTGCTGGGCTGCAGATGTGGGACATCAGTAAACTAAATTAAATGTAGCTTAAATGAGTTTGAAAGGTAGAATGTTGGATTACTTTTTATTTAGTTTTTCAGTTGAACATTTTACAGTTCAGTGTTTCTTTTTCTTCACATCGTAAGATTTTGTATGATAGGACAAATGCAGTACACAGATACTCACTAGACTTACTAGCAGTAGGATACAAACCATGCCCTAAAATAGCCCTAGAAATGGAACTCATCCAGAAACAGAACCATCTATCAGATCAAAGTTAAGGTCACAGTCCTGCTAAAGCTTTATATGAGACATAACAATTATTTACAGTTGAGAATAACTCCCTATAAAGAGTGCCAGTGAATCTCTGAAATTGCACATGGCAGTAAGCACAACAGCTGAGAAGGGTCACGTTAGATTTATCGTGTTTGTGTTTGGTGAGGGGTGTTGCCCAAGCAGAAGTCCACTGTTTTTAGTATGTGACTTCACAGACTACATTGTACTGAAAATGGACAAAGGGCATAGGTTTTGGGGTTTTTTTGTCTCCAAGTGCTTGCAAATTGAATCCTAAAAGAAGTACAAGTAGGCAGGCTTAAGAACACATCTTGATGAGCTTACTGATTTGATTCATAATAGGCCATTCTCTACAGAACATATCTTGAGATTTATTTTTCTTTACCTTTCTCTCAGAAGAGAGGATACCTTTTCAATGTTCATGTTTCTAGCCTAACTTCTCAATTCTATGATGAACATTATCTCACAGTAGAGAACAATAATTAATCTTAACCCTTGATTGTATACTAATTAAATTCAAAATGTATTGATTATTGAAGAAGCAAAAGATGTATTACACAGAATATGTTACCGGTTTTAATATTAACTAGTAGACTGTGGGATCTCACTGTGCAGCATATAGAGAATTTAAATAGAGCAATATTCAGAGAACATTATACAGTAGTTGTTTTAATGAGTAGTTTACTAGACAGTTTCTAAAGGCACCATGTGCTGTAAGGTCAAATTGTGTCAAAGATGCTCGGTGCATCACTGGAAGCATTCAGTAGCTCTCAAGATCAAATCCTAGAAGAGCAATTATTTTTAAATTTGCTAATAAGTTTTTAGAGCAGATTAATTTGTTGAGTATTCAGATAACCTTGCTGATTTGAATATCCATAATGTTTTCTGATGTGTCCATTACAAAGAACATGCTTGTATTTCGTGCTCTTGCAAAATAATTGCATTATGGGGTTAACGTATGTAAGAGACGAATGTGGTTGGTGGAAAACAAACCTCGGAGTCTGTGTATTTGTTTCAGAGTATTTAGTACTCTGAGTGTGCTGTCTTACTATGATTTTGTACTTTGTTCTATCCATTTTATAAATTCCTTCACCCTAACTGTAAAGGTCAGTACTTTACTAAACCAGCATTATCTTTTCTCTTGTTATTTGACTTTGTCTTACTTATGCCAACTGGATTTGGATTGTCATGGGCGAGCTTATAACTGACCTGCCTGGACAGCAGGTGACATTGTGTGTCAAAGACAGAAAATGCATTTGAGGGTGTTCGTATGAATGGGTATTTGTTTAATTAAGTGTGGAGATACAAATATAAACAAGAATAATGTTTTAAATTAGCACAAAAGTAACAGTTTTTATGCTGTTTGTGATAGTATGTGGAAGTGCTAAGATCCAGAGGAGCAAACATTTAGCTAAGAAGCTTTTGAGACCTGATTAAGTTAGTAGTCAACATCATTAATGCCTAGATTTCAAACATGGGGAGGCCTTGGACTTTCATGAAGTCTTGTAATGATGTTTCATCCTAAATTAAGGCTTTTAAAAGACAGGTCTTCTCCTGAAGAGTCAAAACCTGTGTTTGATACTGTTTTTATCCTGTCTAGCTTAGGGTCTTAAACACTGAGAAGACTAATAGTCATAGTGAGGTCAGAGAAAATGTTCCTCCGTTTTATTCTGTGTACTTTCAGTGATACCCAGTGATACCTTTATACCTGAATTTTTACCACTGAATTCATTGGGAATCTTCACTAGCTTTAGTAGGATTTTGGTCAGACTGTTCACGTAGGGAACAGCTTCAGCACCAGGTATTAAATGATGGAATATATACCAGAGCATGTTTTATACATTGTATGGAGAAGGTACATACTTTGAAAATACCAACAGTGGGCTGGAAATCATGGTTCTTTACTTGTTCTGGGCCTCCTGTTTATTCACTGTTCTTGTAGAAAATTGTTTTGGCCTCAGGTTAAACTGAATACTGGGAAGCTTAATTAGTGTTTGAGGACAGTCCTGCGATCATCAGAAACAAGATGCTGATGTGTGAGCTACCAGAAGGCTTGCTGCTGGTTCATGTTGATGCGGGTGCATAGATAAAATGCTAAGATAACTACCGTGTTCTTCATAATCAAACTTTTTCTTTTCTAGATAAAGCATATATGATGGGGGTGGAGGGCAGGGATCAGAATCTTACATAACATGGAAGAGAAAGGATGTAGATTACATAAAACAATGAGGGAGGCCAGGACTGAATCAGCGTGCATGGTAACAGTATTTTCAACCTGTGTATGTTTTTAGAAGTATTCTTCCACATACCTCTGGAAGAAGAAATAAATCTGTTTTCTGTCTTGAATAGAGGTAATCAGAGTAAGGCGGTTTTTGTTAATGCTGAAAATTAATGGAGAATTCCTCAGCAATGAAATCTTCACAGAAAATTCACCTCTCTAGTTTTCTTCTGATGTCAGTTACAGATGTGGTACAGGAACCAGGGCAATCTGCTGGGGCAACAGAAAACTTTGGGCTGACGGTGAGGTGCTTTGCTAACGACACAGACTGCAGCATTCTGTACTATCTGCTGTTGCCCAGACATTCCAAGGTTTGTTGCCCTGAGCAGATTACATACAACAGCATCAAATTGTACAAAAACAAAGATGCGGATAGAAGTTGCTAAGGACCATATCTGAAAAAAATTACCTATGCCTTCTGGCAACATATAAATCATAAAAAGTTGAACCACTTTGTTCTGTGATGCAGCAGCTGGGAGACTGACCAGATCAGGCTGTGGCCAGCCTGTCAGTCAGCCGCCAGCCAGTCGGTCACGTCTCCAGCTAGCCAGGCTGCAGACTTGACTGAAGGAAAACGCTGAGCTTCAAGCAGTAGAAAACCCATGCATTGTTTACACTAGAACTTGTAATTGCCTGTAATGTTTCAGAAAATGTCTTAATTTCTGTGAACACAGTCCCAGTTGAGTAGATGGCTGCACATCTGATTCAATACAGCTAGAAAATTAGGCATGTTGCTTAAAGTAGCCATTAATACTCAAGGTTGTGTTTTAAAAATATCTTGGGCACTGCCACTGACTAATTATATACTATAATCTCTTCTTTACTAGGTAAGGGTAAAAGTTAAGACCTTTCTTACTGAGATCATACATTTATACATTTTGGAATGTAGTAGGCAAGTTGACTTTCATTTCATCTCTATGCTACTGTCAGTGTTCTGCTTTGCTCACGTTCTACAAGAAGCCTACTAAACTACTGTGTTAAAACAATATTTAAACATAGGAGTGATGATGTTTATAAGCAAAGTTTTATTTGTTGCTGTTAACTTCACCCTATGTGTTTGCACTGACTTCAAGTGTGTCTTACCAATGAGGGAAGTGACCACTGAAGTTATGTGCAATGTCTGCAGTAGAAGGCCTAGCAGCACTGAATTTACTCTTGGGTTCTCCAGTCCGAGTCTAGCAATGTAAAGCTTTCAAGTATCTGAAAATATGATGTGTCTTCTTCATGCTAATAAGATTAAAGAAACCTTTATTCTAATTGAGAATCAGGATCAGAATTTGTCAGTTCACTATGGCATAGACTTTTCATTTCAAGTCATCTGGGCCAGAAAGTGCATATTTTTTGCACCTGAGGCAATTACTTATAATTAAGTTATTCCCAGGTGGACATCACTGTTACTACATTTTCATGGTTATCAGATTCTGTTCTGTAATATGGATCTGATTTTGGAAATACTATTTCTCATTTTTTTATTTACTTATTCTGAATAGGAAGTAAAGTGGTTCTCTTTTCAAAGTAAGAAGCAGTGGAAGTGTGTCTGCTTTTGTAGTTGTATTCTACAGGCAGTATTTTTGTAAATGTATTCTTGTGTAAAGTGTGTAGTATATGAGAAAATTGGATTCTTAGGTTTTTAGTGCACAAGATTAGCTTAAATGACTTCAGTGACTCAAAAGAATAGAGTTTTGATAGTCAGTGACCAGATTCAAATTAGTACCCAATAAGAAAAGTACATTTATTCATTTATAGTTGAGCTAAGAAAAGCTTAGTCTTACAGTAGCAGAAGATGAAAATGCATTATGGAGATAAGCAGTTAACTTCCTTAAGCTAGATAAAATGTACTGAAAGGCAAGACGGAGAAGAATCTGTATATGTCACAGACATTGTCTGATTCTGTACCTCTTCTGGGGTGCGAGTGCTTGGCTGTGATTAGAAGTGGTGTCGATGAAATATGAATGCATTGTAGCATTTCCAACCATATTATACAGTATCTACATGGTGTTTCAAGTAACCCATCTTTATCTGAACCAGAAGCATGAAAGAAATTAATAAAATATATGAGGATAAGAGCTTGTACTGTGTCCTCTGTATAAGAGTAATATCCCTGGTACAGCTTGTACAGTAAGGTGACATTGTCATTAGGCTCACTCTCTGTAAGTCATTTGCACTTCGCAAACTAAAGGTTGTATCAAAGCTTAATGTCATTCTTACCTGCTATGCTGTTACGTTATGAGGAGTGATCTATTGCTGTCTTAACCAAAATGAGGTTATAAACACATTGCTAATATTACTAGTATTTGCTTGATACTACTTATAGAACCCATCACCTAATAATAACGAAGGACTGACAAACCATAAGTAGCATCAGAACATCCAGCCAGAGTATACTTTTCCCGATGAGTGTGGGAAGTCAAAGGCTGAACAAATCATTAATTTGGCCAGATAACACAGTGAGCAAGTGTCAGGGATGCAAGTGAGAAGGCAGGAATGCTGGCTAGTCCTTTCTGAGATCTAGAGACCACTGCCAAACTTCAGCCTGAAAAAAAGACAACCCAGTTCTTCTTTCTAAGCTGTGTAAATACTTGAAATAGTTTCAAAACTTCTCCTGCTTGACTTTGCATAATAGAAGAGATAAGGTACTTTGACAGTATGGTCTTTCTCACCTGACTGAAATGAGACATCAGTGAAGAATATGTTTGCAGAAATGCGAGATCTCCTATGCAGTTTCAAGCAAAATGTGTTTTGCTGAACGTGGGCACAGTGAGCTTAGTCAGTGCACAGATATTTGTGCTGCCATGTTTCTTTCTGTTGGAAGCTCTCAGAGCATTTATCAAACTGTAATGACTGAAGCTTCTCAAAGCAGTAAGGTAATTCCTAACTTTATTAAAAAGAGGGGAAAAAAGAGAAAACTGTCTCCCCCACTGTCATGAATCTCAGAGACCTTAGTCTCTGATTCAGCGGACACATAGGTAGGAGCCTTAATTTTTCAGATGAGTAGTCCTGTTGAACTGAAAAGAAATGCATGTGAATAAAATTACACACATACATGTTTAAAAGATTAATTCTAATTTTAATCATTAACTTCTCTCCCTTCCCTCACGAACGCCTTTTGTTTTAAATCACTTAATTGGTCCATTTTATGGAGTTGGATTTTAATATAGGTAGTGTTTTATTTAAGTCTACATTTTCTCTAAAGTGTTGACCATATAATAGGTGTGAAGCTTGACTTGTGAAAGGCACAGTGCAATCTTTTAACCTTTAACCAGTTTAACCTTTCAAGGGACCCATGGCAGTTTTAACTGGCTATGTTATTATCTAAAAACGTTTGTTCTTCAAATATTGATGTTCTTCACAAAGTGGAAAAACATTTAATTATTTTTCATGTGTAAAGTAATAAATGACCTTGTAAATGAAAATTGAATGCAGGGACAGGTACCAAATGTTTACTGAGTATAAACACCATGCTAATTCTGGATTAAACATTATGTAGACTAATTTTTAGACCACATTTGTTCTATTTATTAGTTTTCATGGCTTAGACATGTTAAAGATAGGTAGATATTCTCCTGAACATGAACTACTTGAGATGACCAATTCACAAACTTTTATTGAAGCATCATTTTGTGTTTGATCTGAAAAAGCAAATCTTAATAACATTTGGCATGGATTTCATCTGATGCCACAATTCAGCAGCTAGTAATTACATAGGAATTCACTTGACACATGAAACAAGCACTGATAAGAATCCATTTCTAGAAGGAAGTAACAAATGAACAAAATCCCAGTATGTATTTGATTTTTTTAAGTAGGATCTGACCACTGGTTATTTTGTTTTGGTTTGTTTGTTTGCGAAGTCTTTATAAAGATTTTTGATTAATAAAAATGTTTGTTTATTTGCTTGGTTTGCGAGACCAGAAATGTTAAGTATGGTTTCAGTTTTGCATGAGAAACTAAGGGAGAGGTCAGGGATATTAATTATGAATCCTAGAAATCTAATGCCAGCAGTGAGTGTGGTGAACCAAGAGCAACTATCTTATCATTCTAACTTTTATTTGGTTATCAGAGTTTTGAAATGTTTATAAAATGCAACAAAATTTTAGTAATTTTTAAAAATCTGATTTAAATTTCTTCCTTCTCCCAACTCTCCTCTTTTATCATCAGTTCTCCTATGCAAGGCTTTCGTGCTTTAGAATTACTAATTTGAAGCCTAGCTAAAAACAACCTTTCCAGGTTGTCTACTTTATCCAGAAAAGGCATGAAATAGTAATTTCTAACATACAAAAATATCAACATTACAGCAAAGAAAACAAGAAATTCACTAGCTACTTGCTCACTAAAATCCTCTTTTTAACCTTAGAGATATACATGTATATACTGTTTGTACCAGGTGTGTATACAGATACATGAGATTTTGAAAAGAGAGTTGAAGTTCACATTAACCTACACATTACAGCCTAAAGCCGTTTCTGAATACGCAGGCATACCTTGTGATCTGCACCGTGACTGAGACTGTCAGGTAACACGTGCTGTTCCATCTGGAAATGACATGCCAGTTTTGCAGCATTGTGCCAATCCCAATGCCAGCAGCTTAAAAGAAAAATACTTTTTAAAATTAATACAGAGTGTCTGAATTGCTCCAAAGAAAGTCACGACTGTGTTTGAGTGCTGGCCCCCAGACTGTTTTCAGGTGATTGGTATTTTTCTTATTGGGAGAAAAGTAAGAGCAAGAGTTCCTTGCAGTGTTATGTGGACACTGGGTTTGCTCTGCTCCCTTACAGAATAATTACCAGCGATTTTGTGTTCTCAGTTTTCGTTTTTCCCATCCTGCCTCCTTACTAATTATGTAATCTATAGTTTAGAAAAACTCAGAAGACTGTTTAGAGTTACTGGCTTTCTGTAAAGCAAACAGCTTTATTGGAGTTGATGCAAACAAGGCACTTAGCATCTGAAAGAAGTGTTAACACTTTATTTACATTTAAATTAAAATGGACACTTATTTATGTGTTCTGGTTCTGAAAGGTGTGTGGTACATCTGCAGAGGCCTATTGTTTATTCATGCCGTAAATCCTTTGAAATGTGTTAAAATGCTTCCCACTCATTATAAAAATCCTGCCACCCATGGATTAGGGCTTTGATGTCACCAATCCTGCTTCAAAGGGTTCTTTCAATGCTATTAATCACAGTTTAGCCTCTGAAGATATAGCCAGAGAAAACATTTGGACATCTTGTGCTAGACTTGCTAAAACTTTGAAATATACAGAGTGTCTTGCATATGCACAGTCCCATATCACTTCCTCTCTGAGACTTTTTTTTGAAAAGCTATTTTCTGATGACTTTGGCTTTCTACAAGTACAGAGGAAAAAGTTTAGGACACGTCATACTGTACATTTTTAAAAGGCGCTTGTCTTTCAGTCTTTCAGACACCACAATATGTTTTTGCCTGAGGAACTGAGTCTTTAAAAATGCAAAGTGACAATAAGATTGGGGACTAAGCAGGCCTATATGTCAAAAGGTCAAAAAAAAGATACTGTCTTATCATTTTCTCATCTCTTTCATTAGTTTTGGGCTTAAGATGTTGTCCAAACACTTCAGGATCCGCATGATTTCATAGAAACAAGATTGTTTCTGCTGTCTTCTTCTCTTTTAAATCTCTCAGTGAGTCACAGAGAAATTCATTGGTAGTGATTGAGCTGTATGCCTTTGTGCTGTCCTTGTTTTCATCAGCTCAGTAGCTAAGGTCAGTGACATACCAACTTATCACTGACTTTTTCCTCCCTTTTAAATCAACACTGCACTCTGTCATGCCCGTGCTGAATGCACTGCAGGCACAATTGGTAATGAGTGGGGTGTGGAAGAAGTGTGGTGGTGTCTGCTATTTTTAGTACCGTTATACAAGCTTATTTTCCACCATATAATTTTTTCCCTGCTAAGCTTCTTGAACAGTTTTTGCAGTATATATTTCTTTCTTTTTGAACAGGTAACTTGGCACAGGCAAGAGCCAGAGTGACAGCAGCATCCAGGTCTTTGCCTCCACAGCTCAGTGCTGGGCGTATCAAGGTTAGTAGTGTTCCCTTTGAAGACAGGCAATTGTTCATATAAAATTACAGCAAGAATATGGACACGATGCTTAGCTGATGTAGGTGTGTAGTGAGGTTCTTCCCAAATGAGGGTCTGTCTTAATATCAGAAAGTGTGCACCTCAGCTGGGAGCACTGTGTCCATTTTTAGTGAAGAACCTATTGTAGAACCCAGTGAAGAATCAGTTTACTACTGATTAATCTTTAATCTTAATGGAGTGAAATCTCAGTTACCTTGATATTGATAACCACATGCCTTTTGATTTCAGTGGGCTCAAGGTTTTCCTCTGGCAATTTTGGCCTAGAAAGGGATTCAATTAGATAAAATTTGAATAGTATGTTTAACAGTATGAAAGGCAAAATAAAAAATTATCCATTCATTTTTTATTCAACTTGCAAGTAAAAAAACAGGGGACATTTGTGACTGATAGATGACTGGAAAAGAACAACCCAGCAAGGCCGCTATTATTTAAAAAGAAGAGCTGTAGAATTTAAACGCTGCTGGATTTTACCACAAAGTATGCGGCATAATTGCAAAAGGATGGCATAATTTTATGGTGGTTCATAGAATGTGTTGCCAACTGAGTACACTTTATTTGTGAAGAAAACTGTAGCACCTCAATCTGATAGTATGTACATCCCCTCCGTGCTTCCCAAGTACTACTGGTTAAGTGTTAGCTTAGTTAAGGGCTTGGGTGAGGTTTTTTGCTTCCAAAGCAAACAATAATATTAAAAAAACAAGTGAGGTAACAGCAACTGTTCCAAAGTCTATGGAATTTTATGTTCTGGTTTTTCTATTTCTTTTTATTCTCTATTGTTATTAGGAACTCGTGCTCAAATGTTGGTACAGTAATTCATGTCACCCAGACATCTATATCCTTCGCTGTACCTGCAAATACAGATGTGGATTTCAGAGATTTATTTCCACTCTGGTATAAATTCAGTGCTGAAGGACAGATAACAGCCTTTCCAATTTTCTTGTGTTATACATACATTGTCTTCCACATCCACCTATATTCAGCATGAGCTTTCTAAATATGCATTTTATTGAATACAACTGGAATGGAATGGAGGAGCTCTTTTAAAGCTTTAATAAACACAATCAGTTATACTAAGTAGTGTTTAAGTGGGATTTAGTCACCCTTCAAATTTTTAAAGAAGCAGCTAAAAGACACATCTAAATGCAGCACTATTCAGGCACAGGCAAGAGCCAAAGTGACAGCAGCATCCAGGTCTTTGCCTCCACAGCTCAGTGCTGGGTGTATCAAGGTTGGTAGTGTTCCCTTTGAAATAGTTTTTAACTGAAAAAAATGTCTTTCTTATAATTTCATAAAACTGCTAATTTAAACAACTTCAGTAAAAAATTTTTGAATTACTATTTTACAATTTGTTAAAAAAATCCAAATGTAATCATTTTGTTTGAAAGTTTGGAAATTTTCACTTATTATTTGATTTATTATCTTTTTTGCTTAACGTATTTTTTGGTTTTACAGAATTGCATACCATGCCACCAGCAGATGTGGTCAATCTGTGAAAGTAATAATTTCCAGTGACTTCATAATGTGACATGATGTCCTAAATCTTTCTTTTAATATTGTTTCAAAACTATCATAAGAAATTGTTTTAGTGATGGAACAGTTTGTCTTCCCTAGGTCAAGCTGTTTTCCATTTTAGTTGTAATCTTATGAATGTATGTTGTACATAACTACTACTGTCATGTAAAAATGTGACTTAACAGTTAAAATATTCTTTGCTTTAGTTTAAAAAGAGTAGCTACTGATTTAAAATGCAAGACTATATCATGACATTCTTACTATGTTCTGTCATTTTCTGACAAGCCAATTGTGGTAAAGCCTATTGCCTGTTGTACATGTGATTATTGCCCTACCATAAAACTGCATGGCTTCATAGACACACAATGTTACAAATTAACCAGAGGCCAAACTTCTAAAAATTCTTACAGGAAAATCTTCCTAACTTCAGGGTCTAACAGAATTTTTTAATGGAAACTTCAAATATTTATTGTCAAAAAGATTTGGAAATTGATCCTAGTACTTACAGATTGCACAAATCTGAATTTACAACTCCATCCGTAGAAAAAGGAATGTCGCGATACTGGTTTTACTCTGGTTCTCTGAGGAAAAGTGTATTACATCTCCTCTGTGTTCCTGACCATCTGTCTTTCTGTGTGTTCATTCCCTTCCCCCTAAAAAAACCCAAACCAAAACAAAACCCTTTTGAACCCAGCAGGCTGTAGTAAACCTTATTTGACAGAGTGGCAGTCTCAAAGGTTGTAAGATTCTACAGGTTTGGTGAAAATAAGCAGCTGTGAAAAGGAGATGCTTACAGTAACCTACTGCCGAAAAGGTAGAGCATAAGCTCACCCTTTATTGACCAGCAGGTATTCCAGATATTCAGAGATATTCAGAGATCGTGAGTGCTAAACCTCCAACAAAATCACTGAGAGTCTCTGCTTTTCCAGACAGACAAGAATCCACTTTAGAAAGTTAAATTCATGGACATTTGGGCTTCAGTGCAGTCCTCAAACTATTTGCTTTTGCTCTTGATGTTCGACCTTCCTGTCAATATTCACTGGTATGGCTTTTGTCTTCCACCTGACCTTTACTAGAGATTTAGATATCGATTCTCAAAAAGAAGTTGTCTTGCCAAGATAGTTTTGAAACATTCCCATATCCTTCTATCCTTCCCCATGGCCATGCCTGCTGTTCTGGTTGGGTCATTGATGTTTACTTTGTCAGGTGACCTCTTAAGATATTTGATGTTATCTGTGCTGATAAGGCTTTTTTCCTGCCATATATTACAGAGTTTTCTGTTAACATCCTTAAAACAGAAGTCAAACTGCTTTTCTCCACACACAACCCCTACCTCGTGTTAGTTTGAGATGCATACTAATGCATGTACACCACTCTGGGCTAGAACATCAGAGATTACAAAAACATACCAAAATTTTTATGGTCACCCTTACGGAAATCTGTCTCCCCTTGCACCATCTGTATTCTGAATCTTGTCTTCACAAGTTTCTTTTTGATTTTTTCCTCAATACAAAATCCATTTTCTTGATCTATTACTACTTAGTGCTTCATTTCCTTTCTATTTTGCATGCAGTCTCCAAAATATCTCCTGAAGGTAAGAGACACAGTTACTTTATTGAGAACTATAATCTTTCAGCAATTACTTTTAGTGTTCAGAAGAGTGGTCTTAAGTCAGTGAGTGCTGGAAATGATCGTATGGAGCAAAGTCCAGGAAGTATCGCACAGGTGCTGACAACAGCATTATCTGGTTTATACAAATGCCACCTGGTCAGAGCAGATGGTAAACTGCCACAAAGCAAGTGAATGCTAAAATGTTGTTAATGCTCCACGCAAACAGGATGCTGGTTGATTTTCTTTAATTTTGTTGAGCTGAAATACAGCAACACAATCTGCTTGTGATTGGTAGCTGTGGTTATACTCATTCATAAATTCTGGTTTCATTTTGATAAGAACAGCTGTACTGACAATATAACTAAAATATACAAGGAGCAATATGTTTGCTGTCCGTGTATACCCTCTAAAAATAACTCTTCTGAAATGCTGAAAAAGTGGTATTTGAAGCTATGGAAGTTTAGCAGAGTAAGATTGCTGAAATTCTTGGCATCAAAATGGCAGTGTAAGGTAATTAATAGTAACCACAACAGCAGAAAGGAAAAGACTTACGCATTTGAGATTACCTACTTGTTATCCGACAACAACATTTTTTCCAAACGTGAGCAAAATGAGACAGCTCTTTGCTAATTTACTTCCTGGACATTACAAAAATTTTAACTCTTGTTATATTGAAAGTAAGACCCAATGGAGTTCATTGTAGTGGAGATAAGAAGAACACTTCTTAGAAACCAGTTCATAAGGTATTGCACCTTGACAGCGGCTTCATTGGCCTGGTGTTACACTATCATAGCAAAAGTGTGAAATCCTTTGGAACACTTGCAGCTCTTTTTGAAATCAGTTTGTGTCCTGCATCTGTTAGAAGCTGCTTTTCCTTTCTCTGATGAAGTACTCTGCGGTCTTCACACCTGAAGGAATGGCTGTACCAAAAACTGAACCCAGCTTTCATGAGTGAGTTGGCATGGGTCTGCAGTGTTTCTGGAACAGCTCTAACATCTGAGTTTTGCCTTCCAGGTTGATACAATGGAGGTTATGCGACACCCTGAGGAAACAACAAACATGAAGCGGCAAACTATGGCTTCCTATTTTCGGGTACAAAAGTTAGCTGTACACAAACATTTTGGTGATAAGAACAATGGATATATCTGAAGTATTTGTGGGATTATGAGATCAAAGAGAATAATAAGAGATTTTTTTATTCTGTTGTGCAACCTTTGTAGCCTTATAGATTTTCTTTTGCTCCTTTTCTTGTTTCCTCATACTTGTATTTAATTTAATGTACATAATTTCACTGAGCATGTTGATAACAGGATTTAGAATCTAGTTTATTTCCATTATAAATGCTAGAGGTCTAGAACAGAAAACTGATTTTGTGCACATAAAATAGCTGTTGTTACTAAAGACTAAAGACTTCATATTTTTCACAAGCTTGCTCATACCTATTTTTAAAGCTTAAGGTTTGTCGTATGTGATAATAAGTAAAAACAATCTGTCTTTTGGAAGTACTGTTATAAATCATATGGATTGCCATTTTATCAGTAGTAATCTTCTCTGGGGTTAATGTATATTCTGCATGTGTGTTTACATCAAACAGGTAAGGAAAAGGCTTTGAGAATATTGGAACTGGAAGCTTTAGGAGTCAGGAAACGCACATGCTAATCCAAGCCTGTTGGTTAATGTCTTTCTCTTGCAGTCACTGCAGAGTGAAAAAGTTTTGAGCTGCACTTGTCCCATGCAGAATGCTCACCAGTGTGGGTCAAAGCTTCGTGCTGTGCAGGAATACCTGTTTCTGTGCTGTGCAAAATAGTGTAAGGAAAGGCATAGAGGAAGCTGATAAATACTGAGATGTTGCCCCAGTGCGAAGGGTACAAGGGCACACATCCAAGCTTGGGAACCCAAAGGCATCATTGTGTCTCTTAATACAAGTATTGATTTAGAGAGGTCTTGCAAAGAACTACACAGATGTAGCTGTGCAGGAACTGTAAAAGATACTCAAACCAAAACAAAACCTGGAGTGAGTGAATGAGTGTGAAAGTACACCATAATATGGATGCAGCCTACAGCAAAGTGACCACGGTCAGCTTGGAATTATACATGATTTTGAGATTGAGTGTATTTGCAACAAATACTGATCATACAGTGGCATAATGAGGTGAAGATGAAGCAGAAGTATCAGTACCCAGAGGAGTCATTGGAAAAGCAGATCTATATGATCTGATCACACTTTTTTCATTTTATTGCAAAATGCAATGGAATAAATCGTTTTCCATGTCTGTGGTACAAAGGAGAAAAAGTAATGGTCCTACATTTCAGCAGGAAGATTTAGGTTAGATGTTGATAATGTTATGAATAATCATGATAACGTAGCACTTCAGTAGATTGTCCAGGGAGATTGTGCACTCTATACCCTCAGTGATCCTCAAAAATGCATTAAACAGAGATGTGCCTGAAGTGGTACAGGTACATCTAGTGTTCTCTATAGGCAGAGGACTGAACTGATGACTTCTTGCAACCCTTTCCCCATGATTTTCTGTGATTGTTTCACAGCAGAGCTTGTTCTTCTGTTGGTTATATTTCATTAGTCGAATGTGCCTACAGTAGAATTATAGTTAAGATATTTTTCAATGTGCGTCGTTGTTTTTTGTTTGTTTGTTTAATATGGACCTTCTTCAACTACAGAAATGTAGTGTAAGGAGAAATAAAGAGAAACAAGTAAGAAATAGTATAATTTTTTTCTTTTTTTTACAGTTGAACACTTTTAATATATTATGGGTTTTAACCTAAAGCTTAAAAATAAATAAAACATCAATGCAGATTAACGTTACAGGTTAAAATGTAGTCAAGCATTACACGCTGTTTATATATCTCCTGCTTAAGTAGTTGCAATACTGTTTTTTGTCAAGTCTGTGCATCATTTTAAATTTTCCTTACTAGTATTCCCTCATGGATCTTTTATCCAAAATGGTTGTTGGACAGCCTCACTTCATCCGCTGCATTAAACCTAATGATGATCGAGAAGCACTGATGTTTTCTCATGAGAGAGTTCTACTGCAGCTACGATACACTGGAATTCTGGAAACTGTCAAAATACGTCAGAAGGGGTATTCTCATCGCATCCTCTTTGAAGAGTTTGTGAAAAGGTAAGAATTCTCTAACATAGCTGTTGTTTTAAAACTCCAATAAAATATATTCTATGTTTAAGTACAGAAAGTTCTACAAACATTGTATAATCTAATTCTTTACTGAGAGCAGTGACTATCAGAGATAAAGACTAAAAGGGATAGCTAAGCTCTAATGGAGAAAAGTCAATGTGAGACCAGCAGTGAGCACATTGTATTCAGTAGCAAGCCTGTCCCCATGGTTCCTTCACTAGAAGCAACAAGTGGAAATTCTGCATCTTAATACAAGGATTTGGAAGGTCAGTGACCTTCAGCCAATGTGTGAAGAATTTGTACATGCTTAAGAGTGAACTAACATAAAGCTGTGTTTGTTTAAAAGAAGTAAATATCTGAAGAGAGTGTTAATTTCAAGCTTGAAAACCTTAATTAGATTAGGCAGAAAACTAGGAATAGTCCAGGGACATTTTCGTTGATTAATTTCAGATATAATGTATTGTAAAAAATGTTTTAAAATATTTTTATGAATAAGGTATTGAATTTGATTTATTACATCTTTTAGTGTGTAGAGAAGTCACAGTGAAAAAATAAAAGTCACAGTGAAAAAATTTAAGACATGAATTCATATCTGTAGTGCTGTACTGGTGTAGTTCTCCATGTAGAGGATCTTCACATAAAAAAACAAAATTGCCATTGCCTACCTATTTTGCCATTACACTTCTTCTTCTTCCACCCTTTTCACCTCTTTTCCATAGCTTTGCCTCATTTTTTGTTACCTCTAGAAATTATGCAAATTCAGCTGAAAAGAACTACTTGTGCTCTGGAGAAGGTCAAGAGCATGTGCCTGTACACTGACATGCAGTGCACTGGTGTAACTGGAAAAAACATTCATGTGCAAGAAAGATATGTGATTGAGAAATAATCGTCATAATAGCTTCATAGCCTTGTAGCCTTTTATATTTGAGATGTCATGAGTGATAACCTCAGTTCACCTGAACCCTTGTCATGGCTACTATTACTAGCTTTAATACAATTCTCAATCTGAAAAAAAGTTATAAATTTGATTCAGGATATGCTATTGTCTTTATGATGGCATGTTTATATGATTATTATGGCTTCCTCTGTTTTTGTGTAGTATTTACTGTTTTCCAATCGTAGGATTGATAATTCGGTAATGGAGCAGAAGCATTACCATTAAGCAATCAACTACTCAGCAGCAGGAACAAGTAGTGAATGGCTGTATCAAGCATTCAGTGTTATTTTCTGAACTGGATGTTGCTCGGCCAGAGAATATGGAGTTAATGAATCTACTGAATACAAGTCACTTACATGACGCTAGAGGGAAGGAGCTGCTGATGTTTTTGAGAAAGAAGAGACATAAGCAGTTTCACAGGCCTTTCTAAAACCCAGAGACTGGGTAAATTTACTTGGTTGTAAATCAGTCATTTGGTCTTGGAAATCTGTGGTCCTTGCATTGAGAGATATTGAATAATAAACCATAGCCTAATCAATTCATTGCCCCTCAGTTCCAGAAGGACAGGGAACTGCTGCAGAGAGTCAAGCACAAGGCAACAAAGATGATTAAGGGAGTGGAGCATCTCCCGTGTGAGGAAAGGCTGAGGGAGCTGGCGCTCTTGAGCTTGGAGGAGACTGAGGGGTGACCTCATTAATGTTTATAAATATATAAAGGGTGAGTGTCACGAGGACAGAGCCAGGCTCTTCTCGGTGACAACCAATGATAGGACAAGGGAAAATGGGTGCAAACTGGAACACAGGAGGTTCCACGTAAATTTGAGAAGAAACTTCTTCTCAGTGAGGGTGACAGACACTGGAACAGGCTGCCCAGGGGGGTTGTGGAGTCTCCTTCTCTGGAGACATTCAAAATCCACCTGCACACCTTCCTGTGTAGCCTCATCTAGGTGTTCCTGCTTCCACAGGAGGATTGGACTAGGTGATCTTTTGAGGTCCCTTCTAATCCCTAACATTCTGTGATTCTGTAATTACAAATTTTTCTGGTTTGTAATATATTAATACACCAAATGAATATGTAATAGGAAAACACTCGAGTATGTGTATCCCAGAAAGGATAAACCAACATGTTAATTTGTCTTTCACAGCAATTTAATTTTCAGACATAGGTTCCCCCCGACCTTTTTGTGTGTTACACGTTACAGTTACATGACTAATTTTAGTAAGGTCACCATTCAAAAGCAGGTTTAACAAAGAGGTTAATTTTTGTGATCACTACCACATCTGTGCAACATCCTGAAGAGGCTGAAGGCAGAATTACTGACCTTAACTTTTATCCAATTTACACACAAGTGAACTAAGATCAACTCCACCGAAATAAGTGTAAATTGAGAAGAAATTAGACCTCATATCAGTAGATTCTTTTCATTCAAAAGTGCACTGAATTTGAGTACAACCTTGAAAAGTAATGGTAAGAAAAAGCAGTTCTGACTGTAGCTTTCCATTTCTACAGATAAGGGCAAGTTGTGTTAAACATGTTGTCAGATATTCCCCGAATTTTTAGTCCAACTTGATGTAATTCTTTCAGGAAAGAAAGTCAAAACAAGTCAACAAGGGAAGTGTGAGGAGATTTACCAATCTGCCCGACTGCATAGGCTACTTCATGAGCTCAGAATATAAACAGGGGGGTGGGAGAGGGGATGTTCTTGCTCCTTTTTTCAGTTCATGCTTTATTTATAAATCAATTCTATTCTGTTTTGCTCTTGGGAAAAACAAAAACAAAGAAACAAAAGAACAACGCTTTAAAAAGCTATCAGTGGAACAAGAAACATTTTTCTTCAACTTACAGCCATGACTAGTCAAGTGTTTTTAGGAACTAAGTAGTTGAATACATAAAAATGTTTGAAAAAACAGGTCAAATGCTAAACAGATTGGCACTTCTTTGTTCATAATCAAAAAGACATTAGGCAAGTATGAACGAGAGTTTCAGAATGTCAGTAAATGTGAGGATATCAAAGATTTTCTAAGCCAGCAAGTTAATTGGTATTTTGATCCTTTTGAGCAACTTAACAACAAAATGGATGAGCCAGCACTTTTTCTCCCTTGATGTTATTAAACAAATAGGTGTGCTTCTTATCTGCCTGTTCAATAATGCTGTTTTGTAAACTCTTAGCAGGAAATATGAGGACAAAACAATCAAAGGCAGGGAACAGAACCATTCAGGGTTTATCAGGTGGGAGGTAAACAAAAGATAAAACTCTGTCTAATGTTACTCTTTACTGTCTTGGGGTTTTGTAGAACAGATTATTTCAGTGTTGCAAACCTGGAGATAGTTTATTGGGTTAAAAAACAGATGGTGAGGAGAGGACTTAATTGGCACTCATTCACACGTTGTTTCTTTTACCAACAATAAAAGCATCTGTTTTATGTAAATAAATATACATATTATTTTACTTAAAGTAAGAAAATGTAATCTGCAGCCTCTATAAACACTGCAGACCTGTCAGGTCCATGGCACTTTGTCTCCATCGGCCTTGTCTCACTACCCCGTGCCATCATGTGTCTGTCTTGCATGTTTGCTGTGAAGCAGCGTGGTCCATTTCTCAGGCTGGAGTCCCGGGTTTCAGGCACAGGTTACTGACCCAACAGGGTGGGCAGGTGTGCCCAGCTTGTGGGGCCGCGTCCTCACCATGCACTGCACAGCAGCTGTGGGAGGTGTGCGCTTGTCGTGGGGACCTACACTGAAAGGCCCGCTGGGTGGGACCCCTCGTGCTTTGTCTGAGTGCCCAAGCCCTTGGAGTTTCACATGACATGATGAGGTATGCAGGTATGTTCTTGCCACATACCCCCACCTGTAGGCACTTTTTGTGGAATATGGTATATACTGTACATGGGTTGAAGAATAAGGGTCTTGAGAGTCTAATGGTGCTAAATGCTGTCATGCTTGAAGCGCCTCAAAAGCACACAGGGATGCGTTGAGAAGCTTTGTACAAGTTTCGTTTAAGGATTGTCTTTTTTCTTCTCTGCCCATTTATGTTCTGCATTAAAGTTCTTTGTACCGCATTAGGATGCAGGATACGCTTTTCCTATAAGCGTTACCCACTCCACAGCAGCCAGATGATGTTACTCAGATCATATGTTCATGGCAATACCAGTGCTATTACTGTGACAGTGATCCCAGTGAGGCTGGTACTGCTTTTTCAGTCTGACGGTGCAAATTTGCATCAGATCACTATTGATACACCTAGAACACACAGTCTCTAAACCATCAGTATTACGCTTCTCATGACCTTAATGAGTCACGTTCTGCGTTGAGTGGAGCTAGGAAAAAAACTGGTCAAATATTGCAAAATCCTGTAAAACGTGTTACCTCAGTGCATGCTTTCTTCTAACCCCCGAAATACAGTGGTGGTAGACTAGTTACTATTCAGAATCAGGGAAGCACAGAATTAAATTAGAAGTCAACATGTTTGCTAGAGAGAAAAATAAATGTTTGCTTTTAAAACTATGTATTTTTAATGCAAACTTACTTTAACACTGAGTCTGCACTGTACCAAAGTCCTGAAGTGATTTCTGGAAACAAAATTATAACATCCCCCATATTTTGATTTTACTATCATCCACAGAACTGTTTATTTGTTTCAGTGGCTTTAAGATTTCCTCAGTTTTGCATAATGTTCCTGTACACTTAGAAAATGGTAAACTGCTGTACCTTCCACAGGTACTTTCTAGACTCTTGTTATTCACAGAATACTGGTAAAGGTTTGCAGAATGGAAAAGATATGAAACCTCTAGAAATGAAAAGTCTGATAACCCCTTATGAATTATATATGAAGAATGGACCAAATGATGTCTTTCAGAGAGTATTTCTGTCATTTTATGTTCATCTGGTGATTTGCAGCATAGATGTTAGGTATCTGCTACTGCATATCAAGAGTATCTTAGATGTTTTTTCATTTTTCATTTACATTGCTTCATTCATACTCCAGACATAAAGTCAAATGTAATTAGTTGTATGAATTCAGATGTGAAAGTTTCAGCAAGTGGTGAGATGCAATGAATACAAGTTGGGAATTTTTGAAAGTTATTTAACAGCTCTTTCAGTGCTAAAAACATGAGTGTCCTAAGCTTTCCAGCTCCAAGGCTGAGAAGGAGCAAAGATCTTTTGGAATGTTGAGAACCTCCTTACTATTGGTGGGGAACTGCTCAGAAATGGATTTTGCCCTTTTGCACCTCGTGCTTTTCACATATCATTGTCTATTCTCCATCTCAGGCATGTATATTTTAGTACAAAGATTTGTTTTGAAGAGGAAAAAGGGTTAATCATTACTTTTTTGAGTTAATTGTGTAGAACTGATGCTGCCTTTAAGTCTGGAATGTGAAGGGAACTTCAGAAAGAGACATGGGCATAGTAGTTAATGGTGCTGTTTGAATGCTGTTTATTGACCAGTTGCACAGTTCACCGTTTAAGGAGGAGAGAGAACTTGAACCATTTGTTTACAGTCAGTTAATCTAATCTAAAGTGACCAACACTAAAATGCCTTCACCATAATCAGCTAGTTAATGCATAGCATCATTCTGAAGTTTTCCATGTGTTAGCATACCTGGATTTTTTTAATGTTCAACTTTAACGCTGCGTGTCCTAGCTTTGCAATTGTTGATCTGGGAATAAATTCAACTTTTAAAATATGTTGGTTTGTGCCTAATGACTACTAAGTACAATTAATCCCATTTTAATGTATGTTTTGTCTAGAATACAATTTGCATCTGTTAAGGATAGGTTGTAGTGCAGTGTAAGAACCACTGGTTAAGAAAGATACAATTCTAGAGTTTCACCTGAGAAATTAGGGCAACTCGCTTTTCTCTTATGTAGTCTTACTGCTACTGAGAATGTGATTGGTCAAATCCTTTTAGGAAACATGTAGATTAATATGTGTTATGTGTAGGACATTTTCAAGCAGAATGCATAACCCAAGAAAATAACACGGATTCGCATGAATATTTGCATGTTTGTGAGACAACACATGATGGACTATAAACTTTATTTTTAAAAATAGAAATAAAAGTAGTGGCTTAAAATAGAAGAGCACTTAAATATTCCAGACTTCTGCATTTTCTGCTGGAATAACATGCATAGCTTACTTTTGGTGATTTTCGCTTTCTTGGTGCTAGTATTTGACTTTTCTCCCTCTCAAATCTGTAAAAGTCCATTGAACACCTCAGGGAGCACCCACTTATTCAACAGAATTTGCAGACTTGCAGTGAGATGTAACTGTGCTGAAGTATGTTATGCAGTTCTGTAGATGGCATACTTATTTTACACAGGTTAGGCAAAAAGTTTTATTTTTGCCTTCCTTTCTTTTACTCTGATTTCTAGCACTTTTCCTTCTTCTCCCTATCGTTCGTTCACTCACTTGTCTGAAAAATTCAGAGCAACCTCAAGTATTTTCTCAGTTGCACTGGTTATTGCAAGACCTTGATGGATTATTACACCAACTGCAGATTTCTAGAATGCATCAGATTCTCATCACCACTATAGTGCCTCTTATTTTGCTGTGTCATATATATATTCTCAAATATCTTTTCATGATAGCTGTGTCATGATTTATGAAGAGGACTGAGTATAACGGAAAATTTGGCCCGTGAGTTCTGGAAATGGAGCTCTGAGCTAGAGAAGAGCAATGAAAGTACATATTGATTGTCAAGTCAATTATTTCTTTGTGATTTGGTTTTGCAGGTATTACTACCTTGCATTCAAGGCACATGAGACTCCCCTTGGTAGCAGAGAAAACTGTCTTGCCATTTTGGAGAGATCTAAACTAGACAACTGGATTCTGGGCAAAACGAAGGTAGAGGATGCTAACATTTTCTTAAGGATATTATCCTTTTATAATAGCAAAATGTGTCTAATAGTGGTTTGAAAAGCACTGCAAGAATGAACAAAAGAGCCAGAAATTTGCTCCAGTTAGCCTCCCAGGTTACAGAGGTATCCTCCCAAGCCCAAATTAGTGCTGCAAGAGGAGGGGTGCACTGAGTACCTCCCCAAAGCATGCTCTGCACAGGCTGTACATCTGTCAATGCCTACTGTGGTGGTGCCTCCCTGAAGTTCCTCCTCCTCTTAATCATAGCATGACTTGAAACTCCACACTGGCCCATCCTGTGAGTCTGGCTGGTACCTTATCCATTTGTGGAGTTTCAGGGGAGATCCTGCCGGCTCTGTCAAGAGCCTTTGTTCATGGTTCCAAATGGAGTGGATGACTTCTGTAAAATGGTTGTTATAGAATATCTTGGGTTGTTTTACAGTGCACAAAGGAAAAACAAGGAGAATTTCGTGCTCAAGACCTAGATAAAGTAGGTGTAAGCACCCGTAGGATTTGCCTCCTGAAGCAGAATGCTGTTAGACAGTAGTATGTCTAAAACCAAATTTAACTCAGGATTTATTTTCCCACTGACAAGAAAGGTTATATTTCAAAATTGTTGATACCTGAAATATCCTCCGGCCAATTTACTTTGTGAAGGGGATAAATATGTAGTTTATTTTGTGATGGGGTAATTATAATCAGTGGAATAATGAAATTCCACAAGCACACTGAGAGCAAATATTTGATTCACTACATTGCTACGATATCAACAACCAGTACTTTACTAGTTTTCTCAGCAACAGTGCCCTAAAATAGGCTTATAGGAGACTAAAGAAAAGGCAGAATACAAGAGATTATGTTACTGCCTGCATGTAATACTGATTTTTTTGTTGTTCCATTTCAGGTTTTTCTAAAGTATTACCATATAGAGCAGTTAAATTTGTTCCTGCGAGAAGTTATAGGGAGAGTGGTGGTCATGCAAGCCTATATCAAGGGATGGCTTGGAGCAAGGAGGTACAAGAAAGTCAGAGAGAAAAGAGAAAATAGTGCTGTTACCATACAGTCAGGTAAATGTTCACATTCCCTATTTCACTGAGTGTCTTTGCATTTCAAGCTGTTAAATTGCATGTACATTATTTATTCATTCATAATAGTTTATTTTGAAATCAAAATAACCAGAGGTGCTTTTCTCTCCAGCTAATTGATGCAAATATTATTGATTTACTCTAAGCTGTCACCTTAGTATTTGATAATGTCTTTATTTAAATATTTTAGTATTTTGGACGTGGTGCCTGTGCACAAAATGAAAATTTTGTTAGGTATGTCTGTGCTAGCATGCAGCACATAAATGAAATGCAGTAACGTGCCCCCTACCCCCATGCATACCAGAATTCCAGTTAACATACATCGTGGGGTGGGCCTGAGTGGCTGATTGTCAGTAATGTAGGAGGCTTCCTTAAATTGAATTTGGGGAGCTGTGTGAGGAGGGGAATTCTAGTGCTGACATGATCATGTACCTTTGCCTTTTGGATTAGGACATCAGTGAGCACATGGTGACAATTAAAATTTGGCTGAGTGAAGCAGTGTTTGAAGTTGTGGGGATGTGAATCCTGCAGTCGTGAACCCAGAGTTCAACATGTGGGTGGGTGGGGGAGAGGTACTGGGGGTTGGGTCTGGAGTGGTTATGGCAGGAGGGATGAAAGTTTCAGCACATCTCTGGCTCTGTAGACTCTGTAGCACTTCCTTAAATAAATGTAATTTCCAGCACATGGTTTTGTATTTTTAGCCTGGAGAGGATATGAAGCTCGCAGGAAGTACAAGGAAATAAGGAACAGAAGAACTGATGCCGCTATACATATTCAAGCAGGTAATTAAAACATTATTTCAGTTGCCAACACCTATTTTGCTGTGGGTGATTTCATGTGTCAGTATTTGTAGCCAAGAGAAATACACACAGTACAAACAAAAGCTATCGAAAACTTTACTTTTGATCGTTTGTGCTTCAGTATCAAATGACACCAGTGACAGGTATCAGGCACTTTGTGCTTTTGTAAGTACTTCTCTGGAAGCAAAACGTGCTCCTTAAAAGATGTTGAGTTAATTCTTTAAGATTCTTCTGAGCACAGTCGATACGATTCAACTATATGTAAAGCTGTATGAAGCACTGAACTGATTTGACTGAAGTGTGGATGGGAGGCACTGGACATGCATTTCTCTGCCTTTGTGTCAGCCCTCATCTTGGCAGGCTGCCAGGTTTTTGTTTTGACTGCTTGCTGGGTTTGCCAGCTTTGGCCAATCTTTTGGCTCTCTGCCAGACTCCTATGCAGCCATATCAATATGAATTTGAATAAACTTTAAAGAGATTATTGGAGGAACAGGCCCATAGGGGTGTGTAGGTCTCTGCTAGAGAGCAGGGTACCATATGGCACAGAAATCTAAGATCCAGTGCCATGAACTCGATGGTGTTTTCAGATGCTGCCAATGTGAAGCAGCCTCCATGTGATGCAGTGTAATGCACCTTCCCTGTCCAACCCCAGGCTGAAAGGCTGTAGCCGATCAAAAGTGAGTTGTAACAAATGTATTTACAGATAAACCAAGGTACCACCTTTATTCTACCAGCTTCCTGTGCTATGACTCCTTAAGTTTTGTCACCTCTCTATTCTGTATTGTAAAGTCAGGCTGAAAAAGATGTGTTCTAAATAGTCTTTTAGTTTGTTCTCAAACCATTTCCAGTAAATAAATTTGTTTTTCTTTTGTCTGAGTTTGCTACTCTGAAATTAAGCATCTCTGTGACTTTCAGCAGAAAACAAATACCAATCTAGTTACAGAAAGGAATAGAGTATCAGTAGGATAAATAATAAAATGGATAGCTTTGTATGCCTACTGTTATGTGGAATCGTGAACTATAGTTCTGGGGTCAAATGCAGAATATTCTATTAAATAGAGAACTGTTAAGGAGGAATTTTTTTTCTCTCCATGCAACAAGCACTAGGATACTGCAGAAGCACTCTCTCCCCTTTTTCCTCTCCTTTGCATTGTCATTTCCTATTGTTTTCCCGATAGCACAGAGAGCAGATCTTAAAGTACCCCTCCAACTATCCTGAAGCATTTGCTGCATTTACACTTGGCCATATCTGGACTTCGTTTTCCTGACTTTTACAACAGCCTTTTGCCGTAAAAAGGAAAGTGAAACAGTTGACCCGTCACTGTCCCGCTATTGCGAGTTCCTAAAGACAAGAGTTATCTCAGGTTCGGTAGGAAGCTGGTGTGTAGCGGGATCACTTGGAGACTGTAGGGGACATTCTACCTTAAAGTTTTATCCAGCCAGAATTTTCAGTTGTGTAGGAGGTGTGTGCTCATCACTAGCTCTTTAGAGGAAGCAATGGATCTATTCTGCTGTCTGCCATCTCTGAGACATGTGGAACATGGTAGAGCAGGGGCGATGGGAGTGTACACGTACCCTTGAATTTGGACACTTCTGTTGAGCCCCCTGGACCTAAAGCTGGAGGAATACTGGTAGTGCTCTTCCCACCAGCACACACACCCTCTTCCTGTGTCACCTGGCAATTGACAATTTCAGCCATCAATCTGGGCAAAGAAGCATTAGGACTACAGTGTTAAGAGTGACACAGTGCACCTTTGTATTAATTAGGCTGTCTGCTCCTCCTATCCTGGCACTGCATTCAAAAGGGTATAATAATAATAATCCTCAACACATTTCTGTCTGCCTTTGGAAACCTGTATCTAAGACTTCTTACTTGAAAATTCTTCTTGTGCACATTTTCTCTCCTCTATATGCTAATTATTCTGTATCTCAAATCAAAGCTTGTGCTTGCTAATGGTGGCCATTTTCCAGCTTTTAAAGTACACTGACAGTCTTTCTGTTGTTTACATTACACTGTCCAAGTGCCTGGTGACATGGAGACAAAAGCAACTCCAAATCTCTCCCTTCCCTGCACATCTTACAATGCAAGTATGTAGTTCAAGGCAGCTTTTCAGTAAAATGGAGTATGATCACCTTTGTATATTTTTCAAAATGAGGCATTTCAGGCAGTGGGATATATCATTTGCATTTGTCATCCAGACATTAGCAAAACCATATAATTAAAATATATGTACTTCCCTTTCCTTTCCCCCTCCACCCCCGGCTCAAGCAGGCCTTGAAATTTAGGAAGCATTTGGCTTACATGTTTCTACAGAACAGCGCATATTGAAATTTGTTTTCCTTTCATCTCTTTCCCAATAAAAGCAGCCGCTCGGCTTATCCCTTTAGCTTCCTCAGAACTTCCTTTCAGAATTCCCGATCTATTACAGCACATTCACATACCAGAAACAAGATGCCTTTTCATGCTGTCAACCTTTTTCATCTGAAATGTAAATTAATTCTTGCTGGTACGCTTTGACAGAGATCAAAGTAGGGGTATTAACCTTATTGGGCCTTCTCTTCATCAGAATCAGTTCCAAAGACTGCGAGGGTAGTGTTAGGAGGCCAGTCTTCACTGTTATCTATGGCCCTCCTCCAGGCAGTCCTCTGTCTACAAGTCAGCATTTCAAAGGCGCTGATTTCTTTTGTAAATGACCTTATCATTACTTTAAACTGTGTGAAAAATGATTTGCCTGAATAATTCTTGCAGGATTATCCTGCTCATTTTAATTGTGGGGGGACTTCATTCAGATTCCAGGATATTGTTTAAGTGGTTTTGACAGCAAGTGATCATAGCCTGATATAAAGGAAGAACACAGCTCCTGATTGGAAACCTCTTGACTTGTTCAGATTGTTCATTTCTTGCAAGTCAGTCTTTGAGGTAGGCTGCATTTGCATTTTAAAAATAAACAGATGCCTTTCAAATACATGAGCTGGTGGTCTGGAGATCTCTGTGGGCCCAGCAGTTCACTATCCATTGAAGAAATGTTGGAAGAAAAAAACAAACTTAGGAAAAAAAACAACCCTCACAATGTACATGAGGATACAACTCCTGAGTGTATTATATTACACACACACACAAAAAATCATTATTTCAGATGGGGGAAAACACCCTTGCTAGGAAACAAAATATTTGTGAATTTAAATTAGACAAGGAAGAAGAAGTTACCCTACTTCAGCATATCTACATCACAGGTTCTCAGAATACATAAATGTTATTAGACTGGTGGCTAAAATGGTACACAGGGTACTGGCGGTCTTTCCCACTCTTCCATTCACACTTTCCCAAACTGTGAAGGTTAGAAAATCCTCATTTTTAACTTAGAGATGAATTGTAAAGAACAATTTTGTGTAAAGTGTTTGAGTTAACAATACTTTACACTTCTGAGTATTTCTTTGTAATTGTGATTTGTATTGTTTTGATTTACATCTACATAAAAGGAGAAATATTTTGTTAAAATAAAGAATTTTTTTAAATTATGTTGCCAGATTCACAGCTGGTTTAAATCAGTGTGTATATCCACTGAATTATCTGACTGAAATGTTGGTGCACTGATTTACTTCACATGCAAGTCTCATTTAATATTTCTTTGTATTAGAATAATTCATTAATTAGAATTTAGAGCAACAGATAATACAATTATGTTTTCTAGTTATGGTAGCATGTATTTCCATACAGTGTGACCATTGTCCCTAAAGACTTGAGGGAGGATTTTAATCTGGTTATTTCATTTGTGAGCTGACATTGCCAAAATGCCAAATGAGTGGTGCATGCGATTCACTTAGATCCGAGGTGACATCACTGAATTCATTTTAATTAGGCCCACTTTAGCCATCTGGAATATAGTGTGCAGCTCTGGTCAGGACTGAGTTTAACTATGCTTCCAGAGGTGAAAGGCAAATGACTAATCCATTGAGCCACCATCTCCTCCTCCAACACGTGCTCACACACTCACCATATGTCACACTGTATTGGAAAATTCTGTATCAAGAACTCAAGATTTGGGCCTTTTTTTCCCTTTTCTTTTTTTTTTTTTTTTTTTTTTTTTACATAAAAAGTGGTGGATGTTCAGAAGGAAACCAGATGAAGCATCCTCTTGTAAATTGCTTGCTTTCTATAACTTCTACCTAGGCAGTGTTGCTCACTATTTACATATCTCTAACATACTTCTGGCAAAACTCACTCCCTTCTGATAAAAAAAAGGCCTAAGAACTGCTGTAATTTACTATTTTACATTTATAATAAATGTGAGCATTTAATACAAGTGTTACCTTGGCGATTTTCAACAGCAAAGGTATTGTTGCTTCAATAGAAGACAAGCAAGTATTTCTTGAAAACCCTATATTTATCCATCTATTTATATACCTATGTACGTGTGTGTACATGTATTCGGCTAATACTGTTGTATAGATTTAGGCATTAGATGACAAAAATGTTCCAAAACCTTCTAAGTACTCTATAAATATATCTAAAAATATATATTTTTAAAATGTTCCTGAAAATAACAACCACTAGGTAGCAGATCCTGTTTTACTTTTTTGTATCGTTAATTTTCTTCCTTTTAACTACATTTTCAGTGCAAGAACCATTGAAGAGATGTATGTGTTTCTCTTGATGGCAGCTGAACTGACTCGTTGTATGACCTTGATTTCATATTCAGGGTAAACCAGACTGGTTTCTACAGGCTGCATGGCTTTGGTTAACTTTATTCTTCCATCTCTTTGTGTTCTGTACTAGCTTAGGGTGTCCAGTAATTCTTCACTTTTAGCATCTGTCTCTAGTAACCATTAAAAGCCTGCTGCTCATGTGCAGGGAACATGTTAGAAAAAGTGAGGTGGTCTTATCAAGTATGAGGTCCTATATTCTATCGCCATCTCTGAGCTAAGCTCTGTCCATGTGAATATGTCTGCATTTCTTTTTTGTTTTCCCTCCTGGATTTGAGGAGATGAAAAGGAGACCACGCTTACTGGATTTCACACCCTTGCTAAAATCAGGAAGGGACAACAATGTACGTTGTCCAACAATATGTTTGAAAATCTATTCCATTCACTTGCTGATATTGACAGACAGTTTCACTGTTATCTTCACTTTTTTTTTTCCTTTGACCAAGTCTCAAGATCAGTGACTGTAGTAATGTGTAGTAATTAAAAACTTTGTGTCCAAGTGGTGATATGCATCAGTGGCACCAGTCCTGATGACAGCCTTGGTGAATCTTACTCATGATCACCGCTTGCTACTGGTAGTTACTGCTTGTATGTGAGAACTTGTGACTTACTTTCTCATAATGCTTCTGCTGGGGAACTGAAGACAAGAGTTGTTTTTTTCTGCTACTAAACAGGCATCACCCAATATTCATCCAGAATGAGAAGTGAAAGAGGGGAGGTATTCGTGGGACCCAGCAAAGGATGTGACTCTCCATCCCTTTTACTGTTCATGAGAATTAACTTGGCATGGAGTGAAGAACCAGATTTGTGGGCTCCAAATCCTCTCAGATATTGTTAGTTAAACTGATGAATGCTTTTCTAACTAGGCAAACTAAGGAAGTGATATCCCATTTGTAGCAAATCAACTTCTGATTACAGACTACCATATCTTCTCTTCAGCAAGAGTGAGTTTCATTCCTGAGTTACTATTATACGCTATTTTAGGTTATATTGTAGGTTAAAAATGTGTGTAGAAAATATCTGCTTAACGTGATTTTTTATGACTGAGAATGAATCCTTCTGTTTAAAATACTACATCGTCTCCTTTCTTTATACTACTTATATAGAATTGTGATTATTTAGCTTTGATCTTTCTACATTGTGCTTCACAATTTGCTCTGTAACTATATATTTCCTATGGGAATCAGAGGAAGAATGCCTGGACCTTTCCTAACTGGAATTGTGCAACATTGTGTGTAATGTATATGCCTTGGTACTTAGACCTTAAAATAAAGGGTTTTGACTGCAATACACCGAATTTCATACTCCCCGAGGTAAATATATTGTTGGTTTGCTAGGTGCTGCAGCTGACAGAAAACCCGCTTTGTGTGAGAATTGATCAGTACAAGAAGTAAAAATTCATGCCCTAAATTGTGGCACATAAAACATTTAACACTGAGTTACTAACAGAAGTGCTAAAATTAAGTTCACTTCCTATGTTGCTCTTCAGATCCTGTCATCTTTGGCTATGTAAAGATCAGGGTTAAAGATACTGTTGCTGCGAAGTTTGGAATATAGACTGGATGAGGTGAAAATGAGGTGACAGCTGGTAATCATTCTTCTTCAATGATGCAGTGATTGTTCATGGAGCAGTAGCAACATGAGTCTGCTAATTTCACACTCTTTGAGCCAAGTGCTTAGTGTCAAAACCAGCACCAGTCAGTAATGCAAATTGCTGTGATGGAGCAGCTTCCCAGCCTCTCAGGCTCCCCCAGTAGAATTCTCTGCATATGCATTTCTTTTGAAACATTATAGATCCAGTTAATAAATGTTGAAAAGGTGCAGTCCTACTAATGCTTGATGAAGCTTTTGAGAGAGACACAAGTTTGTTTATCCTGCTAATTCAGTTATCCCATGAGTCCAAGGGAAAGTGGGAAAAATACACACATTTACCTGTCAGATGCAAGATATTCTAGAAGAATGTTAGAAACTGGTTTGTGGAAAAGTTAAGTTGAAGAGGAGTTGATTTTGAAAATGTGTATGAAATTAAAACACAGGGTAAAAACCGTGTTTATTATATCAGATACAGCATGTTCTGTATCATGCATGAGGGAAAGACCAAAATGGTTATACTGACATTAACAAGAGTCTCTGGGAAAAATAATTTTAAAAAATAAAATCACGGTAAGTTTCAGGGTTGATTTTTATAGACAGACACACACATGCAAAGAACTGCTAAAAGCTGAGAAATTACTATGGATAAAACTGAGGTTTATCTTATTAGTTCATTTGTTTCAGTGCTTCTTTATCTTTACAGTAGTCCACCGGCTGACTGATACTCAGTATGTTTCAGCTGCAGAGAGGTGGCTGCTGGCCAGCTGGCTGTGCTGCCGGCAGCGGAGGAGGCTCCTCGTCTGGTCAGTAGGGGATGGTTAAGCACTGGAAGCCTGATCGCATGGGGCGAGTGAATGTTCGCCTCTTCTCTGCCAGACAGGCAGACGTTTCCAGTGGGATTATTAAGGATGGAGAGTTCCTCAGCCTCACAATACCTGAGCTCTGTATTCAGTACAACACCTCAGCAGGCCCAGCTTCTGTCGCGCTTTCTGTGAAGTGAATGGTTATTTATTTTAGTAACCTCTCATTAAAAGGCAATTTTTGCTGCTTCGTACCCTGGAAACCTCAGTAGCACTGAAATGCTTGGATTGTTGTGGTGCATTGCATACCACAGCTTGAACTGTTCAAATGTTTTTCATTTTCTTATACAGGACAAAAGTACAACTCCATATATTTTTGTGGAGATAGGTGGCTGAAAAGAAGACCATTAACACTAAACAGGAATTAAAATTGAAAAGAAGGGATTAGTTACGGCCCTTTCCTAAGGGAAAGAGCAGATGCAATCAAGGTAGCTCTGTTTTGTTTCCTCCACCATCTTTTCATTATGCAAAACCACCATGAATGTGGAGCTAAATTTGTAAGAGTAATTAAATGGAAGAAAAGGGAAATCAATCAATTATCTCATAACTTGGTAATAATTGAGGGATTACAAATTTTACAGGGTCTTTATGCTCTGTTGTGCAGGTAGTGCCTACTTTCAGTGTTTTCCTAAAATCAGAGGCACGAGATGCAAGGAAAACTTGTTATTCTTCGGATCATTCTCTGTTGTCAATTTATTCTATATTTATTCTACCTCCTGATTTCCCGCTGTAATCTACAATGTTATCTTGACCCTGATCCTATATGAGGTTGCCCCAAACACCATTTCTGTACCGATACAACATCCTGTTGTACTATTTAGCCCTGGAATCTAGGAAGCCCAAGGAGAAGGCTCCTCTCCTCCTTTGGATAATCAGTCCCCAGACTGACTCTGCTTTTGCACATGTTTAGGGTGCTTGAAAGCTTTTCCTGGACAGGGATATTTTTTTTTCCTCAAAATCATCATATTTCCTGATCTTAGCTCCAATTTTCTTTTTTGTCTTACTGTTTAAGTTGCAGTTCTGCTAGATTAATAAACAGCTCCTTTCCCTCAGAACCCTCAGCCATTGTTATTCAGCAGCTGCTTGTTGTACACAACTATGGCATTGATATGTATTTACTTGCTTTGTTATTCAGCCCTTTCTCCCCTTTTATCGAGGTATTTCTATTTATAATAATGCTCAAAATAAACCCTACAAGAAATAAAATTTGAAAATTTGGGGGTTTAAGTGTACGTTATGATACTTTTTAGTCTATTGTCCTAAGTGCAGTATGTATCGCTTCCTGTGGCTTTTGCTGGAGTTTTCTTATGACCTATTCACAGGTGTCAAGAATTCAAGCAAATTCACATCAGATAAAATTATGGAAGTAATTAAGTTATTTATAGGCACACAAATCCAGAGAGACAATCCATGGAAATAAAGGGTGTAAATATCTTCAAAATGTTATTCATTGCCATTTTCTTTGCCATTTTGTTTCACTGCATGCTTGCTACTTCATTTAGTGTTTCTATTGATTGTTTCGTTCTACTCTTTTTTCTATTAATGGCATAAGTTGCAGTTTCTGTAGTTTTTTTTTTTTCCCTGATTATTTTATGAGAAGTATTTCAAATGTTTTATTATGGTTACAGTTCATTGAACATTAGAAGTTCATTGAAAACTAGACATTTTTCTAGTTTTAAGTGAACATATCTGTCCCTGGCTCCTCACCCCCATGCCCCAAAATAAAAGCAGGTAAAACGTCTGATTCTGTAAAATTCTGACTCATTCAAATTGTCAGAGCTGTAATTAAAGAAAATGTTTTGGGAGTGATTTTCTAATACGTATTTTAATACATTCTAAGCTGGATTTCTATTTAAATTAGGCATGTTCTTATTTTGAGGCATTTTCCTTGCCTGGGCTATGCCAAGTGGTCACTATAACAGTAAGAGTGTAAGGCTCTGTATAATTTCCAGCTGTTGTAAAAATTGCAAACATTGCAGTCACCCCTGTGAGGTGCTAAGTGTTCTTTCTGTCCCCTGGCTCAGTAAAAGTTGAGGCACTGCAGCGCCAGGTGCCGGTCTGCGTTTCAGGTTCTGCACAATTTTTCTCTAATTCATAACTATGGTTTTTAGCTTTCAGGGGATATATTGTTCGTAAAAACTACACAAGATTGAAAAGCAGCACTGGGTGTGTAGCAGATCCTCAGCTTACAAGCAGCCGCTCTACTTCTGATTTTGGCTGTGAAGACCACTGGTGAGTCAAATCCTTTGCTGTCTATTGTGTAACAGAAGTCATTTTCCACACAATAAGATCTGAAAGGAGCAGGCGCATCATCATGATCCAGCCAGCTCTTAGGGAATCTGCCATTTTCTGGGAATGAGCAGCTGTAGGTTAGCTAGTCCTCTCATCAGCTTAGTCATCTCAGTGTTCTCCCAGTTAGTAGAATTAGATTTATGTGCAGTACTGTTTGTCCTGGGTCCTGTTTCTAGGCCCTTCTCAAAAGTACCCAGAATACCATAGATTGTGCACAGCATTGCAGGTGCTCAGCATTTTGGAACTGACTGTGGCACATGTTATTAAATCTCAAGAGGAGAGGGTTATCCTTCTGTGTCTGTAAAGCTCCATGCAGACCAGCAATGAAATAGAGAAAAGAGCTGTAAAAAGCAGATGGACAAGCCACTGGCAGAAAGCCTAGGAATACTGTAAACCGCAATAGTGGTGCCCTCCTTTTTGTAGAGGAAGGGTGTTTTAATCTTCTTACCAATGGAGTAACTCCAGACAAATGTCACCCTGACACTTCCTTGGGTATGAGAGGCAGGAGGGATCTGTCATGTCTTTAGTTGTTGTCAAAGTCTGTCTCTCCGGTAGTGTTCTAAGAGAGGTGGCTGCATTTGCTGGATTAATCCCTTTGATTAGCAAGTTTCATTGACTAAGAGTTTTGAGGTTTCTTGCTGTGGCATGGGCATAAGGACATCTAGTGCTTCTTTTAGCTCTTATTTCTGTTATTTTACAAGTTTCCTATAGAGAGTGTAAATGCAAGTTCTGTTATACCTCTTAAGAGTTCTCTGAGGAAACCAATGACTTGCTTGATTGTAACTAGATGCTGTTATTCCATTAAGGGTTGTTTTTTTTTTTTCATTAACGGTTAATTTCTCCAAAATGGTATGTCTTTCTCTGTATATGCTCATGACATTATGTTAACTCTCATGCTAACTTTCGTTGATGGAGATTGAATAAGGTCTGCTACGTGCTCTGGTGTATTACTGTACTTGCTTCAGCAGGTGGGTTGGACTAGATGATCTCCAGAGGTCCCTTCCTACGCCAACCATTCTGTGATTCTGTGATTATAGGATTTTGTCTAGGTGTAACCACCTGCATTCTCTAGGTTAATAGTGCATCAGAATCTCTCCCTTTCAGTATTCTGTTTTCAGCAAGAAAAGGGTTCAGGCCATTGGACAAGGACTAAATATAAAAAAATAATAATGAAAAAGTTTTTTGTAATGATTTTCAGGACAAAGAATGAACCCACTGCAGTTTACCATCATAGCTCTGCCTTTGGCTTGACTCACTGTTCACTGGGGCAATGAGTTTCCTAATTTATTATTCCCTTTATGTGCATGCAGCTCCTTCTGTTTGTTAAGTACTTCAGGGGTGTGTATCTTGTGATCTCTTTAGAACCGTTGATGATTGCAGGGTCATTTTTTCTCCAGTCTGCACTGATGGTTAAAATCAAGAGTTAATAAGCTATTACCAGTTTTCTTTGACATCCCAAATTATAATTATTTACAATGGAAATAGACTTCCAAACAAATGTGTTTTTCTGAATTAGGTACATCTTGCTTGATTGTACATCCCTTGAGGCTCACAGAGACTTCATGGTTCAGTAACAGTGAATTTAGGCTCTATGAAACACAAATATACAGGCCTTTAAAGATATTCAGCCACTGAAATTTTATTGAAATCAATGTCTAAATGCCTTTAGGTATCTGGCCTCAAGGTGCCCATGTAAAATACATTGGCCATTCAGGTCTTGCACCCAGTCCTGATTGCTATGCACGATTGCACAGATAAATTAATTCATACCTTCTTTTGCCTGGAGTTGTGAAGCTGCCTTTACTCCTGGCAGTTCTCAAATTTGACCCCAACAAATATTGCAGATTATTTGCCCAGTCCTATAAATTTATGAGCAGTAGCCTCAGGGGCAAGTGATTTCAGTGAGACTTGAAAATGTTTAGCATTTCACAGCTGAGGTTCAGAATCTTAGGACTAAATCTGATAACTTCCCATAAATCAAGCCTCACTTCTACATGTAGCTGTTACTGGGCTGTTGTGTTTTAAGCATATGGCTGTTTAGTCATACAGGAAACTTGTAGGAAACAGGAAAGCTGCTGAATAATAGTGCAGATGTTTAACACAGTAGCTGGTAATCTGTCCCTAGAGAAGACAGCCTCACTGTGGCTTCACATACTGTGGGACTAAAGTATAGAATAATAACATGGGTTTTTTTGTTTAATTTCCTTTCATGTAATTTCTTTTATTTTTGTTTTGTTTCTTTTTTTTTAACCAGTAGATTTGGAAAATGAAAATTGAGCTTAACGGTACTCGGGGTCAAAAAGCAAAATAATATGCAGTTCTGTTCTATTGTATACACAGGACTATAACTACACATTTAAATGTGTGACAACCTGCTGATTTTTCAAAGATCTGTTAGAAAAGAAGAAGTTACATTATTATAACATATATAAAGCACTCTGTTTTACAAAGTCATGAATTTCAAATTGTTCAGAAAAAAGTGAGCACTTTAAAAAAATCTAATTCCTTCAAGGAAATTGAATCTATATACCTAGTTCACACTCTTCAGCCAGTGAATGCAGGACATGAGCAAACTTAAGCTAATAAATGATGTAGGATGCTAATTAAATGCATGCATTAGTTCATTTAGCATTGCATGTTAAATCTTTCTTGCATTTATATGCTTGACTTGAAAACCAGTATTAACTGTGCTCAAATGCAAAAATCTTCCCTGTATGAAGCTGATGTCACAAGTAACTAAAGACACACTGAGAATTGGCAAATATCTCTGGTAGGAACAGAAATAGGTATAGGAAAACAACATAATGATTACCAGGGATATAGCTTTATCTCACTGAAAAAATGTTCTTCCATTCAGTTCCACGGAGCTGTGGAGTTGCCTGTGACTCATTTTACCAAAAAAAAAAAGGGTCATGGGATTAATGTGCACCTGGGAGACTGATGCTAGGGCTGGATTCCCCCCCCCCCAAAAGCCAGTCGGTGTGTGCGACACTTGCCAGGCCTTTTTTCGACATCATCAGCCACTGAGAGGTGCCTGCAGGCCTGTGTGGCATGAAGAAACCGGATCACAATCAAACCTTTACCCAAAATAGCTCATTCAAAACTTTAAAAGGACAGACTTGCTTTAAAGAGCCAAACATAGTCAAGACTAAATTCAAATGAGGACCTTCAGAGCCCTTTTTATAACCTTGCTGAATAGCAGATTTGTCCTTCCACAGAGAGCCCAACAGGCAGCAGAGAAGGGACAAGTGTGACCGGGTCTCTCCTCTCACGAGGCCAGTGTGGACATCAGCTTCACCTCCTGTCTGCCTCCATTTTACAATTGATTCTTGCATGAAATCCAAGATGCTGTATCTTACAATGGCATTAGAGATCTCTTGAGCTAATTAGGAATAATCTGTGAAGAAGGGAGAAGTGATTTTCTGAAACATCCTGTGATTTTTGACTTATTAGACTGACTTATCTCTAGTGAATATATTTTTGATAAATTTTCTTGTTCTTAGCAGGATAATCTACAGTTCAGTGACTAAGGACCTTAATCTATGCTACGTAGTTCATATTCTTGTTCAGACAGAGCTGTCATCCTCAAGTATCTTTAAATCCCTTTAGAATATCATCAAAACATCTGTAACCTGCATGTTCCACCATCTTCTTATCCATTTCCCTCCAAAATGAAAACTGTGTTAAATAATACTGCTCTGATACTTACCCTGGCAAATACTTCCTGTGTTGTTCTTTTTTGCCTCTAGCTCACTAAACCGTAGCTCACTGACTGCTAAATATCACAATATAAGTTATCTATATGTACATGATGAGTGGCCTTACACTATGTAGTACAGCAGAAAGTGTCATTTCCACATAGCGATTTTGTTACACATCAGTTATGTCTGTGACTATAACTGTGTGTCAGTGAGTATCGCTTGCTCTTTTGTTTCCTTATGGAGATCTGTGTGTTAAAAATGCGTGTTAGAAAATTCCTGACATGAACAGAAGTTTACACTCTTGAGATGAATTCATTTGATTTTTCTCCTTACATCTTTCTCTTTTTAGCTAGTTAGTATCATGTTCATGCTTTGGTCAGCATAGACTGTCAAAACCCATCCATTTTATTAAAACTCTTGACATTCACATAAGACTTAGGTAAAAAAGATCAGATAACGAAGCCTGAACAAAACTACTCAGGCATAACAGCTTAGGTGGTTGGAAAGTTATAGACAAAGAATAACTATCAGTGTTTCTCAGTTCTACAGGAAGTATGTATCTGAAAGTCAAGTTCCAGAAATGGGTCTATTTCTACTTATTAACGACTTGACTTATGAAGTAGAGGTATACAAACTGTAATGCACCACAAAATGACTGCCAGTCAGTAATTGCACCCTGCTCCAAAGTTTATATTCGGTAGATGCAATGAACGTGCATACTACCTCATACATGCAGTATAACATATTCTCATCACTGTCAAGACCTCAGTTTGTGTAGTATATTAGACACTGCACTTCAAAAAAATGAGCAAGTCCCTCACCAAGAAAGATTATCACTTCTCTATAAACCGTCATAAAGGAAAATCTCTAAGGGATGTATAAAACTGAGGGTACATGTATCATTTCTCCAGTCATGAAAGGCTGATGTAAAGAGGAAAGGAACAAACGGTTCTTCATTGAGCATCAGGCAAGAGATTATGAGCTTGCATTGCAGCACAGGAGAACTAGGTTAGATAGCAAGAAGAGCTCACTGATGGTCAACTGAGTTAAGTCCTGGGTAGGTTACTTTGGGAAGTTCTGACATCTCTGTCACTGTAAATTTTAAAAATCAGCTTAGACAAATGTGACAAAAACAACTTGAGTGTGTGTAGCTGATTTTTTCTCTGAAAATGGAGATGGCTTGGATGATTGGCCAAGGTTGTTTTTATGATTTATAAATTCAGAGTGACTTCTTGAAATGTAGGATCTCTGTGCCAGTGAGTTTGGCATTGCAAGTCAGACACTTTTATAGCATCTTAGTGCCAGCAGCCATTACTGCATCGATGTAGGGAGTAGGCATAAAAATTGTTCTAGAGGAGTTCTCCTTGGGTCAGCTTTACATGCAACCTGAAAAATGAGCAATATGAATTTCTGAGTGTTCTGCAACAACTGAGGGCCCATTGAAATAGCATGCAGTATCAATTCACCTACATGGATACTGGTGGGTTAGCATGTAAACGTAATATCTGTGTATCACTGAGGGAGAAGAATAAATATTATCCTGGTCACATGAGCACAGATCAGTTCAGAAATTGGCTTAACGTGAATTGAACTGTTCCATATAAAAACACTTCTATCTTCTACTATACTTTCTTTGACTTGATCTGCAGCTTGCCTCTTGCTAAAGTGAGGTTCAATAAAAAACCTTCATTGGATTCTTTTGATTAAAAGGAAAAGAAAAAAAATCATCATTATGTTAGTGTGCTTCCGTTTTTCATGGATAGCTGCTTGAAAGGGTCACATCTCCGTATTTTAAACTTAATTTTTTCAGAACCTTCAGATGAATGCCATCAGGTCCTGGTGATTTATTGCTTACACCTTTCTCACATTGCTCCATAATTTCCTCCTTGGAAAATGTCAGTTCTGTCAAGACCACACTGTGATTTCTTGTATGTCATCTTTTGATTATGAATTTTCATTTCTTTCCACAGTAAAAGCTGGTATAAAGACGTTCTGCTTTTCTTTAATCGCTTCACTTTCCTATTTATAATCATAGCAAACATCAATGTTATTAGTTATGATGGAAATGGGAAGTCTGCAGTTTCTGTGGCATGCAGTGGAACCCATTGGGCCTGATTCTGCTGTCACGTGAGCTTCTAATTACTTTACATTTAATGAGTTCAAATACTTACTCATTATTTATAAAGCTGTAAATGGAAATTTGGGCAGAATTTTTCAGTGTAATCTTTTTTTCCCCTCCACCCCGCCCCTTTGGAATTTTTCATCTACCCATGCTGCAAGGATTAAATTTGTCCTGTTCAGGAATATATTATTTCTGCAAAATGAGCTGTATTTTTGCTAGTGGAATATCTAGGAGTGTTTCTAACATTTTCAAAAGCATTTAAATGATGAAAGTCCAAGTTCCATGACTTACACTCCCCATGGCCGGAATTATTCTAAAACTAGCTATTTTTCTCCAGCATAAGTTATTCTGCACTACGAGTTTTACACTGCTATGGTTTGACTGTTTTCAGTGCTAAGGTTACTGTGGCTGTACACTATGCAGATGTGTAGACAGACCCGAAGAATCAATGTTTCTCTTTTTGTCAATGTTTCTTGTAAATTGAGTGATTTATAGACAGTCCATATATGAAGGCTGAGGCATATTATAGCTCAGTAGCTGAACATTCAGCAGCAAATTGTTACATTGCCTGCCCAAAACCAGGCACACGAGCCTCAATCACTTGCATCCTTCCCAGGTAAGTGTGCTGACTGGATCTCATCTCTCTGACCTAAACATTGTTTTCCTGCAAATGTAGAAAATAAAATTTTTCAGAGACTGGAGAACCAGCAGTTTTTTTCAATGATATCTGAAAATACCGGGCACGTCAAAATCAGTCTCAGATGCCACATATGAAAATGTTCACTAGCATCACTGATAGGTTCATATGAACTCACTACTGCTGAGCTGCCCTCCCGTTGCTACTCCATTTTTCATACTGCATACTAGCCAGATTTTCGGAATAGCTCAGAGACTGATTTCAAGGTGCCCAGCATCTCCAGTTGATGCTGTTTTCTGACACGTTCCCTGCCAGTTCGACAGTGTGGTGGGCTGACCTTCAATGGCCACCAAGTGCCCACCAAGCTGCTCTGTCACTCCCCTTTCTCAAGAGGACAGGGCGAGAAAAATAGCTATGATATATTTGTCTAAACCAAAATCTATGACAGAAATTTATATTTTGTATGTTTTAATCTGTAAGTAGGTATACAACTATCCTTAATTGTACTTTTAGAAAGATTGTGAGGGAGTTGAAGGGTAACGATGCAATGGCTGAGGCGTGTTTTGACAATCAAAAAAATCTTGCTTTTAGTCCCAGTTTTAGGACCATGAGCATATCAAATAAAATCTATGGACATCAGGTTTTTTATCCATCACATGAAACTGGTAGCATCTTTCCTTTTTTTTTTTGCATAACTAAAGATTCTTGAGCAAGTTCTGTCTGGGTGGACTTTACTATTGAGGAGATCCATTGACTTCAAAAGCCTGCCAACAAGGATAAGGGCCCACAGAAGGTTTTTATGATACTTTAATTAGCATTAATGAGAGCAGGAGTTGGCCTTTAATATTTGTATGGTGACATAATGTGATGTTAAAATAATAACAGATATAGACAAAGAATCTAAGAACTCTTACTCCTTGCTCTGTGCTTAACCCAAATGGCTTTAGGAGAACACAAAGCCATGTGTTTTACTTCTTCCTCATCTGTCAAATTTTAAGTGTCTAAGGTTGAATTCTGTGAAAATGGCTTTTCACAGCTCTGAAAAAAAAAAAGCTTAATGCAAAATCTTGTCAAATTAATTTTAATACATGACTTCAATTTTATAGAATTCTCATAAACTAATTTTACACATATGCACATATCCACAAATTTTTAATGACAAATTCATTGCTCATACCCTGTTACTGTGTTTAATAACATGCACTTCCTTATAAGAGGAAATGGGACTGGTCTGTGTTTTCTCTGAATTGATTGTATGTGCATATTTAGAAATTGGGGGAGGGGGAAAAGGGAAAACCAACAAAAAAAAAAGTGTATGCCAGTAAACCTTTTATAAGAATGAAGAATTTACACTATTTAAACTACATATTTTATTTGTCTTTGCTTTTAGGCAGCAAACCAGTAGCCATCATTCTCCTGTGGTGCCTGAATTCCTTGACAAACAAACAAAAAAGGTAATACCAAGTTTATATTCTAAAATAACACCCCATTATAACTTCAAATTCCTGAGTCCACAGTTCTGCAGTGTGTTCACGACTGCTTGGCGTAGCCATCTGAACATGAAACCGTTAGCGATGTTTTGAAGTCTTTGAGACAAAAGCCTGCTTGCTAAGAACTTTAGTTCTGTAGAAAGACAGGGAGGTACAGTGAATAAGAGAATCAAAAGGCTGGAAATTTGCTGCTGAGAATAAATGCTAGCTGCTCCCTGAGGTGATTTGTCTGTGCACTTCACTTTCTACAGATGTTAGAGCCTCTTTTTTAGTAAGGACCTGAGGTTCTTTGGTAGCACTTTGATATCCTGCTCGAATTCAATATGTGAAATGGAGGAGTCGCTCTGTGACTTGGAGCACAGCATAGTCTTTGAAGTCTGATCCAATTTTTGCTGCTTACCATTTGATGTTGAAAGGATGAAATGGAGAAAATGTACAGTTTTTGCCAGTAACTCTGCTGAGCATATGTAAGATTAAAAAAACAAAATCCCTTGGATGATGTACTTAGAAATGTTAAGCAGATTAATACCTTCCTATAGCTTTTTTCTAAAGATACAAATTAACTATGAGAAGAAATCAGCATACAGTGCATGCTATGATTTAACTGCATGAGGAAAGGGGATAAATAAGTTAAATGGAAAAAGTAAACAAATGTTTGTGACATGGGTGCTAAGTCGATGTTGCTGAAAGCCGCAAGAATCTTGTGTAACTTAAATCTTGCATTAATCGTTTCACAGAGTCATAGAAAATCGGAAGTTGCTCTCTGGGAGATCTCACCTATAAGTTATAATTGCAGAGTGGCATCAATACATTTCTTATGTGCCTAAACCAGCATTCTTTGTTCCAGAAGGATTTGGATGAGATTTCTGCATCTCCATTTATTCTAAAACACTCATTCGAAGTGAATTATTTGCCGTCAATTAGCCAATCCCAGTCAGTTGCAGACCATCAGTTGTCAAGTCCCTCAAGATCCCATGAAAAAGGAGGTAAGAAATATAGTAAAGTAACAGAGCTCTTTCATTTACTATTTATAAGCTACATGTTGTCAGCATCTTAGTTGCTTTATGTACTGATGAAGTATTTTAAGAATCCCTTGGAAGGCAGGAAACATAAAGGAACTAACTTTCTTCTACACATTTTCAACCTGGAAATATAAAAAAGCCCTTAAGTACCTCAATACATAGGCAGAAGTAGAAAGATTTTTAAAATATTATTTCTACTAAAATTTTGATTAATTTTCAAAACACTCTTTTAATGAAATCAGCTTGCCTTTCAAGAGCTTCAGCTTTCCTTTGCCTTCCAGCCTCAAAAGTAGAAGATAGTAATGAAATCTCTCATGTTTGGCAGAATTAAAGACAGCTCGTTTGTTCACACACACAAAGATTCAGTCAGCAACACAGGAAAATCTGCACTAATTCTACAGTCTATGCAAGGTGTTTATTTTATTTGCTGATATGTTATTGTTGCCACGGTCAGTAACAGTTTAAAAACTTGAAGTAGAACATCATGACTTTTTTGATTTTTAACTGGTTCATCTCTGAATATTCTAGGAAATCCTTACCTATCAGAATACTTTTCTCTGTTATTGTAGTCATCATGTCCCTGCAAATACAAATATAGAAAAGTAGACTTTAATACTGGATCATATAATACCTTCCACAGGTAGGCTGATAATGTGATATCTGTAACTAGAACCAAATTATAAATGATAATACATTAATCTTCAGGTTGTTACTGAAAATCAGTTATTTATAATTTTGTGCCATACATTAACATTTCTATTTATATATTTAATAAGACACCTTTCCTATTGTAAGTCTACAAATATTTATCTGAATATTTGAGTCTTAATCCTGCAATTTGTGTGTTTAAACTTTACAGAGCTCAGTTAAACAATTTACAATGTAAAGGTAAGAAGATAGGTATTTATAGGGAGATCCTTCTGTTACAGTAAATAATGCAAATTCGATGTTTTTAGTCTTCTACGCAGGCCTAATGTGTTTTCCATGCTAAAAGCAGAATAGTGCGTAAACACAGGAGGTTGAGAAATCCATTATTCTCTCTTCACATATTTCTGTCCATATGGGTTTTGAATCCATAGCGTGGGACTACAGGGGATGTGTGCATTGCTATCTTAAATTATTACATGTTAAACAATAAACCTGTCAAACAGAAATATCTTAATTGCAGCAAATCCTCTTGAGGAAAGCAGTCAGGGCCCGAATCTGTCACCCTTACTCTCACTGGATATTGTATATGACCCTGCAACTAGTCTCCTTGAAATCAAAGACATTGTGTCTGAGGTAAAACAATTACAGCGAGTAAAACTGTCAGAATTACACCCTTAGCAAGCATGTGGTTCAGAGCCATTACCCAGTAATTTAGAGGGACTTCAAAAAAATGTGAAGTGGTAGAACAGAATTTGAAGAATAGATAAATGGCAACATTGATCTGAACTGTTTAAGAAACATGTACGAGTAAATGAAAAAGCGTGCAAATACAGAGAAGTAAGGAATTTCCTAGTTAAGCCTGAAAATGTTCAGATAGATGTTTGTGTAAATCACACTTCAATGAGTACCTATTGAGGAACTAAACCTGCTTAAGAATAATAACTTCCCTGGGTGCTTTTAAAAGCATAGCTTGCATCCAGAAATTCAGATGCTTTCACACGTTGCTCAATCCGTACTCAGTCTTATTGTGAGAAGTATACTTTTAAGAAGAGAATATGTATAGACCTATCGTTAAAACCAAGTAAAACAACAAATATATTTTTGCAATAGAAACACATGTATAAAATACATGCAGATAAAATGCATGTATAAAATACATATATTTTATAATATCTATAGATATATATCCATACAATATCTGTATAATATCTATAGATACTTAAAATACATGTATAAAATGCACGTATTTTATAATGTAGGGCTATACTACATAAGCTGTTATTCACACAAAAAAAGCTGTCCACCAAGTGGTCCAAACAATACGAAGATTTATTTTTCATAGTGAAACATCATTCTCTGATGCTATAGATTGATGTTGAATTCTCTTCAAGTTACATTACAAGCAAAACTAGTCTATCAACCTGGTGGTAGGGCTGTGGACCTGGAACACAGAGACCAGTGTGGAAGGGAAGGTGACAGCTTTCTGCACAGGTCTGTGACCCAGTTCTGGAGCACTGTTGATATTTGCTGGAGGAGGGAGTCTATGTCCTGGCTTGACCCCAAAGGGGAGGACAGGCTTCTTATTTGTCTTGAGACCTCAGCAGGTGAGGCTCTAGTGCAGTCAAGGTGGGACAGAACACAAAAGGGAAAAACTGGTTGATATGGGTTTACATATTTTTGTATTAATCAAGCAGACTATTCACTCACATCATGTTATCCAACTGTCCAAAGCACAGGCTACCTGTTCTCAGTAGTAGATTGGCAAAGGAAAAATAGAGAAGGAAATTTCCACAAAGATCCTGCAAAGACTCTACCCTGTAATTAATGCAGAAACAAAAACCTCTTTTACTCTTCAGAAGAGTGTCACAGAAAGACTGAGCAGCGTGGGCAGACTGTGTGTGGTGCAGGTGAAGTGTGTGCGTGGGCTCCGGTTGCAGAGCTTGGCAGGGCTGGCTCTGCCTGCCCAGGCGTTCCCCTGGGCTCTGCCACCCTGCTGGGGCACAGCTTGCAGCAAAGCCAGGGATTCCGTCCAGTGTCTCTGCTGTGACACTCTGCCTGGTATTGTCCTTTACTGTTGGGGCAGAGAGGAGAGTCCAGTCAATAGTAACAATTAAGCCAGAAATGAATTACTCTAGTCAAAATAAAGCAGTACTGAAAGAATGAAAATATTATAATCTCCAGAGGCTAAGTATTGGTATTGCCCTAGATGAGATAGATAGTGAGAATGTTTGAAATTGTTATGAGAAGTGCCTCATAGGGAGTTGACCAGTGTAACTTTGCCTCGGAAGTAAATATGACAGATTTTCTGAGGTGCAAAGGAAATATGTTTGTGGAAGGAAAGTTAATAGTATCTCTGCATTGACCAGGAAATTACATAATTTTTAAAGTTAACACAGACATTTTGAACAAGTAAGAAAGTGCTCAAACAGTCTCTGGCCATGGACATTCTCTTGTGGAAGAATGTGTATGTCTCGTGATTATGTTCAGTTTATGCCTTGCACCTCACACAATTGTCTGCAATCCTGAGACTTTGTGAGGGGCTGAGAAATTTGCCATGGTTCTGAGAGATCTGGGATTATACAATCTGCAGTGTCTGTAGCCACAATCTGAGGTTGAGGTAGTGAAACTTGTGCTATAGTTGTAAAAGTCAATAGGCCATTTCCAATATAGTCTTTGATTTTAGATTACTTAATCTTTTATATTTCCAAAACTGGTGGAAATAAGGGCCTGGTTTGTTTCAATCTGGACTCTCACTAGTCAATGACTCATGTTGAATGTTTTCCATGTAATATGTAGTTTTATGTTGCTCATTTTTCTCTTCCTTTCTGGTAAACCAATCATAAAAATGTGATTTGGTGAATGTAGCTGTGTCAGGTTTGGAGAAACACATAGAGGTAATCACTTTTTTGCACTGATGGAGGGCAAGTAGATAATGAAATGTGTTAAGTTACTGCTTGGTGAGGAGGATGGCTGCTGTCCACCTCAGATAGCAATGCAGACAAGTTTTAGTAAGGGGCATTGTGGGCATGGGAGACATTACTCCCAAAAAGTTACTCTGTGGTTGCCATCACACAGATGATACTTAGAGGTTCATCACCGTAACAGTGAAATCTAAAGTAATCGTGACTTTATTATTTGTGAAGGCTTAACTCAAGTTTTAAAGAAGTGATCCAACTTGTATGCTATCAGGACCATAATCATGTCAAAACACTCAAGCCGCAGACAATGTACTTAGATCTTTGCTTCAGGGTAGAGTTTTCTTTGAGTCAGACTTGGTTATTGAAAATACTCTAAGCTACCTCACTCTCAGCCCTAGACTATAGTCTCTGTTCGATGTCTTGCACTTACAAGCACAAGGTGCTTAAATATCGGGAACCATCTTACTCTCCATGGTGGTTTCACATGGTAGCATAATTTTAACTCTGATGTAATATAATTCCTATTTGTATGTTGTTTAAAAATATGTAATGGCTACAGCAAAGCAATAATGATTGGTAATTTGGAAATAGGGACACTTTTTATCCTTTCATTCACAGAAAATCAATATCCCAGCATGACTGGAATAGGTATTATGATAAAGAACAAACAGTATTTCACACAAGGTGTGGTATCAAGATCTGGATGACTTGTAAACCAAACATGCCACTTCACTTTCTGCAAGTGAGAGAGAGATCAATCTAAGGCATTCAGCTGTTTCTCTCTGTGTAACTCAGCTTCCTGTTTGATTCCATCATAACAAACCTTCCTTTTTAAATGAAAAACAAAACCGCTGCTACATAATGTAGTGTGAAATGCTCTGTGGACTTTCAACTAGTTGTCATTGGCAGATGGGATGATACTGACACATGTATGCCATTAATTTCAGAATCCTGTCACTCAGGATTTTAAGTGAAAGAATTTGTAATCTATTTAGAACTATTTTTGGTTGTTTAATCAGGAGTTTCGTTTCATCATTTTTAAGCCCCCCACTGAGACTAATTTTACATTGAAGGAATGTAAATCATGAAAAACTTGACTGTAGTCAGTAAAATCGTAACAGTGAGCAGAATTGGGTCTCTTGGTTATAAAAAATTGACATGAAAAATGCACTATATATCTGGGGTTTAGGGTTTTTTTGGATTTGAAATGAGGATTTGAAATGGGGGCTTTTTGAGTGGGTGAGTTTTGAGTTGGTCATTCTTTTAAGTAAAATGCAAATAAAATAGCATGATCGTGGGACAGTCTAAATGTTTCAGGAAACACCAAAAAGGCCAAGGTAGTATTACATAGCATCATCTGGATGTACTGAGCATGCTGTAGCTATGTGCAAGGCCTGTGGGATCTCCACTGTATTCACATACCACACTACAGTGGAAGAATTGTTAATACTATTGGCTGTGTTGCAGCTGAAGCCTCGGGGAGGGAAATTGCTGATGTGCTGTGTTGTATAATGACTTTCCATTGAAATAATACTGCTGCCATAGTTTTCTGTGGCTTTTGAGCCAAAATTTGACTGGGCACAAGAAAAAGTAGCTTGTTTTTATTTTTTTCCTTACAAGAGTATCACTGGGTTATTGATCTCTTCACACCTGGGAAAAATGCTGGGCTTAGTAAACAGAAATCATGTTTCCAAATAATTCATTTTGCATTACAAATGTATAAGTAGAAGTAGGGTGAGAAACACAGTACCTCCGTTTCAGTATTTCAGTTCTTCGTCATATAGTTCCAGTGTGGATTCAGCAAATCTGACTGCAAACATCAGTGAAGTCAGTAGAACTTCTCTCAGCCTTACGTGAAGTTTTCAGCTGAGACTTATACCGGTGACATTTGTATTCTGAACTGGGTCACCCTCATATGCTTTCTGTTAAACCTTTTGCTGCTCTGTGATGGCATGATTTGCAGATTGCATTTTGCCAAAGTAACATGCCAACAAATCTGAAAATAAATTGGTCAGTTCTTAAGTTTTTCTTTACTGCTCAGCTTCTTAATTGTTTTTCCCTTCAACAGACAAAGACACAAACAGTGACAAGTGATAAATACAAGCTTTGATTTGTTAAACACATGTTAGCTCTATGTTTAGCCCTAGGCACTGAATTTCATTATAGACTGGTTTACTTCTGGATTGGTTATTGTGATTGTTTCCAATGCAGAAAGATTTGACCTGCAGCCATGACTGATAAGTATCAAAGGTGAGAGATAAAATAAGATGCAAGTAAACTGCACAGATAAACTGCAGTAAAGTTCTCCAGAGACAGCTCGATACTTGTTCTATGTAAAACAGGTTGAAATTTAGCTCACAATGGCTGCATTGCCATAAAAAGAGACTGCAAATCTCTTTCATTGAAATATAGAAAAATAATAGTAAGAAACAGGAGAAATTTAATGAAATTGAATAATATATACACTATAATGCTGTACCAAAAAAAAACCCCAAATTTTAATAGGGATTCAATTTCTCCTGTTAGCACGTAATGTCTACCACTGTCTTTCTGATCCAAGCTGCAGTTCACCTTTTCTTTCTGTCTTCATTTTCTATCCATTACATACAGGTCTCTCCGAGCACTTCTTTTGCCATTTCTTTTTTTGGTAGTTAAGCTTTTTATCACACAGTATTGCACCATTATGTTGTAATTGCTTGAAATTTCTGTAAGTATTCTCTAGCAGACGTATTTTTATTATTTTGCCACAGTTACTAGTGCTCTGAACCAGCAGCACATCTCAGATGACTGATCTACTCAGGCAAATAGTGTGGTTCCTAATTCATTACTCTTCTGTTTCCAAAATGCTGCACAATTCTAAGTAAATTTTGTTAGAATAAATACAGTAGGTGCAGAATTTTGAGGGTGCACACTAAGTTCTCTCCTAAGAGAATAACTGTAATGATATTTTCATAAATTATATTTTGTGTTTTACAAAGAAAGAGACAATTCAGAATGTTTAAACTTTTCACCACTATCAGGAAACTTTAGATAGTCTCTTTATTTTAGGTTATTTTGTAAGAAAAAGGCTAAGGAAGTTAATCATTTGCTTTAATAGAGCTATGATTTCATCTGCTAGCTGTATGTTACCACATAATTTCTGGTTCTTTGCTGATGTTAAAAAATGTGAGTTCACTCTGCTGAATTTTCCACAGCTAAGTGGCAATAGCTGGATTTCATCTCTTTCTTTCTAGAAGACACTGTATGATTTTCTGACTTATTTACATTTTTACAGTTCTTCACAGACACTATAAAGAGAAAGCACAATGGAAAAAGCAGTAACAATGGGATGGTGACAGAGTGGTACATGAGGTGTGGGGTAGCTCAGAAAGTACCATAACAAATTCATATCTGAAAAAAAATTAAGATTTCAAAATCTTATATACTTTGCAGGTGTTCAGATTTTTTTCTGTATTCTAGTTGGGGTAATTATTCTAGTGGATTGTGATTAACTGCCAAAAATCATATACAGCTTAATAGAAACCTAGACGATGGTATATAATTTGCATGGTTGATCAGTGTAAACTAAAAAATAAAAGAAAAAGTAAAGGATAGATACTCAGGATAAAATATTTTCAATCACAAATGTGAAGATCTAGATACTACAAGTTACTCATAGATGCAGTTTGATAAATAGATATTCCATTCAATACAGCATGAACTGGCTGTGAAGTATTTGAGTGGAAAGAAATTACCTTATATCAGTAATTCATTAGCTCTGCTCATGACAATGATTGTGTTCCTTGGTTCTCCATTGTTACTTCTCTCTACTCACTAGAAGTATTTCATATTTCAGTTCTCTCATGGATAACCTCAGTTAATTCAAATGGTTAAGTTGAATACAGCAATAGCAAATACTAGCTTGTTGCAGTAATCATGAGCTTGCAGAGCTCATTTCTGTCCCCAGGCAGGGATAATCTTTGTTGAGGATCTTCCCTGCATATGGAGAGAATTACTGGGAGCCAGTTGTGCTCATGCATTGGCCAATGTTGGCAGTGCACCAGAAAAATAATGCCACACTCCCACCTTCCCTTCTTGTAACACCTTTCCCCCAAGGGAAGATAATACCAAAATCACAGGAAGTATCATTATTGCTGCCAATGGGAGAGAGAGAAGCTCCTTCACTATGTGTTCTCAAGCAGGCAACAAATGTGTCTTAGCCATAACACCAAGTATATGAAAGAACAGTTTTATGAATTCTAACATTTGTTTTCCTAAAAATATCTTAGTACTCATCTTTAAGGTTTGTCCTGCCTTGTACAAATCGGTGTTTTGTGTAGAAGCATAAGCAATCAACAGTGTGAGAAAGCAGGAAACACAACTATATAATTACTAAGCGTCACCTCTTGGTTGCTGTGTTGGTCTCTCCTGGCAGCTGGGCTAAGTCTAACCAGGAGAATGCAGAGAGAGCTAATAAGCTGAACACCATCAAGAATATCCATGGAAGACTCAGTCACCTTTACCATGTCCTTCCTCATTTGACTCTCTTACATTTTGTTAGGAATCAAATATAAAGAATATGTGTGAGTGCCTGATTTTAAGGTTGGAGAGCTATACCAGCTCTTTACCTTCAGCTGCAGCAAGTTGTTTTCTCTATAGGCTAGGAGTACATCTTTGGTTCTTTGTGGCTTTGTGAGTTTTGTGATGTTCTTGGGACTCCCTCTCACTAACGAGTTAATGTTTGCCTCATGCACACACACGAAGTCACATTCAGAATAAGGAAAAAACTTACATTGTCCCAGCCTCTTTTTGTAGTACTAGGATTTGCAAACACCAAAAATGCCCTCTAGCAAAGTGGTGCAATTGTTTTTTCTACATTCTTTTAATGCTGTTCTTTACTGCATATTCTTAGTTACGATAAAGAGCATGACTATCAAATGAATACCGGTAAGCTTGTGGGTTTTAAAAGGCTTTTTTAAGGGGGGAAAAAAAAAATTGCTGCAGCTCTACAAAAAACTCAAGAGCTAATTTTAGTAGCAGCATATATGGGTATAAATTTAAAAACATGGAACAACCAGCTGCTATAGTTAAAAATCAGTAAAAGAGATATTTGTGTAACAAAAATCTGAGCTTTTGATTTGCTTTCAGAAACAGGTAAATATGTATCTTAAATTCAGTTCTGCTAATGTCCCTAAAGGGCACAGCTATCAGATTCCAGTTTGGGCTCACCCCTCATATTTTGCTCATCAGACTTATAGACGAAGTGATATGAATTTCTTTCATCTGTTGTTGTGCATGTGCTTCCCATTGATTATTCATTCATAAGAAAGTGATAAATTCTAAGTGGTACTGCTCTTAATCTCATAAGGGTTTGCCCCTTGCAATGGTATTCGGAACAGCTGTTAGGTCAAGTCTATAGTATATATCAGTTTTCTGTCTGTTGTATCCAGGTTCATGCTTTGTGCCCTTTGATCATCAGTTCAAGGTCCAAGAAGGGTGAATTCCTTAGCTTCATATCCAAAGGATCTTAACTGCTTTAAAAAATGAAATTTTACCTGAGTAGACTGGAAACTTTTGTTTGCAAACTGTAGTCTATTTTAAAACATTCCCTGGGAAGAACATAATGATCACAGAGACCCATAGGCAGAGACATCTTGGGACATTGCAAATGAAGTAGGATTTTCATTATCACATATCATCATAAGCAACTTGCAGCCTTAAACCTTTCAATTCAAAGATTGCCTACATTGGTCATACCACACAGCACAATCTAAGCATTGACAAACATTGAAGAAAATCACTGTAGAATGACAAAACTCCCTCTTCCCACCCGCAAAATAAACATGCACAGTCCAAAAAGCAGGAAGTGTCAATCCCTTTGCAGATCAAATTCTGTAACTTGTCTGTAGAATTGTAGTGGCTTGTGGTGTGACTTGCAAGGATGGACAATTGACTTGTTCACCTTAATTCTAACTGCTTGTTTCAAAAAAGGCATGTGGGGAAAAAGGAAAAGAAGAAGCAACCCAACCATTTCTTGGAGAGGGAGCATATCAGTAGGGCAGAGGAGACTGTCCATGACAGATGAAACCATGCAGAACTTCACAAATAGGGAGAATGAGTGAGAGACGTGGACAGATGACATGGAATATAAAAGAAGCCAAAAGTAGCATGAAGAAGGAATATACCATCAAAGAAGAAAAACCATGTAGAGAAGCAGGATAGAGAAAGGAAGAAGATGAGGTGAAAAAGTGATGAAAAAAAGGTTTAGTTTCAACAATGAGAGGATGCTTGGAGCCTTAGCAGTGAAATGTACTACTGCTTTCTGTATCATTGCTTTTCTCCTATCTAGGTGCTGAAGTTTTTCAGGGGAAAGGTTAATTTTAGCTTTAGAGCATTTCCACGGTGTACGTCACTTTATTGCTGTAGGAGAGGTATGCTTCATGCTCTGTTTGGAAAACCAAAATCTTTTTTAAGGGTAAGCAATACTTACCAAACTATTTCCTTTGCAGTAGTGCTCATATCAATGCATTGTTAGTTCACAACACTTTACATCATTATTCGCAACACAGGTTTTCATGATGCTTAGGAAGTGTGTGTCTCCAAAAGGGTGGAGCATTAATTCGTCCAAAATCTTTGAAAATAAAGAACAGACCGAATGAAATATGGAAAATTTCCCCTTGTGTAATACAACCTTTTTCTTCAGTGGCCTTTTTTTATTTCTTGTTTATTAATTTTGGAGGCTACTGAAAACAAAAAAAAAAAAGGGGGGGTGGGGAGACTAAAGTGCATCCATATATAATGTCACATTAGGAAGGTACAAGATAAAACAGAAGACTCTAAATAGCACAGTCAGTTAAGCAATTCACTCAGCTTTAGAACAACATTTCAGAAGTTAACTGAGGAGAAATTGAGATTACCCCCAGCGGACTTCTGGCACTTACAGTCTTAGTTGCTGTACTTCACTGTCCCGTCCAGCGCAGCTGTACAACTATAATGCCCTCTACCTCTTGGAAGTTACATTTGTAAATTTGTTGATCTCAACAGGATCTAAATAAATCACTCTCAGGCAGCATTTGTCTTTGCAGAAAAGGATTGAAGAATTATTCAGTTTTATTTCCTAATATTTATTTGTATTCCTCGGTTTGTGTCCATCTCCTTATTCAATGTTGGACCTAAGCAAGAACTTAACATTTTTTAATTCAGAGGTGTTTAGTCTCAGGCCTGAGTTCATTAACCTATGTCTTTCTGCATCCTGTTTACCTTTCCAAATGTACTGGAATATTGGCAGGAGTTCTAAGTCAAGTTCACATGTGTCTAGAGCTTCTTGTGGTGAGTAGTTATCTCTTCTTGAAACTCTATGACTATGCAGGGTCATGTGAAGCAGAGCAAGAGGTGTCTTGCTTTCTGGACATGATTTTTGAAAATGAACAGCCATCAGCTGAATTGATAGTTGCTTCTGAGAACCAGGTCCAGATTTATTCTTTGAGGTGAGAGATTATTTAAGATCATTGTTTAAGGCCAGCCTTTATCGGCAGGTTATCCAGGTCTTTTATCCTTTGTTGCTGAAAGAGGAAGTGTTCCAGATTGATCTCTGGTTAGAGCCTGGAGCTAATGAAGAAATAACATTAGAAGACTTGAAAAGAAACCATGTTTTTGTGTTCTTACTTATGCTCTGTTAAAGAAGTGGCAGATGACATGCGTGTTCCCTCAATATTGTCAAATATTCCAAATAAGAATTCTCAGCAATAAGAACATTATTGGCTGCCTTTGGATTTGCAGTTCCATTTACTGTAGTCAGAAAAAGCCAAACTCAGAACAGCAAACTTGCTTAGAGAAGTGATGAGAAGGTTAAAACTGAGCCAATGAAAACTTGGAGGGGTTCTCTAACATGGAAATACTGAATTTTTACTCTAAGGTAAAGACATGTATATTTGAGGAACATTACTACCAGCAAAGTAATAAACAAACATTACAGGGTACATTTTCAATAGAACTTTGCATCAGCTTATTAAGAGTTTCCAGAAGTCATTTTTGGGTGGAAAAATAGAACTACAGTTTGCAAAGCATTCAGTAACTTCCTAAATGACTGTAATTTCCTCGTGAGGGTTTCAAATTTTGCCTTGGAAACCTGGCTGCTAAGTTTGATGCTCAAGAGGTAGCTGAGTTCTGGAAATTATCACTAGTATATATGGTTTGTAGGAGAGCCAAGTCTAACCACAGAAGAGGTTGTGTCCACCATTTCCTTTGCAAGCTATTGCAGGTGCTGGATTGGTGAAGGGCAAATGACTCTCATAACCTGTGAAAAGGTGTAGCAGGAGATGTCCCCTTATCTGCAGAGGTTTCTCCAGTTCAACATCAATAACTGAAACTGGGAAAAATGAGAGGATATGGGAGAAGGGAAAAGCCTGGTGGCTTCTACGCTAGGGGTGTTCGCTGAAGAGGCCTCCAGGTAACTGTAAACTGGGCCTATTAAGTTCAACTTTGTTATGCATCCTCATGCTACACCATGAATTAGCATTGCTGGTCTGTAAATTTAGCCCGTTATATCTGGATTGCATTTGTTAAACTAGTGCTTGGGTTTTTGTCTGGCTTTATTCGTGCCAACATCAGAACATTGAGTAAGAACAACAAATCAGAAACAAAAAACACAAACATTTAAAAATATTGCTCCCACAGATTGGAGCCCCAAGTGTGTTTTATATAAACAATTTGAATTGTGGCTGGATTTTTGACCAGATTGTTTCCTCTCAAGGACCTTCTGAAACAAAAACAAACTGAGCAAAACAAGTTTTGGTGGGGTGGGCCTGTGCTGGTTTTCATGTAAGCTGATGAGAAAGCTCGGAGCAGGAAGGCAGCAGCATGCTGGGGTCTGGTGTACATCGTGTTCCGCTTGTTCCCAGCTGACTTGCCAGGAGTGATCTAGAACTGAAACACAGCCCCCCTTTTCACTAGGGCACAAGACAAGCAGTCATCACTAATCTAAAACAGTTCAGCTGCTTGAAAACAATAGACTTTGTTAATGCGATATCCTGATTGTGCCTTATTCTCATGTGAATGTGTGGCCCGTGTTTCTGAGTCAGAAGAACGAGAGCTTTTGAGAACTGTCCTTTTTCTCTTATGGCCCATGAAAGTGGTCTGTATTCCATCACTGTACCCTCTGTTTGCTTCAGTGGGGGTCTGTAACGTTATGAGGTAGGCGAGGAAGTGGTTGGCTGCAGCACTCATCTACCGGGAGAACTGACCAGCCACGGGAGTCTGGAATAAGTTATGGCCCACCCAGCTGTTCAGCGTGCTTCCACCATCACGCAAAGCCTACTGCGTCCAGCTGGCACTTGCAAAGGTGCTTACGAAGCTGTTTTCAGTGGGATAGTCCAAGATTATTTTCATGTGAATATGCCATGTGTCATGGGATTGCAGGGAAGGAGGCAGGAGGTTTCCACATCCTCCTGATGAAATAATGGAAGGTGAGGCAAAGTTTGGCTTGTAATAGCTGATTGAATTTATTTTAATGAGGTCACTTTCATGAAATACTGCAATAAAGTTTCTGTAGGTGCTATATCATTGAACAAAATAAATCTCCTACTTGGAGCAGAGGTGAAAGTGGAGTCCCACTGTGGAGTAGTGTGCTTAAGTTGCAGGAAGGGAGACTGGGTAAAAGTGATACTAACTATTAATGGTATTGCTTGTCAGGCTTTTTATTTAGCCTCAAATTTGAAAGCTACTCCTTTATTTCTAAACCTTCACATTTGCATCCCTTTGATATGAAATACTTGTGAACTAACTAGAGAACAGAGCTGTGAGTTCAGTAGCCAAGAGATCCTTACTTTATTAACATAGTTTCACAGACTTGTATGAAACATCTCCTCCTTCTGCATATAACAAATGCAGCAGTCGGAGGCAGAGGTTGATGATGAAGGTCCCAATACTTCAGGGTGTAGCAGCGGTTATCCACACATCTTGTTTAAAGTCCATAGCAATCATTGCCTAAGTAAGACCATTCAATGTGGAAAAAAAAAAAAAAAAGGAAACAGTGATTCTAAATGACTGCTTAGAATTAGAAGTTTATAGTACAACTTGAAAAGTAAATGGGTTGAACAGTATAGGCAACTGCATGGCCGTGAGTAGACTTTCCTATTTGATGTTTCACGTTTAAGATGAAGGTTATATATAATATCTGTGTTATGAAACAGTAATGAGCAATAATTGTGATGTAAGTACATAAAGCATTTAAACGGCAATAAATAAGTGCTTCATCGTCCTCTACAGTGTCATTAAGACACTTAAAGGGGAAATTTAAATTACTTCTAGGACATTCTGCCACCTATTTATTCTAAACACAACTGTGGATGTACAATTGCTGTTTAGATAAGTAATAACCTACTAATGATGCCTTTGCAAATAACTATGAGAAAACATTTTCATTTAGTTGCATAGGAATTTGAGAATAATATTTGTGGTGCTTATGAGTTTTCTGGAAGTTTAAGGACACTAATGTACCTTCTTTTTGGTGCGTGTGTTTGACTGCAGCCTGCAAATTTCTGTGAAAGAAATGTTATATTTTTAATGTAGTCTTATGCAGGAGGGCATGTGAAAAAAAGCCTGCTTTACTTCAGCAGAGTTAGCAGTCTCCTTATTGGTGAAACTACAATACACAGAACTGGTCAGTTAGACTGTAGCTGCAGTTAGAAGACTGAAAATGTAACTATACTGAAGATGTATGCCACCAAACCTCCTTGCCTTGGCCAAGGCTTCTCATCACAGTAAAGCAGCTCTTGAAGCAGTTTGCCAGATGGAATGAATTGTTCTGGTCAAAAAAATAGCGATATTTCTAGCTAAGGTCTTTTATCTACCCAGATGATGGTAAGGAATAAATGCATTTATAGCTTTTGCTGGTGTAGGCTAGGCCTTAAACTAAACTGTTGTTCAGAGCAAGGGCCAAATTTCTGTTTCTTTTACTTATGAAACTGTCCTTGCCTTCTCAGGAAGCAAGCTGTGGCCCTTCTGCTCGGTGTGCACCCAAGGAAGTCATGGTCTATATGTGACCATTGTACCATAGGATTAAAGAGCTCAGGCTTGGGTTTTAATTTGTTATGAACTCTGCCAAACATGGCCTTATGTGATTAAATTTAATGTGAAGTGCTCTTTTCTCTTATATGACATTTGAATAAACACCAATTTTTAGTCCTGTATATTCCTAAGATAACCAAAATGAAAGCAAAGTGCTAGAAATAAATAAATCAGGCTTTGACGCAGCTGGCCTGTACTCAGCTTAGTCAAGACAGTAGAGAAGGTCCCATGGACTCAGACAATTTTGGATGAGATCAGAAAAAGTTAAAATAAAAGGGACTAAATGGACTCAGCAGTGCCCAATTTCCCTGAAAATGCCTTTTCTAATACTGAAGAGCAATTTTTAATTTACTTTTTCTTTAAACCAGTACATTCATTTTCATGTGGTATTTCTCAACAGATAGAGATTTTCCAGGGCTGAGAGGTAGGGAATGAATAGCCCATGCAGGTGTCACACATGCTCTGGGACATGTAATGTCGTTGCAGCTGCACAGTGTCCTCTTTCCACCTCTCAGTCAGAGCATGGCAGGCATCAGCCCCGTTTTTCACAGCTATATTTTCTTAATTTCTTCTGAAAACTCTCAAGCATACACTTCAGCAGTATAATGTAAGCAAAAAGATCTAACTGGCCTACCTACAAATATTTATAATTTATAGAAACATAAAACGGTTTGGGTTGGAGGCGACCTTAAAGATGATCTAGTTCCAACCACTCTGCCATGGGCAGGGACACCTTCCACTAGACCAGGTGCTCAAAGCCCCATCCAGCCTGGCCTTGAACACTCCAGGGATGGGGCATCCACAGCTTCTCTGGGCAGCCTGTTCCAGTGCCTCACCGCCCTCGTGGGGAAGAATTTCTCCCTTGTATCTAATCTAAATCTACCCTCTTTCAGTTTAAAGCCATTGCTCCTTGTCTTATCACTACATACCCACGTGAAAAGTCCTTCACCAGCTTTCTTGTAGGTCTCCTTTAGGTAGTGGAAGGTGCTAGAAGGTCTCCCCATAGCCTTCTTCAGGCTGAACAATCCCAGCTCTCTCAGCCTGTCTTCATATAAGAGATCAAATGTAAAACAATTGGATAGGCTTTTGTTTTGTAGACTAGCACATTCATGAACTGTCTTCCTTCAACACCAAATCCAAATGCTACCTATGTCACTGGAGATTCCTCACAGTGTAAACAGAAAGGTCAGTCCCATGTATCCTCTTTGCCTGTTCTTTGTATTGCTGAGTCCCATAAGTTTCTTCTCTTTGCTTAAGCATAGCATTCAGATAAACTGAAGAACAAGCCCATGCAAATCTATTTGTGAGCAGTGTGATATAGTGTTGGAAAAATAAGAGATGATTGAACAGTGTCTTCTGTAAACTTGAAAACAAATCATTATATTTTGAATGTCTGAGATTACAGGTAGCCTTTTCAAAAAGTATGGTATTCTTCTAGGACATTGCATCTGGAATTAGCTCAACCTGTGAAAATGTTCTTCTTCCAAAAACTTAGATGATCCCTTTCAAGTACTTTTTCTATGTGGTCTTTGGCCACTTTTAATGCCCTTTGTACATACAGCTGAATCTAAAGAACTGCATTTTAGTTGGTCATTATATAATTTGTCTAGATTGATCAGTTTAATATCTGATTTTTCAAGATTTTCTCACAATTCTGGAATTTTAGCAATGCAGATATTTTCCTATTGCCCAAGGCAATAATAGATGTGGTGTGCAAACACTGCTTTAAAGAGGGTGTCTGTCTGCTGATTTACATATTTTAAAAGTATTAAGATCAAAAGTAATGAGAATTTAATCCATATGGCATGTAGAAGATAAATAGGAATATTAATACTGTATCAAATACTAATTAAAGGAAACACCAGTCCTATTTTTAAAATCTTGCATGCAGATGAAAAAAAAAAGTTATTGCAAAGTTAAGATCTGATTCTTAAAGAAATTAAGAATTAACAGTTTTCAACCACAGATTCTAACTGTGAGACTGAGTTCATATGCTAGGCCAAATTCTGGTTTTGTGGTACTTTTCAATGTCACTGCAGTATCCCTTTCTATTGAAGTATCTCAGATGACTCTAAAACTGAAAACTACCACCAGCTCTACTACCAGCTCTTAAGATGGAAATTTCCTTTCATTATTTAATAAGCTGAAATACAGATGGTTTCCAACTTGCCTAAGCATACGTGCCTGCAACAGTGTTAGGCCCTAAAATAGATCAGTTCATGGGAACCCTGTCGGATTTTGATCAACTCTTCTATTATGCAGATTGGAACAGTTGGTGAAGAAAATGTTGTCATCTGTTTCATAGAAAACTTTAGACAGGAGTGGTCAAGAGGAGCTATAAGTTTGCTATGTTTTTGGGCTAGACTAGATCTCTGTGTTTCACTGTTATGGAAATGGTAGGTGAAAGTACTCTGGGATGTGTGCTTCTGGCAGGGTAGCAAGTACTTGAAAATCTGGCTCCAGATGCACTGAAACTAGATGCTTTAGTGCAGTGTCAACCTAATACTCCATGCAGACAAATTAACCCTGCCAAGACATATGAGATGCATTTAGAGTATCATGATCTCTAAGACTGTAGACCTTCAGTTCTCCATTAAGTTTACTATAAATATTGAAGGGTAGAGGACACACTTTTAGCAGAGGAGCAGTGAGCTTGCAGTGAAGAATTACCTTTGAAATATGAGAAAAATAAACAGGGAGAGCTTAAAACAAGTTTTGCTAGTGCCGTGAAGGCTTGTAAGTGAGAGAATAAACTGCACCATTTGCTGTAGTAGGCTGTAAAAGACCTGTGAATAACTGAAAGAATGATTTTTCTTTATTTGTGCCTAGAAGGGTATTTATCCACCAAAGCTGTCTGAGACACAGCTGAGGTCCCATAGTGAAGAGTGTTGTATGTTGCTCAGTCTTGTGTGCTACACAAACTCTAATTCTTTTCTGTAGGTCTGTGGTTCCTATGTGTTTCTGTAGTAACTACAGCAAGTAGGCATCACTAGACAGCAAATCTTACCCTCCGCGGGTTAAGAAAACGGGCTCTGATCAGAGGACCATCTTCCATCTTAAGGTTAAGGCATTATACTGAAGAAGGCAGTAAGACACTCTGAAGATTGAATAAACCTCCACTGTTGCTGCTGCATTCCCTTCTGCCAGATCAGAATGGTCAGGACAAAGTTGTTTTGACACGGGATCAATGAATCACAATTCTTCTTTGACCTTCCATCCATTTTTAAAGTGCTACTCCATTCTAGAGCAAGTAGTGCAGAGACACATCAAACAGATACCAGTTGTTCTACACATACACAGAGCAAAGTTGCCCGGGAGCTGCCCTATCAGTGCAAGAGGAAATTTGATGTAAGAGGGAAAATGCAGTCAGAGAAAGAATGTGAAGGGGAGTGCTATAAAACTTTCCCAGCTACGTGTAGGTAAAGCCAATTTAGTCGATCAGCCAGATGACGAGTGGGGATACACACCCATCTGCTTCTTGTCCTCTTCCAGGAAATATTAGGTAGATGCTGTAATTGAACACTGTGTCCTTCTTTACAGTCAGTCTAAGGATGATTTCAGACAAGTACCAGCCCCAGTCCATCTAGAAGAAGCTGAGCTTTGTGCTGGGTGAGTTGATGCTCTTTTTCCCCAGTCGTCATTTCAGATGTCTGGCAAGAGTGCACTGGCTCTGTGCTTTCTGTGGGGAACAGCCTCCCTGGGGAGGAAGGATGTGGTTACACTCACCAAAGTTGTTTTGTGGACTGCTGAGTGGCTGCAGGGCTTTGTATTCCAGCCTGTTTGTTTCTGTTCCCTTTACTGCAGAATAGCCCAGATAGTGTTTTAAATAGTTCTGTGTATTTTCTAAAAGACCTTTTAAATATTAAATAGGGTTTCATTTTCCAGCTGGAAAATTAAAACATAGAAGTATTTCATCAGATCCTTCATCCAATCTTGAAACAATTTTGAAATGTTAACTGAAAAAAATCTATCTGCCTTAAGCATTTTTTTACATCAAACATTCCATGAAAATATTTTCCTCAAACTCTTTAAGTATTTCCAAATATTAAATGAGAAGAAAGATGATTTTTCCAAGTATTGGTGATGGTCTAATGCAGCTAGTGTCAAGTTCACATATTTATTTAAAACAAAAAAGTAGTGTTAAACACTACAGTGCGTGGGAGACTGGCAGGTATTACCCTTATCAGTAGCGCAGGCTGACACACTGCTGGTGCAGATTCTTGTTCTGATAGAGGTGTCATAGACACCAAGTAAACAGAGATAGTGTCTGTCAGTAAATGTTTTGACCTACAGAGACAAGAATGAAAGAGAGGCAAATAGCTAACACAAATAGTAGGTTTGGAGATAAATACACAGGAGTTATTCCTTCCCTCCCCATACCATTATTTCCTCAGCCCATCCTGGTTTAGCTTTTGCAATGATTTCTGGTAGACATGGAAGGGCCTTCATTGCCCTTTTCAGAGCTGGGAAGAGCAAGTGGTGGTGATTGGAAGAGGGATAATAATCTTTTCCCTTCAAGACAGTATGATTTCCCAAAGAGGGAAGAATTTCATTCCTGTAGCATAGTATGTAGAATACCTGTGTGGCTATGTTTAGGATGTACTGTTGGCTATGATAATAAAACTCAGCTTGGATCAGCATTAAGGTTAGCTTAGTGCCTTCTAGAAACTTACTGGGCAGAAGTTTATTCTGGGAGTTTATTGTGGTTCTGGGCCTAAATGCTTTCTTTTTTATCCTTCCTTGTCTTTTGTAGTTTTTGCCTGGATAACACTTGTCCCTGTCTTCCAGCTAGAGAAGCAAAATCAAGTACTTATTAAGCCTGTGGGCTTAAAAGATCTCTGCTACTTTTAGTTGAGGAATTGGAGAACTGAAGCCCTCATCCTCATCATATCTATCTCACAGCTCCAACTCTGCCTAAAGAGGCACCTCTGTGTAGTAGAAGTTCCTTCTGAAAGCCTGGGCTGTGCAGAACAGCCTTGTGTTTAGAGGTCTTCATGCTGGGCTCCAGTATTTGCTGTAGATCAACATAATTGGGACAACACTATTGGGCTGAGTCAACTGAGCAGCTAAGGTAGCAAAGCAGACTCTGAGAGTCAAGACAGATAATATTCAAGAACAAAAACTCATTCAAAGCAGTTCTTGACACAGCCATCTTGTCTATACTCAGCCAGATCTTTTGCAGCACATGCTATCATTTTATTGGCCATTTTTGCACCTTCCCTGCAGCCAGGATACTCAGTACAGGCACATCTGAAATGTTCTGCCTTTGAGAAAGCAAACTTCCAGAAGTCTGTGACAACAAGCTGGTAGGCATGTGTGTGATATCACTGGCCATTTTTAGAAGGCAATGTGTGCAAGCCATTTCACAAATCTGTGAGCATAAAAGAGTTTTTTGAATGTCAAAGTCCTGAAGGGCCCCTGATGTTCAGGTGCTATTCTACAGGCAGAGGATGTTGTAGCTGGTGTTCTGGTACTGAGAGGGGTCTTTCCAAGATGTCTCATGCTGCTAATTTCCAGACCAGCAACTTCTTCAGACTCCTCATCTTGTGCCTGGGCACTGCAAGATGCCACTGAGTATGTTTAGGTTTACTGGTTTGCGGAGGATTAAATGCTTAAGAATGCCAGTTCCCCAGAAACTTCTTTTGATGCAAACTTTGATGTAAAAAGTGAAGAACAAAGGTATCTTTCAGGAATGCGGAAAATAATGAGCCTGTGCTTTATTTAGTCATAGTGAAGGGAAAATTAAAAATTTGGTCTGGTTTCAATGTATTGCCTTAGTTCCCTTGACTTACCAAATTGGGCACAAAGGCTTTTCTGCCTTTATTCTCATTTCACAGCAAGATTCTGCTAAATGATTATTTTTTTTTAGTGAGTTGATTAATCTTATTTCATATCTGCTACACTTTTTTATCTTTCTCTGATACCAGTCATGAGCATACCTTTTGAATCCACGTCCCTGTTGATGGACTTCAGCTGAGCTGAAGAATCTAGACGTCATCTCACAGGTCATTTTTCAGTGGTGGTGCCAGTTACTGCAGTGTTACTCCCTCCGGTGTTCACAGGTCATTCTACCAACACATCTGGGTAAAGCACAAAATGTTTTTTTTTAATCTGAGTTATATATCAGCCAGCTCATTTGCATGATCTAGTCAAAACAGGAGGAAGAGAATCAGCAGCAGAGGACACAATCTGCTGAATTTGGCTGAACCTGTAAAGATAGTCCTAGTGGGCTATAGAGATAACCCATTTACAAAACGCAAAGGTGCCTCTTCCTAACAAACAGGCTACTGAGGGCATAGTATTTAACACAAATTTTAAAAAAATATGAACAGTAATTCAAATAAGTAACTTTTTAGTAACACATAATTTCAAAACTATTCGTATACAAAGAAATTAGATCAATGAATAAAGCTAATTACTGGCTTCTGAAACAAATTAGAGATGGTGACAAATAAGCAAATTACAAAACAGGTTAAATACCTATAAAATGGCCATTGAGCTGTACTTTAATGACAGAGGCATTTCCTGAGCAGGCTTGACCAGGGAGAAGATATGAGGATGAGCCTGTGGATCAGCAATTATAAATACCCAGAAAAGGTTCAAAATATGTTAGCAGTGCTGCTCCAGTCCAGGGATAAAATGGCAACTGCTGAGAAGCTGCTTCATAGCCATGTCTCCTGTCTGTGTACGGAGGGCAGATTTCATTCCTTCCTTCAGTCCTCACAGGCAAATCCCAGCTATTTGGAATTTGTTCAGGAGAAGGGTGAATTTTACCCTGAAGGAATTAGGAACCATTATAGATTAAACATATGGGACCATATGTCATTGTATTGTTTCCAAATGTTCTTTTTGAGCTTTTTCCCTCCATTGCGGACAGCTCATTTCACCACACATTGTCTAGAGAAGAAGGGAGTTTCATATTCCAATTTCTTTCATTAAGCCACTATTAAAGCTATATCAATTTTGTAATACTGTTTGTCAACATTATTTCATCCTTTCTTTCAAACATGCACACCATAAGTGTGGTTTGAGGCAAGTGCTTTGATTGTGTTGTTCAGGCATTGTCAATTGCAGAAATAGAGGATACAAGCAGAGGTGGTCCTAAACCATCCCTAACCCAAAATACTCCACTTAGTTATAAGACTGTTCACAATCAAAGCAAGCATTTTACTTGAGCCTTAAGGAAGGGAACCAGCACTGGTGTTTGCATACGAGTCTAATTGAACTCAAATTGGAGATGAGTGGATCCTGCCCTCTCCTTGCTCTGCAGATCAATATCCTCATGGGCTGTCAGTCGAGCTGCTCTGTATCTCCTTCTTTTGCTGTGATTTTCTACTCCATCCCTGGAGAAGAGCTCTGGTGTCCAGTAACATCTGTTCTAAATCATGTTTTGGAAGAAATGTAAATACAGAAAACTTGAGGTCAGGCCCAGACAAAGCACTGGGCTAGCTCCCAAAGCCTCTGCATCTGGGATGGTTTGATGTCAGGATAGCCCTCCACAACTAGAGCCATCAGCGATGATGGCAAAGACAGACCCTTCAGATGGGCTTTCCATGGATTTGTTAAAAAGCACTGGAAGTATTGAAGACTTTTGTAGAGCTCCCTATCTGTAAAAATCTGTGGCTGCCCTGGTGCTAGCCTCCTCTGAAGAGGAGAGTGTGTTGGGCTGGGTAATACAGAGGTTTCACCCTGTCCGAATGGGTGGAAATGGGTCTTACGTGACCTCTAGAGAAGTACTGGGGTAGATGGCTCCAGCCTCAGCCACTGTCACACTCGTCATGCTTTTAATTATTAGCTTTTATTTGTTCCTAATTCTGGCAGTGTCAAACTGTTTGCACAGGTCTCCATAGTTCCTGGACCTTTAATTTATCAGAATTTCCAGATTTGACTCGATCAATGGTACCTTCACATTGGACTAGGTGATGGCAACATTGCAGAAGGAAGTTCTAAAGGCTGTGTTCATGAAGTTGAAGTGCCTGAAAGAATCTCTGGAAATGCACACAGCTGGCATCAGCAGACTCTAGATTCACAGGTACATCAGAAAGTTGCCCTAGACAGAGGAGAGCTAACTCCTTACTCTGTAAGCTTGGTAGAGCTGATTTTTGTTTTCCTGCTCTAGATCCTAAGATTTTTTGGCACTATTCTGGGCATTGTTGTTTCCCTAAGACCAATAACCATGAAAATAGAGCTGTGTTGGAAAAGCAACTGGGAAGCAGAGACATCTCAACTAGAAACCAGTTTTAAAGTGTGGAGTTGGCATACATTTTACATTTTTACCGAGTGTATTTACCAATTAGTCAGCAGCCTGAGCCAGTGGATTTAATGAAGTTCATGTGATTTATGCATAGCTTTTATTAATTGTGCCAATAGGGATAAACGCTGGATAGAAATAGATGCAGATGTCTCTCTTCTTTAAATAATACTATTTCTTGTCATTAAACTACTTTATTTTTAACTACGCTACATGTTGGGAAGTGGTAATTTCTTACCTTCCGTACTGCTGTCCTTCCAAAGGTAAGACTCAAAACTTTTAATGACCCACATTTTCACTGGCCTGAGTTGTGCCCAAGGCAGATACAGAAGTTTAGAGAATAAGGCGTTTTATCCTTCTCCCCTTTCTCCCATCAGTGGAATGTACATTAAATAGTAAGTAGGCCACAGAAACAGAGAGTGTGTGAATGACTTGAGATCCCGGTAATTTGAGCAGTCAGAGGAAAAGGGGGCCAGCACCTGGATTTCAATCTCTGTTTCAATGAATATTTAACTACTTTATGCAAAGTGGGACACTTTCAACAAATGAGGCTGAGAGAAACCTCCCTAAGAATATTTTCTAGCCTAGCAGTTAGGTTACTCTCCTGAGAAGCATGATGTTTGGGTTCAAGTCCCTGTACCAAATCAGTTAAAGGATGTGTTTGAAGCTACATCTTTCGCAACCTCAGAACATGGTCTAATCACTGAGTTTTTGGATATCAGGGGTGGCAGCACTACCTCCTCTGTTTTGGGAAAGGAGTCCCCTTGTGACAAAATCAAACTGGTTTGTTTTTGAGATGCCAGAATGAATTGTTTCAACATCTCTGAAGTTTTTTCATGTTGTTTCAGCTGAAACTGTTAGCTAATATGACCTGAATTCACAAAAAACACCCAAAACTTTCTGTTGCCCTAGAATTGCAGTATTAGTGAAGAAAAAAATGGAATAAAAAAGAAGCCTGACTAACTTCTAACTCAAGTGCAGTTACAGTTGTCTGGTGATGGTACTTGCTGAAGAGGGCCCATTAGTGGCTGTGCTTTATAGTTTTTATTGGTTTGCTTCTCTTCCACATAGGCGGAAATCCCTCCCCTTTAGCAATAAGGCGGGCTGTGATCTTAGGTACCCAGAAGGGAAAGATTTATATTATCTTGTGTGACATGCTAATGGCCAAGAAGTAGGAACACTTTTCAGAAGTCCTTAAGCAACTTCACCCATTAAATGCTATTTGGAGCTTATACAACTAAATACTAGGCTATTTTTAAAGATAAAACCCATTATGCACGTTGGCAAGTCTAGTGAACGTGCTTTCTTGACTTTGTGCACTACTTTAATAGTTTCTCATGTTCAATCTAGAGGACACTTTTTGATACCATCAAGAAAAAAGCAGAGGCATTTCTTGTGATGTCATTGACTTTTTAAAATTTCCATTGAGTATGGACAATAAGCGCGCTTTTCTGATGGACACTAAGTTAGATTGCCGTAGTTCTGGTTTTACTAGATGTTAGAAATATGGCTGGATGCTTTGTTAGTTACACTTGGCAACAGCAGGGCACTTCTTATCCACAGGTTTACTGTAAGTTCTTTAAAAGGATAAGAAAAGTGCAGTTACAGGTAGGATTAATGGTTTTGTCTCCTTGGTCCTACATGAAGTACAAGCTTTGCATCCTCTTCAGTGATGCAATACAGGACAGGACATGAAACATTTACTTCTATGTTCATCATCCACAAATAAAACTAGAAAAAGTAATCAGGTGTGCTCTCTCAGCTCCTTGGTCCCCTTGAATTCTATCTTACCACAGTGTTTCATTATGAGGATGAACTTTATGGGTTCAGCCTCCTTTCTGTGGGCCCAGCTTCACAGCTAGTGTTTGGGGACCGAGGTCTTTCTTGAATAGTGGCACATTTTCTGATGTTTCTTGTGTAAGAGGAGAAATAAATGTGCAGCTCGTCATAGTATAATTGACTATGTCTTCCCTTGCATGTGCTGAGCTCCAGTGAAATAGTAATGCTGATGTTTAAAATGTCATCATCAGACATCTGAATTTAGCACTTCAGCAGAGTTGAGTGGGACATTCATCCCTCACAAGGCCAATGTTGCAAGTTCTCTGTATGTTTAGACTGTTATCCTACTCCTGGCTGTCTGGAGCTGTAGGGGGAAGAGAGAGAAGGACAAGTGTAATGAGGACATCAGTCCTGTGCTGGCACTGCCTGGAGGTACAGGCACCTCCCCGTCACAGGGCACACAGCAGCTCTGTAGCCTGCCTGCTCACATCCCGCCCTGCGATGGTCTATGTTCTCTAAAAAATAAGTACACATAACAGATAAAACCAAGACTTAATATGCCAAATCAGCTGCCAAAGATGTTTTATATCTCTGCATAAACTTTTCAGATCAAACCCTAATGGCAGAGATTCACGCAGAATGCAGAAAAGTCTGATAACTGTAGTTAACTTCTACTATGTATTTTAAAAGTAAAAATAAGGATTTATGGTTCTGTGTAAATAATGTTGCCATTTTTGTACTATGGATTGCTCTGAACAAAGTTATGTCAACATAATGATGAAAGAACTAATTTGTTTTGAATAAATACGTATTATTGGTTAACAGTCATCAAAAGGGATAAAGTATTAAATAGTTACATATATTTTAAATACTATTGGTCCCATCCTACAAGGCCTTACATGATCTATCATTATGCAGTAGCATAACACATTGACTTCAGGTAGATTGCTGGCATGAGTGAGTGTTTGCACTAAAAAGTGAAAATCTTGTTTTGCTCTATGTGGTGTTACAGAGAGTTTTCTTCTAGAAAATTGCATCTTCAGAGAAGAAAAAATATCCTTAGCACCTCATATTTTTGTGGCTGCTTTTTGAAGTTACAAATAATGCAAAATCACCTAATCAAAAATGAAATGCGTGACGAGAGGGAGATAATTTCCTGCCATTCTACCTTGTGAAAGCAAACAATGAACTGTAACTTATGGTCCACAAGTCACGTTTCTTTGCTTTATACTGTATTATAATTTAATATTTTTTTGAAAATTATAATTTTATGGGCCTCTTTGAAGTAATTTATGTGTTTTGAACGTTATTTGAAAACATAAATTTTGCTGATTATCTTCAGTTTGCCTCTGTCCACCCGCCAGTCTCATATTCATTTAATTTAGACAATGCTGAGCAGCTACATGTGGAATTGATACTTTCCATGAAAGCAAAAGTTATTCTTCTGCTTATTTTATTGAAGAACCTAACATAAGGATTTTTCATCAAAGATTAGCTTAAGTACTCGTATATGTTATTGTGTGTTTGTAGAAAGTGTATGGCTCTCAATTATCTCTGACTTCAAACTGTTGCATGAGTTAATTCAAGTATTGTGCGTACAGAGTGAGTGATGGACTTTTAAAAATTTATTATGTCTTCTGCAAATGAAAAGAAATGTGTATTTCTCTCTGCCCCTAGCTTTTTACTTCGTAGGGCCTTTTAATAATGAAAATAATTAAGACAGTCCTTTCCAAAGGAAGGAGTTTAAAATTCTATTATACATTTCCATTTTAATCATATTTCTCTGACCCATACTAATATCAACATGATTTTCTGATACTTTCCATTTTTTCCTTGTATTCATCTTTTTCCCTTGCATTCATATGCCTAGTGTTGGGGTTGGCTTCAGAGGAACTAATTCTAGTGGTAAAGGTGTGCATCAGTGTTAGCGTTTTCATTATATGAGCCATTCTGCTGGAGACAGGATATTGTCATTCTTATTATGGCATTACTTCAATAGAAGACTTTGATGAATCTGTTCACAGCGGTAAGGCTGATTTTTAGGTTTTGTCTCCACGGGAAAGTTAGTATAGAATAAGCCATAATATAAATTTATGATATAGCGCCTCAGCGCATGCCAGTGCTTTGCAAAGCTGCTCAGGCTAGATGTGAATCAGACCCCGGAGGCAGTATAGCTGGGTGAGTGCAGTGCCGTGCCTAAGCTAATTAGTCCTACTGAGAAGCAGGATATGTTACAGAAGCGAGTTATGTTAATATGGCCATACTTCTCGGCTGTCCAAAACAGATAAATCAGAAGTGGCATTCCGCAGCAATAGGTACACTTGCAATGCACTAGTTTATTCATGTTGTAATTCTGTGTGGTCCTTTGTAGGTCATTCACACAAGGAATTAGGGCACAGTAGCTAATAAAGTGTTAATTCACAACTTTGCATGCTCTGCAATACCCGCAGACCCAAGTACAGAATCAGGACACAGACAGAACTTGGTGTTCCTATATCACAAACTATTCTATAGGGATATATTATTTAATTATCAGCCAAGAATCTAGTACAGAGCTGTAAGAAAGGGGCTGGGGAAAAAAAAAGTCAAAGATCTATAGTAGTTAAGAGGTGGGAAACAAGTCCGAATCAACTCCCCTCCAAAATTTCTAAAATTACTTAGTCTGTATTTTCTGAAGTAACAAGAAATTCCTTGTACCTACACTAAGATACCATGAAGGAGCCTGATTTTCCAGGAGAGGTGAACTGTAATGGTTTAAAAATCAGCCCTCCTAGTGACTCAGTTTGAGCCCTGAAACCACCACTCACTTTGGTACAGTGTTCATTGAGTTCTGAGGAATAAAATGTCATCTAAGTCACTAGAATTCATCATGTATTTATGAGAAAAAGAAAAAAATCCAACTAATTCTATAGCATTTACCAATTTAAAATAAGTTACACTCAAGTACAAAGATTGTGTTCAGAGGGGAATATAATAGAGTGAGCTGATGTACTAATGTCAGATGTGCCCTGTCAAGAAAGGGAGTTTCAGAGCAAAGCAACATATTTCCACATAAGCAAGTCACTATAGTACTGGAAAGTCAACTCTATTTATATATGTGCACATGAGAGTATGTCTTCCTCTGCTCCTGTGAGCTGAAGGGTTTGCCAAATTTTTCTTTAAATGCTTTTAGGAAGCACTGGGTTATAAGTACATATATTTTATGTGCTTTGTACTCCCCAAACTCTTACTGCAGGGGCTAGGTATCATGAAATACATTGCCTAAAATTGCTTTATCAGAATTGAGACACCAGTGTTGAAATTCTTTGCAGACCTCTCTCAATTTTCTTTAAACATTTTCTACATTTTCCGAATACACTTTGCTGCTACTGGAAGCTTCCACCTACCTTTTCAGGATGAAAGTTAATGAACTACACCTCACTGCTCCGAAGTCTGGAAATGATGATGCCTTATTTTTATACATGTCTAGCATTGTACCATGAGATTCATAGTGTATCAGTAAAACGTTTGTGATTTGGATTTGGAAGGAGGAAAAAAAAATCACAGAATCACAGAATCACAGAATCGACTGGGTTGGAAGAGACCTCAGAGATCATCGAGTCCAACCCTTGGTCCAACTCTAGTCCGTTTACTAGATCATGGCACTAAGTGCCATGTCCAATCTCAGTTTAAAAACCTCCAGGGACGGTGAGTCCACTACCTCCCTGGGCAGGCCATTCCAATGCCTGATCACTCTCTCTGTAAAGAATTTCTTTCTAATATCCAGCCTAAATTTCCCCTGGTAGAGTTTAAGCCCATGCCCCCTTGTCCTATTGCTAACTGCCTGGGAGAAGAGACCAATCCCCACCTGGCTATAACTTCCCTTCAGGTAGTTATAGAGAGTGATGAGGTCACCTCTAAGCCTCCTCTTCTCTAGACTAAACAACCCCAGCTCCCTCAGCCTCTCCTCATAGGTCTTATGTTCAAGTCCCTTCACCAGTCGTGTTGCTCTTCTCTGGACCCGCTCCAGCACTTCAATGTCTTTCCTGAACTGAGGGGCCCAGAACTGAACACAATACTCCAGGTGTGGCCTCACCAATGCAGAGTACAGGGGAAGGATCACTTCCCTTGTCCTGCTGACCACGCTGTTTTTGATACAGGACAGGATACCGTTGGCCTTCTTGGCCACCTGGGCACACTGTTGGCTCATGTTGAGCTTCCTGTCAATTAGCACCCCCAGGTCCCTTTCTGTCTGACTGCTCTCCAGCCACTCTGCGCCCAGCCTGTAGCGCTGCAGGGGGTTGTTGTGACCAAAGTGCAGCACCCGGCATTTGGCCTTATTGAACTTCATCCCATTGGAATGAGCCCGTTTTTCCAGTCTATCCAGATCCCTCTGCAGAGCCCTCCTGCCTTCCAGCAGGTCGACACTCCCTCCCAACTTGGTGTCATCAGCAAATTTGCTGATGATGGTCTCAATCCCCTCATCTAAATCATCAATAAAGATGTTAAACAGGACTGGACCCAACACTGACCCCTGGGGAACACCACTAGTGACTGGCCGCCAGCTGGATGCAGCCCCATTCACCAGCACTCTCTGGGCCCGGCCCTCCAGCCAGTTTTTAACCCAGCGTAAAGTACACTTGTCCAAATGGGTGCTCGTTCACAGGATACAGACGGCTTTAAATCCTGAGGTTTTTTCCTAGTCCTACTTATTTTTTCTAATTCTGCTATTGACTGAATATTTGCTCAAGCTTCTTCAGTTTCTCTTTCAAAATATTCCCTCAGAACTCACTGGCCTGAGTTTGATTTGTAGATCGCTTGTGAACCATCACTAATTGTAGGTCAAATGTTAGGAGTCCCAGTAGCAATTAGCAGCCCCTTAAAGGAACTGATTGCTGTAGCAGTAGGTCAGCAGCATTAGTTGCCTTTAGCTAGCCAAGATACCTTCTTTACTTCCAGCATTTACAACTGTCAGACCAAATCACTGTACCGACACTGGGAAGCAAATATCTAACTTGTCACCTTTTTGCAGGCTTCAGTCAAGCTTTCTTTAATACTTCCTTTAAAAGTTACTGCTGCCAACTACCTTGAATTCAGAAAAAAACTTCTTTCTTAATGAAGAAATCTACTGAGAGTTTTATCTTGGGCTTCTACCATTTATTCTTTGAAATATATGCTGAATCTGCTACACTCAAATTTGAGATACTAGTTGTATCAATATGGACCCATGGCTTCAAGCCTTTAGATATGCAAATTGTGTTTCTGTAACGAACAAAACCTTAGAGACCATGCTGTTGTGGTTCCACAGAGCCTTTATTGCGCCTCATCATTATGCTAAATTAATACAAATTTCCTGTGTGTCCAGAATTCAAAGTCAATCAAGTGGCTTAATCTCTGAGGGTATGGGATAAAAACACTATTATTACAGTTTGGGAGAAGGTGAGAAATTACCTTTTAAATCATACAGGCTACATGCTAGGACAGCAACTCTGAAACACAGGCCTGTTATGAACCACATCTTGACTGTGTGTGAACTTACAGATTGCTTCTGCCCTACTTTTGATTGCACAGACTTACTCCCCACATTTGCGTGATGCGTTTTTGGCATCTTCAGTAGTTGGCTCTGTAGAGACACAGTATTAGAAAGGTATTTGTGATTTGTTACTGTTCTCTAATGCACTGAATGTTTTGACTTTTTATTTTAAAAAGTTAATCGCAGTGTTTACTTTTTATGTTTATTTCATCTTTTTCCCCATATGCTTTGCTTTTCTTAGATAAAATCCACAAGATGAACTATTGCCAAGTGTCCAGTGTGTTTTCTGAGGCGTATTAGCACATGATATGCAGCTCTTGAGATTCACAATCTGCAGTTTAAAAACTTGCGCATTAGCAGGTCCAAATGTACTTAGGAGAATTTCTCTAAAATTGATGATATTGTCATATTTAGTATTCGTACTTTGAGTTGCCAAAGCTATTCAATCAATCAAGTTGGCTACATCATCATCCAAATTCTTCTTTGAAGGAATAGCTGTTGTCTTATTGTGCAGAAGTAATTATGAGTGGCTCTATTGTTGATACTATATTTGTGAGGATTTTTTTGGTATGTTTTGTTTCTGAGCAATTTTAAAAAATTTTCATACCTCCAACATGAGATGTGGTTTTACTTTGGAAGGCAGGGAAGGACAAAATAGTTACTTGAGGCTCTTTCTAATCCCGTTTTCTTTAGTTTAACTAAGTAAATAAACTGCACCAACAGACTGAGTCCCAAGCATGGCATAAGGTTGATGGGACAAGCTTGCATCATGGCAAGCCTCTGGGTGCACAGTGCCTCTGTAGGTATCCCAGAGTTTCTACTTCAAGACTAGTACCTCCAACAAACACTTACAGAGAAGGGAAAATGGAGCATGTCCAGAAAACTGAAGATTGCATGACTTTCCTTTGGATTCCTCTTTGCATGGGATTTCTAATTCTGCATTTCAGAAGCTCAGCCTGATCTGATGCAGTGCTAACAAAAAGACAAGTGTAACTGCTTATGGCAGCATGGCTGTATTAAAGTTGACCTTGAAATTATTTTTGCGTTGAAGAGACTGATAGGCACCTTGTGGGGAGTTACCTCAAGCTCTGGTTCAGGTGTCTACTGGGAATTTGGACTGCTTGAATCTTGCCTGGTCATTTGAATGTAAACAACCTCACTGAAACAAAGAAAAGAAAGCAAAACCAAACCAACCAAACAAGAGCATTTCCAGTCCAATCCAAGTCTGCTTAGCCTCATTTCCTCTATCTGACAATAACCAAGAGCAAAAGCCTAGAGTATAGTACAAAAGTAGGGCAAGTGGAGATTTTTCCCCAGAATTGTCTCCAGCCTAGCATGGTTTGTGGCTCAGGGATTTCCCAATCCGGAAGTGATCTCTTTGTATTTAATTGCTCTCAGTGGGTGTTTCCCCTGCAAAATTTTTCATTCACTTGTCTTGACTATACAGCATCACTCAAACAGCAAGAGAGACATCGCTTACCTCAAATGATGATGTAAGATAGCTATTTCTTATCACCTGGTGGTTATTGGATTAAGTAGGTCTTCTAAAAGCAGGAAATATGCTGTGATATGTAGTAATTCCAGCATACCTGAAATGTCCTGGGTTTCATCAGTAACTGTCTCTTCTAAAAAGATCACAAGAATTAACCAAAGAGCAGCTTCCACAATGGCCTTGGGTCAAGTTTAAGGAGGGGAAGAAAAATAATCATCAGTTAAGTTTTCTTTATTGTCCAGAAGTAGTTTCTATCATTCAGGATGGTTTGGAGGTTTGTTTTTGTTTTTCTTGAAGTTAAAGTTGTAACTGTGTAAGCCTCTTGAGCTCTTAGTGGTAGTTGACTAGTTGACACACCTCTGGAACGCAGTATTAGATGTTATTACATGCAGGGCATATGAGGGATTGTGTGTATTCAATTTGTAGGGGAAGATGTGTCTTTAGGACAGTACTTATAGAAGCTTTCTGTTTGGTGACAGATTTGAATCTTACCCGTGTTAGTCACTGACAGTTCAGTTCTTTGGTATGCTTTGTTTAATCTCTGCCTTTTCCTTCTACAGTTAAATCACTCACTATAGAAACCAAAAGAATTGACAAACGCTGAAGAATCAGAATTGTGTTGGAAGGGAAAAAAACAACAAAAGCCAAGATTCTAACTATTTATGGATCTCGTTTCCCAACAAAGTGTATCTAAAAGCCATTGTCTCAGGGTTCAGAGACAGCTAAATGATTGATTTCACATAAAATATTTGTTGTTCTAATTACAGTATCATCTGGGTCTTTGGCAACAAGCAGATGCAAAAACAGCCTTTACATACCATCTTGAAAAACTTATTATTTGCTTAGTGTGCTTTATAATCTGAAACATATGGCTTTGCATAGAACTGCAGTATCCAAAATGAAGCCATAAGTAATGAATCACTGGGTGGAAGAAAATGCATTGCTTCTGTTATGAGTTCTTTCAGTGTGTGTATTCAAATGGTTCTGTTTAGGGTTATAAACAAAAGGCTATGCTCACAGTTTTAGCAGTGTGTTACAGATTCTGGGATGCACATGACATCAAAGAGGCTACACTAATTTCCCTAGCAGTATATGGCTCTTGGCACTATGAGCACACTCCGTCTGAATAAACAGAATTCTAGTTCACCACGGTTGTGTGGGGGATCTGAAGTGATCATGAAGCTTGATTTTGTTTTGGCTTAAATCCTTCTATTATAGGACTTCTTACCCTTCCAGATTCTGTGTTTTCAGTGAATCTGGTAACTACATTTGGAGCTATAGACTTAGACTAGAAAGTACTTGACAATGAAAATAATTAGATCTAACTTATTATTCTTGCCTACTGAATCCAAGTAAGAGGATTAGTCACTCTTCCTAAGCACTAATATATATATTTTTAAAGTAGTTAACATCTTTTCCCTTAGCAACATTTCTGCGAAGTTCCAGTAAGACATTTTGTGAGAGTTAGCAAGGTCTCAGGCCTTGCAGCTCCTCAGAGAACATCTGATTTATTGTTCTTTCCATGCTTACCTGTCACTAGCATGAAGAGCACCAGCCTCTATAAATATTCCTGAACACTCTTCTCTAGAGGAAGGGACTGAGGGAATTTGGTAGCAAGAATGGTTCTTATCATACTACATCTCATTATAACAACAGAATGAATGGCCTTATTGGACATTTGCAGAGCTCTGAAGCTACTGCTAGGTAAGCATGGAGCATCCTGGAGAGAATTACACCTGTTAGTAGTATTAAATATGCCAGTATGCCTCTGGGCTCCTGATGTTACTAGATTAATCAAAACTTCTGATGCCAGAACTTAGGTTCTACTACTGCACCATTAATAGTTGCTTATTCCCTTCTCTTCCTTCATTTCTCAGTATCTTACTTGATTCTTTCTTTTTTTGTCTTTTTCCTGTCCATTTCTCTTTCCTGTAGTTTGCTCTTTCCCTTCTCATTAACCTCAGAAGGGAAAAGAATATATTAGAGACATACCTCATGACTTAAGTCACCAACTAGTCTTTCTCTTTATTCTCTCCTACACTATGTTGTTGTCTCTTGGTGTGGTTTTGCCTGTACTGAGATTAAAATCTTTCATAGGCAGTGTGTTTATTTTCTATTAGCCTCCGGCATTTTTGCAGAACTACTATAATATTATTGTATTTATAGTATATAGCATAGACCTGATAACTCCATTACTCCCAAATGAAACTACAGATTATTCTACAGGGTTCGTTCTCTGAAGCCTATTACAGCTGTTATGCTCTCCTTCTTTCTGTTGCATTTATAGTTGGTAGCATTTAACAGGCAGTGTACCAATACTGTGGACCTGGTACCTCTTAATGTGTGCTCATACTCAAGTCACACTGACTGCAGTTTAGTACAGGGATGTGCAAGGTAGTTCTGCGTTACCTGGCTTGAGTATGGTGGGCAGGTGCAGCAGGAGCTCAGTGGGGATGAGCTGCCTGAGTATTCACTCTGCTTCTCAGGCAAGTTTTTCATTTCACTCCCATTTTGCACTTATGATGTGATGCAAATTTCTGCAAATGGTGGAAAATCATGGGAATGAGAAAGAGAAAAACCTGCTTGTTTGAGCACTCATGGTTCACAGCATTATGTGCCCTTTGTAAATATCTCTTTTTTAAAATAAAGCTGAAATAGTTAAAATCATAAAGCTGAGTTCATTTACAGCATTTTTACTGCATAAGTGGCGTTCAGTTACTCCCATTTGACACTGATGTGAGTGGGACCAGAATCACTAACCCCTGAAGTCACCTGCTTGAACAGATTTGTGTGGCACAGAAGGAAATGTAGCTCTTCCTTGAAATCAACATGCTGCACATAATTATCCACTTAGCATCCAGTCCAGGAGGAGGATGTATATTATCATTGTGAGGTCATTTCTGTATTTGCCCAAGACTTCAAGAGGAAAAGTGAAGTTAACTTGCTGCCTTGAAAAATGATTCGAAACTGGGAAAGCCTGAAAACATCAAAATACATATAAATTATCAAAGGAGAACAAAGACAAGTTTTTCCACAAAAGTCTTCTCCCCAGGCTATAACAATGCTTTACATAGGCATGATCAATATATCCAGGCTTGAGAACCAAAGTCTCTTGGAATAAATTAGACTGGCAGGAAAAGAAACAAACAAAGAACAAATTAACATGATTTTAAACATTGCTTAAATTTTCATGAATGTAGACCTTGAGATGTTATGATGAGATCCCATGAGTCTGTGCTAATATTTGGTTATAATTAAGGGTTGCACTTTCATGTTTCTTCTGATATTATAGATTGGAAATCAGCCACATGCTTACTATTTTTCTTGGTCATACTGATTTATCTACTTTACTTGCTTGCTCTGTTAATAATATATATGATCTCCTAAATGGCCCCATTAACTTTCCTTTAGTAGGCTGCCCCTCTTGTAATCTGCATCTGCCCGTATGAGTAATTAGAGAAAGACTACCCTTCCTGTGGTATCAGGTTTGTATTCACCTGTAAGAGAAAAAGAGGCAAGATTAATCCCTTACAAACCTGCTTGGGGTAAAATGGCTTCAGAAGGAAACTGAGATTAGTTGGCTCCACCTTCAACGTGTCTTGTAGTGGATGGAATCCGTTCAGCAAGCAAATCAGCGACACAGGCTGCTTTGTGGCACTGACACAGTGGCAAAAATCCCTTCTGTGCATTAAGTAAGATGTCATCCAGAGTTTAGAACCCCCTCTGTGCTGCACCAATCTTTAAACAATCTGATGCACATCAGTAGGTTTTACAAGTTCCAAATGCAGTTGCCTCATCACCATTTGCTCTGCAGAATTCTCCATATAGCAAAAATTAGCAATGTATGGTGAGGTTATCAGCATCAAGGGGGTTTTGAAGCAAGTCTTCAATCATTCATGCCAGAGAGCAAAATCTGATGATTCTCAGTTCCTCTGAAGAGTGTGCCCAGTGCTTGTCCACAAGTTTTCAATACCAAGATAAGCAGGACAAACAGGACATCTAATATGAGATCTTCACTGAATATCAAGTGAAGTCATCTGCTTCCTGGGAATTCATTAGAAAAATACATTTTTGCAGGTACTGATTTGAAAGTATTGGTCAGGGCCCAAATCCTAGATGCAAAAGTCCTTGTGTCAGTGTGAAAGAGCATTTTAAAGACAAATCTTATTGTTTGGCAGTTTGTGCATTTCTGAAAGAGTCCTTTGCAGTTTATAGAAAGCATGGATTTTTAAACGGAAAAATCGTCTAAATAAGATACGGCATAGGAAATGTGCTAATCATGTCCAAGCCAAGAGATGTCATAAAAAGTGTCAGTATGATGGATGTGATGGCTAATTGAAAAAAAATATTTCCATTTCAGCCATAAGAAAGCAAAGAAGAAGAAACATATGGAAATTCAGAGGTGAAAGTATATCCCAGAAATCCAAAGATCACTACAAAATCTTCTGCAGATAGAGACTCGTGATAAAAATCACATTAGAGAAATTAATTCATATTAAGCTAGAAGTAACCTATGTCATGTCTCAGAATAGTTTTTAACTTTAGGTTGAGTTAAAATGTACTGTTTCTAAAAGCTTCCAATTTCAACCTGAGTTTGCATCATACTGCTAAATATTGTTTTTTCTCCTGACTGCTTACTTTCACTATATGCTGTATTTCTGATCTGAAATTTGTTTCCACTTCCGACTGTTAGACAGTTTAGACTTCTGTTTCCACAGGTGAAAAAACCTCCACCTTCTATACAGGGGTTTAGACTTGTTTTATATCACCTCTTAACCTTCTTTTGAAAAAAATTAACTAGAACAGTCTTTTAAAACTTCTCACAGTATGACAGATTTTCCAGATATCAGATAGTTCTTGTTCTCAAAACACTCCACAGTTTACAGCACCCACTTTAAAATAATTCTGCTCTCAATGATCAAACTGTTTTCCTGTTTTTATTGAGTAGTCCTCTGCTTTGCACCCAGTTTACTTCATATTCATCTGAATACCCGTGATGATTCCCAAATCTCTCTTGGAGACACTGCTTTCCAGCTATGCAATTCTCAGTTCTGAAAAACAGAACTCAAGTGTTTAATTTTGTATTTACTTGAAAACACACATCCTTTTAATCTGAGCTCTGCAAGGTCCTGGTCTATTGGATTGGGCCGGAGAAATAAAAAGGATAACGAGTAATGGTAACAGAGCAGTGAGCAGAAAACCCATTGGTTTGTTTACTGATAAATGCTTTATACTCCAACAGATTTACCCACTTGCCAGTTTCTAATTCCCTTCACTGTAAGCAACACCAATTTTGTGGTAGCTTTAGGGAAGCATCCACATGAGCCTGCTCACCCATGTGTATCAGCCTCTTGGGGTGTGAGCGAGGAAAGGAGGAGGATGCCCAGAACCTCAGCTCCCCTGCTCCAGCTGCATCAGCTGACATAGTGCACTTGGCAGATGGCATTTTGTCTGCTCTGTGTTATTTCTGCACTACAGTAAGGAATTTACCAATAAAGAAATTGTAACCTAAGGAATTTCTGCCCTTAGAGTTACGAAGTTTTCTTCCTGACAAAAAAGGGACAGCTCTCTTATTTAAAAAATGGCGTTAAAGGTCAATCTGAAGGAAGTGCATGTGCTCACTCTCTCATCTGGTCTCCAAAATTGTAGCAAACTCAGGAACCTGGACGTGCCAGAGGCACTTGGTACAATTTGAGTGCAGTGTAGACAACACCTTGTTATTGATACTAGTGCTGCTGCTACTGCTATTAAAATGACAAGTGGCTTTTTTCTTATTGGTGGCTTTAAGTTTGTCATCAAAGCAAAATGTTTTAGAACAGCATTTAAAATGCCTCTTCAACTGCTGAGTGTTGAGCACATGTTAATACCATTTTCTCCAGATATGGTAGTTTATGATAAATGTTACCAGATTTCGTAGTGTTCGTGTAGCATGCTACTAAACACTAAGACAAATGGGCCCACTGAAAGGGTATTTCCTTTGGAGGACACAAGCTGCAGACCACCCATAGAATACACAGAAATAATTAAGTGTCAGGATAAAAAGCTAGAGCAAAATATTGGTGTCTCAGAATTCTAATAAATAAAAGATATTTTTTAAACAAAGACTGTACATATAGGTTTTCTCAAAAAAAATAACACGAAGGTCACAACAGCATTCGAGGGAAAGGAAAAAATGCCTCATCATATTATCGTACTGTTTGAAAATTTCTAAACGTTTGTGTGCTGTGTTTTTATTTCTGGCAAGCTGCAGAGAGGTGTGTGAAATTATGCAGAACTATGAGGACATAAGTCTTTATTCATACCAGCCTCTTGCTAGGACGAAAAAATAATAGTTTGGAAGAGTATTCGAGAGCTACATTGCTGTAAAAAGGAACTCATACGGCCTTGGGACTGAAAACATTGCCTGCAAAAATTGCAGACCTTGCTGTCCTGAGACAGAAAGCTCTAAGATAAATTTGAATAACTTTCAGAGCAGAGAGTAGAATGTAATTATGGCAGATCTTCCACAAAACTTCCAGAGACTTCAGAGAGAACAAAATTCCACCTATGTCAGATCTAAATATCAGAGAAAAAACTTTCCAAGGACACAGATATTACTTGGGCACCCAATTTGTCCAGAAATACTTTCTGGAACAGCTTCTGCCTCATCTGGTTCCAGACAATACAGGTAAGTAGCAACAGTTCAGGTTCAGCTGTCACAGTCTCTTTAGGAAAAATATAAAGGTTTGCTTAGCATGACAGTATAAAGCATTAGAGCTTTGGGTATTAAATTTGCAAGCAGCATAAGCATATTATTTAGAAGTTATTTTGTATTACTGGACAAATGTAACCTTTCTCCATAAAACTGTTTTTGAATTTCGACCCCAGCTCTGTAGTCCATTCCCTGGTGGCCATTCCATCCACTGTCCCTCCCCGGTGTTGTGGGGGGCCATGACAGTTGACACAAGTGTTCCCCTCCAACACAGTCAGTGCTGTCCCACACGGACAGGGAACTAATGTCTTTCAAATTTCACTGTTGAGAGGGAGAAAGACACTGAAAGCGAGAGAATCTCCCAGAACAGTCAGTTCTGAAACAGGCTGAAAAGGCCAAAGTTCAACCACCGTCTCTACCTCACCAGGAATTGCAGAAAAGTACAATAGTTGCAGACTGTAAACCTGGGTGTATAATAAACCTCCTTTGTAATATAATCTGCTCCTTAAGGCCAGATCTTACAAATGGATTTGTGAGATTAGAGCCCTGCGGCGTCACAAGCCATATTGACTTCAGTTTTAAAGTGTTTAAAGGAACTCATGTCCTGCTTGATCTTTGTCCTAGTCTTTTGTATTGGAGCAAGTTTCCCATGCAGTATGGAATGCAAATGTGATAAGATGTATATTTTTCCTTCAGTGCCACCAAAACCTGTTTTTATTCATCCTGTGACTGAAAAAATTTTAAACAGGGAGACATCAGGAAAGTCAAAGGCATTGAGAGAATTATTTGAAAAGTAAATAACCTTTCCTTACCACCCACAGTGTCTTTTAGTAACCTAATGATTCTAAATTATGCTGAAAATAGTTGTTCTGGTAATCTAGAGGACATATCACAGAAAACACCTGGTAAAATAGAGTACAGCACACCATAATGTCTTTTTTCCTTAATATGAAAAAAAAAAATGAAAAAGGAACAAAAAAGCTGTTAGTTCTTTTCAGAATCCACCCCTTCTGAAATATTTCCTTCATCTTTAAACTCTGCTTTCCAGATGACTTTAAGTAGCTGTTACTTTACAAATTATATTAAGAACCCATAATTCTAAACCAGTCCGATTACTCTGATTAAACAGAGAGTCATGTCAGAAGGTAGGCTTTTTATATAGCAAAAATGATGATAATAGACTAAGTATTGTCAGTCAAAGAGCTTTATTACCGTCTACTGTAGAAAAATGGTTTTGCTGCTGCTAAACGATACATCCTAGCTAGTCACAATATACCTCATTTCCTGCTTAGATAACAGAAGATACTGAGATAAAGTGTGAAAGGAATAAGGAGCTGTGTGATATAGGTATATGGAAGAATAAAAAAAAGTTATAAAAGTAAAAATTAATTTCTGCTTAAAAACCTGTGTTTGAACTAAGTTTCAAAAGGGAAAACAAAGATCCCCAAGTTTCTGTGTTCTTACTTTGGTTAGGACAGACTTGCTAATAAATCCAAGACCAAATAGGATAGAAAAAAGACTGTTTACAGACTAAAATAAGCTAAAAACATTCGCAGGACCTGGCACAGCTTAAAACTAAATTGTGTTATCGTATTGTAGGTTCAGAAAACTGTCTTGAACAGAAGCTGAGAACACCTCGTCGACGATGTCAGCAGCCCAAAATGCTGAATAGCCCTGAGGACAACATGTACTATAACCAGTTAAATGTGAGTTCAAAGTGGCAATAAAGCTGTTTTACTGGCTTTGTTTCCAGTTAATAATTCTGTTATTAATACCTGTTTCAGCCCCTCCAGCCCCACCCCCACGTTCTTCTGCTCTCGTCTTGAACATGTGCTTATGCTCTTTATCTGTTGCTTTCATGTCAGGATGTCTGCCTTCACGGTGAATAATTGATGTGGTTTATCAAAGACGAGCAAGATGCATGCTTCATCAGGCTCACTTGAGCCCTTTGATCAAAAAAATTATGCTGTGACTTCTGATATTATCAGCATCTGCTTGCATTCAACACAAAATCACTTTGAATTAAATATTAACGACTTGCTGCTTTGCTTTGACTGTGTGTTCTTGGCCCTCTCCACAGGGAACTCTAGAATATCAAGGGAGCAAGAGGAAGCCAAGAAAACTTGGGTAAATATCTGTCTTCTTAGTTCTAAGCAACTGTAAACAGAAGAAGTCCTTTGTGATATTACAGAATATGCAAAACTTTCTAGAGAGGTTTCTAAAAATAAACAATTAACATAATTCTGTGCATTGACATTGGACATTTTCTGCAGAAGCAAATGTAAAACTTGTGAGTACTGCTGTCTGCAGACACTAGAACTGATTCTTACAAAATATGCTCCCCAGATCTCCCTGAGTACTACTACCAAAAAAAATAGCTTTCTTCTTGTTTTTAAGTGTGTTTAGCGCTAGGGAAAGGTGCTACATGAAGGGTGTTGAAACTGAAGTTCTCTGACCTAGAACACGGACAGAAGCCCTGCCAGCTCGGCAACAACACACTCATGATGGGCTTCAGCCCTCCTGGGGGAGCACATTTTAAGAGCTGACAGGGAGGCCCCTCTGCCCAAAAGCGATTTGCTCCTTCCTTGTTGAACTGAGTCAGTTCTTGTTGTCACATGAGCAGTTTTCACCTGGTGATAGGTAGAAGTCACTGAAAACCATTTATAAAAGCCAGGCCGGCTGCTATACAATCGCCAAAATATTTCATTAACTGGTCACATAAACCAGAGAGAACTTGATGGATGTTTGGTCTTGCAAATGCATCTACTCCAAAAATATACAATAACTTTCTGTATTATTTCCTCTGTTTTTAATTAATCTTCTGAATATAATTGTATGAATAGGAGGTCTTTGAGTCAAGGTTAGAGCCCAAAATTTTGCAGGACTGTACAAGATTTAGTTATTTTATCTCCCTCCCCTAGGAAGGAGTCTATATTCCTGTTCGGGGAATAAATACACCAGTATGCAACTACAACACTCATCATACATTACAGGAAAATGAAAGCCCCTTAATAGGGGTTTCCCCAAAAATTGATGACATAGTCTTTGGTTCTTATTCACAGCAAAGCATCAGCTGAAATACATTATCAAAATCACGCCTACCTGTGGAATATATACAGACAAAAAAACCACGTTGTTCAAATGAAATGCCATTTAGTGCAAATAGTTGTTCTGTCATCCTGTACACCCAAACTGAAAGACTATATTGTGTTGCACCAACCCTCAGAACCATTCAGAGCATAATAATAAAAAAGTAATAGCAAAGTAAATGTATAAAAGCTATATCTGTCTCATCAAATCATCCCATCTTTTTTTTTTATTATTTATCATTTTCACATCCATAGAGAAGTTTCTTTTTCTGAAGACATTGACAGAATTTATTTTTTAACTTAATAAGAGTTGCTTGTTTTCTTTCAAGCCAAATCAAAGTTCTTGACGGAGAGGATGAGTATTACCAATCATTGTCAGTGGCTGAATCTATCCCTGAAGATGACAGCTTTATCAGTTCCCCATCTCCTCCCTCCTCAAGAGGTGTGTCTTTTGCTCAAAGCTGAACCTCACTTACTCTGTTGACTAATACTGGTAAGAGTATTTTCCTGCTGGTAATCTCTTCAAATTAACTTTGTGTGTCTGTGTTTATATAATATATTTAAAAATATAATTTCAGCTAGTGTCTTTCTTTAATTTAGACCTGGTTTTGCAGCTTAAATTGTACTGTTTAGCTGTATTTTGTGTAACCAATTCCAGTAAAGGGGAGCAGCACTACCTGTGTGTGTTGATGTTGGCAACAGACACGTTTCTTTAGCACCAAGGTTAGTTTATACAGTTCTGACCCCTTCTTCCCTGCTCCACCTGGCTGCTGTTCCCACCCCGTGCCATCCCCTATGTTGCGCTGGCACAACTGCTGGTAGGGCTGTGTGAAAGATAAGATCAAGGAACTGAACGGGATTAGAAGAACTCTGTACTAGAAATCTTCATTCGGGGTCATAGTGAAAATGTTTTGCATTTCATTAGACTGGTGTTAAACATCATCCTTTACAACTTTCTATGCTGTGTGTGGCTTTTAACTCTACAGAAATGTACAGAGTAAAATAATCTAAAATAATAATTGTGTCTCAATTTAACTGGTAGATATTTTTCTTATAAAGTATTAGTTTACCTTAAGTTGAACTTGAAGAATTATTTCAAACATAAGAAGCAAACCAGTTTTCATAGAATCATTTAGGTTGGAAGAGACCCTCAGGATCATCGAGTCCAACCATAACCTAACTCTAGCGCTAAACTGTGTCCCTAAGAACCTTGTCTAAACACCTTTTAAACACTTTCAGGGATGGTGACGCCACCACTTCCCTGGTCAGCCTCTTCCAATGCCTGACAACCCTTTCCATGAAGAATTTTTTCCAATCTAAACCTCCCCTGGCACAACTTGAGGCCATTTCCCCTTGTCCTGTCACTTGCTAATTGGGAGAAGAGACCAACACCCTCCATGCTACGACCTCCTTTCAGGCAGTTGTAGAGGGTGATAAGGTCTCCCCTCAGCTTCCTGTTCTCCAGGCCAAACAGCTCCAGTTCCCTCAGCCACTTCTCATCAGACTTGTGCTCCAGACCCCTCAACCAGCTTCGTCACCTCCTCTGCACTCTCTCCAGCACCTCAATGTATTTCTTATGATGAGGGTCCCAAAAGAAAAGCTAACATTTCACACACTGCTTCATATAGTCCTTGCGACTGAAACCATCATTATGACTCATTATTCTTGTTATCCAAGCAAATATTTAATTTCTTTCTTAACCTGTATATCTGGGCTCCAGTGATTCCTACATTTCCACAGCCCGCTTTATGTAGCAGGGAAAAAAAAGTCACCTGCAAATTTTTCTCTTTGCTTTTCACTTTCCAAATTCTTAATGAACAATACATAACTTTTTGTGTAAGCCTGAGCTGCTTTGCTGGTAGCATTTCCATGACAGAAGCTGACTATTTCAGCTTATTCTGCTTTCTGTTTCTGAGCCACAGTTTTGATCTGTGACAATTCTTTGCTTCTTTTCCATGCAAGCTTTTGTCAAAAACTTTTGCAAATAAAACGTTCACATTTGTACTGCCTTATAAATTTGCTCCAAATGATTCTTTTTTTTTTTTTTTGAGAAAGAAACCATGCTAATGAAATGTGACCATATATTATATAGACCTAATTATGATGCTTGCTTTTATCTCCCTTCCAATGGGTTTAGCCTGATATGTGCTAAGAAACTTTCTTCCTTGAGCAGGTGCAGTTCACACCTGTTCCTTGAGCTACAGAATTTCTTCCTATCAGGGTTCACTGGCACCATCTTTTTAACCACAGGACAAGGAAATATGGCATGGAAAATGAGACCCAAGTGCAGTCAGGACATCCCTAAGTCAGAATAGGGTTTGAAAGCATCGAATAGGTAATTCAGCAAAAACTTTGTCTCTCCTAATAAACACAGAAATTAAGTCAGGCAGGGCAAGTGAGGATGAGAGAAGGGTTCAGCTGTTCCAGGAAGAACAATCCTTCACTCATTCTTCACCAAAATGTGACAGATGGTTGAAGCTAAATGTTAAAATCCTGCCAGAGATTGAAGTCCTTCAGTTCACTCCCCGTTCTCCTCTGCTCTACATCTGGGAGTGGCCTTCAGAGCCTTTGAAATTTAGGGACTCTTTTAACAACAGAGAATTGATGAGTAGCTGCAGATGAATTAATGATATTATTATATAATATATAAAATTGTATGTATATAATTATAGAAAATGCAGTGCAAATATGAATGGCAATTGATATGAATGCATGTGTGCAGATCAGTTTCTTTACATTTTGTCAAAATGTAATGAGTAATGACTATATGTTATGATACCTCATCAAAAATAACATATAACATATAACTTTTCTGAAGCAATGTATAAATTCTCATTTTAATTTGTAACATATCTGGATGGAAAACTTTTTTTTTTTAGTCAAATGGCTTACTCTCTTCTTACATTGGTATAGATCACATGGAGTTCTAGCAATACTCATGCTTTTTGGTTCCATGCTTCCTTTTTGAAAACTATTTGGGAAAAGTTTCGTTATTAGTGCAGTTCACATCATTATTATGCATAGTTAGAGTTTATCAATTGTTTCAGTTAAATTGTAGTGAGGCTTTCAGTTAGGTACTGTGTCACCTGCCTAAAAACCAACAATTTACCTTACACTGAGTAGTACGTTACTCTGACTAGTTCTATTAATTTCACGCAGTAGGGGAAAGTGAAAAAATAACACATAACTCCTTGAAGCACATAAGCCAAAGCCTAAATCCTAATGAAATCAATGAAATTTCAGCACATGATTAAGTGCTTTGCTGAATTGGGGGCCCAAGTTAACAAGTTCAGCTTTGAAACATTAAATAGCAAAGCACAAGCCAAATCTGAACACTCCCTGAGTATGTTCCTTAAGTTTCTTCTTTTTTCTTCTTCCCATTTGCTAAGCTTGTATCAATCTCAGCCATCAGAAATAGACTTCAAAGAAATTTTAAGCAGTCTTTAATTGCATGGAAGGGGTAAAATACAGTGTTTTCCTTGTTATATGCAATGCCACTATCTACATCTGCTATAATTTGTCAAATTAGTTTAATGTCACTAATATTTTTATGCCAAAGTTACTATCTAAAAGCCACTGTTGAGTATTGTGTTTTCACTCTTGCTACTTCTTGGCTTAAAACTGAGCACAGAGCTGGTCTGTGCATTTTCTTATTTCATAACTTATCCCCCTTTCCTTGTTTGTTTTTGATCAATTCACTTTACCCTTGCAGATAACTCCTGTGAGGTGGCCTTCTCTCAGCCTCATTTGAGAGTATATACATGCCTTTGGATTATTAATGGCCATATCCTGAGCTTCCTGTAGAGCCATGCACTTGCATTAAAACTGGCCAAAGAGCCAGACTCCTGTTCCCACATTGATAGATGTGTTTGTGTGGGCTGATTGAATTGTGTGTGAAAAGGAGTCAGGGAGACATGTCAGTGTGATTATTGTGGTCAGTGGGAGCACATCAGTGTGAATTACTTAGATTTTCTCGTTTGATTTTGCTACCATTGAAGCATTATTCTGATTTATTTTCTTTCACATCTATTATCCTAAAATATTAATGCATTTTGCTTAATACTTAATAACATCCTGTTCTTAATAGTTTTAAAAGTAAAGAGTTTAAATCCTGTTAGGAAGAAGAAAAAATTCTTAGTGTGTCATGTATTGCACAGTTTTCAGCAGATGAGAGAGAAAAGAGTGAAGCTCAACAAGGGATTTTAGTAGACTTTTTCCATAGACTTTGATGGCACTAGAAACCAGTTCTTGCTGGGGACAATTTCTGCCTTTCAGTTATGGCAGCTTAAAAACTTCTCTCTGTGCCAACGAAAATCGGACAGGGAGCTTTTGGAGATTAGCCCCTTTCATTTGGTAATTTTAAACGTGCTTCTCACTTAAACATTTACATCACTTTAGTAACATAAAGGGGCCTTAGAATAGAAGTAAATTGCAGCCATCTTAAATTTGCCCCCACTGTGACCTCCCTCCCTCTCCCATACACTGTAAGAGTGGTGGAATGGGCTTTTGTGCTCTGAAGGTCTTTTAAGTGGCTCCTATCAGGCCATCCAAGGAGTTGTTGTTACTTGGAAGCTTACAAAATATGACTATAAATAATGTAAAGCTAAAGGCTGTCCTAAGTCCAATGAGGCCAAAAGCTGATTTTGCTTTTGGTGGTAATAATAAAAACCAAATTTTTCAGTGGTAGGTACAGAAAGTAACCCACGCTGGACAATTACAAAGTCACCTTTCTGGAAGGAAAATTTCTTCCTAATAGTAGGCAACTGCTGATTATTTCTGTAATTTGGCATAGTTGCCAATATAAACACAATGCTTTCATAATTATGTACTTATATGATATTTTTCTGTATTTTATTTAACTGTGAATGTTTATACTTCCAAGCAATTGTCTGATCATGTTTTAATTCCACTTAGTTCCCAACTTTTGATATGCTGTGGTTCTAAGTGCTGTACAGGGCACACACATGCACACAAACACAAAGTGGATTTTTTTGTTTCAGTTTTAAACAAAAAGAATGTATTTAAATGTATCCTTTTTAGTTGAGTTGGAGACCTTCTGACTTGTGCTGTCAGAGGGTAAAAAGGGAGCGACCAATTTACTTTCTTTATACTATACTGCATACTTTTTACGTACCCCCAATGAACTTCTCATTCAATATAAATGGTTGCACACTATAAAGATTTGTAAGGAATCTCCTAGTGTTACTATTTTCTGTATTTATATCCCTTCAATTTTTGCTATACTTTATTTAAAGGTAGTCTTGACTAGATAAACTCTAACCTTCACTGTCATAACCTACATCCATTATTGTGAAGGAATGTTTTTTCATTTGTATTTTCTAACATCCTGAAAAGCAGGTGTGGTTGAAAACATAGCAGATATGAAAAATAAAAATAATTACAAAGTTGAAGACATGCAGTGGGTTTAGGTCTATATTTTACGTTGACCTCTATAAACAGTAGGAAAACAGGATGAATTTCATATACTTCATCATGTGGTTGTCTCTGGTAGTGCAATACACATATGCCTAAAGCCTGCAGTTTTAATATACATCATCTCATTTCAGTATCCATTGATCTTTGCTTGATTTCTTGTGTATGAGGACAAATTATCAAATCTCATGTTTAGAACTCAGGTCCATCGCTGTACGTAGAGTTTCTTCACAAGTTTCTTCTTTAGTGAAAATGAGGAAATACGTAATTTGGCGAAAAGTTATATGATTTCATGGAGAGGGACTAAGAAGGCAGTTTTGTGGTAGAAACAAATGGCTGGAGGTCAAGATGTCCAGGTGGTACTACTAGCCATTTTACAACAAATTTAAATTGGTGTAAAATGGGATTCAAGTCCCAATCTAAAAATTTCACCTTTAAAAAAAAAAAAAAAAAAAAAAAGTAATGTTATAATTCAATAATTTGCTCCCTCGTAAGAATTGTAATTGTGTAGGGGTATTGCTTTTTTATTGTCAAATAGTTATCAGTGAGATAAGTAACTGAAATATACCATGCTCTTATTTCTCATTCCTATTTCGTTTCTCAAAATGAAAGGAGAATTTTTGACATACAACAAAGCTCTGGCTTTTAAAAAATGTTTTCTGGTTAACCAGATACATATAGTACAAAATAATTAAAAATGAAGCCGTGTGGCACAAAAGTATGATCCTAAAAGAAACAGGTAAGTAGTTTTAGTACCGATATATGTACAAGACATGGCATGTAATAAACTTATCCATCCTGGTTTTAATTCTGACAACAAAATATGAGAAATAATGTCAGTTTTGTTATTAAAACTAGAACTACATTTATTTACTCTGCCTCTTCTTTAAGGCTGTTCACCCTGGGAGGAGTTGTAGCAGAATGCTTACTTAACAGAAAATGTTTCTGTTTGACAGCAAAGCAGGACTCCCAGAGTGACAAAAGTAGCCCAGGATGCTGTGAATACCAAAGGCCAGGGAGCAGCTCTGGGCCAGAGCTAAAGGTTACCGAACTCTGTGAGGGGCTTCATGTCTCCTGCGTGCTGGCACTGGAGCTGCTCAGGGAGAAGGCTGACAATTCATTCTAATGGTAGTGCACTGTGTCCTTAAACACAGGCTGATGTTGTGGCTCATCTTAATGGATTTCTCAAGAATTATTGGAAATTATTTTATTACATGTATAAATCCAGTATCAGTCAGAACACTAAATATATAAATTATGTTATCAGGGGAGTATTACTGTAGTACTCATGTGCTGTGATGCTAGAGGACATAGGAGCAGGTAAGTGAAATACACATCTGGGAGTAATGTTTCCAAAAACCAGATTACATATCAGGGCAGTAACATTAAATTCCTTGTTCTATTTTTTTTAGCTGAATAGCAGAGAGATATTATTTTTCAATAATTTAAATAGTATTTCATAAGATAGTTGGCAAATGGAGATGGCAGATAGGTAGATCAACGTGTTTGCATTTTCCTGCAGAAGACCCAGGTCCCAATTTCTGACCCATCACCAGTGAAAAGTGGGCTTGAAAGTGTTGTTTTGATCTCTCAGCGAAAGCGGTATCACCACAACAAAGACTGGATGCCGTCTATTGGACAGGACTACAGCGCTGGGAGGGAGGGAGGCTTCTCATGGCTGTTTCCAAAAATTGTCGTGCTCCTGATGGTGACAAGTCTCTGATGAAGACCTGTCTAAAACTGGAATAGCAGAACTGGGGTGCCATGCTGTGTGATGTGCTGGTGGGGATGGGTGAGGCCGGGCTGGGGTGGCAGGGTCAGTGGCTCTGGTGGAAAGGGTCCTGTGCAAGGTGAGGGCTGGTGTGTGGCATCGCTGTGCAGCCAGGATGTGACCATGTGGAAGTGCGACACCGGAGCCATCAGCAGTGCGAGAGGAATGCAGAGGAGGTAGTTCCACAAAGTTGTGTGAGAGTGTTTACTCACTGGTTTTTGTGCTTGCTTCTGCTTCCTGTTATAAGCAACAAATTATCACATTTAGTGCAATGGGAGAGATTATGTAAAGGTTCCTATGCCAGAATGGCTCTTACTTAAATCAAAAAATCTTTGAAACAGAAACTTCTAGTTTTCTGTCATCTCAGGAATGAGCACTCCTCAGTGCTGTCACAAGAAAAATAATTTAAAATAACCTGTTAATATGATAAAATTGTCGATAATCTAAGATCCCCAGTTCCCATAGACATTTCTCAGAGTGCTGAATGCTGTAGATGAAAGAGGGGAAGCAGCTCAGTCCATCAGTCCATACAGCTGAAACTTGGGACAAGACAATACATTAACTACACTGTTCCTAGTTTGCCTTTATGCCTAAAGATGAAAGTAAGCTGTAAAAGGAAAAAAAAAAAAATTAACCACTGTTCTTTATGTTCGTGTTCCATAGAATTAGTTTACATCCAAATTCAAAGATAAGTGCTGTACTTAATGCAGGCACAGACTTCATTTATTTGATTAAACTGATCTGTTAGAAGTGAAGTTTTGAAAGAAAAGCAAAATGGGAGGCTTCGTAAAACTGTGTCTTTTGATAAGTTGTATTAAAATCTTCAGCATTTTTAACGCAGTGCAGATTTACAGCTGAACTCCAATTGGAAATTGGTATTGATTGATTATGTTGCTCATTTAACATTCCAACATGCTACAACAATAATGCAACAGACTGTGATAAAATGGGATGTGATCTAACAGGACATGACCGATGGGATGAGAGAAAAACGCTGGGTCTGCTGGTAGTGCTGTGCAGTAGTTGAGAGTGGCATCTCCTGTGCTTTGATTGTTCATTTCATTTTACTGTCATCCTACTGGGCTGAGTATTTTAAAAAACCCAGCGTTTTTCCATCTGTAAGTCATGGAAAGACAGATGGATATGGAGAAACTCCACCTACAGCGCCTTGACTGAATGCCATTGCCCACTTAGTGGTAGAGAAATCCCTTCTGGAAAATTAGAATACCCTTATATATATTATATTGTGAAAGTCTCTTTAATATTGGAACTTAGTGATAGTTGTAATTTTTTTAGATGAGTATAACAAACTGGTTCTTATTAACAGAGCTACTATGTTACGAACACCACTTCTGTTACCCTGAAGTTAATCCCCAGTCCTGTTACAAGAAACTCATCCTTATTAAAGTAACATTAAGAGCTTCTTTTTATTGATCTGCTCCTTAATGATAGAAACTTACTGATGTTTTAATAATAACCTTGCAAGCTTTACCTCATTTTACTTCAATGTGTGTTGCAGAAAGATGCTATGGAAACTAACTTAGCATAAACATTTTGCAGATGTCTTTAAAGGTTAGGGAAAAAAAGATTTAGTTACACTGCATGTTAACAAAGATGGCTGAAAAACTACAAGATAAAAGAGAGCCTCGAGTATGAACATCAAAGAATTGTTAATGACAAGAGATACCATTAGGGTTAGCATCCCTTTTGTTTCAGCCCCCTCACACCTGCAGTGTGTTGCAGATTCTGTCTTTGTTGGCACATCTGAATTACTTCCATTAGCATTTACAGAAAGGTGGCTGCAAAACAACAGAAACGTACTCCCGGTTTTCTCTGTTGCTCCAAAAAGTCAGATATTAGGTTCTCTGTGGGTTTCCTTCAAGGTACAGTATCTTATTGTAAAGGAAGGCTATAGACCCAGGATTCTGTTGATTGCAAATGAGATAGGTTGAAAGAAGAGGGGAGCTTTTGTTACTGCTAAAGAACTAATATAAGCAACTACAAGAAGCACACATAAGAAGCTCAGACATTAGCAACAGCAAAATCAGAGCGTGAAATTCAGATTAGCCCTCCACAGGCTGTGAGAGGGAGGGGGTATTGGAAGACTTGGCATGGCTAAAGGTGTAACCTGTTTCATTTGGCCCCTGAAAATTTTTAACAGATGGTGGGACCAGCTGTCTTTTTCAGCCATTTAATAAACTCTTCGGTGGTAACAGTTTGGGAAGTGGGGGGTTTTGAGTTTTAGGCCAGAGGAAAAAATAAAGAAATCTGTCCCAATTGTCTTTGCCAAACAGTGAAGTCTGGAAACATTAGAAAAGTTAAAGTGAAAAATTTAATTGATGATACTGTCCTGATTTTCCATTTCAACAGAAGAGGAAAAAAAAGAACTGCCTGTGCCCAAGTGGACCAGGGCATGAAAAAAATGCCTATTATGTTATTATCTTTATCTGCCATTTTAATTTCAGCTCTTGCAAAGGAGGCATATAATGAGAAATTTTAAATGAGCTGCAGAATGAGAAACTGTCTTACTTTTTAAGACATGATACTATGTCAAAGTAATCGGCAGAGTGACCTCTTATATTAAAAACAAACCCAAAAATATGTCTGGGATAAGATTAAGTTTACATGACCTGCCCAGGTGAATACAGCAATCAGCGAACTTACCCCAACTTGCATAACACGGCGTTATAAAATGACAATAAACTGCCATTTTAGAAACAGATAATGTTCAAGATCTAACAAAAACCTTAGTGATATGTGGGATTTTGCTTATTCTGAGAGTTTACAAAAAATACACGATAACTCTATTTCTTCAGTTAAATTAATTTTTTTTAAATTAACATTTCCAGCACAACACTTAAATGGCAACTCTCAATTATATGAGATGTTTTATTTAAAAAGCATGTCTAGTGTCTTTGAACAGAACAGTTCTTTTTGCACATTTACATGCTACCCAGCTGAGCAGCCAACCCTTCCATTTGACAAGGGCTTTGTTCTGCCTACAGGCCTATTATAAGCCTGAGATTGTTTGCCCTTAATAAATTGCAACAATAAGACAGAAACCTCTTTCAAGTTAAGAGAAATAAAGCACGTTGCCTACATAGCAAAGCATATGAAGTTTAATAATGACAACAGAAACATATCTACTATATCTCATTTGCTTTGCTCCCAGATCACTGTGGTTAAGATAGCACAGAAAGGTTAGCATCTTTCTATGCATCGAATGAAAGATTAAAGAAAACAACAGTGGGACAAAACAACTCTCGCTACAGAATTTTTCTTCACAATATAAAGTCATATTGGATGCTATGTGAAGAGACTAGTGAGAGCTAAACCAGAAAGAAATGTGAACATGACTAAATGTAGAGCAGAAAAATGTTTTTAACTTAAACAGGACATTATTTCATATTAATGACAGAAAGAAAAAGGAGTGGAAATTATTCAAATTGAAGAATTTCTACTACTCTCCAGTGTGTTGGAGTATATCTGCTTGTGTGTGCCTTTCGGGCCCTCCACTGAATCACAAAGCCCTACCAATTTTGCTTTTATAGCAGCTAATGGACATTCTTCTGTGGCTCAAGTGTTGGTTGGGAACTTGTGATCTTAAACAAAATTGTTAAGCCCTGTTTATGAGGCCCCATTTGTAACATTCAGCTGTCAGCTGTATTGTGTTTGCTAGAGATTGTTAGAAACCTTTGTTGAACTTAGATCTGCATTTTTTTCGGTTAAGCTGGAAATTCCCAATGATTTTTAGAAAACATCTGAAAATTATGAAGAAAATACCAGGTAAAGTGCAAAAGAGGCAACACTCTGGACTCCCTGTGCAACAGTGGAATTCAAGAAGGTGAGCGTACCTGTCATTAAACCAGTAGGTATAAGTAATTTGAAAGACCTGTCTAGGTTAGAAAGTCGTTAGTAACTCAATACGGTGTTTTGAGAAATAAATTCCAGTTACTGTTTCATTTATAGTTTACATTTTTAAAATTCTTTTTTCTTTTTAATTTGCAGATGGAAGTCCTGAGGATATAAATATTTCTTTGCTTTGATAATAAAAGAAGTACACTTGGAAATGTTGCTGACAAACTAGAAGTACAGTGATATAAACTTTCAAAGGAAATGTAGGGTTTATGACAGGTATTGATTTGACGGGGTTAAAAGCTACTTTTCTTTCTTTTAAGATATTGTTGAGCTATGGGTGATACTCTGAGGACTATTAGGTATCTTCTTGGGAATGTTCAGTATTCCAGATACCCCTCACTTTTCTTCTGCTCAGCTGCAACATGCAGGAAACATCACTGGCATCCTGCCTCACAGGAAGGGGGAACTGAAGATCAAGGTGGTCATGGTTTTTTCTCTCTACTGACTTCTTTTGTGTCAAAAAGAGTTAGAGGCGGATTCTTCCTCGTCTCTGCCATGGTACAGGAACAAGGTGCCAGCTTCACTGCTTCTTCCAACTGCTATGCAGAACCAAATGGAGAGCACATAATTTGTTACTTCGGAGAGGGCAAAGCCTGATTGTTTTACCCTGCAGTATCCAACTTCTGGGTGACACTTGGAAGAAGAATTTTGAAAGATGGACATGAACAGAGAGGTATTATTAATCACAGAATCACAGAATGTTTGGGATTGGAAGTGACCTCAAAAGATGATCTAGTCCAATCCCCCTGCCAGAGCAGGAACACCCAGATGAGGCTACACAGGAATGTGTCCAGGTGGGTTTTGAATGTCTGCAGAGTAGGAGACTCCACAACCCCCCTGGGCAGCCTGTTCCAGTGCTCTGTCACCCTCACTGAGAAGGAGTTTCTTCTCAAATTTAAGTGAAACCTTTTGTGTTCCAGTTTGCACCCATTACCCCTTGTCCTACCATTGGTTGTCACCGAGAAGCGCCCGGCTCCATATGATGTTTGATGAAGGGAAAAATTAATGGACTTGGAGACGATGTAATATAAAATTATGATGATAGAGACTTAGAAGAAGAGAGAAAAGCTACTTGAGAGAGGAAAAAAACAAAATACATGAACCGTTAGGCTTCATGGAAGAGGGAATCTTTAGTAAATTTTGAAGATTATCCTGATCATGTTCTTTAACAAAGCCTTAAATCATCTTGCAGAGCATCTTAAGATGCATGTAACATCTGTGGTAGAAAACCACTTTGAGATGCTTTGGAAGCTTCTCAAGAAGGCAAGTGGTATAGGTACCATGACTCCAAGTAAGTTTTTTTAGAAGATGAAATTATAAATGGACTAGTAATTGGAATTCCAAACCCAAAGACAAATAAAATGTATCAGGTATAATATTCCTAGCTTTTCTACAATAGGAAATACCCATGATATTGAAATTGGTATCTTAGGAGCTGGTTCCCTTTCAAAAATCACAAAAAATCTTCACTTTTTTATGATTCAAAGTGAATTTTTTTTCTAGGCCTGCAAGGATTCAGGTTTTTAAACCATTAAACCCATTATCTTTTACAAATCTACTATAAGTTTTGAAAATAATCTTTCCTGTCATAAGTTTACAGAAAATACCAGCATAAGAATAGGAAAAAAATACTGGAATTATGAATTTTCAAAAATGTTAATTGTTTAGTATGCGAGAAATTTTGTAGTTGGATTCCTGAAAAGTCAGCCTACTGGGTAGGTGACAAGAATCATAGGTAAGTGATAAATAGTGTATTTAATTAGCAAATACTTCTCCAAACAAACCTCCATAAATACAGTGTTAGATGGCTTGATGTAAATAGTTTTGCTGTGATTCATCCTTCATATTTATAAGCATATTGTAGCAAAAATAGTTGTAATCCTTCACCTGAGCAGGATTGTTTTCTTCTATATGAATGACATGGTCTAAAAAAAATTACTTTCCCTTTATTTTTCTGGGCTTCATTGTATTGCAAGAAATTATTTGTTTTTTCAGACAAATTGCACAGAGATGGATATCTCTGGATATGTCTAACATCCGTTTACATTTTCACTTTCAAATCAAGCTGATCAAGAGATATCAGAAAAATACCAAGAGATAAAATATAACACTTTGATTTTTCCAGCTCAATCCTGTAAAAACCCAAGCTTCACTCAGATATCTAAATATAGATACTATTATTTTCTCCATACTTAGAGATCTCAGATGTTTACAGGCCAATTACAATTAAATACATAATCTATCTGCTCAGACAGACTAAATCTGGGTACTTTCATTAAAATCACACTGGTTTTGTTTTTGTCAAAATAATTAATCAGTAGCTGGAAAATCGTGTTTAACAATAGCTCACATAATGCTCTGAGAGGCAGGATTACAAGCTTGTTCTCAATATCCTGTGAGTCTTCCTTTAGCTTTTTTTATATCAATGTATAGCTGTACGTAACAACAACAAAACCCGGATTGAAACCTAGGACATGCAGGAAGGGTGCAGAAGGAGGGTTAGATATAAATAATTTTCTGTGTCCTCTGAATTGTTCTCAATGGCCAGTAATGAAAAGTACCCCAAACTTCTGTTCCTCTTTTAAAGTCTCCAGACTTCTATGATGTGAACATGCCAGCTACCTCATGAATAATGCCTGCAAGACACTTAGAGGGAACCAGCCAAACATGGGTCAACAAGGAGGTGGTAAGGAAGAAAACAGTGTCCCAAAGCTTGGCTGGTACAGCAGTATGGTTGTGTGTTGGTGCCTCATGTATTTGCAGACCATCAGATTCTTGGTAGCCAGGAAACAGAGTGATAGGCACAGAGCTATTCAATTTTTTTGAGTCAGGACCTGAGACTTGTGTTGCATACAATGCTACCATAGCTTAGCTGTTCTGCAATGAGCAGTAGGTGCTAGAGGTAACCAGGTGCCATTGATTTACATTCACTGTGTTTCATTACACGTGGTGGTAGAAGGATTCACTGGAAAAGGCATGTGGAACACTGACGAAGGTGGGAAGAAAGATGGCACAGAGAGAGGGTCTACTTGAGGTGGAGGAAAATTAGGTCTTCTGACTGCTCCCATGTGTGAGATCAAGGAAATACAGATGGTAGCGTTACTGAATTCCGGAATTTGTGGCAGTAGCAAAGCTGCAGGGGAGGTTGTCACCACTGAGAGCGGTCATTTTGATGATTGGTAAGTGAAACTAGAGCCTTGGACAGAATCCTGTAGTTAAGACTTTGCTAAAGCAGAGAAAGGATGGGCTGTAAAGGTTAGCAAGTATCTAGTTATTTCTGCTCAACTCATTATGAGTTGCAGGGGCACATTTGCATGTTAAGCACAGCCCACCCAGTATCTATTTTGTGTTTGTAAAACAGAAGTGTTAGGCTCTGTTTTATTACTTATCATGTGCTCTAATCACTGACCACCAGGACAAGTAGAAATATATGTGTTGTCAGCATGTTGGCTTATTGCTCTACTTGCATGGGCTGCCTGTTTGTCTCCTGCCTGCCTGCACACAGTCCCATTGCTGCCTCTCTGCCTGCCCAAGGACATCTGGGCTTTACTCCTCAGCTGTCTTTCCCACGGAAAGATCAGTATCTACTCATAATTCAAAGTTGCTAAGATGGCGTACAAGCGTCAGAAGAGACTGACATGAGATCAGGGGGGTGGGAGGGATCTAGAAAATAGTTTGGTTTTTGTTAAGGGCAATGAGGTGGGACATCTTAGGATATGGTCTCAAGCCATGTGCCTGTGCTCTTCATTTGAGTTGTGCAGTCCTGCTCCCTGCTCTTCAGTAGGGTTAATACGTGACATAGGACAAGGTATGTGGTTTCCCTGTGTTTCGTTTGCTAAGAATGGAATAATAACATAGTACTTCTTTATAAAAGAGTCATGAGGATAAATGCTTTAATGACCATGTGCTCATATTAGCTAAAGCTCCTCCTAATACCCTCACTGTACAGTTTGGCCACCTTCTTACTCAGGGCTGTCACAAGATTTTGGTTGTTGATCCAGTTCCCATATATTTCCCCAGCTCCACAGCTGCACTCCTGTTACTCAGAAAAATATCCTGAATATGCTCCACAAACCTGGATGCTATTCTCCTTCCTCACATACCCTGTCACTGGTAAACTTGGCAAGCTTGTGGAAAATAATTGCACTACTGACTGGTGGCAGCAGAGATCAGGGAAGTGGAGACACAAAGTTTCCACCTCTTATCTAGCTGTATATATACATATATGGGTTAAGTGTCAGAGGGGGCTGCATATGCCTGTGTAGGAAACTTAGGAGTAAAATGTTATTTTAGCCAAAAAAGAATGTCTCACAGAGATGAAAACAGCTTCAATCCATCACTCAGAGCAAAGTGAACTAACTGCTCCATTCATCTTGGTATTCTCATTACTGGTGACCCCAGCATTGGGGTGCGTGAGTCCACACTCATTCTTAGTTTCTCTGGCCAGTCTCAGCACTAATGTGGTGTCTGCTTGGAGGTTGCCTTTCAGTCTCTTCACCTGGAGGGTTAGCTTTTGCTTCTGACCCCTCCCAAAATGCTGGCTTGCACAGGAAAAGGAAATAAAAAATATTCAGCCTATGACACACACAAATAGGAGCTCAGATCCTGGTTAATCAAGGGCCTGCAGGCATGTCAGCAGAGATAAATTTCTGCTGCAACCAACCGAAGTCCTGATCTCCAGGCTACTCCTACTCGGTTCCAGACATCTGACCAGTAGTGTTAGTTCAGAGGCTGTGTAGCTGTTTCTTCTTTCCTGCATACCTCCTCTGCTGCTTTCCAGTTTTTGATATTTTACTTTGAGCACTGCAAATAATGTATATAGTGGAGCAGTATATACCAAATGAAAGAACAAAGCTGACTAGATTGTGCTATTTGTAAATTCTTATAAGAAAATACTGTCTGACTGGTAGAACAACAGTAAACAGAGGAAGTGATTAGTTTTATAGATAGCGTGATCAAAATCCCTGTGAGGGCTGTAAAATGGAGAGCAGCCACTGAATTGATGACCAATGAGGCATATGGTATCTAAATTAAGAGAGACCATAGGATCTCCCAGGAGGGGGTTATCAGGGTATCAGAAAGCTGAGGCAGAAAGTTCCTTTTGTCTCTTCCTACACCAAATTCCTGAGATAAGAGAATGCTATACTAATACTGGAATCTAGATAACACTAGAAATTTAATACTTTCTCTTGAGTCTTTGCTGTAGAGTTTAATGGATAAGGCTTTGCACATTGCTGGAACTACCTCTAACCTCACTGTGTACATTTCTAAAACTTGATTTAAGAGGGATTTTGATTACTCTGTTCTCTTATAAACACTGCTTTACTTCTAGAATGCAAATGATCTTATCCTTAATTTAGAGCTGAGTAAATGAGAACAGGCAGGAGAAACTCATAAATCAACGGATAACTCTATTGCATTAAAGAGAATCATTGGCACTACAGAGCAGCTTCTTTCTGAATCACTCCATGTATAGTGATGGAAGTGAAAAAAGTAGCAAATCATGAGCTCAGTTCAGTGTTTATAAGCATCTATTCCATTGACTTCTGTAAGAATTTTGTCAGAAAAATAATATTATTTTTCAACCCCATACTCTAGTGTATTGATAAGGGATTACAGCATTTTATAAAGTTAGTCTGATGACACTGAAGAAATTGCATGGCTTTGCACTTGTTTTTTTCTCCAGACTTTCTTATTTTAAGATGAAAAATTTGGAAAATGGTTCTTTGTGGTTTAGTATGACCTCCTGAGAAGCAGTCAGTGGTTGTCAATCAGATTTCTCCTGAATCCACTTACTTGGGTTTAAAAGTGGCTCATGTGATATCATTTGGGCATTGGAGTCACAGCAACTGCAGCACTATAATCTCTCTCTCATTCCCCAGCACAAGGAATAGGTAATTTATACTAAGAATACATTTCCATTTTATTGCATTATCTGTCCTTCACCATGGACTGTTCTCTCTTCCATACGTAATGTGTGACTCTCTCAGCACAATTCTAGTAGAATACAGGGGCTCCCTGCATGTAGTGGGAAAAATAGGGATGTGAGATTTACAAAGGGAGGAAAGCCAAAAAGTGTACCCATTTTAAGGTCATTTCTTTTTGTCCTCTATCTCAGAGGTTACAGAAGTGTGAGAAAAATGATGCCATTCATTAGACTGAAGCAGGAGCCACAGCCATGCTGACTTTGAGGGGAATATCCTTTCTCCTCTTCTTGTCCTAGGTTCTCAAGCAGCTGGTCAAGCTCTTTGGCCCTAAGTAATAGGGGCTGATTGAAAAGTGAAGTGAAATGTGATTTATTCCCAAATTAGGGTTGTTTGCTTTGGTTTGGCACAGCAAGCCAGCCAGCAGGAGGTCCCTTCCTCGGCTGGGGCTCCCTGGTCATTGCTGCTTCACTTTGAGGTTCTGAGGTTTGAGCTGAGCTGGAGTAATTTATTTAATTGTTCAGTGAGGAGCAGTCTGGTAATCTCTGTGCAGGACTGAGGCAAGGAGCTCCTCTTTCCAAGCAGTTGTTTGTATGGCCATGGTTGTTTCCTTTGTAAGGAAGGGGAAGGAAGCTGACTCTACTGCATGAGAGTGTGGTGAGAATGACTTCACACCTCTACAGCTCTACAAGGATGGAAGCCATAACACAAGTATTGCATACATTTGAAAGAATTTTATAGACGATATTTTTATCTTCAGAATTGTGGAGGGCAAATTGATATTTGAGTGGATCACAGAATTTATGCATATACCTGTTTATGTATTATACTGCATCACTTAAGGCATCAACGTATGAAGTGACATGGAAACATACCATGCACTGCATTCTTAAAAAGGCCTTTATGTCAGTCTACAAGGGCAGTTGCTTTAAGTCTTTGTGTTCAGCTAAGGAGAGATAAGTAATTTTAAAACTGTAACTGAAACTTTCCCCAGTCTTCCATGGGATCCTGGGCCTGTGGTGGCAGCCAAGAAGACTGGCATGTTTTTAAAAAAATCCTCTCTTAATCTAGAAATTTGGCTTTTCTAGATCCCTCTCAAAAACCCTCCCCATGTTGGGATGCACTTAACTATGTTGTAGCTGATAGGCACAAGAAGCATCAACTGCCTTTCGTTAATATGTATGCATTCCTGGAACAAGCTACCTTAAAAGTGTTATACATAGAGGGTCTGTAGAGAGGGTCTTTAGATTATTTCCATTGGTGTGAAGACAGGATCTCTTACCCGACCCGCCTTCAATTCCGTAGTCATGTCTCAGTAGTCCTTGAAGAATAGGTTATTTCAAAAGTGATTCTTGAAATATTGAAAAAATATTATCATTAGAAAATATTTATTTTTTTCTGTACCAGAATTTTCTAAAATTAAAACACAAGGTCATTAAGTAACAGGTGTATTTTTACAGTGTTGGATTAATCCATTCAGCTAAATAGATAACAATGTGGCAGCCATATGATCATGCAATATTTATGTGTAGGTTGAACAACGATCTTTCTGTCTAAACTTTGTGCTGTTTCCAGTTTTAACACAATATAGACACAGACAGCTGTTTAATTTGTCAATAAATATAGTAAGTAACTAAAATTAATTACCGTGAGACAGTTTCTAGATAATATATTCTCTGTAGTTAAAAGGATGCAAATAACAGTTTAATTACCTTTTCATTCCATACCAAATAATTTCAAAGCAAGAAAAGAGTGGGTATATCTATCTGTACTCATAAAATAAAAGGTTCCCATCCAGTCTTCCCTAAGCAAATGCATTCCACCAAAAAATACATAGTCTTGTTTTACCTAGTGTTTCCCAAAATGAGATGACGAGCAGAATGCACATAGCAGATCCTTTTCAGCCGCTTACCAGAGTCTTGGCTGGCTTTCCATTTTCTAGAAATCCATTTCTAGCTATTGAAGTGAGGAAGAAAATGCAGCTGTGTATGCCAGAGGCAGAAAGGCATTTCTAGAGAGTTTGAAACAATTGTTTTGGACCAAAAGGTGTCCCAGGCATTCCAAGTGCAGCCAAGAATAACACTTTCAATACTGATAGTTAAGAGTCTGACTCCTTTTTAAAGGGTAAATGCAAGGGGATTAACTATATCCAAAAATGTTCACCAATGTTTCTTAAGCCAGGAGGAGGAGTCACAAAGGGCCAGCCAAGGAAGGAACAGAAGATGAACACAGTAAGATATTTAAACCTTTAACAACAGGCAGTAAAACTGCAGTGAGGCATAAAATTTGTTCTACTTTCCTTAAAGGGCAGATCAGCTTTCAAAAGTTTAGGAAATCCTCTATTAATCTTTATGAAATCCACACCTAGATTGTGAAATGTTAAGGCAAGCCGTTAAATCTGAAAGGTGCCTTTACATGTGCTGTCTTGTTTTGTGTTTTTCTTTTATGCACAGAAAAATGCACAAGATGCCATAGCAGTTTTTAATCTTTCTTTTCATCTACAAATGTTCAAATTAAACTCTGTTAAAACTTAGGAGATAAAATTGTATTACAACTGGTTTTTGGTAATCTGAAGCAAATTGACAAACCACATACACTAGCATGTTAAAAACATGAACTGGTGACTGCTCTTATTATGCTCATCATGTTGCCTAGCCTAAGAATGTCAATATGCTGAAGTAAATAATAATAATTAATGGCACATAACTGTTTGCAATGTATCCACACATGCTTGCAGCTATATACATAGGTTAATTTACCTTACTTCTGGTGAAACTTCTTGCTGTTGTGGATAGATAGTTACTTTTACTAAGGCTTTAAACAGTACAGTTTTGGTCTGAATATGAGATGATATGAAGACACTGCCTTTTGGAGTAAGCTTATTTAAAGCCTGTTCAGGTTTAAGGCCTGCCACACTCGCATCGAAAACTTGACTACAAGGCTTGGCTGAATGTTAGTGCAGCTGTTCACTTGAAAATGCTCGTGTTTCTGATTCTTTGTCACAATTGTTTCAGAACAGTATTTTGTTTAAGGCATCCCAGATCCCCAAGCTGGGGGCAGGCAGGCGGCCAGAGCCTATCCAGGCTCCCAGCATCATTCATGGTGGTGCTGGAAAAGCTGAGGGACTGGGAGGTCATAGGAGGGAGTAAGAGGTTCATGGCAGGGAACCACGAGGTTCTTGGGTGGGACCGGGGGTGTCATGAGAGGACGTGGGTGGGGAGTTCATGGGAGGCTGTGGCAGTGTGAGCCATCACTGAGACAGACTCTGAGACAGGGTGCTTGGGGCCTGAGAGGCAAAGGCATAGTGGAGGCCATGCAGGGGACCACTGACACCCAGACAGCTGTTACTCCCTGGTATTTTTTTCTCTGTTACCTGCATTCATACCAGGGTCCAAAAGAACCCTGAATGATGGGTCATTCACTCTCAGGTACCTGAATCTGAAAAATCATCATTTTGAAGACACCTGTCAATGAAGATGATGAATCATGTTTTATGTCCACTGTCTTTAGATCACCAGTTACCATCCAGCCCGGCGCAGCCTGAGCCCCTCTGGCCCGGGAGGCTGTGGGCAGGTGTCCGGGGATGAGGCAGCAGTCTCCCCCCCCGCCGGAGCAGGCAGGCGCCCGGAGGCAGCCGGGCTGGAGGAGCTGGGCCCCAGTCGCTCCTCTGCCCCGTGGCTGGAGGTCTCCAGCCCTTCTCGCATCCAGGCCGCTGGGCTCTCCCCGGGGCGCGGCCCCGCGTTGGCACCGGCCCCGACGGCGCTGCGGCCCCTGGGGACGCAAGGGCCGCTCCGGTCCCTGCAGCCCCGCCAGTAGGGCCGGTCCCCCTTCGTCTGCGGGCCGAAGAGGGGCTGCGGCAGGGAGCTCCCCGCCGGGGTGAGCTTGTCAGCGCCGCTCCGCGAACGGGCCCTGGCCCCGGCCGTGCCGCTGGAGCCCCGTCCACCGGGCGCCGCCTCCCGCGCTGCTCCCCATCTCCGGTGTCCCTTGGCTTTACAGGAGGGTGCAGCGGCAGCCTATTTCTCAGGAAAATAGTGCTTTAGTGTAACTGAATCGACATTTGGCCTTGATACCTGTATCTACTCATAACTGAAACAAATTTCTAAAATAAATATTGTACTTTGATCTTCCAGCCCTGCATTTTTAATGACAGCACTTCATTAAGAATAAATTTCAGGAGACTGAAATGCTCTGAGTTTGAACACTAATTATTTGTGCAAAAAATTATGACTGCAACGTTTCATTATTCAGCCCGTTGGTTTCTTCCAGAAATGAGAAACTATTCTCAGCTTTTAAGTAATGTGCTTTCTTGCATGCAGATTCATGGCATTTGTAGTGTGACATCTGTATAGAAAGTTGCCCAAGTTTCCACTCTTTTGTAACGTGATAAATCATTTTGGTTCATCGAGATACCTTAGGAAATAATGTACCTTAAAGGCTGGGGGAAGCCTCGGGATGTTCAGTGTCTCCTGAACGACCTATCGACTTTCGTTTATAAATATTGTTCAGATTATTAGCCTGGCAATTGTTTGATAAAACGAATTAACAGAAATCGAGGTAGGAATTGAATCGTGCACCTCGTAGGAGTCCAGAGTTGGCACAGGTTTAGGGATGTGGAAGTTTAGGGGCGACGCAGGTACGAGCTCCGCCGTTTCGCTTGTCTGGCGGGTTATTGCTCCCCCAGAGACCAGAGGTGCGGGTCAGGGTCCCCTCGCAGGGGTACCCTCCGGCTCCGACTGCCCCGGCTGCGGCTCAGACGCGAGAAGCCGGGTGCGCTCCTGCTCCAATGCGGCTCCAGTGGCGTGACTGGAGCTTGATCGATGAGCCCTGGGCAACCTGGCGGCTGAGGGCGAGTGTCCGCGAGTGTGTGCGCGCCCTGCGGCAGAGCTGCCGTTTCCCCGTCTCCTGCCATGTCCCGTGTGGACGCGGCGCAGCCCCCGCTGGATCTCGCACCGGCGATGCTGGGAAGGGGTGTTTGCGTGAGGCGGACGGAGGTGTTGGACCCCGCAAGCCCTGCACCTTCGCAGGCTGATGGGGAGCCCCGCAGCCTCACGCCTTGCCGGGGGTGCTGCCGGGCCGCGGGTTCCTGCGGCAGCGGCCAGCCCTGCCTCGATGCGTTGGTGCGTGGTAAAAGCGCTGGGTGCGGGGCGCTTACTTCCCTGCTGCCGACCTGGTGAGGCGGTTACCTGGCACAGGGGAAAAGCTTGAAGTGGCTGCTGCGTAGGGTATCAGTGTTACACGAGGTCGAGCTTTTACTTCTCCCCAGGACTCAATATGGAGCCGTGGGAGAGGACTTGGCACTTTAATCCCTTCAAAGAAACCGATCTAATTCAAGCCCTACAACTCTTGAAAGTCTTTGAGCGGACACTGATTGTTTCCACAGGAAAGCCAGATAAAGATCTCTGTGTGCTGGCGTTTAAAGAGACTTCAGTGGCGGTGTGAATACAATTGAACCCAGCGACTGCGGGAAGGATCGAGTTACCTGGGCAAACAGCACCGGAGGACCAGAGCCAGCCGGCATCTGCCCGAAAGGGCACCCTCCCACCTCCCCAAGACAGAGCTGAACCTCCTCGTTTGGTATTTGGCCAGACAGGCCGGCTTACACGTTTGCGATAGCCTCGGAGCAGATGGGAGAGCGGGGAAGAGAGGAGCGCGCTTCCAGGGCCCCTGGCGGAGCGCGGTGCTGAGCGGGCCTGCGGAGGGGCGCGGAGGGGCGCGGGGTCCTGCCTGCCGCTTGCTGGGCGGCGCAGTGCGAGGGGTCCCGCCAGCTCTGCCGGCCACTGAGCGCAGCAGCGGGTGGTGGTGTTAAGCTGTGACCCAGATGTGCCTGGTGGTGGTTACCGGCGAAATAGCCTCGCATATGGTCGAAAGAAAAGCAGCTTAGGTTCTTCATAGATACACACGTGTGTGTATACATATATATATAGATATATATATAAAGTATGTACACAGGCCGCAAGGTGAGGGGTGAGGGTGCAGAGCCCTCGGGGCCGAGTTTGGTTTTGTGGCACGAGGTGGGCGAGAGGGTGGCGGCAGAGGCCTGGTAATAGCGTCTGTGTTCCCGAGGAGCCCCCCGGACCCGTTCTCGCCCCCGGCCCAGGCCAGGCAGGCTTAGTAGAGCCGCTGAGCGCAGTCCGCCCGCCGCGGGAACACATCGCGCCTCCAGAGACGCTACCAAGGGAGACTCCTTTCTTCGTTTAAAGAAATTGTGTGTTTTACACCCGGCTCCAGCTAGGGAACAGGAAACTTTCCCCTTCGGTTTCTGTCTGGAGGGTTTGTCGGTGTGTCTGTCTGCGGGAGCGCTCGCTGCCGGTGGCACCCGCCGCCCCTCCTCCGAGCCCGGCCGGGCGCGCTCGCCGTGGCCCCGCGCCAGGCGGGGGCTGCAGATAACACGGGCTTAGCGCCGGCTGAGCGAAGCGAAACCAAACCCGGCTACCAGAGGGGAAAATGTGCGGTTGTTTGCGGAGTCATACCGAGGGCATATCCCTCAGCCTCGGGGGAAGGGCGGGAGGAGGGAGGGAGTGGGCAGGAACCACTGACAATTACTCCAAGGAAGTTTTACGACTGGGATCGACCAGCCCCGATCAGGTGAACTCGCTGTGCTCCTGTTACTTCGAGTCATCAAACACTATCAGCGGAATCTGGAGGCAGATTTCTCGGGAGATAACAAAGACACATTGTCACTTTAGAGCTCTGCTACAAATCCTTAATTGCAAGGAAAAAAAGAAAAAAAAAAAAGAAGGGGGGGGATCTAGTGTCTTGCACATCTAGTGCGAGGGTCTCCAGGCGGTAAGGGGTCCTTTGATCAAGAAAATCCAATTATTTGTGTATATACATTTCCCACATAGTGATTACTTCATTAATTGTCCCGCCTTTATCTCCTCCCTTCCCATCCCCCCTAATAATCAGTTCTTTTATCCAGACCAACAAACACACCATAGGAGCTTTGTGGATTCAAAGGATTTGCTTTCGCTTCTGAAAGAGCCGCTATTCTTTGATGATTGGGTAGCGGCAAACTTCAAAGCCATAAATCTTCCCTCTGACTGGCTGGCGGCCCAGCAAAGTCCTTATCAAATTCTTGGAGGTGATCCTGGTGCAGTCAGACAGTCCGCGGAGATCGCGCAGCGCGGGGGGGTGGGACAGGCACAGAGGCGAAGAGATCAGAGAGGAGAGAGAGAGGGAAACTGGGCAGCTCCTCGTCTTCCCCTCGGCGTCTCCATGCCTCGGCGGTGCCCCGGCGCCTTCCCCTCGCCCCGGGCGCAGTAGCCATGGCCGCAGTGGCCGTCCTCCGGAACGACTCCCTCCAGGCTTTCCTCCAGGTCAGTACCTGTGCCCGGGGCGGCTCGCAGGGCATCGCGTCCCACGGTTGTGACCCGCGTTGCGCCAGAGCAGCCGGGACCTGCCTCCTCCCTCTCGGGGCTTCACCCCCGCGGCGACCCGGGAGAGGTAGGTAGGGTCCCCCCACGGGAGTGAAGGGGTCGGGATCGAGCTCCTCGGGCCGGCAACTGCCCTCTCCCGCCAGGAGTCCGGCGGTAACTCCAGGCAACGTCCCGGGGCGGGGTAGTCCGGGGTGGGGGCTGCTCCCTGCTCGCAGCGGCCGCTTCCCCGGCGGCCCTGGACCAGCAGAAGCGGCGGGGCCAACGGCAAGGGCTGCAGGCGAGGCGGGACCAGTCTCCGGGCGGGACCGGGGGGCCGGGCCCGTTCTGCCCGCTTGGCGAGCGCTGTTTTCGGAAAGTTTGCCGGCCGTGCGGGGAGCGGGGAACGCCTCCGGCAGCGCACGGGCAGGCAGCGCGGGCAGCGGTGCACGAAGTTTCCCGCGGGTCGGCGGCGGCGGGCGGCGAGTAACGCGCTCTCCTCCCTCCTTCCCCCCCTCCCGCTCCCGCGCAGGACCGCACCCCCAGTGCCTCCCCAGACTTGGCCAAGCACTCGCCCCTGGCTCTTCTGGCCGCCACCTGTAGCCGAATCGGACAGCCAGGCGCAGCGCCCTCGGACTTCCTACAGGTCTCCTACGACCCGACGCTGGGATCTCCCTCCAGGATCTTCCACCCGTGGAGCGGCGAGATGCCGGCACACTCCCCGGGGGGGCTGCCGCCGCCTCACCCCAGCCTGGGGCTGACCCCTCAGAAGAACCACCTGCAGCCCTCCTTCGGGGGGGCGCACGAACTGCCCCTCACCCCCCCGGCGGACCCCTCCTACCCCTACGAGTTTTCCCCCGTCAAGATGCTGCCCTCCTCCATGGCCACCCTGCCGTCCAGCTGCCCCCCCGCCTACGTCCCCTACGCCGCCCAGGCCGCCCTGCCGCCCGGCTACTCCAACCTGCTGCCGCCCGCGCAGCCCTGCCGGCAGCTCTCGCCCAACCCGCCGCCTGAGGACATCCCGTGGTGGAGCATCCAGCAGGCCGGCGCCCCGGGCGGCTGCGGCCACCGCTTCCCCGCGGCCGCGGCGCTGCCGCGGAGCCTGGTGCTGGGCCACTCGGACTTCGCCCAGTACCAGACGCAGATCGCCGCCCTGCTGCAGACCAAGTCTCCCCTGGCGGCCACGGCCAGGAGGTGCCGCCGCTGCCGCTGCCCCAACTGCCAGTCGGCCGCGGGCAGCGCCCCAGAGGCGGAGCCGGGCAAAAAGAAGCAGCACATCTGCCACATCCCCGGCTGCGGCAAGGTGTACGGCAAGACCTCGCACCTGAAGGCGCACCTGCGCTGGCACACGGGCGAGCGGCCCTTCGTCTGCAACTGGCTCTTCTGCGGGAAGAGCTTCACCCGCTCCGACGAGCTGCAGCGTCACCTGCGGACTCACACGGGCGAGAAGCGCTTCGTCTGCCCCGAATGCGGGAAGCGCTTCATGCGCAGCGACCACCTGGCCAAGCACGTCAAGACCCACCAGAACAAGAAGCTGAAGGCGGCGGCGGACGGCGTCAAGAGGGAGGATGGACGCGACCTGTGACCGCCGGGCGGCGGGGCAGGACCGGCCCGAGCCCGGCGGCGGTCGCCGCGCTCGCGGGCCGAGCCGTGCCGCGCGGGTGACCCGGGCTAGGGCGCCCTGCGGCCGGGGGCAGGGTGGCGATGGGGGAAAGGGCGGTCGGTTCTCGGACTCGTGTCGGGCCCGGAGAGCTGGGGCTCGGTTGGGGGCGGTAGCAGCAGGAGCGGGGACCCTCGGGCCCCAGGACTGGACGCTCGTAGGGCCCCAGGACTGCCGCCGTCTGCCGTCGTCCCGGGACAGTCGCCCTCCCCGTCCCTACCGTCCCGGGGCGCGACTGAGAGCGGGAGTGAGGCTGCCCCAGTCGCCACCTCGGGGGATCGGGGCTTGTGGGAGCCCGGGGGTGGGGCGGCAGCATCGGTCCGGGCACACCGGGGCCCGGCCCTCGGTGCTTTCAGGGGAAAAGACTGAAGTTTTGTGTACAGGTTATTTAATAGTTCTGTTTGAATACAAGTGTTTCTCTCCTCGTCCTCGGCCCCGTGCGGGGCTCCAGCATGAGATGTTTCTGTAAAGCGACCCGCGGCTGCAGCGTGAAATAAACCCGTTAACTCTGGGGTCACGCACGGAAGGTCCCGCCGCGTCGGTGTCATTTCATCGTCCCGCCCGCCCGCGAGGACCGGGCCCGTCCGCGCGCGGCCGCCGCCTTCCCGCCATTTCCCGCCGAGGCGGCGGCGGGCGCTGGGGCGCCGGGCTGGGTCCCGCCTCATCGCCCTGGTCAAGCGGATCCCAGCGCACGGTGGCCGGGGAGCTGCTCATGGTAAACACCTTTAAAATCCCGAACTTCTCCAGACTGATGTTGGCTCGTTGGGGTTTTTAAGTTATTGCCGTTATTATTCTGTTTCCTACACATGGAGCCACGAGAGAAAAGAGAAGCACACGGTGCGGGTGCCGGGGGTGAACGTGCAGGTCCAGCGCTCCAGGCCGGGATGTGCATTTCGGCAGAGGTGAGCAGCGGTCAAAGTCAATGACGCCCCTTCTCAGAGGGGTCCAGGCCACAGGGCCTGCGACAACCAGCCGTTCCTGGCCTGATGTTGCCTGTGGCACAGCACAGCCCAAACGTGCTTTCCATGGGTTAACTTTCTGTAAACCTGTAGAATTCAAGGGTGAGACGCTCGCTATCGTCCCAGTGTGATGGAACGGCAGTTGCGCTCCTGCACAGGGGAAGATATTTGGCACAAAACTGTGTATGAAAGTACTTGGTAGACAGTGACAGCTTTTAGGGTTTCTTGTGTCTCATTTGGTGTCACATGGGCTTAGGCATACATTCATTTTGGCAAATTTCTTTTAAAATAATGACTTTTTTACTGTAGTGAGTTCCCTGTTTCTTTTTTTTTTTTTTTAACTGAAATTCTTACAGAACAAACAAACGAGGAACCTCATTAGTCATTTGCTAACTTTTGCATTTTAACGAACAGAATATGTTCTGTGCTCCTTATATTTTTTACCAAGTCAGTTTTGTTTTCTGGTTATCTAATGACACAGCCAAATAAAAAAGTGCCATCGGAAGTTCACTGGGACTAATCTGGAACCATTCAGCCTCAGAGGGGTTCCTCTGGTGGCAGTTGTCAAACAAGCTTTGGCACAACCATGATGATAGAGATACACTTTGCCATGGGCTCCTGAATTAAGAAAAGCAGCAGCCTGGATAAATGTTTATAATAACAGAACATGTAAAACTGATGTGTTTGTATGTGAGTCAAATACTGCGAAGAATCTATTCTCTCAAGAAATAATGAGATGAGACAACACCACTAAAACCCTCACATTTGAAATAATGAGAAGTTAATGGACAGTTACCATGGTACAGTTCCTGAGTAATATTTTAATGTTTATGATTCTGAATTAATTTCGCACACCATATTCTTAGAGCCAACTTATTAAATTAATAATCAAGCAGTTATCATCTTTACTACTGAAGAATCTTCTATAACCTGTCCTATTACAGAAAGCCTTGCGAGAAATCCGTTTAGCTTCATTGGTTTACATTCTTTTGCCAAAGATTTAGGCTCTAGAAGGATGTTGTTGAAGGATATTAAGTAGAAGATGCCTTTACTGTTACAGAATGAGCGACAGCAATGAAGGAAATAACTGATGGACCTGACCCACAAGTCCTTACTCAAAAGGTCTTTGAGACAAAAGTGCATCCCATTTACCACTGAGAAATGATTTAAATATGTCATCAGGAATAACATAATGTTTCTACTTTTTAAAATGTGTGATGGCATACAGTGGCAACCTGCTTCCTTTCTTTGGTATTAAATTACATTAAGAATGTAGTGTTACAGAATTTGGGACTGCTTTAAAAAAGAGTTTGTTTCACTAAATAGACTTTCAATTCTATGTTCAGATCAGACATACCTTAAATGGACAGAAATGGAAAGTGTTTTTGCTGGCAGCAGTAGAGGGGAAACGACAGTACCCCAGAGTACAAAAGATCCACTTATAGGATAGAATACTGGACTTGGATGTCACCTTTCACTGCTAAGTACCAAGATCAAGATGAAGTACTAACCTGAGCTGAAGCAATGTATTAGATGATTTCTGGCACAAGTTTAGCCTAAGAACTAGAGCACCGTTCTATTAGAGCAGATGTAACTAGCAGAAAATAGCCCAGTAGTCACAGACATAATAATTGCTAAGTGGGACCATTTGGAAAGATTTTTCTGCAGTTGGATGACAAACTGAATTTACCCAGACTGTATATCATCTAGTCTAGCCACACTGTTTTGGGTTCTAACTCTTTCCTCAGACAAAACTTGTACTGAAATACTGAAAGTTTTACCACTCAGTTCAGTGTGAGCCTGCAAGTAATTTAGGTTTTAAGTAAAAGACCATAGCCCAGGCAGCCCCAGCACCATGTTAAGGGGGTGGCGATTTCCAATTAAAAAAAGAAAAAATTAAAAAAAGGCAGTGGCATGTTGTATCCCGTGCACTTTGTATAATATCTGTACAATGACTACATTTAAAACGTGAAAGTGCACAGGTTAAAATATGTACCATCAAAATTAGTTAATACCTGTCATGATCAAGAGATGTATTTAAGTGAAAACCCATGATAGCAAATGCTAATGAAAATCTTAATCTGTGAGAATAGTTTAAAAAAAAAAAATAGAAAATAAAAAAGCAGAAAATGAGGAATTTATGACACAAGGTAAGTAAAACTAACAGTTTTGAATATAAAAATATTTAATGAATCATTATTTCTCTCTAAAGCTTTTAAATAGTTCATTGGAAAAGAGGGCATATCCATCATAGCTGCTTCATATGCATCTCTAAATAGCTAAATCATATGATAGCTTTTCAACTGAAATCGTTAAACTTTTATAGTAATATGGCATTTAAATATACATGTGACCTTTCTGGTGTATGGGTAGAGTGTTACAAAAATATATTGCTTACATCTCAAGAATTTATTTCTAGTTGGCAAATTGCACTCTATAATAAAATTAACTTTTAATTTTGCATTCACAAAATACATTTTACACTTTTAGCTGTTTCCAATCAACTAGAACAGCTGTTCATTTTATAAAATTAAATGATTAATATTCTTTTTAATTATATATTTTGAGTACCTATGCTGCTCAAGGTCAATTCATTTCTGAATTTTAAATCTTAAATCTTAAATGTCATTGGTATAATAGACACATAATGTAAACTAATTCATTTTGTAGTTAATTCAAATTAATTAATCTTTACCAAAAAATAGGATATGGTTTAAAAATTTGAGATTGGGCATGTTTTCTGTGTTGAAAAGTGACTTCCACACTTGTACAAACTTTTAGGCAGAGCATAGTACAAAAAAAAAAAAACCACCAAAAACCAATACAACCAGCACTGTTCTTAGATAGGTTTGTTGGCGTTTTTATTAACATGTTGTTAATCAGATAATTTTTGGTTAAGGGCCAAATTGTGTAATCCAAATTTGGGGCTTTGTCATAACAAAGATTTCATATTGACTTGAGTAAGACTTCAACATGGGAGAAGGTTGCAGGATTCACCATGTAAGTATAATGCCTAGCTGACTGTCAGATCCTATGGCTTGCTGTAGATTTATTATTTTTTTTTTAAGTTTCTCCAATTATTTTACATAGATTGCTACGAACTCTCTGATAAAGATGTGGGGTCTGCTGCTCTGGCACGTGATGGAGCCAACTCAAAGACCTCTTAGATTTTCCTGCCAAATTTTTTTAAGTACTTACCAGATAGGCTCCCTAAGTCTTCAAGACTACCGTGCTTGAAAGCAAAGCTTTCTTCCAAAGGGATTGCCTAGCAGGTATCTCCAATAACTTTGCATTTAAACAGCATCCAAGCCTCCCAGGACCTGGAAGTGCTCGGCCACCAGCAAGACTCACAATTGTCAGGTAAGTGTTCAGGTGGGGCACAGAGAAGAAGGATCCAAGGCCTGGGGCTGACTCAATGAGTAGTCTTGATCAGGGAAAATCAGCAGAAGTGTGTGTAATTCAAAGGATCTTTTAAATAAGTTTACTGGTTTTATTCCCAACTCAATATTTACTCCCAACTGACTTGAAGACATATGGATCTTTTGTTATGGATAATGAAAAGCAAAGAATCTTGGATAGTGAGATTTGGCCTTTAACCTGAAGGCCATCAATCCTGTTTTTCTTCTCATCATCTTTTAGTTTTGTTGCCTTACTCATTTACTTAAGTACACAAAACTCCCCAGTGAGTCCCCGACCCAGCTCTGGTGACTACACCATTGCTGAGCTCCGTTAGCTGGAGCCCACCCTGAGACTGCGTACAAATCCCATGTGCTGAGAAAGGGAACAGGTCCCGCTCAAGTGAGGTTGGATACAGAGGAGGAGTCCGTTTCGTCCGCAGGTGGGTGTGCGGCGAGTCCCATGCTGTGATGTTCTGGAGTCAGTGGCCAGGAACTCCCAAAGGAGTGATGAGTTAGTACTGAGGTGTGAACTGAGCTGCTACTCCTGAAGCCTTTAGTGGTGCAGAGGCCTTATACATAGCTGCTGTATAGCTTCACATCTCTCTGTTAGTGGTAGTAAGGCTAGAATTTCCTTTCATCTAATTGAACTACTGAAGAAATAATAACAATCCAGTTTATGACATCTGATGCCCTTTAGTTCTGCCTAAGAAAGGAACAGTTTACCAGTGTAGGAATATTGTATACTAGAAGCCATTTCAATGTGTGCATCACTGTAGTGACCCTTCCTCTCCCATGCTTTTGCCTCCACTCCTCCAGAGTAAAAGAGAAACTGTAGCAGCAAAAGTGCTTTCTTCTCTGTCCTGCTCACCCACAGTAGAGTCTTCTGCTGGTGCAGATGTCTCAGTTAAGGGTTACATTTTTTTCTCCCCCATGATTGGCACAATTGTGCCTGCAGCAGCACATGGGCAAAGCCTGGTTTACCTTGTCCTCAAGCACACATTTTTTATCCTTCAGATTTGTTTTCTCTAGCCTAACAATATAATATAACCTCTGCCTTAAGGTAGGAACCTCCACCTAACTCATCTTAATCCCCCTTCTCTAGGCCATCAGTCATTAGCTTTTGCTGTCCATTGATGCCAATACTGAGCAAGTACCTCACTTTAGGCAACATTTAACTTGCCCTTTATGTCAACCTGTCCCCTCATAAAAAGCGATCCTTTTTACTTTTGTAACTTCCTGTTGCCGCTGAACCACTGACTTTTCAGACTTTTACCATGACAGTGACTGAGGTGTCCTGAACTGAGTATTACATCACCATAGTATTTAGTATGGGGGAATGATGAAGCACAAGGGGGAAAATGAAAAATAAGCAAAACACTTTTTGGTTGTTTGTTTGGTTGTTTTTTTTTAGGAGATATACTTATACAACAGTCTCTGCCTGTGTTTTTGTATTTTTAAAAGGTAGGGTTGTCTGCAAAAGCAATATATTCCTACTATCTATAAATCCCTGTTCTTGTAGCAATACTGAGCTGTTTAAACAAATTCTCACTATTAACCCATATACTACTCAAAAACTTTTTTCATTTTCCTTTTTAACATGAAACAGCCATCACAGAGCACACTTTCAAAATAGGCTTTAATTACACAGCAGGTTAAAAGACATTTTATTAGACCAAAGCCTGTATCTTCACTTGGGGTCATATCCCACATGCTTTATTCAGAATCAGATGGCGTGCCTGTGATCTCCACATGCAGAACTCCCATCTGTATGGAAAGGAGATGTCAGTCATGCTACCACATTTCCCCTTATTTTAGACAGCTCTCCACAAGTCTAGGATGCACATGTGAAGAAGAGAAAGGAAAATGTTCACTATTCACTCATTAAAGATTAGATGGGAAAGATAACACAGCCTGAGAATGTCAGGTGTTCTCAGCTACTGTATGTTAATCCCAAAGGAGCACAGAAACAGCTTCATCTCTTCCCTTCACATCTAAAGAATGTGCTTTCCTGCTGACCAAGAATAGCTGTAGTGCTTTGCTTTTGTTGAATCCTGCAAAGAACAGCCAAACACTTGACATCTGCTTACTTTACACATTCTGAAACATTGCTTATTCACCTTAGGAGCCCAACGTAGGAGGCCCGTTCTTCTCAGTATTACTTGATCCTTCAGCAGTGTGGCTCCACTGACTTCTCTCTGTTAATTTGCTCTGAAAGAACTGAAAGTAATAGTTTTAAGCAGGCAAAGATTACACTTTTATATTTTCCAAAATATTAACCAAATCTTCTTACGTGCCTACATGAGACCTAAGGCTATGTCTGAGCTTCTTAGTAAAATGCTTGAATAAATTCTATAATGACGCTGAGAAGCTACTTGAAAAATACTGTAATCAAGGCTCTGTTCAGTGCTTGAATAGTTAAGTCAGAGACACCAGAATTGGGAGCAAACTTGTTAGGGGAAGTAGGTTCTCTGTGACACTATTTAGAACTGCCCAGAGCAGCTCAATTAGTGCACGTAAACACTGGAACTGTAACTCTGCTACCCCGATGGGATCTTGAGTATACCAAGAATGACAACACTAAGCACACTCAGCGCATCCTGGCAGTCTACAGGGAAGTGTTTTTTCCTCATTGGAGGAAGGGCTTGTAAAAGTTTTCCCACAAGGGAAAAAAGGGGTTAATGGATCTGAAGATCATTACTCTTCTATCAATCAGCAAGTTGAGGCAGAAGACAAAGCAGCTAGGGAACCTTTCCTTTTCATAGGCCACATATGCTTATGCTCACAAATAGCAACACTAAGAAAGAGTCCTAGTTCCCTTCTCTGTCCCCTGAATGCCGATGGGAGAGACAAGACCCAGGAATTTCTAGAAGCCTTTATCTGCTTCACTCCCCACAGTTTCCCCACACAACTCAGGTTTGTGGTACAGCCCCCAAGTTCTCTGTAGCATGTTCCAGTATGCAGCTGTTGCGTTGCCTTCATGAGGTTTGCTTTCTCCACTGCCACCCTCAAAAATTAAATCATTGTGCACAATTCAGCTGTTTTGAAATACCTCAGTACACATGAAGAAGAAAGTTTTCTAGGCTAATACAGTGATTGCTGAGTGCTGAAATCACTAAGATTTTAATGTGGGAATTACCTTCTAGTTTTACCATTCAATTATTTTTCTCATTAGAACCAGAGTTTTAATCAGCTAAGAAATATTAAACAGCCAGTAAAGCAGAATAGTATGGTACGTTAAAATACTTATTCAAAAAGTGCCTAAGTACATTAGAACCTCATTTGTCTTTTTATAATATGCATTCATTCATCCTAGACTTAATTTAAAATAGGTGTCAGGTATCAGCTGTAATACTCAGATTTTGATTCTGATCTAGGTGTTAGAACCTCTGCCATTTATTTAGCATGCTCAGGAAAGGGGAAGGAGGAGGGTAAGTTTAGGCCTGTTTTTAATAAGCTACAGCAATTAGATATTTTGAGTACTCAGAATGATGTATTAGAATTATACAATTATTTGGTTTGTTCAGTTGCTTTTCAATACACTTGAGAACCAGCTCCTAATTAAGATACACACACTATCAAAGACGTAAAACTCACATGTTGGTAAAAACAATTAGAAGGATGATGTAGGCTTAGATTCCCCATGGTTTTTGTACGGATCTGCCTGATAGCATGGGGTATGAGCACACAGAATTTACCTTCCCTGCACAAGGTTCAGAAAGAGCTGCAGTACTTGTGTGTCCTACAGGGACATAAGCCAGCCCAGAGCAGGTGGGATGCTCTAGGATGTGGCTCTGTTTCCTCTGAGCTGGCTGGGTACTCTGTCAACAGCAGCTTTACCCTTCAAGGGAGCTTTTGTAGTTATCCGTTGCTTCTGGATAGGAAGTCGTTCCTCTCTGCAGAATTCCTTCAGGGGAGCAATGGCCTAGGGGTGCTGCAGGCCTCATCCTGCTCCCATGGCCAGACTGCAGAGCCTCTACCTATGGAGCATACATGAATTTTGTGTTAATCGTTTGTTACTTCAGTTTAGAAAACAAACCCTCCTATTTAAAAGGTATAAGAGGAAAGCACGGCATACAATAAAGCACATATCATAAAACAGATCAAGATAAATGATCCAACCAAGATTATCTCCAATTATAGGCATGCCTCACCCCTTTAAAACTAATAGACTGTATAATATACCATCCTTAATATGTCCTGAATGTTTTGCTCTCCATCTCAAAAGCAGTAAGAGCAGTCTCTCTCGTGAAATCTTGCTGCAGAAATGACTGAGTTCCTACCGTCTTACTGCCACATGAAAAACCTTAATCAAAGCAACCAAACCTCTTGACTTGCTGCTGATTCCACAGCACTTTTTTATAGTGATATCACTTTTATCTGTCATCATTTATTCAAAAAGGTAAATCAAAAGCATAAAATAGTCTCATCTGATTTTCTGCCTGCAGGAGATTCCCTTCTTGTTGGTTAAGCCATGAAATCTTATATCAGTCAAACTAAGTGGCTGACCTGACTTTCTGTTCTTTTCCACGTATAGAAGTTTCGTATTAACAGATTACAGTCCGATATCAAAATTGGAATTTTTGAAAATATTTGTCTTCTGCAGCTCAGCTGACACAAAGGAAAACTTGTTTTTAGAAAGGCTCAACATTTTTTTAATTGCTGATCAGAAAGTCATTCCTCTATTAATCCTAACCAAGTAACCTGAATATATCACTAACGCCTGTTAGTGTGAGATGCATCTAGAGATACATTAGTGATGATTAATACCAAGGATTTTTACAATTTGAATTCTACAAATGAAATATGTGTGTGTAAACTCACATTTGTCTCACATTTTGACATTTATCAAACTTATTTTCATTTAAAGTAAGTAATTAGGAAGTCACTTTGAGTTGGACTGCAATAAGCAACACTTCAGCTGCAAAGGTTCACAAAAACTGGGGTCAGCCATGAAGATCTGCCCAGGGACAGGTGACATGTGAGCTAATACAGCCAATGCCTGTAAATTCTGTGTGGATAGGATCAGATCTTGCTGCCTTCAGCTCTTGGGCCTCAGTGATTAGAGTTTTATTATAATAACACCTCTACCACCAAAATGCAGCTTTTTCTAACTTCTTAGGAAGACTCTGATCCATGCCTCTAGGGTCAGAGTGTTTTACCCACTCCACTGCAACGCTCTCAGGAAAGACCTCACAGTATCCCAGCCGCATGTGTTTAAAACAATTTCAGTGCTTTTGTGTGTGTTTAAGACCTTAAGGAAGCTGCAAAACTGCATGTGCCCTAGCAGCCAATCAAATAATCATTAGAGAGTCCTGGACTGCAGAAAGAGTCCCTGCTATGCGTGGCTTCCTTTGGCAAGCAGGAATGGAGAAGCTTGGAGCGGTTTTCTCGAGGGAAATGGTAAACATAATGGAGATGCATAAGTATCGTGAGCCAGACCAAAGGTCTGTTTAACCTAGGAGCCTGTTTTCCAGTAACAGATGCTTAAGGAAAGTGGATTAAAAACAAGGAATATATAAAACAGATATTCCCCTTGGCATGGCCTCTCAGCTTCTGGGGAACAGTGCATCAGAAACTTCCTGAGCTGGAATCACATTTCGTTTGTTGTGTTTAACAGTCAGATAGGCCAATCCATCACTGATTCGTCTCATCCCTTTATGACTGGATTTAAGCTTTGTGGGTCTGCAATATCTTTCAATAGCTGTTTGTGTGTCTGGATTATATCCACTCTGAAGAGAAAAAGCACGATGGCTTTATACCTGTTTCCTTTTTCCCTGGATGCGCCTTAGCACTGAGAAAAGGCACACAGCGGTGCCTCTCCCCTCTCCAGCGCCTTCCAAGCCGCACGGACCGGTACCGCGCACAGGTCTGGCCACGGGCTGCAATGGCTCCGGGGCGGGGCGGGGCGGGGCCGGCCCGGCCCGGCCCGGCCCGGCCCAGCCCAGCCCAGCCCTTCCCGCCCGGAGCAGCCGCGGGGCACCGGGTCCCAACTCATCTGCCCCCGCAGCGGGAGGTCCCCGCCCCGGCGGGCCGGCGGCAGGTGCCACAGCCCGGGCCCCCCTGTCGCGGCCGCGCCCGCCCCAGGTGAGCGGCGGGACCCGGAGGCACCGCCCCCCCCGGCGTTTGGCGGTGGCGCAACGCGCGCGCCGCGCGGCCGGTGTGAGGGTGGCGCTCGCGCAGCCGCTGGCGCGCGCCGTTCCCTCAGGTGGGCTCCAGCGGTGCCGCGCGCGGCCGCTGCCCTGGGCCGGGGGTTCGCGGCCGGAACCGGGCAAGTGAACCTGACGGGAACGTGAGGCGTGTTTCAGACCTTTTGGTGGCAAATCGAAGCTCATTCTGCAGAACCGTAGGTCCAAGTCCCACTTTTTCTTTTTCTTTTTTTTTTTTTCTTTTCCTTAAGTCACTTGTTATCAAGTCTCCTAGCTTTTATTTCTGTCCCGTGGCCTGTTCGTCTTTCCCTGCCGTGGTGTAAGCTCTGGTGTTGGCGTTTCTGAAGGTCAGACATGCACTGGCGTTTCCATTCAGAGCTGTGTTCCTCAGGACTTGTCCCTCGCTGGACAATGCCACCGCAGGCTAAAGCACGGTCAGCGAAGTTCAGAGAAGCTTTGGTGGAAAACTTTGGAGTTAAAGGAGTGAGTTAAAATATACGGGTTTACTGCTCTCTGAGCCTAGTTTATATGCCTGACATGAAAGCTGATTTAAATTAGAGAGTAAAATGTGATCTCACAAGCAGATAGCCCTGACTTTTATCTTGTCTTTTTATTGCATCACACAAAAATATGAAAATGGCTATATTAACATCTGAAAGGTGATAGCCCTTATGATACTTTATTTCTCTCAGGATAAATTTCCTAACACATTTTTGTGGTATTACATATATATTCCCAAGACAATGTGCAAGATCTGGCAAGCTTCCTGTCTGCCTCAGGTGACAGATGTTTGTTGCAGGAGACATGGTTCAACATTTGGAGCCTGCGTGGCTTTGGCCAGCTTTGGTAGTTACTTGGTCTCTTTTTCCTTCCCTCCTTCTGCCTGAGCTGTTTGTTCCTACTCTTGAACCAGCCCCTGCAAAGTGTTTTTGAGACAGATCCAGCTTGTTTGAGTCAACTGAAAAATAACCTGCGTGGGGGAGCAGGAGGGAATATTTGGTCTCATGGTTTCCAGGGCACAAGACATTAACAGCAGGTGAGAATGACGCAGGGTCCGGAGTGGCAGCTGTGCAGTGGTGCTGCCTGCTCCTGGGGCTCTGGGCTGGGATGTGGGGGAAATATTCAACTCTGGCACCAGGTTCAGCACGTGCTTGCGTGGCTGTGGGTGGTCATTGCAGGCGGAAAGGCCTTGTAGTGTGCGGAGCAACTCAAAAGTGTGGGCAGAGCTACAGGCACCCATAGGGAAATCTGCTGATCACCTGTGCTGTGCTGCCATGGTTACTTCAGTGGCCTTTCCCACCCACTGTTAGAAGAGTAAGTGGGATCACATCTCAGGTGATATCAATGAGATGTCTGAATGTTGGCCACCTCCTCAGGTTGTAACACTGTTCTTTGCCTGTCACTTTACTCCATTGAAATACACAGGTTACTGTAGAAACTTGTTCCTCAAGACCTCTTTCTGCTCCTAATTAAGTCAAAGGAAAAACTTTATCTGATTTTTAAGGGAGCAGTCTGGCCTTTCAATGGAATTTGAACATAAAACATTATGCTTCCCTCACAGCTGTGTGCCTTCTGTGAGAGGAGGCCAAAGCCCAGCAACAAAATATGGCTTGCTTTGGCTGCTTCAAAGTGAGATAGCAGCAAGGGAAAAACGTTTATAAATGCTAGGACTGGCAAGGGGAGCAGAGAGATGTTGCTTTCAAGGATGCGCAACTACTGCGTGTCAAAGAATTCTACTTTATGTTATTGAGCTTCTGATCTGTATGCTATATGTAAATGTATGCATCCTTAAGGCTCACCACAAAATGGATAGCTTTATTTTTCACCCAGAGAAGTTGCAGATCATTTTGTTGAATGTTCTTAATACATTTTTGGCATATGGCTACTGTGTCATAGGCCCTTTTAGCCTAAGATTAAAGGAAAAACAGCTGCTTCTGTTTATAGGAGCCTTCAGATAACTGTGACAGATTTTATAGTGGATATAGTCACCAAACCTGTTTAAAAAGTATTTCTTTATGTTTTATTTTATTTTTCAGGTTTTTGGAATGGCAGAAGTTATCAGCCCAGAGGTATCTTCCTGTGACCTATCTGTGACTACAGATCATATGGGGTTTTTCAAGTGAAGAGTATCTAATTTCCAAGTCTTTTATTAAAAGATTGGAAAGTGTGTTTGTTATTGAGCTAATTATGATAACATAAGTAGCATATTTTAATATCTAATATTTTGAATTTTTTGTTCAGCTTTTTAAGAAATATTATTAGTATTTGTATCTTTTGTGTGGCCAGGCAGACCCTGATTAAAACTTACAGTAGCATTGTAGCATAGTCTCTTGGATTTATTGTGTAGCTGACACGTCCACTTTCTGAAAAGTCACTGACAAGAGCACCCAACTTGAGATATCTATTATGAGAGCATGTGTGTGCTCCCTCTCATGTCCCAAATTAAAAAATAAATATTTTCAGCACCTGTTTACAAAAGGTCTTTCCCATGTTAAATGTACAACTATTAACACTATATTTCAGACTTTAAAATTATTTTGCACTGTTTTTTTCATGTTAAACCATGCAGTTATGTGTAACATGTATATTTTAAACATTTATTGTCTAACATAAAATAATCATGTAAGGTTTTTTCCATTCATTGGTCACTAAAGTTTAAAATACAGGGTGTTTCAAAAAGATGGACCCAATTTGCAATCACGATGTCTCTGCAACCACGAATTCAGCTATTCTCTCGATGTTGTCTGCACAGCAGGTGGAAGGAACATAGAGCATTTATATAGAGGTTACCTGATAACTCATTAAGCTGTTTGTAGTTTTTTGTGTAATTGTGACATGTTGCCATTGTGAAATATACTGCTTTGAAATTGGATCCATCTTTTTTAAACACCCTGTAGTTTCTCTGTGTTTGTTTATAAAGTTAAATGTTTTTTAATTAAGAAAAGTATCCCTATGACTACCAAAGGAGATTTTAGGAAAGAAAAACAAACAAACAAAACAAAACAACAAACAAAAACACACACAAAACAAACAAAAGCCCCAAACAAACTCAGAAATTCATCATACATCAGATCCTCACTACTACACATAATTTGTCTTTTATACAGTTATCACATACAGAAAACCTTTTAAGATTAGAGACTCCAGTTAGAAATACAGTTGAAATTTTGTTTAAATTACATTTTAGTGTTGCTACATAAAAGCAATGTGAGCATATACTCTCAGAAGCAAACACCACCAGCCTTGTAAGCTTTTGTAAGTTCTATTTACCCACTCTAGTCTGTAGAAATGTGTTTACATGCTCACACAAACATGTAGCTTAATCTAACTTTTAAAAAATGATTTTGTATTAATAACAATGCACAGCCGAGATCTTTAGAGAGCATCTAATGCTGTTAAGATTAAAATCACACATTCATATTTCTACTATATTTTAAAGGATGATGTCTTAGCATCTGGGGTGGTAGTTCATTGTTTTTACTACCTTTACACATCTTACAAAGTATTTTCTTGTATAATCATGAATTATCTCAAAGACAAATCTCTTTTTAATTACACAGAAACTTTAACAATATGATGCTAACTTTGTGGTAAATTAATTAAAAATGAGAAAATACAAATTGGGAAAAAAAAAAAAGAACTTTTATATGTAAAAATTATGCTAAAGGTACTGTGCCTGTGGTTTAGATGAACTTGAGAGACAACTGTAATGGACAAGGCAAAAAAAGAAAGGCGCATCTTGATGCCAAAAGTTTTTAGAAAGGTTCATTGTATGAAGTCCATAAGAAGAAATCAGTTATACTGATCTGGGAAAGCCTGGTGGTGGATTTGGTAATGGCCGCTACAACTACCTAAATGGTTTTCCCCTTTTTGTGTGTAAATAAGTTATTTAAATTATTTATATATATAGAGAGAGAGATATATAGATATATATAGATATATATATATCAGTATGGGGGAATGTATTATATTTGAAGTAAAAGTGTTCCTACTTTAGGCTTTGGTAATTTATGCCTAATACCTAGAGCATATAAAATGAATTGTTTTATTTGTTTACTGTGATTTGCAGGGATATTACTGCATGACAAGGTTACATTGACCTATCATTTCATGCATCAGCAGTTCTTCTATTGCACTGATTTGATCAAGCCTAGTGGATAAAAGAGGAGCAATCCACCCAGTGGACCAAATTAGAATTATAATAAAAAGTGCACATTCTGAAGGGCAAAGTAGGTTAAGTATGATACTTCACTTGGCATCGTTTTTGTGATGTATCAAATTTAAAGCTTTTTTCATAAATGTTTGCTTAAACTTTTGCATTCAAATTTTGTATTTTGATATTATGTAGTTATGTAAGTGATTCCATAGCTACACTTGAGGAAAAATACAGGTTTTTGTAGCAACTGGAGGCTTTTTTAGGTTAGGTACTTGTGAAAGTGCAAAAAATCTCTCTCATTTTGAATTCACAGGAATTTCTGGGTATCTCTTTGCTGTACTACTTTAGATAGTGCTGTTGCTCCTCGTGCTGAAGAATTTCACCATTTTACAGTTATAAAATGTCAAACAACCCTTCCTAGTTACTTGGTTTGGGCTCTGCTAGACAGAGGAAAAGAGACTGCATGGCCCACAGCTTTATTGTGTTTCTAGAACCACCTTGTTCCTGCTTGCTCTCCTTGAATGCCAGCAATAGCTCAGTGGATTGGAGGGACTGCATCCTGTCTGTACCCTCCAAGGTAAGTTTTAAATTGCTGTTATCCAAGGGAGGGGCTAAGGTACCTGTCTTATGTGAGGTGTGAAATAACTGGTGTAGGCTCCAACATTATTTTAATAAGATGTAGCAAATAAGGTCTTCAAATGGCTCTAGAATAAGATGTGTGAAAGCTATAGAAGTTTAATTTTTTGTTTCTCTAATGACAAAGAGTGTACATGAGACACATTTTTAAAATCTTTATACATTTGTTATATATTGCTTATTGTGATGATCCATTAGTACTGCATAATCAATCTGTAGTGATTGTTTGCTAACAGTGAAAAATCAAGGGCATCAGAAATTATAATTACGAATTCTAGCATTTCATAAATGCCAAAGATCATAACGACAACATTTGTGTGGTTTGCTTACTAAGGAATCCACGGAGAAATTCATTTGAGCACACATTTAGGTTTCAGTGTTCTCGATAGGGTAGTAGAACGAACTGCAGTTGTTTACATAATTGGGTGGAGTGTGAGCACCTGGCTCAGTGCTTTGCTGGTAAACCATTTCTAATGGAGACCCTGGGTGAGAAACCCATCTCAAGAGCTTGTAGAAAATGACGGGAAAGTATCGTTTGGTTTTCTTTGTTTTGTTTGTTGTTTCCTTTATTTTGAGTTAGGTGTTAAGTCTATATGAATTAATTGCTTCGGTAACTGAAGCTAAGTAAAAACATGCTGTCCCAAGATTACGAAAAGAAATGTTTGTTTTGGCATGCCTATCTATTTGGGTAAATTCTGGTAGTCTACTCAAAAAAAAAACCACACTTTAAAAAAAATTATTTTACAAAAAATTCTTACTAGGTACAATTGTTTAAAAAGGACAGAGAACAAGAAGGTAAGTGTCAGCTTTCTCTAGAACTTAAATATACACATTCTTTATGGCAATAGGATAGTTCTATTTCTTATTTAGATATTCTGTTAAATGATGTTTTAAATTCCATTGCTGTGAATATTCATGCAGTAGATGAAATGATGCCAAAGTTTCAGTTTGTATCTTTGTGTGAATTTGTGTTGAAATTGCTGAAAATTTTCACTGCCTCAAGAATTTAGTAATACCATGTGATGAACAGAAAATGAGTGCTTTTTAAAGTTACTGTTTCTATTTTGGGAGCAAACAGATAAAATGAAAATCTATTTTGGTGTCAAAAGCTAAGTTATTTATCAATTACTGATTTTAAAAAGATACTTGCTTTAAAATACTTGTTACTTAATCAGGGAAATCTAAGTAAGCCTGGGTCTGAGCAATTTGGTAGTTTATATTTGAAGTGGAACTTCTAAAAGATCACCATACAGCTTCAAGTTAAAGAAGTCTTAGAGTTGAGGAACAAAATTTGCATCAGGTGAACCAAAATGTGAAACAGCTGTTTTGTAGTTGCTTTCCAGAAGCAGCTATTGAATCAGTTCAAACAGTGCCATGGTGAGATGATGTCTTTGGTTTTGCAGTTGATCTATTACATGCTTTTTTAAGCAATTAGAGCTTGATAATGCAATCATTTGTCAACCAATTAATTTTGAAAGACTGGAAATACATGGATGAACTCTTTAACCTGTGGTTCATTTGACACCACTGATATCTAGATCAAATAAAAAAAATATAATTAGTATTGTGTAAGCTACATTATATGAACTCAATATCTTCATGTTCTGTGACTTGCAATTTAATTTTTAAAATATTTTTATTATTACTATAGGTAAACATACGGATAAAAAAAAGTAACATTATTTTGTTTTGTATAGAATATGTAAGTTCATTACTATTAGAAACAATAACTGAAAAAAAAAAAAAAATGTGAACGTGATTCTCTGGGGGCAAATGTGTGCCCAGACGTCAACAGAAACTTTATGAAGGGCATTAATGCATGCAGGCTTCTGCCCTATATTATCTTCACAGCTTTGAAAACCTTAATCACTGCAGCTGAAGTTCTTGTAAGGCTAAGAGAAAGCTATGAGCATGCCAAAATAAGCCAGTTTCTATGTGGTTTTTTTAATACTTCTAATCTTGAAGTCATTATATCCTGTTGTTTCAGTACATCAGAATAATGCTTCATGACAATGAATTTTTGCTGAACTTGTACACATAGCAAATGCTAACTCAGATTTTTGCATTCTTGAAAAGAGGTATATGAATTGTGGAATAATATATGTTGCGAGAGACTTTTAGATGTCACCTGGTCCAATGCCCTACTCAAAGCAGAGCCAGCTTATGTTGCTCAGTGCTTCATCCAGTGAAGAAACAAGTATCTCCAAAGTTGGAGATTTCACAGCCTCACTGAGCAGCCTATTACTGTGTTTGACTGCCCTCATAGTGAAGTTGTGTGGGTTTTTTTTCCTGATATCTAACCTAAATATCTAATCAAATGGTATTTTTCACCTTCTTGGTCTACGGCTTCGAAAAATTGTATTTTGGATTTATAGATTGTATTTGTAAACTCATCTTGAGTTGCCAGACTGGCAACTTGTTTGTGCTAGTGTAAACTTAGGATAACACTAAGGACTTCAGGCATGTACATCTAGATTTATTGTTATAAGGCTAAACAGAAATGTGACTTTTCTGCCATATCTTACAGACAAGCCTTTTCTTTCTGCAAGAAGAGTGAGGGAAGCCTTTTATTTCTGCAGAGACAGTCACATAATTCTGTGTATGTATATGTACAATTAATTAAAAAGTAGGAACATTAGCTCTAGAAAGGTAAAATAAAAATAAGTTTTCTTTTTAATTCAGTTCAGGTACAGGAAGATTACTTGACTGGAATGTGTATACTCTATTAACACAATCTAGCATTAAGTGTTTATTTCATTACCTCTGTGGTTTTGCTGAAGTTTAAAGTTATTCATTCAGTCAGAAAACTTCTGTATCCCTTAAGACTATTTCCCTAGTGTTGCTTTTTACATTTGCATGGCTTTCCAAGTGAGTTGTCTTGAAAGGAATACTTGCTCTAGATGTGCATGTTCTGGACTAAAAAAAAACCAGACTTTGCCTGTAGTGTAACATGAAACAAGATGTGCAGTTTATTAAAGCTGTGACACATTATGACTGCTGCCTTTTGGTTCATGAGCCCTGTTGCCTCGCACTGCTCAAGGGTTCCCAAGCTTAAGTACCACATTAAAGAAAGACATTAAACACGTAACAAAGCAACACCAGGGCAATGTCCAGGAGAAGGCACACCTCCAGTGCTGCTGCTTTCTCCCATATGGAGGCAAAAGTAGCAGCAGGTCACAGCTCTGCTTGGGGCTGCATGTGGTGCTGAAAGAGACTGATAAGTACTCTAGCAATGCGTTTTGTGGACATAAATGGTGTTCCAGTTGTTTGTATGTGGCGTTTGGAAGTAGTGTACATGTCTGGAGCGGGCAACATTATGCAGAAACTCTGAGGGTGGTTATTAAACTCTGTTTACAAGGAAACTTGTTTCTGTCTTGTCCCTATACTGTTAGAATTGGACTTCTAAAATTGTTGGCTTGGATTTGAAAATGAGGGGAAACCTTGTAGAACACTTGATAAATACTCTCTGAATTTTGTAGCTGTAGCATCAACTTTCACATTTGAATCTTCTGTCTCTGGCTTTATTTCTTGGAGTATTTTTTTCACCAGCCTTGTAACCATCAAAATAAACACTGTGTTATTTGATCATGTTGTTGGTGATGTGGCATTTGTGAAAACTACTGAAAATAGTGATTTATTTATAGGACCTCCAATAACAAATAATTCAGGGGATTTGAAGGTTCATAAGCAGAAATAAGCTTTTCTTATGCTTTAACATAGTTCATACACTGGTTGTGTGTAGCACTTTCAACTGCTTAAATATGTTTTTATTGTCATTCTCTAAGAACCATTAAAAACAGGAGGCAAATATCTGTGAGTTGTAAACAAAAAAGTTCAAAGAAGTGAACAGAACTGCTGAGAGATGCAGAGTCAATAAATATGATTTTCACTGTTGTAATCATTTAATATGTGTCAAATAACAGAATTATGCTGTCAGCCCCAGATGAGTACTGACTGTGTTGGAGCTTTTTGTGTCACAAATTATATTTAAATGAAAAATAAACATGCAAAAGAACCATTTCATGGGACTCATGTTCAGATAATAACTTTTTTGGCCATGGTACAGACTGGAAGCTCACTAGCTTTGTCAGCAAAAGCTGAAAAATACCCTGCTTTTATCAGAATATTACGATAATTTTAGAGGATAACATATTTCCTCTGTGTGGAAAATAATTGATTTTTAGTATAAGGCAGTTCAGGATTTGGACCACAAGTGGTAAGCAATGGTGTCTTCCCTGCAAAACAAATCTCTAAAATATCTGTTGAAAAATAGATCTAATTTCGGCCATCTGTGTACTTTTGATTACTAAATGCTATGCAAATATTACCAGAAAGGTTTTTAAATACGTGTTAAATCCTCTGAACAATTGAGGTAGTATCTAGTTCTAATGGCTGGTCAGTGGGAGGTCTGTCAGCAGGAGGTGGCTGATGGCCATTGGGTAGAAATACTCAGCAAGGAATCTTGCCACACTGACCTCTGTGGCTCTTCCCTTCACCTGTTCATCACCATGGTCTTGAGCTGCAGGTTGGCACCATGTGCCAGGAGCTATATACATTTTCTGTCCTAGCTTGTCATTCTGATACACCATAGATGTCTGAAAGAAACCAGTGACACAGATGAGGCTGCTGCAGTCAGCACCATCAGCCATTGCCTAGGGCAAGCACAGAGGGGACAAAAACAGCATCTCAGGCAGCTAGGGAAAACAAGGTTTGATCTGCATGGGTCTGTCTGCTGGACATGACTTAAAAATAAACATATTCTAAAATCTGGAGCTATTGTAAAACCTTATTTTCTGTCAGTGAACCCAACTTTGATCTGGGTTGCCTTGAAATGAATTGCAAAGAAAAAATTAATTATTCATCATACTCCTTTAAAAGCTTGGATAATAGAAGGCTTGTTAAAATGTGAAATAAAATTTCTTTTTGTGGAAAGCAGGAAAGGCAAAAGGTAGCAGGCTAAATGGCTTGTCCTTTCTGATACTTTATAAATGAGGAATTTTCAGCTTCAAGAGTGAGTTCCTAGTACATCATATTATGTCTAGAAATATTTTGTGCTTCATTTTCACATATATAAATTTTTCAACCAACCTGTTTTTCTATATGGAATTAATATTTAATATAGAGTTATCACAAATTGGTATATTATATTGCTGCAGCTGTAAAGCCTTGTTGGAGACCTGTTGGGTGAACAATGATGCAAGGTTTAGTATTTTTCATATTTATATGCTTTTTTTTTTCCCCTACCTCCTCTTCCCCCCCCCCCCCCCTTTTTTTTTTCCTACCAGTACTGGAAAATTTATTGCAATATATTTATATATGGGATGTTTCATCCAAAAGTATGAAAAAATAAGAATTCATCCCACATTCTTCCCAAGATTATAAGAAAATACAGGTACAATTTGTATTTACTTGAAGTTTTGAAGTTACATATGGCTTGTGGGTGTGAATGTCCAACCAAGACACTTATGATGGGTTGATTTATAGTAGATGTTATAAGCAACTTGCAGTTGTGAAGCTCAGTTGTGGGAGATTTTTTTTTTCCTTCATATCTGACTGTGCTGTCTTGGCACCTGTTTTTATCTGGCCTCATGGAGAAATTTTCACCAGTGAGATGAGTGCGTATCTCTGTAAAGCATTTGCCTGTAAACATACTGCAGGCTATGTGAACTATGTCTTCTAGTTCTGTTATCTTCTGAATATAGCCCTCTAGAGAATAGTCCTTTATGTAGTAACAAAAAGAAAACGTGTTACAGAGTTCATCAAATACATGGTGGGTGCCCTCTAGCTAGATTGACATGGAACTAACACCTGATGGCAGACAAATTACAGAATAGTTGCTCCAAAATAAGCTTTGTACTTTCGGAAGCTGGAGAGTCTGAAATTCTGATTGCATCAATAACTTTGTGTGGCAGACAAGAAGATTCAGCCAGTGTAAAGAAATTCTACAGAGGAATTCCGTGAAAATTTTATATCTCAACAGACTCTGGGAATATATTACTTTTTTTTAAGGAATGCAATGATGTTATTAAAATATTATTTATGTTACTTTTATCTAGAAATCAAAAATCAAGGAAGCAGGACAGGAATGTTTGAAATGAAGTGTACTTTAAATTATTTTTAATCCTCTATGCAAATACCTTTTGTAGAGTTCTCAATTTTTTTTATGTTTTCCTTTTTGGCATTAATGGTAAATAAATAGCCACTATGGAGAAGAGTCAGATGCCCAGGGAGAGACATCTGTAATTCAACATACTGAGCTGAGAAGCCTCTTAAGCCAGTAAATTGTAAATAAGGAGTTTAAGTCTCCTCAGAGAGTTACCATCCTGGGCCTTTTCCAAAAGTTAGGTACCCATCCTTTCTCCTAGCACAGAGAAAAAGATAGAATGACAATGCTGTTCTCCCTTTTTCTTAAAATCTGAGTAGTTGTACATTCTGAGGTTTTTTGAAACTCTGTTCCTTTTTCTTGCAGGGGTTTAAATCTCAATTCCCACTTCTCAGGGAAAACAAATAATAAATGACCAAACTGTAAGCCATTATGGATAGGGGCTATGTTATACATTTTTGCTGAAATCATTCCTTTCTCCGTTATACTGTTAAATATTCATCGTGCCAGCAAGGAAAGAAAAAGTGTGAGGAGAGTGACTCCTGTGACAGCATTTTGATGTTTTTAATGAGCTAAAGACATAGGCAAGGTGTGAGGACAGAGGTAAGGTCTTTGTTGGACCAGTTTGCATAACTGAGGAGATATATATATATGTATATATATATATATATATATATATAAAAAATTGCACTTTCATGAACCATAAGTTGCAGATTTATTTCTATTTTTTCTCTTTATTTTGTCATCACATAGATAATATGTCATCCGATGGCAATTTTCATCTATGAACCAAAAAATACTAAGGCCAAGCATTTTTTTTCACTTCTTGAAGAAAAGGTGTTGATGGGTAAGTTTGAAAATCACAACTACAGTATTTATTGTAGAGGCATTCTTGCCTTTCACAGATGAACACCTATTGTACCAATAGGAACCTGAATCTGTGTTTAAAATAAAACAGTAAGTGAGAAAATACTTCTATTACATCTGGATTTTCTACATCTTAAACTTAATCGTTAATGTTCAACTGCAAGTATTCATTTTGCAGTACATTAAAGGAGAGAAAAAAGAGTCAGAGATCTTACAAATTCAGAAACAGTCGTCCAAACTCAGAACATGTAGAATGGAAGAGGAACATTCCAGAAAACTCTTGTAGCACTTGGGCGGGAAACTTCCATCAGGGAACACGTAAAAATTAGTAAAGGAAATAAGTTTTTAAACTACCCCAGGTAGATTCACAAAAAGACATCTGATGGTAGTCTGAGACGTTACTTCTTCAAGAGAATTTAATTGAACCAAAATGTAAGCTGTCTTTGTCATGAAATGGGTATTAGGTTGAAGGATGTTAGCCACAAGAAGTCACTTGAATTCTGTAGTATCAGGAGGAAAGCATTACAAAGATGAACTTAATTCATCTTTGGATACTCCCTAGCCTGGTTTAAATGTACATTTTCTTCTCTTGCATATTAACTTTGGCTTACATCACTTATTTGTGATCAAGACTTAGTCTTGTATCAGTTGGGATATACCGATACCCAGGGCAAGGGGTAGAGTGAGGGCGGGAATCTTCCATTCTCTTGCTGCTGTGAAGCTACAGGAAACAGGAGCAACGAAGAAGATTAAACAGTGGCTTAATTCATCTGAGCATTCTCCCATAAATGAGTGAGTTTCTGGTGACCAGCTGTGCTAGGTTTAGAGCTATGTTGAGCCAATTCCAAGAGCAAAGTGGTCACAGCATGTTTCAGGATACAAACTGGCTTCATAGTTTCAACTCTGCAGTCTGCCACACAAGTATTACAAGGCTTTTTTCACTTGTTAGAAAAGATTGATCAGTATGGAATGAATTAATTGAATGTAGGTAAAACTAATTGCCCTGCTTGCTTCTTTTTAATATAAAATGCAGTGCAGCAATGAATGACCTGGCGCATTTTTATGGGAGAAAAAGTACAGAAACTTGCCTGGGAGAGGGAAGATGATGAAGAAACTAGTGACAAAAGCAGTGATAGTGACACAAAGAGTACTAGCTGTTCAAATAGCAATGATGAAGAAAATGAAAAAGGTTCTGGTCATTCCAAGGAAAATGAGTTTGGAGATTCTACAGTATTTCAGTTGATTATTTTGATTCTCCATCAGACATGTTGAAGTATACTGATTAATCATATTTTTTCTTGCAAATTTTAGCAGTCTTTACTAACATTAATATCAGATCTTAGAATTTTTGTAGTCCTTCTAATATTTTCGGACATATACCTGCAAAAATTACCTTGTTCTGTAACTGGATGACACCTGCGAACTTGATGTAGACAGAAATAATTGACGAAGTATTTTCCCACTGGAGCAGCAAGTCACATGGAAACTGTGATATAGATTGTCAACTGAGCAAAACATAGTGATTTAGGACTATTAGTCTTGTGGTGTTCCTTTGCACCACTTGAACAGCAGAAAATTAATCGTCCAGCATGATTATGTGAAACTCCCTATTCTGCAAAATAATGATGTAGTTTTGATTGACAGAAATACTGCCTTAAAACAAAAAAAAAAAAAAAAAAAACACCACCTGCTTGCTGAAAATTGTTGTGATTTTTATAGTCTTGACATTAATGAAATAGCTGTTAAGAGTATTCAACCAAAAAGCCTTACCTGAGGTCTCTGTAAAAATGTATAGGTTTAGCAAAAGTCTCTTGTCCAGATTTGGAGATAAACCACATAGCAATGTTGAATAAGTGCCAGTTACAAAAATGCTGAGAAAAAAATCTACATAACTGATAAGATTGTGGTTTGTACCAATTTGGTATTCATTTATTGTTATCATTTATAAAAGACATAGACTGAGATGGCATGAATAGCAGTAGCAATGGCAGGTGTCACTGTGGTGTAAAATGTTCATACTCAACTGGGGTAGTTTGAATTCACACTCCTTGTGAGTTTGGTCTGCATAAAAAGATTATAGGATTTGGAATCTTCAATAAATTTTCTGCAGCTCTTCAGCTGTTTTCTGACCATGGCTAGGCTGTAGAAAGAACAAAAGTCTAGTTTCTTGGAATGGATGACAGATAAGTAAGCCAGCTGTTTTCCAGAGAGAAGTGGAGCACATCCTTTCTCACTTAAATTGAATGAAAATTATCAACTTCTTTGAGGCTGTGATTCCTGAATTACTAATATTAATTTTAGTGTCCACATCATTCAGCTTCTCTTGCTTGTTTTTTAATTTGGAGATTTTTCTAAGAGAGAAGAACTTGCTCAAAACCTAAATGGATTCATATTCATGCTCTTAAAAGTGACAGGGAAAAATCATAGACTGGGAGTCATTCTTCCTACTTTATAAATATGATGATTTTTCTGGACTGGCATTAAAACTTTAAAATTATTCAGATACACTCTTGAAAGTCAAATTCCCATTTTAGTAGACTATCTCAAGAACAGATCATATACATAAACTCGAGATGGTTTACATTTTGTGCTAATATCTTCTGCCATTTTAAATGGAGATATCTATGTGGGATGTCTGCCATATGTATTACCTCAAATCAGTTGGTGTCCACATGGTGTCAGCTAAGTGAACCATGTTACAATGCTGAAAGAAATAGATAATAAGTGTTTTTAAAAGTTTTGATATAAATTGGCTGGCATGCCTGTAAAAAGGTATGTATCTAACTTGACAGATAGTGCAACTCTTTTGCTTTAAAATACTGAAAAAATACTTTGATTAAGCTATGCTACTGCAAGTAAGGCTTGTACCCAACTCCAATTGTATTAACAGTTTGTTTTTTTTAAATAGTAAGAATTTTATTGTACAAAACCTATAGTTGTATGGGGATAGAGAATTAAACTGAGTGTAATCACATTCAGTAAAGTAACTAATAAAAACCAAATATAGCTAGAACATGCTGTTCTGGGCTGGACAGAAGAAAAGATACAATAAACATATTTTAATAAACACATGAGTACATTGAAGTTTAGTGTTGTCTTTCCCTACAGAAATTCTAAGGACTGATATTAATGTTTAAGACTACATATTAGCCATTTTGTGTTATAAATTTAAGGGTATATTTTCCTTTTACTTCAGTGTAAGAAAAAACTGTACCAATGATGTGTCTAAATTATATTGAATAAATGCTTTGTGTGTTCTTTTTCATATGAAAAATAAATGCTCAAGTAGTGATGAGACTATTTATAAGTCTTGGGGAGATAATCAGTTAATATTCTCATGCTTAAATAAATGTGAAATTTTTATACAAATATTAAAACTTCCATTGGTTTCTTATTGGCTTTATCTGCTGTGATACCTTTGTGTGGTGTTATTTTTCTTTCAGTAAATCCTGATGCAGATCTGTTGGGATAAATATGACAGGGAAGAAGCTTGTCAAATACTTGTGACTCTCAACAAGGCTTAGCTTTGCAATGTCTGTTTCTTTGTTTAACTCCACAGCCTAAAGGACATGAAACTCGAGCAGCATAAAGGACATGAAACCACAGATCTTTGAGATGAGATAATTTATTTTACTTGAAAAGATCTTCCTGTGTTGCAGAGGTGCCTCTGCAGCTCTCCAGTACTTCATCTTTTTACAAGGTACAATGTGTCTCAGTGGCATCTAAAGGTCATTCCTGGAGTCTCTGTTGTTACCAGCATATTCTTGTTTTTCATGTTTCTTGTAAAGAATTACTGCAAAGTGAAAGAGAAGGACAATGGTGGTGTTTTTTTCAAATTATTTTCAAAATGGGCATGTCATCTGCTTTCACAGTCCCATGCTTATTTAAAGAGCAAAGTACATGTCACAGAGCTCAGAAAGTGGCCCTCTGGCAATGTGGAGTGCTCAAAGTGCTGTAAAGTTTGAATGAGTGCCGTAGCTATTTTGTTATCTTCATACAGTGTCTATAAATGAGATTGGGAGAAGCTCACATACTGTTACTGGTGAATTGGACAGAAAAGCAGGAGTGAAGACAAAGGGACTAATATGGAGGGTCTCTGAAGGGCTCCAAAGTTTTACTGAAACTAATTCTATCTGGTTAATCAAAACTAGGAACCTGTAAAGAGGATCAGCCTAGTGACTCTAAAAATGATAGATATTATTCTGAGTAACTAAAACTGAATATGGAAAGCATAGTAAAGGGATTTTTACCTCTTCAACTAAAAGTGTTGAAGGCTTTTAATGATGCTTTTCAGGGCTTCTCAAGACTGTCTGGGAAGTGGACTTCTTCTAAAACTAGTTTGTCTTTACCTACCTTTTTAAGGAATTGAAGTATTTTATTAAATATCTTGGATCGCATCTTTTATGTCTAATGACAGAAGTTGTATTTATAACTGTAAAACATAAAACTAGTTTTCACCCTCTGCTGAATGTGCATTTTTTAAACCCCGTTACTAAACGCTTGTTTCTTGATCTTTTGAGTGATTAAAACTGGTTGAATAGCTTCTTTGCATACTTTGCATCTTTTGCGGGGTTTTTTGGTTTAAAATTTGCACTTTCAAACTGGTTGTTTACCAACAAACATTTTAAACTTGCAGGTCAATCTGTAATGCCTTTACTCGAACAAGAATTTCTTATACCTCTTGGCAGTTATCCTTCAGTAACCTGGATTCCATGCTGTATGGATCTTGAGGAAGAGCCTATTTACTTGGAAATAAATACAGTAATTTCTTTAACATGTTACAAAACAGTAACCAGAATGCAGTTACGCTGGTCTTTCTTACTGCAGACTGCAATCTGTTGCAGCTTTTTATGTAGCCTGCCTCTAGATGCATTAATCTCTGAAGGCATTGAGGGCTGATTGACGCTAATACACAAGCCAAATTCCAGGTCTGACATTTCAGATACCAGAGGGGGAGATTCTAGACTCTTTTACAACCCAGAAGAGCTATGTGTTGGTCTTTTTGCAGTCTTTAGATCCCCAAAGCCTTTGTACAGAATTTTCTCTGAAGGAAAAAGCCAGTGGAACTACATGTCTGACTTTAAACTTTTCTGTATGGCACAAATAGCATGAACCTGGCTATCTGTCAAATCTTTCAGAATTTTTGTTAGCTCAGTTTAGCATCAGTGTAGTTTAGTTTAGACTTCTGTTTAAAGAGATTATTAATCTTTGAAAAGATGACTGATAGAAGAATGCTGAGGAGTGAAGTCCCAGGTTGGTGTTCTCTCATTGTAGTCAGAGAGGAGTGCAGGTAGCCTTGTTACCTATCCTGTAGAGAACAGGCCTGTCAGGGACCATGGCACTACCCAGTGCTCTCTTGAATCCCTTCCCAGACATTTCCTTTAAACCCTGGCAAACATTAAGTGACCCTTAAGATTATAAAGAGAGAGGTTATGCTTGATTCATTGTTCAGAGCAGTGCTGCTCTTTATCTGATGTGCATAAACTTCAAAAAACTTTTTCATGGCTTAATATGACCTGTTAAAGATACATGACTACATTGTGTCTCTTTTTCTAGTGCTGAGTTGCTAACAACCCCCCAGATGACAGCAGCTTTGCATTTTCCTGTGGTCATCTTCTTCTGGTGCATCTATCAAAATGCCAGCAAGACAAGTCAGGTAAATGTGGGCTTGCGGAGAATTTTTGAGGGGCCAAAGTAGAGAACAGGAATTTATTACATAAGTAGATCTGAATATATGTCTGTAACATGAAAATTCTAATCTGACTTTTCTGCCTGGGAGCCAATGTCTTCAGTTTGAATCACCTCTTGATCAGTCTCTTCATCTGGGAGAAGTGTTTTTTCCTTAAAATTGCCCCTCTGTGCTTTCATAATCTTCCATACTAATACTGAAAAGAAATGCAAGTGTAACAGCTGATGACTTCATTTAAAGCTCATGCACTCCTCCATTACCTCAAAACAGGAATCTGTTTATTGTGAGAGTGCTAATGAATTCTGCTTAGGTTAGGGAATACGAACTACTCAGTCCACCAGAGGTCAATCAGTTTTTTCTTACCTGCCCATCTGTATTCTCTGGTGGACAAACTTGGTATCTGAGTTCTGAGAGTACAGTGTGCCAACTGTCCATTTTTGTAGCTGTTCATATCATCCTGATTGTATTTGTGTGCTATGTTTGCACCTTGTTGCAAAATTTAGGTATTGGTTTTCTGCTTAAACACTTTAATTTCAATCAGGAAAAGTTTTTTATTTTGATTTCTGTAATATTACAGCTAAAAACATACAAAAAGAGTGAAGGATTTCCAGTATGGTGCTGCAGAAGACCATCATTTCACTCTGATTAGTCATCAGTACTAGTGAAATAGTAGAACTCATCAAGGCAAAACCTGATTTACCCACCACAGAGAAAAGAGGGAAAAGAAAAAGAAATTTTAAAAGCCGAGTTAAGCTCAGAGTTATAATGATCCTGAAAATTTCTGAGACCTAGGAAGGCCTATACCTGAGACTGAGTTATTATTTGAGAAGTGCTTTCAAAAGTAGCAGAAAAGCCCATGTTTCTTATATGCTTAATTTAAATATATCATGTATTAAAAACTCCCAGAGTCCAGCTCTCCAAATTCATTCTGAGATTGGAGAGCCAAACTGCATTATCTCCTGCAGCAGCATTACTAAAATGACTGAATGTTCTCATTGTAAACTGATGCCCTCCTATGGGATAAAAAGATACAACTCAGTGAGACATAACAGTTGTAACAACATATCACAAGGGGAAAATCCAAGCATTAGCTGTCTTGGCTCTACAGGATTATTGGGGGAGGCAGGAAATAAAATTTATTTCAAACACAAGGTAAACAATTGCAATTCCCTAAAACTGAAAGAGACTAGATGGGTGCACTATCACTATTGTTATCACTTTTTGGTGCTAAAATCACAGTTCTCCAACTCAAGTAGTTTTATTTGATTCATCTAGATAAATAAGGTTTTGTGTTTGCTTTCATTGTGTTACAGTTTGGAAGTAAATGGGGTTCTTTGCTTACTTCCATGTTTACTTGGCGATATTGGGAGTTGTGATTTGCTGCTGCTGTTGTTTCAGGATGTGGGCTGTTCTTTGGGATATTTTTCAGATGAACCAGATAAAAATGGACAGCAACATGTGTCAGCATGGATCAGGAAGGGGACACCCTGAAAACAGAAGCCACGAAGTATGTAAAACAATGTGCTTTGGATTAAGTTTTTCTAAATGCCCTTCATCACAGCAGTGCCAAATGTTCTAGCTGGCAGCTGATCTTGAGTTGTCTTTGAAATCTGAGTGATGGACGTGATCCTTAAATATGGGACAGTGGGGTACATCAGTAACTGACCATAAAACCCAAAGCAAAGATAGCGCTTACCTTCATATATTTTTATCAAGAGCCATAAAACAGCAAAAGTTATCTGTAGAATAGGAGTATAAATCCATAGTCTTCACTGAATTTCCATTTGTAGAATTTTCTAGACAGGGCCAAATAATTAGAGTAAATGTTATTTTTTTCTTGACACGTTCTTTTTTTTTTTTTTTTTTTTTTCCCCAGCTATATAGTAGTTTATCTCTATATTTTTAGCACTGCAGATGATAGCCAGGAAAGTTCTGATATACTTAGTTTTGAACGGTTTTCCGTTTTTTCTTTGTCAAGAGTTAAGGAAATTTGCCATTTAAATTATGCTGTTCTGTCAAAGATGCAGGTAAATGAGACATAATTGTGTACCAGGAATGGTGGGAGAAGAAACAGGTACCTGATACAATTAATATTTCATAATAACATACTGGATTACAAATTATTATAACTGTGTGATTTAAAGGGGGAAAAAAAAAAAAAGAATCACAGGCTGCAAAGATAAAAATACAAAACCACAATTTCAGGAACATCACAGATGTACAGTATACATACTATTGTATACATTTTCAGGGAAAGAGCATGCCTGGGCCCAAACAACTAGAATATTCAGAAGCTGAACAAAATGCAAATTAAAAGACAACAGAGAGATAACTCTCCTGGAGGTAAAAATGGCAATGATAATAATCACCAGAAGGCAAATTTACTTCCCCTCCTGCAGATAATTGCATGTATAACATGACTATAGTTCAGACTATGAAGCAACAAGAAAAAATATGGCACAGTGCCTTTCCCCTATTTGCTTTTCCATTTACTTGTAGTTACATTGTGAACTCCTTACAGTGTAGGTAGAAGGTGCTCCTGCCTCTTAAAATGTTGTATGCAGCTCCTAGCACAATCTTCCTCTGCTCAACAGTCATTTTTATATGCCCACAGTTACAAATACTGTATAATCATTGACTGGTCTTTGTTGCCAAAGATGTTTATTGTATCACTTTCGTTCCTGTGCCTACCCGGGGTACTCAAGATTCATATTTTAGCATGTCCAGTTAGTGGATGGAGGTGAACTTAAGATACGCCATGGTCTGGCTTCTTTAAGTGAGTTCTAACTGATGTGCTGGTTACAAGCTTCAGCTAAGGGAACTATATATAAACCTGCATCCTGCTGCCTTGCTGGTACTGTGGGTCAGTGTATTTTCCTGCGTGTTTCACATTGGTAAACGTCTGGGTTCAAAGCAAAAGCCACATCTTATGGGGCTTCAGCCTGTGAAGAGATCCTCTAACCTGTGCTTACAGTGCACTCGAGCAATAGCCAAAGAAAGCGGGCTGACACATGGACAAAGAGAACAGCAAAGAGGCTGAGCAGAGAGCTCGGGCAGCACAGCTGGAGGGGAAGGCTTGGAACTCTCACTGAAACCGGTACCTCTCCGGGTGGCCCCGCCTGTGCACGTACAACTGGCAAGGCTGTTTCAAAGGTCTTGGTGTGGCGGGTAGTGAATGAAACCTCCAGAGCTGGAGTGGTTTGGGTTTAGGTCGGAGTTTTAAGGGTGTCTGTTGCAAACGAGTTATCAAGCGTGTCCTTGAGTGGTGCACAGCCGCGCAGGGGGAGCGAGGGGGGAGGGACCCGCGGAGCCGCAGGATTTGCTTCCTTTCGCTTCTCCTGTCCCTGCCAGGGCCAGGAGAAGGAGACCTCCGTCAGCAGAGGCTCCGAGCAGCCGCAGCCGCTCCCGGGCGGGCTCTGTGCAAGCCGGGCTCTGTGCAAGCCGGGCTCTGTGCAAGCCGGGCTCTGTGCAAGCCGGGCTCTGTGCAAGCCGGGCTCTGTGCAAGCCGGGCTCTGTGCAAGCCGGCCTTGCGGAGGCTCTGGGCTGAGATACAGCGCCATCTGGAGGGCCGGGGGAGCGGTGCCGGGCTCGGTGGGGTCCGGCTTCGACATATTCCTGCCCGTCCAGGAGAGAGCGGGGTTGCACACGCGCCCGGGCTGGTGCGGGGCTGCTGCCCCCTCCGCCCCCCCGGGCCCTGTCGCTGACCTTGCCGGACAGCGCGTTCGCCGAGCCGCTGGGGCGGGGCTGTGCGGGGCGGGAACTGTCCGCGGTGCTGAGCGGGGCCAGGAACGACTCTTATTTCCACCGTGCCGCGGGAAGCCCGCTGGTCTTCATTGTCTGGCTCCTTCCCGTGCCGGGCCTCGGCTTCTCCGAGGGCGTAAATATTTAGGTTAAAACATTTCTATTTACTCCAGACACAGGCATTTCTGGAAAGTCAAAAGGGAAGGAATGAGTGCACACTCAGTGTGTCTGCCAGGCACAGACCCAACCGGGTGGCACACTGCAGCGACTGATTGCTTAGATCTTTGAGTGACCTTTCGTTGACTCTTTGCACTTCAATCCTGTCACGATTTCATATGAATGTTTGTTTACGTTTAAAAATACAATTAGCCACAGTTATATTATTATTTCTCACGCTCTGCACTGGGTAAATATTTTGTCCGATTGGTTGAAAATACCTTTAAAAGGATAGCGGGGAATAGATGGGAAAAGGTCGTGTCAGCTAGGGCTGCTAATTCCTTTGGAGATCTGTTTAAAAGCTAGCTTTTGAGCTGTCGATGTTTTTGTTACGTGTCTGGTTCCTAGATAGTAGGCGTTCCTGGCAAATCAATCGTCTTGGGTACTTAATGCTGTCGGCCGGCCGATCTCCTTTCCACAATGGGCTTGTAAGTTTTTGCTCTTCCCTCGAGTCCAAGGACATGTCCCTCCTATCGTTATGCTGGCCGGCAGCCCCTGCAGCCGGTTAAAATCTCTGGCTCAGTCTGTTTCCCCTTCTCCCGTCTCATTGCAGGTTACTCCCAGGGCCTTACGTGCTACCTTTGTGAGAGGGGTTTGGTTTAGGCATCTGCGTAGCTACCACGACATGCCGAAATGTAACACCACGCTCACCACAGCAAAGTGTTTGCGATGTTTGGGGTGTGGGGTGAAGAAACACGGATGTGGGTTTGTTGGTGGTACAAAAGAAAAAAGGTTGTCTTAATATTTCTCGTTTTAGCAAAAGGATGTCTGATATGAACTCGTAATCTAACAGCAACACTGAGGGCAAGTCACAGAAATCCAGGTGTTTCCCTGTGGCCGGGAAGGCACAAAGCGCGGCGGTGCCTGTGCCTCTGCCACCCTCTGCCGGAGAGAGGGGTGGAGGGCGCTGCTGGTCCCCGCTGGTGGCGGGGACATCGAACTGAGCCCGCCGGGCACACCGAACCTCAGCACAGCGACCGGACGTGGTTTTGCTAAGCTACTTTTAACACGAACCCCGCTGGACCCACTCGTGGCCCGCAGCCTGCGTGAGGCAGTGCCGAGGTCGCAGGGACGGTGCGAGCGGGTGTTCGGCCCGGTCGGCTCTGCCCGCACGCTGCTGTGTGCGGTGCTCTGCCGCGTGTTAGCGCAGCCGGCCACCTCAGGTCAGGCCAGCGTGATCTAGGGAAAGCCTCCAGCGTCGCCCGCACAAGGGACTCAACTCGCAAAGCAGAAACCCCTGTCTGTGTTTCTGGCCCCGCCGCTGCTGGGCAGCCCCAGCCGCCTCGGGAGCCAGCCCCGCCACCCCGGGGCGAAGCGCACCGGCGGCGGCAACCGGGGCTGGGTGGGCCGGCCCTCCCCGCCCCAGCCGGCCGCCCCGGCGGTCCCCAGCCCCCGTGCGGAGCTGCGCGGAGGGGGTGGCGGCAGTCCTGTGACTCATGCCTGCGTCGAAGCAGATCAACCGGCGATTCACGCTTTTAAAAAAGCAAATCCGAGCACTTCTGGGAAAAAAGGTCATCTCGCATTAAATTCCGCGGCGCGATTGGTATTCCGACGTCGTTTCTGGCGGAGTTTATAAGCGGCAGGTCGCTCTCAGGCTGGAGTCGTCCTGCCTGCCTGGACTCCGGCAGCAAGAGTGGTCCACTCGCCTCATCGGTAAGTCTGCCCTAAACCGTATTTTATTTTTGAAACCTTTAGGAACCTCTTTCAGCACCTGAAGCTGCCTTTTTTTAATCCTAAAATCGATTTTGATCGCTGTCGTACCTATAGGGGGATAACGGGTATTTTGACACAGCCAGCGCCTTGGACATTGTGTTAACCTGTTACTTCACTTCCAGGCATTGTCTAGAGAATCTCTTCTGCTTTATGGTTGTTTTCTTTTTTCCCTTAAAAGCAGTGAAATACCTGTTTTCGAATGAAATCAGTGATCCATTGCTTTTACACGCGGGCGTAAATCCGCCCAGCAGTGCAAATGAATCGGTAGCTACCGATTTGAAAAAAGCCGCTAACAAAGAAAACGTTCGTTCGTTACTGTGACCTTCTTTTTCTTTACAAGTGAAATAAAATAAATCGCAGGTGACCGTGGGGACAAAGAGACGAGCAGGGCACTGACCCGGCAATTCTCGACCAGCAACCTTGTATCGGTTTTCGGAGCTCCGTGTCACCCAGGAAGGAGCTGAACATCTGGCGAGGAGCGATGGCTGGTCCAGCACCTTCCTTCCCCCAGACAGACATCCCTTCTCCTGCCATTTGTGCCGCTAAAGCGAGCGCAGGCACGAGAGAGTGCTGGAGCACGTACTGGTCCCGATTTGCTGAAACATGTGTGTGCAAATACACATGTATGTGGCGCCTGTCATTCGACCTGGGCAAAATGCACCTCTGTGATGGCGAGGGTTTGCCTACTAGTCTTTCCTGAATGCGTAGCCTGTCGTGTGTTTGGGGATCGGATGATAACACACAGAAAAGGGCTCTGTTTGGGACTGTAGGTCGGTTGGGCTGATAATTTCGAAGCCCGCTTTGCACGATGGTTTCCATTTAACGCGAACCACACAATTGCCCTGCTCAGCGGCCACCGATAGAATTGCGATAGACTTCATGCTCTGCTATATCCATCATTCAGGCGCGGGGGGCAGCGCCTCGGCATCCAGCGAAGGGACGATTTCGCTCTTCAGCCTGTCGAGGCATTTTCCAGGCGCGCCGCTTGCTCCCAGCCCCGCGGCCCCGGCTCGGCCGGCTCCTGCCCGCCCGGCCCCTGCCCGTCCTGCCGCCGCCCCGGGACCTGCGCGCCTCACGCCGGGCTGCAAACTGCCGGCCTCTTGACGGGACTCCCGTGCGGTTCTCCTGGAGACCTGACTACTAAAGCCGCCTTTTCTTCCTTCCAGCAAATTCCTTCCTGCCTACCCCCCAGAGGAATATCGGAAGAAACCCAGGCTCTGAGGACTGGGGCTTTACTAAAGGGATGGCTGCCTCTGCTCCTTCGTCCTCCAACGACGCTCCGGACCCCACCCCAACTAATTTACGACCCACAAGTAGGTTTTAATATTTTCCTCGTTGAAAGTATTTTGGAGGTTTCTCCACCTAGGCTTGGAAAGATCAATTTCGAAACAAAACCATAAATCCGTGAAGCCCTGTTCCGCGCCCTTAAGCAAGGTGCGGAAAGTGCTATACACAAAGAAACCATATTCTAGTGGGAGAGGGAGAGGTGGGTCTGTGGTGAATAAAACGCTGGGAGGAAAAACCCACCTCAGTGGCCAGCGCTGCCATTGTCTTACAGCCACATTTGAGGTATTTAGACAATAAACCTAAAACCCCAGATGGCCAAAAAAAAAAAAAAAAAAGGTTTGTTGAAACGGGTGTAGAGAAAATGAATCGGTTAAAGGGCGAAGTTACACCAGTGGCTTAAAGTGGGTGTTTCCACCCGCTTACATTTTATTAATGCTAATGCTGCAGCTTCCTTTCAGCCTACTCTGAAGCCTGTAATCAAGGGAAATTTGGATGCTAATTGCAGCTTTTCAAAGCCTTGTATTCCTAATTGCTCAAAATTCGCCTTGAGTTATTGAGGTGTGAGTGGGAAGCTGAGGCTGCTGCAGGTGGATAGAGAATCAGTTTATAGCCCTGCCAGGCAATTCAGGCTGTCGCCTACCGAAAATAAATAAAAAAGAGTCTCGATGCTATAAAGCACCAGAGACAAAGAGCGGGCAACAGTAAGAAATGAAAGGTTGTCAGGCACAGCAAAGTGGGGAATAGCTTTTATCCTGAAAGGGCTACGAGGCACGAGCATCGGAGTCATTATTGTCATTATTCTGCAACTGGAAGGAACGGGGGAGGGGGAAAAAGGTAGCACCGGGTCTTGTTCTAGGCAGGAGTGACAGACACTGCTGCCTTCGGCTGAGGTGTCACACGCAGAAATCGAATTAACTGGCAGCGCGGCTAAAATTGAGATAACCTCTGACAGCAGCAACCAGCCCTGCCCGCCCGGGGCTCCCCGCCTGCAAACACAGGCAGCGTCCCCGCCGAGACAGCTCCTCCGCGCGGCCGGGAGCGCAGGGGCCCCTTCTCTGCTTCTTCTTCTCCGGGGCCGCGGACCAGGGGCCTCAGAGGCTCGGCTGTGCCCTGGGCAGAAGCCGACTCCCCCTCCACCTCGGTCCCAGCCTTCATTCCCCGCCGTCCCCAGGTTCAGTGGAGCCGACCGGGGCGCGGCAGAGCCGCGGCTCACCGGGACTGGGAAGGAGCCTGTCCCCTCCGTCGGTGCGGCGGCGCCTCCGGCGCTGCCCCTGCTTAGGAGTCTCTCGGAGATGTTTCCTCACGCGTGCAGGGCCGGAGGATGTAGGGCCGCTACGTAGGGGGCCGCGGCGCACAGGGGTGTTGCGGGGGTGGCCGGGCCGGGGGCGTCCCTACTGCGACCGTCGGCGACTCGCCAGTCCGGCCGAGGCTTAGTCACGCAAGTCCGATCATCTAGTCAAATACTATTTTTCACCCAATTAATTCCTGATCTCTTATGTGACCCCATTTCATGCCACTTTATTTTAAGCTGCCACTTCCCTGGAGCCCCGCCAGTAAATTATTAGGTGTTCGGGTCCCAGGTGCCTTTCCCTCTCCTCTCGACGGGCCAGCCTGTCACCTCGCTGTCACCCGAGCCTCAGCTGCCCCGCGCCCGGCACGCTGCGGCGCCACCCGCGGGAGCTGTGCAGGGGGCGGCAGGGCGGCCGGGGAGATCCGCCGCCCCAAGGGAACGACTCTGCCCTCTCTTCTAGCTTACGACTCGTGGTGCGGCGTGGCTCACGGGTGCACCAGGAAGATCGGGCTGAAGATATGCGGTAAGTCCCCCCGTTCCTCGCCGTACGACCCCAAACGCACCCACTCTTCGCGGCGCGCGTAGCCTCCGCCGGGGCCCGGGACAGTCCCGCGGCGCGTCCCACCACCTCCGAGGGCAGCGCCGACCGATCCCCTCGCCCCGGACCGCGGCCTTGGGCGCCCCCTGCCGGCCGCACGGTGTCTCTGCGCTCCGGCTCGCCGCTGCTACCGGCCGCGGTGCCCTCCCTTCGATTTGCGTTGGCAGAGGCCTTGTCCGCCGCGGGATGGACGGTTGCGGTCCATGCCGCCCCTCCTGACATAAACCGGGCTGTGCAGGCGCCGGCCGCCCCCCGTGCGGGAAGCGCAGCGCCCGCCGGGGAGGCCGGCGGCGAGGAACGAGCAGAGAGTTTGGCCATCTCCCGCTGTCTGAAATTTTTCAACCTTATCTGACTGGAAAATACGGATCTCCTGGGGGAAAAAGATTAACGAGAGCCTTATTAAAGAGCAATTCGTCAGCTTGCTGGGCTGGTAAGATAGCGCTGGCAGCCAGTCAGCGCGCAGGCACATGAAATGCAAGAAGGGAAACAAATGCACAATCAGATCACAACGTTATAGCAAGAGATTCATTTGCAGATAACAAGCTGTCTTCCTTCTCCAGATTTCTCAATAGGGCCTTCGCTTGCGGAGACAAACAGTCAAATCTTAATTTGCTGATGGCGAGAGTCGTTCTGCTTAGTCCGTGCCCCTTGTGAATTAAAATTATTTCCCATTTTCCCCAGCTACCTCTGTTTTTTTTTAGGGGATGGGAAATTATTTCGTGGGAGAAACGGGTCTTTTTTTCAAAACAATGATATATTTAAACTTCTTGCCCTACTTGCCCGGTCAAAGCTCATTAGCTAAGTATTTTGTTACCTGGAAGTTTGGACTGAAAAAGAATCAGGGTACGAATGTTTAGCCCTGTGTCTATTAGAGGTTTCATTGGTACCCGCAGGCGACATTAACGAGCAGTCGCTTAGTTCTATAAATAGCTCCTGATCTGGGTTTAATGGAGCGTTTCCCTACCAGCCCCTTCAGTGGCTGGAGCGATGGGCTTTTTCATCATCATTTTAATTTAGCCCGGCAAGCAGAACTGATAAAGTAACGCACCGTTAGGCTTGTTCCGTGTTGCTAGACTACCGGGGTTACAGAGGGACAGCGCTGCTTTTCTCAATGCGATCAAATGCACTGAGAATGCAATATCCCACCATTTTGGGTTTGAGAAGAGTATAGTAGAGGCTTTGTGAAGGGAGTTCAAAACAAGCAGGGCCGTTGTATTTTTGGCTCGGGTTTGGTGCTCGGTTTTCCTTTTCTGGCTTTTTTTCTGTTTTACACGAAAAATATACCCCGAAAAGTGACGGTGATTCACAATAATCGGATTCGATCGCGACCACTGTTTTTGCTCGTATAAGCCCTCCCACTTGAATCTGACACCTTCACAAAGACAGAGAGGGAAGGCTGCCTTTGTAAATATGTGAAGTATTAAGGTTGCCAAGAATCCTAATTAAACATGCTAAACAAGTTGACGTTTGGCTATTACAGATGATATCCGCTCCTCCTTACCCTTCATAAGACGTCATTCTGGACCCTAAATATTATGCAGTCACAAAGCTATGTAGTAAAACAGGCGGCTCGGAATTGTTCTTTCCGTGTCTCCCACAGATATCGATTGATTTAGAATGAAAACTTTAAATAAGGGTGGAGCTCAGAGAGAAGGCAGATCTTGAACAACGAGTCGTTTCTTCCACCTGTGCAGTATATTATGTGTTTGACATTTTCAGTAATTAAGTATCGAATACGTATGTCATTTCTTCTCGAACAACTAACCGATTTAAGGATTAGTTTTTTTCCCTTCTGGTGGAAAGCCACCGCATGAAAAGAGCCCTGCCGCTGCCACACCCCCGTGCTCTTCGTCTCTACCCACATCCACCAAAAAAAAAAAAAAAAAAAGAAAAAAAAAAAAAAGAAAAAAATCTGTTTAAGGAACTTTCACGGCGGGAGAAGTATAGGAAGATTTTCCCTTGTGTCTGGAGTGGCATGCTACACCTTTCACTCCCACCTCGGCACTTATTATAGCTGCTGGGAACGATCCTGCTAATATTTCCTTGGCACCAGTGGAAATACTCAACATGGTGAAATAGCTCAAGTGTGTCCCGGCCCCAGCCAGCTGATGATTCCCAGCCCAGCGAGCAACGCGGGAGACTGCGATTTCCACAGCAGACATTTAAGTTAGAAACTCAGCTGGTCTCCGGAGTCAGAGAGATTTATGTTGCCAAGTCACGCAGGCGGTGCTGAATCCCCCGGCCATGAAGGGAACCAGCATCTCCTGGAGCCGCCAGCGACGGGCACTGACCGACGGCCACGGCGTGGGCTGGGACCCGGCCGGGATGTCTCTGCCTCGGAAGATGAGGTCCCTGCAGGGCGGCGAGGCCGAGGTATGTTCACACCACTGCCTTGTGCGTGGCCTGTTGTGAAATAACGATGGACTTGTAGTCACGTTGCGGACAAAGAGTTCTCGCCGGTCTGGTCTTATTCGGCTTTTAAAAACTCGGTCTTTTAAAGTGCATCAACGAAAACACCTGTCAGTGGAGTACCTGCGGGAAGAAGCTGCTGCTGCTGGGAAAGGCTGCGCTCTCCGCTGCTACAGGAGAAGCAGCGCAGACGCTGTTTCATGCACCGCTACTTGCTGCATCTTTCCTACACCGACCTTACTTTTAAAGTAGGATACAGACGAAAGGTTTACTGTAATCATGCACTTCCCCCGGGCGTGGAAGGAGCCGTCGAAGCCAGGGTGCTGCGCTTCCCGGCAGCCCGGAACGCAGGTCGGCGCTGAGGACTGTCCCACTCCCTCCCGGGAGGAGAGCTCGGAGAGCAAGAGGGTGCGGCTGCTCCAAAGCAGCGGGCTCCCCCGCCCACCGGATGCTCCAGGTCCGTGAGATGCTGTCATGACCTGGGCGAATGACACGTTGTGTACAGCCAGATGATCTGATGCCGGGCGGCAGCAAGTTCCTGCCGTTTTGTTTTTTTTAATCTCCGCCCTCGAGCCGCCCGACGCGCGGCCGCGCAGCCCTGCGGGCACCTCGCTGACAGGCCCCGGGCGAAGCCGCTCCGAGCCCCAGCTGTTCCCCGCTGCCGGCTTCCAAACAAAATAACCGGGCCAGGGAGCCCCCGCAGGGAAGAACCGTCGCGAACTCGTTTGGGCAAGGACTGAGCTTCGTGTCCCCGGTGTGCTGTCACCGCCGCCGCCATGGCTCGGCTCTGGTTAGGACAGACACTTCAGCGAAGCCTCGGCCTCTCTGAGCCCGATGCCAGCCGAACGGGAGGTAATTGCAGCCTTTCTTGGTTATTAATTCGCTGCCCCCTCTTTCCTACCGGAGCCTCCGAGGGACGTGTGTCTGCACGCCGAGAAGAGCGGCAGTTGTGCAGCGGGGAGCACGGCTACCGGCGAAGCGCTGCCGTTCTTACAGACGTTTCTTCTCACGTAACTCTTCCACTGAGCATCGCCACCGAGAGCCTAGAAGAAAGACGAGTGGAAAAATAAAGCAAATCGAAGCCACAGGACCTGGGGAAAGAGGACCGCTGCGGGGTTCAGTCTAGACTGTCCCTGCTTTGGTATCCGCTGCTCCACCTACTGAGCAGGCGAATAGCACCTAGCTGTTGGAGGAGCTGGTGATGGCTGCAAGGACCGTTAAAAGCAGGAAAAAAAAATCAGTTATCGATCCTGAACAGCTACTCTTGACTTGTGCACAAAGAGGATTTCCCTTAAGTAGTTTTCCTTTCTCGTATAACTTGTATTCCTAAAAGCATCATAGAAAGAAAATAATGAGTAGAAGATCAGTATTAAAAGGCAAAACGTGAAGTGTTCACTGAAAGTATGGGCTTGACAAACCTGTCTGCCAACAGCCCTCTTGGAGGCTCGTTTGGGTGTCCGACTGATGCAGAAGGGGCTGCAGGACAGGGACTGCAGCCCCCTGGTCCTGCTCATGCTGCGGGGGGCCCGGCAGGAGGAAACCGTCGTCCCGGTTCGCCGGCGGGGCTCCAGAGAGCGTGAATGCATGGATAGAAAGCTGAGGGCACTGAAGGGAAGCGACGTCGAGGGACGTGGGTGAGCAAGTGACAGCGTTGGTGTTCCTCCCTGCAAAGTTCTCCTCCCTGGCGGATATCCCCAGACGCGACGAGCCTTGGTTTTAATTGTTACTTGTTTTAAAAGGAAAGAAAGAAAGGAAAAAGGAGGCTGGCGCTGCCGTACCATCTCCTCGCTGCAGCCTGGGAGGTCAAAATCCGATGTTTTTGTTAATAAGGACAAACCCAACACTTTGCTTGTTTTAGCGGGCATGGATTTAATGGATAAAATCCTGGAAATTAATTGTTTCTCCAGCCTTGATAAAGTCGATGGGTCTCATTACTAGCCACGGGCCCTGCGTGACGCCCACTGCCGTTAATTATTGGGGTTAGGGGATTTATTAATGCCGTTGCAGGTAACAACAGCAGTTGTGAGCGGGTCCTGGGCGCCAGGGCAGCGTCTCTGGTGAGAGCGGTGTTCCTGGAGACCCCGGAGGTGATTAGTGTTAGTAGCAAATCATCTTTTCAGGTGGAAAATCCGCAACTCCTAGACACGTGCCGGTACGTACTGACAACAGGAAAGTGGGGTTGATGAGTGCTACCGGAGTCTTTAGAGCTCTGGCGCTCTCAGGACAGCTGTTCCAGAATGTCTGCTTGTTCTCATGCCTTTTGTGCGTGAGAGCACCAGGAGGAGAACTAAAAGCGGCCCTGATTTTAATCATACATCATTGCCCCTGTCTGCTGGGTCCATAAACTTCGCCTGCAGGCTGAAATAGCATTGACTCATGCTGAACTCTCTTCCAGTGGCTGATTACTGAAGTGGAATCTGTCTGATCGACTTAATAAGAATTTACCACTGCACTAAATGACGAAAATTTAGTTTTTGCATGACTGGGTTTTTGCAGTTGATGGCATTTTGAGCTCTCCCTCCTGGAGGCAAATAATCCCCATAAATACTCTTGTTCCTGACCCCATTAGTCAGATCCAGAGCCAACACCACTTTGAACTGTTGTGTAGAGAGCTGCTTTAGATATTTCTAAACATGTTGGCAAGTGAGAAAACTCTGACCTGTGCACCTTGCAATAACAATGTAGGGTTCCTGCAAAGGACCAACAGCTTGGAAGACAAGGGCCGGATCGTCAGCTCCCTGAAGGAACGACAGTCCTCCAAGAACCTGCTGGCATGCGAGAACAGCGAGAAGGAATCCAGGTTCCGGCGCACGGAGACAGACTTCTCCAATTTGTATGCCAGAGGTAAATGCTCTTTATAGCTTCTGCTTGTTCCAGCTCGGGCACGTCCTTTACTAGTCTGACCTCGCCTCCCGTGAAAGTGCAGCCACGTTCAGACCGTGCTTTTGCTTGGTTGTTTTTGAAGGCGGTCCTGTGTGTGTGTTTGCTGAGAACCGCACTGGCAATGTGTACAAGTTTCCCGAAATGCAATTTTACTTACTTGGGGTTGATCCTCTGCAGCTCAGCTCCAGCGGTACTTCGGGGATAACTCCAGATCCAGCCTTCGGGAGGAGAGCAGTTTTTTTGTTTTTATTTCCTCCTCAGTAAAATAGCAATGAAACGGTTCGTGGTTGCTGGTACAGGGCCATTGACAATGAGACTGGGAAAGGGAAATCAATCCCGTCACGGGGTGGGGGCACGGAAGATTTGCAGAAAGGCAGGTGCGGGTTTGGGGTGCTCTTGGTCCCCGGGAGGTGAGTGCCCCCCACGGCGTTAGAGGTGGGTGCTCTTGGCCGGGGTGCCTCGGAGGTGCCCTCTCTGTTTCCGTGGGCGACCTGGGCTCGCCCTTCCTCACTGGGCGGGAGGGGCCGGGACCCCCGGGGGTAGCGGAGAGTATCACTCGCCGGGGAGCGAGGGGAGCGAGCGGGGCGGCTCGGGGCTGGGCGCCTGCCCCGCCACAGCAAGGCTGCGCCGGGACCACGGTTTCTGGGTCCTGGGGGTTGCTGCAGGTGGCCGGGTATGATTCATCTCCGCCTCTCGCTCCCAAAGCAGGCGCTGACGGCTGGTTTGCCCCACAGATTTGCTACCCGCCAAGAATGGCGAGGAGCAGACCATGCAGTTCCTGCTGGAGGTCGTGGACATCCTTCTCAACTACGTGAGGAAAACGTTTGACAGATCTACTAAAGTGCTGGACTTCCACCACCCACACCAGCTCTTGGAGGGCATGGAGGGCTTTAACCTGGAGCTCTCAGACAACCCCGAGTCTCTGGAGCAGATCCTGGTGGACTGCCGGGACACGCTGAAATACGGAGTGAGGACAGGTAGGTACTCGCACACTACTTGAAGAGTCCTTCCTGGGGCTTTTTTTCTGGTCCACGGTGAGGTGAGCAGGCTTGAGCCCACAGAGGTAAGTCCACACCCTCGACTCTGCCTCCCAGGAGGCTCCGCTCCAGGGCTGTCTGCGGGCGCTGGAAATGTCTCTGCTCAGAGACTTCAGTTATTGATGCTTCATTTGTCCCTGGCGAGCAGGTTCGATGCTGTTTGTGGAGCCCAGAAACAAGTTTTTAAGACGTAATCTCTTTCACTTGATGAAATGCGAGCTGTCTGTATCTCCAGGGAGCAATATCATTAGGTAAATGAGGGCATAAATGACACTGAATTTGCAGTTTTTCTTCTTTATGTTCACCAGACGTTTAATGAAAAAGAGACTGAAATCCTAGGAATCATCAATAAAGGAACCCTGTGGATTTCAGCCCGTTACCCAGGAGCCCTGCCTGTCCAGGTCCTTCTGAATCGGATAGAAATGCCCGCTTATAATCACTTTTACTGGGTGAACCATACCCAGGCTCTAGAGGAGACACTGTGCCCATTCGGACTGTTCGGCCTGAAGTGTTGTGTATCTGTATCAGCAGAAAGGTCGGCTGGCAATAAGCCCTTATTGCTGTCCGTACCCAAGCAGGTCAGGAACTAGAGCGATAAGGGAGCGTGCCTGCTCTCCTCAGTCCTGCACCAGCCCTGCAGAGCGCTGCCCGGCGAGCAGCCGGCTTCGGCTGGGCTCTTCATCCGACAGCCCCTGGCTGGGCAGCTGCGGGCAGTGGCTCCTGAAGGACGGGGCGCTGCTTCCTCCACTGTTTAGTTGTGCAGCTGGGAAAACCCAGCGCAGCACATTCAAGGAACAAAATCTTGCCAACAAATGTGGTGGTTAGCTTCCTCTATTTTCCCATTTACGTGGTGGTTTGATTTATTCAAGAATGCCAGAGGAATATTTTGATTTTGTGCCTTTATTCAAAGGGAAGCGTATTTCAAGCCCAGCCCCGTGGGTTGTTGAACAGGTGGTCAACAGCAAAGCAGGAGTCACTGTGGTGATGTGCTTACACCGTTATTCCGCTTTTGATTGCTCCGGGATTTCGAGCACTCTCTTCCGCTCACCCCAACCTCCCTTGGAGCTTTTGCGGGACCGGCAGTACCTTTCCTCGAGAGCTGAGATGCTGATCTCCGATCAGACACAAGCTCAGTTCAAAGCAGTACTTGGTGCAGCTTTAAAGAAGAGCTGCTCGGGCCGTGTGACGCTCCAGGACACCCACCCTGGCTTCCCGGGCTCCAGGGGCTCGCGCTCTCACTCCAGGTGACGCTCCCTTTTAAGCCAGAGGGGCTGAATCTGCAGCTCAGCCTGAGAAGTCCAAAGGCTTGCTAATAGCTTTAGGAGGCCAGTGAAATGTCTCTTAAATTAACATCCCAAACTGTGTGGTATGACAAGGGAGAGAAATGCCCATTTGCAAAGCAAATAGCTAAACCATGGTGATAGCTTTGGGCTACAGCCCTGAGCCGCTTCGCCTCCCTATTCCGCCGATTTCCGCGGCAGCCTCCTCTTCAGGGCGTGTGCGCACCACTGCAAAAAGGTTCCCGTTGACATTGCTCGGAGCAGAATCACATTTATTTCTTTATGTCATAAGATGCTGATGTTCCCTGTGTTGAGCTGAATGCGACATGACAGAGTCCCTCCGGGCGTCGAGCGCTGGCCCCCCCTCTCGGGCTGGGCTGTCCCCAGTGTGTTATCTGCGCGGCCTTTCCCAAGAGAGCAGAGATAAGGGCTAAATCATGACAACCTGACCTCAAAGTCCGTCATCGTTTGTTAGGAATTTAAACTATTCATGCTGGAAAAGTAGATCCCCAATAGCGGGGCTTATTGCTTATAAACGTTGGGTTGAAACACAGGATTATGATCGACTTCGGTTTGATAGCAAAGCCTATGCTTCTGAGGTGAACCCCGGCTTTTAAACAATATGGGGAAAACTCCCGTGTCGACGGGCTCTTGGGGCGCTCTCAGTCGCGAGGGGACGTTTCCTACCGAAACCCCGCGACACGACCCTCTGTGGCCGCGCAGGCTCCCCCGTACCCCTCCCTTCTGCCCGCAGCCTCCTGACAAGCGGGTGAGCCTTTCTCTCTTTCTCCATTCAAATACAAATGACCCCAGCACCTGCAGGTTGTTGCTGCCAAGTATCGCCCATGCCCACGCCCCCCGACCTCCACGGTGCTGTCAAGGAGGGGGCGGGGGGAAGCGGCGGGAACCGCCTCGGGAGATGTGCCGCTCTGAGTCCTTGCACAGGCTCGGCCGGCTCTGAGGTTCTCTTTTTTAATATAAACTTTAATGATTCTGCAGAGGACCTCCCTCCAAAGCTATTTTCCCAGTTTCTAACAAGACATCTGCGAACGTTGGTTGACGGTCTCCACATGAACTTTGAAAACTTTGCTGCAAGTGTGTTGTGAGTGTAAAACTGTGGTTTTGTCAGGATAGTTGAACAGTTTAAAACTGAAACCTGAAATACACCGGTGGAGTTGTTCTAAGTTGCTCTCAATTCTCTTTCCAGGTCACCCTCGCTTTTTCAATCAGCTGTCTACAGGACTGGACATCATTGGCTTGGCTGGGGAGTGGCTGACGTCAACTGCTAACACAAACATGTAAGCAGTGTCTTGTCAGCATCTGTGACTGGTGCTTAGAGGAGCTACCATGTATCATGGTACACATGTGTTGTCATAGACGTGTAGAATATTCTTCTTTAAAGACCAATTGCTGCATCTTCAATAACAGTGTCTCATATTTTTCCTAACGTGGCAGTAATACAATGAAAATAGTTACATAAAGCTAAACAGTTTTACATTTCTGTTTAACAGAAATGCAAATATCCCAGAGCACATGATAAGTAAAACATGCTGATTCTAATATAATAGCATGAAATGATTTTTCTTCTCTTGGACGCATCTTCTTTATTTTTTTTCCAATTTTCTTTTTTAAGCTTTGTCTCTAGATTGAATAATTGTGCAGCTACTTATATATTAACAGAAAATACAAAATATATGTAAAACTTCATTGTCTTTTCTCCTGCTGGCTTGGGGTACCACCTTCTCCTGTTCATGTGCTGGTAAAGAAGTGGGTTTTGAGTGATTTCAAAATGATTGAAAATGTGACAATGAAAATTAATTTGATAATGAAGGAATTAGTCTAAGATTTATTAAAGTTGTGTGTAAATAAACAAATGGAAGCATTAAAAGAGTAAAACTTTACATCTAGAACGTATTAATGAGGAAATTGTTCCTGATTTTTCTTGACCTCAAATTTAATGAAAACTAGATGTAAATGTGAGATACTATGTTGAATTCTTGCAACAGAGTGCAATTAATGAAAAAAGCCCCACCAAACAAAAAAAACCTTCTAGCTAGTTTTTATTTATATATTGATTTGTATTTGCTCAAAAATGTGAAGGGAGTCCAAATATATACATACATACATATATACACACACGCACACACACATACACATATATACAAATGTATATGGTTCAGTCCTGAATTGGATGTGTTTTAACTCTAAAGTTACCTGTTTTGGGTAGTTTGTTGCTAATTGGCAGAACACAGGAAATGCATCTGCTGATTGGAAAATGAACAATATTTTCACTGGCTTATCCATGAGTAAATGGTTCATTAAGTATAGCTGATTACTAGCAGCTCTATGTAGATTATGACCTGTGCCTGTTTTGTGATGTTAGCAATAAAGAAAAATATGTAAGACGCTCCAGCCAAAACCAGTCTGCTCTTCATAATCATCATCTTCTCAATTAGTTCTGTCTTTGCTAAAATGGTATGAGACTTTCAGATTTAAAAGCTGATTGGGAGGAAAACCCAGAAACATGCATCTTAATCATAAAACAAGTATTGAAAAGTGCTTTGAAGTGCCTTCATTTTTTTTCCCCACACCAAAATTAAAAGTGAAAAGAAACCTGATTACATTTCTAAAATAAAACTTTGCTTAAATATTATTTTTCTGTGACAAAAGATATTCCAGAGAGTGTCCCTTTTGCAAGCACCTTTTCCTTTGACTTAGTTATCCTTTTGTAATCAGTGAAATTGCACAACTCTGACAGGACATGCTAGAATTGAGCTCTGTGGCAGTATGATGAAATACTGGCATCATTATTCAGAGCATCACACTCATTCAGTTCTGAAAGAGTAACTTTTTTTTTTTAATGAGATTGCTTTTGCCTTTCTTTTTTTAATGTAAATTGTTAAATAGCTAGTTCTATACAACTAGTTTCTGATCCATTTATACTTTAAACAACAACGTATCCTGAAAATACTTCTCTGCAAGCGTGTAAATTGAGTATCTATTTGCTCATATGAGGTTTAGCAAATGCAAAATAATACATTGCTCTCTTTTTTTTTTTCAGAGAACGAAGGTCAATATTATATGCATTCAAATAACACAGTAATTGCAAGTAAAGTTAAAGCAAGGTGTTCGTAAAATATGATTCAAAGAACTGGCAGAAAAGTTTATTAAAAATAGCCAAATCATCTCTGGGCTCTGGAGAGCCTATCACTTGTTTTGAGCAGTGTTCCAGCACAGAAGAGCAGGTTCTGACCTTTAGCAGATACTGTTCTAACCTATTTCAGCTACACAAACATGTAACACACAAGAAACAGTAACACTGAATTATGGCAGGGAATGTTTTCTATTGCCATTTTTCCTTTTCCAATTATAAACAATACTTAAAGGCTTTATGAAGAGTTAAAAATACACGTTTTCTTTCACAAATGACTTTTGAGTAATCAAAACATCTGTACTCTTAAAATTTTAAGTTGTCATCAGGGAATGTTACTTAAATGTCACTGTGAAGATAACTTATTAAATTAAACTTAATAAGCTTCCCACATTGACTACGAAATAACGTCTCCATGTGCTATTCATAGCTCAATCACTAATCATAAGACTTTCAGAACGGAAATTTCAGAAGTTGCCATTACTTGTCCAGCTCTAGGGATCTGCAGTGGGGGACTTTTGCTCACCATGCAGCAGGCAGCTGAGGTTAGAAAGCAGTTTTATTATCTGGAAATTCTCTTTATGCCTGCTGTTAGCCAAAATGAGAGAGTTATATTGATATTGTCAGTATTACACATTTATGTTTATGAAAATGTAACACGGAAAAATGACGTAACGTGCTTTATATTTATTTTCGGAATGCTTTTTACATACTGGCAAAAGGGGAAAGAGGTAGGTAGAATGATTTGACCTGATAAAATTATTTGGCATTTAGGTGAGAGCAGAATTAAGCCAGCACTGGTCACTATCAAAAAACCTGTTATTTTGTTAGTAAAGAGCTGGGACTCATGACTGTTTTAGTTAGTTCATAAAAATACCTGTAAATGTTGTAACTGTATGAAAAATGGCATTGGCTTTTTTAATCAGGAGATTGACTCTCAAGTCAGACAGTTCCTTCCAAACCGTATACATTTTCTGCGTTTAACTGGATTTTTCAAAATCATTTAACTTTAAAACAAATAAGTTGGAGTGAACTTTGGCAATATGTGATTTAAAAAAAAAAAAATCATAGTCATCATCTAACATATCTGCATTTGCCTTATTGTTTATAATAATCTGCAGTCTTATTTGTCAGTCTTTGGAGACTCAGAAATTAAACACATAATAAAATAAATATATGCTATTTTACTTTTGGTTTTACTTTGTGAACACTTGATATTTTATATACAAAAAACTTTCTTAATATTTTGGGTTTTTTTCTGTACAAGCCTTTAAGTCTTCTGGGTAGCATGTAGAGATCAGTGCGTAAGGTCTTAGGACAAAATTCGAAAGGTGCTTAAAGTGATGGAAAAAAATCACTTTGACTTAAACATACCTTGTAGTAGACTACAGTGATTTATACACTGCTGAGTTCCTGTTGAATTCAGTTTGTCGTTCTACCTAAATAAAGAATGGAATATATCCTAGACAAAAAAAAACCACCCCAACACTGTTAGCAGACACCAAGTGGTTTGTTAGTTTTGTCTCTCTGTAAATATTGGCAGGACCTAATCTTCAGATCAATGGTCAGCTGTCTGTCTCTGACAGTTCTAGTGATAAGGAAAGCAAAATAAGCAGTATTTTGGCTTCTGAAAACAGCAATTACAACAGTTAAATTACAAATGCTGTTTAATCTTAAAGGGATGTCTTAAAAATAGTTGTGGTGTTTCTTCAATAGACTAAGGACACATAAAGATTGTATTAAAAAAATAATATTTTAACTAACCAGTGTAGCTGTAAATAAAAGACAATCTTTTCAGACACATGTTCCCTTCCTCATACTGCACGTCTCCTTAAAGTTTGCCATACCTACTCTCAAAATATCATTTTAATATTAGAGAGACAACACACATTTTGGCAAAATTATTCAAGTGGAAGACATCAGATCCAAAGTGTCAGGGTGTCATTCTTATAGATTCATTTGGAAATCATAGGTTGATTGTTTAGTTTCTTTCTGCCTTTTTTTTTTTTTCTTTCTTGACATACACAGCAAGCAGTTTGTTTACAGCAGTAGCAATTTATCCATGTACCTTGATCACCAAAAATGGTTGAATGGCTGTCACTTCTTATCCATATATTTGATTGTGACATAAGGGCATTCCAGACTATGCAATGGTTTTGCTTTCTTTAACTGGATACAATAGTTGACTGCTCACTTGTTTTTTGTAATTGGTAATTAGAAAATCATCATTTATAATTACTCTTGACAGTTATTGATCTCATGGTATTGTAGAATAAGTTGTCCTTGGAGATCATCAACAGAATAAATCCACATAATTAATTGCATTTAGACTTTGAAGCCTTTGCTCAATACTTCCAATTATGGTTGTGTTTAGGTCAGTGAAGTTCACTGTTTTCATAAGGATTTGGCAATATGTTATTTCACAAGTGTGAAATTGGCACTTCAGGAAAAAAATGTTTTACAGTACAATCTTGTACAGCACTCCGCAGCATTATGCTGGTGGGCACTGGGTCTTATGGTGGTTGCAAAAGAGCTAATACTGCAGTCTTTATTGACCAATATTTCCAGTGTTGTCTTCCTGAGGATTTTTGCTTGGGTAAAGTTTGCAATATCAGAATCTCAATTTACAGGAAAAGTTTTAGGATTATTAAGCATTTTTGCAAATAATCATAGACTTAGAATTTACTGTTTTTAGGATCTGTATTTGATCTTGGTTGGTTGTGTTTGTTTGCTTTATCCATGCAGGTTTACCTATGAAATTGCCCCTGTTTTTGTCCTCATGGAACAAATAACACTTCGAAAGATGAGAGAGATTATTGGATGGTCAAATAAAGATGGTGATGGAATATTCTCACCTGGTGAGTCAGTCTTCTCTGTTTTGATGGTTTGACTGAAACTTCAAAAGTTAAAATAAACATAAACTGCACCTGAATTTCCACAATATCTGCAACACAATGCATCAGATATTTAGAAGGAGGAATTTCCCATGTGAAGTACATGCTTTGTTTAAGCATCCCACAGAGAATTTGGGGAAAAAATATCTTTGAGTATGGCTATGTATCATGGATGACTAACATTTAAAACCTGAGCTCTGTGACATAGCTGGGGACGCTTTCTGCACTTTATTTCTGGGGGTGCTGAGCAAGCACAACTCCTGTTGACCGATAGCTCTTGAGAATCATACACTGACTTTTTTGATCAGTGAAGATTTGAGCTCACAGTCAGAAAAAAGCAGTTGCCTGTCACTTTCTGGGACTTATTATTCGGGACACAATCTGGCTGAATTCACCAGTATGATTCTGAAGATGAAGTGTCATCCCACTAAAGTAATATAAAGGCTGTCAGCAGTGCCAGAAAAAGACTGGTAAACCATGTGGAAGTCCTGGGCCAATGTGTAGACAACATGGGGGTCCAGCAAAACTCCAGATTTCTGGGTTTGGGGTGTGGGGAACACCATCTTGTTTTGGAGGGTGAAGGACAATTCCACCTCCTTCTGGAGCAGCCCATATACAATCCAGGAATGCACACTTGCTTGGTCTCCAGGCCCATCTAGAAATATATAGATCTTTTTCAGTGCTCTTGTTGATGAAGAAATATTAGAGGAAAAAGTTATCCTAGACTTGGTGGATGAAATGCAAATTACTAGATTTTGCGGTCTGCATTGTAGAAGTGAGCTAACTGTCCTGGGCTCTTTTTAGCAGTAAACCAAGAGAAAAAGGAGCTTTCCCTCAATTCACATTCTACCAAAGTAAGTGTCAGAACATATTAGCTGAATCATAGCCTGCAAAGTGTCTCTTTCCATTAACTGACTATAAGGAAGCTTAGAATAACTAGCTCTGCAGTAGAAATCTGCCTTTCAGGCATCTACTTCTATATCTACAATGAGATGGGATAAATCCATCCAGTATGCGATCTTTCTTCAGTTTCTCAATTTGATAAGTTCCTGTTATTCTTTCTAAAAAAAGTTGTCATCCAAAAGCGGCACAAGAAAAGCTGAATTTTTTAGGAATGTGTTACAAATGTTAACAATTGAAAGAGATGATGGATAGAAATTCTAACCATCAGTGTGACTTTCTAGAGGGTCTGTCCCTATGCTGTTTAGACAGATGACCATGCATTTCAGAGATATATTTCTTTTCACTACCAATTTCCCTGGCATACTACAAATGAGACTTGTATGTCTAATAAGCATTTTTTCCTCATTGTTGCTATTTTATTATTCATTCATTTATTCATTCACAGGAGGAGCTATCTCCAACATGTACAGCATAATGGCTGCACGCTACAAGTATTTCCCTGAAGTCAAAACCAAAGGCATGGCTGCAGTTCCTAAACTGGTTCTCTTTACCTCAGAACATGTGAGCTTAATATGCTGCCAATTCTTATTTTATTGATGTATGTTGTGAAGATGTTTCATCATTAAACAACCACTCCACTAAATGTGCATATGTTTTGCTGCAGAGTCACTACTCAATAAAGAAAGCTGGTGCTGCACTTGGATTTGGAACAGACAACGTGATTTTGATAAAATGCAATGAAAGGTAGGATGAATGCTAAGGTTTTGATATATTAAATGCGTTCAGCTGTTAAATTTGTTGTATTGTGCTTAAGAACTGGTCCGGTACAGTGTGTCAAGTCGCTAATGGCCTGTTGAGAAAATCCTATTAGATTATTTCAACTGTAGCTACTATTTTCATGTGCACTCTTTAATTTTCTCTGTCTTTCTATTTCTACAATAATTGCAGAGGCAAAATAATACCAGCTGATTTGGAGGCAAAAATTCTGGAAGCAAAACAAAAGGTTTGTGTTTTTAAAAATTAGTGCTTAAATGCTTGGCTTAGTAAAATTAGCTCTTCCTTTGAAAGCTGAAGGTTAACATTATAATGATAAAATTTTTTAATAATATTTTCAGCTGCTTAATTTTACATTCGTATGTTGTTTAGGGAATGATCTATATGCCTTGCTAAGTTTCCCATTTACTGTTTAAAAAAAATATTTTTAACTCTTGAACCATATGTGTATTTTAAGACTTAAAGATAGCTTTCTGTTTGGAAATACGTGGAAAAAATATGAAAAAATGAAACTAAATGTACTTTTATCCCAACCAAAGTTTAGCCAAAACCGTCAAAAATTCTTTTGAAGTTTAGTCCTAAAATTCCCATAGATTTCAAGGCTTAAACATCAGTAAATACAGCCAGTAAGTTTAATTTTTTGAGTCATTCATTATTATTTCTTGAATCAATGCAATGAAAAATTCATTAATTTTGTATAAAACCGCTAGAGTTAGAGCAATGAAGATTATTATTTTAAACATTTATGAACTTCATTGCATATGGCCACTTTATGAAATTGTGCTTCACATTTATTTAATGTAAGTAAAAAATGTTTCATTTTGATCTGATAGTTCCACATTTATTGCTTCTGGTTTGTATTGCTTTGTTCTGTTTATCAGTAGGTAAAGACTAAAGGAACAACTTCGAGCCTTCAAATCACAAACCGCGATTAATTAAATTTCCTTTATACTGAAGTAAACATTTCAACATTACTTGCCAGTCTTATACAAGGATGTTTGAATTTCCTCACTGAAAGAGATTAGACAAAATAATATTCTTTACCTTTGAGTAGTAGATCTTGTGAAGTTAGAGTACAATAAAACCAGAGTTATTTCATATTACATGTACAATTTGTTAGTTTCTGTTGTTGCTTGTATGTACCTTTCGCATGAGAAGAAAAACATGTTTAGTCTGGAAAATGGGATAGCAATGTTTCTAAAATGTTTTTCACATTTTGTATTTAATATTTCTATTTTTATTGTAGGGATACATTCCTCTCTTTGTAAATGCAACTGCAGGAACAACAGTATATGGAGCCTTTGATCCAATACAGGAGATTGCAGATATATGTGAAAAATACAACCTCTGGCTCCACGTAGATGTGAGTAACTAAATGAATTGCAATTATTCAGGCAAAAGAGCATTTCTGTTTACACATTTTGTCTTGTATTATAAGTTTTATTACTAGATCCTGAGTAAATTAAAATATATAATAAGGTTTTCTAAAACAATGAGTCTTCTCCTTTTTCTGTCTCTTTCAGGCTGCCTGGGGAGGTGGACTCTTAATGTCCCGAAAGCATCGTCATAAGTTGAATGGAATAGAAAGGTACTACAGAGCGCTTATTTGTAATGCTGTTATTAAAGTGCTTTCATAAGGTACACAACACTTCACAAATTCATGAAAAGATGAATTTTTTGCATTACAGAAGAAGAAAACAGTGATGTACAGCTGAGTGAAACAAAAGTTTTCAGCAGATTTGAAGCAGACAAGGATATTGCTTGGCAATAAGGAAGGGAAATTATTCTGTGCATAGATTTGAAGGGACCATAAGTCGGGGAATGGGTAAAGGAGGATTTGAGGAAAAAACAAAGTGTGAGAGCTAGACAGTCTCTGAAATGTAGGGCTTTGAGAACAACAGTGAGAGAAAAAAGGAATCCAGAGAAGGTGTTTGAGCATGAATACCTGTGGTGGGAAGCCATGACATAGTGGGAATTTGTAGAGATTCCCTCCTGAAAGATGTGTGCAGTTATTTCCAGAAAAGGAGGAGTATATGTGCTGCCTGAAAATGAGTGTTCTGTAAATGAAAGTTTATGAATAGATATAGATATATATGTTTACTTTCATCTAGCTTATATGTACACACGCATATAAATACATATGTGTTTACAACAAAGAGAGGAACACATGGTAGAGACTGAATTACCAGCAATTTTTAGGGGCAAATTTCAGTATCTATAAGGCTGGAAAGGACTATGATAGCACAGGACTGGTACAGTTCTGTGATGCCAGCTGAGACTGAGGGAACTTACAGGGAGGGCAGAAAAGAGTCAGTTACTGCCTCTCAGGGTAAAGGGACATATGAGCTGGTGCCATGGGGGGATTGTATGAAACAAGCAGGAAGCTCTTCTGGAGGAGGCCAGAGTGAAGTCCAAAGAATGTGTCTACCTCCAAGCACATAACCCAGGTTACCAGGATGCCCACTGAGAACAGAAGCCAGCTTGTATTAAACAATTAATTGAACCAAGTTTAAAAAGGCAAAGCATTTGTGTTGGAAGTGATAGCAGAGTGAGAGCATGACTGTCCCCCAGCCATTAGGGTTCAGACTCAGGAGTAGTCCCATGTGTAGTCTTCGGCATAGATGTTCCTATAACCAATGATGACAAGGCTGTAGTCTGTAGCAGATGCAGTGTTTATAACCCCATAGGTGTGTTTGTCGCTAGATTTCCTCTGAAACTGCTCTGTCATAAAAGGCTACACATCTGTATAGAAATCAGAAAAGCAATGACAACCCAGAAACACAGGATCTTTCCCACCACTGCAGATATCAGCCACCAGGGAAGGAAAAAATATTTGAAACAAACTCTACCCATGAACTCTCAAATTAGCACCAAATTGCTTCCTTGAGTCAACTGTGCTGAAAGTGGGCACTATGTAAAGGCGTAAAATGAGAGCAGTGAGCAATGCCCTTCCTTAGGGAATGCAAACTTTCCTGGTGGTTGGCATCTCATACAGTAAATGAAGAACATGTACAAGGTAAAGAATAATGTACAGAAGGACTGGTAGGGAAACCATGTGGAGCCTTCTGTTGCAGGGACAGCAGTGTGTGGTGTGACAGGAGTACTCTGAGCTGATAGAATCACAGCAACCTCTGCCCAATTCAATTTGCAAGTCACTCATGTTACGGCAGCGTATCTGAGGTCAGCATTGTAAAATAATTCCCTTAAGCTACACAGGTTTGGTCACAGTAGTTTGTCACATGTCTCTTGACCTGTGATCAACCCAGAGGTGCTAATTAAGACCATAATCTTAAGCAAATACAGAAAGCAGCAGGCCACAAAGCATGATATGATTTATTTTCTAGTTAGCTATACGGATCTTCAAACATGGGAGGGAGCCCATGTGTGCTGCGTGATTGCCTGTCACGGGCCCCAGCTGGGGTCTGGTGTGAATGCTGGGGCCAGGCCAGGCCTGCCCGGGGATGTGGGGGTGTGTGGGGACTGGCAGCTGCCGTGGGGCTGAGTTGGCATCGCCTGGGGTGGAAGAGCTTCTGTCTGGCTGTGCAGGGTGGAGAGCAATATCTTCATGTTGAAATAAACCAAATGTTCCTTGTGGAAACTACTTGAAATTATCATTATTTGGAACCCTGAAAGTTAAATAAATGTGCTAAACTGAAACTATAGCACCCTCAAAAGGAAACGAGCTGTTATATAATTCTTGTTTCTTGACTATTCCATCTGAGTTACCAGTGATTTTTTTTTTTTGAAGATAATTGCCTCCTAGTCCTGAGCTATATACCTGCTGGTTTGCACTGCCTAAGCGGGAGATTTTAGAGGGATGGTGAGCTGCCCAGGAACAGCACAGGCTGCACCGTTCCTTTGGCTGAGCAGTGCTATGGTCTACTTAGTGCAGACAGAGGTTGGGATCATATATGGAATCTTTATGAAATTAGTGGTTCCTCAGACTGGAGTGGAGAAGTCATTGTGTTGCTCCAAACAGAGGAGCTGTGGTTGTGCGTCTGTCCTCTGAGAGCAGGGTGCAGAAGAGGAGGAAATACCTTTGAATTTTCTTTCAGCTACTTTGTAAGAACATGTGCATAGTCTGTGAAATATGATTATACACTTTCCTTCTCTGGAACACACAGTGAATCAAGGAGACATTTGGTAAGTAATTACTTAGGGTGAAGAGATCAACGGATGTGCAAGGTTGGCACATTTATTTCAACATTGACTTTAACCTGTCTAGGATAGTATGTTAAAAACCTGGAACATCTCATTTGTTTAACTAGTAAATTAGGTGATCTTGTGCAGCTACCTGTGCTTACACATAAAAAGTTTTAAGCTCACTTACAAAACAGTAGGATTATGATGTAAAGTTTTACAGCCTTTTAACAGTCCATGGGCTTAGCAAGCTTGTCCAGAAAAGGCTTCTTGTGGCTCTAACTGGAAAGGCAGGTAAGCGTAAGGAGTCTCTTTTCCAGCAGCTGCTCAGTAAAGAACTGTATTGCCCCAGAATTCATATTATTCCTTTAATTCTCTGACACCTCCCCCAGTCAGTAACTTGAGTTGATATAACCTGTCAAACTGTTTTTGTTAGTTTTGTTAGTGCTACTTATAGAAGTGGAGTCTTCTGGGGATGAAGTTACTGTATCAGCTAATCAGCATAGTCTGATACCAGTGAGCTGGTATTAGTAATAATATAAACTAATCAGAAGTCTGGCATTGCAATGCTAACACACAAAAAAATAATTTCCTGGACAATATAGCTGGGAAAGAAGACACTTTTGAAACAGTAGTAATACCCAGAGAAATCATCGTGGGCAAAACTCTGTACATTTCCAGCTGAAAGCAGAAAACAAAGGTGGCTGCTTCAGATTAAGTTTCTATTTTGCAGATCTATGTGAATGTGTAATTTTTTTGCAGAGCCAACTCCGTCACCTGGAATCCACACAAGATGATGGGAGTGTTGTTACAGTGTTCTGCTATTCTTGTCCGGGAGAAGGTCTGCCTTATATTTCATAATTAAGCAGTTAAAAAAATATATAAATATCAAGCCCTACTTTTTAAGATGGTAGTGCAAAATCCATTCCATTTCAATACTTCTTTTGGAAGGAATAATTGTGTAGATCTACAACGAAGTTGTTTTCTGGCTTTGTTTGTTTTGGGTTTTTTTTTTTGAAAGCTGTAGACTTACTACAGGTTGGATCTTTAGCTGTTGAATCTTTGTATATTCTAATAACAACACTAGGGTCGTGCTAATTCACTTCAACTGAGCATCTGCCCCTTTGTTTCTATGATATACTGAACATACACCCTTGGTCTAATTAATGGGTCGCAGTCTGAACTGCTTAAATATAAAGCAAGTTTCTTACCTTACACAGTGGTTTTAAAGTTTCTCAGTTCTGTTGAAAGGAAGCCATGCTGCTTTTATTATGACTCCCTATGTATTTTAGGCCTTCTTCTAGAGTCTTCATTGTTATCAATAAAAGCAAGACCAGCATCTTAATTCTTTAAAGTGATGTGAATTTTCCTTACATTATTTTAAAAAATGTCACGTTATCTGTGGATAGGACTGATTTTATTGTTTACTAATTTCTGACATGTCAATTGCTACTAGAAGAGGTTGGTTGAAGAAGTGGTCCCTGCGCATAGAACTGGGATGTAGGAGTTGTGGGTGCCAGCCCTAGGTCTGCCATTGCTCTTCCAGGTGGCCCATCTCAAAACTGAAGACAGCAGCATTTATTTCCCTTTATAAAACATTTTGACTTCTATTGAAAGGAAGCAGTAGCCATTATTTAGTGGCATGCATACTTATCATGCTAACTAGTGCAGGATTTTGGCAGCATTTTTTATGCTCTATATGAGAACTTCGTTTTTTTTGTATTTGTCAGATATTTCAGTGTCTTTGAGCATCTTCAGAGGACCACTAATGAACTCTAAAGGAGATACAAGGCATTTTAGAAATGTCGCATGTGTAAGACTACTGTGTAACACACAGAAATTTGCTCCTCTGTGTTTTCCTCAAAGATGTTTACCAGTGATCTGTAGGTTTCTAGGTTTCTGTTGGTCTGCAAGCAAAAATGTCTGGTTTAGATCATTTGTACTTACACTTATCTCTCATGTTAACTGTCAAAAAGCTGGATGATATATAGAGTTGAAACCTTCAATTACACTTTTTTTTCAATTTCTCTTTCTACCTGCTGCACTGAGAGAGCACAGTGTGTAATTCTAGTGTGTAATTTAACACATCAAACATTTAAGTCTTAAGAACATAGCCTTACAAGGTGAGGTGGACAAAGTTAGTATCAAAAACTAAGAAGCCAAATTAAACTGATGTTTTTTCAGGTATGGGTATGTGGGTTTGTAGGACCATATGACTACCAAGAAACTCTTAAGAGAACCATCTTAGCCTTTGAAATTATTTTTCTGGTCCCGGTTTATAAAACAAGGTCAATATTTTATAATTTGGCCCATTAAAGAACAATTCTTCTGTATATATTTGAAATAAGTTTTTTTATATGTTATTAATGCATAGAGTTTCATATGCATATATGCCATATAAGTCAAATAAGTACATTTTTTCATTACAGGGTATACTTCAAGGCTGCAATCAAATGTGTGCAGGCTATCTCTTCCAACAAGACAAACAGTATGATGTATCCTACGACACCGGAGATAAGGCAATACAGTGTGGTCGACATGTGGACATTTTCAAATTCTGGTTGATGTGGAAGGCAAAGGTAAATAATGAACGGTCACCTCAAAAAACAGAAATGTATTTATTTAAAATTCTCATGTAATGGAACACTTTTTAAAAACATAAATGTTTGTGTAATTACAATCTCTAAACACAAAGGTATCTGAGTATTAAGTCAAAAAAGAGCCATTTTAGTTGTAGAACAATGTTAGCATCAATAAATTCAGATGGAAATTAAAAGAAAGGTTTAAGTCACAGGATGAGTCCAGTGAGGGCAAGACACCAAAATGGTGTTTTGTTGTGCTTCTATGCACTTACGTATGTATTTTACAACAGATTACTTGCAGTAGCAGCAGAATAGACTTGATGACTTATAAGGGTCCTTTGAACATCGTGTTTTAATGCATAGATTATATAAGCATCTTTGAAAATAAAGCCTTTTTCTTAAAAATCCTTGCCCAACCGATGATTTAACAGTCGATTCCCTGGCACCACTGTGGTATGCCTGGATGGCTGAATTTAAGCATGGGCTTATGTGCAGGCTTACGTGTTCACAAGATGAGGATCCCTGTAGTCAAGAAAACACATTTCATTTGTATTTCTTTATCTGGAGTTATCTTATTGCTATTCTTCTTGCTCCTCTGCTGACAAAATGGCAATTCAGTTGGGTAACCTGTCCACAGTTTACTATTTTTTTAATAAAACTGAGATGAAGTCTAATGGCAAAATGTAAAATCATAAAACAGTGTTCAGTCTGTGTGAGCGTTAAACAGCAATAGTAAATAACATGCAATGATAAAAGATGTTTTCTTGTAGATTTCCTCGATATTGAGGTTTGAGGGAAGAAAGTAACAGAACTTCAGATGCAGAGTTACTTTTAAACAGAATGCAGAGTTGTCATTGTTAATTTTAAAGAGTACTTCAGAAAAGAAACACAACACAACATACTTATAACAATTACTTTAGTTAAGATCACAGGTTTGATTACCAGTACATTTCAGTTCAGACTCAGTTCTTCCTCCAAAATAAATAATTTTGGTACCATAACCCAGTAACATGAAACTGCTTGTGACACATTAGAATCGGACTGTGACTAAGAATTTTGTAATGTGTTTTTTCTGATTCTAATTACTAAGTGCTGACTGCAGACTCCATTAAAGTATGGACCAAAAGTTTTCCTAAATACCAGCCAAATGCATTTTATTAAAACTAGCATGGCGATTCTACCTCTGCTGTTATATTCACCTGTTAAACTGACTCACTGAAGAAGCAGAGCATTTCACAATAAAGAAAAAAAATGCAGTGGGAACCAAAATGGATACAGGTCATATTTAAAATTCAAAAGTAGGATATTTTTGGAGGTAATTCCTTAAAAATAATATAGATTAAAACTGCTAGGTTGATCTGTATATCTGGAATTTAAATTTATCCAGATATTAGTTAGTTTGGATTTTCCTTTGATTTTGACATAGATTCCTATTTCTTGGACCTGAGTTCTCTGAGGTATTGGGTAGAACCTGTTTCTAGCAAATTGCATTATTATATTACAAAAAACATTAAGAAAAGCAAACATTAGGAGCTGTGGAAATATTTCCTTCAGCATTAGCCACCATGAGTCATCATCCTCCTGTCCTCATAATAGAAATATACGGTCTACGTCCAGAAGTATTCTTGTGACTTCACCTTCAGTTGTTTTATTCAGTACAAAGAACGTATCCCAAATATGCAATAACTTAAGAACGTACTTGTCTTTCTTCTTCATCCATGTACAAAATGTACTTAAAAAAAACCCCAAAAAACAATAAAAACCAACCAACAAAAGCAAACCAAACCAACAAACAAACAACATTAACATTAATCTATTTTTCTGGGATTATGATTTTTCAAAACAAATCAGATATGACAAAAGATCAGTGGGTAGGCAAATGACTTTTCACTAACATATTGCAAGCTTTTGTTTGCTGACTTTTTTAAATGCAAATTTCTAACCAACTGTTCAGAGAAAATTAATTACTTCCCAACCCTTACCCTTTCAACCGAGCTCACATTCCATGTTCCCAGCCTTTCAGCAAGAGCTAGGAAGCTTAGACTTAATAATATTTTTGGAAACTGATTTTAAAGAAGACCTAAAAATTATCTATTAAAAATATCAAAAGTCCTTGTTATTATCATGATAAATTATCTCAAAAAAAGACCAAAACCAAGTGGTGATTACAGTTAGGCCACATTTAACCACTTTTTGTAGTGTTGATTTACTTTACTTTTAAATTACTGCTAAATGTTTTCTGACTGAAAATATTTAAGAGTGAAACCCATATGAAAACGATTGCATCGGAGGAAGAAAAACGACCATATAATTAATACTTTCTTTTTAAAACAGGGTACAGTAGGTTTTGAAAATCAGATCAACAAATGCCTGGAGCTGGCAGAATATCTCTACACTAAAATAAAAAATAGAGAAGAATTTGAGATGGTTTTTGAAGGGGAGGTAAGTTTTCTTTCATTTGACCTGTGTGAAAGAACCAAATCTGTGTGGAATTTCAAAGACAGTCTTCACACTTCTCCCAGTTATTCAAGCAAGCCATGCAAAACTGCTCCTATTTTCTGAAGAACTACATGGTTGTTGGCTTCTGAGCAGTTTTTTGGCCAAGTGCACATGGTTTTATGCCATAAGTGTCAGATATCTCTTGTCTTCTGTAGAGGACTTCAGTTTAGGGCATGAAGACTACCTTAATACAATCTACTCATGCTGAGATTCCACATTATAACATACAAAACTAATAATATGCTATTTTTGCTGTATGTTCTGTTGCTAGTGTCACTGCATAAGCTCTTGGTTGATAGAATAACAAATATGCTTAGTTTCTCCATTTACTAAGAAGAAGAAAATTGCCCTTGCTGTGATCCTAGAAAAAAGTTCCTCGTACATCTGCATGGAGGTGAAAAGTATTTGCACTTCATTAGCACCCTAAAACGTTGCAAGTGGGACAGTGTGTAGGGAATCTAAAACAGCAGATTAAACCAACAATACTGTAATCCATTTATTTTGTTTTAACACACAGAACAACAAAAGTTGATACTATATTTTGTCTTCCATGTCTGTGCTAAAATATACTACTTACTAGCCGTTAGTGTGTGATTGATCTATATTATTTTGTTTATTGATGCATGTGTCTGGTTCTTTTTGCAGCCAGAGCACACAAATGTCTGTTTTTGGTATATTCCGCCAAGTCTCAGGGGTATGCCAGACTGTGATGAGAGAAGAGAAAAGTTACACAGGGTACGTGGCTTATGTTAGATGCAAAAATATAGTCTACTCTTTCGACCCAAAGTATTCTGTTCATTAAAAATATCTGTGTGTTGACACATGTTGCAAATTCTGGGACATCAGCTCTCCAGTTTCTTATTATGACCTTGACATTAATATTTGTTCACCTTTGTCTCCTATTTATGCTGAGGTTGAAGTGATGTGTCCCCCAAGGAATCAGATAAGAACGTATTCAGTTATTCTTTGTTTGGTACCACTTCCATTCTCCAAAAAGTGTTATGAATCTTTAAAAAGCAGCTAGACACAAAGATATCCCAGTCCTGTTTGAACAGGACAGCATATCAGCAAGAGAAACAGAAGGGTAGTTATTTGAAAATGATGGGAGAGATATAGGACATGAAAATGTGTAAGTTCTCAGGTCTTTATTTTGGTTTTAAATGTGCTTGGTTAGCCATGCATTAATGCATTTCAGTGAAAATGAATACCCTTTGGAGGACTTCAGGATATATTTATTTGAAGAAATGGTAGAGGAAAGTGAAGACATCATAGAGGCACCACCAGGAAAAGTATTGCTCAACTTAGGACTTGAGGGAAGTGAAATAGATTAATTTTGTAATAGCACTTTAGACAGACAGAAGTAGAATGAAATACATTCAGGAGACAAAAGATTTTGTAGTTGTCAAAATGAATAAGCCGTGAGGATGGAGCCAGGCTCTTCTCAGTGGCAAACAATGATAGGACAAGGGGTAATGGGATCAAGCTGGAACACAAGAGGTTCTGCTTAAATTTGAGAAAAAACTTCTTCACAATGAGGGTGACAGACACTGGAACAGGCTGCCCAGGGAGGTTGTGGAGTCTCCTTCTCTGGAGACATTGAAAACCCGCCTGGACATGTTCCTGTGCGACCTCACCTAGGCGTTCCTGCTCCAGCAGGGGGATTGGACTAGATGATCTTTTGAGGTCCCTTCCAATCCCAAACATACTGTGATACTGTGAATAACAATTTTTTTCTGTTTGGGAAGGGAGAAGAATGGGCAGATTTGGAGTTTTTGTAGCGGGTTTTGTCTGCATCACTGAGAAAAGAGAAAAGAAAAGAATAGAAATTCCTGGGTCAACCCAGTGGCATGTTAGATAAAGAAATTGCAAAAAAAAAAAAAAAAAAAAAAAAAAAGGAGGAAGATAGATAAGGCTGGGAAGAAAGATGAAATGTTTGATTTGACCGTATTAAATGTCAGAGAACATTATAAAGCATCCTACAAAACAGTAAGAGAGCCAGATATCTGACCTTGGCTAGCAGAGCCTAGAGCAGGAAAAAAAAGGTCTGGATGGCTAAACTGTGCTGAGTCGATACCAAATATTAAGTTTGTCAGGACACTACTCCTCGTAAATTAAAGTGGGGAAGTGAGATAGAAGCAAATGCACAGTACTGCAAAACTAATGGAAGGTTTCCATGGCTTATGTTAACAGAAAATATTCTTTCTGACATAGATCATGTTGAAAGATTTCCATCATTCCCCCTTCCCTCCCCCCAAAAATTACTTTGACAATAGATAATATTCTCCTTGAAAACACCCATTACCCTCCAAAAGGTGGTTCAGGAGTAGGTTTTCATAAAAAGACAGAAAACATTTATTTGTGACAAAAATCTTCAACACAGAGAAATGACATGTATATTTAATATATAAAATTATTACATAGTGAATACCCTAGGACGCTATCAGTCTCTTAATAAAAAAGATGTATGTTATTGTCAATTTTCCTTTAAGGATCCAATCCTACATATTAAGTTTTTCAAACATTTTTCTTGCAGATCTTTTTTATAAAAAATAGTGCCTTTCTGATCTGTCCATTTCTTTTTTTCCAGGTTAAGAAATGTTGAGACTTACAAAGAAAGGATAAATTTTTTAATTACTTTTCTCTCTGTCTTTTTTTTTTTAATGATAAAGGTGGCACCGAAAATCAAAGCACTGATGATGGAGTCAGGTACTACCATGGTTGGATATCAGCCTCAGGGCGATAAAGTCAACTTCTTCCGAATGGTCATCTCAAACCCAGCAGCAACTAAGTCTGACATTGACTTCCTCATTGAGGAGATAGAGAGGTTGGGGCAGGAGCTGTAGTACAGTGGTTGAATTATTTATTTCTCTAATTCACTGTTTCCCAGCACTGGCTATTTTTTAAACCCAGTTCTGCAGAACATGTTTTAAGGAAATTATCTTTCTGTAAGTTCTAGTCTCCTAAGGCATCCTGAAAAAAAACAGCTATAGGCTACTGAAACATATATGTGTTGGTAGATCATATTACCGAGGGAAAATGTATTATCTTGAAGTTGAAGTACTATTGACCCTTACATTGGTCTTGTTTATTGTAGTCAGCAGGAAATTAATAAGTACTAAAATAGCAAATTAAGAACTCTGCACAGTATATATGTACAGTATAAATAAATATATATATATATAAAATTATATATATATATACATACATATATATATATATATAAAGTGGTTATAAACTTAGATCTAAGCCACAGCATGTTTTCCACTTTAAGAGAATTAACTTTTCCTTCAACAACTAACGATGTGGATAATGTGCTACAGATTTTTCTGCCAGGTAAAAACAGACATATAGAAACATTTCTAATATGTAGATTCTTAGGAGCTAAAGAAAATGTATAACAGTATTAAATCTTATTGTTGGTGCTTCTCTCACATACAGAACAGCAATCCCTAACAGCACCTTCAAGTAAAATACATGTATTTCCCCTTTAGTGTCACATCAGGGGATAATAGTAGCCAAGTCATTGTAACAGGTATATTATTGCTGTATTTTTAGAGGTTAATTTGTGTAGATTGTGTATATTATTGTTAAATGACTTTGTGTAAAAGGATTTAAATGTAATAGTTTTACAGCAAGATAACTGTTGAACTGTAGGTTTATGAAATATTTGCTTATTTATATGCAGAGATTTACCATGCTGAAGAATTGTCTTGTATTTTCTTCCATTTGTAATGTATCCTATTTATATATTATTGAAGTTCTATATAATGTTAATGGTATTTTAGTGTCTTTGTGAGCCAAAGAAAAAAATAGAAAAAATATTAGTTGACACTTTCATTTAAATCCCAGTGCCCTTAAAATAATAACTTACAGATAACTTTACTGAATATAAGGAATTCTAACATTGTGTATAAACTGTCAAATTATGAGATCCCTTTAGTCTATTAGAATTTTCAGTTGTATTTATTGTAGTGTCAGACTGTCTGTTCAGTGTTCTGAATGCTTTTCTAGTGAATATTGGTTGCTAACTGAGGCCCCTGTTTTTGAGTTTTACTTCAGAACTAATCTCTATGACCATTATAACTAAATTCTGTGGGAAGATTCCTGGAGGTCTATAGCATTTCTGTGGGAGTTTTAACCAGATAATTCTTTTAGTGAAATGTGTTTGGAGCTTATAAAATAAAATCAAAAGTAATCTCAGAATCTAAATACATCTGGCTTGTCACAACAATTTAAACTGGCTAGACTTTTCAAAGTATAGACACCGGAGTCATCTGCAGCTTGTTCAGCTTTAATCATTAGATAATCAATACCACCGAGTGGAAAACTCCATACTAGAAGCAGAGTAGTGGAACAAAATGAAGATTCAATAATCCTATGTCTGCTGAGTTACTGTCATGGTGATCAATGGAACATGCTAATTTCAAATCTATTAATACATGATTCTGTGACTGTCTTCTATGAAAGTCAGTAATTAACTGGGTTTTTTTCCATTGTTTTTTTCTCCCCCAAATTAGTAATAAATTATTTTAGAAACATTCTGTGAAATGCAGCAATGTCATGCAGTTTTTGCAGCCTCTCTGGCCCCTTCAGTCCTGTGGAAGGACAGGTACAGCCAGGAAAGATTTCCGTGCTGCAGGTCCCACTCTTTGTCTTCTGAGGATGCTGTCTCACATCTTTGGCTGGGTCAGGACAGACAGAAGGAAGAAGCTGTCATGGTAAATGCCATATCATACAGCACAACTTTTCACAGGACTGTTGCTTATCTCTCTTCTGTAGCCTTCTGTAAAACTTTTTCTTGAACTTGAGTTTAATCTAAAAATTATTATAAATTTGTCACTGCCCTTTAGATTAATGACTATGACTGTCAAAATATTATCTACATCGTTACTTTTATGTCAGGAAACCCCCCAGCGATCTAACCAGTACAGTATTTCTTTCCTTAGCTTATTTTACTCGAGACGGTGTAGTTGGTTTCTTGCCTTCTTGATCTTGAACCTCAGTTTTCCTTAACTATAACCCTGATATCTTACCGTGTCTTCAATACTTAACATTTCTTGATATAAACACCCATACTGTGTGACCTGAGGCCTGCAATACAGTAGTAGTTAGCATGAACATTGACTTTAGTACCAGCTTCCATAATATTAAATGCCATTCTTTATAGATAACTGCCATTCATCAAAACTAGAGGGCCTCTCATTGCGAGCTGGTTTTGGAGTACGGAAAGGGGTTTGTCTTGAAGAGGAAATACATGTCACATTTCGGTTCACATGCTTCTGCCTGAAATCTGGTCTCTGTCACAATTTTAGTCAAAGGGCAGATACAGAAGATCGAAGGATTTCCTTCAGTCCTTGTTCTTTATGAGAAACAATATGAACTATTATAATCACTGCAAAGATGTGTAACTGCTGACCTAGCTTCAGAAGGTGATTTTATGTCTTCCACACAAGCAGCACCATGCTCCTTGTCACTTCTTCAACCAGTTCTTAGGTGGGACTTTGATTTCCTCCATCTCCCTAGTCAAGATATTTCAGCACCAGTATTACTAAAAATCCCAATTTACCTGTAATCCTCTACCTTAATATTTTAACCTCATGCATCTCATATCTAGATCATAATTCAATACTCTAATCATAATTTATTGTATTTGAAATATTATGTCTCCTAGAAACATCTAAACTCGGTAAAAAGAATCATCGTGATGTGACTGATCGTGAAACTATAGGAAAGACCATCATATGGCTTTACTGGCCTTCATACAGCCAGTCTTGTGATGTAATCAGAAATAGATCTAGATCTCTTCAGCACATATGCAATGTTTTGCTCACTAAAATGTCTGCTTCTTCATTTAATAGATTATCTGTGTTTCAAAGGTCAGAAGCATCAGAGGTTCTATCGCAATTGATGGTTTGCAGCTAGATGGGAATAATGGAGCTCCTCCTGCTTGTTTCAGAAGTGAGGCAATTATCACAGAGGTGTTTGCTCTAAAGACGGGGCTTTAAAACTTATCTTCCTATCTTCTGCATTTTATCTTGCCTTTCTGCAGTGTTGTGTCTTGACACAGGTGATACCACAATTGGATTTTTGCAAAGCTTTTAATTCTAATATCAGGCTCTGCAGTGTTTCCCTATTACATGTACCTGCTTCCACAGGCACAGGGTTCATTAGTTTATTACTTGGTTAGCTGATTTTAACAGAGTAGTTACAGTCATCAGTGAGAAAACTCATCTGTGTTTTCTTCTCAGTAGGTAATTTTCATCTGAGTAATATGTTACAACTTCTCAGACAAAAGCTTACCTGGAATTTTCCTGTTTTTTAATCCATATGCTATTGACTGTGAGAGATCAGGAAGTGTGGATATACAAAAGTGTTGTCTAATTAAAAGCATTGCAATTCCAGGTAAGTAACTTTGTCTTTCTGAGGTTTAAAATATACTCTAAGGTAGCAATTTTGACTTTAAAAATCACACTGACAATCGCTGTAATTTTGTGTGGGTGAATTCAGATCAAATTAACAATAGGCAAGATATTAGCTGAACATGTAGCTGCAGTGCTTATTAACTGATGTCATGTATTTGGAAAAGACTGACCATTGGATAAAAATCAACAGCAGCTGTTGATTTTGAATGATAAAAATTCTCATTGTATTATTAAAGGTACTTAGGTACTTTTTAGGTAAGATAGATAATACCATTCATGACAGAGAGATGAAACCAGGGGCCTTGGGAATAACCTAGGATTTTAAATAATCATTGAATAAGTGCATAATCTGTTTTTTGAATGGTTACAAATATGAAGAGATTTTTTAAACAGAATCTCTGTTTTGTGGTTTAAGAAATGTTGAAGTTATAAAGAAGATATGCAATGCAGTTTTAATTTTTCAATAAAAGTCGGTCTTAAAACTGTTTAATTTGTCTCATATAATTTTTATGAGCTCTCTTGTTTCCTTAAGAATATGAGACACAAGCCATACAATGTCATCCCTCACATTGAAAACAGTAGGGCAAATGCTAAGGCTACTGTTTAGTTTTAATTGTGAATTGGTAGTGAGCTTGTACCAACACAGGCTGTGGAAGAACCCCAAGCCCTGTACGTCGATCAGTTTGAATAGGGTTGACAGGACTTTAGTACTGTGTAGAAATGCTAAAAAATAGAGAATCTAAAAATCTTTCTGTGTGGTGTTTTGTGTGATTTCTGAAATCCTCGTGCAACTTGCACAGACGATCCAAGAAAATAAACAGGAACTCTGGAATGGGTAAAAAGAGTAAGATCAAGCCTTTCTGGTAGAAGCCCTGCCATTTAATGAGTGGATTTATTTATAAATCTTATTTCTTGTAATGCAGGTCCTACTCCCAGGAAGACTTTAATGCATGCTTAACTTTGTACGCTTTGCAATGCTGCTGGTTAACCTCAGTGTTTGTTTATTAAGCACAATTAAATCTATACGCCATCAGAACTAAGATATTTTATGCAATCAAAAATCTACTTGACTGGAAAAAAAAGCACTTTTCTGTGTAGAAGAACGCGTGACAGGACCAAGCCTAAAGGTGTTTTGAATAGCGTTATGTTTCAGCACTTCTGTGCTTGTCTGGCAAGAAATGATACAGAACTGGCAAGAGGAACCCTCAGAGATATACAACATTACACTGTGGAATTGGTTCTACAGGACACAGGGTGCCTGATTGCCAAACCATTTGAAGTTTGCATAGCAGAAAATCTGTGAGTATTCTTATGACAGTCAGTCAGAGGCTGCAGTTAGAGCTGACTTTCTTTGAATGAGGGTTCAGCCACTATTGTATTAAGCATTATAATGTGGAGTCTTTTATATTAAAAATGTTTTAATTGAAACACAAATAAGTGAGATTGGCAACTTTATTTTGTGAGTAAATATGTTTTGTGAGAATAATTTCGTAAAGGTGTACAAGGGAAGTCTAATCTTGCCATCACTGAAGTCAATGGGAGAATAGTTGCTGATTGCACGAACCAATCTTTCCATTTCTCAGAAATGAAAGACTATTTCCTAATAAAACAACAGAATGAAACCTTAAGTCTGACGTAGGCAAAAAATACTGAAATTCTTAAATTATCTAAAAAATGGCTATACATAATGCAGTAACATACAAAAAAAAAAATCCATGTATTTCATATAGAATCATAGACATTTTAAAATATACCAGAAACTAAGTGTGAGCATGCAATAATTGAAATGTAAAATTTATAAGAATGCCATGATTTCAGGGAAAGATTTTATTTTTCTTCCTAATTGGACTTGAGTGAAGCATAACAATTGCAACATACAAGTCTTTCCCTGTTTAATTATAGTATGAATTAAAGCTTTTGTGACAAAGCTTTTGGCACATGATATTTCTTTATCTATCCATGCATGATATATATTAGATATATACAATGTATAACATGAAAAAGGTGATTGAAATTTTAGATTCTAGACCATATTTTGAGGCAACCTGCTATTCTATTATGGGATTTTAATTTTTTTTTTTTAATACAAAATATATTGAAAAATAAGAGTGCATTTTGAATTCATAAAAGTATAAATTATTTCTTTCATTATATAGGCAATTTCTGATTAATTACCGTTTTAGGCATTATCCATAGAAGTGTCATTGATTTTAACAGTATGTAACAAATTTGGTTGCTTTGGGGTAGGATGAGCATCCTTCAAGCAGGATGAGTTAAGTTTTTTTTCTGGGTTAGAGAATTCTATGCAGCAAACTAGGCATGAGGAGAATATATGCTGCAAAGAAACATATTAAGTCCATAAGTGTAACATGCAAATACCATAGTGTAAAGCACTAACAATTGCAGAAGATTATTTTCTCGTGTGTGAGTATTAAGGAATGTTCTCATGTGTGAGTATTAAGGAAAGTTCACCTTACATACAGAATGTTCAATAAAATGTCAGGACCACAAGGAGACTGTTTATAGTTAGTACAGCTCGCTGTGGTCAACAGAATTACATCTGCCTGATTTTCTTCCTTAGTTGTTTTATAATTTGCAGATTGTGACAGTTATGTTTAGGGTGATGATACATGACTCGGGAGCATAGCTCACTCAAGAACTGAGCTAGTGAAGAGGAAACAAGGAAAACGAGAACACACAAGCATTGACTGCAAGCAAAGGTTAAAAGGAAGAATGGCTGTGTAAGATGGGAGGATTTGGGGTTCGTTAGAGTATTTGGAAGAATCAGGCTTCTGGGCAAAGCAGAATTAAAACTATGGTTAGAATAAAATATAAGATGCAAAAAGAAGTTTTTAAGTAGACCTGGTAAGAAAGAAAAACAATTCTGGTTCTCTGTTTTAATAGATCTGTCTTCTGAGGAAAAGTGGAGCATTGTTTAGCAATGATAACAGAAAAATCTGAAGATAAAAATATTACACACCTTGACTGACTTCTTCTATTTGTTAGGTAATCTGTTCAGCATCTGAATGTAATTATTTCAGACTGCCTAAGTATACTTAATATGTGTATTTGTGAGTGTATTTATATTTCTTGATATAAACCACAAGGACACATGCATGTACATACTCAGTGTGTACTAGAAAAAATGAAGTCTTGCACGATGTTGACCATTTTCTGTAGGACTTTAAGACATCTGCAAAGATTCTTGAAGAATAACATCAAACAAGTATATCACGCCATGTGTGTGTGTTGAGCATGTATATGAATGATTAAACCTTTATCATGTTGAATTCTTGAATTTATATACCTTTTAACAGAATACCAGTCTAGTTCATCTGATAACAGTCAGTTTGAAGCAGGAATTAACTGTGTGAAAATTTTTGGCCTTGTTTTACGTGGAAAGGTGTTGTGCCACAACAGTGTGAGCAAAAGTATGTAAGATCATTACAGGTGATAGGAAATGGAGAAAAACTAAATTTAACATTTCAAGGAAGCCTAGAAAACTGTCACTACAAGCAAAATCAACAAATATAAGTACAACTACTTTAGCTCAGATTTACAGAAGCTTATCATCTGTGACCACAGTGTAAGCTGATTTGAAGCCATATCAGCTTGGTGTGACATAAGTGAGAGTTCAGATAATACTAGTGTATAAAGCAAGCGTATTTGCCTTCAAAAAATAAAAACTTGAATGCTAACTTTAAACTGGGCAGGTGAAAGTGTCTCTAAAAAGCAAAGTGAGAAAGGCGTAAGACATTTCTCCTGCAGTGTCATGTTGGTCAGTGCGTTTTATGTCTTCTAAAGATTGCACGTATTATAAATTAATTTCACTGTTCAACATATTGCCTTGTTCATTAGGACTTTTCATGCTTCCCAGCAAAAAATGCCATTAAACTCAATTAAGGCTCTTCCTTTACTTTGGGGAAGGCTGCCTGCAGGATAAGACTGACATTTATGCCTGTGGGCCTAGTGACGACTAGATTGTACCTGATGAACTCTTTACTTCCATCGCTTTGAGTTTTTTGTGGTTTCTTGCTGCCTTGTCTGGCTATGAGCATCCTTTGAAGGAAAGGCCATTGCTGGCTGACTCAGCTAACTCACTCTTTGGCCACACATGAGGCCCTGGCAATCACTGGACACACAAACATAGCCCTCAACTGTATCACGAGTAGGGGCGAGATTTCCACATGCTGGGTTCGACAGCGCTGAACCGAAGAACTCTTTTGATTACAGCAGAATTTCCTATTTGTGGAAAATATGATTTTTACTTATTCATTGTAACTATGACTGTTAATAACCCATTGTTTTAATTTCTTGATAGGTGTGCTGCTGCAATGATTTGGTGCATTCGCTTATCTCAGTCACACTTTTTAAAAGTTTGTTATTTGTACCTGATTATGTTGTATTTCAGGGCTATTATAATATATTATATTTCTTTATACTGTTTTGCATCATCGCAGCTCCTCGATTATTCTACATATTTTTGAAGAAGAGGTTTTATTTTCCCCACTGCAAAAGAACAAGGTTTAGTTTTCCTGCTGTGAATACCCCATATCAGTCAGTATTTTTTTATTTAGTCGGACTTAGCAAGATGTAATTATTCTGTAGGTATAAATTAATTACAAGCTCCATCTTAGAGACTAATGCAATGTGTATTCTCTCATCTTCCCAAGGATAAAAGGCCTGTCTTTTTGCAAGGCATGATGAGAAGTCACAGATTGCTAATTTGTGACCTGGCTCCCTAGCAGTGAGAGTTGTAAGTGCCAACAGACAGCTCCCTCTGCTTTGTTAGGCAGGTACACACAGACACTGATTGCAGCATCAGAACCAGTGTTGCAGCTGAAAGAAAACCCAGCAAAACATCTTCCCTTTGAACACGTCAACAGTACTTCGAAAAGAGCTGCCAGGCCAGTAATGCTCCTTTTTGCCTTCCCCAAAAGTCTAATTTTACTTTGGGGTTTAGGTTTTTTTGGTTTTGTTTTTTTTCTCAAGACATTCTGTGACTGTAATGTAAATAATTATGCTTAACTATTGTTCAATGACTTCAGAACTCATGTAGATTTTCTGTATATAATGTTGCTATAATTGTATAATTACTGGTGTACTGGAAGCAGTCCAGAGGTGGAATGGAGGGTTTCAGGGGAATCTGGAGACTCATTTCCTCTGTAGCTTAGTCCAGAGCTGTTTCCATTAAGCTGGTGAAGTGATCAAAAGAAGGAACTGAAATTGCTGGATTACACCATAGACACTTGGTTGGATACTCAGAATTTACAATAAGAATGCCTCTTCCCCTCTCATCTTTTAGCAAAAGCAATTAATTAAAAGAGCTTCAGCAAATAAATGGCCCCTACTTGGGGCCATGTCCTCAGTTTGGTGTAGTGAACCTGTCTACCTACCTATATAATTTCTAAATTAGCATAATTAATATACAGCTGTACATATCTAGTCTTGCAACACCAAATTATTTTTCACTTACAGGACGTCCATAAAATTTTAGAAGTAAGTTATGCTTTGTATATTCCTCTTCCCAGCATTGAATTTTGCTCATCCTTCCACTGAATGGATCAACAGATCCTTTCAAATATGTGTGTGTAAGGAAGAGAGAGTACACAAGAGAAGCTGCTCTGCCAGGCTACCCAATCTGTCTTCTATACCTCTCTTGGAATGACAGAGTAGATTGGGCTATTGTCCTGATGCAAGAAAACAAAACTAATTCAGACACCCTGACTTTTAGGTATAAATGAAAGGGGAAAGAGAGACAAAATGATGGGTGGTGGTATACTGAAGAAGAGTCACACAGGTCCAACCTCAGAACAGTAAAATTGCCCAGCAGGCGAAAAGCAAATATACAACACACTTCAGAGTGAATAATTTACAAAGTGGCAAAACCAGAAGAAGCCAAGAAATAATTTGATAACAGAATGTATACTGACACTCATTGCATATGGTTTGAAATACATACTAGCTTACAGTATGTTGTTTCGTAGAAATAGATTTGACATTGAAATGTATGTGAATATCTACCTGTTCCTAACTGCTTACTTATGTAACTTTAAATGCACAGGATTTTTCTAGCAGTAATGTTTTTTCATTACATCCATAGGCACTAGAAGCACTTTTTACCATCAACAACCAGCAAAGGGTGCAAAGAAGAATTGTTTACAGAGGTAAAGCTTTCCTCAATCCACTTTGTTCTCTTATGTTTAGCTATCTTAAATCAGGTTACTTTTCTAATAGTGTGGATGTCTATCAAACTATGTTGGTTTCCTAGGCTAAATAACACAAGTTTCATTACTAAAATGATTTGAAATGGTAAAGGGCAAAGCAAAACAGTGGAAAATATACTGTATAGAAAACTGTTGGAGTGACTTGTAGAAGCAAGTAATGAGCGCCGATTATCCTGTCTCTACTTGCTTTGAGTCTAATGTGCTCTCTGAAATGCAGATTCAACAATCTGGGCAGCTGTTCAGCAGTTAAACCAAACAATAGCAAGAATTTAGAAAAATGGAAGGCTGTCTCCCTATTACATTACATAATAAGGCTTTTATGTCTAGTTGTGAATGGGAGATGAGATCTGGTAGCTTCTTGTGCACCAAACCCAAGTCATACTCACAATTCCTTTTTTTTTTTTTAATATATCAATACCAATTACTGTTTGAACACCTTTTATATAGCAAGTTATGCAGAATCTTCCCATGGGGGATTGTGTGTGTATATATATGTCTCTGCACAAGACCCAGTGTCTTGATCAGTTATTCTATAAGCAGCAAAGAAAACAATATAAAATAATAGATCTAAAACATATACATATAAAATGTTAGAAAGATTTTTGGCAGTCATTTGGTTTTGCTTTCTTTTGTTACACACTACAGATAACTTCTTAATGACTTTATAAGTTGAAGCTATATCTCATGCAATTCATAGTTATCCATGCTCTGTAAGCCACATCATAATTGTATAACAGATAATATTATGAGTCTGTATTATTTGGAGGTCTCCGGACTCAGTAACATTTTAGAAGGTGCAGCCTCTGAATTGCTTTTAGCTGGTTCAGTAATGATTGCAATTGTTTTGCAGTTAACTGTAATTCCTGGGATTTAGTGGGATTGCTAGTTAAAAAAAAAAAACAACAGAACAGGAAACCATCAACAAATTACATTCCTAATTTATGCAGTTAGGTTGTAATCTGGTGGTGGCTTTCTTTAACAGATTAAGATATAACAGTGCAAATGAGGAAGTTTAGAACCTAACATTAAAAAAAAAAAAAAAAATAAAAGAGATGACTTCACCCTGGTGGAATTCAATTGAATTTTAGTGAAATCACACGAAGAAAAATAAGGGCCAAATTTAATGGACTAGAACCAGGTGCACTGCTCTGATTGTACAAGGGATGTGGCTACAGCAGAAGAAGTAGTTTGGCTTGAGGGAGAACGGAGCCAGGGTGACCACAGGAGATGCTCTACATCCTTTATGTCAGCCTGCACCTGGGTTTCCAGCTAACGCTTCAGGTTCATACTTCATGGCTGAACATCCAACAACTTTAACTTGTTCAGCTATGCTGCTGTGGTACTGCTGTATGTAATGGTATGAGAACTGTGGGCACTGTACTTCTATAAATGAACTGGTCATCTTGTCCAAGTCCTTTGCTCAAACAGACCCACCCAGAGCAGGTTGTCTGGGACGATGTCCAGATTGCTTTTAAATATCTCCAAGGATTAAAAATTATACAAAATGGAGATCTGTAATAGAAATAGTCCCACTGCATTTAATATTTTAATATGAACCAAATACAATATCAAAATTTGCTTACAGCACCCAGTCAGTAGGCTTTGTGTTTCCTACTGAGCTTTCAGTAGTTGCTGAAGAGAAGCAGTAGGTGGAGAGAAAGCAGCTGGAGGGAAGGCCAGGGCAGGAAAATAGTGCACACAGGTGTCCAGGTGAGGACAGAGCTCACACTGAGACCTGGATCTGAGGATTGCTCCCAGGTAGACCTGTGACTGCACACCTGTGCCTGTAATATCTGACTCTTGCAGCACTCTTTGTTCCTTTTCTAAGCAGTTCTGTGGCTTCCATCAAAACCAGTGGGTAAACTGCCTTTCCCCTGCTCATTTCCTGGCCACAGCAATTTCCTTTGTGCTTCTGTTTCTTAAACTCTTTATTGTGACCACACTTTTTCCCCTTCATGCTGACTTAAGTAGGAAAAGTCTCAAATTTTCTCCAATTATCATCTGCATTCAATTTTCTCAGCCATTTAACTGTTCCCATCATTGATGTTGCCTTGCCACATCTTTCTTAGCAGCCTCTCAGCCCAGACCCTTGTTCCAGCAGTGCCTGGGCTTAGGACAAAAGCTCTGTGGAACATCCCATAGTTCACTGGGTATGACGCCATATCAAGACAAAACACTCAAAGAAATACACTTGGTAGGTGGTGTCTGTCTTCTCTCTGGTAAAATGCTACCCCAACAAGTAGGAAAGCAGAAGGCCTCTAATGGTCAAGATTGAATCATTGTTACGAATAACACCACTCTCTTCACAGTGTGTTATAACAGAAAAGCCAGTCCCTGCATTCAAAGAGCTACTCTGGTCCTTGAAGGACTTAAGCCCCCTGACTCTGATGCCCAGAACAGAAAGAGGACAGCCAGTGACAGCAGGAATAAAGGGGCAGCTACAGAAACATTACACTAAAACATCAGTCCCGTTGATTGCATTGACATCTGTAAATTGCATCTCAAAATAAATAAGAAGTATTACAGCACATCCTAGTCGGACCCAGCTGGGCTCACCAGCTCCTGTCTCCCAAACTTTGTGCTTGCTGAGGAAAGCATTTGAGCAGGTGGCATTAGCGAGGATTATTGAATCATTCTTGTCAGTAGCATGGAAAAGCATTATTGTTCTGTGTCATTTGGCTTTCATTGCGGTGATTTCAGATGGCAAACTGCTCATTTGATTCTTAAGCTCAACACATGGTTGACATCCTCTGCCACTGCCTTGAAGACACTGCAGAAAGTAGAGAGAGCTCCATCTGGGTGCAGTGGAATGGAAAACCATGTGAAATAGATGCCTATCCATAGACATTGCATCTTGTCATAAGATACACTTTAATTCAGTTTAACATATCTCAGTAGCTGTGGAAGTAATTTCTGACATGTTTTCTCTTTCTAAAACTCTTTGGTTTTGCTAATTTACCCAGGAAGTCCTGCAGCATCTCCTCTTTAGAAATGGTGCCAAAAGCACTCAGCCAGCAAAGGAAGGATTATCTTCAACTCCAGCCTCTAGCTGTTCTCATTAGTACATGTGAGAGGGCACAAAATCAAGTTTTTGGAGAGAAAGATGAGGTACTGCATTGGGATGGCTAAGGCTCATAGGATCTGATTATATCCCAGGCTTTCTCTCTCTTCTTAATAAATTTTGTTTGTTCCTTCCAGTGACAACTGGTTAAGAGAAAGGTACTCTGGCTTTAGCAAACTCTACATACAGCATAATGCTATCAAGTGGCTGTTCTGGGCTTGTGTGGCCAGGTTTTGGGAGCAGGGAGCTACAGAGGTGACTTCACTGAAAAGCTGATGAAAGCTTCCCCTGATAGAGCCAATGCCAGCTGTCTCCAATAGACACCCACCACTGACCTAGACCGAGCCCATCGGCAATGGTGGTATTGCCTCTGAGATAACACAATTAAGAGGTCGGGGAAAAAAACCCTTTGCAACAGCAATTGCAGCCAGAGAGAGAGGAGTGAGAATATGTGAGGGAAACAACCCTGAAAACACCAGGGTCATTGTAGGAGAGGGAGGAGATGCACCAGAGCAGAGGTTCCCCTGCAGCCTGTGGTGCAGACCATGGTGAAGCTGGCTGTGCCCATGCAGCCCATGGAGGTCCACAGTGGAGCAGATACCTACTTGCAGCCCATGGAGGACTCCACGCTGGGGCAGGTGGATGCCCGAAGGAGGCTGTGACCCCATGGGTAGCCCACACTGGAGCAGGTTTGCTGGCAGGACTTGTGACCCCCTGGGGGACCCACACTCGAGCAGTCTGTTCCTGAAGGACTGCACCCTATGGAGATGACCCATGCTGGAGCAGTTAATGAAAAACTGCAGCCCATGGGAAGGACCCACATTGGAGAATTTTGTGGAGGACTGTCTCCTGTGGGAGGGACCCCATGCTGGAGCAGGAGAAGAGTGTGAGGAGTCCTCCCCGTAAGGAGGAAGGAGCAGCAGAGACAATGCATGATGAACTGACGAGAACCCCCATTCCCCATCCCCCTGCACCTCTGGTGCAGAGGAGGTAGAGAATTTGAGAGTAAAGTTAAGCCCAGGAAGAAGGGACAGCTTGGGGGGAGGTGTTTTAAGATTTAGGTTTTATTTCTTACTATCCTGCTCTGATTTGCATGGTAATAAATTAATTTTCTCCAAGCTGAGATTGTTTTGCCCATGGTGGTAATTGCTGAGTGATCCCTCTGTCCTTACCCTGACCCACAAGCCTTTCGTTATATTTTTCTCTGTCCAGCTGAGGACAGTTGAATGACAGAGTGGCCTTGGTGGGCACCTGCCATCCAGCCAGGGTCAGCTCACCACAGTGGCTTCTTACTAGGATTTCGAAGGCTTCTCAGGAAAAGAAAAGATGAAGGACAGAGAGTTGAGTGGTGGTGGTGTCGTTTGTTTAGGTTTTGTGGGTTTTGCAGGTTTTGTTTGTTTGTTCGTTTTCTTTCCTGAAGCAGGGGATTAAAAATAGCTTAAGAAATACACAGTTGTGAAGCCTTCAAAGAATACGTCAGGGATGAAAACAACTCAAAGTATAACAAAGACTAAAAAGATCCTTTCTGGAGGCTAAAGCAGATTGCTTTCTCTCAGCTAGCAGTGTATAGTTTCAAGAATGGCTGGAAAGAGGCTAATGGTCTTTAGTTTGTAGCTGTCCAGAAGATGGAGGAACATGCCCTTCTGTGACTAATGAGCACACATAGGAGAGCTGTCAGAGAGCTGGAGCTCCTTGAGCAGGGAAGAGGAGTATTGTGAACAATGTGTGTAGCCTATGGGGTCAAATCATTCCTGTGTTGGGATCTGAGTGCAGTATTTGTCCTGTTTATCCCAAATTACTCATGATAACATGTATTTTGTTCCTTCTTTCTGTAAAGAGACACCACCTAAGACCTTTATACGTGTTCTTTTCTCACCCTGTTCACCTGTCACAGGCAAGACAAACTGGTAGAAGCCCAGTAATAGCACATCTGTAGCATACAACAGCATTTAGAGACTGGCCAATTTCAGAAGGTCACTGTTCCATATTTAGGAATACAGAAGAAAACATCAGGGACTCCAGGAGAGGCAGCTGTCTGATATTTGTGCTTTGGTACATGTGCAGTTCCAGTTTCTTACGGATTTTAGAACTGCTCCTGTATTCTGATATTCAAATCTACAAAGGCCAAAGCTATAAAATGAAATATTGGGGATGAAACCGTAACAAGCCTTTCCTTTATCCCTGATACTCAATAATTGTACTTGGCATTACTGGCCTGGTCAAGCCAGTAAAGCCAAGTGCAATTTCTTAATATTTGGAGTGTTTGCAATAACTCTGTGAGGTCTATAGAAAAGGTCTGGACTTTCTGTCAGAAAAGGGCCAGGTTTTCAACCTTTGTGGCAGGTACAGGTACAATAAATGGAGCATTATTCAGGATGGGATACTAAATAATTCAATATATGATCCATTTTTAAATACAGATGTTTTCTAGCATAAGCCTTTTTTCCAGTATTGCTTTCTGCCAGGATAGTCTTCATCAACAGCTGTTCTAAACATCCCTCAGCAGAACCTGGCATTTTGATAAACCAGTCAAGGTATTTGCTTTTTTGTCTTACTGTTGTTTTATCTTAAAGCATAAAATCTGACTTGGGAAACTCAGAAGTAGGCCCATTTGTTTTGGGCAGGTTTTTTTGTTCATGTATACTGTCATATGTCACATATGTTTTGGTCTGAACCCTAGATAAGGGGTTCTAGAAAAACTCTAGGTAAAGCAAAGTGTAGGTGACTTCTTAATTTAAGATAAAGAATAAGAGAATTTAAAGCACATTACAGAACTATAACTGAGATAGTACATATCACTGTACAAAGTACTGAACACTCAAGATACACTGCAAAAGGGATTCTGTGAGCAAAACATTTCTCTTTTTTGTTTATTATGAAATCATTATTTATTATTAAGAAAATAACATTTTATATGTACTTGGTAAATAAAAAGGATTGCAGCAGCAAATCCTTGATTATCACCATGATTACCTCTTACTGTAAGCAATTTCTAAAACTACAGATTTTAGGCTAACCACTTGGGTCAAAAATGACTGACAATGCATACAAATATCATGTAATGAAGTGGTTGAAAATTACTTAATTTATGCTCCATTATGAATCCTTTTTCTGCAGCATCCCTAGCTGCAGTTCTCCCAAAGCCAGCTGCTATCTACAGCTGAATAGTAGCAGGCCTATTAAGCCTCTTAAATACTTGCATTCTAATTCCTAAATTGGGTGGCCAGAACCTTAGTCTGTGCAATTGCTTCTATAATTAAGATTCTATCAGTGCTTCTATTATGAATCCTGTTTTCAGCCTAGTATAATTTAAAGGGGCTTCTTTTATATTTTTAACAGCGAAGTGAATCTATTGTTTGTGATTTCATGTATATTTGTTATTTCCTAGTTAATAGTCAAGTGAATCTTTGAAACATTCTGATATTTTTCATTAACTGCACTAACTCAACCATTCACCAATGCATCTTTTATTGTGAATACATGCATTTAAAGGCTATTCTCCTCTATTACGTCTGCTTTTAGTCATACACTCTGTAAAAATGCTTAACACTATCCTTCAGCCCAGAAATCGGGGTTCTGATGGCTATCTGAAATGGGACAACAAGCCAGAGTAAGGATTGTAAGTTCAGAGTAATAACTTCTGGAGGCAGAGGAATGAGAACATTGATTTCCCTGAGCCCATTCAGGCACATGTTTTCAAAGCTTTGTAGGAGCAGAAGATGTCTATTTTGGAGTTCCATCTACAGTCTTAAGAGTCTCGGGTGAAACCACTGTGCCCATAGGAAGCAAGTAAAGATCATATGAAAAGCCATTCTGTCAGAAGCCTACTAGTGTAATACCTTTAATTGTCAAACCTGTGCCCCTTACAGATTTGTCTGAAAACTACTTACCAGTGTCTAATTCAAACAGAACTGGATTGTCAGCAGCTTTGGGAATACAGGCAGAGTTAACCCATCCTACAGCCAAGTCAACCACTTCCACAAGTAAAGTAATGAAAGCTTGAGTTAATTTCCTGAGTTCTATTAAAAGCACCTTCACAAATTAGTTTTGCTGAGTTTCTGGTTTCTGTAATAAAAGCCTTGATTGTAGTCTCAGGACACTTGGGGAAGAGGGCTGTGGATTACCTCCACAATCCCTCTCCCTCTGGTCTGTTGATGGCATCTGCAGTTCTTGATGCAAATTACAGGAGCCAGAGGAACTGTTCCTGATAATAACCAGAGCATGACAACACTGACTACATCTCTGATGTGTGCATGCCAGGAGCTCTGGGGGGAAAGCAGAGAGCAATTCTGCCAACTATCTGCCGCTTGAGCGTTCCCCTTATGGATGTGCCATGTGCTGGGTCTGATCCTGCTGACATTGTGGCCCTTGCCACTGACATAAGGAAGCTGCTGCATGTTGCAATATTATGAAGTTAAAGTTTTCAGCTGGAGGCTTATTAGCTCCAGGTCTTTGCTTGATACAAGTCACTCCGAATTATCTTACTGAAACTGCTTCCCCTCCCCTGTGCATTAGTGTAAATCAGTGACAATGCAATGAAAATTGATGGATTTTTATACTGGTAAAAAACATTTAGTCAAGACTAGGATTTCTGAGGTCAGAGTGGTCTTTCTGTGCCTTGTGGAGCACAAGGGGAGAACCAGTCCTGCAGCTTTCCACTGGGAAGATTGTGTCTGAGAGCAACCTGTCCAGCTAGTGCATTCCTGCCTTGCATTTCATTCCGTTTTCAGCTGCATAGATACTAATAGCCATGAAAACAGCTTTACAAAAGCCCCACTTTACTCCTGTAATTATCTTTTAGAGCATCTGACTGTAGTATCTAATCACAGCCTGCCTAGTTTCAGGGGGTTGTTTGGTCTGAGGCTCACCAATGTGTGGCTTACATTCAAAGTGCTTCACTGTTAACTTCTCTTTACATTTCAGACACGGTTTGGTCTTTTAACAGCTGTTCCCAGCAGCAGGTCAAGAACAGGTTCAGTCTCACACCTCTCACATTTACACATGTGCTGACCATCACTACTGTACTTTTTTATCAGATAACCTCAGTTCCAAAATACCTATTGCTCCTAAATGGAGACTGTGGGGAGTGTATGTGAATATTTATGCAGCTTAACAGATGGGTGTAAGGCTTCTCTGTGTTCACAGGCTTTTACCAGCAATTTGTGCAAGCTAGAGCCACGTGTGGTTTTTTGTAGAGCTGAAGGATCTGTGCTTTATACCTTCTACTGATGTGAAGTCTAAGTATTGGGGGTGCACAGCCAGGTGAATGCTTTCCAAGTAGCCATAGTTTGTTCCCTATATGCTTGCAAAGGAGATAAAGATCTCCTTGGGCACTGCTAACAGATGAGTTGTTCCTAGACATACATCAGATTACAGCTCCTTCCAACCCCGGTCCTGCTCTGCTAGGACCTGACTCAACAAGCACATACTCTGACCTGCAATTCTTCATCTCGGACAATACATTAAGAGCAGGAATGAATGGGGTCACACATTGTGAGGGGATAAAAGATGTTACAACCAAGAGCTAGCTTATGGCCCATCCTCGGTCGCTGGACACTGCTACTCTATTTCTGCCTAAAACTATCTCCTTCAGTGTTTGCTTACTGAGAGAATTCCTTTTATTGCTTTATCCACTGGAGATGCAGGCCTTCCATAACTCTGGCAGTATTAATTTAATTTAATTTTAAAGGCACCCATTAATTAAAATTATTCTATTTACTGATTCTTAATAATGCCTCAGAAGCTTTTGTCCTGGTGTATTTGTCTATGTTGGAGCTTAAGGTCATTTCTGCAATAAATCATAATTTTCTGCCTGTCTTAGCCTCTAAATGATTTGGGTCAAGCAGCCTGGTTTGTACACTGTATTTCAGTAGCTCCCTCCCTGCTACACATGCTTGGGTTTTTCTGTCCATCTTTATTGCTTTTTGCCCAGCACCAATAACACAGAGGGTTTAAGGGGGGGGGTGGGAAAGTTGCTTTTCTTCAGCTGCTGCACATCCTGCTCTGCAGAGGAACTCTGGCTCCTGCTGAAAACATTTGCAACACGGGCTCTGCGAAGAGCAGCGTGGCTGTTCCATCTATTGCAAACTGAATTTTAGCCAACAGCCGTAGCTGACAGTTTCAAGGAAACCACTTCCCCATCCATCTTACTCAGACAACTGTATCTAGTCCCCAAACTAATAATTCATTATTTGCACATGTGTGCTTTCTACTTCATTATTTTATTAACTTATTAGAAGGACCCTGATTTATTTATTAAATTTATTATTCTTCTTATCAAATGATGACATGTTGTTATCCAGGAAGATGCACTTGCTATCTCACAACTAATTATGCCAATTAAGTTTTTATGATTCTACCACAAAGCATAGCTCACTAACTTTAATTGCTTTTGAAATGCAGCTGCTGAGTTACACATGGAAAGGAACAGGTAGCTTATATTTGTTAGTTAATTTCTGAAAACGGAACTTCTTGTCATTAGGTTTTAAGTGATACTTTCAGGCAATTTTGTTCCCTGTTACCCAGGTAAGATTTGTGTATTTTTCACCTAAGAGAGTTCTAAATGTTTATTTTTCTTTACAGACTAGCCTTTTGCAATAGAACACTGGACCAAGTTCAAAAATATTTCCTCAGATAAATGTGGTGGTTTAGTTCAGCCCTTAATGGGAATCAATGGACATCTGCAGAGAGCATCTTTCTTCGTTGAAGTAGAACCAGCCCAAAAGGAGTGATGACATTTTGTTGGAAAGCTGAAATGCTGTGGTAAGGCAGAAGTTCCTAAGAAAAAGCTCTTGGGTTTTGCAGCAACGCATGCAGTTTATGTTTCCAGACAGGGGCCAGGTTCATATTTCTCTGAAGGGAATGACTTGGGTTATTAAGAAGAACAGAATATGGCTGCCCATTTCTGGGTTCACCACATGCAGGCATGAAACTTTTACAGATCTTCTGAGGAAGAGGGAAATAGAATTTATTTGGTTCTGTGAGAGTATTATAAACTGACTATTGATGTGACAGTACTATGATGTAATACTCATGTTATAGTAACCTCTGCTGAGAGAGAACTTTTCAAGGATGAGGTATGCAACATGCTGAAGTGAGGATTTAGTGTGAAGCACACAAACAATTATTACATCCAACCCAACTTAAACTCTGAGTAGGAAATGCCTGCCATTAATGAAAAGTTTATCAGCTCCAGAGCCACCCACCTTTTCATATTCTCTGGGGAAACAGGATTGTCACTGAAATTTACTATGTGGTCTAAAAATGCTCTGGAACTTATGGGGCTTTGCCTGAGGAGAGAAGCAACCTATCGCAGCATTGCTTGAGTTGTTGGTTTTTTTCTTGACACAGCAATATTAAGTCAAGGGTCTTCCAGTCCAAAGGCAAGGTAATGAAACTGAATATACCCTGAAGAAGCCTTTGCCAAATGGAGGTCTTCACCCATGGGTTTGTTCTCAACAAAGGAGAGGCTGGCATTACAGAGCCAGTCACCAAGGAGAACAACATGTGCCTAGTATTTGTGTCACAGCCACAGAAAACCTACAAGCAACCCACACAGTCAACAGTGTCTACCCAGCAGCATAAGGAGAGGCGCCATACAGAAGCCACTCACCCAGAATGGACTAAAAGAATCACTGTGGGTGGTAGGTTGTCACCAACTATGGATCCTTTAGGAAGCTTTGGATAAATGGTGGTAGACCACAGCTGCTGTCCCTGGATCACACTGTGTTATACTGTTGTCTAGTGTCAACCTCTAGTAGGAAGAAAGAAGTTAATATAGCTGGGATTTTCCTCCCAAATCTCAATGGCATGTGCGTGGAAGTGTAAGATTTGCTTAAGCTGGTATAGTTTTTAGCCTTGTTTGTGTGACTTCTACTTTATCAGCTCTCCGTAACAGTTTTCTTGTACTGTATTAAGAGCACAGACATTCTTGTAATATATAGTTTATTTATGTATTATTCACTTTGCTTTCTTGATTTGTACTGCTGCCTCTGGGCATACTAGAGTTGATTTCTTCTCGTAATGTTGAGGTGAGATGCTGCAGGTATGTAAGCATGCCTGAATGAGTGTGCCAGCACAATCCAGAACTGGCCATACCTGATGAGAGCACCTGGAGAAACACAGGCTGGCTGCTTCGGTGGAAACACCTGGGCACAGGGAGGTGGCCAAGGATGAGAAGGGAGTGGGTCATCTCTGTGGGCAACATAGGGGTAAATCAAAGCACAGTGCAGAGAGGCTTACTAACCCATAAAACACTATGATAATACAGAGGGAAATGAGTCCAAAAGAAGTGAGGTATGGTTTTCTGGTCATGCTTATGCAAATTTCCTTTCTGTGCTTAGTTGAGGATCTTCAATACTGTGTTCCAGTTGCCTATCAAATGCTGTTTCTGTGTTACTGCAAATGACTGGTGAGGGCAGGACTCCTTGAAGAGATCACCTCCAGATCTGTAGTACCAGACCCAGAAGGCCCTGGTTTGCATGGGCTGTGCAAAAGCTGCATCTGGGATCTTCCAGGCACAAGAGACACTCTCAGAGATTCACAATACTCCCGAAAATCCGCCGTCCGCTTCCTCCAGCTCAGGGCTGGATTTCAGTGCTGGCTGCCTGGCAGCTCTCACCACCTCGCTCGGCACAAACAAGCCGGAGAAAGATCTCTGTCTGCTGCGTGTCAGGACATCCCGTGCGTCTGAGATAAGAATCTGCCGCGTTATCTTGCCGATGTCTGCGAGGGGGTGTGCGCCCTGGAGCAGGTTAATTCGAAATGCCGCTCCCGGCACCGGTTCTCACCCAAGCTGTTCCGTACCAACGCGTCAATGCCCCGGGTGCAGCCCGCAGGCGGTTCGAGGCGCACCCGGCAGCCCCGGTGCCTCCATGTCACGCTGGAGCCCCGGCCGGCCCCGTCCCGCGGCCGGAACAGCGCTCGGGGCTCGCTGCTGCTCCAGGCGTTCATCGGCTGCACACGGAGCGGTGACACTAGAGTCGCCAGCAGAAGGTACGGCCTGTCCCAGCTTGCCCTCTCTGTGTTCTGTGCACCTATTTACGGTACATTATTAATATAATTAATGCTAATGTACATTAATTAACTATACCTACCTGGCACCGCCGGCGCCTCCCGAACGCCAGGGACGCTCTCCCGCCCCGCGCCTGCAGAGCCGTTCTTGGCCGCCAGGTGGCGCCGTCGCACCAGAGACGAGAGGGAGGCGCGTGGTCCATCGCGGCCACCGTACGGCCGCCGCCTCCTCTCGGCGGCGGGGCTGCCCGGCAGGGGGCGCTGCAGCCGGAGCCGGCGGCCCGTCCTCCCGGCATGCCCCGCGCGCGGCCCGTGCCCGCCCCTGCCGAGCCGCGGAGGGGGCGGGGCGGGGAGTGCCACGTCCTGCGCCGGGGCTTTGTGCGGAGCCGCGCCGCCCGCCATGGGCGCCTCGCAGAGCGTCGAGATCCCCGGCGGGGGCACCGAGGGCTACCACGTCCTGCGGGTGAGGGCGGCGGGGAGGCGGGCGCGCCGCTCGGGTGACTGTTGGGCCGGCGGCGGCCCTTGGGCCCGGCGGCCTCTCCCTGCGCGGGTCCGCGCTCTTGCGGCCCGAAGGCTCCCGCGCGGAGGCGGCGGGACTCCCCGCGGCATGCCCGCGTCAGCGGGGAGGTGCGCGGCGGTCCGCGCTGCCGGCTGCCCTTCCTGGCGGGGCGGGGAGGCGGATGGCCCGTTCCCCGGCGCCCCGTCAGCAGGCTCGGCTCCGCGCTGCCGCTCCCGGGGCTTCGCCTCAGCCGCGCGGAGCTGCCCGGGGCCTGCGTCCGGCCCGGCCCGCCGCGGCAGCTCCGAGCCGCCTCTCCCCGGCTGGAGGGACCCGGTGGCCGGGCTGTGCTGTCGGGTCACGCCGTCTGTGGTCCGGCTGGTGAACAGGCGGGCAGGCGCGGTGCGTGGGAGGTGCTGCTGCTTTTTGGGCAGCATTTTAGGGCAGGGCTGCTTCTCCTCGCTAGAAAATGCTGTTCGCACGCTGGCTCGTACGCGTTCAAACTGCAGTTTCAGAGCTGCGCCCTTTGGGTGTCTGGCTACGGTAACACGTAGGGCGTTTTATCTTGATCGCAGCGTCGCGATTTGCACGGTAGCTGCTTCAGCCCTCAGCAGGAGTTCCAGAGGCATTTAAATGACAAGCGGCACACCTGCCAGAGCTGCATTCACAGTGGAGGCGGGGTTGCTATTTTTCATAGGTACATAGTTTCTGTTCGTGCTGTGGCTACAAAACTTTGGGTTTGTGTGCAACAAAATATTTTGGTAGGCTGCATTTAAAGGTCTTGTGAGCAGCCTTTTGGAAGTCCGTTCTTTAGCGTGTGTTTCACACAGAATCACAAGATGTTAGAGACTGAGCAGAGCGGTACCTGGGCTGTGTCCTTGGATCTAACGCGCTGGGTGATACAGTGACTCTGCTGGAGCTGCTGACAGCCATACCCACAGCAAAACCTCTTGCCACTGTAGCTACAGCCTGGCTACCCTGACTGCACCCTGCCGGGCTGCTTTGCTGTTGGCATCGGACCTTCGCAGGTCAGCTCTCTGTCTAGAGCTGGCCCCACACTTTGGACACGTGAAAGAGCACAAGACCTCAGCTCACAGGAATTAGTACTTCATCAGTCCAGCTTGCTAGTAGAGAGCTACAACTATATGGACAATACCATGATGAAAAAAAGAACAGAGATCATTTTTCAGGTGTTAAAAATGCTGCATAGTGCTTTTGAGAATCAAACATTGATGCTTTGATCAAATCCAAACATTCCTCTGTCAAAATTTGCATATAGGCGAAAGTCATGGTGGTCTTTGCTCCTGGTGTTAGAGAAGCTGGACACAAATGCTCTGCCTGTCTGCATGCACTGACCTTTGGTGGAACTTGGGGTCAAGCAATACTGCTATTTTCTTCTCATTTATTCTCAGGTAGACTTTCTTTCTGAGCTCAGTATTTTGATCAGATAAATGAGAACGGTAAAAAGAAAATGGCAGTAGTCTTTCTGTGTTACAGATCTAATTCAGATAAGGTCAGATATATTTGATAATACGAAACTTCTGTAAATAACATATATTTCATTAAGTTGTTGGAAAACTAGAGAAACATCAGAAAATCTTTTCAATTATTGAAATAATTTGTTTGGGTAGGGCAGATAAATGAAAAATACATGTTAAAAGGCCATGAAACAAAT